>NC_062255.1:8054319-9348794 GCF_905475465.1 Pieris napi
TTAATGACACAATAATTCCTAACATATCTTCCTTTTTCTCTCCCTCTAAGTCTCGGAAATCTAAAGTATTAGATTTGTATAAATATGAACAAGAGTTAAAAATTAGTTTGCCAAAGAAGTTTCACTTCTGAAACGTGTAGGTTTCAACTTTCTAAGCTTTTTCATAGATCGTTTTATGGTATAGGCTGATCACTAAAATCGGCCTTCTGTGCTTATGCATTTTGTGGATAAGATTCGTCGAGACTAAGCGCTAAATAAAACCGTTCATGATTAGTCGTAGTATTGGATTATTACATACGGGAGTGATACTTCCTATTTCGTTTTCCTTCACCGTATAAGCAAATAATTACACGTAAAATTATAAATTAGTGCACAACCTGGGAAAGTACGATTTAAGTTGTAAGTTCCTTGATTAGAACTCTATTAATAAATTGCCGGCCAAAAAGGGGCTAAAGGGGAACTTTGTGTGTGACGCGTATAGTCAAAATCTATTTAATATTACTTATGAAATACTAAACACTAATTGAAATTTAGATACATATATATATATATATATATATATATATATATATATAATATAATGAAACTTATACCATAAGCAATATTCGTTTCATTATTTAAATTCTCGTAAATAACGATGTATTGCTTTATTGATGGTTTATTTGACTGATTCCGTGCACGAAAACATTAAGAATTGTTATACATATATACATTACCAGACGTAATTGCTACGAGTCGTAAATTCTCGAAAGAAAATGGTACCCTTTTATACCCTTGTATGTAAAAAATGTATTATACGTTAAAAGGTTGTGACGTTCCCAAATCAAATTTCTGTTACTCAGCGTTTAGCACAACCAGTTAACAACTATATTATAACTGAATTATCAGATGCATTATGTTTTGTTTCAAGTCTTCTATACTGTAACATTCATAAATGCACTATAAGCCTTCATTAGTTAAAGAATGTTTTATGATTTTGAAAGGTGATAAGGAAAAGGACCACGCAAAACCACGTAGCTAAGGAGGCGGTTATTTAACATTCCAAAATGTTATAATTCATCTTTTAAACGCGTAAAAAATATATCGATATAATCATTTACCATTTAGACGACTCATTGGTCTAGTGGTTAGTACCCCTGACTGCGAATCCATGGGTCCCGGGTTCGATCCCCGGCTGACACGAACATCGATGTGATGAGCATTTGGTGTTGTGCTTAGGTCTTGGGTGTTTAAATATGTATTTATATGTATATCATCTATAATATGTATGTATATCCGTTGCCTAGTATCCATAACTAGGTCAATTGGTGTGAATTATCTTAAAAAAAAAAAACTAAATAACCTTCATAAAAGGCCGGCAACGTACTTGCGAGCCTTCTGACAATGTCATTGTCCATGGGCTTCGGTATTGAACCTTATACCCGTTTGCCGCCTGTTATATAAAAAAATAGCCTTTATCTTTAGACTTACCTATCATCAGGGTCACTCCATAGGAGATCGCACATGGGTCCTTCATGGGGCACCTCCTGTACGCGATCGAGGGCGCGAATGTGATCCAATGTATCAATTGAGGGACTGAGACCTCCGTGAAGACAGAATATCTGTCCGTCCACTAGCGCCGTGAGTGGCAGAAAATCGAATAAATCGGTGAAGTGTTTCCAAACGGACGCATTTCCGTATTTGCGAAGGCATTCGTCATAGAATCCGTACACTTGAGTGATCTGACGGGACTCGTGGTTACCACGAAGAATTGTTATTCTCTCACGGTATCTAACCTGCAAGTGAAAAAAAAAACAATTTTATGAAGTGAAAAAAAATACGTCAAACAATTGCAATCATATTAAGAATAAGACCTTCAAAAACCTGACTTAAAAAATAATGATTTTTGAATTATCCTTCATTTATTCATTGAACAGACCCTATAAGTTAAATTTTTCGATGCAGGTACGAAGCCAGTTTTTGCGCTAAATAAAACCTAATTTGAAGAAAAAAAAACAGTGGCTCTACAACCTTTTGGGTCAGAACTCAGAACCTAAGATTTTAGTATATACTATCAGACCGGCCAAGCGTTGCTGTGGCTTAGGTTTTTGTTATATTACATAGTAGTAAACTATTCAAGGGAAACGGTAGGGCAACTTATGTGAAAGGTAGATAGCTTATGTGAAACGTTGGTACTTTTAACACACCGCCATCTGTTAGAATTGTATCAAATAATAAACAAATATTTGCAATAAAATAATATTGCGGGTATAAATTGATAAATGAGATGTATGCTATACTATCTTTCAAGTTAAATCAAGTTATATATATTAAGATTAAGAAGATGTTACGTGATTTTTTCTAACTGCCGTCGACTATTTACGAGGTAGTGTTAAATGCGCACATAGACTGAACCTACGACCTCAGCCGGATAAGACCTCACTAGGCCAACAGTACTCAAAATTTCCCAACTCTAAAAATACAGCGTCGAATAAGAATTTTGAATCCGAACTCGAGTGAGAATCACACATTAGCAGTTTTTTGTATGACGTCAGTCTCGCAAAAATATTAAGTTATTACACCTCCAAAACAGGAAACAACAATTTTAGATAATTAAAAACCTCCTATGCCTTATAAGAAACTTGTGAAACGCGAATTTATATCTTCCATAACAGTAGTATAAGTTTAACATAGCTTAGATCATGAATAACCATTTAGGGTTGTATTATGTTGGTGAAAACGGAAATATGTTGTCGAAGTGAAATTGGAAAGGTAGCCTTTTTATATACATATATTTTAATATGAATTTAAATATATATTTTAATTGAATCTTTAACAAGAGCACCAATAAGACAGAAAAGGCATCAGAGAAATATTTGTTAAAGTTTTTTATATTAGGTAACATTGATATTATATTGTATTATGCAGTGTTGGCCTAGTGAGTCCAGCGTGCGACTCTCATACTTGAGGTCGTAGGTTCGATCCCCGGCTGTGCACCAATGGATTTTCTTTCTATGTGCGTATTTAACATTTGCTCGAACGGTGAAGGAAACATCGTAAGAAAACCGACATGTCTTAGACCCAAAAAGTCGACGGCGTGTGTCAGGCACTGGAGGCTGATCACCACCTTCTTGCCAATTAGATTGACAAATGATCATGAAACAGATTCAGAAATCTGCGGCCCAGACCTAGAGGTTGTAGCGCCATTGATTAATTTTATTATAGTGAAACAAAAACTTCTCGCTAGACCAATCGTATTATTTGTATTTTTTTTTAATAGAAAAATATACGGGTATCCGCTATAATCTGTCAACCCAAGTTATTTACATAAAAATGAATGGTACAAATTGTCAATGGGCATTTCATTCAAATATAATGTCGCCACTATGATGAATGACACAAAGGTCCGTGAATGAAAGTTCACACTATTTATAGAATTCAAAGCGTTCTCGGTTATAAACAAACTTTTTACGCATTTGAAAAATATCACTACAGATCATAGTTCATTGAACGAACGAACGATCGTTTATAGAATTAATCGTAGATTATTGTTTGGTTACAGTCGTGCATTTAACGAAGGTTTCTTATAAAATATTTATATTTTATGTTTAACAATAAAATCACTTTTATTACGTTAACAAGGTCGTTTGTTTTTTTATTTATAATAATAATAATAGCCTTTAATTCAGATACATTTAAACACGTTTCTATTTCAATCTTCTTTTAGGTATCTGTGTGCCCTTTTTTGACAAACTCCTCCTCTAAAACCCGCTATTCCTCTCTGCACTATGCCACTCTCTGCCATTTAACACCTGCTGTTTCTTTAATTTGGTCTATCCACCTTCTAAGTTGTCGCTCTCTTTTTCGTTTTGCTCCACTTTTCTGTTCTTCTTGCCATGTGCCCCGCCCATTTCCACATTAGTTTATTTATTTTCCGTAAAGCTGTATTCTTTATTTTGTCTATTCTTTTCTTCCCTATCATACATCGTTCCATCGATTGATGTTTTGCATAGAGCGTCCTAAATGTACGATTATATCGATAAAAATAGCTTGTGTCAATAAACGGCGTTACACTTGGATTTAGATGAAATTGCCGTATTTTTAAAGTTATTCTTTAAATAGAAAAATTGTTTTTTCGGTAATTTAATTACTACACTTGTAATTAAGATAATGGAGATTAAAGCTTTGTTTGCCGTATCACTTCAAATTACGAGATAAAAATTTATCTGTTTTCTCCGAGACAATTTGCTACATCTATTTGACAGTACAAGAAGTCTATGACCTACAAATTTTTTACTCAGCCCTAGACATAATGGTCACGATCGATAGCGTGGTCATTTTGCGATTTTAGGTGAGCTGTCTGCAGTTCTGACCTACTTATGTACCTATCATGCATTGTATTGATTCGTCACGTATCATAGTACCTTTACCCTTGAAGAAACGGCAAACTATTTATGTTCATGGGTTAGCATTCGATATATGAGATTTTTTTTTATCATAGACCATAGAATTTTGTCAAAGGACAGTTTAGTTATTTAGTCTATGGCTCCATTTCAAACAGTTTATATTCGAACACTGTTAAATATTTATTAGATTTTGACAGATAGAATTGTAAGCTGTGCTCTAAACCGGAGTTATGTTATTATGGTTAAGCTGGCTTATTTACGTTACAACTATACAGGGCCGTCATATACATATTATAAAGAGAGAGTTGGAAGAATAATATGTTTATACTTAAAAATAGAATTGGTAACGTGATTCTCAATTCGTTGGGAAAAAATACTGTGCGTCGACTGTTATTCAGTTTACGGTTAAAATAATCGGTATTTGATTTCCAATGTTGGACTGACGAATCAAAGATTGATTTATAAGTTTTTTATTAATATTAAGTGCACGACTGATTTATAATGATTAATTCATGAACATTTCTGTTTAATAATGTTCCAAGGTCCATTTTACTTCATAGAGAAATGTTTACGAAGTCATTTATTAGCTTTATGGCTAATTATAACTATACTGTTCACTATTTCCGCAATAATATTGAGAGACAATTTAGATAAGTTCAGATATGAAGATTCTATTCTAGAATTTATTTGTGAATACTATGTTTATAGCACCTGTATTTTAAGTTAAAATATTTCAATAACTCTCTCAATACTATCGATCCGTCGATCCACACAAATTATTTAAGAGAAATCTATAAACTATGATTACCGTCACAAATTCGCAATATTATTGTATAGCTATAACAGAAGACTGAAGATAGAAATAAAAAAAACTGTTCAACGGCGACGTGTAATTCTTATTAAGTAAGAAAAAATACTGATTTTTGTTCATAAAAATTTTCTTTAAACATTGCTTTACCCGACTATGTAAAAGTTGATAGACACCTTGTTATCCTTCTCTAATGTAAACGAAATTCAGCGATTACTGTTTGTTAAATGTCGGATGTAAATCTCAGTTGAAGATGATAATAAACGGCTTGTCTAAGTCTCAAAAATGACTACGTAACTGTTATGAATATACAGAAAAACATATAATTGAATAGAATCTGATGACATCCCACAGCGATAAAGGGTTCTAACGCCTCGACGTCCGTCGTTCCACAACTGAGCGTTTTCTAAGGCAGTTTTTGCCGCGCACCACCACTATGTGGAACCAGCTGCCCACTGAAGTATTTCCGAACCAATTCGACTTAGGGTCCTTCAAGAAAAGAGCGTACCAATTCTTGAAAGGCCGGCAACGCACTTGCGAGCCTTCTGGCATTGTGAGCGTCCATGGGCGGCGGTATCACTTAACATCAGGTGAGCCTCCTGCCCGCCCATTACATAAAAAAAAAACTTCGTTCTAACTATTCATTACTAATTAGATAATATAATACCAACGGATTATAGCACATATAATATGTCTAATATTAAAGCATCTGATAAAATCTATAAGACAACGGGTGACGGTTAAGTTTAGTAAAGTTTTTACAATAAAAAAGAACGTTAGTTATCAAATGCAGCGCTGCAGTGTTGGCCTAGCGACTTCAGCGTGCGACCCTCATCCCCGAGGTCATGCGAATCACGGCTGTGTACCAATGGAATTTTCTTTCTATGTGCGCAATTAACACTTGCTCCTACAGTGAAGAACATCGTCAGGTAACCGGTTGTCAAACCCAAAATTCGATCACACGTGTGAGACACAACAATGCTAAGACTAAAAAGACTTGCATTGAAAAGATGAAACACTTTTTCTGTTGCTGCTACCGTATCAGCTTAAACAGCTATCTAAAGAGTAAGATCAAATTTTAAAAAAATATCGTTTAAACCTCACTTTACAATCACAATTTTTTTTTTATAAAACGGGGGGCAAACGGGCAGGAGGCTCACCTGATGTTAAGTGATACCGCCGCCCATGGACACTCTCAATACCAGAGGGCTCGCGAGTGCGTTGCCGGCCTTTCAAGAATTGGTACGCTCTTTTCTTGAAGGACCCTAAGTCGAATTGGTTCGGAAATACTTCAGTGGGCAGCTGGTTCCACATAGTGGTGGTGCACGGCAAAAACTGCCTTGAAAAACGCTCAGTAGTGGAACGGAGAAATCAGTGCATTGCTTGTCATATTAGTAAATAAACAAATATTAACAGACTTTCTTTATCACAAAACCACGAAAAATAGACTTAAATACCTACTGTTTTACCTATTATCAGCGAGCGAACATTAGTTTGATAACAACATAGTTTCAGGTTTTATTCATGAGCTAATTTCAACCGGAAATACACGAGGCTAATAATTAACAATTGAATGACGTATGGCTTGTTATAAAATTGTGGATACCTCAGTTTCATAGGTGTTGTAGTTATTATAGTATGGTCTTTGCTTTACGCAAGTACTCATTTATAATGTTTTTCAACGGAGCGGGGACCTCGTGTCTGACAGCCTACCTCCAATAATGCATAGGCACGATTGGTATTGTTTTTTAAATTCGACTGATATATACGAAGTTTATGTACCCATTTATTAAATCGTGGGTAGGTTAAAAATAAACGATAAATATATAATAAAAGTCCGTGAGACAACACATATACATTTTTAATCAATAATCTTGGTGATTTCTGACCGATATATCTTAGATATTCCTTAATAGATGCAATCTGATATACTTTTTTATCAAAGCTATTGGAGTAAAGAGGCGAAAAATATTGTTATTGCGTAAAATAGGTAAACGTTGATGACATCATATCATTTACATATATAAGCTATAAATACAATCTGATACCTACGATTTTAACCGAACTAGTGTTAATCTTCTAATACATAAAATTCTCGTGTCACAATGTTCGTTCCCATACTCCTCCAAAACAGCTCGACCGATTCTTATGAAATTTTTTATGTATTTTCAGTAAGTCTGAGAATCGGACAACATCTATATTTCATACCCATTTCATATGTTAAGGGTGGGTCTAAGTTTTTATTTTTATTTTTTAGACAAACCTTTTTGTTTTTATTTTTTTATGATACAGCATACAAAAATACATACAACCCTTAATTGTCACCCCTCTACGATCAACCCCTATTTTTTATTATAGTAGATAAAAAATACTACCAAGAATAAAGTTTAAAGATACCCACTATTATTATGAATCTCGTTCTTCTACCAGAAATAAGTCTCCTATATAGATTAATGTACGAGAAAAACACTGTAACAACACTAAATAAACGCGACCCCCTATAGGAACGGAATCAAATGTCTTCAATTTTAAGACTGGGCAAAAATGTTTTAGAAGAAAAGTTATTTAAAACTAAATAATAATCTTTAGTTAACGTAATGAGCGAGTAGAAAGTAATGTCACGTTCGACTTGACTAGGTTACATGTATTAACTAGTGCATAACGTGTCTTATAGCCTAAGGTCTTGAGACCTAGAATCTTTAATTACTGTCAAATCTTAATTGATTGTATCATACACACTATGACTGTTAACTTAAGTTAGGTAATGTTAGGAAATGTCGACTTCATCTAGTTTAGGAAGACATTGTAAAAGTGATTTATATAGTCCTACTTGCAAGAATAAACTATTTCATTTCATTTCATTAACATGTTTGTACAAACACGATTCATAAAGAACCAAAGTAATATTAAAACAATCTTGCTAAGTAAACAAAAGTTATTCATTCACATTCTATGTGAGATATATTCTATGAGAAATAATGCCATTAAAAACATAACTTGTAAAAAAAATGCAACTCAGTTCTTCGGCCTACCCTACAACTACGATCTTGTGTGTTAAGTTATTTCGTAATTAGCTAACCTAACAAAATCTTATAGTTACCATATCAATATTAAAAATCTTTTGTTTCAAATAAAGAGATTGGGCATTGAACATGTCTAATACGAAGAGTTTTGATGATCGATCAGTCAGTTAGCCAGTGACAAAATTAAAAAACTTTGACTATTTATAACTACTGGTTCAAATTAAATGGAATTTAAAGTATACCGTGCCGTCTTGGTTACTGAAAATTCCTGCTTCTTTCTTTATCCACAATAAAGTTATAGGGGGTTCGAAAATGGCCTAAGCTGTTTCGAGAAAAGGATGCCGCATTTTTGTTCGACGAAATTTTCGCTTTAAAGGAATAGAAAAAGCATTTTTAAAATGTGAGGGTAGACGCCGAACCAGACACACAAATTAATACTGTCCTAATACACAGTCGCAAATTAATTAAGCGCTCGAAACGTCGATATGTTAAATGTAATAATAGATCCGCGCTTTTTAATGTTATATATACAATACAAGTTATATAATTATTTTCCTTCCTAATGTTTCTATCGTGTATATTTTAATTTACATACCTAAATTTACAATTACTCGGCGAAATTAAAACATAACCGCGTATATACTTGTTAGTTACTGAATTCTAGTTTCCACAGAACTGGAGTTCTATAAATAAATTTTTAAGAAATTTCAGTTGTAACAATAACAAATAACAAATAAAATGTTATTGTAATAAAAGTCTTAGGAAAATCCAGATCGAACTGCCATAAAACGCAATGCGATAAAATTAACAAAAGGCAAACGATGGCGCTTGTTTTTTCTCAGCCTACCTAAATATTATTTAGTACAAAAGGATCTCAGAGGACTGCCATATTTCACCACTTTAACTAGACTTCGAACGAACAAAGTATTGAAGTTAGCTTTTGACTTTAAAGATAACAGTGTGTTCACTTCACATTAGATTTTTAAACGAGTTTGGACTCACCTTTAAGGCAACAAGCAATGTGACAGTCTCAACACTGTAGTATCCACGATCCACGTAATCGCCCATAAACAGGTAGTTGGTGTCGGGGGAGCGTCCACCAATGCGGAACAGCTCCATGAGATCGTGGAACTGACCGTGGACATCTCCACACACGGTCACTGGGCAATTCACTTCTTGCACATTGGATTCTTTTGTTAGAATCTCTTTTGCCTGTAAGAGATATAAAAAATATTAATTAAATTTAAAAATTATTAAAAATAATAATTAATAAATAATAAAAAATATAATTAATTAATATTATTTATTATTATTAAAATATCACATATCAAACTGATACACACTTATACACAATCATTTTTAACTCTAACAATAAAATGCCATCCCGTTTATAACATTAAAAATGTCCCGGTAGCAAGAAGCAAATATTTAATAGCTATCAGAAGATATGGCTTTACCTCTGTTACGAAATATAATCATTTTATCAGAAAGTAAGGCAAGACAAATACCATTAGATTAGAAAGAATATGGTATTTACAACTCATTTTAATTTTCAGAAATACTGCAAATTATATTTTCAAGGATATTGGCCATAATTAAATAAACAAAAACTGTATAAAGTATCGTATTCAAGGTCACCGCTGTCTCAACAAAAATTCAAATAACTTCATTGAAACCTACTTGAGTGAAATAACATTTACAAAAAATATAATACGAATTAGAACACGTACGTATAACCTTAACATTTGCGTTTTATTTAATATTTTAACTAAGCACACAACATGCCCGCGGGTGATTTCGTTTGTATGAGGAAATAAGATTCTTTTACTATAATATTCAAGAAATTCATTTGAACATACGTTCAATCCGAGCCTTGAGTGAAATTAAATGCCCAACGTAAATACAATAATACAATACATGAATCAATTCAATTGAAGAAAAAAACAAGTAGAATGTGTATGTTTGAATTTCCTCGTATCAGTCATGGACACATCCTCGAAACGGTTTCTTTAATGTAATTGATATAACTTTTACATAACTCCATTGACCTGCCGTGATTGGAATAACGTGTGTTGTCTTTGCATCTTTCATATGATCTCACGAGAAACGGAGAACAACGCTCTATTTTCAGTTTTTTTACAAGCTACGAAAACTCACTTTGAAACAGGACCACGTATTGTTACAGAGTACTTCAGCAACGTTTTAAGAACGCAGCTTGAAAGTGGGCAAGCAAATAATGCTTCGAAATTGCAGCGCACAACACGACAAGTATTTTTACGGGCTGTTTGTGTTCTTTGCTGATAATACGCTTTAAAATGAACAAACGATTGTTTTCAGATATAAAGGTGTAGTCGGAGGAGCCTTCAACTTCCTATGAAATGACAAACCTCTCTCAACGGTGATTGTGTACGAATGATGCTTCTGATATGCTCCAATATAGCACCTAAATTCATTGTATAGGCAACAAAAACTTGATATGTCAATGTTTAAAAATAGCAAGTAATTATAGCGTAGCAGGTTTATAAACCTACTTTAACGGACGTACGATGGCGTAGCATTAATTTTAATATTATCATTTAGAAGTTCTGCAACATCCTCTGATAAATTAATTACTCGACATTTCATGTATGTTGTATGATATTTTTTACAGTTTAAGATTTATATCTAGGTTATATAAATAGACAATGCCACAATTATGCAACAATTGCGAGACAGGAAATCCGATTTCCGCCATATTAGTAGGATCAGTATAATAATATTGGGAAAATTTTGCTGTGATGCTGGAATCATTAAAAGATGTCTATCTAATTTAAACTATAATAATTACCTTTTTTTAAAAGATGTTTCAAGAACTTAGCAGGGAACAAAACATGGCAAATAATGGGTTGACTAGTTAAGTATTTTTAAACTAATTTAAATATAGTAAGTTTATGTAACTATAAATCACATAATAATTGCAATAATAGGATGAAGACTATTGCATGAGTTGCATAACAAGAGTGGGTAATGGTAGTCTTTATAACAAAGGTACCAATTTCATGCATTTAATAGAACAACCGGTATCAATTCAAGGTCTTTGCTCTTTTATTCGTAATTCAGTTGCATCTGTCCCTCAAGTCACTTTACATACAAAGTTGTCTAATATTCTATCATAAGTGAGATATATTTTAGATAATACTAATAGATATTGATAGATAAATTTTACACAATTATTAATGTGGTGGAAAACAAAGGAATAAAAATTTAGTAACAGTGATGTATAAATTACAGATTTTATGAATAATACAAGTAATACATGGCCATGGAGAAGAGAATGTTTACAAATATTAAGCAATCTTAAATATTCAGAAGACCTTAATTAACAAGTAATATTAATATAAAACTGCATTTTTTTTAAATATAAATGCTCAATATTATAAGGTGGCATAATATACATTAAGTTTTTTGAGGTATCCATAAAAATTCAACCTAAATTTAGACTTCATTTTTTTTTCACAAGTCAGCATAAATCATTGTAGCAATCAGTGAACTGGAGTGAACAACCTATAATAACAAGATATGACCTTGAAAAAAAACAATAGTAGTTTCATTCAAAGAAAGTTAATAAACTTACATGTTAAATTTATTAAATTTTCCATCTTCTTCATTATAGAACTGATACCTTATTTTAATCAAAGTATATGATCAAAACTATATACAAGACCAATTTTTTTTAGAAAAGATTGCTGTTATTACTCATTAGAACTAATTGACTTTTACTGTATGTTTTTGTATTGACTTAATAGATGTGTTGTTTGGAAAGCTGGTCAAATTAAAAAAATATTATAAACAATGTCATTCTAATAAGATCAATGGTAGCTTCAATGACACAATGTATACATAATAATATATATGATAATTATCAATAAAAACAAGAAAGGCTTAGGCTTTTCAAGCTAACTTGAACATATTATGTCTTAAAGTATATTTTTTAGTACTCTAATCAATCACTAATTAAATTGCAAGATAGTCAGAAAATAAAAACAAAATCAAATTATTTAGGGATTATTTTTTTGACTGTTTAAGGAATACCCAATTATTGCCTGCCATATATATAAAATACAGCTAAATACAAGTCATGAAGCATTCTTAATATATTATGACACTACTCCAAAAGGATATATTTCAGAAATAGTAAGTAATTTGATATCAAAGATTTGTTCAATCTAAAGATGATTAATAAAGTTTAAGATACCAATATTTTAATTCAACAAACACACAACATCCAACACTACTAAGGTATCTGTATAACTATTGAAAGTGGAATATAATCATAAAAGTTTATATGTACCATTACTGGTCAGATATTAAGTAGTAGAGTATATCTCTGAATGTTTCTCTAACGTTTCTCCATTTAAATACCTCTAGTTCAGCAATGTAAAAATGATTTCAATAACATTTACAATTAGTTTTGAACATACACAAAAATTTAGATTTTAATGTTTAAACTAATGTCCAAAGATTATCATATTGTCTGGATTACTAGAAATAATATTGCTTGCATTAATTTCAGGTATAGCCCAGTCTAAAAATACAATTTCGCGTATTATCGATAGAACCAAATTTCCTGGGTGTGGTAAAGTGAAGAACTAATGATAATCCATGTTCATGTAAACAAAATTGAAAACATCACTAGGTAACAAAATTTCTAAACGTTCATCTTTTAACGTATAAAGCACTACCATTACACTGCGTCCGCGTTCGAAGACGTATTATATGTAAGTACATGAATCACCCATCTAGGTACATGGATCCAACCTAACCAAAATTCTTATTCTAAACATATTTCAAAATAACAACTTATATCATAAAAAAACATAATTTATTATAAAATTACCTTATCGCATAACGTTTTCACTTGGTTTTCTGTCAATTGCTTGCATTCATTTAGCTGTTCTATCCATTGATCCAGTTCTTTTAATGACGCCTTGTCCTCCATATTTAAACTGTGTGAAATTAACGCCTAAGACGTTAACTCGGTTTTTAAGATGTTTTTAACTAAGTATTATACACAAAACCATGCGAATTTTATAAATTACACTGTGTCTAGAAATACTGACTTTGGTAGACACTTACAAAATGGCGTTGATACTACTTGCGTGACGTCAATTTTGATCAAAAAGGGCGACAAACGCCTCCAAGCGGAAATTTGCAGTACCAATTGTGACGCTTAGATGTCTGCGTTCATAAATTATATAAATATAGACAGATAAAAAATTCCAATAATAAAATAAAATAGTTATAGCTTTGAGAAATATTCCTCATAGATTAATAACAAAAGCATAGATATAAAAATCATGCTTAAATTACAAAGAAAGAACACACAATTTCTTTCTTTTGTTTGTGTTCAAACAAATTATCGCTATACATTTTACAAATTTATATTTATTATTAAAAGTGATCCATTAGATACACGAGCCATTGACAACATTAAAAAGGGAGATGATTATACAAACTAAGATTAAGTACCAATAGATGGATCCAAAGCGTGGCCTCGAAAGCAATAATTACATTAGTATTTTTTACAGTGTTACTGAGATGGCAATAATTTCGCCATAGTGAATTTTATCAAAATTACTCCCCATTGCCGTACTTTGTGGAAGGCTTTTGTCCAGCAGTGGACGTCTGTTAGCCGATATAATGATGATGATTATCAATTGATTAGGATAACAAGGTAGAATATTTGACATCGTGACAAACTATGATGGAGATAGGGTGAGACAAACTGAATGCTTTTCTTAGTAGGAATTCGTGAAAGAAAAGGAGGCAGGCCATTGACCATCATTAGGATGTTATGGGCTTATAATAATAGACATAACATTTATTACTAACAAAAACACACACGCATAGACACATAAAATAACAAAAATCAAAGAAAAAAAATATAATGAGAGTATACTATTAATTGATATCCAGCTAGGCGGTTTAATTTACACCACAGCTTGTCTTACATATTTTATTTCACAAGCAAATTCCACAAATTTCATGGATTACGACGTAATTTATTTAAAGACTAAAATAGTTTAGAGTTAAATTTCTCTTTTCTGAAAATTAACCATTTTAATAAATATTCTTTTTACTGTAACAAAGCAATTAAAATGAGCTAAATAATTATAATGTAAAATTTTATAAACAGAGAAATCTAAAATACATACATGATATAAAAATATTAATATTTATGTTTCAAATTCGCATTTAATTAATATAGTTAATATGGTTTTTATTGGAAAAATAATGTATGTAAAGGTATGTTTGTAACACTAATGCGTTAGCTTCCTAAGTTTAGTTATTATATCAGCAATAAACAAATAACTAACAAACTAAATACCTTACATAAGAGAATTATTATTATTAAAATATTTAATATTAAGGGTCTGTTTCACAATGTATGGATAAAGTACCAAATATGTCATTTGGTACACAACATAAATTATTTGGAAGATAAATTTTGCTATTTGACACTTCATCGGACTCATAACTTATGATGGACTTTATGTGCCGAATCTGACAGTCGTGAAACGCACGAATAGTGTTTATCCTACCGATAAGTAATAAATAGCTAATTTGGAACTTATTATCCGTACATTGTGAAACAGAAAATTAGTATAGTTAAATATTTATATTTCGATTATCATTTATCATTTTTGACGACGTTTGACAAATGAAATAAGTTTATTGTCAGTTGTCAAGTTCTCAATTTGACATCCTGAGATTGGACGAATTCTGAATTCTGATTTAGACTTCAAATTTCTTTCTTTTTGTGTTCGGTAGAAGCCGGGTCAGGCGGTTGCTGCTAGTCCGCTCTATTGTTAATTACAATGACTGAAACTTTGAAGTTAAGAGGCACTCTTTGTGGCCACAATGGCTGGGTTACGCAAATTGCCACTAATCCTAAATATCCTGACATGATTTTGTCATCATCCCGTGGTAAGTTTTTATCGTGTACTTTTCAATGAAATGCAAGATGGCACAACTTTTAAATCCTTTTCAATCACATGAAATTCGGGTTCTTATTATTGTATTAGCATCCTAATTTGTTAGTTACTTCGTGAATTATCTATTAAAGCTTATATTTTCTAATTTTAATGATGACAAAACTTTGCCACGTGAATCTTGAGCGGCAGCGGATATGGGCCTGATGAATTTCTATCTATTAATACGCCAAATTTCTCTTGAATTGGATTAATATATTTTTTAAATTTTCAGACAAAACTCTAATCGTTTGGAAATTGACGAGAGACGAAACTAACTACGGTTTACCCCAAAAGCGTCTTTACGGTCATTCTCATTTCATCTCCGACGTTGTTTTGTCTAGTGATGGAAACTACGCCCTCTCTGGTTCTTGGGATAAAACTCTGCGTTTGTGGGATCTAGCTGCAGGCAAAACCACTAGACGTTTCGAAGACCATACTAAGGTGTGAAAGAACTTTTATTTAGTTAGTTTAAGTGCCGATACGCGGCAGAAGATTAGTGTTTTGAGCCTATGCGAGGCAGAAGAAACTAGCATCTCTACCACACATGGTTTTGATGCCTGAACATAGGATTCGGCTAATTAGCCGTAAGTAAATAAATAGTATGCAATGTAAATTATTAGCTTTAATATGGTCAAAAAGGGTATTTAACATTTTGTTTTCTGTTTAGGATGTGCTGTCAGTTGCTTTCTCAGTGGACAACCGTCAAATTGTATCTGGATCTCGGGACAAGACTATTAAGTTGTGGAACACTTTAGCTGAGTGCAAATACACAATTCAAGATGATGGCCACAGTGACTGGGTCTCATGTGTCAGATTCTCACCAAACCACGCAAACCCAATCATTGTATCTGCTGGGTGGGATCGTACTGTTAAGGTAAATTATCTTTTCTTAGAAAACATATAGCTAAATATTTTTTAAAAGCATTACTTGAAAATTAAATATCGAGAAACTGTATTGTGATAGAGGGTTTAGAAAAAGTAAAATTGCTTTCTTTGGAGAGCTGATCTTAGGGTCTTATGGGGAGGTATTATTAGATACTTAGAATTGAAATACTGATTCTTAAAAAAGTGTTCATTTCTTTCTAATATTTCATTTCATTAAAGATGTCAACTTGAATGTGACATCATACCAACCTTGATTGTATAAATGTTGAATAACATAAAATTTGATATTTTACAGGTATGGCACTTGACTAACTGCAAGTTGAAGATCAACCATCTTGGACACTCTGGTTACTTGAACACAGTGACTGTTTCACCTGACGGCTCTTTGTGTGCATCTGGAGGCAAGGACATGAAGGCCATGCTTTGGGACCTTAATGATGGCAAGCACCTTCACACCTTGGACCACAATGACATCATCACTGCATTATGTTTCTCACCAAACAGATATTGGCTCTGTGCTGCCTTTGGACCATCCATCAAAATATGGGTAAGAATGTTAACATAATGCAAACAGAATTTAAATTTTGATCAGCAGTCATTTTTTTTACTATGTAGCAGATTCATCAATTTTCTTTGATTTTAATTTAATACAACTGAACAGATTAACTTTTTCATTTAATGATAATTTACCAACACCCATTCACATTGGTGAACTTTAACCATAGCTTATCAAGGAATCTTATTGACCATATTTGGTTTTAGGACTTGGAAAGCAAGGAGATGGTTGAAGAACTCAAACCAGAAGTCATCAATGAAACTCGCTCTAAAGCTGACCCACCCCAATGTCTCTCACTTGCCTGGTCAACAGATGGACAGACTCTATTTGCTGGATACACTGATAATATCATCAGAGTCTGGCAGGTTTCAGTCTCTGCTCGATGAAGTGTATAAGCATCTAGTTTCATTTATTTTTGTCCTCTGCATAAAAGTATAAAAATAAATGAAATTATCATTTTACATCTTCGTTTTTATTGTGATCTCCTTGGCTTAAGTTTAGATGTAAGATAACATTCATGGCAATGTTTTGTAATATTATTGTTATAAAAATAAATCTTCAGATATATTTTCTATTCTTTGATTCTTATTGTCATGAAAAAATCTAATGAATATAAATTAGTTATTGTTATTTATGCATTTCACAATACTCTATTATGACAATTGCTACTATTATAATCAAATTATCTCTATAAAAAATTATGAACAAGACCAGGACAAGACATCCAGTATTAAATTATTACACTTGGATAATAAATTTTGAGGCAAATTTAAAAGTCAAGACTGAACTAGTAATATAAGGTTAGGTTATAATGCCTTAATATATCAATTCGCCCAATGAATCGCACTTTTAATAAAATGCTAGCATTAAGATTGTTCTTATATTGACATACAATGTAAAAGATATGAAAAATATTTTTTTTTTTTTTACAACCACCAAGCTATCCCTTAAAAACATGTGCACCTTTGGATACCATTAATAACTTAATAATATTAAAGTATATAAATCTAGAGAATACTGGAACAATTAGTAATTAACAAAACTATTTTAAATTTTCTTTTCATGAGGCTTTCCATGTTCGTTGAGCAAATGGGGTCCATCTTTTAAAACAATAGGACCTTCGCCTACCTTTGTATAAATTATATAATTAATTAAGTCCTTCTCTGGAGCTGATTTGTAGATATGAGATTCAATTGGAAATTCTTTGATAGGTGGAGCCTTTAACCCCTTAATAAAGTCTTCACTAGAGAATGGGAAGAAATATTTTATTACAGACAAAATTTTTGGGACTTCTTCCTCCAGCAGATACAAACAAGCATTCGGTCCTGCGTCAAAGGTATATGCAACTTTAATAGTCCCACAAATATTGTTGTAGTAATGAACCATCTCAATTATTTTAAGTGAGGTGTTAGTTAAGTATACACAGGGAGGGAATGCTGATAAGCAAACTGCATGAAACTCATTACTATCCTTCATTGTCAGTTCTGCAAAAGTAGGAAAATCCTTTTTTACAATTGCCTCACAAAGTTTCTCAATTCGAGACGGCACAGACACTTGAATACGATGTTTCATTAATTCAGAAGTTTCAACTGTTGTTTTCATACCCTTTGTTGAACTAGTATGTTTCTTAGTGTCAGCAATTACAAGAACTAGTACTCTCATATCAGGCCAATGTGACGAATCCACCACTGGTTTTGCTATAGAGTCGCTTCCGTCTGGATTAGAACCAGCATACCACCGTACAAATCCTCCGTACACACTTCTACATGCACTCCCTGAACCTATACGCGCTAGGGCACTGATGTCAGTTTTCACTTTATAAAGTGTAGCTAAGGCAGTTACTAAACATGCGTAACCAGCAGCTGACGAAGCTAGGCCAGCAGCTGTAGGGAAATTATTCTCAGAACAAATATGAACTTTGAATTTCAAAAATTCTTCGTCAACACTCTTTTGTTCAACAGCCAACTCCCTTATTTTCTTAAGGCAATTTTGCAGCCTCTCGCTTGTAATTGATTCTTTTATACCATTTAACCATAATACGTCTTCTTCAAATGCAGATCGTGCACACACAGAAGTTTTAGCACACATAACTTTCGGATCCAATGTTCCGCTAACGGAATCATTTAACGGTATAATTAATTTCTCATCCCGTTTGCCCCAATATTTTATTACTGCCATATTAATCGGGGCAATAACACTTATAATATCAGTCATTTTATTATTATTTTTTTCAAATAAATTTGACTTGGCTCTTTTTAAAATGTATTTAACTTTTCTTCGCCAACGTCCAACACTAACATTAATTTTGAATTTTATGCCATATTCCAGCTCGCACTTGAAAGTTATACCCAGAACATCATTCCAATTGTCTAGTAGCAAATGGCAATTGGCACATGACATTTGGATTGCGTTTTATAATTTACTATTTTAAATATTACCACAGAATACACTTAATACCTCTTAATAGTTACAAAAAAATACCCCCCTGTGGCTGGGAGAAAAATAATGCTGTCATACTCATAAAAGTAAAACTACCCTTATAAAATAGATTATTTAAGTTTTATGTTGTAGTTTTTAAATTTGAAATAACTAGTCATTTATTTTAGTTGATATGTTCCAACATCATTTTGATTTTAGATTCATAATTATTATATAATAATTATATATAATAACATAAATAGCACATAATACAACGAGAAATAATGAGATAATTTTGAACAATATTATTATTTAATGTTATTCACGCATCAATTATTTTGAACAGTATGGCGTAGTAAGAAATTAACTTTTGTACTAAAAACAATTTATCAGTACCGACTGATTTTTAAAACTTTTTTTTTCTTATAGGTACTAACATTTAAAGCTTGCAACACTTACTAGCGCTGCCATTTTCGTTTTGTGGCACGGTTGTAGCGGCGGTCGAAGTGATTTAACTATTGATAACTTTATGTTATTTTCAATCGCAATAGCTCTAAAAGACATTGAATTTTGTGTTTTAATCTAGTGAAATTACTAGAAGACATAGTTAGATGTGCTAATTATATGTAATTGTTGACTTCCTTCGGTGGATTTGGTGAGTACGCCTTGTATCAATATTTTACTGAATTCGGTCTACTTACACGTTTAATATTATCTTAAAGGTGTGATTGTTGACGGTAAATATTTAGAATACAAATTAATAATGTAAAAAGACCAAAGATAACTTAAATAACATGGAAATTTTCTCATAAGATTTGAAATGGGCGTAGGGGTGGTAAGTCGTAACAATCACATACCGTCACTAGCTTGCTTAAAAAGGACTTGACGTTTGTATATCATATTCATAAAGATTCTTTACTAATTATATACGTTATATTCTTTTAAAGCATAATATATTACCTAAAAGTATTTTTAAAATAAAAATTTCATTTCTTAATCACTACTGTTTATCAAATTAACCTTGAAGAGAACAAGAGCCTAAATAAGTAAATTTTCCTTAGTCCTAATGTTTAAATCAACTGTAGATATGTTGGTATGATTGATATACTTGAAATAGTTACTACAATTTATTACTTTTATGTTTAATTTCACATACAAGATTTCCTTATAAAAATATATTATATAGTTTATAGTCTTAATTTCCTGACAAAATAGCTTTCAGGAAATATATAATTTATAATAACACAGTACACAATTAAGAGCTTAATTGTTTTCGTAGTTAAATGAATAAACAAATTAGGATTTTATCATAATTGCTTATAGCACATTCCTACTACTAAGGTACTACTCAAATGATAGTATTCCAGTATAATTATACAGTTCTAACATAAATTATTTAGTATGTAGCTTAATATCAACAAGTTTTATCCATATTGTTCTGGGGTTAACTTGTAGTTACTACTACTACTTGACATTTATTATGTATAGATCTGAGGGTTTAATCCTCAGAGAAATGTAAAATCAATATAAATGTAGAGTACTTAACTAGAGACCACTATTGAATTGTTACTATATATTGAACACTTATATTGTAAGTACTGTGCATTATTATATATATGTTTCTAATGTTTATAAGTTACTGCAGTTGGTTAATTATTTAAAATTTGTCTCAAATACACTAACTATGTCTATCCCATACCACTCATGGTTTACAGAAATTACACTTTACTTTATTCATCCACAGAAAGAAAATCACAACATGCACTATTTCATTTGTCATGCTCCACTTTTGGTTAGTGGGTTGTGTTGCTTGTTTTTTTTAATTTATACTTATTTAATTGCATACCCTAGCTTTCATATCTATTATGTATATATTTTCTACTACAGGCACTAAGTTAATATTAAAAAAAACAAGGAAATAATATCTCATAATTGGTTGCAAATTAAGAAAAGACATAATTAAAAAAAATCTATATTTTGTCATATATCCTAGTGTTTTGTAGTAGCTATTTTGGGCTGTATTGCACCCTTACCAACATTTGAAGTTATTATACATGGCCCCCTTTTATTACCCCTCAGCACTTATTTATGCACCTCACCCATGGAGTATTGTAGTAACACAAAAATACCAATTAGTCATGCTTTTGATAAGGTTGGAGTTATAAATAGATTTAATAAACTTGTAATCTAAGTTTGAAATTAATTTTGTGCGAATTAACGAGAATTTAAAAATAATTTTGTGTTGCAAAGTTGTTTATAATGTTTCTTATGCCCTTTTATTTATTTTTAATTAACGAATTTATAACATTGCCTACATCATATAATAACTATTACATAATAACATTAAAGTGTGTATTTTGTGGTGTCTGTGACATAATCATAACTTTCTTAAGAAACATGAAAGTTTTTAATTTACAGTAACTCATTAATATTTATTTATGCAAATACATATTTACCTCATTTATTGATTAACTAAACTTTACTTCCAGATATTACATAAAAACAAAATGACTTCAGTATTGATCAATTCTTTATAATACTGCTGTGCTTTAACACAAAAATCTCAGGGACAGGTTTAAATGGAATAGAATTCTGTGTTGGGTACTCCATATATGAATTAAGGCTTTAGGCCGAATCAACATAAGTGCAACCACAGGACCCAGTTAGTTCTATAATAAGCCTTATCAACGCCTATTATTTGCAATAATAGGCGTTGTATAAAATTATGAATATTGTATAAATAACATGAATACAAAAAATATTGTTTCCATGTTTCTGTATTTAAGTTCACCTCAAGTAGTTTAAAAAAAATTATTGAAGATTTAGTTTATTTCTAACTGTATAACTCAAATATTGAGGAATTTAATCAAGAGTTTTGCGCTTCAATTGTAAGAATCCTTGACATTTAACATAGTATTATGATGATAAATCTAGGTTATCTGTGATCTAACAAAATACATGTTTAGTTCATAGGTACACGAGAATGGTTAAAGAGCTTACATAACAATGCAAGATTAACATCGTCTTCCTGTGTCATTGAGCAGTATATAACACAAAAGTTGATTTTATTGAAAACTGAGGACATTTTATTATGGAGACCAAAATAGTTTAAAGTATTATGCCATTTGATTTTATAGTTTTAAACATTCCGTAAAATGAAATTGGATATAAATCTCCACAGTTTAATAATGAAAATATATAGAACCGTCAAAATGACTGGTTTGACAATATAAATTATATATTATTAATAAGTTATATTTCTATTTAATGTGTCAGTTTTATTAACTTATATGTTATGTATACCTATGGTGATTTAACTATGAACCTAATATGCTAAACTTATATGACATCATATCTTAATCATATGATATCATATTAAAGCAATTAGAATTTCTCACACAATGTTTATAATAATATAGATGAATGTTGTTAAGGAACATATGATTTATAAAAAGTGTAAATTTAAATCAACTGTATTATATATACTATATACTATTAGGAGAATAAATAATTTTGTTTTGATCTGGTTTGCCGTTCATGACATCACTTGATGCTCTTTGACAGTGATGCTAACTCATATATTTTTCTCTAGTTCTAAATTAAAATTTCCCCAAATATTGATGACAAAGTTTAAAGTTCTTGTTGTAGATTCAGTTTGAGGGGTAATTTCAAAAATAAATTAAAAATAGTTTTTTTGTATTTCGGTCATAGCTACGCTTGGTTTATATTTGGGTAAATTGGTTGTTTGGGATTAATATAAATTGTATAGGTTCGTCCGTTTTTATATAAAATTTATTGAATGTACCCTTTTTAATCCCCTAAAAACCCCCTTGACATCATGCTTTCAATAAATTTGGGGGGAAAACCCCCAAGTTGGCATCACTGCTCTTTGATATGTGCTTGCTGTACATATAATTGTAAATATGTTTACTAAATCCCAAGTACGTTTGTGTTGAAATACTTCATATATCCGGAATTAAAGATAAAACATGAATGTAACATTAACAGTATCGCCAACTAAATCCCATCGCGTATATTAAATGGCGCATGTTTTGGCGCATATATTTGCGATAATATATAACATATTAATTTAAATTGCCCGGTGTAAATAACAGCTATTCTCGTAATGCCCCCAAATAGTATTTGTGTCCAATATGTAGGATTTTAGGTAATATATTACGTTTTTAAAAAAATAATGGCATACAAGAATGATCTACAAAATAAAATATTAATTTTATTGTCACACTCTTTCTCATACAAAACTCGCACACTTATATTATAATTTACCAGGGTACCTTTAGTTTTATATAGAATGATTTTGCTTTTGCCTACTTAAATAAATAAAGCTTTTATGCTGTAAACGCAAAATCCTTCCTTCGTTCACTGGCCAAACAGTGTTAGCCTAGTGCCCTGACGTCGGGCGTATGAATCTTGGCTGAACAGCAATGGGATTTCTATGAGCGCAATTAACTGTTTCTCACGATGAACAAAACCTGATGAGGAAGGCTGATCACCTGCTTAAAGCCAAGCCAAGGACTAGTCAAGAGTTACGCCTGATATTATAAGTAAATTAGCTGTTCCACGCAGATTTACAGTTTTGATCAGATTCTTCTCTCTCTTGATCCGTTCTGGACTATCCAACAAAGAATATTAAGTAATAATATTTTCAAATTTCTTACAAGCTGTTATTATCATTTTTAACTATAAAAACGTTCAGCTTTATATATGAGCATTAATATTTGACACTGAAACCGAATCGTATTCCTATTTTACCAAACATCTGAAAAATAAGGTATTTTGGGAATAGCACACTCCAAGCTTGACTTAGGGTGAGATCTATAGTGCGCACTTGGACTTTGCTCAGACTTTACTTACGAAAAACACTAAGGTTAAACTATGATTTAGTATATTTATAGACATTTTAACGGTGAGATTAAGCTAAGCTCAAGCTAAGACAGAAATTGATGTTTCATTTCATGCAATACCTTCTTTATTATCCTTTAAAAAAGTAAAGAATGGTTATACTTAAGTCTGAGCAAAGTCTAAGGGTGAGATCTATAGTGCGCACTTGGACTTTGCTCAGACTTACCTTACGAAAAACTTTGCTTAGTGTACACTAAGGTTAAACTATGATTTCGTATTTATAGACATTTTAACGGTGAGATTAAGCTAAGCCCAAGCTAAGACAGAAAATGTCAAAATACTAATTGATGTTTCATTTCATGCAATACTTTGTTTATTATCCTTTAAAAAAGTAAACAATAACAAATATTTAAACATCTAAAACGGTACACATATATCTTCAATTTATTGTTATTTATGTATTCATTTATTTTATTATTGCAATAACTAGAAATTTACGAGTAACCTTTAGAAAATGTATTAATTATTTAAAGATGACAATAATTTTATTACGTAGAACGGATCGCAATGTTTTGACAACAGCAACAGAGCACTTGTATCAACTATCAACAATTGAAAATTTTAAACCACTTTTTCTCTTTTCTGTTTCTGTTTGTATGAGCGCTTGGAAATATCAATATCGAAAGTGACATGATGGAGAGAGAGAGTTCTATCTTCAATAGAAAACATTGAAAGGGTAGGAACTGCAGCCGATATGAATCCACGAATGCATAAAGTGTTGTATATGTTCGGAACTAATAAAACCAAAATCCTTCCATCCTGTACGGTGAGAATGAATTCAATAGAAGGAACCGTATTTTGAAACACACGGTATTAAATGTGATCCTGACGCTGATCATTACAAACTTGCAACCTTATAACAACAGAGGATCGCCAAACCTACCGCAATTGCAAATACTTATTGCATTAAGGCATAAAAATGCAACTGGATGTTTTCAGGTAATATTGTGTTCATAAATATGTATGGTTTTTCAATTTGATATATTATACCTCTTCTCAAATGATTTTAAATACATATGTTGAAGACTTTTGTCTTCTGACTTTCAGAAACATATCATATACATATGTGACTAATAATAATTTATTGACATTACAGATGGTGTGTGGTGATCTGAACGGCATAAGCCAATCTACAGTCTGTTTAATTATAAATAAAGTCTCTGCAGAGTTGAGTAAATTACTTCCTAGATTTGTAAATTTTCCAAGAAATATGAACACAGCCAAAACGAAGTTTGAAGAATTAGGAAGATCTAATACTCACCATGGCCTGAACAGTATAATCGGAGCTATTGACTGCACCCATATAAAAATTAATAGACCCAAAGGTATCGCTCACTCTGAAGCATACAGAAATAAAAAAGGGTTATTTTTCTGTAAATGTGCAAGCAATAATAGGGCCTGATATGGAAATATTTGCTATAGTGACTAGGTGGCCTGGCAGTTCACACGACAGCAGGATATTTAGAAAATGCCTGTTTTAGTAGGTGACAGCGGTTATCCAGCACTTAACTTCATGTTAACAACACTTTTACATCCAATGACAAGAGCTGACAATATTTATAATTATTCTCAAATAAGAACTAGGCATATTTTTTAAAGGTTTTTCGGAGTGTGAAAAAGGAAATTTCCATGTTTACAGCTAGGACTACAGTCAAAATTGACAAATACTAGTTATATATAATTATAGCTTGTGCTGTATTGCATAATATAGGTATACAGAGAGGCAATGCTTATGATGATGGTGATCTTGCTGACAGCAGAAGTTGAGTAACACAGAAACAATGAAAGATCTCCTACAGGTCTAGCATTCTGGCAATCTGTGATTGCACAATTTAACTAGGTAATTTGTTTGGTAATAAAGAATATCAAAACAAAACTTGTTTCATTTTAATCATTTATTTTCTGATTCTTTTTTTAAGTGTAATACATATTTCTAATACTAATTTATATTTTTGTTGAAGAAATTCTATTTCTAACAGATTTTTTAATTTCATATGTTCCACTCCTATCTCAAATTTTTTAGGATAGTCAGGTAATAAATGGTAGAAGATTCAGGGAAACGAAAATAACAGATGTGAAGCGAGAGACATCGGTTAGGTTATAGTTTGAATTTCGTTGTCACTATAATATGCCAGGGCTGCCAGGTGACATACAAAATCACACCAGTTATTTTTAAGATTTCTCAAAAATGGGGTTTGAACAATTACATAAATAATATAAATAAACAACAATAAGTACCATAATAATGTGTAACTATTTTAATTCATGCATTTCATAGGTATTTATCAAGATCATTTATAATTTCTTTGAATTCAAATTCTATTTTTCCCAAAGTCTATGGAACTCCGATACAAAATGGCAACACCGTTTATTAAAAACCGACAAAAATAAAAAGTCCAGTAAAAGATATGATGGTAAAGCAAATTTTGGGCCATTATTTTTGTTAGGCTTATAGTCAAAGTTTTTGGTAAGTCGTCGATTTCGTGGACTTGAGATTAAGCTAAGCCAACACTAGGGAGAGATTCGCAGTTTGCTCTATAAATACCGACTGTGTCTTAGCTCGATAGTTAAGTCAGAGCAAAGTCTAAGTGCGCACTATAGATCTCACCCTAAGTGCGCTCTATAGATCTCACCCTAAGTATTACCTAGTGTACTGAAATGCAGGCCCCAGTTGGCACTGACCGTACAAATTGAGTCTGCAATTGCAGAGGTCTTACGTATTAAGAATATAAATGCAGGCTATTTGACGTTGGATTACCTAACTATTAACATTGTTATAAAGCCAACAGTGCATCAAATATTGATGCTGGGAGATCAGCGGCTAATTCTATTGTGGAACAGATAATAACTTGTCTATACTAATATTATAAAGAGGACAGGTTTGATATTTTGTTTGTTTGAAATGATTAGGATCCGAAACTACTGGACCGATTTCAAAAATTATTTCACCGTTGGCAAGCTACACTATTCCCGAGTGACATAGGCTATGTTTCATTTTCAAAAAAAATAGGGATGCTTACTAAAACTTGAATAATCTAACCCAAGGTGTAAAAAAATAAACAAAAAACTTCCTTCAATCGTGTGCTCTGCGAAAACTATTAATGATAGAACAAAATGATGTATTACAATTTTTCAAGACACATCACTATCTATAAAAAATGTCGCGACAGCATGTCTCTATCTTTATAGTTACGTCACAATAAGCGTCCTTTTATTAATTTTATTAAAATACCACCGCTAGAAAAGGCTCTTTATTCGTACCTAGGTATTGATCCTTATCAAAATAATTACCAACGTTTCTATAAGTTCTTATAAGCTACAATTTAATGGCCAAAAAAGCATGGTGGATTGGTGATCTCCTGCCGTTTTTCTTGAATAGTTTACTACTATGTAATATAACAAAAATCTTAGCCACAGCAACGCTTGGCCGAGTCTACTAGTTTGTAATAAATAAGTTTAAATTTTGAGTAAGATTGTTTGACACCTTACATATGTTAATTCATACATAAATTATCATATAGATTTTAATAGAATTTTGTGTGATGAGGAAATGTGTGAAATAGTTTGATGGCAAGCCTACGTTAATATAAACAAATATGCAATAGTTATATCGTGTTTTGAAACGTGGTCTAAAAAGTGTCGTGCTTGTTGCTATGATTATTTTTCAAGTATTGGTAACCATGGTAACAATGTTTCAGTCCTTACCTTAAAGTATTATATATAAAATTCTCGTGTCGAATGTTCGTTCCCATACACCCCCGAAACGGCTAGACCGATTCTTATTAATTTTTTTATGCATATTCAGTAAGTCTGAGTATCGGCTACTATCTATCTTTCAAACCACTTAGTGACAAGGGGTGTCCACCCCAAAACCTTTATTTTTTAGACAACATTTTTTGCTTTAATTTTTTTATGATACAGCAAACAAAAATACATACAATCCTTAATATTCATCTACCCTCAAACAGTTAGTTAAGAACTTATAACTTGAACTCTGAGGTTTATATAGAGAAAAATCACAGAAAACCTAAAAAGTTTTCATTCCGGAAAACCGAACAGTCTCTGGGGTAGCATAGCAAAATGTTCCATGTTGGTATGTACTAAAATGATATGCTAGGCATTAAGGAGAAACGGAGCGGGAACGGGGAAGCTAGTTATATTATATTACAGTAACAGGTAATATTTTCTATTTACGAATCATATCAATATACATTTAACAGATTAAAGCGGTATTCATATAATTTGACGAGTAAAACTGTGACTGTTTTGTGTAAACCACGCAAATTGTACGGACAGGAAAGCGTAATTTTGATTACATTTTTTACATAACGGACTTAATTCTTGCTCTAATTTAATTATGATAAATTACTTTTAGAGTCGATTAGCATTAATCTTGTGCATGGAATTCTCAATTCTGAAATTTTACAGTTTTGCCTTGCACAATAAAAACTTGCCCGTATAAGGAAACCGAAAAAATATATTATTCTAGCTATGAAACATTGTTCATTCTTGTGTGCCCTTAATACATAATACAAATCTCGCCATTTCTGTCAGCGCTAAAGCCACTCTGCCATGTCCACACTGCCTATAAAGTAAAAATTATCACAGAAACAGAAGTTACATAGTAGTAGCTTCTACTGATCTATGCTCTCAATTAATACTTTCGCGGACACCATAATGTCTCCCACGTTGCATAATTTGCTGCATTGCGTCACTAACGCTTTCGGTTTAATCTATTACCGGTTTTGTATTTAGGGATATTGGTCACTAACGGCCGTACTCAGAGTTGTTGATTTAAAGTTAACGGTTAAATTAGTGAACGTTTCACGATTTACGAACGTGAAACGTTAGTTACGAGTTAGATACAAAATATTTATATCAAATCGAATACGTATGATTCTGAAACGGGACTTAAGTTTGACTTCAGAACGACAAAAGCTTTTGGATTTGACATAAGGATGACATAGTTAAGTGTCGACTCTAAATCTGACCTTTATTTATAAACCTTAAATCGTTTTGTATTTATTTGCAATGACACAAGAGTGATAAGGGCAAAACTATCAATAGCTTTTGAATTCAAAGTCAATAAAGATGTTGTACTACAATAACCTATTTTGTCAAACAAGCCTGCCTGTTATTCGGGATTCGTTTCGAATCAAAAATCATGCATAGAAGGCTACTAATTTTCCTTGCATATTTCCATTTTCTTCATAGTGAACAGTATACACAGTGTCAAAATTAGTATTATTTCTGTTAAATATAAATAAACTTTTGTATAGTCAATTGAACTAATTTTAGTCTGGTTCTAGGTTTTGTTTGTCGTCTTTGAATGTAAATATCTCTTTATCGCAATCGTAAAAAATTGCGATAAAATAGCGCGGTCATCGACCTTTCACGGTAATATTAATTCCATACAATATTCTACCCGTTTTTCCATCGTAATTGGGTCAGGAAGCTATTGTTCTTCACTTGTCCTTTTTCCTAAGTGGGGTTGTAAAACTGATGTTTCTTTCTGTGGTATGATATATTTGTATCTAGTTGAAAATTAATAAACATAAGTTTACACGCACACAAACATATTTATGATTTTAAATGTGTGAAAAAATATTCCTAGACATATATTTTCACAGTAATTTTGTCAGTGGATTTACGAGTTAATTTATTGCGTCGGGAATTCAACTGGAAGCTAAATGTCACGAGAATTAACCACTAACCACTAAACTACTGTTTGCCTTAATTAACCATTGTTTTTGTCCTTATTACTCTCGCGTCACTGCAGATACATGTGACTAAACATGATAGCTTTCGTCTATAATTAATTAACTGCTGTCCACCACTGGAAAAGAGCAGACCGTAACAGAATTTGTAAGGTTAGACGCCGTCTGCGTGACATTTTGTATAATCCTATTCAAGATAATTGTCATCTTCCTTTATTACCAAGCGTTATTGCTTTAACTTAATAAGAATTTTGATACTATTGTCTTTGATTAACATAACCTTTACACATTTACGTCACGGTCACGGTGACCACGCACGCTGTAAAGCACGCAAAACGTCGGATAAATTTAAAATTATGTTAAATAATTGTAAATTTATAATAATACATAACTTTAATCCGGTAAAAAGTTTTTTTCTTTAAGTTTGATACTATCGAATTAATCGTTCCGTGTACACAGAATTTATTTTACGGTAGCAATTACCTGATCGTGTACACCGTGTAATTACCGCGACGGTTCCTGTACGAAAGTGAACTAATTATGTATTCTATTTGAATTCCTTCCTCCACAGCGCTAGATCTAAAATGATTTGTTGTTTTTTTTTATGGCTCTGGCACGGTTTGTGCATAGCCAGCGTCAAGTATAAGATTTTTATAAATCGTGCTTTTTGCCTTAGAAATTCGACCATGTCCTCCATGTACGGTTTAGGCACTCGCCCGGTACCGCACAACCCTCCCAAAGGCCGAGAACAAATTTAAATTAAATTAAAACTTGCCCTCGAACCGGGAATCGAACCCGGTACCCCTCACCTAGCTGCCACTTAATAAGACCGCTAGGCTATGAGGCCCCTCTAAAATGATTTATCAACCGTTCGATGTATTTTGTTTGTCGCCAGCGCGTCAATGCGTCCGGAAGTAAAATAAAAGGATGTAATCTGTGAATTAGTTAATAATATGTGGTGATTTCAATCCCTCTTCTGACTTAAATATTTAGGTTGCCACGTATTTACTATTTTAAACATAGTTTATTTTTTATTTTAGTTAATATGCTAGTGGTACTGTAATACAAGTTCGATAATTAAATAATATGTTTATCTAGAATTATGTTTTTTTTTAATCTAGAAAACGCAGAATGGTAAATTATATTAACATAAAATTCATATTTTAATTTCTGTTTTAAGCGAAGTATTATTTTGCAAAAATTTAGTCTATATTTATTTGATACACATAGGATGGTTTATAATATTATTCAGGTTACCTTATAATATTGTAAATAAACATTTTGAAATTTACCCTCAGCTATATCAATATATAGAGTCGTGGGAAATAAATGTTATTTATTGATACTTCGGTGCTACGTACTTTTTATGATACGATAAAAATGCTTTTAAATTTCGGTACCAATAATCTGAATTTTCATTTTCATACGATATTATAAGTACGAAAGACGGGTTTGTGTTCTAACAACAATAAACGTATTATTTATAAGAGTTTTTATGTAGTCACTTGACAATGGAAAAGGTTTCTTTTTTCGTTTTTAATGTAAAATTTCCTAAATCAAACTGAAAACAGTCGATTATTTATTTCTTGAACAGACCGACGAACAATTAAATCGTTCATCTAGAAACATATAAAACATTTAGATATGTTTTGTTTTCGCTCTGTTTTTATATATTAGTAATATTTTTACCGTTTAGTAAACCGTTTTCTTAAATCAGAAAAAATTGTCGTTTAATCGAAACTAGAAAGCAGCGCGAGTCAACTTTTTCACTTAGATCATTATGGGCAGATAATTAAAAAGTTAATTCAACTACGTCGTTAGTAATGGTGACGAAAACACGTTTAATTAAAATTTCTCGGTAAACCGCAATAAATATTAGAATGATAAAGTAATTTGCACGACATGAACATTATTGCTTGTACCGCTATAACGCAAAACATTAGTAGGAATGTGAGGAACTCAAAAAGACATTGTATATAATGTATTTACTGTGTATTATTTACCGTAATTTAAATAATGTTAACTTAAACTTAACAAATCCTTGTTATGGAAATTGAGATTTTTTTATCCAAGACAAATTGTAAATTAATTACATATATCAAAAATACTTTATACTTTTAAAAAACTTATTCTTGGCGTCACAACGCACTTCTTTTATTTAGCCTCTTCTTTTATTATACATATACATTTATTACGATGCTATTAAAAATGACTGCATTTTTATTTCAAGGAAACAGATTGCTATTTTTTATATATTTTTATTTATATAACATACAACAGAAATTAAAATAAATAGGTTACTATTGTGACCACCGAAGCGTGGACATTTATTACAATAGTAATATATTTAATAATAAAAATAACTGCTAAATATTAAAAGGCATAAAAATATGTATGGGTACCTAAACGTTAACAATCTTAAAGTATAAGTTAGGTACAAAGTACGACTGAGTTAACATTGCTTAAGCCGAGACTATATGCTTTTTTTTTATTTTATGGCCTGGTAACGAGACCTTTAAGCCAAGTCTTATTTTCAGTCCCAAGACTATATGTTACCATAGGGACGCCCGTATTGACATACGGGAGTAATTCTCTTGGAATTATAGTAGACTTATGGAGCGTTCAAGTATTACGTCACGCAATTTTTGGACCCCCCCCCCCATGTAACGCGCCGTAACGTTTTTCGGTACCCAATATACAGTACTGTACCCAAGTATAGTAAAACGTTTCATGACCACCTAGTGACTCTTTATACGTTACCATTATGTGGTGTATCTGATTTTATATATCACACAACACAAAAACAGCGCTAAGCGTCCACTCATTTTTATATAGTTTTAGCATAGTGACATTAAAATACAGGTAATGTCATAATACGATTTCCTTTTTATTATAATTTGTATCCCTGCCCGTTTCGTTCGTCGGGGAACGCAATAAAACTAACTAGAGGATGTGGTTAAATGAGGTTGTGACCTCGCTTTAGTATGATTTTCTTGAAGAATACAGCTTTGCTCAAAACATACTGCGTAATGAGTTCAAGGGGTTTTTATAACATAGCTAATTATATAAGAGTGTGAATGAAATTATATAGGCCGTGCTCTTATTTATACAGTGCATCTAGGCCTAGCATGCATGTACATTTCTACTCGTCCTACGTTTGTTTATATGTGGCGATTTTAATAAGTGAACAAAATACTACACAAAGCTGGAACAACGATTGTGCCCTTAAAAAACATGAAATAATAAATCAAAAAATCTTTATTTCTGACAAAATTCATATATCGCTAGGTAACTAAAAAACAATTATTCTGTGGTATATGTTTAAAACAGTTTTTTTTTAAAGTAATTTTAGTGTTACAACTATGTCTTATAAGACATTAAGTATGAGTGAATGTGTGAGTGAGTGAATGGGTGCGTATGCGCGTGTATTTGAGAGTGTAGCTGAGAGTTATGATCGTGCAGTGTAGTCATGCCATGATACGTAGTAATAGAGCAAGATCCCAGGGCCGCCAGACGTCACGTATTTTCTGACGGATGAAATGTGGACGATTGGGTAGTGTTAGTATGTACTATGATCGTATGCCTACCTGCTAGCTTGGTCAAACGGCCAATTTCCAGGTATCAGGTAATCAAGGTACACAAAAACATTACTTACTTCACGTAAATTCTCATGGCTGATTTTTATACATGTTTTCGAGTGTATAGTTAAAAATAAATTGTCAATACTCCCAGACACTTTCCGTCGGCCATATTGCTTAACAGACGCTTAAAGGGTCTCAAAATAATTAGTCAACTTCACGTAAATTCTGACGCTCCATTTTTCTATATGTTCATCCGACAACTATTTTAAAAGCTTTGACAAGAAGACAGACCGATCCAAGGGGCCAATCATCCCCTAAACTAAATTTTAATATCTCTATGAGTGGGAGAGCATTATCTACGCGCATGAGACTGAGTGAGACCGACTGCGCTGTTAAAGCCATGAAAATTACTTGAACAGATATTTTATAATTTTTAGAACTTTTGTTGACAAGTAAATTATAGCAACAAAAATAAGAAAAAAATTGACACATAATAAATAATACTAAAGTTAGCCGACATTTTTTTTTTCAATTTATTAATTAGAACTAAAAAATATTTTTTAAAAATACCACTTATATTTAAATAGCACCAATTTTTTTAATTAATTATTTATTGGAAATTTGGAAACAAAGTGGAAAAATATTCATTCTTCAATATTTCTTAACAGTGGCTTTTAATCTTCATTATCATCATCATCAAATATCTATCTTGAAATTGAATATCTAAATCGTGATCGTCATCATCAGCATTATCCTTATTCTCTTCCTCTGTAAAAAACAAGTTAAACAATGAAGGTCTGAAAAAACTAAAAAGATACAAATAATATGAGAAACGAAAAAACCTGATTGTTCTTCCAGCGACTCACTGACAAAACCCGGTAATTGATCTCCATCGAACCAATGAAAATCATATTTACCATCTTGTAGTGTCCAGCCATTGTTTTCGGGGTTGAAAATATTTATCATCTTCATACTTAAAGAAAAACGCTTTTTACCGGATTAAAGTTATGTATTATTATTATAAATTTACAACTATTTGACATAATTTTAAATTTATCCGACGTTTCGCGTGCTTTACAGCGTGCGTGGTCACGGTGACTTCATACTTGCATTGTTCCAAAGCTAGCCCGTCGAAACTGTTGCCAAAGCTCACTTTTACAATTTGGTAAGTTACTGGCATCGAAGTTTCTTAAATTCTTTCGATTGAATTCTTCATTTATATCAGATACCATGTATGTAAATGATAAACAACTGTAGTCTGACAGCATCTACATCAATTATTCCAGGAACGTTGTAAACATCACAGATAAATTTTTGTATTATGTTGAATACACGTTCTTCTTCATCTACATCACCAACAAAATCCAACGTACCAAAACGGTGAAATGCTTGTTGGTACTCTTCATTTTTCTTCAAAATATTAAACGGCTTTTGCTTGCCCTTTTTGAATAATAATAATTTTTCAAGTAATTTTCATGGCTTTAACAGCGCAGTCGGTCTCACTCAGTCTCATGCGCGTAGATAATGCTCTCGCGCTCCCACTCATAGAGATATTAAAATTTAGTTTAGGGGATGATTGGCCCCTTGGATCGGTCTGTCTTCTTGTCAAAGCTTTTAATATAGTTGTGGGATGAACATATATAAAAATGGGGCGTCAGAATTTACGTGAAGTTGACTAATTATTTTGAGACCCTTAAAGCGTCTGTCAAGCAATATGGCCGACGGAAAGTGTCTGGGAGTATTGACAATTTATTTTTAACTATACACTCGAAAACATATATAAAAATCAGCCATGAGAATTTACGTGAAGTAAGTAATGTTTTTGTGTACCTTGATTACCTGATACCTGGAAATTGGCCGTTTGACCAAGCTAGCAGGTAGGCATACGATCATAGTACATACTAACACTACCCAATCGTCCACATTTCATCCGTCAGAAAATACGTGACGTCTGGCGGCCCTGGGATCTTGGACCATAAGGCCTCTGTAGATTCTAAATCCAACATTATAAAACCTTCCGTAAAAAAAGGTAAAAATTTAGCGATTATGTGGTCTTGATGAAAGCACCCGTGCTTGCACGACTACTCTCTAATTGAGACTGAAGTAAAATGAGCCGTAGATACCACATCCGGATCAAACCTATTTTCACCACAGATAACAAATAAGGCGTTGAAATTTATATATTACTAGCTGCCCCCGCGAACTTTGTTTCTCCTTAATGTGATTTTACTTTGCCTACCTTTTTAGTACATAGCATAGTAAAATGCTCCATCATTTTGCTATTCTACCCCAGAGACTGTTCGTTTTTCTGGAATGAAAACTTTTTAGGTTTTTCTGTGAATGTTTCTCTATATAAACCTAAGAGTTCAAGTCATAAGATTTTAATTAACAAATAAACAATAGGAGTTGATCCTAAAGGGGTAAAAATTGTATGTATTTTTGTTTATATTATATAAAAAAATAAAAACAAAAAATTGGGCTGGACACCCCTTATCACTTCGGGGTTTGAAGGATAGATAGTAGCAGATTCTCAGACTTATTGAAAATGCATGAATTTCATAAGAATCGTTCGAGCCGCTTCGGAGGAGTATGGAAACGAACATTGTGACACGAGAATTTTATATATTAGATATATTTATTGTATAAGTTCTATAGAGCACTGATAGCTTAGTTGCTAATCCAACGACTTAAGCTAGGGCAGCGTGTTAACCCTGAGGTCGTGCATTTGAACTCCGAGCGATGAACTATTGATCTTTATGTACGCGCAATTAACACTTTTGTACGGCAAAGGAATTCGTACAATTACATGTGTCGGAAGCCAAAAGTTCTTTCTTGTGTAGTTCTTTTTTTTTCAATGTCTAATTCTAAATTTAAAATTCCAGTTCTTTCTTGTGTAGTTCTTTTTTTGTCAATGTCTAATTCTAAATTTAAAATTCCAGTTCTTTCTTGTGTAGTTCTTTTTTTTCAATGTCTAATTCTAAATTTAAAATTCCAGTTCTTTCTTGTGTAGTTCTTTTTTTTTCAATGTCTAATTCTAAATTTAAAATTCCAGTGATGTCCAGAAGGTAGCCACATCGCCATGCCGCTGCCGAAGCGGTGCGTGGAGCCGGTACACGTGTCACGTGGCACTGTGCCGGAGCGACTGGCCGTGCCGTCGGAGCTCGAAGCCGTCACTAATGGCACCCTTGCAAATACTGTCAGGTGAGACCTTTCACTATGATTTATAGCTGATGGAAAATAGCCCACTGTTTGATGGTTATGTTAACGTAAAATTGTAAACACCGTTAGATTGTAATCTATCTCGCGAGATTATCAACTGTCGAAAGATTGTGAACCTCAGCTTACTGCTTACAATTTAACATATTATTATTTGGTAGATTGTACTACTCTAACTTAGTTATCATTCAAACTTCTTTGGTCAATTACGGATTAATTTTACTTTCCAACAATTTCATATAACTACCGAATAATAATACGTTAAATTGTAAGCAGTTCGTTTAGGTTCACAATCTTTCGACAGTTTATAATCTCGCGAGATAGATTACAATCTAACGGTGTTTACAATTTTACGGTGACAGTTACAAGTCGTATACGATTTAGCATTGAAGCATGGGGAAGATCTCGATGGATATTTTTTGCTTGAAAGTCAACACCAATAACTTCATATCCAAGAAATAATTGCCGGGAATCGAAAGACTTTTTTGCTGTGTATGTTATGAATTCCTGATTAGGGTATAATGGATGCAGTATTTTTTGTATATTTCTATAAAATACCAATATACTTTCTATACAGTATTAACTAAAATTAGAATGTACTAATAACTCATTCATGTACGAAATCTAGTTTTTAATCCGCTCAAAAATATTTATTTATCCATTTGTTAACAATTTTTTTTTCTTTAAAGAACAAGGTACGTTCTAAGTGTGTAATGCGTGTGTGTTGTTGTAACTGGCCGTGACTCAGCATTATGCTGAAAAGCAGACTGTTTCACAGCGCTGGTCATTCTGCCAGAGACCACAACAGCTAGTTTGCGCCTCAGTCGCAAAAAAAAAGAAAAAAACTGTAACAATAATAATACTTAAAAAAAATAATAATAGTAAAATTAGCGGTGTAAGTAAAGAAGTCTTGTGTAAAAGTAAATAAAAAATAATAATTGTTAAGATTATTTATTGATTCTGACCTATGAGTGATCCAACACACACACTTACCAAGAACACAATAACAATGCCGATTACCAGAAGTCGATACTATGTTGCATATAGATGAATCTGGAATCATGGAATGTTTAATATCACAAATATGCGCCGGAATCACTAGGACCATTGTATTATATATGTCTATTAAACATTCCTATATGGAAGGAATAAAATGTATAGTATTTACGATTGGTATTTGACTATTAAATTATTGGCCATAAACATACGTATATGTATGTAAAATATACAATGATATAGTAAATGTATAAATTTATTATTTTTACAAGAAGTTGTGAGAAGTCTATGAATAATTAGTCACAGAAGAAAAATATATACAAAAAATTAATCTTTTATATAAAAATGAAACCCGTTTTCCGTTGTCACGACATAACATGAAAACGGCTTGACCGATTTGTCTGATTTTTTTTATATAATATTCCTTGAAGTACGAGGATGGTTCTTACGGAGAGAAAAATAAAAAAAATTGAGAGAAAAAGTCTTAAAACAACACTTCTATATTCCCATACAAAATATTCGTAATAATACTTAAAAGTCAATTTGAACTTTAATACCATATCATAAAGTTCAAATGTTAGTGGAGGGGTTCCGGGAAGGTACATTTTTATTTTTTGACATAATGTATTTGTTGTCTTATCAACTTTATTTTTTTTATCTTACAAGCTAGACCGGTGTCCCGAATAGCAGAATAAGTATTAAAAAAAAAATCGACTGTTAGGCGGTACGATGTTCGCCAGGCCAGCTAGTAATTTATAAATTCAGATAATACGTCTATATTTTTCGACAAGTCCTAACTAATAAGTTAAACAACTCTTATCAAATTTCAGGCAGTTATCCTCATTGTCGAAACATGCGGAGGATATGTTTGGTGAGCTGACGCGAGAAGCGACCGGCCTCGCTGAACGAACAAACATTTTGCAGGCGAGGATAGACAGGCTTGCTGTTAAGGTTACCCAATTGGACTCTGGGGTGGAGGAAGGTGAGCGTTCTTGCGTTTTTAACTATGGCAATAATAATAATATATAGAAAAAAAAATGTGTGCGTGTACTAGGTGTACACACGTAAGAAGTGAAACTTATATTAAACCTTTGTTGTACGCAGAGCCATAATTGGTTTGTTTTAAGTTTAGAGGTCCGAAACTATTTCTTTAAACACAGTAAATTTTGATACACTGCCTAGCATACAATTTACAAATTAATTGCTACAAATTGCGATTAGCAAATTTCAAGTCGAAAATGTAATCCGTTGTCAAACTTCAAAGTCAAAAACATACTATATGTCATATTTTAACGCCGATAAAGAAGTTTGACTTCAAAAAGCAACATGGCGCGTAACGGAAAAATGTGTACACTACATTTTTTTCCAACCCCGATAAAGAAGTTTCACTTCAAAAATTCAGACAAATGAATAACGATGGAAAGATCCAATCTTAGATTTTCCTGTGTTAAAGAGACTTCGTAAACAATACCTTTACTACTTATGAAATATAAATACAATAGTATTTATTCGTGTAGCAGTTTTGGCTAGGTGGCTTCAGGCGTTATCCCTGAGGTCGTAGGTTCGATCCCCGGCTGTGCACCAATGGACTTTTATGTCTATGTGCGCATGGCTTGCTTTAGACTCAAAAAAAATCGAGGGCGTGCGTCAGGCACAGAAGGCTGATCACCAACTGGCCTATTAGATAAACAAATGTTCATGAAACATATACAGAAATCTGAGGCCCTGACCTAAAAGGTTGTAACGCCATTGATTTTTTAAAATTATTCGTGTAAAATTCCTCGTTTCCACATTTACACACAAAATTCCATATTTCCGAAATGAAATTCCGAAAAGACTTGAAGGTATTTTTCTTCAGCATACTATTTATATGATAATTTTGATTTACTGCGATAAGCTCAAGAACTACTCGAAGCTAATTTTTTTTTTCAACCGTCCATTTATTGAAGCCACACTACATTCTCCTGTAAACTGGCTATTAATATTTAATTTATTTTAATTTTCAGTTTCTCTCCAAGATATACAAATGCGAAAAGCCTTCCGCTCGACGCGTACGTTCCAACAGCAATTGTTTGCGCGTACCTCAATGCCGTCCGCCATGTTGGCGACGTACGCGCGTTGTGATCGCCCTCCGCCCCTGGAACGGCTCAACGAGTTTCGCGATGATGGAAGGGATGCGAGGAAGTTCTACACTGATCCGGATTACTTCTTTGAGCTATGGAGACGGGAGATGCTGCAGGATACGGAAAGAATTCAGCATGATAGGGGGAAGAAGGTATGTAACTCATTCAGTGGATTCATGTTGGTGTTGGTACAAGGCACAAATAAAACTATTGCTACATATTTTTTTAAAACAGTTTATTTAGAAATTGCTAAAAAAATACATATTGAGCGCAATGTATTCATGTAGGTAATGTACACTTATGAACCACAAAGAAAAAAGAAATATACATTAAATGCTTCTAATTTTACATTTACTGCCAGTTCTCAAATCAAGGGCGTAGAACGGAAGAGAAGAACTGGAAATAAACTCTCCGCCATTCTTTTTAATCGCCAAGTTTTTTGTTTTGTAAACCATTACACCATGTTCCACATGACATCTTAAGTAATCAATAATAATAAAATAAATTAAACAAAAGATTATATGATGACAAATATGTATGCATCTAGGTTTTTAAAAATTTACTGGGTTTTTACTTATAAGAACACATACATGCATTGCAGCCAATTATTTTTATACATTATGTATCTAAGCAAGTATTGAAATCTTTCACTTTTACTATAATATAGGTTTTACATAAATCTAGATTTTATTAGAGATTTCAAGTGAAACAATAATGTACACAAGGCTTAGGAATGTTTTAAATTTAATTTATACTTTAAAATTAGTATTGTGTACTTTTTGTCATAGAATTAATATTTTTCCAGGTGCGTCAGCCCCGTGCCAACAACACAGAAGGGCGTGGCACTCGGCGGGTGAGAGTCCCGCATTCGACTCGCGACAGGCAAAAGGCGGAAGTCGTGAATCGCGGTGAACACATAATGGCCCCTACGCAACTGCGACGGTACAATATTGAACCGCAGTATCGGCCCGAAGCTTTATACCAAGGTGAGATGGAGATCTGATGATCAGAGAGGGTGAAGTAGAGTAGTTTTTGATACAGCAAAACTGGTTTCAAATTTATGCATAGGAAATGTGAAGATTTTAAGAAATCATAATGAGTACAAGAATATTGTTGAAAATCAAAATCATAACAATAGCTGATAAGCTGGATTAAATTAATCTTTTATAGTATAAGATAGCTAATAAGATAATATAAGAAATATTAATTAAAATACTCTGGACTGAAATTTGCTAGGCAACCCATATGGATCATATTTATTGACATATTAAATTAAATATAAAATACGTTTCATTAAATAAGCATTTCGGTGGAGGTCGTTGTATATCGGGATCTTAGACCATTATTGAATTGGTAAATTTGCCAATTATTAAGTATTATTGGGAGTTATTGATATTATTGACAAATCTCAATCTAGTAAGGTTCTGTTGTGTTTAACGGTATATATATTTCAGCTACAACAGTGACGGACGGTGGTTATCGCACGCCGCAGACTCGTGCTCCAAGCGTACAACCAGCTCGGCCTAATTCCATTGAAATAGAGAACCAGCAGAATAGGCCTCCGCGTCTTACTGGAAATGGACATGGTATGAAATGTATTCACACTCTTTTATAAGTTTAGTATCTTGGTAGCCGCTAGAGGTAGCAGATACTTCTCGAGGTAGCGATTTTAGGGAGCGTTCAAGTATTAAGTCAGGCAGTTCTTGGAGATTATATTTCCCCCCCCCCCCCATGTAACGCGCCGTAACGATTTTCTGTACCCAATAGTAAAACGTTTTGTGACCACCTAGTGACTCTTTATACCTAAAAGTTACCATTATGTAACGTAACGTTTTACAAAAGGACCCCCCCCCCAAATTCGTTACGTAATACTTGATCGCTCCCTTACTTAAAATTAATAAAATAAAACATATGAATTAAACAATATATAGACGAGTGGAGGTGGATGCTGATATATTTTCCCTTGACAAGAATTAAATGTAATCTTACAAGATAAAGTCTACGGAATATCGGATTTAAACAAGTTTGTAAAATCAATAGGGCTGTGTAAAGGGTAAGTTAATATTTAGGGCTTGTGAAAAGTCCTAAAACAACATGCATGCTTAAAAATACTAGGAAAATATGACATATAAACTGAAATACATATCAATAATATTTCAGTAGAAATTACGAAACAAAATTTATAAACTTTGGATTGTTGAAAATTAAAAACACAATAAATAAAAAATGACAATCTTAAAAATGGCAAAATATACGAAATTATATATTGTATATTATGATTATGTATGTAATAAGCATTACCAACAAAATACAACATTTTACTGAGTGTAAGATCCTTGCCAAAAACAGCCATCTTGTTTACTATGTGGACTATACTGGTCTGTAGCTAGAAGTTCTATAGCTATCTCTCACCTAGCCTGTCTTAACTGGACATATTTTTTGTATATTTTGGAAATACATAATATATCAAGTATTACGTAACGAATTTTGGGAGGGAGGGGGTCCTTTTGTAAAACGTTACGATGCGGGGCGGGGATTGAATTACGCGTTTGTTAATATTATTTTCGATTTTCCAGTACTTTACAGCACATATTGGTAACTTTTAGCTATAAAGAGTCACTGGGTGGTCACGAAACGTTTAACTATTGGGTACAGAAAAACGTTACGGCGCGTTACACGGGGGGAGGGGTCAATAATCTCTAAAAAATTGCGTGACGTAATACTTGAACGCTCCCTTACTCTACTAGATTCTAATTTTAGGAATTGGTCCAATAGTTTTTTAATTTATTCATAAAAACAAATTGGTTCTCTTTAAAATATTGCTTTTATTCTAGTTTCATTCAGTTGCATATGTTTTTTTACAGTGGTGAACGATGAGAGTCCATATGGTCCAGTGGAGTCAATCTACGGAGGGAGTATTGCTGGTACGCCACGACGAGCGCGGCCTTCCATCCCACCACCGGCACCACCTGCGCCTACCCATAACGAAGTTAATACACCCACTAGGTATGCCTCAATTGACAGCTGTCGCCTATTTTTACTTTTTTCCCTTTATTAGCAAGCCATTTTCAAATGAATTAAATTTTTAAAACACCTGTGAATAAATTAAGTGTAAATAGATAAGAAACGTAAAGGAAATAGTTTTATGTTAAAATAAATATTTATATGCTGCGATTATTAACCGATTGTACAAATGAATATATTTTTATGTTATTAATCTCTCGCATAATAATAAAAAATATATGCGCCGTTTATTTCCAATTTTTTTACAGTTTATATTTATATTTTCTTCATCTTACGTAACTTCAATCAGTACCATTAATCGAAACCCCTTCATGTGTATAAAGCCCTTCTCCAACTTTTCCAGAACTTTCTATCTATTGCTTCCTACGCTTCTATATCTTCACTTCTTCTTGTTCTCTCTTGGTTCTTTCCAGTCTTTAAAGTTCTTACTATATGCTACTTTCCTTCGATAAATATATCGAAGAAACTGGCTTCGACTTAAAAATCGACGAGACCAGACTAGATATAAAGATTTTTTTATTTACAACATAGTTTCATATTTTTACAAACATATAATCTTTTTTATACCATTATCAGAAAACTTCTTTATATACATTAATATTCTTTATTCGCGTTTTTATATAAGAATGAAATAGATGTACGAATTTTAAGTATATAATTGTCTATATATAGTCGTATGTAAATCGGGCTATGTGTATTTATCCGTTGATCATTTTTCAGATCGAGTCTGCCGCCGCCCCCACCACCACCTGAGAGCGTTTCTCCTCCGCCGGTCAACGGCGCCTCACCACCTCATCGCACGGCCCTCGACGCGCATCTGGACCATATGCACGCGGTCATTGGTGAGAAAAATTCCTATTTAAAACTTAAAGAAATACTAATTTGGTGAAAAATAGGAGAAATAGTATGGAATCGACTTTATGTGAAACATCATTATAATTGTCAAATGTAAATATTATAATGTTCAGTACCATGCAGGTCACATTTATCACCAAGAAGTTTCCGAAGTGTGAAAGTATAAAAAAGGCTTAGACACTCGTTTTATTCTTCACACTTGTCCTTTACATAAACCTATTTTAGTTTCGATATTCTGTGAATAAAGTATTAAAGAATCTTTTGACGAAATATTTTTAATAAAATAATCCTATTCAGGCATGATGTCATCCGAAGAGAGTCCGATAGCAGCGCCTACCCCTCCTCCAGCTCCACTGGCTCCACCCGCCCCGCCGCCGCCTGAAGACCGGCCACGCCCTCCGTCACCAGCCACTCTGCTGCGAGGAGCCTCCGCCCTGAAGCCTCCCACGCTGGACAACCATCCTGCGCCCGATCCACGCTCCGATCTCCTCAAAGCGATACGGGAAGGTGAGATTTTATTTCAAATTATTTTCTTAATGCGTATGTAAGTGACAGACATACCAGCAAATAAACTAACTGTATATCAATCAAAGTTTAATGAGTAAACTAAAATATTTAACTATAAAATAAAATTCATGACTGCAAACTTCCCATTATTTTATTATTAAATATAAATTTTTATTATTAAATTTAATTTTTTATTATTAAATTTAATTTTTTATTATTAAATTTAATTTTTTATTATTAAATTTAATTTTTATTACTAAATTTAATTTTGTATTATTAAATATATTAAAAATCTTGACAATTCGCAGGTATAAAACTCCGCAAGGTTGACAAGCGTTGCGAGGAGAATGTGGGCAAATACGATACACTTCGGGGCGCACCCGCTTTACACGACGTGGCGTCTATTCTGGCTCGTCGAGTCGCCGTGGAACAGAGCGATTCCGATGAAGAAGACGATTCCGACCTAGACGACGACGAGTGGGCCGACTGTCGCGCGTGACGTTGCGCCACCCCGCGGAATGACGCGAATTACAAGCCGGACCAAGAGAAAATCTACGAAACACAGAAAATAACAAAGCCCGATGACAAAGTATATGAAACACAGAAAATACAAGCCAAACCAGACGATAAAGTCTACGAAACACAAAAGATTCAAGTGAAACCTGATGATGCAATCGTCTATGAAACACAGAAAATTGAAATGAAGTCCGACAGCCGAAACTCTTTCAAGATCGACAAAGTCAAAGACTCCCCCAGAAATGAAGTCGCCGTCCCTGTAAGGAAGAGCAGCCTCAAGAAAATCAACGATGTCTCTCCTCCTCAGGAACCGCTACCTTCACCCCCCGTAAAAGCCAGAGAAAGTTCCCCAACTGTGAAAGAAATTGCCAAAAATTATTCACCTCCCACCAATTCTCCTATTAATAAGGATGTACTGTCCCCTCCTTTTAAAAATACTGTCGCTTCGCCCCCATGGAGCAAAGTCTCTCCTTTTAGAAAGGAAATACACTCCCCTTCACCCGTTAGTAGCTCCAGTTCACCTCCAAGCACTATTCTAAAGCCTATCAAAGACACGCCTAAGGAAGAATGTATCATGCCTCCTAAAGTGAAAAGAGACTCTGTTACTGCCAAGGATATTCCCAAAACAGATAAATTGTCACTGCCAAATACAAATGATACTAACGAAAATGATTTAAGTAATATAGATATTGAAAAGGCGAAAAACGAGGACACGAATGGCGTGGGTGATAAGATTAAAATTTTTGAAAAGGCTGCAGAAGAAGCTGGAAAATTATCTCGACCGGGCTCCATGCGTCGAGCAAGAGTTGATAGAATAGGATCGGACAGTAAAGAAGATCTACCCCCACCGGCCACTCCATTCAAAGACAATATCTTCTTTGAAATCGGGAATACAGAAAAAAACCCTCCAGCAAACGAACCCCCGCCTGCAAAACTCGAAAGACAGCTGAGCGTCAAATGTTCAACAATGAGTAATAAATGGCAACGCGGCAGCAACTCCCTTGAAGAGAAAATTCAAAAACCGGAACCGAAAATCATCAAACCGGAGTTTAAACCTATGCCATCCCCGATAGATTTAACAATCCGTTCTCCAAGTATTGTTGGTAAGATTCCAGAACAGTTTCCCTCGCATGGCACAGCATTCCGAAACGTCGCCTCGCCTGACACTTCCCGAAACAAACCCACAGAAGACCAATTCAAGACGTGCAAAGTAAAAAATAAAGAAAAGTACTCCGTGAGCAAGGGATCCAGCTACTTCACGAGGGGCTCGGAAGAGATTTGGCTCGTGAAGAAGAAAGATATAGAGGAAATTGAGGAGCGGGTGTTGGACTCTTTCCGTCGGGCAGGCGGTAACTTCTGCAACCGAAGTGAGTCTGTGCGTCCCTCCTCCGATGGCGGCCAGTCGTTCCCGCACGCAACAATGGGACGGAACAAACGTCAGACGTACGGAAGAAGCGAGTCTTTGGACCCACAATGGGCTGGGAATAGGTCGCAGACGTTAAAACGGCAGACCTCTGTGGCGTGCACTTGTGGCCATGATAAGAAAGCAAGGTCAAAAAGCGCGGGTTCCGATGCGAGTCGGCAACGGTCCAAAAGTCATGGAGATGATCAAAGCCAAGTCTTGGACAAGTATGAGACACTGGTGTAATTTGTGATAGTCGAGATTCGGCAGAGTTTGAAGTAGATCAGAGTGAATGGTGAATTAAGTAAAGTATTATGTCGGCCAATTATGTCATCGCCTCAGGCATGTAGAGTAGATCATTGTAATTCTTAGGTCATCGTATTTTGTAACATGTGCATATTGTGCATATGCCTTGCCAACCAGAATTTAGTAGCAGTTAATAATATATTTGGAATTTTATGTTTTACATCATAATTCAACAAAAAAAAAATACAAATGTTTACTAGTAAAAAATACCTAAATTTCTTGTTTACATCACGATCAAATAAACGGTTATTAAGATTGTAAATTATAATTGGATAGCCTTGTATAGGTTTGGGCTTTTTAAAAAAAGTAAAAAGTGCTAATAATTAACTACAATCATTCTATAAATAATTCCTAATTTTTTAAACAATTTGAACTATAGAACATGCTTCCGATACATGTTGTATTGGTGACTGATAACACATATTCTATATCATAGACAATCTATGAACTTCCATTGTTTAGCCATTGTTCAATATCCTCCCACCTAAGCACAATCAGTATGAATGGTGCTTCGCTTGTTAAAATATTTTTAAAAATTATTTTATTAGCGGTTGTGAAAATATGTTTCAGATTTTTATATTAATTTATGGCGTGAATTGTTGGGATGATATATTTGAGGCATTGCTAGTCTTTTAATTTGACTATATAATTGACATTAGTAGACTGAAAACTGAAACATCAGGTCGGGTTGAGGGCAGACGACAACGTTATTTCAGAATTCAGCCAATTTCATTATGACAACATTTTAGTTTTAAATCACAATAATCTAAGTAACTGCATGTTTAGTGCCAATTATCACAAAGTATCCAATACTTCCATTATCAAATAGAAATCGGTCCATTTAGAAGGATTATTAAAGACTATATTTAATTATTTATGCATTCCATATTTTGGTTTGTTCTTGCAACCACTCTTGGTTTGTTATAAACGGTAACAGGAGCAACGAATGTGTACCAAATTTATGTGTAGACTTGTATGTAGTTAGCCTTAAGTTCATCTAAGTACCTTTTATGTATATGCAACAAATTCTACCTATAGCATTTATAATAAGTGAAGATCATCAAATTTTAAGGCGCCCTGGCAGAGTTGTGGCATTTTGTAATCTATTTAGAATATAACCTCTCGAAATTTTTTATATCCGTATGTTATATAGCTGTCCAAATATTCCCAAATAATTGTATAATCGTTAGGTAACGCTATCTGATACTGCGTTAAGCAATACACCATTGTATAACGTTTTGTAGTATACACTGTATGATCACGAATAGTTAAGAAATGTAAAGTATAGATAAGTTAAAGCATGTTTTATATCATGTAGATTATGTAAACGCATCTAATTGCCATGTGTTGGCGTACGCTAATTATTTATTTGCAATTTTTATCTTAATGTTTTTAATTTTTAATGTTTATATTAATTCAATGGCAATGTCGTTGTAAACACTGAAATTATACGTTTCGTTATTTGCGCCATTGTTTTGTCGTTTTAAAAATAATGCTATGTAATTTAACCAAGCTTTTGAAATTAACTAATTTTAAATATTTGAATACAAATTGTATGTGGTACTTTGTGTGAGCATTCGTATTTTTAAAATGTACAAAACAATCTGTAAAACCTAAAGTGCTTTGTATTCCGGATTAGCGTCATTTCTATTAAGAGAATATTTTATATCTTGTTTATTTGCTAATAATATAATAAAATCATTAAAAATACACATTGTTTTAATCATATCACTTAACTATCTAGCCAACCAATCTTGTTACCATAGTGATTGCAGTATATTAATCGTTACAGAATATTTTATTTTTATAGAAAAAATTATACTAATGTACACAAATTGGACTAAATTTAGTTTAGTCATTAGTGTTGTAAACGTGCTTATCTAATGATAGTATAATCTTTGATTTTAAAATTATTAAAAAATACGACAGGACTTAAATTTTTATTTAGTTTTTGACTAACTGCAAAAGTATACGGCCGACTTCAAATTCCCCTTAAGTTTTCGTTGTACACTCGGTTTGAGAGGTAATTTCAATAATTATGAATTAAAAATACATTCAAGTAGTATAAAATAGCTGTTATTTCGATCTTGGAATGTTAGAGCTTTATTATATTTCAGTTATAGCCATGTTTGGAATTAATATTTGGTTTTCGTTGGTTGGTTGGAAAGGCTTAATACAAATTGTAAAGTAAAAAACCACCTGGTCATTTTGATTACCCGTAAATTTAAGGAGAAAACCCCCAAGTTGGCATCACTGCAGCGGAGCCAATTTTGACAGTACGGCTATATTAATTGTCGTTGTCAGTTTACTTTCACCCCGATAGCAATTGCCAATTACATTTTTAGTACGACGGCATTGCCATCGTGTATCGTTATGACAAAATTCAATACGTTTTTGACATACGGGACTCGGCACTATAACTTGTTTCTGAATCTTACTATTAGAATTCAGGGTTAGTTTTGATGAGATAGAATAAGACGCTGGAGAGAGCTAAATAAGCAATGTGAAATATCTGGAAGATTCTAATTCTTGAGACAAAGGCACTTTGCAACAGGCATGACCCACTAACTCCTAACGAAATTTATATAACATAGAGTACATTAAGTATAGGGTGTTGTATACAAATAATAAGCTAACGCTTTGTCACGTGACTAGTTCCATAGACATTCGACACCAATATCGAGATTCGTTAATTGTTGAGTGTTTTAACCAACATAATAATTGCTGTTAGCAGTCGTTTTCTAATTTCTATATTCGCTTGTTATTTGACCCCCCCTTCCTATGACGCCGTTTCGCCAAGGAGTAGAAGTTACTTAGTTATTTTTTCACAGGGCTTATAAGAACTAAATTCATCACTATACAATTACGCTTTGAAAGCTATGGATAAGTATCAGTCTGAATTATTATCAAAGAAACAAAACTTGATAAAAATTAGGTTTTTAAAGCACTCTGGTAAAAACTATACCATCATAAAGTCGTGCGATTTAAAAAACAAAGAAATTTCAATAAAATATATAACTTATAAATTTAAGAGGTGTGTCAAAATCCAACACCTTTTTATATACTTTAAGCATTGTCTTGACTCTTCGATGGTGTCCTTAGAGTCAGAGATTCGATGTTAAATCTAATACGTTTTTGTCATGCATAACGCAAGGTCTCGACTCTAAAATATACCAGTAGTATTTTACGTAGATTCGATTTCACATTTATTTTACATTTCACATTTATGACTAAGAATACTCTATGTTAATAATTGTCTAAGTCTTAATAAATTATAGTTTAGAGTTTAGACAATAAATATTGTAAGCGTTTTCAGGCAAAACCAACAAACAATAATAATGAACAGAATAAAATAAACATCATAAAAACCATAGACATTTTTAGGAAATGATGTCACTGTGATTATGGTATTTTTCTATGTTTTTGTTCTGTAGTCTATTCCTAATTTCCAAACTGAGGCGACATGAAATTTAATAATGGTTTTAATTTTAATTGCAACTTTTCAAAAATTATTAAATTAAAATCAGTGAGAGTGCATAGTGATAAATTATTTTGACCAAGGTTTCGCTTCAAATCCTCCTATAAAATCTCAATCTTAACATTGTTATTACCATTTATAATTTTATTAAGAGGGAAAATACTTCGTTATTTTAATAATGACTTCAGCACTTTATTTGGAGCATTATCTTGATAGTCTCCAGCACTTGCCCATAGAATTACAAAGAAATTTCAAGTTGATGCGGGATTTAGACGATAGAGCTCATGGTTTAATGAGGACAATTGATCTTATGGCTGATGAATTACTGCCGAATATTCCTAAAATGGACGAAGAAACGCAAAAAGAAAAGGAAAATACAATACAAGGGCTATTTAATAAAGCTAAGGAATACGGTGACGATAAGGTTCAGCTCGCAATTCAAACATACGAGTTAGTGGACAAACACATACGGCGCCTTGACTCTGACCTCGCACGTTTCGAGTCCGAAATTCAAGAGAAAGTCATGAGTTCTCGGGCAGCTCAACAAGCTGCTAGTGAACAGGAAGTTACTCCAACAACTGTTAAGAAGGGCAGAAAGAAGAATAAAAGTAGTGACAAGACTGTTTCATCGACGGGAAAGAAAAAACGACAAGGTGCGTCGAGTGAAGACGACGCCGTCGCGAGTGGTAGGTCGGCAGCTAAGAAGAAGGCATCAAAGAAAGGTTCAGGAGGTTCAGCTAACCCAACTAAAGAACAAGAAGAAAGTGGTGACTTGGATTCTGTGGCTGGCATGACCCATCCTAGTGATGTATTAGACATGCCTGTTGATCCAAATGAACCCACATATTGTTTGTGTCATCAAGTGTCCTATGGTGAAATGATTGGTTGTGATAACCCAGATTGCCCTATTGAATGGTTCCATTTTGCATGTGTTGACCTTAAAATTAAACCTAAAGGTAAATGGTATTGTCCTAAATGTACCCAGGATAGAAAAAAGAAATGATCTATAATAAAACCGTCACTAAAGACAGAAGCTAATATCTTAGAGGAAGAAGCTGCTGAAAAGACTGTTAGTGTATAAAATGAAATTTAATTACTTTACTTTAATATATTAATATTAATTATTTAGTAAGATATTAAATTTAAGTTACTTATGTGATCATGAAGTGTAATAATGCAATGATAGACAAAACATATTCTAAGAAATTATTATGTATGTGAAAGCAAATTACATAATGCTCTTTTGCATTTCAGATTTGACTTACCTTAACAGTATGTTGTTTTTTAGTAATTTAAAAATAATTTATTTAAACTTGTCTTGATTTGAATTATATTATTAAAATTTACTATTTAAAAGTGCTAATGAAATCAATTTACTTTTAAAATAAAGTCTTGTATATCAACATCATCAAATGTTTATTGAGTATAGTAAATACTTATTAAGTAAAACTACAGTTACAATCTCTGGCACCTTTACTATAGTTGGTTTTCTTTTGACAATAATTTTGTAATGTGTAGGGTGCACGAGATTCTAACAGCGTGTAAAAATGATTATGCCGGATAAATAAGTTTTGTAAATAATGAGATGAAATTTGTAAATGTATTGTCACATCTGATTTTGAATCAAATTAATTAATTTGATAAATTTAATAAGTACATTTGGGACAACTATTTAAGAAATGTGACCATCACAATGACTATTTAATATTATAAATATTGTTCCAATGAAGACATTTTTATATCATATATAACACATCAGTGGAATAATAATACCATAATAATAATATAATATATATATAGGTATATATATTTATATAGGTAATAATATATTACCTATTATAAAGTATCTGAGGTTTTACAAAGTTATTTAGTAATTTTATCACATATGCAAATGAAACACATCAATACTTGTTTACAAATAGATGATTTTCGGGACAAATATGTATTAACATTTTTGATATTCAATTTTAAGTGTGCATATATTTGAATAAGTATTGTTTGTATAATAATTAGTTTGTAAACAATTAATTCAATGTATTTCACTGTATACATGAATGACTTGTGAATGTTGTAAGTTTAAGTGTACCTAGCTGCCGAAGTTTTACTTTGTAACATTCTTATAAAAGTAATATCATTTCAATTTTTGTATGAATTGGATTATTTGTAATTAATTTAGATATAAACTGCAAAAAATAATATTTTGACATTTCTAGTAGACAAATTATGTCAAAGACATCTAGTTGCAAAGCTTGGTACAAAAATAAATAATATATTTAATTTATTATCAAATCTTATTCCACTATATGTTCTATAGTTTAGTTATAATTATGTAGTTTTTATATAATGCTGGTTTTAAAAATGTGATTATTAAATCTAGTTTATGACCTGTCATGTCAGTCATTATGTCAATATGAATTTTAAAATATGATTTGACAGCTCATGATTAGATTTTTACTTCATATCCGTTTTTTAATAAGACCCATTTTTTTGTATATTGTAACTTGCCCTTAACATCAATATTGTTTTATTTTGTTTTTGTTGCATTATTTTATGATTACATAAATGAAATTTAAATTATATTTTTATTATGTATCCCTATTAATAATTTTACAATTATTGCGGTATCTAGAACAGTTTAAGCATGAAAATATAAATAAATTGGTTTCGTTGTGTCACTCACACAATGTAATTATAATTTGATTTTTCAAGATTCAAACCCAATACTCAAAATGATTAACCACCTCTGTGGCTTAGGGTGAGATCTATAGTGCGCACTTAGACTTTGCTCAGACTTAACTATAACCATTCTTTACTTTTTTAAAGGATAATAAAGAAGGTATTGCAAGAAATGAAACATCAATTTCTGTCTTAGCTTGAGCTTAGCTTAATCTCACCGTTAAAATGTCTATAAATATACTAAATCATAGTTTAACCTTAGTGTTTTTCGTAAGTAAAGTCTGAGCAAAGTCCAAGTGCGCACTATAGATCTCACCCTTAGTAGTTAACATATATGCCGTAGCGGGACTTCTGTTTCAATTCCTCCTCCATAAATAATTGTTAGTAGACGGACAAAGGCACAGAGATATCTAAAGTGCGTGTGCCTTATAACCCTATAGGAATTCATAGAAAAATTAATATAAGTTTTTAATATTTTTTTAATACAGAACTGGACAGACGTATGAGCAACAATCCTTGATGTTAAGTGAGTCGCGGCCTGTCCAGTAGATGCCTATTTAAATGCAGCTTAAATTAACCAATGTTTTACTCTCTATGAAAGATTGAAGGGGCAAGGAGTTCGTTATCCGCTCCCTCGTTGTTTTAACAAGAAACGACGATTGAAATCGTGTAGTGCGGCACTTGAGGATGTCAACAAGGAATGGGTGAAACTTCACCGTGCTACTAGGCGAGCGTAGTTTGAAAGGGGATAACGGAATCAGGTTGTTCCGTTCCAAGGAGCATACTCCAGAACGAAACATTCACGAATGGTCTTGGGCTTGATGAAGTTAAGAAGCTGTTCCGGTGTGGAGAACTCTCGGATTTCTTCCAGAATACCAAGTGTTTTGCTGGCTGGCTTAAGAATAAATGAAACGCCCAAATTTTAGATCGGCTGACAGAGTACCTAACGCTAAGCAAAGTTTGCTATTTCCAAACATACATCATCATACATCCCCGGAAGGTGGCACTGAATCCAAAAACAGTTTTTTTGCATCTCATTAGATAAACCTGGGTTTTATTTGTGTTAAATTGGACTAGGAACGCATCGCCCCAATCCGAAACGATATTTAATGTCCAATTAAGATGTTCAACCGTAGCCGCCCTTTTGGTTTATTTTGATTTGATCTATCTGGATTAATTTTAGCATGTCGTTGATATGTATCAGAAATAGAGTCGCAGAAAGCACAGATCTTTGTATTACTGGCATTAACAACCATTCAACCAGAAGAGGAGAGATCCACGACTACCTTAAGTCACCGCTCCTTCATATAATGGGAGCTTGCCTGAAGGGCTTGCGTGCCAAAGTTATCAAAGGCCTTAGAAATGACAAGACAAACGGCAAGTGCTTTACCATGGAATTCCAAGGCCTCCACCATTAGATGTGTAAATTAGAAAGTCAACAGCTTCTATTCTTCGCTAAGAAGGCGACTATTTAATAAACGCTATAACCTTAAGAAGAACAGAGGTAGCAGGAATTGATCGATATAGTTAGTAGGATCGGTACAGCTACCTTTTTTAGGCGCAGGCTGCATGTTAGGAAACTTCCTGTTCTTGGGCACGTTTCGTCCTGAAAGAAAGTTTGTATGTATGGATGGATGTTTGTATTACTCTTTCACGTAAAAACTACTGAATAGATTTTAGTAAAACTTTACAATAATATAGCTTATACAGAAGAATAACATATAGGATATTATTTATAAAGATATTGTGTGAATAGTCAAAGTATCAAGTAAGTAGGAAAAAATCTACCATCTGCGAGCTATTCTGGCGTGCGCTGCCAAAACCGCGAGAGTTCCCCATATGTAATGTATGATGGAAATGTTTAAAAAGTCCTACATAAAAGCCCGCCACAGTATATATCTATATCTTATGTGTAAGCTATTATAGCCAAAATAGTGAACCGAAACTAAAAATAACTACAATAAAAATTGATAATTTATTTCTTATGCAAATTTGGTAGCAATAAATTGATTCCTACATGAAAATCACTTATCGCTTCTGGTATTTAAAGTATATAAAATATGTCTTTCACGCTACATCGTTTGGACAAAAATTATTTTAATACTGCGCAGACGAAGTGACGGGCGCCAGATTGTAATTAATAATATAAAAAAATAAAAATTTGTTTATTCATTTGACAACAATTCATTATAATGAGTAAGATTTGGGAACCCTTTTAAGTAAATATATACCTGTGTCAGGGTTTCCAGCTCTTCCATAACAAACTTTATATAGGTCTACCAGGATCTGATGGCAAAAAGGGAAAAAATAAATTGACGCTAGCAATACTGGGGAAATTGGAGTAAAACGTTTTGATACTTTTTTTTCCTTATAGCGTCTGATTGTGTGTGATACATGCAAATATAAAAATTTATCCAATGATCAAGGATAATTTTTGAAAATGTGGCGAATGTGGGGTTTGAAATTTAGATGAAAACTCCAATTACTCTGTTCATGAGTTTATTAATTAAGAACTTGAAAATGGTTCCAAATACTGCACATCCATAAAAAAGTCTTCAACGCAGTATTTATGATAAACCTTTCCTCCTGCATCTAAATTAACCGATCATTCATAGAACACTATGAACTGATTTTCAATTTTTATTACATGTTCACAAGATTTTCGCCATTCATCGATCCCTATTTGAGAGAAAGAATCAGTGTAAAACTCATTTATCTTGTTTCTGATCAATTCTAAATCAAAACTATCCAAGTTTATTTGTAGTATAAGAAACCCCTGAAATAAACCAAAGTTTAGTATTAGTACATAATATAATACACACGAAAAATCTCATAAACCAAACTATCAAGACGTGTCATTCCTACTAACCGGTCAACGCTTGCACATGGCTCAATATCGATGATTGTGTATTTTCTGCATCTTGTTGATCAAGTATTCTTTGATAAACATTGAAAACAATATGTCTTGCTTGCGATCGAAGAGGTTTCTTCGACATTTTCATCACTTTTTAAAGGAAATTTGAAGCCAAACCAAAAACAATTCCTCGAAATTTCAGTTGACAGATGAAATTTTTCTTTTATTGCCATATGAAAATCGCTAATTTTTAAATTTTTTTTTTGCCATCAGATTCTGGTAGACTATAGTAAATTTCATAATAAAATTTTTATATATATACTGCTCAAAACAATTACGGGAACAAAACTTTAAAGTAGAACTAAACTTTTTACTTAAGGTTTTAATTATTACTGGCCACTAGATAATGTTAAGGCATTGTCGAAGAAAATAAAAAACAAAAGTGCATCGGCGTTTTGGTTAGTAGTCCTATAATAAAGTGGCAGTGTGTCTAGAAACACCTAAAAACAAAGTGACGTCTTTGAATTTTCATTACTTTCTAATCACAGAAAACACATTTTAAGTAGTTTTTTTCAATCTTTTGAGTATTAATAGAAATTGAAGTGAGCCTTTTGAGTATTGTTATTCATTGAAGATCTAGGAGTAGCCCCTTCTGTTATCTACAGACTTTGGAAGCGATACCGTGAGACGGTAGAATACTCACGAAGGCGTGGTCAAGGTTGAAAGAGAAAAACTACACGTTTGCAAGATCGCTACATCGTCAACTGTGCTTTACGTAACCGCACCACAACTGCAAGAGATCTACAAAATACACTAAGGACGGCTACTGGTGTAGAAATTTCCGACCAGACGGTAAGAAATAGGTTGTTGGAAGCCAATTTGAGATCACACCGACCAGTTCGGGCTGTGCGTCTAACAATTCAACATAGACCAGCTCGCCGACAGTTCGCGCAAAATCACGCTAATTGGCAACTTCGACATTGGAGGCCAGTGCTTTTTACTGACGAATCACGATTCCGTCTAACACGTTGCGATGGTCGTTTCCGTGTTTACAGACGCCGAGGCGAGCGATACAGTGCAGCAGCAGTCCAGGAATATGACAAATTTGGATGTGGCTCTGTGATGGTTTGGGGCAGAGTTAGTTTGGACGAGCGCACAGATCTCGTCGTTGTTCCCGGGCGCTTGTGTGCTCAAACTTACATTGAAAATGTGCTCGAAGATCATGTTTGGCCCGCAGCATATGGTATGGGCCCAGATTTCCTTTTAATGCAAGATAATGCCAGGCCGCATACTGCAGCCATCACGTCAGATTACTTACGACAGCAGGAAACCGTGTAATGGAGTGGCCTTCCATGAGCCCTGACCTAAATCCAATTGAACAAATTTGGAACTTGCTTTACAGGCGCATCCGGAAGCGTCCGATTGCACCTCAAACACTGCAGCAGCTCACTGAAGCGTTGATTGAAGAATGGGAGCGAATTCCACAAGAAGATATTCGGAGGATCATACGAAGCATGCTGCGTCGTTGTCAAGCCGTGATTAGGGCTCATGGAGGCCACACACGTTACTGAAAGTCACTAAAGACGAATATTCAAACTATATAAGGATATTTCTTTGATGGACCTTTTTTATCATCAATTAGTTTTTCGTCTACAATGAACATTTTAATTTTTTTTTAACAAAAAAAATACATATTGAATTGTTTTATTAATTGTAGTATTTAACAAATTAACAAGGTAAAAAATAGCGTACAAGTTAATTTTAATTTTAATTTAGTTTAAGTAATAGAAAGGAGAAAAATCTTGTTCCGCTAATTGTTTTGAGCAGTATATATATACATAATTTAATTACATCTTTTTAAAGATTAGTGAGATGAGTGAGTGTGTGGGTGCATGTTAGTGAATGAGTAAGTGTGTGGTGCATGTGAGTGAGTGAGTGAGTGACTCCATACCTTGACAAATCACATCAGCGATACAGCCCGCGCAGGCTGACGGGTCAGTGGTAGTGAAGCATACCTTCTGTCATGGATAAGACGCAAAGAAATCTTATCCCAGTTTTCACACTCTCCTCCGATGTTCAAAGTGGGGTATAAACAGAAACCACTTACCTAATAGATCTGAGGTCACAAGAAGGTCAAGACAATTGGCAGTATGGTTTTCAATTTCCGGCACTCGGCACTCGAGGTTATAAGAAGTCGCAAGGTCGTTCCCCCGTGTGATCTGTTCTCATATGGAAATAAACATTCCGAATGCTGTGCATTAAAATCTCCAAAAAGTACAAGCAGAGCAGCCGCATAAGTAAAAAGTCTAGTCTTTTAGTATAACCAATAACCATAGATAATAATTTTGTCAATTACCGTATCAATTAGTACCAGAGTAGTTTTTCTGTAAAAGCACATCTTTAAGAACACAAATTCGCAAACTAAGTTCTATTTTTGTACTTTTTCATGTTGATGTTATGCGGTTGAATATGCTATTAAGTGAAGACGAGCCACGAGGTAATGCAAAGGGGGTACTCTCTGTATTTTAAGCGCTTATGGAAATTTGTTCTGGAGACTGCAGGGCTGCCTGAAATCCCCTGTCAATGACGATTCGTCTCCAGTCCCTGGCACATTGAAGTCAATCCAGGATAATACACGTGCGGCACAAGCGGATGGGCAGGCTTCCGTGAGTGATTTTTATAGTTACAACGGCCAGCTGTAAACCGACGTTCCAGATCTCGCGACCATCCAAGCACACCAGTAGCTTTTGGTCACTCAATGCAACTGGGCTACCCAACAACTTCGATAAGTAGCTACAAAAACATCATCCCGGAACACAACTGGCCATGGTTCTGCTAACACTAGTGTTCCACTTCATAACAGCAGATGTATACTTGGAATGTTCTAGAGAACGCTGTACTCATTCCATGAGCGATTCCCACCAAGACAAGATAAAAAAATAAAACCTTTTTTAATGGATATAAAAGGATTTGAAGTATTATTTACACGTTTCCATAATAAGCGTGATAATGAGAAGGTATTAAATAATCTTTTGATTATGGAAAATTTATGGAAATTTTATTCAGGTGCTTTTCATTGCGATGCAGAACTTATGGATATCCTATGTTTAAAAAAATCTGATATGCATTGTGTAATACTAATAAAGTTTTATTAAAGTGCTTTTTCGTAAAAAAAGAAAATCAAGTTCGTATCTAAAGTGCACGCATTGCTGCCGAACACGGCAGTTGGCATTAATTCGTAATTATTTTGTAGCAAAAAGTAAGGTGGGGTGGTTTAACTTGATTTGCAAAGCTCTCATGTTGCATCAGAAATGATGGCCGAATAGAGCGTCTTGCATCAGAAAGGCTTACCCGGTGGAATGTTACTTTTTTTATTCGACTTCTATAACATTTAAATATTTTTTAGATAATTGATAATTTTCAAAGAAGCTATGCTATGTCTTTCTTAGCAGTCGATTCGAAATGTACAAACTAGCGCCCTTTACTAAATATTAGCAATATTTTCCTTTTCGTTTTATTACACAAATGCTAACAAGACTTCTAAATTTATACCTGAATCGATTCGCAATTTTATAAGCGAATAAATTTACCTACAATATAATGTATGACATTATGGTTTGGAAATATTTTAGCGGTTTTCTTTAACCTAGTAGGTGATCAACATTGTGTTTAACATAAATATTCTTTATCTAAAATATGCTCCTTTCTTCAAGGTGTTGTCCTATATTGTACAAACAATTGATATTTGGGTACATAGTAAGAAAAAGGCATTGGGGCGCGGGGTCTGCCACAATCGCTTGCTTAACACTGCTATTTTTATTTTACTTTAAAAAGCGTAAGTGTATAAATACTTCTATCTAAATATTACGCATATATATGTAATTTAGCATTTGCCATAGATAACAATAACAACACATTGATTATATTTACTTTATAAATATAATGCAACCTACAAAGTTAAATGTAAGGGTTGTGTGGCAGTTAACACAGCATTATCATCAGTCATCTGGGAACCGCGCGCGGGAAAAGTAGCCCGCTGTCAAAGGTATTTTATTCGATATGGCAACTATTTTACGAAGGATATGGAAGAACCATTCAAAGCACAAAAGTAAGTAAATTTTAAAGCTAATTATTATTTATGACATGGTTTTTACATATACATAATTACTTCAATTGCCTTATTTTTGCTACGTTAAATACTTTTTTTGTGTAGTTGTTATAAAATTTCAAAGTTTACTTCCTATAAAACCCATAGTTTTGAACACCTTAATGATTAAGAAAATATATATATTTTTTTAAATTAGCTGAAATATTTAAAATAAAATTTAATAAGATAAAACTACTATAAGCTTCAATTGCTAAAAGGTTCTCATACGAAGGAAATCCTAATTAATTAGATTGTTAATCAAATTGAATTAAAATTTGTTTATTTTTATTTTTTATAAAACAATATATATTCTGCACCATTTTAATTAGTTTCACGTTAATTAGTATTTAATTGCTGGCAGTAATTTCTTCGCGCCTTTTATGTTTTCCATAAGGTCTAGACCGAGTTCTAAAGTCTAGTTGTCACAGGTTTCTCTCTAATTAGTTAGGAATTAGATCTCTCTTAACCTTACTCAGAAAAAGTTATATTTGTCTGGGCCTGTTTGTCAGCTTTATTAAAATTAAAAGGAGGTTTTTGATAATTAACGTAACTCCTTACTGAAGCTCACTTGTCTTAAATAAGTGATTATTATGGTTTGAATAATATCTTTTGAAGTATAATGTTCCGTAATTGCGTTATGGGTATGGTTTCGATAAATTTCAGAGTGTTTCGTAAAAAAAAATTAAGTCCCTTTTCTGTACCTCTCCGAAAAAAACATTGTTTTTATTATTCCCAAAAAACATAAATCAAAATATTATATATTCATATATATATTATAATATGTATGATTATGAACGTCAATAAAAGAATAATTATATTCACATTTACTGCCAGTTCTCAAATCAAGGGCGTAGAACGGACGGGAAATCTCATTAAATTCAGCGCTATTCCTTTTTTAACCGCGTTTGGTAAACAACTCTATGGACGCAGTCGGAGTTTAGTATACTCTGTAGGTACTAATGAATTGCATTCTTGTTATTTAATTACGCCATTATTTTTTGTAATTAACAGGTTCAAAAGAGCGATTACACATGTAAGCGGAAAAAATATTACATCCTATTCTGATTATTGTTTTATCTGAAGGTTTATGAACTTTTTACTGTTATTAATATAACATCTTCACGCAATTTATTGTTTTTCCTAGTTCGATGACCACTAAAGTAAAACTCACAGTCGATACTATGCGCTATAAGTATAATGACTCATATATACATGCGCACACACCTGGGGCTTGACCAAGGAGATATTATAACGGAGGAGACCAAATCACTTTCGACAAGAATGACCCACTGACGCTTAAGCCCCTGTACACTATAATATTTCAATTGTGGCCAGTCAAAAGAGATTAGACGCCGTGGCCCAATCGGGCCGGAGAAGATGAATATTTTACGTAATTAAAAAAAAACATGGTGATACTTCATTTAAAAATAAATAATAATAAATCGGTGGCGCTACAACCTCTTTAGGTCTTGGCCTCAGATTTCTGAATCTGTTTCATGATAATTTTTTAAATCTAATAGGCAAGTAGGTGATCAGCCTCCAGTGCCTGACACACGCCGTCGACTTTTTGTCGATGTCGGTTTCCCCACGATGTTTTCTTTCACCGTTCGAGCGAATGTTAAATGCGCACATAGAAAGAAAGTCCATTGGTGCACAGCCGGGGATCGAACCTACGACCTCAGGTATGACGGTCGCACGCTGAAGCCAACACTGCTCTCTACTAATAGAAAGTGCGCAAGATTACTCCTTCTGGACGAAATCTTGAAAAGTTACATGAATGACTTGGGTACTTGAGAAAGGTACCTACTACGGTGGAAAACATCGTGAGGCTCGCCTTAGAACCAAAAAGTCGACGGCATCGGATCACAGAAGGCTGAACACCTACTTGCCTATTACATTTGATCATTAAACAGATACGGAAATCTGAGGCCTAGACCTCAAATGGTTGTAGCGCCATTGATGTTGATATCTGCTATTTTGGCGTGGTTTCTCTGTTATCTGTCGTAACGCAAATCTGTTTATGTATATCATCTCCTTTTTCCGAAGGTGTAGGCGGAGACCACGGATCTCCTCTATACCTCTCTCACTTCATCCACTTTCAAATTCACCATGCATGCTCGTCGGTCTTGGGTTATTTTAACCCTTTTCTAGTACCTCCTGCATTTGGTCCAGGTTGTACGACAAGGTCTACCCAACCCCACTTCACCATCCACGGTGGCTGTGTATATTAAAAATAAAAAATCTTTTATTCATATAGTTAACACAATGTAAACTTATGAACGTCAAAAAAGAAATATACATTAAATGCTTCTTATTTTACATTTACTGCCAGTTCTCATATGGGCCTAGAACGGAAGAGAAGAACTGGCAAATTCTACTTGTTAATCGCTTCTCATTCATCCGTTCTACATGGCCAAAAGGCCATATCAGTAAACATATAGCCTTAGTACACAATTTATCAATTACAGTAACTTATCCACTTTTTCTCCATGTATCAGAATATCGCATACATTCCTATTGACACCTCTTTCAAACGCAAACCTGTCAATACTAAATTCGATAAAACAGTGAAAAGTACCGCCCCAGCTGCATTAATAGAGCATTTAACGAGAACTTAGATAACACAATCAAAATAGACGCAACGACAAAAAATCAGCGATATAAATGTAAATACGCAGTTTATAATTATCTATTATCGCAACCAGTTCACAGCAGAAGATCATTTGCGCCTAATATCTGACCTATAGCCCATTTATGTTATCATATGTCTGACCTAGATAAATGTGATTATTAGGTATTTTTATGCAGATTTTGCAATATCTGCGTAAGCGCACAAAACCATAGAATTTTAGTTAAAATATACGTTTTTTTATGAAAATTTTGTAAAGATTTTAAGCTCCGCTAGTACGCGTATGACATTTAAAAGGTTGATTGATTATTATTGGAACGAAGTTCCTTATCGCGCGCTGTGAAAGGGGGCTAGACGGAAAAAATTCTTACGAAAAGTTGTCACGACACTTTTTTGCTATTTGCTATTGTAATACACCGGTTCTCGTCCGATCACCGAAGTTAAGCAACGTCGGGCGAGGTCAGTACTTGGATGGGTGACCGCCTGGGAACACCTCGTCATGTTGGCTTTTTTTTTTCGTCGTAAGATTGGTGTCGAGAAAATCTATCATACTGTTATGATACCAATTAACATATAAATTAATCGAAAGGAATTTCGTTCCATCCGGGTGTCCCTTGACACCTCTAAAGTTTTTATTTCCTTAATTAGTAATAAATATTAACATTTTTAATTACAATTTTGTTGGACACACTGGACTCTCCTTTAGCATCCGTTTGTGCAAATTATTTTATTTCTTGCGACAAGAAAAAGGTTGCTACTATACTGTTACTTTGAAAAATTAGATTCCAGAAGTCCTACATACAAATATATTAACTGAATATAACCGTTAACTTATTGAGTACATTTTTTCAACCTGGCCATTACCCGTACAAAATAGGATTTATCGTACACGAGCCAGACAAGAAATAAAAACTCAACCGTCAACATTCTAAGTTACCGATATTACTTAGAAAGCTACCTAGTTACAAGGAGTCTACAATTACTATAATCTATTACAATCTACGCATTTGCGAAACTTCCATGTTGCCAATTTCATAAATAATTAAGTTACACCTGCAAATTTAAAAGGCAAACTTAAATTGGATGTAATCTATATATATAAAAATGAAACCCGTTTTCCGTTGTCACGACATAACATGAAAACGGCTTGACCGATTTGTCTGATTCTTTTTTTATAATATTCCTTGAAGTACGAGGATGGTTCTTACGGAGAGAAAAATTAAAAAAAATTGAGTGAAATGTCTAAAAACAATACTTTTCTATATTCCCATACAAAATATTCGTAATAATATTTAAAGGCAATTTGAACTTAAATACCATATCATAAAGTTCAAGTGTTAGTGTAGTGGAGGGGTTCCGGGAAGGTTATTTTTTTACTAGCTAGACCGTTGTCCCGAATAGCAGAATAAGTATTTAAAAAAAATAAAGAATCGACTGTTAGGCGGTACAATGTTCGCCAGGCCAGCTAGTGTTTAATGAAAATGAATTAAATAGTTAAACACAATTTGGACACTAATTTGGATATAATTGCGTAATTAATTAAGTAAGAATAACTCCGTATTAGCTTAGATAGAACCTATTTTTGCAATTTTAAAGCAAGACTTTGTTGATCACTATTAAACCTCACATCACCACAACTATGCAAAAAACTCAGTTTTGTATCGCGCAGCCCGGATATAAAACGACCAATATTTAGGCCTTGACATGTTTAAGCTATCGCGGAATATGGTTAAAGTAGTATTAAGAATATCCATAGCGCAAAATCACCTGCATTACGAGCATACCCCAAATACACACCCTCACTTTTATACCATCACACATCACAACCAAATTAGGTATTACCAAGTTAAATGTATTGGATAATTTTTATTGTTCTTTCCCTTTTGTAAATATTTGAACATATTGTGTATTCCATCTTTGGCTTTATTTTTAGTGTTATTGTTTGTTTTTATATATTTTTTTGTTAGCTGTTACGAAATAGATAAATAAATATATGTATTTGGTATTAGTAAAATACTTACAACGATATAATTTAAAAATACATTTAAGGGGAAATGCGATATCATGTATTTCTTCACATAATTTTGATGTCGTTACAATTATTATATGCCAGCAAAAAATAATATTTTTTTAAAAGTTTATCGAAATATAATAAAAGTATTTATCAACAGCATAAAACATTTGAAGAATCTAGAATTCTAAATGAGTGTGCATATAATCTAGATAAATACAATTATTTTTAAGATAATTATGATCGAGAAGGAAACTGCAGCTGTCTGATTAGTTTATCTCTTTATGCGCTTTCTACGCAATTTTTAATTAATATAATTGTGCTCTCATATTCGTATCTGGTATTTACATATAAAGTTAATTATTTATTTTTTTATACACGGGCCCGTAATTAACTTCATATGTTAGAATGGTCCTATCCCATACAAAAAAGTAGCGCTACAACCTCTTTAGGTCTGGGCCACATTTCTGTATCTGTTTCGTGATCATTTATTTTCTCTAATAGACGAGTAGGTGATCAGACTTCTGTGCCTGACACACGCAATCGACTAAGGCGATTTCCTCACGATGTTTTCCTTCACGCTGATATCACTAGGTCAATACTGATCTATGCATACAAAAACAAAGGCTAAAAATACTTGGTATTATAATTATCCAGATATTCAAAGAAAACATAATAATTTAGTATACTTATTTGTAAAGTATTTAAATTAATAAAGTACATAACTTTTTATTTTTTTTTAATTCCATTTATTTTGTTGTTTATTTTTGTTGACTAAAGTCGAAAATGTACTAAATTACACTAGTACACTACTAAATTATAATTTAGAATATAATCTAAAATTTTATAATCTAAAATATAATTATAAGGGTCTGTTTCACAAAGTACGGATAAGTTCCGAATTAGCTATTTATTACTTATTGGTAGGATAAACACTATTGTTGCGTTTCACGACTGTCAGATAGCGCTGATCGTCACATAAAGTCCATCATAAGTTATGCGTCCGATGAAGTGTCAAATAGCCCAATTTATCTTCCAAATAATTTATGTGTTGCATAGCTATTTGGTAATTTATCCATACATTGTGAAACAGACCCTAAGACTGCTAGCTACATTAAAGCTATTTCTTGTAACTAGCTAGTAGGTGATCAGCCGTCTGTGCCTGGCACATGCCCACAGCCGTCGACTTTCTTGGTCTTGGTCTCTAGACAGCAAGTCCATTAGTGCACAACCGGAGATCGAATCTACGACCTCAGGGATGAGTGGCGCACTCTGAAGCCACTAGACTAACACTGCACTATTCCTTGAAATTTTTTGCAACCACCGACTTTATAAGTGGGTTCTAGAGAGAAACTGGTAGCTAGTAAATCTAAAAAGAATGTAAAAAATAAATTTCCAGAACTTTGTGAAGAATGGGCTCTTGCTGAATGCGAAGGAGAAGGCTGGTGGCGTGAAACACACAACAGTCGTGGTCAATGTGACGTAAGATACGCCGGCGTTGCTCCAGTCGAGCGCGCCGCGTCCGCTCCCGCCACCGCTCTCGCTGTTCGCTCTGCTTTACATACCGCTAAGAGTAAGTATTAAAACGCATATGTAACCATATTGAGCTATGTCACATAATATTAAAAACAATTACAGATTATTTATTTGTGACTTATAAAACTTACACAAATTGTTATTTTTAATTAAGAATGACTTTAATCCATGAACCCGTCAAAACATTTCTCTAGACAAGATCGTGTCGCTACGATGTACAACTATTTACTGCCAAGCTATGCCAACTTTAGTAATCTGTGCCCGTTTTGTGTCACGTGACTAAATAAAAAGCAATATTTTTAATAATAATTATTTGATAAATTAATCATGTACTTCATAAAGCTTTTTAAAACCTTTTTTATATAGATTACTCTCAATAATATTTGTCATACTGTCAAATAGCCTATTGGATTCGATTTGACTGAAATGTTTCGATTCAAGCGCCATGGACTATCACGTACTGGGTCTCCCAACAAGAGCATAACATCTGTCTTTTAAAAATAACATTTAATATATGCCGATAAAACAGAGATTGAATTAAATAAACACGTTGTTAAATATACTATTAAAGTAGTTATCGTGTACCTACCTATTAGTTCAGAAGCTCCAGAAGCTTCCTAAAAACTAACGTATATACATCTTCATAATATTGACAATATGAAATGTGTGCCTTACAGCTGGAAATCTAAAACTACCTAAGGTGAACGTGGATATCAGTTCAAAAGGGATTATCGTGTCGGATGCTGAGTCACAAGAAAATGTACTTAGTGTATCAATATACAGGTATAAAATTAATATAATAAATAATCGATCTTCATGAGCAGCTTTGTAGAAAAACAAATGCAATTCATAATGCCATAAACAAATAATAATACTAAGAAAAACATAAACTGTTTGTTTCTTAATTTCAACTTAGCTTTTAATAAACAATCATTAACTCTGATATTCAATTTGTATCTTTTTCTATCTTTTCCAATAAAATAATTTATGTAGTTTTACAGTTTCCCTGGAAATCCAACCTACGAATAAAATAAAATGGGGGATAAAACTAAAGTTATGTCAATAAAATACCTCGTCCGCCCACTCCATACTCTACGTGTAAACATTTTTAATGTATGTGTATAATTAATTTTAGACATAGTAACATAAATTAGATTTGCACTTATAAACTTTGACTTCCGGTACACAGCGTAACTGCTACGCCGTAGAATACCTACGTATTTTCTTTTTAGGATTTCCTATTGTTCTGCGGACGCCGCTAATGCCCGCGTTTTCGCTGTGGTCGAAGGCAAAACTGCTGGCGCGAGTGAGACGCATGTTGTGCATGTGTTTGTCTGTGCTAGACGGAGACAGGCGAGGGCTCTTGCCCTCTCTCTCGCACATGCCTTTAATGACGCCTATCAGGTAATGATTAGCAAACTTTTATATAAGCTTTCATTTAATTCATATAAATACACAATTATGATTTCTAATTATTGTTGAAAGTAAAATCCGGTCAAATTTGGACATCACTAACATATAGAAAATTAACACGTTGAAACCTCTTATCTAAGCTAAAATTTGTATGTGTTAATTTTCTTAGGCATGGCAAGCCAGTGAAGCGAGTTCACTTCAAGCGGGTGGCAGGCGCCGAATTACTCCTTGGGTTTGTCATAAAATTACTATTAAATATTAAACAATAAAATATTACGCTTTTAGCCCTTCATTAATATGTATTTAGGTTATATTTAATATCAATATAACCACATTTTGCTTTTTTTATTATTTTTAATATTGCTTAAACATTATAGATAAACTAAAAATGTATATAAATTCCTTATAAACTGATAATAATATTAAAGCCCGTTTATTTCCAATCTTTACAAAAGTAGATTTTTTATCCTAATATCCTAACTTCCTTCAGTACCTACCATTGATCCGAGCCCCTTCATGGGTAAAGGCATAATCCAGCTTTTTCCAAATATCTCTGTACATGGCTTTCTTTCTCCATTCGTTTACTGCTAATGTTTCTTTCCTTCTTCCATTATAAACTAAGGAGTTAAAAAATCCTTAAAGGTACTGTTTAAAATCCATAATTTTTTAATGTTTTTTGTTGTTGTAATATTTGAATTTCGCGCCTTTTGCTCCTTGAGTTGTCTTTTATGTTAAGTCTGTTTCTCGTTTGTCTTTGCCCTTCTCTCTACTCTGTGAACATTACTAGCCGATGTATTCTTTTTCAAACTAAAACAAGTCTCAGTTATTTTTCACATATAAAACTACTTATTTCCGTTAAATCATAACATTTCTAAATAAATATATGTAAAATTATGCTATATGTAGTGGTGTTGCGGTGTATATTCTACTATTTGAAATCGGACGGCGGACCAGTTTTTGCGTTTATTTGTTATATTATAAATATCAATTATACATATCATACAATTTTAAGGCAAATTTCTCAAGTGATTCTGATGAGGACTCCGACAATGAACAGTGGCAGAGCCCGGAGCCGCTGGTGACGTTTTGAACTCTTGGACAACACTAACTAACTAAAAAAGTAAACTATTACAAGACAGATAACAACGGAGAAGAAATTTTGTCTATTTTATTTGTATGGTTCTTGGTCAGTTATGCGTGGAGTGCTTTTTGTGTCCGCTAAGATAATCCTTTGCGCATGCGCAGTGATTTGGCCGTAGTAGAAATTCGATATTATTTGGCCATTCTCAATAAACTATTCACTATTTTGTCATAAAGATCTCTTTTAGCACTCACTTTTCAGATTTTCATGAATATATTTTACTAACCTTGTTCTAACAATATTTTAGGCCCGACAAGTATTACGTAAGCAGATTTACTGCAATTTAGCCCCCCCCCCTTCATCTTGTCAGCAAAAGTAAGCAAAGCTCTCAAAAATAGAACATAAACGTATACATTTTTTGTAGGAATCCTCGAAAATGCATTTCGTTTTTAAGCATAGACTATGTGTGGCAAATATGTGAAAAAAGTAAATAATCACTGTTGACGTAATCAACAAATAAGAAAATCAAAGAACAACCCTCCACCCCTACAGTGCTTAAGTAATACTTGAACGATCCAACTGACACACAAAAATACATCTTATTTGGTGCAGTCGATTTATTTTAACTTAGATAATTAATGTAATTTTAAATCTATGAAGTATGTGTAAATATGTTTTTAATATTTTTATCGGTTATTAAGATTATCATAAGTTTAATAATGGATGTTTAACAATCTTCTTTTAGGTATCTGTGTGCACTTTTTTTGGCAAAGGCCTCCTCCAAATCCCACTCTCTGTCATATACCACCTGCTATTTTATTAAATTGTTGTATCCACCTTCTAAGTTGTCTTCCTCTATTTCGTTTGCTATACCTTGGGCACCAGTTTAGTAGTTTTTTTCTCCACTTTTCTGTTCCTCTTGCCATGAGCCCAATTCTACTGTAGTTTATTATTTATTAAAAGTTTAAAACTCGATAAAGGCTATTTATAAGAACAATATTATTTTCTTAGTTGTAAGTTACATAGGACATATTATATTTGTAACTAATTATACAAAAACGTTGTTTTATTTATTCGATATTCTTAACTTCTATTCGATAAATAGCATACTTGATTCTGACTTAGGGCTATTTACATTTAAGAAATATTCTAATAAATAAATATTTATATTCATATTCTATATTTATAGGCGAGTTATTTTACTGCAGAAATGCGTGCTTATTAATATTTCGGGTAAATGCTCAGTCGTACCTGGAGGCCCCAAATACAGAACATTCTATAATGAGATCCATCGATGTCTAATTTGTTTGTAGGTCGCACGTACGTATCGGATCTGATCAGGCTTAATTTGTGCAGGTATTTAGCAATCGCCCCATGTCCCGTTAAGATCTGCATCATTTGTGGGCTTGTTGTTTTATGTCTAATAATTTGTTAGCCGTCTATAACATTGCTTATAAATAATTTAGATATTTGTAAATGTGTTTGTTAATTAAAAGCAAGTTAGTATGCATACGCAACACAGCCGGTAGATTTCGGTAACGTAATGGTAATAAACCCCCCCCCCCTACCTAGCGGACTGTATATACTCGAAATATGTATATATTCTGCATACAATATAAAAATTAGTATTTCAAATATAAATAAATGAATATTGATATTTAAAAGGCACCGCACTTGCAAGCCCTCTGGAAATGTGAGTGTCTATGGACGCTAACTGAACATCAGGTGAGCCTTGCCCGTTTGTTATATTAAAAAAATTAAACTTAGAATATCGTTTATTTATTAAATCAATAAATTTTTGTCTAAATAATTCTAAACATAATACCTAACATTTACTATAACATATTTTATCACCTATGATAAGATTCAGTGTAGAGAGTTTGATTAAAAAGAGAGTCAAAAACGTATTGGTTTTGACATACTTTTCGCAAAATGTAGAGTTTGTATTAACATAACTGAAGCTACACATAACATCAAATTTCCTAAACAGAAAATATATATTATGTATGAAGCAGAAATCAGAGGAATGTAGGCAGAGAGGGTTGCAGCATTACTGTACCATAATGAAGAATTAAGTTTTGGTTTGAGACATGAATCGTAGTTTCATCTGTTTTCAGAAAAACCTTATTTGTTGATAGACTGTCTATTATTGCCTAAAATAAATAGGTACTTCAATTGTTATTTCATAGGAAATCTATCACAGTCTTTAGTTAAAACGGCACTGTTGAAAGAGTTTCAGCCTACGCAGACCGAGTTGTGAGAGGAAAAGCGGCGAGGAGCACGCTCTCCCACCATGGTGGTTTATCATCATATAGTCGTAGCAGTTGGTGACACCATCGCCATTGCAGTCCTGGAAACATATTTCAATATTGTTTCAAATTTTCAATAATAAAAAAATTATATAACTTTTATAAATTATATGGATTTTATATTAGATTGTACCGGTGACCCTAGAGCTGGTGCTTTCCTTGCTCAAGTAATAAGTATGGCAATACGGCTAGGTAATGTTGCCACTTGCCAGCATTAAAGGTACACATACTGCCGAAGGGGTAATTTTTTAAAATTTGTTTTAATTTTCGGTTTATCATTTTTTTAAAATTATTATTACTATGTAGATTAAGAAGATTATAAAATATGTATATATGTGTGTTCGAAATCAATTTACTGATACACATAACGATACAATGTTCTAGATTTAAATGTTTACGTACCTTTCCAAATCTTGCCATATAATTCTCTATAATTTTGATAGAACAGTAGTAGTCTCTGGCGCAGTCTTCGTAGGCTGCAAATATTAATTTATCAATTACCAAAACACACAAATGCTTTGTTCATTTAGAAATATATGAAGAAAAGAACTTTGTTACTCTTTATATTTATTAAGAAATAAACAGATACTTTAACAGAAACAAAAGGAAGAAATAAAATATATAGCTAGAGTATTTGATGTATCCTAGAACAGTTTCACGGAAAAGTACAATATTAAGGAGATCACACATAATATTATGAAGACGAGATAAAAAAACCAGATATACAACATGAAGTTGATGCCGATTTATCTGCTGAATTTAATTTTGAAGTCGAAAAGAGAAATAGTATAAAAGCTTATTAAAAACGATGTTAATAAACTTATTAATTGGAAGAAATTGTCATTGTTTATTCCAACAATTCGGACATAATCTAATCGGTACAGTTTTTTTCAGTCTCTGTAGTACGTAATGTGTCACGAACACAAAAAAATCATTGAAATCGAAATAGCTATTAAATATACCGTTAGCTGAACCTTTTTTATCATATTTATTCAATGATTGTGAACATTTCTTCACATCTTTTGACGTGACAACGTCTTATAAATCGATGGAGCCGGCTGCACGCACGAAAAAACATGACTCATGCGGCGTTACCTCGCTCTGAGGCGTTCCATTTAAGGCTTGAAGTGCAAGCGAGAGCGACAGAGAGGCACGATCGGACTCCGCGCTCTTCAGCGTTCGACATCTGTCTCTCTCCTACTTGAGTGAGCGATTCGTGACGTTGTCACGTTCAACTATCGTCAGTAAACCGACTTTACAGACAACCGATTTATTTTTTATTATTATTAGCGTGTACCTTCTTTCCTATCCGGGCTATCGTCTGGCAGCGTGGGTTTCCCTGCATCCACCCAGTACACCCGTGATATGTAGAAGGGTCCACAATACCCGTCAGAGCACGTGTGAGAAAGGTCACAGCCTGCTACATGGCACAGACACCGAATACAGTTTTCGTTCAAATTTGTTACGTAGATACCTAAAATCATATATTTTTCAATTTAATATAGTGTGTTCTTATTTTTTGGCTATTAGGGGTATGAAATTTTCAGACTTTTTTTTTAGAATTTATAATTTGCTATAAGCATAATATACATGAATACGAGTCTTCGGTCTTAGTGTGATATTCAGAGATATGTTTAGCGCAACTCCAATACATTTTGGACGCATGGAATCAATTATCAAATTTACTAAGTTACGATTTATAATCCTAACCTTAGGATCAACTTGGCAATATAACAACTATTTCGCGAAGAGATTTATTATACAAGGATACGAAACAGATCAAAAGCAGCTCTTGCTTATATAAGCTATATATTATATAATTTATATCTATATATAATCCCCCAAAACAACCCTGATGCCCGGAAAATAAATACACTTTTCGTTTGATCATAATCCGACACCACAATTAGATTTGAAACTTCGAAAACATTGTTTTGCTAACTGACAAAAGCTACAGTTATATAAGAAGATTATCTTCGAAAGACCAGTAAGAAATTAAGTAACACAGTGCAACCTCGATATAACAAATCGGAGGGGAACAAGAAAATATTCGTAATATCAAGTAATTCGTTGAACTGAGGTTTGTTATGTTGAGGTTAGATTGGTCTAAAATTCGTTATAAAGAGGTAAAATAATAGTTTTATTCACCTCAATATTATGTACTTATCTTGTTATAGCGAACAACTTCTACTAATAAATGATAACACATTTTCATCAAATTACTATATGTATTTGCTATGTACTAATAATTACGTATCCACACAAAATATCTCATATTAATAAGTTAGAAATAACTTCTAACATAATCATAGCAGTTTAGACTTCAAATAAACACAAAGACTTACCGAGTACACTACTTAAAAAGCCTAAAATTAATACTGGTACTTGACACTTCATTATTATCACTTGTACCTAATCACACAACACTCTGATTTCTCTCGAGCCGGATGACACAATGATGAGTGATTTGCTGAAATCGCCACAAAAAACAATCAATAAGAAATAAAAAATATCCCGTAAAAACCAGTGAGGTGCTATTGTAAGAACTGTATTAAGGCGCTCGGTTACTTATTAATAAACGATCTAATGTATTATTCTCGGAATAAAGTGACGAATAAATTAGCCGAGTTGATTACAATCGAAATGTAACATCCGTGTAAGCTTAAGGTCGCTTTGAGATGATGGATTATGAATTGCGACAATAATAATATAATATCACGACTACATATGAAGAACAACTGATATTGCCTTTTTGATTTTCTGTAACAATTTATGAAATAGTTGAGTTGAAATTCAAGTAATACTTCATGCTGACTCCGCTGACGCTATGTAGAAGGTATGTTAGATATTTAGTTAAATAAATATGTCTTAGATCCGCATTCTTATTCGAGAATAACCTCGTCTAAAATGCTGTATAATATCTGGCTCGAAGGACCAAAATGTGCGGTCCCTAGGTCGACGGGATGCTTTAAATCGATATTGTATTTTATTCTTTACCAATCACTCACTCACAAAATAATAAATGCTAATTAATTACATTATATTAACGCTAAATGCGTTATGCTATGCGTGTGCTATGATTATAAAATTATGAAGATATTGCGTCTGACTAAGATTTAGGTAATAGCCACGCTTAAGAAAACCTTAGTACGCAAAAGCCTTGGCTCGTACTATGTCAAACTTTATATATAAAGTATACTTTGTGTCTGGATATAAGTTTAAGAGTTGTTCTACAATATCGGCCTTAGTTGGGAAGCGCGTTTTCCCGTAAATGCGTTTGCGGTGTAGTACACACCGATTATTATCTGTTCTAATCACACCATGAGTACATTTCTGCAGCCATTTATTTTCGTCAATTGCATGGGTATTATTTCAAATGTACGACCAGACGTTTAGATCCATAAATGTTAAGGAACTCATATTAGTATCAGGATGTATGGGACTTAAAAGACTGGCGTTAATTATGGAGATTCAATTTACTGTAATATAACCATAGTTCTAGTCTTACTAGCTATTGAATATAGACTAACAGTTTCATAAATTAGAAGCAACTGATTCTGAGATTTTAGATTATGTATTTAGTATATACATATTATTACTATATACTAATTTATTAAAGTATTCCACTGAAAATATATTATAAATAATAAAATATTGCCGAACCAATTCGACTAAGGGTCTTTTAGAAAAGAGCGTACCAATTCTTAAAAATGCCGGCTTTTTAAGACTGCAGACGCACTTGCAAGCCTTCTGGCAATGTGAGAGTCCATGGGCGGCGATATCACTTAACAACAGACGAGCCTCCTGCCCGTTTGCCCCTTATTACATTAAAAAATTGTTCTCGTAAAGAGTATTAGATCTAGAAACTGTCAGAGTATATTTCTTAGTTCTGTTATATTATCCATAAGTAGTTTAGTATAAAAAATTATAATTTTGTATGACCGCCCATTTACATCCTGTTCTTTCTTTTATTTTTACCTGTTTAGTAATAACATGTTAATTGTATATACCTTAAATTCGACTCACTAACTAGATACATACACAATCCAGCGTCAGGAATGGCGAAAGCTTTATTTATCTACATTATCATATACAAATAAATTATATAATAATAATAAAGTTTATTTGCCTCTTCACAATTTTGTATCTTTACAAATTTACAGGTATTGGCTATCTTTGTCAGAAGCTGGTGCGACTATAGTCCTGTGGTAAGAGGTTTTCACCTGCAACAGCCACACAACCTTCTATCGCGAATAGAAATTATTTAGCATTATAGAGAAGATTGTATGCCAATCAAACGAAATCGAGTTCCAACTTCCAATTTTCTTTGCCAGAATTAGGGTAACAAAATACTTTATTATAGACAATTTTAAAATATTTAATACGTAAGTAAGTTTTCTTATATAGGATATTTTATTTTATTTATTGAGAAAGTTACTAAATATAAAGTTATTTTTACTTCATTAAACAAATCTTTACATATAATTAAGTACTTAACATTTAAATGGATTGGTAACAATAAAATCATTTTAATCCAACTAACTATATCTATCAAAGAAAGTGATAAACTAACTAAAATTAGTTGAGGAATACTTAGGATAGTATAACTTCTGATACACTATTTATTCCAGATGTCAGGTCCTTGCCGACACATTTGTTTGTAATTTTTGAACATATAGCAACAACAACCTCCACTGAACTTAACTTACGGCAAAACCAAGAACCTTTACAAAAATGATCTTGGGATCAGCTTTGGTATCTTAGGCCGAGACTAAGGGTAACGGCGCTTTTCTTTATTTCTTCTAAATTATTTTTGAGGTCGTTTAAGTAAGAAAGGAGCAGTCTTTGAGAATTATTCAAGAGATATATGAATAAAAATCAATTCTGGCCAGACAACTATTTAAAAATAAAAAACTGTTTAATCTTATATATAATTTAATTGATACGTTTATATTAAGGGGTCTTAAACATAAAGATTATGAAGCTGAAACTTACATTTAAATTATAAAACATAATTTAACATAATTTTGTCATCCAATTTCGAGATTTACAAAATTTTCTCTATCAGAGTTACACGATATGTCAATTTTCTTTATTCATGACAAATTTGTAGGGAATGTAATGAACCTTTAATCCTGTCAATCCAAATGCACACACAATCTCCTATATACAAATCACGGTCGTAATTAGCCTTGATGAGCTGCAACGGCCGCTACACATTGGTTGAATACGGTAGCGTACTGGAAGGGAAGATCGCCTTTGCACCCGTAGCCTCCAAGTTTGTGGATCGCCATGTAGTCGTAGCAATTGACGACACCATCGTTGTTACAGTCCTGAAATTTACGTAATATTTCTTAGAGTTCTTTTGTTACTTAACTTATTGTAAAAATTTGGTTTGGTTTCATGTATTTGAATAATGATTACATTTTGCAGCTGAGTTGCAGTTTAAAGGATTACTGTGAATTATATCTATATTAAAAAAGTGTATAATAATGAGTGTAAAAGATGGAATAAATAGATAGTTCCCCGCTACTTGGTTAAACATGGACTTAATGTAATCCTGATTATGTACTCGAATAAAGGATATTTTTTATTAATGAAGTGCCTTGTGCTTAAACTTAGTTACGCTATACAGAAATCGTAAAGTAATTATTAAATTTACGTAATTTTAATAAGAGCGCGCACTTCGTGCTTCCGCGTTGATAATTTACGTAAAAGATGATACGGCTCTGCCATGCTAAAAACATGTTTTGGGGATAATTTAATTATCTATTGTAGAAACTAAATTCTTTGTAAAAACTAATAAACGGCTCAAATATAAGTCTCTCTCTCTTGGGCCTTAGGTTCAAGTACGCTAATTAAAGATTTAAGTTGGCGCCTGGTAGATAGTACCGGTGATCACAGAGCTGGTGTAATAAGTATCGCATTACATCGAGGAAATGCTGCCAGCATTGAGGTCACTGCCGCAGGGACCAAACTTTTTAAATTTGTTTTAGTTTTCTATATATACGTTTTTAAATCTTTGCTAAGAAAATAAGAGTAAAATTATTTTACGACATAACTGGAGATAATCTAATGTTCCATTGATGACAAATACCATTTAAACAACTATTAATGAATCGAATAAAGCTATATCACCTTATACGTCAAAGAATGTAGATATGTCTTGACAGGCCCGGAAACAATATTTCAAAGAGAAAAATAATCTATATAGAGCAAAAATGACGCGGCAGAAAAATATAAAATGTCAATTCAATTGTTTTTATTTGCGATGATGTCACTTCAGTTTGTATGCAAATTTCAATGCCATGATTATGTTAATATTAATAAGCAACCTACGTTTCGATCACGGATACAATTTGGGATTTCCTATGTTAAGTGATAGTTTATTATATTTTAACGTTGGACGACGAAGGCCGCTAATGACATTGAGGTCGACAATTTTTCGTACGTTTTTGTGCGTCGCACTAGATGTCAGCACTATCCATAGCTTTTTTGGCGCAATAAAAATCAGTGTTACTAGTATACAAGTACAGTATTACAATATTTCGTCCTTTTGAAACGCATTCGATCACAGAGTTTATGCTATTTTAACTTCCAACAAATATATATTCTTGGCGATATTTCTGCGACGCAATTTATTTTTTAAAAGTTGCCTGCTAGGTTCTGAATATTATATTTTACTTTTTTCTTTTTGAAGGTAAACCTTGCCTCTATATGGATTATCATATTTTATAATTACAGGTACAATAAATTAGAAACAAGACGAGATTACAATTGGCCTACTACCATTGTTGAGTATTTTTGCGACGGCGAAACCCACTGTTTGCGTTTGTGAATATGTTTGTATGTTCGTAAAACGAATTAACAGTATCGACATTGTATATATATTATAATTATTTTCTTATATTTTATTTTATTTTCGACATTATGGTATTGGCTTAGTTCTGCCTTGCGATTCTGTAACTCACTTTTCGAACTCTCACAGCGGTTTTCGCAGCTGCGGTCGCGCTCAAATCAGCCGTGAAGCAGTCATTTTACGATTTGGCATTCTGATAAGGAGGGAACTTGTAGCTTTATCAGAATGCTAAATCGTAAAATGACTGCTTTACGACTGATTTGAGCGCGACCGCCTGTTATGTATTTTTATGAATAAATAATAAATTTTGATACTCATATTTTTCTTTTATGACCTTACCGCAGCGGTCTATTCATGTATCCTGTGGATCCTCAGTCGATAATAGGTGTTTCAGTCTGATAAGGATTACCTACTTACTAATAAAAGACACGCAGAAATATGCCCCAAAATCTAAAAACGATTAATATTAGTTACTCTAAATTTATTAAACAAAGATATTACCTGTCCAAATCTTCTCATGTAGTTTTGTACTGTCAGAGCTGCGCATTGTGGACTGTTCGCGCAGGAAGAGTATGCTGAAAAAAAATTGTTTAGTTAAAAAAACTCTTAATATAATATATTATGTATAGTATAGTGAGATCATAACCGTAAAACATAAACGCCACTTTAACAAGAATCCTGCCAAAACATTCTTGAATTAATTTAAGTATTTTCAATGAGTTTTATGTTAACCTTCTTTAGTTTGTATTATGATTCATAGTTTTAAACACTGTTTTCTGATTAAGGGCATATCTTCTCTTTTCTTATAATACCACAAAACCGGTCATAATGATTACCTTCTTGTGACCTTCAACTCATTGCCGAATGTACTCACATTTTTGGTTTATTGGTTCTCAGAACTTGACCTTTTAATGTTTTGGAATACCAATATCGTGTGACACATATTTGTTACGTGTTTTTATTTAGGTAGAGAATAAAGAACTATAGTATCTCTGATTCATACAATTTTGCTGTTAAATTGTAAGTAATTTCTCGACTATGCGCCGGAGAGCGACTTTTTTATATAGGGGTACACTGGGATTAAAAACCTACTGAGAAAATATTAACAGTTAGGAATCTGCTAATTGAATAAATATTATTATATTTATAATTTCCTTTTTTTTTCGTTACACACACAACAAATTGTGCAGTTTCAAAAGGCATCACACATAAACAGTTTCGCATATATCTCAGTATTTCTTAATACTACAACTGGCAAACACAATAGTTTATACATATAACCTACCATCAGTGGAGTCGGGAGATACTCCAGGCAGAGTTGGTTTACCAGCATCAGCCCAGTATGCCCACGTTATGCGGAAAAGACCGCACGCGTCACCATCGCAAAGTGTGCCTTCCTTACACCCTGACACAGCCTGACATATGCATCCTAAGCATACTTCTGTTACTGGACTCTCACCTGAAAAAACAAAAAAACAATGGAGCTACAACCTTTTTAAGTCTGGGCATCAGATTTCTGTATCTGTTTCATGATCATTTGGTAATCTAATAGAGCAAGTAGGTGATCAGCCTTCTGTGCCTGACGCACGCTTGACTTTTAGGGTCTAAGACAAGCCGGTTTCCTCACGATGTTTTCCTTCACCGTTCGAGCGAATGTTAAATGCGCAAATAGAAAGAAAGTCCATTGGTACACAGTCGGGGAACCTACGACCTTAGGGATCAGTCGCACGCTAAAGCCTAGCCTAGCCTAGCTAGAACTTTTATTAGTACAATGTTCTAAAATTTTCTTTTTTTTGAGGGGGCTTTGTGGTTAAGCGCTTTCGTAAAGGACCATGACGACCCCATGGTTCTATACTATTCAGAGGGCTAGCAAGACTGTCCACTAAAACGTTCTGCACACAACCCCTCCATTACATGCTTCTTCTGTGAGCATGTAATGGAGGGATCTGGCCTTGTATGAACCATTGTCCGCCAGGCCTCATCGCTACCGAGTATAGACAGAATAGTAAATCCAATAGGACCTTACTAGTTAGGTCAAAAACGATCATTGCTTTGGGATTAATTTTTGTATCGATTAGACGTAACAATCTTTAAGGTATATACAGAAACAAATTAACGATAATGCATTTTTCCCTAATTCGGGCTTACCGTACAATAGTGTGTGTAATATGTATGGAAATTAGCCACAGTGTGAAATGCAGTCTTGGAAGGCCGCGTACGTTGCCAAGATCCGCGTCTTGCATTGTTTGTTTGTTACTCATATTAATATTATGTGATTTATTTTTCTTTGTCCTTATTTTTATGGTAAATCAAATAAAACTTATCATCTAGTCGTAGATACGTCTAGTAGCACCGTTGACAGTGTGTTTTATGATATAAGAACCTAATTATTTAACATCAAATAGAATAAGGAGTGTTAATTTGATATACCATAAATAATAAGGTACAAATATGATGAACTGACCACTTGTGCAATTTATCAAATAAAGGCCCTTTTTTGAAAATAGAACTACGAGTACATAGCTTACGAACGCCAACTTTTTCGTCGGCGTCTAACTTGAGGCTTCTAATAATAATTTATATAAATTTAGTCATTTGGATATTCGAGCAAGTTCATGGAAAAATAAGTAAATATAAACCAGAGTTATCTAGTATTATCATAAAGTTTGTCTTGGCTGTGAACGTTGTAAAATGATTACTACAGTCATTCTAGACTTAATAACATTTTTAAAGTTATATGTACTTCTTTTGGCGCGTTAGGGAAAAATTATGAGAGTAAATTTTTACGATGCGCGCTCACACCGTCACAAAAAACCGACACCCTATAGCTATAGTCAACATTTTAGTTTTTTGAAGTTATACTTCTTTTGGCGCGTTAGGGAAATATAATAAGAGTAAATATTTTCTGTTGTTAGTGTCGTTTACAAACGTAGAATAAGTAGTCTAGTCGACAAGTTGAAAATGGAACAAAATAGAGATACTACTCTTAAAATTATGTGCGATAGCTCATTGGATCCGGAATGACGTCTAGAAAAATGTGCTAAAAGCGTGTATTAGCACATAAAAAATTGCAAAAGTTATAGACCATTAAAGATGAAAAAATAATGGCATTTAGTTTTTTGCCAATATTTAATAAACTATTAATATTTAAGAAATTTCAAATAAAGATTCTGAAAGAGGAGGAAATTTCTAATAAAAAACTCCTGACTCCCAGAACTCTATCTCCATTATTTATAATGTTAATTTAACGCTGAAAATAGGTCTGCGGTTGACATTTTTAGGATTCGCGCGTGGCGTCAAAAGCGACTACGGCACATTAATTAATTTATTTAAGGTATTGAATATTTTTTTTTAAATTTGAAAAAAATATGGTGTGTTCTGAACACTATAATCAATTTATTCCCGTTGAAAATTTTACTTAAAGTTAATTTTTCAACAAGTTAAATAATTGTTAACTAACGAAATTTTCTCGAACGACCGTCTTAATTGTAAGTGAAAAAAAATGTTTAAATAATGGTCGTAAAAATATTTCGCTTCGTAGAGCCTTTCTTACATACATACTTAACAAGATCGTGCCATAAAAGTTAAAAAAATATTTATACTTTGTTTATAACAATTTTTTTACTTAAACAAAAACTTAAAAATCCATGTAATGATGTTAAAAAAAAATTTGTTTTTCTAAATCATCATATAATCGTTTTTTTATTAATACAAGATATTTATTGATTTGCAAAAAAAAAAATTCCCGCCATTTGTTGATAAATTTTTTTTAAACAAATTGATTAAATCAATATTTTTAAAAAAAAATTTAACACAACTTTATTACATTAAAAATTTTATGATTTTTAAAAAAAAAAATTTTCCTTAATAACAATTTTTAATTGTTTATAATCGTTTTTTTTAATTTTCTATTGTTTAAATAATTAGTTAAGAAATTTTTTTTTTCCTAAAAATCATAATTGACAGTCTTCTATAAAGAAACAGAAAAATTTTTTTTTTTAATCAACAATTCTATTGTTTATTAACTTACCAATTTGTTATAAACAAATATTCAACTTTTGTTTATTTTTTTTCTAAAACTTCTAAAATTAACAAAAACAACCATATATAACAAAGTATAGAAAAAATTTTTTTGTAAATTTTTTGATTATCATGAATATTACTTTTATTAAAAATTTAAAAAAAAATTTTCTGATTTAATCAATTTGTTTAAAAAAAATTTATCAACAAATGGCGGGAATTTTTTTTTTTGCAAATCAATAAATATCTTGTATTAATAAAAAAACGATTATATGATGATTTAGAAAAAAAAAATTTTTTTTAACATCATTACATGGATTTTTAAGTTTTTGTTTAAGTAAAAAAATTGTTATAAACAAAGTATAAATATTTTTTTAACTTTTATGGCACGATCTTGTTAAGTATGTATGTAAGAAAGGCTCTACGAAGCGAAATATTTTTACGACCATTATTTAAACATTTTTTTTCACTTACAATTAAGACGGTCGTTCGAGAAAATTTCGTTAGTTAACAATTATTTAACTTGTTGAAAAATTAACTTTAAGTAAAATTTTCAACGGGAATAAATTGATTATAGTGTTCAGAACACACCATATTTTTTTCAAATTTAAAAAAAAATATTCAATACCTTAAATAAATTAATTAATGTGCCGTAGTCGCTTTTGACGCCACGCGCGAATCCTAAAAATGTCAACCGCAGACCTATTTTCAGCGTTAAATTAACATTATAAATAATGGAGATAGAGTTCTGGGAGTCAGGAGTTTTTTATTAGAAATTTCCTCCTCTTTCAGAATCTTTATTTGAAATTTCTTAAATATTAATAGTTTATTAAATATTGGCAAAAAACTAAATGCCATTATTTTTTCATCTTTAATGGTCTATAACTTTTGCAATTTTTTATGTGCTAATACACGCTTTTAGCACATTTTTCTAGACGTCATTCCGGATCCAATGAGCTATCGCACATAATTTTAAGAGTAGTATCTCTATTTTGTTCCATTTTCAACTTGTCGACTAGACTAAAGGCGAAAGATAAAAATTTTGAAAATAATTTTATCTTGTTACGCCAAAGAAGTATAACTTCTAACACGTGTATACACACGTTTTTTATTTTTAGTTTAGCTATGATAAATTCATTGTTTAGGAATTTTGCCAGCCTAAATCATATTATTACTATAGCCACACATACTTTTTTGACACAAACATATTATATATGTCCAATTTTTTTTAATTTGTATGCTATATTAGTAACATATTTATTTCCAGAATCCTAAAGTAATAAAAGTCCAGACGTAGGAAACTGAGGAGCTATTTAAATCGCAATAAGGAAAATTTCCGATGTTGTTTTTTGTAAACAAGAGCAAATGTCACTGGATCGAGATAAATCTTTTATTTATGGTACGAGAATAGTTTGTACGTTTTAAATTATATATTATCGAGTACAAATGTATACAAAAGTACAGTAAATTTAAAAAGAACTGACTATAAGTGCCAATTTCTAAATAAATTCTCTTTGACATACAGATTTTTTTTAATTTGTATTTTTAATTAGGTTAAAAGTAATATAGATACAGATACTGATTGAAAGATTCACCTTATTACGTTTACAGTTCGACGTGTTTTACTACTGTTTGTATTTCCTTAAATATTTATCAATTATTATAACTAAAAATAAAAATTACATTTTTAATATCATCAAACTATCTGAGTAAGGCTATGAAAGCATTGGGTATCAAAAGCGATGAAAGAGTTAGAGGGGGTTTATTTCATAAAGATCCGTGATGATTCAGAGCAATTTCTCATCACATTGTTTACATTATATGTATAAATTTAAATTGCGAGTTATGTATCCGTGACCGTGATCTATATCCGGGTTCTTAATTGCACATACAAGATTTCTAGAAAACCATATTTGTTGTTTAAAGATAATAAAATAAAAACAAAAGCAGTACAGATAATAAAAAGATTCAAATTCGTGTTCTACGACTTGATTCTCTTTGCCAACTGCGGTACACACTCGTTTTAAATCTAAGAAACTTGGAATCAAAGGATGGGGATCCAATACAGTTTTAATGAAGTTAGTCCTAAATAACAACTCTGAGTCTTACTTACCCTTAAGTTTCCATGCAAGTTATAATATCATACTTATCAAATGATTTTTGTAGTTTCCAAGTTTGTTAATCAAGATCAAGACAATTAATGAATCTACATAAAGAACACATTGGTAAACAGGTGCTATTCGACTTTCTGAATCCATTTCATTTGCTAAAAGTTCAAGTTTCTGAACTCATGTAACGATATATATTTCCTAGTCTTGGCAATTGGCATGTCGTCTGACGAGTCAGGGCATACAGAACCGGTCGGACACGGTTCATAAATATATAACAAACGGTACAAAATATTCAAAAAATGGTTTGTTATTAGTACATTATAAAACATATAAACAATTTTGGTTAATCTAGGATGTAGATGTTAGATAGAATATTATAGTTCTGGCAGAATAGTCTGGAGATCGGTTTGATACTTAAGAGAGAGAGAAATAATAATAGTTTCTGCTTGTTTCAGGGGCTAAAACTTTAAAGTATAGCCATGGAAACACCAAACAGGTAATAAACGATTTTTGGTCCATGTCCAATCGCGGGCTGAAGGGCTATGAACAAAATTTCACCATAACATCTGTATTCTTCCCTCCATACAAAGCGCATTGACATAACGAACTCAAAAAATATACAATAATATCGAAATCAAGAGACATTTAATTTAAGACAAAAATAGGAATTGTAGTTCATTGATCTTACGTCAACAATTCTTACATTCAATACTAAAAGTTTTACTTTAAAAGGCTCTTGAATTAAAACCATAACAATAAATATGAATGAATATGACGTCGCCATCATATAACCTTCAAGTTTACATATATTGCACTTGACACAGTTACATATAAGTTATTGTTATTATATATCTCTATAGAAATATGTCTGCAGTCATATTTTTTTTGTTACAATGCATGCGTACTAACATATTTTTAACATATTTTGGAAATAAATATAGCTTATTTTACTCAGTTATACCTAATGGTAAAAAATGTTTGCAATCAGGACTGTACTTTTTGAGTATATTCGTTGCAAAATACTTTAAGTATTAATATATAAAATTTTAGTATAAACTATATATTCATAACGGGTCTTCATTTTATAATGATTTATGATAATTTGGAATGTATACCTAAGTTAACATAGGATAAATGTTATTATTAGCGCCTACGAGTAGAATATACAAGGTCACCGTGGATGGTGAGGTCGTGTCAGGCCTTGTCGTACCTGAACCAAATCCAGGACGTACTACAGAAGGTACAAGTTTAAATTTCTTATAGCCGAGATGTTATGAAAGAGAATAAAGCGAGACAGAAATCAGGACCTTAACGTGCAGATCCGTGGTCTCTGCCTACCCTTTCAAGAATATATGTGAGTATATAAATAAATAAAAAATACATTTTATTCAACAATTTAAACATCCTCATCTAAATTGATAAATGCACTCTTTTAAACTGTTTGGTGGCTTTCTGATTTTACTACTAATTACTACGGGTCAATAAGACTGATTTGTTGATGAAAAAAGGTATAGGTATATATTATAGGCTTTTACAATAATTAATTCTTGTAACTACTTACATTGTAAACAATCAATTATCTGTCATCAATAGCTACGTTTGCTTTATGTATTTCATGATTAACATTTGAATTGTCTATAATTTAGCAATTATGGTCTAGAATAAATTGTTTATTGCGATTTTATGAAAATGGTAAAGGAAAATTAATTGCTTTTAAATTATTGTATCATCATTTAATGGTAATTTAAACGAATGTACGGGGGAACTAGGAATTGGGGGTGACCCATACAAAATCTACACCTAAAGCCGTAAATATTTATGGTTTACTTCTTGCGATATAATATAAACTATTTAGTTACTTTATATAATATTATTATTTATTTACACTTCGTTAAAGATAACGTATATAAACTCGTAAACGTAATGTAAACCCTTTATAAGTTATCATTCAATGGGTGGCCTTACAGTTGACAAGAGATTTCTTCCAACAACCCCACAAAAACCCTCTAACCCCAGAAAAAAAGTAATATCTATTGATGGTAAACTACAAGAAGTTCATACATAAGTAACAAAGACACCATACCATTACATTTAACACCAGAAATATACTAGGTAAAAAAAACATGTAAAAACAATTAATGAGTCATAATTAATATATATAAGTAGCTAATTACGAGTCAAAAGTGAAATGCACAAAGAGAAGATTTTTAAATCTAGACTTCATAATAGGTAGTGTGAATGCGAAGTGTCATAATTTTTCTATCCAAACAGTATTATATAAAATTTATAATAGCGAGTGCCAGGCCTTAAAGAGGTTCATGATACTTTCCAGCTCAATGAACTCCCTTAATTACGTTAAATATTAGAACATTGGATGATATCTGTTGTTATACATATTATACGTACTCACACCTCAAATAGCAATTGAATGTTGTGTCACATTGAAAATCAATTTACGAGATAAAACATTCTCTAACGTTTTTGTTTATAATGAACTAGCTGGCCTGGCGAACATCGTACCGCCTAACAATCGATTCTTTTTTTTTTTAATACTTATTCTGCAATTCGGGACACCGGTCTAGCTAGTAAGATAAAAAAAAAAAATTTAATAATACAACAAATACATTATGTCAAAAAATAAAAATTTACCTTCCCGGAACCCCTCCACTAACACTTGAACTTTATGCTATAGTATTAAAGTTCAAATTGACTTTTAAGTATTATTACGAATATTTTGTATGGGAATATAGAAAAGTGTTGTTTTTAGACTTTTGCGCTCAATTTTTTTAATTTTTCTCTTCGTAAGAACCATCCTCGTACTTCAAGGAATATTATAAAAAAAGAATCAGACAAATCGGTCAAGCCGTTTTCATGTTATGTCGTGACAACGGAAAACGGGTTTCATTTTTATATATATAGATTAGAACTGTCAAACACAATTCTGTTATTATTTATTTGTAAAAGCTCGGCACACTGGTACAAGGAAAATAAAATACAATTTTTAATGTGACAAGCACTTATAGGCAAACAGCATACAAGAAGAGTAATAAAAAAAATAAACAAATAATTAAATTTCAAAAGCTAAACGAAAATTTTCGATTTCAAAGTGTGAGGGGAGTAATTATATTCTGTTAAAAATTATATTCTTATATTATTTTCACATATGTATAGGCAGTATAATTGTATGTGCAAAGGTAAATTGTATTTTATATTTGTGAGTATATTATAAAGTAATTAAGGAAATCTTCATATGAATCTTAAAAACCTGATATATACTCTCAAAAGCGTTTAAAAGTTAATTCTATATATGAATAAAAATTAATCGCAAAATATGTTGCCAAGCACGAAACGCGAAGACGGCTGGACCAATTAGAGTAATTTATTTGTCAAACACTAAGGAAGGTTTTAATGGAGCCAAAAATTGAAAAAAAAATATAAAAAAAGATGAAAAATTCGTTTTATTTAGGTTTTTATTCCGGAAAAGTGAGCAGTCTATGGGGGTAGCATAGCAAAAAGTTCCATATAGTGTATGCAAATGGCATGGTTTAAAACAGCTAGATTATATTAAAATTAATTATTTTGCGCAATAAACATCCCTTATTTGTGAATCCATTATCTGACTTACAAAACTTATCACAATTTGTATACAATGAGATACAGTTGTCTTTTAATACGTGAATATTTATGTACAAAACAAGATTATCTCATACATAAAAATAGCTATAAAATGTATCGACTAGCACAATTTGCTAATTTTAGGAACTTAAAAACGATTCTTTAATACATACCAATATCGGCCGAGCAGAAGCCAAGAATCATGAACAAGGCACTGAACTTAATAATTGCTGAAGCCATTTTATTAATATTTAATAACTATACGTCGGATGCTCACGCGCACTTATCCACACTGACATTGAATGTGGCCTTTGGCCATCTTATATGGACGTTTGGACATTGAAACATCGGGTTCCGTAATAAATGCTTTTTTATTTGTCAGCTTTTAATGCCTCGTTATTTTGTGGATTTATTGGGACCGAGTGCGTTGATCTTTCTAAAGCTGTTGCTAAGGAAATCAAGTTTTGATATATTTTGTAAGTCAAACGAAAGCTCATTTTAAAGACGGCAGATGAGAATTTTGGTTATAGTAGTTGTTTGAACTATTGGGCTATGAAAAGAAAAAGAACTTCATGAATTAATTGATATTTTTACATAATCTATTTTTTTTAATGAAGGTTATAAGGTGATTTAGAAGATTTTATAAGACAGTAGGCCTGCCCCGGCTGGGCATTTATTTAATTTAAAATTTATTATTAATTAATATATAGATGTTGTAAGATTTAAAAATTAATCTTAACTTTAAAAAATTAATGGAGATCGTTCCCTTTGATCAAAAACTTATCATTTGACAGATATACGTATCCTTTTGTCAAATCGTTTAAATTTATTCGTATATAGGTATAAACATTTTGTATGCATATCATTAAGAAAATTAACTATTATTGGCTTGATTGTGACACATCTTAATGATATAACTGAACTGCCCTGCGATTCTGTAACTCACTTTTCGAACTCACACAGCGGTTTTCGCATCGGCGGTCGCTCTCAAATCAGTCGTGAAGCAGTCATTTTATGATTTGGCATTCTGAAAAGGTGGGAGCTTGTAGTTTATTGTTTATGGTAATTATTTTGAGATGTGTGTCTATGATGTGTAATTATCAATATGATTCAATGAACTTTAGTATATTAAAGAGAATGCCGGTACTGCAACAGGATAAACAAGATTCAACGATGAGTATGCGGAACAGAAATTGGACATTTAATAAATACAAAAAAAATATGTTTTTTTTATTGAACGGGGGGCAAAGGGGCAGGAGGCTCACCTGATGTTAAGTGATACCGCCACCCATGGACACTCACAATGCCAGAAGGCTCGCGAGTGCGTTGTTATATTTACATGAAAAATCGTTACGTAGCGACAAAATGGTATTAAATTGTAAGATCATTAGGATTTTATCTCCTAATTATTAATATTATTTCCTCCTATTGTTCATTTAGACAAATTCAAGGCGTTAAGCAAAATGTGAATATACACAATAGCTAAAGGTTAAGTGTTTCTTAGTTTAAAAGAGCTTTTTACTTTTGAAGTGATACTTCTTAATAATTATGAGTTATTTTTTATGATGCGCGCGCACACCACTACGAGTACAAACCGACACCCTGAAGTTAGCTATAGTCAATTTAGTTGTTTCTATTGTTAGTGTCGTTTTTTCTACAAACGTAGAATACAATTTTTAAAAAGGATTTTTATATTGTTACGCCAAAGAAGTATAACTTCTAACGCGTGTACATAAGTAAACACACGTTTTTTTAAAATATCTTGTATCGAATTGGTTACACCTACAATCTACAACCACTGCGTTGATGTCTAACCCTGAAACGCGATAACGAAGTAATTCCAGTCTCGAGTTAGTCATTGGGGCCTTCGGGCCAGGCAGTGCTGCCGAGGATCCTCATTTGGTTGGAGGTTGGAGGATCTGTTCACCATCCTTCCTCCACAGTGGTGACCCCGAAAGGAACACTTCGTTGTTCTGCACGGCGGAGAAAGAAACGTGTGTTTGTGCTATTACTGTTCGCCTTTTCTTCAACATCTATGCTATAAATTCTTATACCTCCACAAATATTACCGGCCTTAATTATTATTCTTGACATGTTAATTAAACTATCATTAGCCCTATTTTCATAATTTGTATTGGCATCGATTTTATAATATGTATTGCTAATGTATAAAATTCTCATGTCACAATGTTCGTTCCCATACTCCTCCGAAACGGCTCGACGGATTCTTATGATTTTCTTTGAATCTGCTACTATCTTTCAAACCCCTAAATGTTAAGGGTGGTCCATCACTAATTTGTTTTTTATTCTTTTTATGATACAGCATACAAAAATACATACAACCTTTAATTGTCACCCCTCTACGACTAACCCCTATTTTTTATCTGTTAATTAAAAACTTATGACATGAAGAGAGTTTATTTATAGAGAAAAATTCACAGAACAACCTAAAAAGTTTTCATTCCATAAAACCGAACAGTCTCTGGGGTAGCATAACAAAATGTTCCATGTTCCACGTACTAAAAAGTAAAAAGGTAGGCTAAGTAAAATCACATTAAGAAGAAACAAAGTTCGCGAGGGCATCTAGTAACAATATACATTTCTTGGTATTAATCATTTCATTAAAATTAATTCCTTCATTATTAATGAGTTCTTGGTATTAATCGAATATGAAGATGGCTTTGTGGAAATACCAAATTCGTGCATGTTTCCAATGCATAAGGAAATGTGTTTTAATCAGATAAATTAAAATAACAACATGTAATAATATAGGTACTCTCATGTGTTACCCATATACATTATGGTAATTCAATTAAATTATCTACAGAAATACACACATTTCACTTGTTTAATGTTTAATCTTGTATATATTGAATAACCCTACTATTGCATAACTAATGAACAATTTCTTCCAAAGAGATCTACAAATATAGAGACTATAGTAAACTAGAAAACAAATTAAATTCGGATAATTTAAGAACACTTCTATGTGCAAGAACCTGGCTAAGCAACCCGAAACCTTTCAAGCAATAAAAATAGTTTTTATCGTAAAGCAGCATCCCGCGAGACAAGCTTCAACTGCTTATGGAAGAACATTTACCATGTACAAGCATACTTTGGTATTTTAATAGAATAGTAATATTTAAACTACATAAATTTGTTTGGGAATCTCAAGCAGTCTGCTCATCGGACACCATATTATAGTCTTGCTGGAGACGTGTAGTTTGAAAGAAAAGAAATTACTGGAAATTGCGTTTGCTTTAGAATACCTAGTCAACTGCACCGAACCCAAAAGAACAAAACCAACCATTTGAAAAAACTCTGATGAATTTAATCGATTTAATTACATAGTGTTAGAATTTGTCGAGTAAAATACCATTAGCTTAGAATCTAAATTATGCTGGAAAACGAATTGTAAAAGTATCTATTAATTATCTAACCTCGGAACAACAGTTTTTGTTATTATAAAACCGGATTTCCTAATTAAAAGGTAGCTCCATCTTAATTGGATAATTATTAAACTTTATGAACTATTATAATCATAATGATGTAAAAAAACTAGATAAAAAATTTCAAAGTCGTGTTTTTTTCATTTCAGTGGTGACATGAAAATAGTTAAAATTCAAGTTCTATGAATAGTTTCTTTTATTATTTTTAAAACATCATACTATTTTTAAGTTAAGTTGGTATGTTGACCTTTTAAGTAAATCTTTGAATGACAAATTTATATTTTTATAAAGTTTCATAAAACGTTTAAATCTAAATCAGTTTAATTGCATAAAGTACTGTTTTATTTCATTTTGTGTTTTAGGACAGATCATTTTAATTAATGTTGGTCAAATTAGACTTAGATTATTTTTTACGAATAATTCAATATTCGCAGTGCGGAATATTATTTCATATTATTTAATAGTCACTTACGCCACGATTAGATTTGTTGCTAGAATACGTCATAATTGTCATTTTTGTTGTATGAGTTATCAGTTGTCACGTATTCGTATAATATGTCAACTGTCTACAGCGTGTGACTTGCACTTGTAGGGCTGAGTTGTAAATTGAGAAGACGAAATTTTAATTTAAAAATAAATTAGATTTCGTGTTGATAATAAATGAAATGAATCAATAAAATTATTCGGAAGATACTTTATAAGAAGAACTTCTATAATAAGGTAAGACAACATAATGTTTTTGTCCAAATTATTCTAATTTTTGTTGTTGACCATTTCTTTTGCTTGGGAATCTTTTAATCTCACCCTAATTAGAAACGCTTGGTACTTAAGAATATTCAATCTTTAAAAGATATGATATTATAATTTTGCTTGTTTACAAACTATAAAATATATAGTGAAAGAAAAATTAGGCCACCATAGACTATTCAATGTTGGGCTAAGGTCAGTGCAGTTTTTCATAATAGCATTAAGGTATTAATGTGCTTCTTTAAATAATCATTATTATATAGTGATTCTATCCATTTAACAGTATTTAATTCCCAATTGCCTCTAAATCAAGCAGTCAATGACTATAAGACACTTTAACATACTAAGAAAATATAAATTCAAATCATGTCTACCAAGTAAAAAAAATAGTCCCAATTATAAAAAAACTAAATCTAAATGTAATATACCTCTCTTTAGCACATATTATAAACTGTACCAACACTTTGTGAAACTTGTAGTTTGTTTTTTACAAATATTATTATAGACTGTATGTTTGTGGTAGGTTTTTTGAAGGTAAAACCAAACTATCTCTGTTCAAACAATGTTCTTGATAAGACAGTTACCATAAAGTTTTATCTTAAGAGTTGTGTGATAATAGTTAAATATTTTATTTATAGGGCATACCAAAAGGTTTATTTATTATTTTAATTATTCTAATGAATATCTTGGCCAAGGCTATTTCAATGTCTATAAAGGCTTGGCTTTTTGCTTGATTAGCTTTTTATGAATAAATATTCTGTTAAAATTTGTTTTTTCATTTTAAATATTCAGTTACTTAGCCTTTGTTGTATTACCAGAATCTTAGTCATACTAAATTTTTAAATATATTTAATTAAAATTTTTATATGATTTAAAATTATAGGTAAAATGCGGTTAGCATTATTCTCCATAGTGCTATTGGTGTGTAGTGTGTATGCGACTCAAGGGTTTGAAGACACAACATTAGAAGATGATGACTTTGCAGAGTTTGAGCAATTTGATGCTGATGATGACGATGTAGCTATCACTGGTAAATATTGTGTATGCTTGATTAAGATTAAGTTTATTCAGACTGAGCTCTGCCTGAGTCTCTTAGTTAATTTTTTAATGTATACAAGTTTTATTTTGATTTTCAAAGATAAGTTTAGCATAGAAGACAAATAAGTAAGAGAATAATGCATATGTCACCGTAAAATTGTAAACACTATTAGATTGTAAATCTATCTCGCGAGATTGTGAACTGTCGGTTTCACTTCGATAGATTACAATCTACCGAATAATAACACATTAAATTGTAAACAGTACGTTGAGGTTCACAATCTCGCGAGATAGATTACAATCTAACGGTGTTTACAATTTTACGGTGACACATATATCTATATATGGCTTTTTTAGACCAAGAGTATGGTGAAGACGATGTTCCTGTGAAGCCAAAGTCACAACCAAAAGAGCCAGTTCCATCTAATGTAGAACCTGAAGATGAGTTGCTTGTAGAGGTAACCCGAAATATTTTGATACTACACATAATTAATATGTAAAATTGTTCAATCTTGTAGCCTGCAGGCTGTTAGATATTTTATTATTATTTATTCGAGACTATGCTCAAGTTTATTAGATAAATAACTAGTTCTATTCTAACATAACATGCTTGTCTTTTAATTTAAAGACCACATATTGGTATCTTTAAAATACCATCATATAATACTAAAAATTTGCATTATAAAAGTACTCTCTTGCTATTTATTAAACTTTTACTGTACTGTGTATAAAAGTTTACACATTGATGGAAAAAAAAAATCGCAGAGTTTATTTGTCTAAGTAATTTGTCTCATCTATTCTATGATCTTGACTTGAGATCTTTGGTAGTAAATGTAACTATATACGCATTTAATTCAAAATCAAAATATTATAAATGTAACAACAAAAATAATTTTTGTGATTAATAAAATAGATCATTTTACTTTTTTTTAAATACATATAGTCTGTGATAACTCATTTCAGGATGAGGACAATGAATTTGAGCATTTCCAAGATCCGGAAGAATTTGAAGGTTTTCAAGACACAGCACCAAAGTCATCAGAACAACCGAAAATAACAATATCAAAGGTATCAATTTAACCAATGTAGAAACTGCGCGTTTGGTCTATTTTAGCTACTTTCACAGCATAATGTCTTACGGCATTTTACTGTGGGGTCGGGCTGCTGACATAGAATCCATTTTTATTTTGCAAAAGAGAGCGGTCAGAGCCATTTATAATCTACGTCGTTGCGAATCTCTCAGGGAACTATTTAAAAAGATTAATATTATGACAGTACCTTGCCAATTCATTTATGAAAATATTATGTATGTAAGAAAGAATCTACATCTTTTTAGTAAAATAAATGAAAGACATAATTTTAGTACTAGAAATAAAGATAAAATAGCTCAACCATCTTTCAGATTAGCCAAAGTTCAAAATTCATTTATGGGGTACTGTGTGAAATGTTACAATAAAATACCTTGTGACATTTTAAAACTAAATGAACGAAAATTTAAATGTTTTATTAAAAGTACAAAATATTGTAAACCTATTTTAAAAGAGTAAGTGTGGAGTTTCTTGCCCATTCTTCTCCACACGAAACTACCTTTTGGAAGGGGCAACTAGAATCATCTTTATATTTTTTTTTGACGTTCAAAAGTGCCATTTTAGATGGTCTAATTGAAATAAACGATTTGACTTTGACTTTGACTTTAAGACTATCAGAACTTATGTATTATTAATGTATTTTATATTTATATAGTGGTGTTGTGGAAACATTTACTATATTACATACATTCAATATTTACTATATATAATTGCAACTTCAAAGTTATACAATTTTATATATTTTTGTTGTTGCCTTGATTATATTGAAAATCAAATTATATCACAATAATAGTAAAAAACTAAAAATTTAAGTAGATTTTTAACTGTATTCACCGAGACTGCATGTATGACAGGTATGTCAAAAACATATTTGACATACAGAAATTACAGCACTAAGTATTGATTCTAAATCTGAAGGTCAGAGGCGCTAAGTAAGTCATCAACATATTGGATTAGATGGTAGTCACACTTAGACTAAGTCTTCTAAATCTGAGTTACCATAGCAACGATATTTAATTTTAAAAATGGAACGAAAATCGCTGAATTGCGGTTGGCCTAGACCAAGACACCGTTAAATACCCACCATAAAGAAATAATTCTTTAAAGGTACCAGTGGTGATTCGCCCCCGTTGGGACGCCTATTGGCTAGAAGGCATATTATGCTGTCTCCTTACGACATATGCGTTGGCCTATGCTATTGGAAGAGCAAAGAACACATCAATTGCTGCCAATTTCCTCAAATTACATAAACCATTACTTGAGGACAACTTTACTTTAGTTGGTAAGTTGTAGTTTAAAAAATAACCAGTTTGTATGTTTTGGTTTATTTAAAAAATATATTAATTTTGTCTATTAGTACATAATTAAAATTATATTTTACACATAATAATAGTTCAAATTCAAATTCAAAAGCCTTTTATTGCCAACCTTAAATAACATTACTTTAGCTGTGTTAGTACTTAGTTTTCTTAATTTATTGTTAGTATTATATTTAATAGTATATTAAATAACTAATTGTTTACATAGTAATAGTAAAAAAATAAAAATAACCAAGACTGGCATACACATATAGAAAAAAATACAAATACACACACAATTGACAAATGTGTGACTAAAATGACTTTTAGTGTGACCACTATGCAGGTGCATGAACCAAAGACTACATTTCTTCTCACTGAGGTTTTTCTTAGTATTTCCCATTATTTATTCAATTAATGTTGTATGCAAGTGATAAATATAGAGTGAAATTTATTAATTAATAATATTATAAAAAGTAAATATATATTCGTACAAGCAAAAAAACTAAAAAAATTAGTAACTGAAGAAAAAATTCAGTCCAAAATTTTCAATAATTGAGAAACGTCCCTTTTACTTAGGATAATTTAAAAATTTTTTTAGGTGAGACTGGATTAGAAGAGGTAGCAAGGAGTGAAGAGCGCGGGTGGAGTCGGGATGCAGAGCATTGTTTCACGATGTGGTGCAGTGGGCGGCAGTGTTGTGAGGGGATGTTGCTTACTCTAAAGTTGATTAAGGTAAATAAGTTTTATATCTATCCTGTCTATACTCAGATTTTTTTTTATGAATCTGGCACGATTTGTGCATTAGCCAGCGTCAAGTATAAGATTTTTTTATAATTCGTGCTTGTCTTTAGAAATAAGGCACTCGCCCGGTACCGCACAACCCTCCCAAAGGCCGAGAACAAATCTATATATATAAAAGAATGTCGTGTTTGTTACAACACTTATAACTCGAGAACGGCTGGACCGATTGCCATGGTTTTTGATTTGTTGGATTTGTTTTTGTCCCGAATAGCAGAATAAGCAATAAAATGTCGGATAAGTTATCGAATAACAATAAATAAATAAATAAATTTTACGAATGCAAAAACCATATGGTGCCATCTGTTGACAAAACTACGCATCATTTTACGTCGAATTCGTGTCAGTTCAAGAAATTCCGATCTTGAGGTGAATGAGGAGATGCATAACCATGCTTTGATCCTGATCAAAAGATGTTGGATATCAGAAAGTGCTTAACATGCAGTATCGCCATATTGACGCTAGAGAGAAGATGCCTAATCTGCCATTCTTCTTTCTCAATGGCAAGCAATAAAACATTTCTGTATTAGCAAAAGAGTTGTATTAATGTAATACTTAACATTAATGAAATCCTAAAATAAGTTAAATTAAAGTAACAACGATATTATAAGGTTGTAGGGCGGAACGAAGTTAGCCAGGTCAGCTAGTTTAAATTAAATTAAAACTTGCCCTCGAACCGGGAATCGAACCCGGTACCACTCACCTAGCTGCCAACTCAGATTTTTAATTCCTTAGAATTCTGACAGCTATAATTTTTTGACATTCCAGACCTGCAAACCTTTTTGGCCGGGCACATGTTTCAATTTCAGTAAGAGTCTGAACATCGGAGTACATTTCATTTGTTAGTGAATGTATCCATTTTATTAAGAGCACTTAATGCACAAAAGCATTTAATGTGGAGCACCCACATTAAAAGTGGTTTAACGGCGAGTGATAATTACGTTTCATCACAAACAGTAAAAAACGCACAAATAAACATAACATTTTTTTTAAAATGTTTTACGAAACTTGGAATTAGAAAACAGTGATGCCAGCTAAAGAATAAAATAATGTAATTAAAGTTAATTCGATATATTGTTCGTGATATTGAAATATTTGTTATTTTTGTATTAGGTCACTTGAGTAAGTAAATATTTAGATTTACCTTTTTGTTGGTAAAACAAAAGATATGTTTTTATTGCCCTCAATGGGTGAAATTTGTCCTTTTTTCGGTGGAAAACTTTTTTGGTAGCAAGACTTATGAAATGTTAGAATTCTACAGAATGAAAAATAGGAGTATATTCGGCAGCAGGTTCTCTCATTCGATCCAGCAGTATCTTGTTTCAAAAGAAATTAAAATTGTGTTTTAAAGAGACACATTTTGGGTCGCGAAGCCAGCGAATTTTTTTCGTACCTTTGGTTAACGCGTGTACTACACATTTAATTAATTCTAACAGCTACACAAACAACTACAGTGAAAACCGTTTACGACGACATCGTTTAGAACAACATACCGGTTATATTGACCAAAATCAAAGGTCCCGGCTGAATTCTATTGTATCAAGTACTTAATAACAACTTCATCGGCTGTTACGACTATCGGTTTTTACGACCAAATATGAGTAGTCCCTTCGATGTCGTTATAACAGATTTTGACGTAATTAAAAAATAATATATATTATTTGTTATAGATCTAGTGCTTTAGTCGCTGTCGAGGAAACAGTATCTTTAGAAAATATCGCTAATAAATAAGTCGTATTTAAAAACTAACTTTATTTTACAGATTTCAACATTAAATTTGTCAGGCCAGGTTTTTTTTCCGGTGAAATAATAAACGGCTTTCTAATCACCTACTTGACTAGTAATTCGAGAAAGTGCCGGGTACAGTGCCACATAATTTTGGCCCTTTTATGGGATAAAGACTAGAGAATTAGTGTTAGAGGTTTTTTCACTTTAATTTTTTTTCCAGCGTCAAGATCTAGTCCATGTGTTAATGAATGCGGTCCGTCCCACTCAGGACACACTTCAGTTACGAGTTGAGCTCGGCAAAGACGACAGCGATCCATTTGTTCTGTGTATAGCTCAGAAGAAAGTCGCCACTCGACTTTCCAAGGAGATGCAGGACTTGGTAAGATTCTCTAAGGCTTTTCCTATATTAAGGTATTTAATATTCGGCCATGGCGGCTTATTTCTATTGAGACTGGCTATTGGCGGTGGATAGTAAAAGAAGCGGTTATTTAATTCTTATTTACTAAGGTAATTTCATTTATTTGCAACAATTATTTCATATCGTCTTCGATGCTGAAAACTGAGGGTGCGCAACGCCCTACAACACTGTTACAATGTTACAAAAATTTTAACAACTACACTTAATGGCAATATAATGGCTGATTTACACAGGGTAAGTAGACAAGTCAGTCGCAGCGCCAATGTCGGCGCCGCGACCGACTTTAATTGTTTACATGAAGTAAGTAGTAGTGGTGCGTTTCTCACGATGAGCACACGTTTGTGAAGTCAGTGGGAAAAATGAATTCGCGAAAAACTGAAATGACGATTTAATTATTTGTTGAAAAATTTATCAATTTTGCTGTTGAATGAGTTAATAGAAATGGTAGAAAATGAGATAACTAAAAATAAACGACAATGGGTAAGAAAATGGATTGACGATAGAAACGAAACTGGTGGCTCTGCTTTGTTGCTGAAGCAATTGCGATTTGAAGATCTCTAAGCTTCATTTTTATCGCCAGCGAAAAAAACGTGGTCACACTACAACGCAGCGGCAGTGACTAACCACGCACTGACTTGTCTGTTTACACGGGGTTTATGTGGCTGGCGCGGGGGTGCGCGGGTGGCGGGGGGCGCCAACTGACCTTAAAATATTCGTGTCCGAATATTCAAGTCAGCGCTGACTTCAAGCCACTGTACTGACTTCAAATCAGTTTACACAGGGTTTTTTTCGGGTCAGCACTGACTTGCCTCGAATTTGTAGTCAGTTACTGACCCTGTGTAAATCAGCTCTAATAGACTTTTTGGGAAACAAATACCGACCACATAACAAAGCAAACCTAAGCCATCCAAAAAGTTCTCTTTCAGAGGCTCTTTTATCTTCAACCACTTTCTTAAAAACAAAATGTTCACTATCGATTCAACTTTATACATTCACTAAGAATCTTAAGCAACATCTTCTCAACCTATCCTATGCTAAAATGGAAAGTATTACTTACTAGTTTTTAGTACTCGAGTTTTTAGTAGTTACTAGTACTCGAACTAAAAGCCTTCTATACGTACCTACAGCTCGCTTAACTGCTACTTTTTTTTTTAATGGCTCTGGCACGATTTGTGCATTAGCCAGCGTCAAGTATAGGATTTTTTATAATTCGTGCGTGTCTTTAGAAATTCGACCATGTCCTCCATGTACGGTTTAAGGCACTCGCCCGGTACCGCACAACCCTCCCAAAGGCCGAGAACAAATTTAAATTAAATTAAAACTTGCCCTCGAACCGGGAATCGAACCCGGTACCCCTCACCTAGCTGCTACTTAATAAGACCGCTAGGCTATGAGGCCCCTATCTGCTACTTTTAATGGTCCAGTGAATAGGCTATCTCGCTCTTACAACTTAATTACCAGCATAGATGTGTAATAACAGTCTACCAACTTACCGTAACTTTGTTTTGCAGGCTCTTAATGTGGTTTAAGTTTTCATTTAGTTTTGTTTATTTCTGTTATTGTTATTTTTTATCTTTTTAGTTTTAGTTATTATTATTAGTTATTATTATTATTTCTTTTTTGTTTTATTTTTCTTTTGTGGTTGTTTGTTTAATTCTTTCCTTTGATAGATTTGTTATGTTTTAATGTAATTGATGTGTATGTGTGTTAAATTTGTGACTTCATGTTTTGGAATGTATAAATAAATAAATAGATGCGGCGCAAGCGTACAATGAGCGTAAAGGGACAATGTCATGCTTTTACGTCCGTGCAGCCGTCGTTCATCGACTTTAGACGTTGTCACGTCAAAAATTCATTAATACTATAAATACATATCGGACGCGGACTATTTAATGTACAACGACCATACAAATTCCAGAGTATGTTCTGCCCGGAGCGTCGTCCCGGCGACAAGCACGGTCTTCCCGCAACCCTGTCCGTGATGTCGGAATGCGCAGAGGCCACCGGAGGTATATTGGACTCTCGTGTCACGGCTGCCTTACACCAGTACCACAAATACGTGCAGTACATACACGTGTCCGACAAATACTGTGGACCTAAGCAAGTGGAGTGAGTATTTTTTATATAACCTTAAATTGTACTCTTTTAAATATCATATTTCACAGTAATTTAATGAGGATTAAATTTATTAATTATAATTGTTTTTTAAACAGGTAAAGTTAATAAAGTATTTGTTAAGCTTAGGTTTCCTAGAAAAGCGGTGCCGTTAACTGACGGCCGTCATTTTACGGTTGTTAATAACGGCCGTCTTTACTTTTTAACATAATGCAAAAAAACAATTATTTTCGATCGTCCAAGTCACGTTTCCACTCATTGTATTAGTTTATATGGGCACCGCTACACGCGAAAAACGTTGAACTAATGTTTATCACCGCTATGACGGCCGTCATGCAAATAACAGCACCACTATTTGACGTTACGGTGACACTCAACGTTCTCTAGAAAACCTACTCCGATGTTATTTATAGACAACGTATGGGTGACGTCACGCAACGTTACATTACGGCCGTTAGATAACGGCACCGCTTTTCCAGGAAACCTAAACTTTACAATGTTTATCATTATTTTTGTATGAAAATAACATTTAACCATATTCCTGACAGTATTTCCTGAATGGGCTAAATAAAATACGGCTAGATTAAAAGAGGTTCTAATAATAAAATATTCACCATATATATTGGACACTCAATAAATACTACCACAATAGCTCGCAAATTGTACATTGATAATATATAAAAAATATGATTGAATTTAATTTTTCAGGGAACAAACAGTGACCAAACCTCCGGAAACAGAAAAGCTGGTACTAGTCAGTCTGACTCTTGGCCCCGATGGAGGTGGTGATGAAGTCAGGCCATTATTACTTCTGGTCTTCTACTTGTTAGATAAGATTAAACGGCTACGACTTAGCAAGGAGGTATTTAATACATTTATTTTACTGTTAACAGTCAAAATTTATATATTATATTATTATATATATTTATAAACATAGAATGTTATGTATGATTTTTTTGTAGTGAGAATGAAGAGTTAAACTAATATCTAATAAAATAATAATCATGGTATCCAGACCTAAATCAATGTATACTACTATCATAAGTGATTTTAATAATCACACTATAGTGAACAATCTATATCTATTTCTATATATAATATATATTTTTTAATGCTCAGGCTCTTGTGAAATGTGAGAAACGCCGTCAAAAGGCTGCTGAAGTGTGGATGCGTGGCGCACACGCGGCCAGACAAGAGCTTGCTGCACAGAAGAGAGAAGAAAAGAGAAAGCAGGAAAAAGAGAAGATTCTTGCTGTGAGTTGAACACCCTTGGGATAGTCACTGTCATAAGGCATCATTTTCATGAATAAACTATATAAGGGAACGTTCAAGTATTACGTCACGCAATTTTTGGAGATTATTGACCCCCCCCCCCATGTAACGCGCCGTAACGTTTTTCTGTACCCAAGTATAACGTTTCGTGACCACCTAGTGACTCTTTATACCTAAAAGTTACGATTATGTGGTGGAAAGTCGATAATAATATTAACAAAAACGCGTAATTCAATCCCCGACCCGCATCGTAACGTTTTGTAAAAGGATCTCCCCCTCCAAATTCGTTACGTAACACTTGAAAGCTCCCTAATATAATGAAAGAATAAAATCGTGATTGGCTTAGATCTTACAATTCAATAGATTCGAATTTTATTAAAGGGCTATCTAAATTACTATATATGTATGTATGTATGTCATGAGCGATAATACATTGTTACAGGAGGACGACCCAGAAAAGCAGCGTCGTTGGGAGCTCAAAGAACAAAAACGTCAACAGAAACGTAAAGCTCCAAAAATGAAACAGCTTAAAGTGAAAGCAATGTAACTTTACCTTACCTCAAAGCAATTAAAATGCAATAATTATTTACACTAATTTTGTTAATTTATAAGTGTTAATTCATACTCAGTCAGAGCGAATAAATGATTTAATTACAACATATATTTTGTTTCAAATTATTGCAGAGCTTGAGAATCCCATGTTAAGTTAATCCATGTCAAATTGTTAAAAGTAGGCAACAAGATAAGAATACCAACAGAAAACTGCTTGTAGTCATGTCAAACTGTACATTTGCAATAGAAGTTCATACTGTAGTTATTATAAAATTGAAAATTAAATAAATGAAATCTAAAAAAATTACATACACTGGTGAGTCATGAAAAAACAATGGCATGTACACCTAAAGGCAATATTTATTTCAAATATTTTCAAAGAAACTAAACAAAATGTTAACAACCATTAGTCGCACATCTAAGTGACATTTCTCACTAAATAAATAACACAATACTTTATATTTTGTGATGTGAGATCTCTTATGGCTAATTGCTACATGCATTATAACATAATAAATTTAATGTTTCAAATGCTTTTATCTATATACAAAAATCATTGGTGCTCAGAAATTGCATATTTGAAACTTCACACAGATAGTCAAAGATTTTAAGTTGAATAACTTGAATAAAAAAGTTCATCAAGTTTTATTAAATTACATTAAAAGATGACCGTTTTATATGTGTTAATGTATAAGGCATGTAGCTGTACCATTAATCTAACATTAAATCTTATTTATCTAAAACAATGATTATGTATGAAATAATAAAATATTTTCTGAAATCAAATATCATAATGCCATTTGTTTTACCTCCCTTGTAAAACTTATTCGGCTTGGCATTACCTTTTAATGTAGGATTTTAATATCATTTTTGTTTTAAAATACAAAAATTGTGTTAATATGTTCATGCATAAATAAATTGTTTTATGATGAAAAATATATCTAAAATATTTTTATACAGATTAATAAACATTTGTATTTTACTTAAAGTAAACTACACTTAAAATAAACTGGGAAGCCTAATGAAGCGAAATTTTCATACAGAAATATTTTTCTAAGATTTGAATGTTATATAAAAATGTATATATTGGATGACCAGCCATTTGAGAACAATTGTCCATCATTGTGACAGCATCTCCATGAAGAGCCACTGACTTTTAGTATAAATAATATATCAAAGGGTTAGCTAATCATTGATTTAAGTTATTTCTAAGTTAAAATTAGGTTATAATCACACTCAGAATCTTTTATTTTTATCTAAATAGTGACCTACAAAAACATAAGTAGTCTGACAATCATAATTTTTAACAAAAAATACAACAAGCCTTAGGAACAAAAGTCTCATAAACGCACTCATATCAAATGGTAAATGGACACATAAGTTACACATCTAATCTAAAGCTACCATACATCCAACCATACCACAAATATCAATGTCATTCATCAACTTGTAACTTCTGGATCCTTGTAGACATACAATCCATATCTGGTGATATTTCAGGCTTTGGGGGTGGGTCTATTATCAGATTGAGATTCTCAAGTGATTGACATCTTTTTGTACTTTTATCAAAGTTTTCTCTAGCACTACTAGTTGATGGCTCTAATATACTGTATTTGAAGTCACAGCCATCATGTATATCACTACCGACAGCGTCAGAGTTCTCACTCTTCGTCCTATGTCGGACTGGTAAGACATAGGGACACATTCTACTTTTGTTAGCACTTCTTTTCATGCAATAGCCAACAGTGACGTTCGATACATATCGCGTGTTTAAACGCATCACACTGAAATTAGATTTGGATTCTTTCAGATACTCACGGCGCGCCTCTGTTATAGCACTGAGCATTCCTAAATCGTGTAGAGCTTTATCCAAATTGTCCACATTCATGTGATTGCGAGGTCTCTGGAAATAACGCAGAATACGTACGAATGTAGTCTTATTATTTTTTGCCAACTGATTTTAGTAATAATAAATAATACGTACGCTTTTATCATTTTCGTTGCATTTCATTATGATTAGAGGAAATTTTATAAATATTATTGAAGATATAGATACCGTGTGAAAATAAACATCACAAAAAAGTCATAATAATCAATGACAACTAACATTCAGGTTGATCCAAATGTAGACAAGTCATAGACTATGTTTTTTAGCTAATTATGAAAAACTTATCTTAAAGACCAAAACAATAATGAGAATTATGTACGAAGCATATTATTATTAATATTATATATATTTTAACTTTACTGCTCCAATTTGCTAATGCTAAAAACAGAAGCATGGTAAAATATTTATGCCCCAAATTGTTTATAAGTATAAAAAATGTTGTTATTTGACAATAAATTGACATGTTAAAAATTCTACGAAATTCTTATCTTACTAAATATTTAATTGCTAATTATATTATATATTGATATGGCCGAGGTTCTAAAGGAGTGGCTAACACAACGTTTACAGCGGCCCATAAAATGGGAGGCTGAAGAATTTGGCGATAAAATGAAAAATGGTCATATTATTGCTTGCGTCCTTCGAAGCTACTATGTCATTAATGATGACAAGTTATATTATATACGGGCGAGTGACTACATGGATGATATAAAAAATAACTGGAGGCTTCTGAGAGAATGGCTACAAGATATCGAATTGAGTTTAACGGACGCCGATGTAAGTAATATTATGGAAGGTAGAGGCTCCACGCTGCTACGTCTATTTTATCAACTGTTCCTACACTTGGATAAAAAGGATCGCACAGATTTCATAAGGCGAGAACGAAAGATGGTTTCACAGTTGGTAGAGAAAATTGATCATAGATTTAAAGTTGACAAAGTTGCTGAAGAGAAAGAACCATTTGTCGATGATTTGTCTAGACCACTATTGAATGAGAAATTATTTATAGAATGGCAAAGGAAAAAAGAAAAGGAAGCCAAAGATACATACGAATTTATCAAACACAAGTACTCAAGAATGATACAAAGTATGAAAGACAAAGAGTTTTCGGCTCAACAAAAGTATGCACGACCAAAATCCATTTCAACGAAAGATAAAAAAGATATGGAAAAGTTTAGTCTCAGACATCCATGTAAATTTCAGAACTTAACGTATGAGCAGTTACTTGAATTAGACAATCGATACGTTGAAAGGAAGAAATCTCTAGTAAATACGGATTGGGCAAATAATTATATGGATAACTTACATACAAAAATTCACAAAAAATCTGATTCGGAAGAATTTCAAAAACAGTTAAGAAACGTCATTAGTAATTCTTTATGGGATATGTCAGTAGCTGAAGAGGAATCTAAATTAGATACACAATTTGCAAAGAAAGTGATGAAACTATCGCAGTTCGAAAAGCAAATGGGTACACAAATAATGGAAACGCGCCAACAAGCTCGAAACTTGGCGAAAAATAGAATAATTGGAGATTCAGAATTCGTTGAACAAAGAACAATGCAATTTAATCAGTTTCTTGATAACGTTAAAGAAGAAATTAATATGGGTTTGGTAGAAATAGATTTTGAAAAGCAGAGACAAAATATGCTCCATAAAAAGTTATACGCCGAAAAAATTAAACGTAAAAGACAACATTACTATGAGATATGTTATGAAACCGTTTTATCTATTGTAGATTATGCTACCAAGTTTGCTTATTTTAGGCGATTACTTGAAGACGATATACCGGATCATTTTATACAGGAATGGAAAGCGTTATATTATAAACGGCAACCAATTTTTGATATTGTGGATCCAATGGAAGATATCCTTAATCAACCGTCGCTAGAAGAAGAGGTAATACCAGAAGAAGAAGAAATTGTTAGACTTGAACTTGATCGACAAGAGGCTTTAAATGATAGTGAATTTACACAATACCACAATTATTTACATCCTTGGACACTACATAACCTTATTCCAAACTATGAATCAGAATCCGAAGAAAAGAAATACGAAGTTTTAGGAACACGTATACTTGGACATTTAGTATATACTTTGCTTGACATAAAATATCCATATCCCCCTCAAAGACCACCTGCAAACTTGCCAGAATTTTCTACTAAAGCTATCTTGTGTGGTATTCCAGACAGATCAATCACACTTGCTATGCAGACCCTTCTTAACTCACGACGTATCCATGTTGTCAGACTGGAAGCCGCGATCAATTTTTGCCTGCGAAAATTTAAAACAGAAATGATTGGTTGTACAGATATCGACTTATCTTTCGATAAGTTTATTGCAGTAGCCCAAGAGGAAGAAAGTAAAGAGATACTTAAATTATTAAAAGCTGAAGATGATATTGTAACGAAAAGTACTGAAGCAATAATGTCTGTTATCTCGGGACCTATACCTGCGAATGTTAAACAAACACAAACACCTAAAACAATACCAGAAGAAGAAATTAAGCTCTCACTTGCAGCTGAGCTTGGGCAGTATACATACAATACCTTGTACTCAGGAGACTCGTTAACTGATTATTTGATTGCAGCAATGATAGTTGAATATATCAAGGATCAAGAAAATATCGACGGATTTGTTATTATAAACTATCCAAATACTTATCGTGATATACAAATACTCGAAGAAACTTTTTCCGGCAATGCACCTCCTGATGAAGGAGAACTAGATGATAGAGATGAAATATATTTAGAAGAGAGTATAGTTAAACATCGTAAGGTAGAGACCGACCCTTACAAAGAAATAAGAGTATCAAAATTGGTTAAAGATCCGCATAAAAAAAGAATGGTAAAACCATTTGAAAGCTATTTTACTTGTTATATGAAATTGAAAGAGACTGAAGATATTCTTCAAGAAGTTGTTGTGTGGGAATTGACAGAAGATAATTCTGAATTTATTGATAGGTTTTATGCTGCGTTAGGTATTAATTATAGTATGTACTATGAAGTGATAGAAAAAGAGCAATTAGCTCTAATATGCAAGTATATTATCGGTGACTTAACACTTCCATTAAAATCCTATGAAAATTTGTTTGGTGAAAACGTTTTAAGCTCACTCGAGTTTCCCGCCTCGGATGACAAACGAACAAAATCAAAGATTGTAAAATCCGAAGTCTTGAATGAAAAATCTAAAGATAGAATGCGGCGCGGTTCCAAAATTAGTAAAACCTCTATTCCGAGTGAATTACAAGTTGTCAAAGCACCAGAATCAAAACTTAATATGGATGATGATAAAATTATATCTCTTCAAAGTGTTCACGAAGAGAGTGAAATATTAACAAAGACTACTGTAAGTTTTGAAGAAATTAAAATCGCTGCTGGTGAGGAAGATTGGGTTTATGGAGAAATACCAATTGCAGAAGGTATAGGCGTTGCCTTGGCAACGTGTTGGGAGGAGATAGAAAAGGTTTACATACACGATTTACTGCAATTATTTTTGGCAATTCGTCTTCAAATGAATTGTTTAGTGCCTTATATAAGGTTTATTAAAGATAAAATGCAACAAATAATAACCTTACCATCTGGAAAACAGGACTTGGTTTGTGCTTTTCAAATAGAATACAATAATTTTGAAAATGATTGGCGCGACGTTAATTTGACGAAAAATGAATGGCATTGTAGAGTTAAAGAACTGCAAATTAAATTAAATCAAATATGTGATGAAAGAAAATTATTTGCTGAAAGGCAAAGACAGGCTCTTATATGTGAAAACTGGACATTAGAGGAGCTCACTACAATGGTGAACACTTACATATCATGTATGCAAACAGAAATAAATAGGTAAGTCCATAGTTATTAAGTATAAGCTTATTATTAACCTGGCCTTATTGATTGTATGCTTAATTGTTCTCAGATCTATTTTAACGTTTCAATCGTTCCATGACTTTTACTATGCAATGTTAAAACGATTGCCTCCTACTGACCGTCTCACATCCAAAGAACTATCAAAGATAATGAGAGAAACAGATGAAACTTCAGGGAGCAAAAAAGGGGGAGAAGACAAAGTTTTTCGTCAGTTAAAAAATACATTTCAAGACTTGCAATTAAGAAATATTGAAATTGATTATAGCAATAATCCCTTTAACCTATTTATAGAAAATAACGTGAAATTCGCGTTAAAAGTGATAAAGGACACAAATGATTCATATAGATCTCTTATTAGTCGCGAATACAGTGAAATTGCTAAAATTGTACCAGTTGCAAAAAAGAAAGATGAAAATACTTCAACAGAGTCTATAAACGAAGAAGAAGTTTTTAAACAAAATGCTCTTAAGTGTATTGATGAATGGACAATGGCAATCAACGGGGAAATGTTTAGAGCAAATTTACGCATTCTTGCGTTGCAATACAAGTGTTTTAGGGACATGAAATTATTCAATGATAATATTTATAAAGCTTTTACGGATGTACAACAGGATATAAATAATTATTACTTAAATGAAATTAAATCAGTCGATCGTTTATGTAAGTTCCTACAAATGGCAGTAGAAGCTGGAAAAAGAATCCCTGACAGATTAATTCTAGAAGATGATGTATTTATCATTGATCCGAATCTTTTACATTTCCCTCCCGAGGTATCTATTGGTGATTCTGAAAGATCTCCAAGAGATTTGAAGATCGAGACCCAATTTAAAATAACACAGCTAAGTAGATTACGAGGCATGTTTAAAATCGTTGCACCAAAAGGAATTGCTCTACAGCAAGCCTTTATTTACGTTTTGCAAGATTTCATTATATTTGGAAAAGAGAGCTGTGAGGGACCCATGTTTCCTCAGACCTGGAGACATATCGACCCTGAGCAAGTACCAAAACTGGTATTTCTGATGTTTGGTGAGACCACGTATATTGATTGGAGAGATTTCCTCATCTACTGTCTAAACATAGGATTTCCAAGCACTGATGAACTATTAATTTTACGAAAAAAATTCCGTTGCGAAGACTATAATTCAACAGAATTAATTAAGAGAAATTATTTTGTTAGTCAGAGATTTTGGTTTGACTCAGATGATGACCAAAATGACAGTCGTACAAAGTTACGCAATAATCTAATAAAGCACTTTCTGTTTGAACTTTATGAGACCGACGAGGACGTGATGAACTATTCTGCTTTCCTGTTAGGAGTATCGAAAAATGCTAACCCTATCGAAGGGTTCGCCACAGCACTTTCTATGTCAGTGGGTAAAAGAATTTGTTACTCATTAGACGACTGTGAGGAAGTAATCTGTAAGCTAATAAGAGATAAAAAGTACAAAGATGCATGTCTAGCGTGCGCTCTGAAGTGTACAACGCAATTTATGGAAACACTGGTAACAAATGTGGTCAATACGTGTGAAGGTACAACATTGATAGAGCTGGAGTATTCTCCTCCACCTAATGAAGACAAAAAAGGTAAAAAAGTTAAGGGGTCTGGATCTAAAGCTAAGAAAATCGAAAGTACAATGAGTGCCCGTTTGCCTAAAACGCTGAAAAGCCAAGTAAAAATGGCACAATCGGCAACCGACGTAAAGACAACATTTATATGTAGGCCTTGTGAGGAAGAAGTTGAGGTTGTGGAGGAGAAACCGCCAGAAAAGGAAGAAGTTGTTGAAGAAGAAAAGGTTGAAATTCAACCAGATCCTAACTTGGTATACGCGGTTAGTCAAGAAGTTATATGGAACGTATTGAAGATATGTCTTCCATGGCACTTTGACTTGCTACCTGAGCAGAGGGTCACACCCTATATTGAACAGGTAAAAGTCGCTATGTCTCGGCTAGAAGTAGATACAGATAATAAAAGTATTTACATAGCAAAGTTAGTAAACGATCCGGATGTGTGTAAAATCCTGCACAAAACCCACAAATTCACTGCTTTTAATCTTGATGAAGTAATTCAAAAGATTATTGTCTAACAACAATTAATTTTTTTTACAAACAATTGCTTATACTATTTTTGAGTTTTAACTATTAGTTTCACTATTACAGAATATTAATTTTGGAATTGTCTTTTATTTTAATTACATGCCATTACTGGAGGTTGGCCTTGGAAAGAAAGCTACATTATCAGCTAACAGCAATGCAATTATTAAAGTAGTTGGGGCGTAAATAATATAAATAAAGTCGCATTTCCCATTAAATAAACCTAAGGTATCTATGGTATGTAGATAATATATGGGTAGTAATTGATAAGCTTATAAAATGACTCATAAGCCTTTCATTATGAAACAATTATTATTTCGCCAGGTACCAACTCTATTGTCATCGGATCATACACACTATTCTATATAGTCTATGAAGTTAGTAATAACCGTATAACGTATTGTTATTCAATTAACAACGAAAATTAACCTAAACGCAAATTCTTAATTACTGTATAAACAAGACTAAGTAGGTTACAAATTACAGCTTAATTACCGCTATTGTAATAAGCTACGGATAAAATCCATTGCATTGTTTTGAGTCTGTCTAAGATTTCTATAATCATTGTTGCGGTAATTGTTTTACTTAAAAGGAAGAGCTATAGTAAACTTATTATTATGGTTATATACAGGATGGCCAAAAAGTCGTGGATCAAACGCAAATAGGGGATAGATGAGGTCATCAGCGGCAAAAAATTGTTCTACGGGAGGTCTCTAAGGTCAACCCCTGCAGAGTTATGATTTATTTTGGTTTTTATATGAAAATTGACTTTTTTTTACTAATTCTTCTTAAAATTCGAAAATATCTACATCCTGTATGTTTCTCATAATATCCACTAGATTGGTACTGATGAGTTCTTGCGTTAGACATACTATTTATAGTTGTTTATTGAGTGTATTGAAGATAATATTAAGTTATACGATATAATTTTTTTTCAAATCAAAACTTTTTGTTTATTCCGGACCCCACTGTGAAAAAAAATTACTCTACCGAAAAGTGACCCTGTATTACAAGTTTTGGCGCATTTAATATGGATTCTGAAAAGGTTTTAAAGAAAGAATTATAGCTAGCTAGGAAAGATATTAAAGCAACTCATGGCCACGTGTAATACCTTTTCAGAATCCCGGAAGGTTGTCTCTTCTTATTCTTCTATTGCATAGTATAAGCTAAAAGTATTAGTACATTAGTTTGTCCAGTATAAAGAGTACCTCGCTCAACTGTTTTTAGTATCACTATAGACAAAAAACCAAAAGGTTTTATAGCTGAGGTAAGTACAAAATCTGGACGCTCATCAGAGTTCTGCTGCCGGCCTTTATCTAAAATGCTTCTTGGCTTTCCGTCGAATTCCGTTCGAATTCATCATAAAGAATTTGACTAATAATTAGGCCTCTCAGTGGCGTAACTATACCATCTGGGGCCCGTGGTAAACCTTCTTTCGTGGCAATTCTTTTGATAGGGCCCTATCAGTAAAAATCATCCCTACTCAGTTTAATTTTAATAAACTTCGAGATTTTCAGCGTACTCAATTACACATTGTATATGTCCCACTAATGGCCATAGGCCTTCTCTCTTAGGCGAGAGGGATTGGTCTGTAATCCCCACGCTAGCCCAATGCGTAATGGAGACTTCACGTTCATCCATAGAACATAATATCTCTCCGTCAAGGGCCCTCTTGGGTCGGGGGCCCGTGGCATTTTGCCAGCCCTGTCACCCTATTGTTACGCCACTGAGGCCTCTGTCATTAGATGCGCAGAAGTCGTTATTATGTTATTTACAACTAAATTTGCGTGAACACGGACCACGGAAAACCTAGCCACGTCAAATGCCGAGAGTGAGTTACAGATAATATCGCGTTACGAAACTAGAAAATCGTTATGTTACGAAGGGATATCCATTTGTTTACAGGATGTAGATGTATAAACAATAACATTCATGTAGAAATTGCTTTCGAGATGGATTAATAATGTTTTACTTGCCTTTGCGAAAGGTTCTGAAGTGTTTAATAAAAAAGAGAAATTTGGCTAGTAAGTATTTAAATATAGTACAATGATTTTTATATTTTAATTTAATTTTGTGAAGCACATTATTATTGTTGTAATAGTCTGTATCTAGATAATTTATTTATTTAGCTAGATAAAAAAAAAACATACCAAACAACTCAATGGGCATATTATTGACATCAAGAATTTACACAAATATGCGCGTTTTCCGCTTAAAAACACTCCTCTCTTTGAAGAGCGATTGGAATTGACGAGAACCAGTCACTTTCCGTCTTGATGGGTCTCTATCTTCTACCGCATTTATTATGGTTCAGCGGTGTTGTTCTGATTAATATCTAGCTGAGTTTCATTATCGGACATCAAGGCAGAATACGAAATTCCACCCATTTCACCTCGACGTCCGTTGTTCCACAACTGAGCGTTTTTTAAGGAAGTTTATTCCGTTCACCAACACTTTCTGGAACCAGGTGCCACGCACTTGCCTTCTAACAATGTGGGTGTCCATGGGGGATGGTATCTCTTAAACATCGTTATATAAAAAAAAATATGAGCTTTGATGCACTGGCTCCGATTTTTTTTTAAATAAACGTAAATGTAGTACGCGATATTGTTATTTTACCAAAATGGTTAAATCAAAAATCCTTTTTTCGTTTATAGTTAAATAGTATGTATTTCCATGTTTTCTTTCATTTGACCTTCAGCGATTTCAAGAGATTGTCAAAGGAGGAAGTCACCAAAAGAGAAGTTGATGTGATTAGGCTATCGAAACATATTTTATAAAAATGCACGTCTGCTTTTAAACATGCTTCATTCATTTGAAGTCGATTAAAAAGTCTTTTACCCCATCATGTCAAACACATTTCTGCATTGTTGTTACGCATCATTTTTCATAGTACGTAAGGCAGTCTGTCCCCGTAACATAATTTCGTTTGGAAGTATTTTACTTTTAAAAGATACCCTTATCAATATTGGTTTTGTGTAATACATATATCCATTGCAGCCCCTTTGCCCCGCATAAGCAATACCTGCACCCCTCTGACGCAACAGCAATATAAAGGGAAGCGGACAACAAACATTGATAGCCCCTTCCCGACAAAAAAGGCCCGAAGGAGTCCCCGACATGTACTAACCATCCAATCACCGTAGTTAACAACAAAATAAAAGCCGTCCGCGCGGCAAATAATAATAGTCAAAGACAGATCAGGGTCAAAGCGCCTTCACCAGGCATGGACCTTCACTCCGCACTTCGCTCACTCCAGCGAGCTTCCGTCTTGCACTTCAGACGATTGACCACCCCGCGACGGCCCAAGCCGAGGTCCGAGTCTCGCACGAGACGCCCTTGCGCTAGTCGCGGGAAAACGCCCATTCAGGCCGAGCTAACGCTCGCAAAAACAGCCCGATCTGATCTGTAAAGGCTCTTAAAGGCAACAGCGAGGTTCCATTAAAACAAAAAAACATCGACAGCTTTGATCGGATACCTCAGCCCGGTCAAATCCTCAAATTAGTAATAAGTCTAAATTATATATAGGGTAATTCCGGGGGAGATGGCCCTAGTAACTATAAAACTGTATTATGAAGGAATTATGATGAATAAAACAGTGAATTCGTATGGAACATAAACTTTATTTATTATTCTTATCAAATATTGACGATACATCACTTTAAGGTGGGAACTGACCAACGTTACGAGGTGTAATGTAACATGTAATGTAATGTTACACAGCGAGCATTCGTCCAGTCAGTACGTCGTGTTACGGGGAAACCAGCGAGCAACGAGCCGCTCGTTGCTCGCTTTGAGTGCTCCACCCGGCTGTCGGTTTTTTGGTGAATCCTTTGAGTGTTACGCGGTTCGGTCAGTACGCTCTTTGTCAAAAGTCATCCCGAGCGCACGCGCGTCGCGAGTAATCACACGTCAATCAATCAATCAATTAAACATGGAGTGGAACAAAGAAAAATCTCTGTATTTTTCTATAAAATGGAAGAAAAGAGGTAGTATTGTGGAACCCAGCTCATCCAGAGCAAATAAATTCAACAGTTCTTCAAAATCGATCGGAGACATGCGTACAAAGTTTTTATACTGTCCATTAATCATTTGGTTTTCAAAGTTGCTATCAATGACAAACCACCACAGAGGCGTATCTGTTTTTAAATAAGTTTGATCTCCAGTAATGTTTTTCTTCTTCTTAATTTGGATGAAACAATAATTAAGTAGAATCAAAGATACCAACGCGTCCTCGCTGTCGATCATCTGGCGGCGAAAGCGGAGCAGAGACGTTTGACGAGCATGTTACGCCGATTTTAAAACACAGTGTAACATGCTCGATGCGTTACACGCTCGATGCGAATGCTACATTACACATCGTAACTTTGGTCAGTTCCCACCTTTAGACAACGCTAACAATATAATTTTAAACTTTAAAAAAAAACTAGGACTGGCCATCTCTCACCGAGTGTCCGGGAGAGATGGCTATAGTGTTCGGGGCGAGATGGCCAGTACTTTTTTTACCTATCCCGTTACCCTTGAGATCTTTTAACTCCTTTTTTTCTTATTGCCGCAGTGAGAACACATGTCATCAAACTCGGTGCAATTTTCGTGCACCAAGAGCATACAAATATTGCATTGTATCCAATCTTCAAATCTTCATTCTAGAAATATGTCGGAGGTTATATAGGCGGATTTTTGTGACATAAAAACCACTGAACCTGGAGGCAGCCCATCTTCTTCCATCTATTTTATTAAATATTAAAAATAAATTTAAATTTGGGCATATCATTTTATGGCTATCTCTCCCGAAAATACTATGGCCATTGATCCCTATTGACCGGGTGAGATGGCCACAGAGCGTAATAAAAGCAACATCTCAATTATGGAGTTAATTTTGAGGTTAGAACACGAGAAAGTTCTTTACTTTACGCAGATATCACGAAAACGTACAAAACTGTCCAAATTTTTTTTTTACCAATTAATGTGTCAACCCCTTAGTTTAGATCTAACGTGTTAATGAAAAACACTGTCAAATTACTTACTTTTTCCTATTTTTTTGCAAAACAATTCACTGTCACTTGTTGCCGGTGCCGACATGAATGGAAATAAATAAAAAGTATTGACATCTACGAATTAATACTCGAACTTTTTTTGGCCATCTCTCCCGTACGGCCATCTCCCCCGGAATTACCCTATATATATATCGGGCCGATTAAATTGTAATATTTTATTAAGTTCAATAATTATAAGATTGTGATTAAAATAATTAAAATATATTTTGTTTTTTTTTGGGATTCACCGCCCTCACTGTATTTGTGTTAATATTTTGTATGATAAATAAAAAATAAACACTTTATTTACATACTTGTTATTTATTAATTACTTTCAGGACAAGAGCGACAGGCAGCGAGTCTTACAGAATGTCTTATAAAAGAATCAAGTCAGCAGGAAAAATGGAATTACAAATATCACATCATTATCATAATAGTGATACTACTAATATTGTCTTTGAAGATATTTCAACAGTACCAACATGAGATGTTAATGGAGGACGGTGGGTTTCATTACCACCTCGGTGACTATTTCGACTCTCATCCCTGAGGTCGTTAGTTCGATCGGCTGTGCACCAATGGACTTTCTTTATACGCTCGAATATTCGGTCGAACCGTAAAGGAAAACATCGTGAGGAAACTGATATTTCTTAAACCCAAAAAGTCGACGGCGTGTGTCAGGCACTGGACGCAAACCTTTTTTTAAATAAATGAATTGTACTAATATTGTAGAATATTGCATAATTGAAGTGAAACTTCTTTATCGGGGTTGGAAAAAAATTTTGTGTAACATTTTTTCGTTACGCGTCACATTTTTCGGTTACGCGTCACATGTTTCGGTTACGCGTCACATTTGACCGTTACGCGCGTCTTTTTCTTGTCCCTACCAGGGTTGATTCAAAGAGATTCTAAACCATTAATAACAAAAATTTATTATAACGATAACAATGATACTAAAAATTCTATTACAATTTATGAAATTCTGTAATAATCTTAGTTGTAATAAGGTAAAATGAAATAATTGTATTATTTGTATTCAAGTCTGTGATATTAAAAGCCTTTTGTTAAACTTTATCTAATTTAACTTTATTTAACCAATTTCTGTAAAGTTGCATATAGATAAATTTCGAAAAGTAAGGTCATAAAGAAGTTTCACTTCTAACGTGTGTACACGCACATTTTAGTTTTTTTATTGTATAGGCTAGTTCAGTGTTTCCCAACGTGGGGCCTACGACCCACAAGGGGGCAATTTGATTGTTAAGGGGGTTATTCCAAAATTTATTTGGAATTTGAATTTCAACTTTACATTATGTTTTGAAAAATTACTTACCTACTGTGTTTCGTTAACAACATCCTAGTGATTTCTTCCTAAACATACCATTTAAGTTCCTTAAGCGAAAAATTACATTTTTAAATACATATTACAAATTAAGTACATAGGGGCATAAGAATTTTAGAAAGACTAAAGTGGGTTTGGCGCAAAAAGCGTTGGAAAACACTGCTTTTGTCTCTTGGGGGCAGAGTAGATATAAACAGATTAAACCACGCTTTATTTATTAAGTCGGGTCATTGCGGTGGCAACTGCCCTGCGATTCTGTAACTCACTTTTCGAAATCGCACAGCGGTTTTCGCATCGGCGGTCGCTCTCAAATCAGTCATTTTATGATTTAGCATTCTGATAAACAATAAACTACAAGCCAATCAGAATCAGAATGCCAAATCTTAAAATGACTGCTTCACGACTGATTTGAGAGCGACCGCCGATGCGAAAACCGCTGTGCGAGTTCGAAAAGTGAGTTACAGAATCTCAAGGCTGTACTTAGATCTTAGATTAATTATGACATATTGGGTTGGAAGGCACTGAAGTTTGAACCCAAAAAATTATTAAAGTTGGGCACTATATTTGCCTCATTCCCCATTGCACGTGAAGTGTTAAGGCAACATAGGTATTGGGTAGTAATTAATAGTTTTTCGCCGCTAATCAATGTCAAGAAACTACGATATACTAATTGAATAAAATATTTGTTCGAGTGACGGACTACATTAATAGTGTTTAAAAACATTTTGGTATTTTCTATTTTTCAGGTGAACCATTTGATCATAACGAAACACTTGCAATGTGCGCTATAAATACCACTTTCGGTAAGTAATATTTATGAAGTGAAACTTCTTTATCGGCGTTGGAAAAAAATTTACGTCACGTGACGTCGTCGCATTTTTCCGTTACGCGCCATCTTTTTTCTTGTCCTGCGATTTCGGATCCAGTTTATTGATTAGTTGCAAGATTTGTTGTTTGTGAAGTTTGCCTACCTCCGAAAACTAACTTCAGGCTTACCGCAACGTACTGTTATTTATATTGGATAATTTTTTTCACGTTATATTCAATTAATATTGCAGTATTATGTTTAGTTCTAAATATAAATGATGCCTTTACATCATTATTATTTTTATGGGTTGGCAAGACTTTTGTGTATATTGTAGAAAGACATACAAATTCGAACCCTCTAACGATTTGCCATGTCTATTTAATAACTAATGTTTTATATACTCTATATTTGTATCATATTTATATGAAATGTTTAATAATAATTTACAAATAATTACAGCGTTTTAAATTTGTTTATTTTTTGTTCAAGAGAGGTCTATATATGTACATATCTTGGTAGGAATGTTTATATTCTTTAAGTCTATTTGATTATAAAGGATTTTAGATGATTGAGCTGTATTCTATCGTTAATATTTATTATTACAATAGTTAGTCAAATTAAAGCTAGAGTGATTAAAATATTGCGATAAATTTGTTATTTAAATAAAACTTTTGTTCGGATATATCATAGAATTCCTTATACATATAAGTAATATGAGTAAATGTTGCGAGTGTTTTCAGTACTTATTTGAGGTCACTTTATGGCCGCGCCGTCTTTTTTACAAATCTTCATGTTACAACGTATTTTTTTATAAGTTGTTAATTTTGACGGAATAAAACGTTTTCTAGTTCTATATATCATCATGTGGCAGCATCATCTTAAATTAAACACAAACAAACATCGTAAAATTAAACCACAAACGTAAATATAATCTTGGGAAATATATGTTTTGTTATATAAATATGTGGATATTACTTACTGATCGATACTGCACTAATAAGAATATGTTGTTGTGTAAATTATTTCGGTGGCAGCGCCCTTATTGTCTTGGCGTGTGTGTTCACAGAAGCGGCGCGGGCTCGTTCTGTGGTCACCAAAGACAAAGCCGCGAACGAAGTTTAATTGAAATCTGGCATTAACCATAGACAATTTATTTTAGGTAAAACTCCAATAAACAGGCTGATTACGAAAAATGTACTTGAACGTTTATATCCAACAGTGCTTAAAGGAGGGTATTATAGGCCTAGGGATTGTCAGCCTAGGCATAAGGTAGCCATTTTAGTGCCTTACAGGTAATATTTTGAAATGTCCTTAATGATTCTAAACTGGTAACATTTGACATTTAACATTTTTTCTGGCAACACTAACAAATGCAGGTATTACGTAAACAGTAAATTGAATTCAGAGAAACTTTGTATCTGAATCGTACGTGAATGATTTTTTTGGCAAAGGAAATTGAATTAGTGTTTTTAATGACCCATTTGTATATTTTCCAAAAGCAATTTGTATTGTTTTATTTATTCGTATAAATTACCCAGCGTTTACAAATATAGATTTTCCATGTATTATCCTTATAACTTATAAATTATCTGTTGTGCTTTTCACAATTTTTTTAAATTATATTTTCTAAATGCCAAACATCTTACTAAGACCCGTAGTGACTTTTATGATTATTAATAGAATCATTCATATTTTGCTTTTAGTTATCGTGAATGGAAATCGTTATAGCTCTTTGTTCAATAGTATTAAACGAATTACAAGAGTAAAAGTAATATTGTATCAATCTTGCTTGGACGATCACGGTATAACTTTGAAAAGTTATCATTAATTTAGATCGATTATAAATAAATGTTTTAGTACATATGTGAAATATTGGAGAAATATATCGTGACGACAGATGTATTCATAGCACAAAAAATTGGTGAAATTAAAGAGTAATATTAACTTTTATATGAACAATTTGAACAGTGATGGAGAGTTTTTTTGGAACTAAACAGACGCGCGTCATTCAATACCTACATCTTTCGAATATAATTCATTAAATATACAAAGTATATGGAAAATGGATACAATTAACCTCTAAACTGATGTCGACAAAAAACCTATGGCGCAACAATCTTTGGTCTTGACCTCAGATTTATGTATCTGTTTCGTGAACTTTTTTTATCTGAATAATCAACCTTCTATGGTTGACGCATGTCAACTTTTTGGCTAAGGTATGCCGGTTTCCTCACGATGTTTTCCTTCACCATACAAGCGAGTGAACCAAGCTGGGGCTCATATCTACGACCAATTTATTTATTAAAGTTTATCACATCATACATAGTACTAAATCTACTGTATATGTTACTAACTCTTTTATTTAAAATGTATGACAATTTAGGTATACATAAATGTTACGAAAAAAATAAAATATGTACAAGATAAAATAAAAATACCAGAAATTTTTGTTCAGCACAAAAAAATTACCAGCAAAACAGCGGATTAGGTTCGAGATAGGCACTTAACAATGCTTTCTCTAAAACCGATCAGCCCACTATCGAATATATTCAGCCTTGCGATTCTGTAACTCACTTTTCGAAATCACACAGCGGTTTTCACAGCGGCGGTCGCGCTCAAATCAGTCGTAAAGCAGTCATTTTACGATTTGGCATTCTGATAAGGAGCTTGTAGTTTATTGTTTAGTGTTAGTTACAGAATCGCAAGGCTGAACTCCTATGTTGGATTTTGCAGAAGACCAATGAATACATTATAAAAATAATTACTGAAGCTGTACGTTATTAAACCGTTGTTGTTATAATTATTTCTCATTATAGATTCTTGTTAAAATTAATGACATCTTGTTACAGAGATCGCGCTCTTCATCTACGGATATTTTTATATAATATGCACCCGTTTTTAATGAAACAAAAGCTGGAATACAGAATATTTGTTATAGAACAAGCAGGTCAGTAGTATAATATTATTTTTACACGCTCACTTCGATGGCTTTGCGATCCGAAATGTTTTGTCCTGGCCTCCGAAGCGAGAAACTCCCGGTTCTCCCTGTTCTGTCCGCAAATTGCTGGCTCACTTGCAGAAGGTCCTCTTCCTCTCTATCGATCCAGTTGTACCTGGGCCACCTTAGTCGTCAGAGTCCAGCGTAGTTATCCTGCACTGCCCGATCATGACACATACGCTCAAGGTAGCCAATGTCGATGATGGATTATTTATTATTGGTTTTCATTATTTTAAATCAAAATATATTAAACAAGTTAATGTTAACCAAATTAAACTCGTCAATCTCTCAAAATAGTATCTAAAAAGGGTTTTACGAAAAATTTGTTTAAATTTAGAAATCAATATTTGTCTATACAACCCTGCGATTCTGTAACTCACTTTTCGAACTCACTCAGCGGTTTTCGCATCGGCGGTGGCTCTGAAATCAGTCGTGAAGCAGTCATTTTCTGATTTGGCATTCTGATAAACAATAAACTACAAGCTCTCACCTTTTCAGAATGCCAAATTATAAAATGACTGCTTCAAGACTGATTTGAGAGCGACCGGCGATCCGAAAACCGCTGTGTGAGTTCGAAAAGTGAGTTACAGAATCGCAGGTTGTACTGTTTTATATTTAGTTTGTTTCAATGAACGCGTCATTTTAGGAACTAGTAGTTCGAATTGACAAAGGCTCATTGCTCTTCGTCAGATCTGAAGGAAGGATCCTTGACTAGTCTTATCACTAACTGGTCTCAAGACCTCAGTGGTTATAGCTTAGAAGTTGTATAAACGCTTAGCGGTCGGAATAACTCAAACTCAAAAATAATTTAATTCACAAGTAAACAAGTACAGCCTTCTGATTCTGTAACTCACTTTTCGAACTCTCACAGCGGTTTTCGCAGCGGCGGTCGCGCTCAAATCAGTCATTTTACGATTTGGCATTCTGATAAACAATAAACTACAAGCTCCCTCCTTATCGAACGTCAACAGAAAATATGTTAAATTTATTCTAAATTTACATTTACTATCAGTTCGCAATAACTTTCTTAGTGCGATTCGGATAGTTATTGGTACATTGTTCTACAGTCTATTGGCTTCTAGTGGCTATATGCTGCTACGAAGGTTGTGACGTAGATAAAAGCAATATTTTTTCAGGATTAGACATATTCAACAGAGGGCGACTCTTTAATGCTGGCTTCAAGGAAGTCATGAAGTTAGGGAAATGGCAATGCGTAATTTTCCATGATGTTGACCTGTTACCTCTAGATGATAGGATCCTCTATACGTGTCCTATATGGCCGAGGAACATGTGCGGTACCATTGTAGAAGAAAAAGAGTGAGTATGTTTTGTTTTATACAAGACTACAGATCACCATAGAGTCACCAAGAGTTCGTCATTTATTTATTTATTTAGTAACACTTGGTTACATTTTTACAAAACTAATAACATAACACATAAAAATTATAAGGGATGCAACAGGCGGATTAGTCACAAGCGATCTCTTCCAGGCAACAACAAAAAATACTAAAAAAATGTAGGTAGATAAAGTGCAAGAAGCGCATAACCAAATCTTATAGAAAATATTATATAACCTTAATCTAAAATAAAACAAAAATATTAATAAAACAAACTAAAAAGCTAATCTCACGGCTTCATGAATTGCGATGCATTACAAAAGAATAAGAATTACAAAAGTCACGATTGAGCAGGATAGGATGTGGTTAAAAAGATGTTAGAGAGGTAGCCAATCGTATGGAGAGTTTTAATAAACCTATACTTTATTCAAGAACAGCTTGGATTTGAATCTCACAAATTTACTATCACTAGTCTGAGGCAATGGACAATAGAATTAAATTGTTGTCTCTATACTGACTTTCAAAAGGCGTTTAACAAAGTTAACCATCAGGTCCTTATAAGGTAACTCTTATATTGTGGTATACATGGAAACTGGTTGAGATGGTTTACCTCCTACGTTAAAAATCTGACACAGTGTGAGTATGAAACTCTGAAGCTTAAAGAAGAATTTAGGTATCTTCAGGTGTGCTCCAAGGATTTCATCTAAGTCCTATAGTCTTTGCATTTGCAAACTTGAATTTGTTTATAAAATAACTTTAAAACAGAATGCACGATGACTCATTTCCTGGTTGACGCCTTATTACTAAAATAACCCATTACGGGGTTTATTTCACGCATATAGATTAAACTTTAAATATACCATTGTTGTGTTTCAGCCCAACGTTCCGCACATTGTATGGTGGCGTATCTGCTATGGACGTAAAACATTTTTCCAAAGTTAACGGTTACTCCAACTCGTATTGGGGCTGGGGTGGTGAAGATGATGATATTTATAAAAGGTAACGAAATATTTTAATTGAAAATATTTTTTTAAATACTTTCTTTGGCGATGAGCAGTGTTGGCATAGTGGCTTCAGCGTGCGACTCTCATACCTGCCTTGCGATTCTGTAACTCACTTTTCGAACTCACACAGCGGTTTTCGCATCGGCGGTCGCTCTCAAATCAGTCGTGAAGCAGTCATCTTATGATTTGGCATTCTGATAAACAATAAACGACAAGCTGCCACCTTTTCACAAAATACACATTTCATAAATTCTCTTTACGAAATTTAAATTTTAAAAATTATATATTATATTATTTTATATTATTATTCTATAAGGTAATTAGCCCTTCTCACTCTCTCAATCGGTCTCAATCGCTCTCTCCCTTTTCTTCGACAAAAACGCTGCACATCTTCGCGACATTATTATTATTGCGTTTCATCCGTAAATTTTACCCTCATACGCCTAAAGAAGTTTCACTTCGAAAATGTAAACTAGCGCATTAAACAAAATGCCAGCTGCGCTTCAAGCGTTGTGTGATTTCTGTTTCGTGATCTTTTCTCAAACAGACAAGTGCTGATCAGCCTCCAATATCTGACACACGCTACCGCCGGGTGTAAATCTTGCTGGTTTTCTATATTTTCCTTCACCGTTCGAGCCAGTGTCAAATAGAAGAAAAAGAGCATTGACGCCCGCCATTCGAACACACGGCCACTGCTCCACTCTTCCCAAGTGGGTTAAACGAGAACAAATTAGAGATGTTAAATAAATTTTAGAGGAATTTTAATTTATCAATAATAATAGGTTGCATGAGGCTGGTATTCCCGTAACGAAATACGATAAGAAAATCGCGCTTTATACATCGCTACGACATGTGAAGCAACCGCCAAACAAAAACAGGTATATATATATTATTTATTACATTCTTGTAAAGCTCTTGGTAGAATCGTCAAGGGAATCACTACTGTCAAAAGATAAGTGCAACTTTAATGTGTATTAAATGTATTAAGTCCAGTCAGACATTAATTGTGAAATCAAAATATAGTTTATTCATGTAGCTTTTTTTATATAACACCCCTGCAAACGAGCAGTAGGCTCACCTAATGTTAAGTGATACCGCCCGCCCATGAATACATATATTGCCAGATGCCTCGCAAGTGCGTTGCTGGCCTTTTAAGAATTGCTAAAACTAAAACAAAGTTTAGGTAACTTAATGTACACTTATGGTCACTAAAGAAATATAATTGTAAATTTAAAGTTTTTTTACAAAATGTGTCATGAATGCGCAGTAGTGTCTAATAGCGCCAAAATGATACGTAAAATCAGCCCGGAAGACTACCGCTGTACACTCCAATAGCGATAGCAATACCGATGTCTTTGTATCCAATTTCCATGCAGATACCTCTTTCGTTGATGTCGCCATATTATGATCGAGCGGTTCAAAAACCTAACATTGAAATCGGAATGGCAATGGCTATCGCTATTGGAAGTTCTGGTTTTAGTTATCTTCAAAATAATATTTTATTCCATATTTATATTGGTATTTGATGGTTTATAATACTTAAACATTCCACTCAGGATTTATTCTATTACAAGTATATAAAGTTATCAATAATACATATTATTATCTGTGCCCCTTGGACACGCCTTCTATCGATATCTCTAAATAATTGTACAGGCTTATCTTCAATACCTACGATGCTAATAGGTATATAGATAACTATTGGTAGATAACTTATAATACCTATAAGTGTTATCTATAAAATTCCAAAGCTTATCAATTCTATGTGCTTATAACATCTTAATATAAAACCGAATTTTATTTAATCTATGTCTTAATATAAGGTAAATCAATCGAAACCGCTTTATTTAATTAAAAAATACTTGGTGTAGAAATTATTATTTAAAAGTAGTATAGAACATTACTTAATTCTACTATTTAAACAGAAATTATTCTTATAGTTGCAGCATAAATATGAAATGAAATAAATATCGAACGCATCTGTGTTTAATATAGTTTCGTAGGTAACCAGTGTTGCCCACTCGGAGGTACGCAAATTACAAATGTGTACTGACAGATGAATAGAATAGTTTTTCCATCAGCGTTTTGTTTTAAAAACAAAGAAGCGCAAGAGTTGGTTGGCTGATGAATCCAAAGTTCTGCCATCTGGTGGCGAAAGCACTGAGTGTCCAATAGTCCGCGTAACGTATCTGGCGGTTGCTAGGAGCGCCATTAAATTAATTTATACTTTTACTTTTACAGATACAAACTTTTGAGAACAGCTCTTAAAAGATCTAAAAAGGACGGAGTATCTTCGTTGAAATTCAAAGTCATTTCAATCACCCTTTTACATCTGTATACTCATATAGTAATCGATATAAATCCAAACAAAGAAATTGTACAGGAAATATATTTTAAATGAAAGGTCAATGAACAAAACAGTTTGAAAATTAGGTAAGGAGACAAGACTGCGATTAAACTAACTTATTGTTTAGTATAACTATAACTACACCGACTGTTTTATTATTAAACTGTCATGATTTTTATTTAAGAATATCAAACAATGCTATGTTTTTTCTAACATCGGGTAAATTTTGTAATTTAGACCTGAAACGGAACGTACAGGCGCAGTAATTTATCAAAGCGCCGGTGTGTTGCCCATTTATTAAAGTCCCAGGAAATAAAGAGCAAAATAGTGCGAACATTAATGTTAGTATAATATTTCATATTATTCAGAACTTCATTAGTCATATAGCTGATGAATACAAGCATACAAAGTCCGAAAATATTGATCCAACAGTGCAAGAATAACTGTTGTCTTCTCTACATTGCTCAAAACAATTACGTAATTTTCTCGTATTTGCTTCTCATGAAGATTTAAGTTTGTAAAATCGTTGCCTATATTTATTTTAAAATTGAAAATCAACTGTAGCAACATTTATATCTGCAGTGGTGTATGACAGCTTGAACTTTGACAGATTGACAAAGCCAAGAAACGTAAAACGTCAGTTTAGTACTGCAGCTTGCGCTGGGTGACCGACGAGTGCGTTTCCGTTATCATTTATAATTCCGCACTTTCACCGTATTTCCATTATTTATTAATTTTATAAATATTCGGGTCGTATTTAGTTCAGTGTAAATTAAAATAATTAATACTCAAAACTGTGTGTTTACGAAGTGGGCATAACATAATTTTTTTTGCTGAACTGTCTGGTTTTTAGTGCATATTTTCACCCTTTTTTGGCACAAGATATTTGAAAGCCAATATCGAAGAATTATAAAGGTCAGTATGAAAGATTTATACCTCATACTTAATGTAAACATCGAATATATCGCCGCTCAGGGTATAATCTAATTTTAGATTGTTTCCAGTGAGGGATAAGTATGTAAATAAATTATGTTCAATGTCATTTTAGAACATATTATGTTTGGCAAAGAGATATTTTTTAATTATAAGAAATTAAATGCGTATCTTATTAAAGCCTACTTCGAATGTCAACTTTAGAAAGATTATATTTTCCACCCATAAAAATTACTTTCACTAAAACTTAACTTTTTAATATGAATTCTAGTGCAAACATAACTTAAATATTTAAAATTTCTACTTTTACTTTTTTTAAAACACTGAAATGGATGTTCTTCAATTCCATACTTATTCTTACTGTAATAAAAGAAATGAAATGAATTTTAATAATTATTATCTTCTCCGTTATATATTAAGAGATTATAAGAGATAAGAGAGTTGCTTAGTGCACACCTAAGATAGTCAACAGGCTAGACTCAATAGTCCTAAGACTAACTGTTAAGTATCGGCTACTGGTGATACAGGTCAAACTCATGTTTTTTACTGGTTATTTTTAAATAGGACAGACCCAATTCCTTTTAAGAAATATTTTTTATCAATGTGATTTCACTGACCTATGTTAATGATCTACTGTGAAGGGTTTAGCTGATAAGAAATTGCTGAATTATTCCATACAGCTATAATGAATTTGATTTGATAGATAAAAAGTCGTAGGTCTCAAAGGAAAGCTACTGATAGGCTATTTATAAATATTCTGGCGACACAAAGAGATATTTATAGTTAGCAATACTACATATTGAAATGACCTTAACTGTATATCTTGATTTGTACCTCTGAGGAAGTGACCTATTGAGTTAAAAGTGGTCACCTAGAGCATTTATATATGATACTATAATTCTACGAGGACTTCTTAAATTTCCTTCAACAAACTAACTCCTATCTTGATTAAAAATTAACCAATAAAATAAAGTTTAAAACATACCATTGCTTACCTAAAAATTTTTAGACTGATTTTTTGCTAAAAAGGGTAATTTTTATTTTTTATAAAGCAATAATTTTTATGCTTGCAAGAACGCTCATATCATTGTTTTTAAGTTTAACCTCAATCGGATGGTAGATAAATTTTGTATTTATGTTTTTCAATAGAAAGCTTTAACAGAAATCTCTGCATCGGCTCTTTACCTCATAATTTAAACAGTCATAATTTTGAGCATCACTTAAAATTTATCAAGCTGTCTTTTACCTAAACTAAATATACAAGGTTTGTTTACTATTCATTGAGAATATGTCCCATCTTATATTTTTATCTCCAATTGCTATCTAATCTTCCTAATACCTTAATTACATGTTTATTTAACTCATTTTATTAATTATTTTCTAAAAATGTTTCAGAGTTCCCTTCCTAAGAAGATCCCTTCCTATTTCCCAATGCATGGATAATGGCGGGCTTTAAACAAAAATTATTAGTAATCATATCATTCATATTTGCTTGTATCATTACATATAGTTTATACTTAAACATTTTCGAGAAATATACGATAAAAAAGTTAAATTTACCAGGTTATATTTTGATCATCTGAAACGCGTCTTGTTGTTTGAACTTTTTCTACTTGATTTTCGCTTTTCGACGCACTTCAAAGAATGAGGCAGGCAGTCGTCCGGAAAATTAGGCGCCGATTTTTTACCGAGTTGTGTATTTCCAAGATTTTCTATAATACTGTTGAATATTACGTAATATATTTTAAATTTTATTTAATATATTTTATAACTTGTAATTGAAAATAAATAATTGTGAATGGTGCCTTTGTGTTGTCAATTATATTCTTGCTAGGATTTTAAATATTTCTATTGTAAACTGACCTTGTTACTGATTGCGTCGTTAAGTACGTCTCACGGTAAGTCTTTATTAGACAGATGGAATTTGTTTACGAATTTAAAAGATATTAAAACAAATATAAATACAAAAGTGTTGAGTTCTTCGATCCACTTAGGCTTTAAACGGGGAATTCACATACAGATTATCGGCGTAACCAATTATTTTTGCCAAAAAGTTTTTAATGAAAATTTAAGTAATTTTACCTGTTCGAATCTAACTCTAGTTCTAGTCTAGAGTTAAGATAGTTGATCGCCTTGTCCCGCTCTGTGACGATAATCAAACGTATGTTGACTAAATGCTTTAAATTAGTTCGACACGAATGCGAAAATTATTTAAGTTCATATTATGTTAACCTTGGTTCTACAATTTACAGTTGACACTTGTGTAATAAACATTGTGTTATCTTAATGCATACTTAGAATAGTCGTATTGTAAATGTTTAGAGTGGGTCTTAAAAGATTCGACTTTTATTTTTATGTCTCAGAGTAATGTAGTCACTCTTACAATAAACATAAGTACAGTCAGTTAGTTACCGTTATATAATAATAAATGTATGGGAGGCTACAGCAAAGCTCCGTGTGTGGATATTTGGAATTAAGCGGAATCACAAGACGACGAATGCGTTCATACTGGAAGTAACTAACATTATAATATTAATAAAACACATACCTACTACAAATATACAAATCATGTACCTACCTAAAATCAGGACCGAATACGGTGTCAAAAATATAACTTATTTCGGATCGATTGTTTACAATAGTTTGCCTCCTGGGGTGTAGTAGCAGTGGTCCCGTTCCAAATACGCTTGCGAAGTTTTTAACTTCGATGCTTTTAGCGTAAGACGGTTTTACAGCGTTTTTAATGAGAATAAACTTCTTTAAACCTAATGTTTACGACAACTACTAAATTATTCATATATTTTTAAATTAAATATATTTGTTGATTTATATTTACTATGTATCTACTGTGGGATATTTACAATGAAATTACATAGGTATATAGAAACTAGCTGACCCGGTAAATGTTTGTTTTGCCATATATATTACCTATTACTAGGAAAAAAGTTTTTAGTTCAATAAAAATAGGAGTTGATCGTAGAGGGGTTCAAATTAGGGCTTGTATGTATTTTTGTATGCTGTCTCATAAAGAAATAAAAACAAAAAATAAAAAAAACTATTTTTTAGAGTGGACCGTGGACACCCCTTATCACTTAGGGGTTTGAAAGATAGATAGTAGCCGATTCTCAGACTTACTGAATATGCATTAAAAATTTCATAAGAATCGGTCGTGCCGTTTCGGAGAGTATGGGAACAAACATTGTGACACGAGAATTTTATATATTAGATATTATGTAGATGACTTAAAACATCAGTCGCGTGCTGCTAATTATACGACTGTGCTATTATCATTTATCTGTCATGTTTGTCTTCTTTTCCTTACGCATCGCAGAGTCTAATCAACGAAATTTAGTCAGCTGGCGTTTTTTATAAGGTATTATCCTTTGTTTTATAAATGGTAACAACTGATGAATTCTTAATTTCTCCCACAAAACAACAAAAATACAAAAAAACTATACCAAGTATATGTGCGAAGCGTATATTATGTCATTGTCTATTTTCCTTATTCGTAAATGAATTAAGCAATTATGCAAAAATGCTAACGATGTGGAAAATACCACCTTTATGCAACTCTACAATGGAAGTGTAACGAGGTTAAAAAATTTCCACTCGGCTCGCCGTTAAATTGTAGGCTTTCATGCAATAAGAAAATTTTCTCGATTCCCTTTTTCAGTATAACCTAAAAACCTATTTACTATGAGCCCTGTATAGGAAGCCGTGTTAAGTTAAAAATACCGTTTTCGTAGATCAAAGACTTAGAAAGTACTTAGAACGGGAACGCTACGAAAAACTTTTTAGGAAACAATAAAATTTGGAAAGAATTCGTGCGTTTGAAAGGCTTCAGGGGATCATCCGAATTTCATTTATTCAATATATGTATACTTTTTGGTGAATTACCACCAAATAAAAATTAAAAAACTATTTATTTGGTTGTCTATCAGATACTCTAAGCGACGGTTTTAATTTTAATGATAAGAGCAAGATGAAATAAAGGGCAAATTTATTTTGATTCGTGGTTGGCCACTTATATTATCAATTACACAAAAAACTAGGTATTCTCATGTAAATAAAAAATAATTTTTGTAATGAGAAACAAAGTTCTTTAAACATTATTCATTGCGGTTTCTTTAGTGATTTGTATCTTGAATCTTGGCGAAATAATAATTCTTTCGTGTAGGCACACGACTCAAATCTATAAAGACTAACGGGTGACCCTTTTTTTTTATTGAGGGGAATGCATTTCCGCACAGAGTGTGGGATTTGCTCTAAAAGCCATACCCACTCCCACCTATCTACTATCTACTATCTCCCACCAATCACGTCACTGTTTCGGTAACTTGGGGTCGCGTAAGCGTTCTACCAAGAGAAACGGGTGACCCTGTGAAGCAGACACGAGTGTGTTACCATGCATATGTAATTTAAAAAACGTACCAATAAACTCAAGCGGGATTAAGAGTACATATGCCATATGGAAACCGAGAAGTGTGTCGTAATTGTTATGTAAAAATGAAAGTATTGAAACATTAATTAGTTGCGGCTTCGGTCCTCGCACATATCACACTACTTCAAGCGAACTAATAATATTACCTGACTATTTTAGACTTGCACTATTTCATTATTATATTAATTGATTTAAAAGGTAAACAAGGATGGCGTTCTTTTTACCACGGACAAGGTAAATATTGAAGAGTTAAGAGTGAATGAAATTGTGACTTGTTTAGGACTTGTGTAGTTGCGAAGTTTTAAAATTGACTATTTACATTTGATGAATGTTTATTAATATTATGTATAAATACAATAAAAACTAAACACGTACTGTATCCAAAAAAATACGTTATAATACATATGTACCTACAAAACAATTATATTAGAAAAAGGTTGAATTCAATTTTTTTGCCCTTTCACAGATCACAAATCATTCTCCACTCTATAGCTCTTTGACTACATCCTTACAATATTTCAACGGTAATAGAATATTGAAATGTCAAACTGCCATTTTATTTGGAATCTCTATATTTTATGCATGGACGTTTTGTGACGATTTTGTGAATTTTTATTTAAAACGTTCACGTCAACGTCGTGTTGTGTTTCTTTTTAATTAATAGTCGGTATCCAATTTTAACAAAAAAAAAAATAATAATAATATTTATTTTTTTAATTAAATATATTTGTTGCCATTATATTAACTTTATCTATGGACGTATGTAGATGACTTCATACATCGCTCGCGTGTTGCTAATTATATGCATCGTATTTGATGTTTTCTTTGGCGCCTAATATGTTGTCAATGAAAATAGAAGGAAATGTTTACATTTCATTGGTATGCAAACCTAATAAATTTTGACGTCAAGAAAGTAAGATATAGACTATCTTCATTATACAGTCTATAATAAACGTCGAGTCAATATAATCGTGCTTCAAGGATATTTTTTTTAATACATATTTACCTCCTAATCTTGGGAACTATCTAACTTATCTTGGAATCTTTTAGAAAATGTTGTCAATGTAAATTTGATAAATGTTGCCTACATTAATAAATTATACTTTTATTTTTTCTTAATAAATAGTTAAATAAATTGTCTATGGATCGAGTCTTTTAAAAAAGGTCTAGCTCTATGTTTATTAAGTGATAATTTTATGAAAGATATTAATGATATGAATAATGTATGATATTCTGTAACTAATTTGGAGCTTGATAAAATAAAATGATATATGTATTATAATTTCGGCTTTCGAGATTTTTTACCTGTGAGACTCGTATCTGAATAACACCTATGTACAGTTGTAAGTCACACAGTTACATACTTGAGAATAACTTATAAAATAATCAATTCAGACTTGAGCGTCTGTCGAACTAAACATACACATAACGATGTTAGGTGAACTGAAAGAAAAGAGCGTATCAATTCTTAAAAAGCCCGCCAACTCACTTGCTAGCCTTCTGCTGCGGCTGCAAGATTCTCCACTGCTATCCCTTAACATCAATAGCGTCTCCTGCCCGTTTGCACTCGTGTCTAAAGAAAATAAATAAATAAAGAAATAGGATTAATGATCGACTAAATTAGTGCGCACTTTGTTATATATCTTATTCGCGAACAATAAGGTTCGTTTTGTAGTTTTCTGAATCTCTACATGTGACACTCTGTGTGGCCACGTAAGTTGCTTTAGAATAAAACAATAACAAATTATATCCTTAAACTAAAACAATAACCTATTCATAATCATTACTCTCAAATGGCTATTTAATCCGTATCACTCTCGTGACATTGCATAAATAAATGAACGTGACAAAACACTTCTTAACTAATTAGTATAATAATAAGAACAAATGTGTTTTGAGAAAGACCTAAGAAAATACATCGAAAGTCGGCAACACTGGCGGCAGAATAATGGCTGTCATACAAATTTTGTATGTAAATTATATTTAATTTATAGATCATATTATTAGATAAACAGCAAGTCTGGGTTAGCTATAACAGTTCGAAACAACTTTTGGTACTAGAATGCACAGGTTGCAACAATAGTCATAATACTCTGTGGTCAGCACAGAACGTTATTGAAATGGAGCACTCTATGGTAATAATTTATTCGATAAATTGCAGAAAGATCAACATTTAGGCGAAACCAATTTTGGTGCCGTCGATTACATAACGGGTGACAAACTCTCTATCGGTAGGTACTATAGTGAAGTTTAATACATCAAATTTTACTGATGGCTTCATTTACAGTAGACGGCCGATAGCACTTTCAATTTACCAACCATTGTTCAAGCTACATGTCAACATGGCGTTTCAATTCCATTATACGGTGTTGCAAGTGATTAAATCGTAGTTTTTAAATGTAATGTTTTTTTATATGTAAACCCTGTTGTAATATTTTGAAATAGAGAATTTTTATTTAGGTAATGGTAGGGGAGCCCAAGAGGGGATTTCGGGATTACTAAAGTGCGGCAGATTAATATATAGGGGGATACCTTGTACCCGGTTAAGTACCTCCACAAAATATGAGGCCCATATATAAGGCCGCACGTGAAGGAGACAAGATCAGTTTAGTAAAAAAAAATTGACCATCAGAAATTCCCGAGCGCGTCAGATTAAGGTAGGGTGAGTTAATTACATCCTAAAAAGTGTATATTCCACTAATCTGACAATTTGAGAGTGACGGAAAAAAAGGAGAGGGCAACAAAGTTGTAAAAAAAAAACGTCATCTCGACATTCTCGAGCGTAGCTAATTTTTTTTTTATTTTGAAGGAAATAATTCAAGAATAATGAAAAATATATAATCTGACGATTTCCGCAAGCCGAAATAACAAAAATTCGTCGATAAAGTTAAATGCGTGCAGCTGCGTGATGCCTACATTTCCTTAAACTGATCGGAATCTACTAAACGGCGTTCTAAATATTTCCCTCAAAATTACATTTCCTGTGAATTTGAACCGCTTCGGACCGATAGATTTTGAGAAATTTTGAAAAATCTTAAAAAAATAAGAAATATTTTTTTTTAAAGTGGTTTCTTTATCGATCAATTTCAAAAACAAATCCGCCTTTGAGCTTGAAAAACCACGTCGATCGCCACCAAGCTGGTCAAAAGCGGTTGATTCGTTCGAGAGATATCGTACACGAAAGAAACCCGAAAAAGTGTTTTTTCGGGATTACTCCGAAATTTGTGGTTCGATCAATTAAAATTGCAAAATTATTATATATGAGGATGATAAAACTGCGTCGAATGCCGCCAACCGCGTGAAAATTGCTTGATCCATTCAAAAGTTATTGCGGTTTGAAAATTCCAAAAATAGTGTTCTATGAAACTTCTATCAGACTTTCGAGCTGGGAGAACTCAAATGCATAGAAATGTTATTTCTTTGAACTCAGCGAGCTCAAAATATCAATTTTAAGCGCCCAGGAATGGAATTAGCGGGATGTTGCAGGGATGGTGAACCCATTTACCCAAACCCACCCTTTAGGTGAACCGTTTTTCTATTTTTTTTTGTCAGATCAGGCGAATCCCTCTAGATAATCGTCAGATTATGAGACAGTACGTTTAGAACATAAAGATGAACCACATATATCTTAATCTGACGCGCTTGAGTATTTCAAAATTGCGATTTTTTTTTGCAAATTAAGAAAATGGCTGTGGGTTTGCGTCCCATCGAAATCGTCAGATTAGTGAATGAGAGCTTTTTTTTGGTTCACTTAACACTCCCTTAGAAAATCTGACGCGCTCGATAATTTTTTTTTTTTTTAATTTTCAACCCTTAAATACAACCACCCGCATCATGCAAACGATCAGATTAACATACGATCATTATTAAAAATACGTAGGGCATAGATGCTATCAATATCTGACGCGCTCGAGGATGTCCATGCAACAGTTTTTTTTTACATATTTAACTATCTATAGCCGCTTCCCCCACCGATGAAAAGGAATTTATCATATAACATTTTTTTCTTCTTTTTATCTAAGCTTTGCATCCCAATAGGTCTCTACGACGCTCGAGTAAATCCCCATTTAGCATCGTGGGCTCCCCTACCATAAGTAATAAGTAATTATTTTAAATAAAAGCAACTTTAACATTTACCGAGTATTTGCTTATATTATGGTAAGTGAAAAGCTTTGTTTCAGGTATGTGGAGTTTTTCTTCTGCTATACGAAGTATAAATTAAACTATGTATTTTTGTATAAATACATATATATTTAAGATTATGTAGTTTGAAAAAGCTTAGTTTTTTGTGAATCATTTTTGTAATCTTAAAGAAAAAAGATTTAAGTGCTGTTGGAGAGAGTGCAAAAATGAACCTTGTTTTCATCAGCTTTATTACTTCCTAAGTACTAAAAAAAATAACCTTAAATATATCTAAAGTCACAATTTAGTTTTGGGAACTGTCAAAACGGTAGGTTTTAGTTATAGGATCTGTCAGATACGAGTTTAGGGTTTCCAAGATGGACTCCTAACAACGTAAGACGTGGCTTCGGGCTTTAAAAATACCAACTTTCTCTAATTATTACCAAGAACAAGACCTGGCTGTATGGACTAAAGCCTTGCCCATTAGGGATAAATTACTACTATCATCATTTAAGATCTGTCAAATATTTTTTTGCCATTTTGTTTGCCTTTCCCATTAGGGATAAATTAATATAATCATTTGCCACTTTGACAGCGCTTAAGACGATATTGCTATAATTTTGTTCCAACAACTATAAAATGATCGGATACGTTAACAACTACTTAGTTCTAGAGGTGAGATAAATCTAATAAAAATATTAATAATATTCAATAGCGGAGTTATATTTTACCTATTGTCCTTTGCTATTATGGAAATACAGTTTATTATAGCGGTATAATTAGCCACGCAGAGGTTAGAATTAATGATGCAAATTAATATGCACTTTAACGTTTGTGTAGGAAGTTTCTAGATTTCATTCAATAAGAACTGTTACAAGGAAAACATTCACAAGGATAATATTATTAGTTTAAGATACGTTTAGAACTATGATACGTCATGTATGAAAATACAACCAAGCCGGTTTGATTATATAATTTAAAGACTTGTGTATTTTTTAGTAGTTTTATTTTATAACCTGCAACTACTCTCAAATACATACAATAGTATAGGCAATGTGTATTCTTTTACGATATATTGTTTTATAAAGAACCTTTGAACACGAAACAACACGACGCACTAGGGATTTCATAGATTAGGTTTAGTAAGAGCGTATTTTCCGTCATTACATAACTATTTTTATGATGATAAGTATATTAAATTATATATTCTAGCCTTGTTTTCTGTGTCTGTTTCATTAATATTTTTTCTTAAAAGGTAAGTTTGATCGCCTGCGCTTGACACACGTCGAATTTTGAGTCTATGACATCGGCATTAACGCGACTTGACAGCGAACACATGTCTTGAGAGATGTGAAACGTATATCTGTGGCGTTGTAAGATTACATATTTTTACGTTGACACTACGTATATACACTTTTGCAAAGCTTTGATAGACTAAGCTATCTAAATATTATAGCTAGAGCTATAAAATATTGCGCAGTATGTTTCCGCAGTGCTATGAGCTAATATCAATAACCATGCGGTCTCCTGCCAATTATTAATACCGAAATTACTATTAAAATGACGCTGTCGAGTCCAAGAATCGATTCTGAGTTATACACTTATAAAATATACAATGAAGATGGTAAGAAGTTAATCTTAATATCCTGTACATATATGGGATATGAAGGGAAAGTACCTTAAATATCACCGACTTATAGGATATTTTACTGAAAGAAGACTTTATGTTTTTTTTAAAAGTTAGTAATTCTGCATTCAAAGATTTTCTAAAAATTACTTGCCTCGTCTGGGAATCGAACCGACTTAAATGTAAAAAAAGACACCCCTACTTTTATTATGGAATGGCCAAAAACTAATAACTCTTTTTCTTCTCAAACTACTTAACCGATTTCAATCAAATTTGCACGCCGTATGCAACCTGCACGGCTTTCTTAAATGAAGCTGTATTATGCATATGGGTGTGATGTAGGACCTGGAAATTCATGTAACAAATGTTATATCATCGGTAAAAAAATAAGTATATTTTAAAATACTATAAGTCATTGGAAGCTTATCGGTGTTAAATGTAATAAAATTTAATTAGAATTAACTTGACCACAATGAGTAATTTCCTGGTAAAAATGTTTGTTAAATTAACAATTTCACTTAAATGTTCAGTGCCTTATTTTATATTTGCAACAGATGTATTAAAGATTTTTAGTTTTAAGACAACTTAGTCAAATTTGAGAGCAGTGTTGGCCTAGTGGCTTCAGCGTGCGACTCTCATACCTGAGGTCGTAGATTCGATCCCCGGCTGTGCACCAATGGACTTTCTTTCTATGTGCGTATTTAACATTTGCTTGGAATTAACGGTGATGGAAAACATCGTGAGGAAACCGACACGTCTTAGACCCCAAAAGTCGACGGCGTGTGTCAGCCACTAGAGGCTGATCACCTACATGCCTATTAGATTTAAAAATGATCATGAAACAGATTCAGAAATCTGTGGCCAAGAGCTAAAGAGGTTGTAGCGCCACTGATTTATTTATTTTTAATTTAGTAAAATTTTTTATCAACGGTTTGCAACAATAATTTTATATTTATAGATTATTTTGAGTACTTATTAATTTCCGTTGTGACCTCACTTTATGATTACTATGCAATGGGCGTTGACAGCCGTCTGATTCCGTTTTCGTTCTGAATTATTAAAATTGGACCTGTCAAAAGGGATGACATGCGTCATGATAGGATGTTCTATTTTTAAACGACTTAAAGACAAAATATGTCATTGGGCTCTTAGAATAACATATTTTATTGTTCAATTCATTGTTTTTTGAGTCATGAGTTGAGATTGTTGTAGTGGGAGGCACCTTCTGTGCCTACTCGTAACAGTTTCATTTCCTCCGGAATTTAAACTGTGGGCATCCATGTTTTAAGCCATCTGCATGAACCACTAAGCCATAATAATGTACTGTTATGAAACTAAACTAGACTATCATAAGTGTGAAATAATCTCGTTTCTGATAAAGTAGTACAATATGTGATGATTCGTAAAACAAAACACTTAAATAAAAACAATTGAATTATACAAAAACATTTAAAGACTAATATATAATAATAATAATACCCGAAAAATGAAAATTAAAGCGGAATTAAACCTATTTTTAACACATATAGTCACAAAAATTGTCGCCCGTTTTCATAAAAAATAAATATAATTGCCCGTTTTACGAAGTGTTAATCTCTTTTATAGCAGCGTAATCACAATACGACACTATCATTGGTAACATTTTATCACGAAAGATAGCATTATGTATATATTATGTGTAAAGTATAACGGAATTTATCAGAAAATATAAAGTTTTTATCTGTATTTATAATCTGCAATACCGACTGTCGATTTGAGATTGATATTGATCGACTTTTCTTTGATAAACTTCATCCCATAATGAATAATGATTTTTAAGTAGGTCAACACATCTCTTTGAAGAATTAAAAGATTTTTTAGAATTAAAATAATATCTTCTCCCCCCTGGACCGCGGAAGCGTTTAGACGTGTGCATTCTATTTGTTTTATAACTTAAAAATCAAATTAAAAATAAATTCCGTGCGAATAAATTAAGGTGTGTACCAGGAGCGCATGAGTTGCGTTGCAGTAAGTGCATCTGTGCGAACGTGACAACACTTGTGAGACAGCTTAAGTTGTACGCTCCGTCTGCGCGCATCATCGATACGCAAGCTTTGTAAGTTGCCGTAATTCATAAGCGATAGCGGGTAGCGGAAATTTATAGGGGGCTGGTCCAAGTTTATTTTTTCGTGTACTCTGGTGTCATCTTTTGTCAGAAATATGCCTCTTAAGCGCACACCTCCCAGCACCCCCACTCCCGAAGACTTAAAGGAAGCTAGGTTAAACGCGCCGAAAGCTTCTTTTTCGGGCTCCGCGCCAGATTTATCTAATGAGGAGCGAAGCAATGTAACTATGAGGCGCAAGCAGGATGAGTCCTATATTAAAAAATTCATAACCGAAATTAAGGATATGCTTGCTAAAGCAAACTCTCAAAATGAAAGTAAATTCACCTCCTTGCAATCCTCCATGAGAGAAATCTTGACACAAAATACAGAAATAAAAGACTCCATTGCTTTTGTTTCTAAGCAGTACGAAGATATGAAAGCTAAATACGAGAAGTTGGAAAAACAGAGGAATGAAGATCGTCTGCATATTGATCAGCTTGAAAAGAAAATCGAGTCGCTGGAACGAACGTCTGCCTCAACTAAACTTGAACTAAGAAATATTCCTAAGATTACCGGTGAAAATAAGGATAGTTTATGTAAAATTGCTTCAAAAGCTGCAGATGTTATTGATTTTCCCATACAGAAACAGGATATTAAGGATATTTATCGTACAAAAAGTAAAACTGGACATGGAGCAATTATTGTGGAATTGGGCAGCGTTATATTGAAAGATGGTATTATTGAAAAGGCACGCAAATTTAACAAAATGAATTCTGCTAACAAATTGAACACGGCACACTTAAGTTTGGAAGGACCAGCAAAGCCATTTTTTATTTCAGAATGTCTATCACCCTGCGGAAAACGATTAAATTATCTGGCTCGTGCATTTGCTCAGGAAAATGGATATAAATTCTGCTGGACCTCATTTGGAAGAACCTACCTGAGACAAGATGAAGGTAAACGGCATATTAGAATTGATAGTGAGGGTGATTTAAATAAACTTCGTCTAAAACAATGACTTTTTGAGGCCCCCAGGAAACTCCGCCGGCCTACGATAACTTTCCTGTTTGTGAAAATCCGGCACTTAATTATTGTTTTTATAGATATTATTTTATTTTTTTATATATTATATTATTGTTTTACTTTATATACATACTTATACTCTGTTCATTGTATTGTATTTTACATAACTGAAAAATTATACATTCTTAGTCTAGTGATCATGTTGAAATCGAGATCTTATCTTTGTAAAAATGTCAGCATTTCTCAGACACGAGTAGCTGCGACAAAAAGCTTAATATTTTACAAATGGCTAGATTTATTGATAATATAAATAATGATATTGATAATATAACAGTGGCAACTGCCTACAGTTGTGACATAAATAATTGTAATGATTTAGTAAAAAAATCAGGAAACTCCCTAAAAATTATAACACAAAATATCCGTAGCGTTTACAAAAATATTGATGCATTCTTGGCCCATATAGCTCGTCTGTACTTTGATCCAGATATAATAATTTTAACTGAATGCTGGTTAAACGATAATAAACCCATACCCAGTCTCAAGGATTATAATTCTTATTTCACAAAAAAATGCTTAAATCAAAGTGACGGTATTATAATTTATGCTAAACAAAATATAAATTGCGAAATTGAAGAACCTAATCCTAAAGATGCTAACTTTCTGCTAGCTAAAATAGTACCAGATATTGTACTTTTAGCTATTTATAGATCACCATCCTTTTACTACACTGAGCGCTTTTTGAATGCTTTGAATGATATTGTTAAATCTATAAAATCGTAAAAAGAATATATTTTTAATAGGTGATATAAATATCGATATAAAACCTGGAAACGGTGACAGAAACAGTAACTCTTACTTAAATTTAACCAGCGAATTGGGTTTTCTGCCAGGCCACACATATCCAACACGATTAAGCAATTGTCTCGATCATGTAATGGTTAAAACTGTTTTACAAACTAGTGTTATAGTTATAAACTCCACCGTAACTGATCACGACTCTATTCTAGTAAATCTATCCCTTAACAGTAAACGGACTAATACTCAGTGCCCTTCCATTGTTGAAAGAGTAAATTTTAGTGAAGCTATAAAATATGTTGAATTGGCTGATTTTACTTTTATGACTAACAAGCAAGACGCCGAGTCTGCTGCGACTCGATTTGTTGAAATTCTGTCATCTGCTATTAAAGCTAACACTGAAAAAGTCCGTGTACCCAGGCGCAAAAAATCTCTTAAGCCCTGGATGACTCCGGGCCTACTTCGCTGTATCCGTCACCGGGATAAACTGCATCTTAATTTAAAAAGGGACCCCCAAAATGAAATTCTTAAAATAACCTATAAAAGGTACAGGAATTTTTGTTGCTCATTACTTAGAAAATTGAAGCGCGAACACGATAAATTCTTATTAAAAAGTGCAAAATCAAATAAAGAAACCTGGGCTGCAATAAAATATGTCACCGATAGTTCAAGTAAAAAATCTTCTGCCGATGAGTTAATTAGGAATTGTAACGCATTGGATGCGGTTGAGGACATAAATAGTTATTTTTCTAATGTTGGTAGAGAGCTAGCTGAAAAACTTACAGGGTGTAAGTATAACTACATATGTACAAGATCTAATTGCTTGACTAACTCCTTCGTACTAATGCCACCAGATGAGGTTGAGGTGGAATCTCTCATCTTAAGCTTAAAAAATGATTGTGCCACTGGTTGGGACTCTATACCAGCTCGATTTCTAAAAATGGTAAGACATGTCATTGTATCGCCGCTTACTATCTTGTTTCAGACATGTTTTAGGGAAGGCTGCTTTCCAAAAGTCTTTAAAAGGTCTCTCATTACTCCTGTTCACAAGGGTGGGGCACGGGATTGTGTTGCAAACTACAGACCGATTTCTGTGCTTACAGCACTATCAAAAATCCTAGAAAAGATGCTTAACGTGAGGTTAATACAGTTTTTAAATCGGTACAATATTCTGTCCAGCTCACAATTTGGTTTCAGAATGGGTATGTCAACAGAAGACGCTGTGGGTAGCTTGATTGAGTTTGTCACAGAAAAACTTGACAGGAAACAAAAGTGCCTTGGTGTCTTCCTCGATCTTGCCAAGGCATTTGATACCGTCTCAATACCTATACTTGTGGACAAATTGGAGCGAATTGGAATAAGAGACTCAGCCCTGCTTATTTTTAAAGATTTCCTTAGTGGTCGGGTGCAAAGGGTTAAGATTAATAATCATATTAGTTCCGACGCAAATGTAACTTTTGGAGTTCCGCAAGGCAGTATTCTTGGTCCAAGTCTTTTTCTTATTTACATAAACGACCTATGTAATATGTCCCTAACTAGTTGCAGGTTGTTTACCTATGCCGATGATACGGCTATAGTTTTTTATGGGGACACCTGGACCGAGATACAAAATATTGCCGAAAGCGGACTGCAGAAGGTGGCTAGATGGCTCAGGGAAAATTTACTTACTTTAAATATTTCTAAAACTTCGTATATTCAGTTCCAAACTATTAATTCCCATATGACTGATATTAATCTTAAAATACACATATGTGTCTCTGAGCGCAATTGTACTTGCATTAATATAACAAAATCCAATACCATTAAATACCTCGGTATCGAATTAGATAATAAATTGAGTTGGCTTCCTCACATTGAGATTATAACGGCACGCACGCGAAAACTAATCTGGACATTCAAAAAATTACGTTATGCCGCGGAATTTGAACTACTCCGCACTGTTTACTTTGCCTTAGTAAAATCGGTTATTGGATACTGCGTGAGCGTGTGGGGTGGAGCGTGCAAGTCACATCTAATTCAGCTTGAAAGAGCTCACAGATCTTTACTAAAAGTAATGACTTTCAAACCCTACAGATTTTCAACCACACTTTTATATAAACAGTGTGAGCTCCTCAGTGTTAGACAGTTATTCGTCTTTAATATAATAGCCAAACAACATGTCCATACCCCTTATAACCCAGAGGTTTGCAGTAACAAACGCTGTATACCAAATGTACTCCCCACAGCAAAATTCCGTACTACCTTCGCAAGGCGACAACGAGCATTTCTCTCAGTCTTTCTATATAATAAAATAAACAAAAAATTAAATTTCTACCCTCTTTCACTACATGACTGCAAATCAATTGTTAAGACTTGGCTTTTGTCTTTAAATTATGAGGAAACAGAAGATCTATTTAACTAACATGCTACAATAATATTTTAGTTATTTTGATTCATTAATTATGTGTATAATTTATATATTTATACTAGTGTTACATATACCCATATGTAAAATGTATAATTATGTATATTTATGTATTTATGTATTATGTATATTTATGTATTTTAGTATTTTATGTGTATGTACCTATTTTATTACCTATTATATTCATTGTAATTTATACTGAAACATTTTTTTTAATATATGTTATTTTGTTTAAGTATATTATGTGTAAGAAGATAATTAGATGTAATATCTGGAATTTACAAATGTCTATAAAAAGTATTGTCTTGTAAAATTTTGAATAAGCTCTCTTGACACTTGTTACGAATTATATTGGGAGAAGCCACTGACTCCTGAGATACAGGCACTAAAGCCTAGTTTAGGTGTCAGAGTCTTCATAGGATTTCTGTAATTACAAATATGTCAATAAAGATTATTATTATTATTATTATTATTAAAATATCAACGGAGTTTAAGGTGTCAACGGGGTGAGACTATGTTAGTCTGTACAGTAAGAGAACCGACATGTCAGCGCGAACTAATATAATTATTATTTTCTACGCTCATTTATTCACAAGAATTAATTTTAATTTCATATTATGTATTAGGAGTGCTTCCAAACTAACGTGTAACAGTATTGTCATAACAAAAAAATGTGCGTGTACTAGTGTACACACGTTAGAAGTGAAACTTCTTTATGACCTTATTTTTCGAAAAATTATCTATATGCAACTTTTCAGAAATTGGTTAAATTAAGTTAAATTAGATAAAGTTTAACAAAAGGTTTTTAATATCACAGACTTGAATACAAATAATACAATTATTTCATTTTACCTTATTACCACTAAGATTATTACAGAATTTCATAAATTGTAATATAATTTTTAGTATCATTGTTATAGTCATTATAAATTTTTGTTATTAATGGTTTAGTATCTCTTCGAATCAACCGTGGTAGGGACGAGAAAAAGACGCGCGTAACGGTCAAATGTGACGCGTAACCGAAACATGTGACGCGTAACCGAAAAATGTTACACTAAATTTTTTCCAACCTCGATAAAGAAGTTTCACTTCAAAAAGATAATTTAGCACTGCAGCGAACTCTAATTCCACGACAATTATTTTTACCGTACAGACTAGAAGAAAATGTGTTAGTTGAATTTAAACATTTATAATAAATATATCTATTACGTGTGCCAGCGTAATGCGAGCACTTTTGTATATTAATACTAGCTGACCGGGCAAACGTCGTTTTGCAATGTATATCATTTATAATATAAAAAATAGGGGTTAATTGTAGGGATGAAAATTAGGGGTTGTATGTATTTTTGTATGTTGTATCATAAAAAATAGAAATTAAAAATTTTGTCTAAAAAATAAAAAAATTAAATTTAGGGGTGGACTACCCCTAACATTTAGGGGGATGAAAAAATAAATGTTGGCTGATTCTAATAGATACCGGATAAGCACAAAAAATTTCATCAAAATCGGTCAAGCCGTTTCGGAGGAGTATGGCAACGAAAACTGTGACACGAGAATTTTATATATTAGATAAACCTGTAGTTTTGTATGTTTATACTTAACTGGAAATAAATAACAACGCAAAAACACATATATTCCAGTAGATTTCCCAAATGTAAAGGTAATTTTTGGTAAATACTTTGATGAAACGAATTAAATTTACCAGAGACAAATCGCATTACAGATGACAGTCGAATGCCGGACGGCCAAAGTAAATTAAGTTTCAAAGGAATGAATTTTGGGTGTAACGTCGCGTCGAATATATAATAAATCCTCGGATCATTGTGTATCTTATGTCCTAGACATGATTTCCATGAATGATGTGAAAATCATATTTGACCTAGATTTTTAATTAATTTTTTAACCACATGTTGCGACCCTAATTGCCGTATAAACTGCGAGTACGCATTTATTAAAACTAATAAACTTATCTATCTTAATATATATAAATGAAGGAGGAGCTTATCAATTCTATTTTTTTTTTCTTGGACAGTTCACACCAATGGACCTAGTCCCATGCTAAGCTGTTGAAGCTTGTGTTATGGGTACTAGGCAACGGATATACATACATATTATAGATATATAGACATATAAATACATATTTAAACACCCAAGACCTAAGCACAACACCAAATGCTCATCACATCGATGTTTGTCTCAGCCGGGGATCGAACCCGGGACCCATGGATTCGCAGTCCCCTGACTAACCTCTAGACCAATGAGCCGTCAAACGTGTACGTGACCCGTAATTTATATGTTTGTCCGCTATGGACTCCTAAACTACCCAACCGATTTCAATCAAATTTGCACAACGTGTGCAGTTTGATCTAACTTAAAAGATAGGATAGGCTTACAACTCAATTTATACCCGCAATTTTATTGCAAAATATATGTTTATTATTTGATAGTCACAATTCTAACAGATGGCGCTGTGTTGAAAGTACCAACGTTGCAAATAAGCTACAATTTAATGGCATTACCACCAAAAAAGCATGGTGGTCTCCATGACTGGTGTTCTCCAAATTTCCCTTGAATAGTTTGCTACTATGTAATATAACAAAAACCTTAGCCACAGCAACGCTTGGCCGGTCTGCTAGTAGTCTAATATAAAATCAGTGTGCCTAGTGGTAATAGCCTGAGCCTCTGATCCCTAAGGTTGAGCATTCCATTCAAAGCTGAAATGGTCTGTGGTGTGGTGTAAGAAAACATCGTGACCTTACCCAAACATAAACTGTGTGTGTCAGGCACGAAAGGGTGATCAACTACTTGCATATTAAGTAATCTGATCATTTATTCCTTAATGGGTTGCCTCCAGGTTATATTCGGAATAATAACTGGGTGTATGAGGCCCTGAACGATTGTCCGAACTTTCTTTTCTCCATTTCGGTCTTACATTAGTAATACCAAGTTCTGGCGCAGTTAGTCCTCGTTAATAATGTAAAACCAGCTTTCCGTTCACAAGGGTGCTGAACGGCTTCCAAAACCTGTAAATTTATTATTTCAGCCGTGACTTGATAACCTTTAAATGACCGTCAACACGATATTGTTCACATGGAGCAAATAATTATCCGTTTTATTTTTTACTTCCTGTTAAAATTTAGGTGATTAGTTAATAAAATTATAGTTTCCCTAACAATACGATAAAGTGTTACGCCTGGATTGTTAATTATGACATGTTATAATTTAGTCGATATTACCGCGAATTTACTATTATATATTTTATATTAGACATAAATATAGACATAACATTTATTATAATCGAAAACACACACACATAAACACACAAAATAACAATACTTAAAGAAAAAAAAATAAGACATCAAAAACAATAAAAATAAAAATTAACAAATTCCCTTTTGCCATTCGGTTCGCTTCCAGTGTGCAATGTGTGTGTACTGTGGTTGTAATTGGCCCTGGCTCAGCATTATGCTGAGGAGCAAAAAGTTCCACAGCGCTGGTCATTCTGCCAGAGACCACAGCAGCTAGTTTGCGCCTCTAATAAAATAAAATAAATAATAATAATACCAAGTATAGATATATATATAATATTATATATATATATTTATAATAATAATAATAAATATAATATTATATATAATTATATATTTCAGTCGTTTACTGGTACATCAAGTTAAAGCAAGGCAAGTGAATCTTTATTTTGTCGTGATAACAATGAGAATAAATTATTTGAAAAATATGTTATGTTGAATACAAATGTACGTGAAATAGTGATTATACTGAAAAGCTATGCCTGGAATTTTGAACCACAGAACATAGGTATGCGTAATTAATTGAACACAGATACAGAACCCTCGCAGGGTTGCACAGATTGCATATAAACCTAATATTTTTGTCAGAATTCGGGTAGTGTTTTAAGAATCCTTGCATGATTTTAAACTTTTTGTTAAATTTGCCAAAACTAATGCTGTAATGACGCCATTTTCCTTGAATCTCGAAGTAACCATAATCGTAAAAACTTATTAGCTCGTTGCCATGAAACATGACGGCATGGCTTTTCATAGACTCATCGAGCATATTTAGATTTTTATACTGTAGTCGATGTAGTTTACAAAAAAATAATGTAAAGTCTGCGTTCTTAGTTCAAAGTGTAAAGTTTTTTGAGCATTATATATTAATTACCGTTTAAAATGACATATAATAATGATTATTATTTTTAATAGTCAAGGCAATAATTTGGGCGTATACATTTTTATGATCAAGCGCAAGAAACGTTCAGTCAAACTATACAAATTATTTATAATTATTAAATTATCTTATAATATTATTAACTGAAGTGTAACGAATATATTTTATGATATTTTAAGGATGTTCTAATAAGTATTACAAATACATTATTAGTGTGTTTTGTTTTAAAATTCCTTAAAACGTTGTTCCAACAGATGTGGATTGTGTTATTTATAAAGTCTACCTTAATTATACTGTATAATATAATTTATGATAAGCTATGAGTTCAAAATGGCGGACTAAACGCATTGCGGATCTATAGACAACGGTGGCTGTGGCGTCCCTAGAATTTCACATTATTCGAAATCAATAACAAGTGAAAGGAACTTTTTGTAGCGATACCGTAAAAAAAATGTTTTGTTTATGTTTCATTAGGTGTCTATTCATTTTAAATCTAAACTGTCTTTTAACCTTTTTATTATGGTAATGGAAGATTTAAGAGTATGATTTCTTAAGTATTAAGTATGTATGTATGTATTAGGTGCGTTGTGCGTTAAGTTCTGGCTAATTAAGCCAGCCTAGCTCCTTTTAGAAGCACAGAAGTTTGCTAGGCACTTCGCAAGGTTCAGGGAGCGACCTCACTGCTCCGGGGATTTCTGTTCGTTGGGACCACACACAGCCACGCATTCCAGAATTCGATGGATGGATTGGATGACTGGTTCCTCTGCGCTGAAACAGCCTCTGCACAAGGGACTGATGGTCACGCTAAAGACAAAGAGATGTTCATTAAGAAGACAGAGGGACAGTTGGAAATGGCCTTATCATAATTTTGAGATTAATTCTGTTGAGACTTAGACCGTTCTTACTAACGGGTCAACTGCCTGTTTTGGACTGCCTATAGACCGCGTTTTGCGACCATCGGTGATTTTGGGGTTCTATGGATCTTTGGCAAATTCAGGTTTGCACCTGCGAAAAGGGCAAGTATTAGATTGTTGTTCGTTTTTTCTGTTATCTAATGTCATCAGCACAGACGCACTGTCAGATACGAATCTAATACTGAAACTATTAATTCGTAAACGCTGTACGGCTCTGGATGCTTCCGTTTTTATTTACATAAAAAAATCGAGCTGCGTGTGCCTAAAGTCATAATCATGTTCTTTTCTCTCATGAAATATCATGTATCCAGTTGAAAATGTGTTCACTAGCAATCCTATCACGTGGCGCGGCTATGAGCGGTTGATGCTCTATCGCCCTGTCTAGAATAGCTGTGTGTGTAATGTAGTGGTGTTAGACCATAGGCCAGACATATGCGTCTGATGGCAGCTAGAGCCGCTTCCTGCTGTATGTAGAGGTCTAGGCTATCTCCTTAGCTGCTGTACGCCAGCGATTGCATGTTGTTTTCATGCAATCGCTGGCGTCGGACAAGCCGAGCCTTTGAGAGCGTCCTAGTTTCGTGATTGCCTTTCCGAGTTCCGATCTCGGCCACCAAACCAAGGCTCCAGAAGTTAGCATTGGCCTACTTACGGCAGTATATAGCCTAGCATCTTTTTTGCATTGATAGAAGTCGATCGTTGCTTAGTTTGTACTCAAGGTGTTTGTTCCAGAGTAGTTTCTAGAATCACATCTAAGTAGATATTACTATTAAGTCGAAATATCCAGTCAATATTTTCCTGGTTTTTTAATTTAACGATCACAAAATGTCAGTCTATTGAAAGTAATGATCGGTTAATTAAACATGCATTCATTATCTGTCAAAATCTGAATACAAAATGGAGGCAAATATTTGTATACACAACGAACTTATTGACAAATTATACGCACTGCAGTATAAATTACTGATTAATTTATCTATTAGTTGACTAATATTGCTTAAGATACTTGGATTAACAAAAGCCATGGAGGTTTTCTTAGGTGGCCAAGCGGCTTTGCAAAGGGACCGTGACGCTTGGGGTATCGGGTTCAATCCCGCTCGTCATATTATAATTTAAAAAAAAGAAAATAATCTTGAACTTTTCTTTCTTTTCGCTCTTTTATTCAGTGTTGGAATATGTCTCTTCCTATATTTGTATTTAGCTTTTCTTCTACACTTATCGAAAACTCAAAGTATAGCTATTTATTAACTGGATTTTCTTTCAAAGGAAACCTCGCAGATCTAATTTTCCGATACAGCGAGTTCTATCAAAATTGTTCATATTCGCTATCTGTAATACCGTTCCAACAATATCGCTTGACTAATTGCTACGCTAGCAATTTAATTACTCATAGTAAGATGCTGTTTTGTTTGCTTTTCCTTATGGAATTGCACTGTCTTTTGTATACATTTGTGTTAGTTAGTTATGTTAACTGGGCGTGTCACGTATTTAAGTTTTAATCAAATATGTACATGTATTTAAATTTGTATCCTTCTTTGTATTGTGTAAGTGTTAATATCTGTATTTTTATATAATAAATACTATGTTTCTTAGTAGCTGTTGTACTTTTTTTACTATTGTAATGTAACATATTGAAAACAAAACAGTGACGATACAACATTGCTGTATCTGTTTCATGATCATTTTTCAGTCTAATAGGCAAATATGTGACCAGGTTTCCTCACTGTTTTCCTTCACCGTTCGAGCGAAAGTTAAATGCGCACATAGACAGAAAGTCCATTGGTCCACAGCCGGGATTCGAACCTACGACCTCAAGGACGAGAGTCGCACGCTAAAGCCACTAGGCCAACACTGCTGGCAATTAATTAATATCTCATGTAAGCTAATGTTTATAATGAGAAATAAATATCTCAAACCGTCAAAGTCGAATAAGGTATATCTGAGATTTACTAAAAAGTGTGCTTACTACGTAAAGATAAGGTTACCTGATCGGTATCTCCCTATATCGTGGCCTATTATAACGCAGCTTTAGTGGTGAAACAATTTCTACTAAAAGAAATTTTAACATTTACTATGCAACAACATCATATGTCTTCGTCGTACGATTATCTACTTTACGCAAGTTTAGAAAAATAAAGGCCGTCCCCTCCAAGGCCGGCAACACACTCGCATCTCCGGCATTGCAGGTGGCCATGGGTTAGCACTTTATTCTACTAATCTCATGAAAAAAATAAAAAAAAATTTTTTAACGGAATCAAAAGCATTTTTATCAAATTTATATTAGTGTTTGCATATCTAAGGTTTACGTAAGTTTAAGGATTTTATTGTAATAGTAAGCTTAAAACATCATTCCACAATCATCTTCGAATTAGAAATATTAAGGTGCTTCATAAGCACTTCATAAACTTTAAAGCAAAACAAAAGACGAACGCGGATAACGTGGTTATAATTGGTCAACCCTGTCTCTTGTCCAATCAGAGACAAGCACTGCGAAATGTCATTCCGTTTAACCAATCATGATTAACCCAAATACACCAAAATGTCGTCCCTACATCAAGTTCCGATAGAATAATGTATTTTTAATAAGATTATCATAGGAATAGTGCATCGTTTCCGGTTTATCTTTGAATAAGCCGGCTTAGCTTATCGTGTTAAAGTTGTTTCTACAGGGCCGTAACTAAAGTAGATTAACATGCAACTACATATTACACATATGTAAAATAGCTAACGTTGTAACAAGTTTATCGAAGCGCAACGGTATCTCTGTGCAATATGCAGTGGCTGAAATTGGATGGATTCTACTAAAAATATACGGCGGTAAAACAAAAGACGATCGCGTATCACGTGATTGTAATTGGGCCACACTAAGTTTAAGTCCAATCAGAGACAAGCACCGCGAAATGTTATTAGGTTTAACCAATCATGATTGGCCGAAATACAATTGTCGTTCCTTATTACGTTTCGCTGGAATAGTATAGGTCTTTGCCTCAGATTAGAATCTCTATCCTTGAATAATTAGGTAAGTAGTTTAATTGTTAGCATAGCAATTAATAAGTTTGAAACAGTATCAAAAAGAAAGCGGAAAATTGGGCATACATGATTTTGAAAGAACTTGACGTATCGCGAATCCAGCGACCTCTGTATGTCAGTGACTTTGTTCTAGTGGCGGGTGAATCTTAGGATCGATACCCATTGGACTTTCGGTCTATGTGCGTATTCAACACTCGCTCGTAAGATGATTATTTGATATTTTAAAAGAGTACCCAGAGTTTCTTTCGCCGGCTTTTTCTTTCACCCTCTGTCTACTTTGCCGCTGAGTAGGGATGTCTACCGATACAAATTTAAATACGTGAAACCTGTATCTTATATTCCATACTAATATTTATTAAATTTTTTACGGTGAAAGGAAATATAGTGAGAAAACCGACTTGCTTTAGACCCAAAAAAGTCGGTGTGTGTCAGGTATAGATAGAATGGCTGATCACCAGGTTAGGGTTGAAGGACTCCTTTCTCCGCAATTAGACTCGAGGTTGGTCCGTTGTGCGTACTGGCTGATCACCAACTAGTCTATTAAATTTGAGGCCCAGATCTAGAAGGGTTTTTTATGGTGTTATAATTATATTTATGCCCAAGGTATTACAAGTCGATACAGATATAAATGTTTTTTTTTTAATATTTTAAAAACAAGATCTGACCCAAAAACTCAAACAATTTAAACGTTTACCTTAATCACCGTCCCCTAATTCCGCCCGGCCCTCATTTAAAAGTCCCAAAGTTTAGGCTCGTGAACTATTTCCTTTTATATGTTAAACAATGTATAAAACAGTCGTTTGTATTCCGCCGCTTTCCAAGTAAAATGTATAACTGAGACTCTATTTATTTACATAAGTGGTCATTTCTATTACGAAAGTAAGTAAGTGGTTCGTTCTCGTTTGATTTAAATCTGGTACATTTCAGACCCTTACACATTCACACACCCACAGCCAATAATGCTTTAGTTTTATTGATTTATTTATTACAGAAATACATACATTATCCTTACAGACTATGCTAATACGACCTTAATTGAGTTTAGTCATATGTATAGTATGTAGTCATGTTTTTGTATATTTTCTGTCCGCCTGGTGACCTGTTACCAAAGGACTTCTTAATGTCCGCTTTCCACTGCAAGCGGATCGGACCCATTACGGACTCGGCTATACTCTTACGAGAAAATCATCATTACGAGTATAGCGGAGTCCGTAATGGGTCCGTTCCGATCGCAGTGGAAGACGGGCATTAGTCCTATAAAGGCACCAGCCTCTCACAAAGATTGCAGCATGTAAACCCGTAAAATTCAATATTGTGATGAGGTAAATAAAATGTATTATTATTGTGACAGTCCATGTTTAGTCGTTATTGTACGCAAGTGTTATTTATTTTATTACATTTTAGGAAGATTAACAGTATTTTAACAGAAAGTAAATTATGATTACAATAAAATCAGTACTAATAACAAAGATGTAGATATTCCATAAATACCTTAGGGAGATAGCATGAATAAAATTAAAATGAACAACTACGAAACAATTAAAAGATTGTAATTAATGTATGAAAAAGCAGAAGATTTAAATGTATAACTAACGGAAATAGCCGGATGTGTCTCACAGAGACGATGGATAAACAGAACAGAATCGATGTCATGCCGGAAGTCGGTGCAAATTTTTAATTCGACGACAGTTGCAGAAGCAATATAGGTCATTTATTACTGTACGGCATTTGTGTCATTCCTTTTGGACACATATACAGATACTTTACCCGTAAACGCCGTACATATTTCTAGCGGAGCGGTCGAAAGCCAAGGGTCGGAACCCTACCCCTACACCCATATACCCTAAGGTCATTGTAAAATGTACGGCAACATGTTCAAAATATTATTTAACACGGACAATAATGTTTTATAATTATGCCGTCCAAATATTATAGTTAATATTTGTGTAATTAAATATTTATCGAAATTTCAGGATTTACCAAGTTCTTACTGCTGTAAGATCAGAGAATAATGTACGGCAACTTGTTTTTTTACATAATGTTACTAAATATTACCGTTGTACATTATAGCCGTTCATTATAAATGGTAACAAATGAAAATATTATGATAAAAAATATATGAAATTTCCGAAATTTAGATGACTTTTCAAATGCTCCTAGAGTAATATGGGGAGTAATATTTTCAAAAATTATTGTTATTTTATATGTAACAAATATAAATAAACAAAAAAAACCAGATGCCGTACATTTTACTCTAGATTATTCTTTACAGCTGATAAAAACTTCGACGACGTTTGAGGTGTCCCTTAAGGTCATTAATAACTGTACATATCTGAATATACTTCCATAAGGCTGTAAAGTATATTTACAGCCTTATCGTACCAGCAGAGAGAGGTAAAGGAAAAATATTTTTAACAAAAATAATATATATAATACAGGGCGTCCCAAAGTTATGAGACATGAAGGGAAAGTACCTTAAATATCGCAGATAGGGTATTTTACTAAAAGAAGACTTTATGTTATTTAGAAAAGTTAGTAATTCTGCATTCAAAGATTTTTTAAAAACTACTTGCCTCGTCTGGAAATCGAACCGGCTTAAATTAAAAAAACACACCCCTACTTTTATGATGCCAATCGAAAGAATGGCCAAAACCTAATAACTTTTCTAAAGTAACAGACTCGTAGGGGATTTTTTTAGGCCGAATACGATAGATAATGTTTTTAATTTGATTAAAAAGATATATTCACGCTGTTCCTTTCTTTTAAAATACTATGTTACTTAAGAAGAGTTATTAGTTTTTGGCCATTCTTTCGATTGGCATCATAAAAGTAGGGGTGTTTTTTTTTACATTTAAGTCGGTTCGATTCCCAGACGAGGCAAGTAATTTTTAAAAAATCTTTGAATGCAGAATTAATAACTTTTAAAAATAACATAAAGTCTTCTTTTAGTAAAATACCCTATCTACGATATTTAAGGTACTTTCCCTTCATTTCCCATAACTTTGGGACGCCCTGTATTGGTAGGCGGTGGTAGCGGACTATCGAAAGTGTACGGCATTTATCTTTTATTGAAAATTGTCTAAAGTATTAATAACCTGTGTTATTGCCGTACAGATAAAAGTCACCGGAAAATGACTCTTTTCTGAGAAAAGTAATTTACCCCATACACCTATGTGTTCCACAAAAAATGTACGGCATGCTGGAAAATGTTATCTATTTGTGAAGTACTCTCAAGATCATTTAATTTTATGTTGTTTCATATCATCATCACCTATATGCTAATCAGACATATGTTGCGACCCTTGGCTTTCGACCGCTCCGCTGGGAATATGTACGGCGTTTACGGGTAAAGTATCTGTATATGTGTCCAAAAGGAATCACACAAATGCCGTACAGTAATAAATGACCTATATTGCTTCTGCAACTGTCGTCGAATTAAAAATTTGCACCGACTTCCGGCACCATCACTTTTGTACGGCATTAGGTTTTTCGACATTTATTTTTAATCATCTATACACTTATAACAAAGCCGTACATTAATAATTAGTCGAAATTCCCCCATTGTACCTGAGAAAGTCCATTCACTCACGTACTCACATGTACCGCTCAGAAATGACGGCATAGTGCTCAGAGCTATTTTCAGATATAGTAACAGCCTTCTAAGCGTAATTCAGGTTGGGTCATTTCACAGGTATTTTTTGTTCATGGGCTTGTGGTCTATTAGTAGCTGTTGTACTTTTTTTACTATTGTAATATAACATATTGAAAAAAAAACAATGGCACTACAACCTTTTTAGGTCTGGAACTCAGATTTCTGTATCTGTTTCATGATCATTTTTAAATCTATTAGGCAAGTAGGTGACCAGGTTTCCTCACGATGTTTTCCTTCACCGTTCGAGCAAATGTTAAATGCGCACATAGACATAAAGTCCATTGGTCCACAGCCGGGATTCGAACCTACGACCTCAAGCACGAGAGTCGCACGCTCAAGCCACTACGCCAACACTGCTGGCAATTAATTTAGTAGTAGTAAGCTTATGTTAACAATGAGAAATAAATATCTTAAACTGTAAAAGTCGAATCTGTATAGACCGATTTAAGATATACTAAAAAGTGTGCTTACTACGTAAATATAAGGTTACCTGATCGGTATCTCCCTATTTCGTGGCCTATTATAACGCAGCTTTAGTGGTGAAACAATTTCTACTAAAACAAATTTTAACATTTACTATGCAACAACATCATATGTCTTCGTCGTACGATTATCTACTTTACGCAAGTTTAGAAAAATAAAGGCCGGCAACACACTCGCATCTCCGGCGTTGCAGGTGGCCATAGATTAGCACTACTAATCTCATGAAAAAATAAAAAATCTCTTTTTAACGGAATCAAACATATTTTCATCAAATTTATAATAGTGTTTGCATATCTAAGGTTTACGGAAGTTTAAGGATTTTATTGTAATAGGAGGCTTATACATCATTCCACCATCATCTTCCAATAAGAAAAACTAAGGTGCTTCATAACGTATTAAAAGAGAAAAAGTTGACTAAGAAAGCAAAACTAAAGACGAGCGCGGATAACGTGGTTGTAATTGGTCTACGCTGTTTCTTGTCCAATCAGAGATCTTTCACCCATCACGATTTAAGAAAATACACCATAATGTCATCCCTTTATCAAGTTCCGCTAGAATAATGTATTTTTTAATAAGATTATCATAGAAATAGTGCATCGTTTCCGGTTTATCTTTGAATAAGCCGGCTTAGCTTATCGTGTTAAAGTTGTTTCTGCAGGGCCGTAACTAAAGTAGATTAACATGCAACTACATATTACACATATGTAAAATAGCTAACGTTGTAACAAGTTTATCGAAGCGCAACGGTATCTCTGTGCAATTTGCAGCTGAAATTGGATGGATTCTACTAAAAATATACGGCGGTAAAACAAAAGACGAGCGCGTATCACGTGATTGTAATTGCGCCACACTAAGTTTAAGTCCAATCAGAGACAAGCACCGCGAAATGTTATTAGGTTTAACCAATCATGATTGGCCGAAATACAATTGTCGTTCCTTTATTTCGTTTCGCGATAGGTCCTTGCCTCAGATTAGCATCTGTCTCCTTGAATAATTAGGTATAGTCCTTTTCATGAAAGAAGTCCCCCAGACGCGGCGCTGCAATCGCATGACGTAATGTTGCCATTTATGAGTAAAAAATTTACCTATTTTATTTACATTTAGCAGATGTAATTTATCAAATAATATTATTTTCTGCATACTTCGATGAAACAATATTTCTGTTATGTAAAAAGTATATTTTTATTTACTTATATTAGCGGTGTTCTACCTACTTACAGGGAAAAGATGAGAAAATAGGGTAAAGAAAAGCAATACAATTTTTTTATTTAGAGTTTTATTGCATAATTGTTGGGTTACAATTTTTTTCGAAGTACACTCCGCTGTTATACCTTCTTTTGTAATTCTTGTTACAGTTTTCTCTGACACACCTGCAATTAAATTATGAACAATTAAAAATAATAGTAACTTTAAGTTTATAATGCTTATGTAATATGTAATATATGTTTTAATTTCAGTTACCTAGTTTCATCACGTTATGTGTTTATTCAATTTTGTCGCAAAAACGAATTTATATCATATAAGTCCCACCAATACAGCAAAAAATTATTAAATGGCAACTCTAAAAAGTACCTGTTATGGCGGCAACTCTCTTCCGAACATTGTTTAGTGGTATTAAAACACCTTGATTCTTATGTTCCGCTTCACAGAACTCTTTTACCTTTAATATCATTTCTCGAGCCGAACTTTTTACAACTTTTGGCATTGTAATAAATCTTTAAAATGCACTAAGCTAGTTAAAAATTCACAAAAATCTACCACAACAAACGAACTTGATAACATCGATGAATGACAACATTGCCGACCTGTCAAATTTAGTTCCAAAAATCACCGCGGGACTTCTTTCATGAAAAGCACTATAAGTAGTTTAATTGTTAGCATAGCTATTAATCAGTTTGAAACAGTATCAAAAAGAAAGCGGAAAATTGGGCATACATGATTTTGACAGAACTTGACGTATCGCGAATCCAGATAACTTGTTATGTCAGAGACTAGAGTCCGCGCCACCACTGAATGCCGATAGACGCGGCGCTAGCGAGTAGCTCAGCGTAGTAATATGTTGCTAGTGCTAGGTGCAAGGCTATTTTACCCCAACGTAACATTAATTAATATGAAATTCGCGAACTACTCTCCAAGATTTGCTTCTAATGTTTTACCTTATAACGAATAAAATAATATTTCACTGTAACGCCAAATTTAGTTCCAGGGTTCCTGTCGGCAATGAGTGGTGGCGCGGACTCTTTGTTGGCTTTAGTGACTTTCGGTCTATGTGCGTATTCAACACTCGCTTGTACGATGATGATTTCATGTTTAAAAGAGTACCGAGAGTTTTTTACGCCGGCCTTTTCTCTCGGCCTTCACCCTCTGTCTTCTTTGCCGCTGAGTAGGGATGTCTACCGAGACAAATTTAATGACGTGGAATAAGTGATACCTGTATCTTATATTCCATTTTTTTTACGGTGAACGAAAATGTCGTGAGAAAACCAGCCTGCTTTACAAGGTGTTATAATTATATTTATGCCCAAGGTATTACAAGTCGATACAGATATAAATGTTTTTTTTTTAAATATTTCAAAAACAAGATCTGACCCAAAAACTCAAACAATTTAAACGTTTACCTTAATAACCGTCCCCTAATTCCGTCCGGCCCTCATTTAAAAGTCCAAAAGTTTGGGCCCGTGAACTATTTCCTTTTATTTGTTAAACAATTGAGTAAAACAGTCGTTTGTATTCCGCCGCTTTCCAAGTAAAATGTATAACTGAGACTATTTATTTACATAAGTGGTCATTTATATTACGAAAGTAAGTAAGTGGTTCGTTCTCGTTTGATTTAAATCTGGTACATTTCAGATCCTTACACATTCACACACCCACGGCCAATAATGCTTTAGTTTTATTGATTTATTTATTACATAAATACATACATCATCCTTACGGACGTTTTTATTTTTTTTTATATACGAGGTGAAAATGCGCTAACGCAGGCTGGCATCGAGGATGTCGAGCTTGACGCGGGACTGTGGGGCTGGGTCTACACTCAAAACCCTCTGCTATTCAGAGGGGTAGCGAGACCCCACCCACTAAAAACACCTCAGCCCTTCACATGCCCTTAATATGGGCCCTCGGGGTTCGCTAGGCATTCTACCCAAGGGACCCGGGCTTATATCCGACATAGAGAGCTCATTCAAGACCTGCGGTTCCGGGCCACTCGAGGTCGAGCCCCCAGCCTTGAACTACCGGTCAGTCTACGGTCATCCCCAGACCTCTCCCTCAATCGCTCAGCTGCCTCCTTCTGCAGCATTACATGCTCACAGAAGGTGACTAATGCACTCCAGGCCTCCTCACTTCCTAGCATAGCTAAAATAATACCCGGTAAAGAGAGGTCCGACCCTATGACCGATACCAGGTCATGACGCTCCCTTGTCCAGGTGACACACTCATCCACAGTATGCTCCGCCGTGTCATTTGGAGCGCCGCAATGGTGGCACAACGGATGCATCTCCCTTCTAGGCACCTTATGCAGATACCGCCCAAAGCATCCATGGCCAGACAGTACCTGCGAAATCATCCTTACAGACTATGCCAATACGACCTTAATTGAGTTTAGTCATATGTATAGTATGTAGTCATGTGTTTGTATATTTTCTGTCCGCCTGGTGACCTGTTACCAAAGGACTTCTATAGTCCTCTAAAGGCACCAGCCTATCACAAAGATATCTCACATACCTACAGTATGTAAACCCGTAAAATCCAATATTATGAAGAGGAAAATAAAATTTATTATTATTGTGACAGTCCATGTTTCTTCGTTATTGTACGCAAGTGTTCCGCATATTTATAGAAAATTGCGTTTTTTCACAGCCAGGAATCTAAACAACCACCTGAACGTTAAAATTTTCTCGTCGCGCTTCGCACTTAACTAAAACTAACGAAAAAAATAAAACAAATTAAATAAACTTTATTCAAGACAGAAATATGGTTATAACAATTTTTTTTATATTATATTATTATATTTATTTTTTTTACATTTCACACCAATTGACCTAGTCCCATGCTAAGCTGGTGAAGCTTGTGTTATGGGTACTAGACAACGGATATACATACTGCATATTATAAATAGATATATATATATTTAAACACCCAAGACCTAAGCACAACACCAAATGCTCATCACATCGATGTTCGTCTCAGCCGGGGATCGAACCCGGGACCCATGGATTCGCAGTCAGGGGGTACTAACCAATAGACCAATGAGTCGTCAAAGAAAGAAAGAAGAAAGACCAATTGAACTAACTCTAGCCACAGTAGGAAACCCCTGTGTTGTGGGTAACTAGATTACAATTATTCCGTGGTACATGATACATGTTTAAAACAATAATTTTAAGAAAACCAAAGTCGTATTGTTTGTTTGCTTAAAGCAACTTAGTTTTGTTTCACATATACGATACTAGGGTGTTAAGCCTTAAGCTACTTAAATATTAGGCGCCAAGAGATTTTCTCCGATTGCATCACGTTGCAATATAACAGATTTCATTATCTCCAAGTATACGTGTTAGATAACCATGGAAATTCCTCTGAAGGTTGTAGTTACGTTTAAGTATTCGTAGCACTTCGTAGCAGCCGTAGCAATTCGTAGTCATTGTTTGCTACGGCATAATCATATTACTGAATGAGGTTCTTGCAAGGTGTTTTCGTGTTGTATTTTAAAATTATTTGTGTGTAATAGTAAATCCAAGGTCTTTGTGTAGACTACACTTGCGTGCGCTATTTAAAATGAACGAGGCTCGATTGACCTTGTTTGTTTATATAATTAAACTTTAATAAGTAAACTAATACAAAACTACTGGCTAAATTTCCCTTTCTTAATACTTTGAGAGTTACTAGAAATAAAAAAAGGGTTGCCTATCCACTACTATAACAGCTTTGAATATGCTTTCGCTTAAATAACTCAAGTACTAACATGACAATATTGATATGTCCTAGATAACAATGTTCCTTTTTATCGTAATTTGATGTCTTATGCTGATTAGGACGTTTATTTATTTATTAAAGTACACCACATCATATACAGGGTGGCGCAATAGAACGTGCATTTATTAAGTATAGGCTAAAAAAATAAATACAAAAGGTATAGTTGAAATAAAATATGGGATGATTAGGTAATTAAATGAAGTTTATTTTTTTAAAACAACATCATCCAAATGACGGCCCCCTCGAAGATGGCACTCCTCTAAACGCGTACGCAGATATGTGAAAACTCTTGTCAATAAATCTCGGGTGATAGCTACCATCTCCCCACGATGTTCCTCGGATTGTTCATGTAGATTTTATGTTTGAGGTATCCCCACACACACACATACACAAAAAAAAGTTTGCCAGTAAAGCCAGTAAAGCCAAGGGATATCACCTCTTTTGGAAATTAGTCTTGCAGGAAACATCTGTCTCACAACCGCCAAAGAGTCATTTTTTTAGCCTATACTTAATAAATGCACGTTCTATTACGCCACCCGATATAATGCATTTTCTACAGTATAAGTTATCTTTTCTAAAATATAGCAATCAAATATAGAGTATTTACAGTTTTCTTAACCTACATAGTCATAATAAACATAACTAAAACTTAATAAAAAGTAAATATAAAAAAATTGTTTGGTACCTGTGGCGTACACTGCTTTAACTTTAACGCTGGCAGCATTTCCTCGCTGTATTACGATACTTATTTGTTGAGCAAGGAAAGCACCAGCTCTAGGGTCACCGGTATTACCAGGCGCCGACTTAAATCTTTATATAGTGCCTGTGCACCCCACAGCCCAAGAATCTGTACTCCAATAACAATTATGGGAAACATAATATATTTTAGAAAAAACAATGATACAATTTTATATTTTACTAGTAATTTTTTTGCTTAACAATGCGGATAAGTTACCACATAGGCGCCAAACATTGACATCTAAATTTGTAATCTTCTATGTTCTAATATTAGTAGTGTGTATTTTATAATATATTTCACAGTTTTAGAACTAATACATAACCTCCTAACTCCTCTTTCACCACACCAGCATCATCATCTTATGCCTTACATAAGTCCTTTTTAGTTCTCCTTTTGAGTTAAAATTATGAAAGACAGATTTAGTTTCTATGAATAAGACATCTTCTAGATACAGGTTGTTGCGAATACTATTCTTGTTTGAGCCACTTAATTTGAAGCTCTCGGGCGTCTTAATTGTGTCAGACGGTTTATTAAATTGTATATACATGCTTTGCGGGTTTTTAATTAATGTTAACGAAATATATGTTTTGTATCTTATTATATATGTTATTTTCTTTAAATTATGTTTGAACGAATCGAATATTGTGATTTAAATTTTGTGTAGGTAGTAGTGAACCACCTAATAGACTAGGAGGGACTTGTGTCTCTTTCATTTGTTTTTATAAAGCAAAGCAGTTTTTGCTATTGTGGGAAAAATTTAACCATTTTTAATTATCACAATGCACTTACACTCTCCACCTCCCACCCAGGGAAGTCAACAATGAAGGAGTGAACTCCAGGGTGCTTCTCGACGAGCGTAGTTTGAAAGGGGTTAACGGAATCAGGTTGTGTAGTTACCAAGCGCTATCCTCCGGAGTGCAATTTATAGAAACTGAACGGCGATGATAAATCTTACTTGATTTCTTTACGTCTAAAAACTTCAACTGCAATTCATGTGTGTATTTAAATGTATAAAATTCTCGTGACACGGTAATTAAACTCCTCCAAAATGGCTCGACCGATTTTCGTGAAATTTTGTGTGCATTTCGGTTAGGTCTGTGAATCGGACATCTATTTTTCATCACCCATGTTATGGGTCACCCCCTAAATTTAGTTCTTTAGACAAATTTTTGTTGTTTTTATTTTTTATGATACAGCATACACAAATACATACAACCCTTAATTTGCACCCCTCTTTGATCAACCCCTATTTTTAGTTATTGAACTAAAAAATTGTTTCCTAGTAATAATATACATGGCAAAACAACGTTTGCTACTATTTAAATAAAGCCTTAAAGGTTGTTTTTTAAATCCATAATATTTATTAAATAATACAGAAATATTACCCTCATTTAAAACGCACACGAAAAACCGAGCAACCGTGAATATTAGGACTTTTTTACTTTTATTTGAATCATCCCAAAAAGGCTTTCATACGCAAAAGCTTTCATATTTGCAAAATATGTTTGTCTATGGAAAAAAATATTTCAAACATAGACGTATTCATGTCCATATTTGGAAAAAGGCTCGCATTTAGATTTTATGCAAATCCTTTATGCGATGATAAAGGTTATTTGAATGAAAATCTCCAGAGGTTAAAGTCTCATATGATTCTCTATGGTCTATGGTAGTATTTCTCTGGTCTATGTAGCATTTCTCTGGTCTATGTAGCATTGAGTAGCTCTGTATTTTGAATTCTTGAATGGACAGAAACCGCTCCATATTTTTTTATAGAACAGTAGGCGAACGGGAGGCTCATCTGATATTAAGTGATACCATCCTTGCATGACATAAAGGCTCGCAAGTACGTTGCCGGCCTTTAAGAATTTGTACCTTATCTTGAAGGACCCTAAATAGAAATTTATTTGGAAAATACTTCGTTAGTGGTGGTGCGCGGCAAATAGTGCCTAAAAACGCTCAGTTTTGGAACGACGGACGTCGTGGTGATACGGGTGGAATTTCGTACCTCAACGTCCGATGATGAAACTTAGCTGCAGGTCATCAGAACAACCTACCTAAAATGGGCATTGTCTTGCAGTGACTGTATCTGCAGTACGTAAATTACATAGTTGAGAGTTTGTGACATTATATAATTTGTTCTACTTGGCACTGTTCACCCCGTCTGGAGAACATGGCAAGAAGCCAGGTGAAAACGCCTCGGGATTCGTATATTGTAACTGGAATGGTGACTTTATAGCGTCATTTTAAGATTCTACATAGTAGAATTCTACTTAGCAGTTGATAAACTTAAGTTTAAGTTAATATATCAACTATAGTTTTATCTAATATATAAAATTCTCGTGTGACAATGTTCGTTCCCATACTCCTCCGAAATATTTAAGTATATGCATTATGCATATACAGTAACTATGAGAATCGGCTACTAAACCCCTAAGTGATGATGATGGTGATGTCCAGCCCAAAAAAAAAAATATTTTTAGGCATTTTTCTTCGTTTTTATTTTTTTATGATACAACATACAAAAATATATATAACCCATAATTTTCACCTCTCTATCAACAAATCCTACTTTTTATTATCGTAGATAGTTATTTTTATTGAAAAAATGTTTCCTAGAAATAATATAGGGGCAAAACAACGTTTGCCGGGTCAGCTAGTTTATTTATAAAATATATACACACATCCTTACACACTAAGCGATAGTGTCAAACGGTGTGGTATACATTAGTTACAAAGTCGTTTAAGGTAAAACAAAGATTTACTTAAAAACACTTTATTTTTTTATTTTTTTTGTTGGACAATTCACACCAATTGACCTAGTCCCATGCTAAGCTGGTGAAGCTTGTGTTATGGGTACTAGGCAACGGATATACATACATATTATAGATAGATAGACATATAAATACATATTTAAACACCCAAGACCTAAGCACAACACCAAATGCTCATCACATCGATGTTTTCTCAGCCGGGGATCGAACCCGGGACCCATGGATTCGCAGTCAGGGGTACTAACAACTAGACCAATGAGCCGTCAAATAAATAGAAAATTTAAAAAGTGTAGTCTCTGTGTACCTTTAATGCTGGAATTTTCTCGCTGTATTGCAATAATTCGTTGAGCGAAGAAAGCCATAGCTCTGGGGTCACCGGTACTATCTACAGGGCGGCAACTTGAATCTTTAATTAGTGAATAAATTTCTGGTATTTTTGCATATTAGACTCACTTCGATATACGTTGGAACTTTAATTACGCAGTACAAAACCTCAATATTGAAATCAGTATCGCTTTTTAAATGTTACGTGGTAGCCCGCCTTGAGTAATTTGAGTGCTATCCTTAGAGTTTTGTGACAGATGAGCAAATAGCATTTCGTTCTGGAAACAAAGGCCGCCAGGGCCCGTAAAAGGCATTTTAAAACTTAATAAACGTACTTCGTACTTTCCATTGCATAATTAAATGGTCTCTGGGGAGGCTTGCCGTATACATTTTTAATTATTATAGACTGTAGTTAACGAAGTGAGAGGTCAAAAGCGAAAAAAATTTCATACTATTTTTATTAAACAATGATATTGTTACAAATTTATTTCTTATGAGTTTGTTGCTTACCTATGTTTTATTTTGTGACGTATAAATCATTTAATCATATAGGTAACAGAATGTACACTTATGACTCGTCAGTAAAGAAATACATATCTATGAATGCTTCTAATTTACAGCCAGTTCTCAAATCAAGGGCGTAGAACGGGAGAGAAGAACTGGCAATAAACTCTCCGCCACTCTTTTTAATCGCCATTTTTTTTACACAATCGGAACATGTCAAATTTGTATTTACAATTTTCTTAACCTACTTTTATTATTCCTATAATTAAAAATTAATAAAAGAAAATTAAAACAAATTTTAAAAGTTTGGTCCCAGTGTACCTTTAACTACCAGCGTTTAACTAAAGATGCGTACAGACTATATAACATAACATGTTATACAACATTGCTATACAACATGTTTCAGATAATATGGACACTGAATGTTATAAAACATTTTTTTTTTTTTTTTTTTATGTAATAGGAGGCAAACGGGCAGGAGGCTCACCTGATGTTAAGTGATACCGCCGCCCATGGACACTCACAATGCCAGAAGGCTCGCAAGTGCGTTGCCGGCCTTTCAGGAATTGGTACGCTCTTTTCTTGAAGGACCCTAAGTCGAATTGGTTCGGAAATACTTCTGTGGGCAGCTGGTTCCACATAGTGGTGGTGCGCGGCAAAAACTGCCTTAGAAAACGCTCTGTTGTGGAACGACGGACGTCGAGGTGATACGGATGGTATTTTGTATTTTGCCTTGACGTCCGATGATGAAACTCAGCTGCAGGTATTAGACCGAACAACTCCTCTGAACACTCTCCATGGTAAATGCGGTAGAAGATGCAGAGAGATCCCACATCTCTACGCAACGCCAAGGGATCAAGCCGCACTGAAAGTGACTGGTCGTCGACGATTCGAACCGCTCTTCGTTGAATACGGTCAAGTGGAAGGAGCTGGTACTGGGGAGCTCCCGCCCAGAGGTGAGAGCAGTACTCCATATGGGGCCGAATTTGAGCTTTATATAGTTGCAAGCGGTGGCCCGGAGTGAAGTACCGTCTCGCCTTGCTGAGCACACCAAGCTTTTTGGAGGCTAATTTAGCCTTTCCTTCCAGATGACCGCGAAACTGAACGTTATTCGATATGTCAACGCCCAGTATTCCGATGCTAGCTGAGGCTTTAAGGAGAGTGTCTTCAAAGAGGGGAGTAGCGACAAAGGGAGTTTTTTTAGCGGAAAACGCGCATACTTGTGTCTTCTTGGGGTTAAATTGGACTAGATTTAGTCTACCCCAGTCCGAGACTCCACGTAGAAGAGTTTCGACTTCAGACACAAGTTTGTTCCGGTACTCATCGACAACAGCCCGAGAAATACCTGCCCGGCCAGTGTAAAAAGTATCACCAGTGCTGTCGTCCGCATAGCAATGAATGTTGCTAAGCTGCAACATATCATTGATATGCAGAATAAACAGGGTCGGGGATAGGACACAGCCTTGTGGGACACCAGCATTCACAGGTTTCAGGACGGAGCATGCTCCGTCGATGACGACTTTGATGCTCCGATCAGCGAGAAAGCTGGAAATCCAGTTGCATAATTTCTCAGGGAGCCCGTAGGCTGGAAGCTTCGAGAGCAGTGCTCTGTGCCACACCCGATCGAAGGCTTTCGCTATGTCCAAACTTACCGCCAGCGCCTCCCCCTTGGACTCAATTGCCTCTGCCCACCTATGTGTAAGGTATACAAGGAGGTCACCAGCTGAGCGACCACGACGAAAGCCGTACTGAGAATCGCTAATCAGCTGGTGGCCCTCTAGATACCTCAGGAGCTGGCTGTTAATAATGGTTTCCATTATTTTGGAGAACAAGGAGGTTATTGGGCGATAGTTGGACGGATCAGAGCGATCGCCTTTTTTAGGGATCGGATGTATCGAAGCGATCTTCCAGCACTTCGGAACAGTGCCGAGCGTGTAAAGGTACCGGAAAAGGCGCGTTAGGACCGGAGCCAACATGTTATAATAACATGTTATTAATATGTATGCTAGGACGAACCCAGCATCTACGTTTTTTTTGTTTTTCTTTTGTTATTTAAAATGGTTATATAACATTGTTATATTGCATTGTTATTCTAATGTGTACAGTATTGTTTTATGTTATAATGTTGAATAACAAGGTTACATAATGTGGACGTGTTATAAAACACATGTTATATTATATGTTACATAGTCTGTACGCACCCTAACAGCATTTCCTCGCTGTATAATTTTTAGTCTTATGTTTGTGGTATTAGTGTTTTGTTAGTGTGTAAATTTGTATAATTAAATCAATAAAAAAAGAAAGTACCTACACTTAATTCCGCGATCGAGGCTGGATCGATTTTGGCGAGTACCCTCGGTATAGCTTCATAATTGTAAATAAAAAATGTATTTTTTATTGAAATAACGTTTTGTTCTGTAAATTTATCATTCAAACACATGTGTTCAATAAAAGAGCTTTGTTTTCACAATTATTTAAATAAAAATGAATCGTAAAATTATTGAAATATGTTTAATGATTCATTAAACTTGGATAATACCGTGAGCAATTAGACTCGGTTGACAAATCGTAAGAAATTCACTGATTGAGACATGATACAAAGCCCAGAGATAGGTTTGGATTATAAATTCACGTCGCGAGTTATGTAATCTAACATTAGTTAGGTAACAAATATATATTTTAGTTATTAAGTAGAAGCGTAAACATTTTAAGCAATCATCGCACACTTGAAGCCAAAATGAGCCCTTTAGTTTTTTCCAGACTCATAAATTGTAATTTAACATTCTCGTTGTTGATAATGTCCAAAAATGTCGACTATACTTGTATTGAAGTGTCACTAACTTAAGGCAACTACTACCCCTAATTTTATGTCAGTTATAAGCTCATATTTTAAATGATTAAAGTCAGTTGTTAGCTGCAAACAAAGTGTTTCATTTAACATATATATGTATATGAACATGTACAACAACCGCCACCGAACTTAACTCGGGTATATAAACTCTTTTGCAAAAAAACGGACACCTAAGAAAATTTACTTTTTAACGTCGATTTTAGATTATTAATGAAATTTAATTATCTGACGTAGTCTGTATATAATCGTGTAAATTAATACGTGTGAAGTTAATTCTGGCATTTTTTATTATGTTTTCCTGAATTATTTAAAACCGATGTATTTTTTTAAATTAAACAAAGTTACAAACCTAATAACGAGTGTAAGAAGAGGTTCTTGCCAGAATCACAGCTTGCATCCTTCTGGGCATGCTTTCCACGATGTTATTAATAAAGATTTGAGAATACGTTCCCACTCGTCAGTCGCCAAGTTGAAGAAGACGGCAATGACTCTTTTACCTCTGATGTTTTGTGGAGCAGGTTGCACTGATCTCTTTAGAAGAACATATGCTCAATTGTACTGAGATCAGGACTTCGAGCTGGCCTATCTAACCGACAGATCCCAACTCCTCGCCAGTAGTGTGCGGTCGACCATAAAAATGGAAACATGTTCTATTTTTACTAAATACCTTAATAAATTTGCATTATTGTTGTGTCTGAATCCTCACACGCGAAGTTCGCGCCTTTTGTGTATTGTGCGATTGTTTATACAACCTTCAGTAATGTCGCCGTTGAGCTCCGTAGTGCTTTATATATAGTAAGAAATTAACGAATAAAATTACTAAAAAAAACAAATTAAATTACACGAAATTTACCACACAATTTCTATTAATTAATAAACAACACATAACCAAAAATTCAACAACAACAAGTATAAGTAACGTCTATAATATCTAGTGCGAGCGGCGAAGAAGTGAGTGCACCACACCGCGCGCCGTGCTTTTATAGCCTGAAAACCAGTTCAGTCCAGTATACCCCTCTCGTACGCTTCAGTTGAGTTTTTACAGCTTATTATATATATATATATAAAGTTAAAATCTGTTATAACGACATCGAAGGGGCTACTCATATTTGGTCGTAAAAACCGATGACGTTGTTATTAAGTACCTAATTTAATATAATTCAGCCGGGACCTTTGACTTTGGTCAATAATTACCGGTATGTTGTTCTAATCGATGTCGTCATAAACGGGTTTTGACTGTATAACTACGGTTTTGACAGTTATTAAAGTACTTTACAGAATAATGTAATAAAATCAAGATATCTTACATTAGAAAACCACTGTGGTTTGTATAAATGTAACCATAACAGGAACGCGACAAATGCATGTAAAAGTAGTTTTTCTACTTACTTTAGCCTTTAGCCGCGGTAGCAAATACCTCAACGTTCTCTCGCCATATACGTTCTTTGCTCTCGATGTACAGAGCCGAACACACGCACACACGTCACAGCTTGGGTCTGTACGTCATGCTCAACTCGTTTTTTATGTACACTTGTGTTTCCACCATAAGGTTAATTTAAATCTAATAGTTTTTTTTATTAATTACTATACCTTTTTTTTATTGTTGGGAAATCAATTTACTGACCCCCGCACCGGGGCAACGATTTAAAAGTGACGCGGGGAGTGTGGGGGTCAGTCCGTATGGTACAATGGACGCTAAGTTCGCTGTGGACGATTAATAACTATACCTACTCTAAGGGAGTATACAAACTGACTTACATAAACATAATATGAAAGACTATGACGTATAAAAAACGCTAAGCTGAAAAACGGAACGCCATATGTCAGGAAAAAATAAAGTTATATTCTCGCTACACGGCAGCACGTGTTACCGCGAAAATATTTATTACCATAAAGATATCCTGATTTATTATCACTGGTAAATAATTTATAGTCTCCGTTTTTGCTTTGACATACACTTTAATTTAATATAATTTATAGTGCAATGAATATTGTTTCATTAAGTTTATGAATGATTTGTTTCAGAAATTTTATGAATTTTAATACACGAAGGAAGCCTTGAGGGCACTTCGAGAGAGGAGCGTATTCGACTTTGAGTCGTTCAAGAGCGTACCAATTCTTAAAAGGCCGGCAACGTACTTGCGAGCCTTCTGGCAATGTCACAGATGAGCGTCTTGTCCATTTGCCCTGTGTTATATAAAAAATTAAAATAAATTGTATTAAATTACTTTCAGAACTTTGAATTGCAATAACTTTAAACCACAAAAGCTTTAAATCACAATACGGAGTTGAAATCATATATCATAAATTAATGAAACAATATTGTAAAACAGATTGGAATATTCAACAGACTAAACAAATCTATCTGAATTATAATCTGTGGGCGTTTAAAAAAGGAATTATAATAACCTCATTTTCTTTGATCATGTTTTGTTTTTAATATATATAATCTGTTGAAGACATTATAGGATCGTTTTAACGTTCTTAATTCAAAAAGTGTATGGGCATAGTGGCTTGAGCGTGCGTTCATCACCCGTCGTGCATTCCGAAATGTCACTTCTATTTCTATGTCGCTAAAGCGTGGTGAAGGAAATTCTGAGAAAAATGGTAGAAGGCCTGACCTCCTTTTTGTCTATTAAGAAAAATAAATGATCACAAAACAGAACAGAAATTATAATACCACTAGCTTTTTATTAAAAGTATTGAACTTTGAAAATAAATACGTAATTAATAAACAACGTTGAGGCACTTAACATAATGTTGTGCTTAGTCTGCATTAAGCACTAACATTGCCTGTTCATACATTAACATGACACGTTGTTGCCATAACTACTACACGGTCACGAGCGCCTAACCACCGCTGTAAGCAGCTAGTTAACCTATATATTTTTGTTATTGGGGGTTGAAAGTATTTTTGAATATTCAAAGACAGTGTAGCGACACCAATTTACGCTTATAAATCACTGCGATGACGTCATTATTCACAGTCAGGTATTCCGGCCTCTAATATATAATATACATATACAACTTCTCGACCTTAGCCAATTGGGCCTTCAGTGGCTAGACTGGTCAATGATTCTCCCTTTAAGCTTGAGGAACCTTCTTCCACAAAAGTAGTTCTCAAAGGCGTGAGAAATAATCAATATATTTATATGAAATTATAAAACTTGTCTCTGTATTATTATATATGTTAACGTGTTGTGTAAAACGTTGGAGATTCTTATAAATATGTCAAAAAATTAAGCTTTTAATTGGTGGCCATTTTTATAATAGCGGTCTGACACGATAGTCAGCCGGCATAATTGAACAAAGATCAACGGCGCGTTGTCGACTTTTTCACGGAGGCTCTGTTCTATAAGGCAGGTAGGTCGAATCTTCTTTTGAAACAGAATAGTCATAAAGCTATCGTGTCGATAAAAATAATATAATAATAATACAATGTGCGAATAGAAATAATAAGAAGGATCAAAAATGAAAAAAAAAATATTTGTCTATTACTAAGCTATTCCAACAGATTCTACTAAAAATAAACTATTCTATGTTCTGTACTATCGTCGATTTTAAATATAGAACTCAAATAACGAAACCGTAAAACCCGCCCTACAAACTAACAATAAAGCTCAAAAAAGCTGCATTCACAAGGATGTATTGAACGTTATTCAGAAAGCATTTTCTCATCCGTTTCAGAGGGAAATGGGTAAAATGCATACACAGCGGTCCTCGCCAAACAATAGTTGAGTGGCTGGGGGCGTAGTCGTTTATCATAGTATCTGTTGATGCAGGCTTTTGGGATTAACTACCGATTTTGTTTGATAAATGGAATGCGGAATATTTTAAATACGGACAGAAACTTCTGACAGTTGATGTATTCATGAACATAAGATTTTTTATATAGAACAAAAAGTTTGTATCGCATGCATGAAATTTTATATAGAAATGTGAGGCAATCCTCTAAATAATATTGATGTTTAAATTTAAAAGAAAATGTGACTGTTACTATTAAATTACCTGTATTTTTTTCTTGAAATAAAACAGTGAAATAATTAACAGATTTCGCATTACGTTTCTTACTCGTTTATTTGTGCCTATAACCCTTATTTATTCAATACAGGCTGTTTAAAAAGATTTTTGAAGTGAAACTTCTTTAGGTTCATGAGGGTACATTTTGTACGGATGAAACGTCACGAAGATGTGCAGCGTTTTTGTCGCAGAAAAGGGAGAGAGCGATTGAGACCGATTGAGAGAGAGTGAGAAGGCCGAATTAAATTAAGAAAATAAAATTTCGTAAAGAGAATTTATTAAATATTAGTATTTTATATTTTATGCAAAATAATTTATTGAAATCTCAAATGACGAATTGTATTTTAAAATGCCACGTGATTTATTGTCGAAGAAAAAAAATTAAAAAATAATACGACTCGACACTTTTAATACTTTAATAACAACTAAATTCATAAAATTCCTAACATATCTTCCTTTTTATGTCCAAGGAGGGAACTCCTTAAGAGCCAAAGATCTTGCGTTCCGTTACGCGTCTACACTACATTTTTACTACTAAAAATCTCTCTGCTTGTTATCGCATATATCATGGGAAGTGCTGTTCAACAAGTATATGTGAAGAGTTTAGTTAGTAGTTTTATTTACATATAGATAGGTAGAAAAAGGTTTATTTAAGTGATATTTTCTCGCTATTCGGTAACCTTAAATTTCGGTCTGATATACCGTTTTTCATAACTTTTACGATGATCGTAAAGAAAATATATGGGTCGGGCTATCCGATGTGCTATTTACGATTCATTGATTTTTTAATTAAATATCCATCTTCATTTTGTAGATAAGCTAAGGTATTACAGGATTACGTAAGATATCTTACTATGCAAGATTATTAATTTTAGAGATGTTGGCAAAATTAAGTTTTAGTTTACGTTTGGGGAAAACTTAATATTATCTGTATTAAAATTAATTAGAAATACTCATTAAATTTTACTCACATTTCCACTTACCGAAAAAGTTTTTAATAATTTAAGATTTTGAAATAATATACCGAATCTAATCTAAGTCTTTCAAGAAAAGAGCGTACCAATTCTTAAAAGGCCAGCAACACACTTGCGAGCCCTCTAGCATTGAGAGTGTCCATGAGCGTTGGTATCACTTAACATCATGTGAACCTCCTGCCCGTTTTCCCCCTGTTTTATATTAAAACAAATTGTGAGTAATTTAAAATAAAAATAAAACATTTCATACATTTCCTCTTCAGAAATGTGAGGATACTCATGTCATAAAAGACTGAATTGATTTTGATCAAAGTCTGTTTCTTAAGTTGGAATATACTTGATACAGATGCATCGATATGATTTTTTAACATTTCAGATATTAGTACTACAGTCAAGACCGTTTACGACGACATCGTTTATACCATACATACCGGTTATATTGACCAAAATCTAAGGTCCCGGCTTAATTCTATTGTAGTACTTAATAACAACGTCATCGGCTGTTACGATTATTATCGGTTTTTAAGAGCAAATATCAGTAGTCCCTTCGATGTCGCTATTACAGATTTTGACTGTATATTTATATTATCATACACAAATATTTTGCAATTTCAACATTACATAACCCTTTTTTTTAAGCAGGATAAAATGGAGAACGTAAGTGTCGAAATAATTAAAAAAAAACAAGAAAAGAGGAGTTTTACACCCTATTTTTTTAAAGGAAGTTTGACACCCTTGTATTTCGTAAAAAATAAAATTTATTGCAATATTTCTTTGAGGCTTAAATAGCTATGTAAGACTCCTAAAGGGTTCACTACACTTCTATTGTATGGCCTCAAAAAAGTTATAAAGCAAAACTCAATTTGAAAAGTGCCATGTACCATTAACCTTGCAATAGATTACAATTTTATCGATTAGTAATAACTCGTACGACAAAGTTAGCTATAGTTTGTACACGGTACATAAGAACGATCAATAAAGTTATCAGCTCCACTGTCCTAGACTGGTACTTTTAAAATTAAAAATGGCTCTGGCACGGTTTGTGCATTAGCCAGCGTCAAGTATAAGATTTTTATAATTCGTACTTGCCTTAGAAATTGGACCGTCCTCCATGTACGGTGTTAAGCACTCGCCCGGTACCGCACAACCCTTCCAAAGGCCTAGAACAAATTTAAATTAAATTTAAACTTGCCCTCGAACCGGGAATCGAACCCGGTACCCCTCACCTAGCTGCCACTTACGCATGTTTATAATTGGGTTATTATATAAATAACTAATACGTCATACGTCAATCCTAAAACGTCTATCACGTGTTTATGACGCGAATAAAGTGTTCTTAATTCTAAGTACATCATACACTTATACCACTTCATGGATTCGGTAGAGAAGTTGGTACTATTAAAACAACCTAATCAAATGTTCCCACATAAATGGATTGTTTTTAACGCTTTACGTCGGAGGAAACGGGTACGTCTAAACCGTAATGTATATGACATACGGCAGTCATACATAGCGAGCAGAGGTTTCGGTTAGCAAGCTTTCATCCCTGAACGAACTCCGGCTGGGCATTTATCTTTCTGTGGACATTTAACACACGCTCGCACGGCGAAGCAAATCATCGTTAGGAAACCGGAATGTCTTAGGCGGCGTCCTAATTGGGAGCGATCGTACGATGGCGCGATGCGTTTTTCATCTCACGATCAAAGTGGTCGTGCGATGACTTAACAGGTGTCCTAATAGATCGCGCGATGTCCATCGTGTGATGCCGTCGTTCGCCCCTCGCGCGTCGACGCATCGCGTAGTAACCGATTAGGACACTCAAAAGAGATCTGTTGCTTTGATTACATGATCGCACGATCAAACGCATCGTACGATCGTTATTAAAGCATTTCATGTGCTCGCACGATTACCTGCGAGGTTCAAATAGGACACTCTGATGAAATCTGTATGTTTGAACTCATCGCACGACGAGACTGCATCGTGTCAGCGTGCGATCTTCGCCAATTAGGACAACGCCTTAGCCCTAAACAGTAGGGTGGAGCGTGAATTTTTTTTTGGGCTTTTGATTTGGGCTGGGTTGGGAATCGGTGCTCCATAGGGATACGAACTAAAGATACTATGACAGGATTTTTATATTTTCAGTAGAAATTGTGCCCCAAAGCCACTGAAAAAAACATGAAAGTCTAAAAACAGGGGTTCAAATTAAAATCAATAAATAAATAACTGGAAGTATTCTTATATATTTTATTTATTAATATTAATATATGAATACCAATAAAGGCATAAAATCAAATAGTTTATACAATTAAGACAAGGAAAAGTTAGGAAAAATGCTGCAAATGGGGTAAATTTCCTAAAAATTACTTAGTTCTGTACTCTGCCTTGGTATTGAAAATCAGCATGATTTTACAGGATTTCAACGTATTTTTTATCCATCCTTTCCGTCTTTCGGGCCCACATACAGCAGAGCACGCTTCAGTCACAATTTTGATGCACCTTTCACTTGCATGAGTGTGACACGGCATTTGACGATAGAGTGTCAAAATTTGAGTTTCTACTACATATATCTGGGTTGGCGATAGCATCCTTCAATAAGTCGGTGCTAATTTGTTTCAGGACTGTCGGTTCAGAAACTTTGTCCTATTCAATCAGGTCATATGCTCTGCGTTGAAGTTCAAGCTTGGCACCTTGAAGACTCTGACAGGAGCGAAGATCGACTTTTTTCCCTGATAATCACGATCCGCCTGAGAGCTAGTTCTCGGATGTGGCTACTCTTTCGCAGTGACCGAAATAGCCATTCCTTTGTATCACGGGTCGACAATTTTCTTTAAGTGCGTTGGAAGATACCGAGTCAATTTAATTGTCTCGTGTAGGTGTTTTGCCCCGTAAACACACAAAGGTTTCGTTTTTATATGGAACCACATTGGGGCATAAACCTTCAAGACGAATTCAGTCACAGTCATCTGTTTTTCAGTCGGATTCTTGGTGGAAATGTACAGCCTGAGAATTGAGTTGGCTGTCGTCATCCAACGCGAATGACAGATTTTTCCTGGACACCTCATAGCCAAGTTTTCATCACAATTTCTTGCATTAATAGCCTGACATATTTCCAACAAATATAGGTGATCTGCGTTTATATACCCACGAGTTCTTGTGATATCAGGCAGGTAATAGTTTATTGGTACAAAATCAACTACTGGGAGGCATTTTTGCAGGTGACACAAGCTTAATTGATTTGCTTGTAACTGGCACACTAGCCACTGCAGCGGTCGTTTAAATATTTTTTCTAAAAGCCGTATGATACCTGAATGAATCCCAGTATCAACGGCAGTACCGTCGCATCCGATGGCTGTGATTGTAGTTAAATCGATCGATTTCGCTACAAAATAAGCTAACAGTTTGTTGGCAATAGTTTTAGCACCGCTAACCTTGCAAATAATGTGGCCAATGTATTGCGACCCAGTTTCTTTTAACAGAGTGATGTGTTCCTCTACGACAAATCTTCTGCGATTGCCCTCCATGACTAACGTTTTATCCTTTCATCCGTCAAACGAGATACAAATGGACTGTCCTAGGTCGAGCTGAGTGGAAATCTGTGAGTTCCTAGTTTGGGTACGGGCTCGGCGGATCTTACTACGATCGACAACATTCTTGCAATCATCTCTGAAGATCACTAAGCCGATATCTTGTAATGCAGCAGACACAATAGCAGCTCCTCCGTGCTCTCGCCTTCAACTGAAATAGGTCACTAATGCATTTTCATTGGTCACAGCAGGTCATCGCGAAGTCTACCTCGGCGCGTAGCAGAAACAAAAAATTACAAAATTTCGCGATATTTTATTAAATTGTCAACGATATTTCGTGGGTAAATAAATGTTCTTTTACGTTTCTTTCGAAATTATTCTGTGGTTGTGTTCATCGTTAATCAATACTAAGTGAGAAAATGCATATTTTACTTTTAGAATTGATAGGAGACAAGTTGTTGCACTACCCTCTTTTTCGAAAATTTGTGTATATTTCAAGGACTTTGGGGCACAATTTGCAGTTAAGATATTGAATCCAAATTTTCTGTGCTTAATATGTTTGTACCGGAGCACCGATTCCGTACACCGCCTTTTTGAAATCCGAAAAAAAAAAAACTTCCATACAAGCACGCTCCACCCTACTAAACAGTCGACGGCGTGTTTGGCACAGAAGACCAGCCTATTAAAAAAAATGTTTAGGCTCTAGAGCAGTGTCTCCCGACCTTTTTTGTGCCTTTGCCTTTCTAAAATTCTTACCCCCGCCCCCCTTAGATATTTTTAAAATAAAAAAAAAATTGTTCACTTAAGAAACTTACTCTCTTGTTTAATGATAGGTTTATAGGCCACAGTAAGTAGTGTTTCAAAACATTTAATGAAAAACTTAAATTCAAATTCCAAATAATTTTAAGAAATTTTCGAACAGCCCCCCTTAACAATCAAATAGCTCCCCTGTGGGGTGTAGGCCCCACGTTGGGATGGAATGGATGGAATTAATACTTTAATCATTATTATTTAAATTAATAATAAAAATAAAATTAAACATGCATTCTGAAGCCCATACAGTACAGTTTACCTTTGCCACTCAAAATATATTTATTTTATTTAGCAGTGCCGTGCGACGTAAGCCGTCACTCCGAATGACAAATCACAAACGAGCCACCGTTCTCTTGTCATTCTCTGATATTGTTCCATGTCTTAACGGGGAAACCTTATAAAAAACTAATCTGCACAATGTTAAACATTTGTGATGAATGTATTAGCATTTAAATAACGTCGCAACGTTGAGATGAAGATAAATTACTCTAAGTACGTGTGGACCCAAAGCTTTGCCTAAGTTGTTTCGTAATTGCCTGGCAATTTATGCAAAATTGCCTCACCGCTTTAAGTGTATGAATATCCTATCAGTTACTAAACTGTGCTTCAGATAAATCGCTTTGGTTATTAAAGCCATAAGAATTAATAAAATTTGACGACTCATTGGTCTAGTGGTTAGTACCAGGGGTACTAACCACTAGACTAGTTACTAGACTAGGTTAGTACCCCTGGTACTAACCACTAGACCAATGACTGCGAATCCATGGGTCCCGGGTTCGATCCCCGGCTGAGACGAACATCGATGTGATGAGCATTTGGTGTTGTGCTTAGGTCTTGGGTGTTTAAATATGTATTTATATGTTTATCTATCTATAATATGTATGTATATCCGTTGCCTAGTACCCATATCACAAGCTTCACCAGCTTAGCATGGGACTAGGTCAATTGGTGTGAATTGTCTTTAAAAAAAAAAAGAATTCCATGCTAAAGAATTTGATTCGATTTAGTTCTTCGAAAGAGTGTTAATGTTTATTTATTACTAGCAGACCGGGCCACGCGTTGCTGAGGCTAAGGTTTTTGTTATATTAAAATATAGTAGTATACTATTCAAGGCAACCGGTAGGAGAATACCAGTCATGGGGACCACCATGCTTCTTTGGTGGTTATGCCATTAAATTGTAGCTTATGTGTTGGTACTTTCAACACAGCGCCATCTTTTAGAATTGTGACTATCAAATAATAAACAAATATTTTGCAATAAAATTATATTGCGGGTATAAATTGAGATGTAAGCTGTATCCTGTCTTTTAAGTTGGATCAAACTACACACGGTGTGCAAATTTGATTGATATCGGTTCGGTAGTTTTGGAGTCCATAGCGGACAAACAGCGTGACACGTAATTTATATATATTAAGATTAAAGTTCACCACATAATATATATTGCTATATCAACGGTATATGTTACAAGATATCTTTTCTAATACATGACGATTATGGTAAAGATAAACGAGACAAAAAATAATTAGAATACAATAAATATATGCTTTAAGGTTCCTGGTTCATCGGGGTACTTTAAATAATAGAGGATTTTAGTTTTGCTCTATATTAACCACTCGCGTACAAGAATATAATATAATAGTCTAGTCGACAAGTTGAAAATGGAACAAAATAGAGATACTACTCCTAAAATTATGTGCGATAGCTCATTGGATCCGGAATGACGTCTAGAAAAATGTGCTAAAAGCGTGTATTAGCACATAAAAAATTGCAAAAGTTATAGACCATTAAAGATGAAAAAATAATGGCATTTAGTTTTTTGCCAATATTTAATAAACTATTAATATTTAAGAAATTTCAAATAAAGATTCTGAAAGAAGAGGAAATTTCTAATAAAAAACTCCTGACTCCCAGAACTCTATCTCCATTATTTATAATGTTAATTTAACGCTGAAAATAGGTCTGCGGGTGACATTTTTAGGATTCGCGCGTGGCGTCAAAAGCGACTACGGCACATTAATTAATTTATTTAAGGTATTGAATATTTTTTTTTAAATTTGAAAAAATGATGGTGTGTTCTGAACACTATAATTAATTTATTCCCGTTGAAAATTTTACTTAAAGTTAATTTTTCAACAAGTTAAATAATTGTTAACTAACGAAATTTTCTCGAACGACCGTCTTAATTGTAAGTGAAAAAAAATGTTTAAATAATGGTCGTAAAAATATTTTGCTTCGTAGAGCCTTTCTTACATACATACTTAACAAGATCGTGCCATAAAAGTTAAAAAAATATTTATACTTTGTTTATAACAATTTTTTTACTTAAACAAAAACTTAAAAATCCATGTAATGATGTTAAAAATTTTTTTTTTTTTCTCAATCATCATATAATCGTTTTTTTATTAATACAAGATATTTATTGATTTGCAAAAAAAAAAATTCCCGCCATTTGTTGATAAATTTTTTTTAAACAAATTAATTAAATCAATATTTTTAAAAAAAAATTTAACACAACTTTATTACATTAAAAATTTTATGATTTTTAAAAAAAAAAATTTTCCTTAATAACAATTTTTAATTGTTTATAATCGTTTTTTTTAATTTTCTATTGTTTAAATAATTAGTTAAGAATTTTTTTTTTCCTAAAAATCATAATTGACAGTCTTCTATAAAGTAACAGAAAAAAAAATTTTTTTAATCAACAATTCTATTGTTTATTAACTTACCAATTTGTTATAAACAAATATTCAACTTTTGTTTATTTTTTTTCTAAAACTTCTAAAATTAACAAAAACAACCATATATAACAAAGTATAGAAATTTTTTTTTTTAATTTTAAATAAAAGTAATATTCATGATAATCAAAAAATTTACAAAAAAAATTTTTCTATATTTTGTTATATATGGTTGTTTTTGTTAATTTTAGAAGTTTTAGAAAAAAAATAAACAAAAGTTGAATATTTGTTTATAACAAATTGGTAAGTTAATAAACAATAGAATTGTTGATTAAAAAAAATTTTTTTTCTGTTACTTTATAGAAGACTGTCAATTATGATTTTTAGGAAAAAAAAATTTCTTAACTAATTATTTAAACAATAGAAAATTAAAAAAAACGATAATAAACAATTAAAAATTGTTATTAAGGAAAATTTTTTTTTTTAAAAATCATAAAATTTTTAATGTAATAAAGTTGTGTTAAATTTTTTTTTAAAAATATTGATTTAATTAATTTGTTTAAAAAAAATTTATCAACAAATGGCGGGAATTTTTTTTTTTGCAAATCAATAAATATCTTGTATTAATAAAAAAACGATTATATGATGATTGAGAAAAAAAAAAAAATTTTTAACATCATTACATGGATTTTTAAGTTTTTGTTTAAGTAAAAAAATTGTTATAAACAAAGTATAAATATTTTTTTAACTTTTATGGCACGATCTTGTTAAGTATGTATGTAAGAAAGGCTCTACGAAGCAAAATATTTTTACGACCATTATTTAAACATTTTTTTTCACTTACAATTAAGACGGTCGTTCGAGAAAATTTCGTTAGTTAACAATTATTTAACTTGTTGAAAAATTAACTTTAAGTAAAATTTTCAACGGGAATAAATTAATTATAGTGTTCAGAACACACCATCATTTTTTCAAATTTAAAAAAAAATATTCAATACCTTAAATAAATTAATTAATGTGCCGTAGTCGCTTTTGACGCCACGCGCGAATCCTAAAAATGTCACCCGCAGACCTATTTTCAGCGTTAAATTAACATTATAAATAATGGAGATAGAGTTCTGGGAGTCAGGAGTTTTTTATTAGAAATTTCCTCTTCTTTCAGAATCTTTATTTGAAATTTCTTAAATATTAATAGTTTATTAAATATTGGCAAAAAACTAAATGCCATTATTTTTTCATCTTTAATGGTCTATAACTTTTGCAATTTTTTATGTGCTAATACACGCTTTTAGCACATTTTTCTAGACGTCATTCCGGATCCAATGAGCTATCGCACATAATTTTAGGAGTAGTATCTCTATTTTGTTCCATTTTCAACTTGTCGACTAGACTATAAGCGAAATAATTTAATGTTAATTGCTATGTAACGAATCAATGCAATGTAACAGTTGAAGAGTGAGCCGTTGTCTGGCTATACTCTCGTGCCGTAACCCGACGATTTCGGAAATGGCCACGCTTATAAAACTAACAAAGCCTGAGTGAGCAAAATGTACAGCCTTGACTTCCAATTGAAGATTTTACTAGCAATTTTTTGCTTATTGTTAAGCAAAACATTACTTATAAAATCGTTAAAAATAGTGTTTCTTTATTTATGATCAAAAATCGACAGCCTTTTCTAAATTTTTACACAACATTTAGTTGTGTCATGGCCAATTATAGATATTAAGTTTTTTAAATGAAGTACATAAAATATTTAGCTCTATATACACTGTCTTTCTCTCTTATAATCTAAGCTTTAATATATATAAGTAATGTACTAAGTTTAAATATATTACCAATTATAACATATATTTCGTGTCGAAAATAAAAATATTTAAAAGTAAATTAATTTCAGTTATTTTAAATCGAAACAATTATAACGAGACAGGAAAGGCATTCAAGCGACAATCGAATAAGTTTAATTAATTATTCGAAGAATAATCTGTTTATTTAGAAGGCTTTCGAGGTTTCTAAAGCGTAATCCCCTTCCTATTACGTCATACCTTGTTTTGTTATTTCACTTAGCAATGATAGCTTTTGTCTAAGCCTTAATTTGTTCTTTATTTAATAAATGTTTTTGTATTGTTTCAGGTAAACGAAGATGTCATGAATAAGGGACATTGTCGTCATTATAAACGAATAGCTACTGAATATTTGATAAAACATTTCAACAAATTATATTGTTTTTGTTTTATCAAAGACTATTATAAAAAGCTTCCATCTAATTTCGATCGCCATATACAATTTAAATTTCACCTTACAATGGCGGTTGTTGTATGGATATGTTAAAATAAAACACTTTGTTTGAAGCTGGGTAACAACTGGCTTTAATTGTTTAAAATATGAGCTTATAACTTACATTAGGGATAATGGGGTTGCGACGATAGACTAACAAAAAAAGTAACTTATTGAATAGTTCGTAAATCTAAGTGACACGTGTGTTATTGGACATTATCGGAAACGAGTTAAATTGCAATTTATGAGTGTGGTCAAAACTAAAGAGCTAGTATTGGCTTCAAGTGTGAGATGATTGTGTACGCTTATAATTATTTACTTAAATACATATATGTAACTTAACTAATGTTAGGTTATATTACTCGCGTCATGTCAATTGTTTAACATTTTGTAGGATCCTCACAACTCACCAGTGACAGGATAAAGTTATCTGCATTCCGACCGGGAATCGAACCCTGTCAAAATCCGCCTAACTATGACTATATCTCAGCTCGTAACTTTGAAATTGGGAGATAAATACGCGCTACAAACAAAAATTTACTACCAAACATCGATCCTAGTCAATGTTTTCATCATCAAATTGCATCTATAAAAGCTTCTTACTGTGGTTTATACTCTTGTAATGCCGGATTATTTGAGTGATTTTAAGGAACAAGTTCGTTTGTTTTATAATTCAAAATTAAAGTTATTCAATTGTTTTAGCCTACGGATACCCTTAGATAAGTAGTTTAGTAATCAATATAACCAATTCCTAAAACTTGTTAGTTCTTCTTTTGTTTGGTTTGGGCTGGTTTAATTACTTAACAATATTATACATATATAGTATATATTTATACCATAAGAATGTTCTTTTGTTTGGCATGCGTGTCTTGGCTACATTAAGTTTTTGCTTCCTGTTTAATAAATTATAAATAACGTTAAAAGCATTATAAATAAAAAAATCTGTACGCCCACTTTGACTAAAATATATAATATATAAATTAATGTTAATATATATTATTAGCCTAACATAGAAGGAAATATTCTAAAATAGGAATAACCGTTTATGATAAAAATTGGCTGATTTGTTTGTTGTGTAAACACTAGAAAGAACATCCTGTACTTATAATTTCATAATAGGCACCTCGGAATATCACTTTACCCATATAATTTACTGTCATATATTGAGTTTATTGTAAGGCAATACAAAGACATGTAGATGAATAGAATTTTTCATAATATTTTACGAAGGAAATTCAGAGCCCTCCGAGATTCATTTTTCAATATAGAATACAAAGGGAGCACGTGTATGATTGATGAATTGTTTGAATCACATATATTTATGATTTTTTTTGTGTGCGGGTAGAGTTAGGGAAATGTTTGGTACGAAGAGCAAAATGTTTCATGACTGGCTGTAATTACACAATTTTTCCTTCGTTAAAATGTTAAAAAGAGTTTTTATGTTTGCGGGTAGCATAAGAAAAATGATTGGTACAAATAGCAAAACGTTTAAGTTTGCAATTCTCAATAATGTCGTTTAATGACAAATTACAGCAAGCTGTATACACAAATTTTCCTTTGTTTGAATGTTACAAAAAAAAAAAATATATTTGCGGGTAGAATTCGGGAAATGTTTTGTACAAAGTGCAGATCCTAGTGGTCGAAACTTCAGCTTTGTTGCTTCAACCCCGGCTATGCAATAGATTACTATGTGAGCAACCAATACTTGCTTCATACAAAATATCACTAGAAATCCCTTAGCGGGTTCGATTGCAATCTAAAATGTATGGTATTGTTATGTATGTAGTATCTGTCACCAATAAATAAACACTTGGTTACACATACGTTACCCATGTTATATTTAAGAGCAGTGGTTACTTAGTAACTAAGCGTGGGCCTCACTATCCCATCCCTTAGATCAAAAATCAGGCATAGAAGGCTGATCATCTCCTTGCCTATTAAGGTGTTCACGAAACAGGTACATAAATCTAAGGCCTAGACCTAAACGCAGCGCTAGTGGTTTTTTTTCATAATAATAATACCCACGAAGGGTGTGTTGCCGGTCTATGTGTCCTCTGGCATTGAGCACTATCCAGTCATCACTTAACATCAGATGAGCGTCCTGCCCTATAGCCCCCTGTTCCATAAATAAGCTGTTTATAAATTAAACCTCTTTATTAACTTACCGTAAAACTTATAAATATATTTTAATATCGTAGAATCTTTAATAAGATTTGATCGAAACACAAATAGCCTTAAATAGACGTTACTTAATTGGTTTTTCCAATAAGCTTAATGCTACTAAGTAATGTAATGTCAAAGGCTTTGCTATTTAAATAGGTTATAAGAATATATAAAGAAACCTTGTTTCAATGTAAATTTTTTTCACGGATAGATTTTATAACACTCCCTAAGGGAGCTTCAAGTATTACGTAACGCGTTTTTGTAGGGGGGGGGGGGGGTCCTTTTGTAAAAACGTTACGATGCGGGGCGGGGATTGAATTATGCGTTACTGTTAAAAATTTTTTCGACTTGCACCACATAATAGTAACTAAAGAGACACAAGGTGGTCACGAAACGAACTATACTTGAGTACAGTACTGTACTAGGGTACTGAAAAACGTTACGGCGAGATACATGGGGCCCCCCCCCCAATAGTCTCCAAAAATTGCGTTACGTAATACTTGAACGCTCCCTAAGGAGCTTCGGTTTTTAATGTGGGCTATTTTGACGTGTATTCGGTCCTGTGTTAGCCTAGGAGCTACAGCGTGCGACTGTCATCCCTGAGGTCGTAGGTTCGATCCCGGGCTGTGCACGAATATATTAAGTCTATGTGTGCATTAACACTCGCTCGGATGGTGAAGGAAAACGTAGGAATCCGTCTTGCCTTAGAGCCAAAAAGTGGTCGTGTGTCAAGCGAGACTGATCATCTACTTGCCGATTAGATTGACAAATGATCGTGAAATAAATTCAGAAATCTGGGGCCTAAAAAGGTTGTAGCGCCACTGATTTATTTTTCATTCGATCCAGTAGTTTTTGCATTATATCCTTAAAGAAATAAGTTAATCTTACCTTTATTAGTATAGCTTTTAAGTATCTTTGTACGTAACAGTTCCCCAACATACAATAATATTGGCCTCATGTCATAGAAGGCTGATCTCTGACGTTATTTAGATGATAAGTGACAGCTGGTCCTTACGATATTTTGCTACTATGAATGCAAGTATTTATTCCGCATATCAAAAATATTGGTGCACTCCTGGGAATTGAAAGCAACACCCTATCTTTGCATAACCTTATAGGCTGTTTAGTGCCGTTCTTATTAATTCTCTGCATAATCTATATGGGTTTACCAATACAGTATAAAATATTTTAATTCCAGTTGGTACTCCAGAAAAGTTTCCTACAGAATAAACAGTCTCGAATACACTTCACTGTTTACCTTGGAATATTCCTTTTCCACCAATACATTTGCATTTACTTGTATACAACAAACTCGTTTCAGGGAGAAGTGGGCTTACGTAGCTTCAGACTTCGTTATTTTTTACTGTCGCTTATGTAATGCAGCATGCATAAAAGTTGGTTATCATTTTGTCTTGTATGTGATATTGTTGAAAATAATATTTATTTAATTAGACTTCGCTTCCTCAAATATAAATTTAAAAACAGGTTACATAAGTTAGGGAGTGTTCAATTAAATGTTATTACGTAACGCAATTTTTGGAGATTATTGACACCCCCCCCCATGTAACTCGTCGTAACGTTTTTCAGTACCCAAGTATAGTAAAACGTTTCGTGACCACCTAGTGACTCTTTAGTTACTATTATGTGGTGTAAGTCGAAAAAAATATTAACAATAACGCGTAATTTAATCCCCGCCCCGCATCGTAACGTTTTACAAAAGGACCCCCCCTCCCAAAATACGTTACGTAATACTTGAAAGCTCCCTTACATGGTATTGGTTATATGGTTGCAGCTCCTTACAAACATGTAAAACAAAAAACTTGGCGATTGAAAAGAGTGACGGAGTTTATTGCCAGTTCTTCTCGTCCGTTCTACGCCCTCGGCAGTAAATGTAAAATTAGAAGCATTTAGCATCTAATATGTACTTCATTATTGACGTTCATAAGTGTACATTGTGTTACCTAAATGAATAAATAATTTTGACTTTTACTTTGAATAAAAAAAAGACCAACTAAGGATAAAGTAAAAAATAAAGAAACAAAAAACCCAAAATTACATGTCACACTAATACAAGTAATATAAGCTTTCAAACACGCGTGTTCAAATTTTTGTTGTATTTGTTCCCAAATTTCTCGTTAACATATCAATAACAACAATTAGGTATGGGAAAATTTGAGATGGATATCTCTCCAGAAATTTTCCCATTTCCAATTAATAGTGATGTGTGTGTGATGTCGTAAGCTTAATAACTAAATAAACTAAATAAAAAAAAAAGATAGATTTAAAGTCGGTTTAATTTTAATTACTTCAATTCTTTATTATCGCTTACGATTTAAAAACATCCAGTCGAAATCTCTAATATAGATTTATTCAAACTTAACACTCCTTGAACATTGTAAGCCGTGCTTAACATTTCACGTTGAAGATACTTCAAAAGGCTTACTTGGCAAACTTAGATACTCGGAGCTTTCGTATTGAACGGAGTTCGATCTAAATCAAATTATGTATTTGCTTCACTTTCCGTTGAGTGTAGAAAACACGTAACTTAGTTCGTAAAACTAAAATAACGTGAAAGGAATATAAAGTTGTCCGGACCGCAGTCTCTATTGAGACAGGCTACTTATGCAGATGTCCAAGTGTATATAAAGATTGGCGCCTAGACTGGTGAACAGAAGTGCTTGTCTCACTCGGCATAAGTATAGCAATATAGAAGTACAATACAATGCTGGCATACATACAATTTTAAATTTAAAAGTTTTTATGTACAGTGTTCGTTGATATTGTAATATTAATATTTATTTACACTTTGACACTTTTTTTTCTACTAAGTATTAGTATTATTACATTCTTTTTCTTTTGCGACTGAGGTGCGTACTGCTGTGGTCTCTGACAGAATGACCAGCGCTGTGGAACAGTCTGCTTCTCAGCATAATGCTGAGCCAGGGCCACTTACAACCGCAGCACACTCAAAATACACACTTAAAACGTACCTTCTTCTTTAAAAGAAAAAAAATGTTATCTCTCATTCTTTTCTATTTTTTTCTTTGATTGTATTTTGTGTGTGTGTTTGTAGTAAAAAATGTTGTCTATGTCTATGATTACTGATAAACTAGACACATCTAATAAGTATACAACCAATATGACTTTGCTGTGGAATGGAAGCCTGGTTATCCATATCACTGGTGGATCATATCTACTTTGGAAACCAGTCTCCCAATGCCTTCTCAACTGTAATCTTATTGTTTGGTTATTTTGTAGAAAATAAATTATTATTATTATTTAAAAAAAATCCACATAATACTATCTAACCTGATAATGTGTTTAACAACAGTCTGCCAACTTACCGTAACTTTGTTTATCATGCTCTTAATAAGGTTTAAGTTTTCATTTAGTTATTGTTATTTGATTTTTTGTCATTTTCGTTTTAGTTATTTTTTTATTTTTATTTTGTGGTTGTTTGTAAAATTCCCTTGATAGATTGCTTATGTTCTAATGTATTTGATGTGTATGTGTCTTAAATTTGTGATGTCATATTTTCTTGCATTTTTTAGGCATACACATTGTTTTAGAACGTATAAATAAATAAATAAATAAACCTGAAGCTTATCTTTAAGCGGATATGTCCCGATTGTCTTAGACGTTCTTTCAGTCCAGAGGCAGCAGACAGGAAGACGAGTCTCTCTGTTCCATTATCCTTATCCCCTCATGTCAGATTATTGCGAGTTTTGTAGCGCTAAAATGAGTTTGGAAAATAATTAATTACGAACCCAATACGACAAATGTTTGTATGAGAAATGTTTATTATTGTCACGTGAAACAGTTTATTATTTTAAAAAATAAAAATAAATTATATAAATTATTAGGGATGCAACGGGCGGCCTTATCGCTAACAAGCGATATCTTCCAGACAACCCTAGTAAGGAAAAAATAAATACTAAGGGCAAAGTGCAATAAGTATTTAACAAAAATAAAATTACAAGTAACACTGAAAAATTATGCAATCACCAATCTTAATCTTAAATAAAAAACACATTATTAAATTAAAAATAAGCCAAAAGATTAGAGCTCACGGTTAATTAATTACAATTACATATATATTTTATAGTTTAGCACTAAAATTAATAAATAAATAAACTTGTTCAAGCACTAGTCACTACTCGAACTAGAGAAATTTTTCTAAGAAAATACGCACGCTACATATTTATTAATTCTACAATCCATAAAGAAACGGGGTCAAATAAATGTTTTTTAACCTGATACGAGCGTAATTAAAACATATTTTAATTAATAGGAATAAATTCTGTAGAATATATTCATTGGATTTTTCTCTTTTTTTATTCTCAATGTGTTAGGAAATAAAATATTATCAGTGAAACCTTTAACTGTGATTTGACTGAGATGAAATCTAATTTATAAAATTCTCGTGTCGCGGTGTTTGTCGTTAAACTCCTCGACCGATTCTCATGAAATTTTGTGTGCATATTGGGTATGTCTGAGAATCGGACAACATCTATTTTTCATCCCACTAAATGTTAAGGGTAGTCCACCCCTTAATATTATTTTAATATATTATGTATTTGTTATTTTTATATTTTAACCTTATTACTATTTCATACAGGTGCATTTATTCTTTAAATTGATGTAAAAAGCATATATTAACATAATAAAATGTCAGCTAATAACCGGATGAGCCTACAAAAATGCTGGCAATTAAATATACATTAGGGTGAAAATTGTATGTTTTCTCGCATTCAGAAACATAATTTGTTATAACATATTTAAATGGAATACGAAAATGGTAGTAATCACCTACTAAAACACTTATACTATAAATGTGTATTTCTATTTTGTTTGTTAACAGCTGGTTCAATCAATTTCTATATGAAATGCGGGTAGCCGCAGAAATACGGTGGTAGCGTTATGTAGCAGCCCTCGATAAAGGAACTTTATAAAATGCTTCGCACGGGTTTACATTTATTTTTTAAAAGGTTTTTGTAGATATGTTCCTTAACCTGAGTTGGAACATTTATTTGTTCTATCATCAATAGTTTTCGCAGCGCATGCGACGAAAGATATTTTATAGGCATTTTTTTTACACTTCGGTGAATTAGAAGTAGAAACATACGAAAGAAACCGAGACCCGTGGTTGGAGCTCGTAACAATTTTATATTCCTTAGAAATCCGAATGTAACTAGGCATTTAAAAGGCTCTGTCATTAAGGGCAAAAGTCTTCCTTCTGAATAAATTTGAGGTTTAATTACCTCACCTTTCTATTCACATACATTTTCTACGAAGTAACTGTATCCTTATGATTTTAAATGCGGGTTTTATCATTCATGTGGGCAATTTGTGTGGTAATTTATATTAGGATTTCTTATACTGAAACAGTAAACTGTAGTCTAGACATGTTTTTGGATGAACAAAAGGTATACTTAGATACTTCGTAGTACCGTAGACCATGTTGCGTGAGATGCGGCAGTCTCTGGACGGGGTGTGGTGATGAGGCTGTCAGGGTCCTTCCAAGAGCGAGGAGATGGTACCGTAACTGAGTTCCATATGCAAACGCGCTGTGCAGGGGATGCATAACCAAATTTCCCCAAGCTTAAAGTTAGGGGAAGATTCAGAGGCGAAACTTAGCCTTTAAATGTTTTTGCTCTAAAATTTCACACATGTAAATGAGGACAATCAGATACTTATGAAAATATGTTATAAAAAGGATATACACGTGAAAATGACATGGGAACTTAAGAAGGCGCAGCGCTAACCAGATCCATGCAACTTCTTCACAATGGAGCAGCCCGCAATATCGCACACAACTCATGAGGGGACTTTTTGTATGGAAGAGGTCGCATCGCAAAAAAATAAATCAGCGTTACAATATTTTTGGTCAGGGCCTTAGATTTCTGTATTTGTTTCATGATCATTTGTCAATCTAATAGGTTCGTAGGGGCCTCCTGTGGCACACGCCATCGACTTTGGGTCTAAGGCAAGCCTGTTTCCTGCACATGGACAAAAATTCTATCGAACCTACGACCTCAGACATGGGAGTCACACGCTGAAGCCACTAGGCCAACACTGCACTTCTAAATTATAAACTGAAGCGAAACATTAAAAACAAAAAAAATAATTTATATTTTTAATATAACGTAAAATATTTTAGTTAATCAAGAACCAGTTCCGTAAGTCGCTGTTAACGTAATTTAATATCGGTTACCTGAAGTACTTTCGAAGCTTGTCACGCTTTTGAGTGTATTTGTTAATAAACCTTTAATAAAATTTAATATCCGCTACCCTCATTTTTATAAGGGTAGCTCGTTCTCCAATATTTGCCGTGTTTACAACATACTTTGTGGAAGAGTTCGAAATTTAAACAACTTAATTTCATTTTTGGTTAGGTATTTTGGTTATTCATAATTTTGATTAAATGCAAAGCTCAAATAATAGTTTAAGTTTTTGTGTTTGTCTTTTAACATTAAATAGTTAGCCATACGACATTTTCGTAAAGCGTTGCTTTTGCTCCAAGTTTCTCGAAGCTTCGAAAGCAGAAAACAAATGAACATTCGGACAATTGATAAAATGCCTATGTAAGCTAAATACACGATCACCTGGAGCACTCAAAACGCCGTTAAACTTTCATTAACGCCTATCCATTTTCCGTTCAATAAAAATTGTCCAAAGAATCGCATCTGTGACATTGATGTACGAGCAATAATGGTCTTTAGATGGGGTAAGATTTATTTAGGATTTGGGATACCTATACGGCGAATTCGGTTGCCATGGCGCTGCGTTTTATAGTGTTACAGACAGTGGCGTATACAATAGGGTAGCAGGGCTGGCAAAAAGACACGGGCCCCCGACCCAAGAGGGCCCCTGTCCAAGAGATATTATGCTCTATGGATGAATGTGAAGTCTCCAATACGCATTGGACTAGCGTGGGGACTACAGACCATTCCCTCTCGCTCAGAGAGGAAGCCTATGGCCATTAGTGGGGCATATACAACGTGTAATTGAGTACGCTGAAAATCTCGAAGTTTATTAAAATTAAACTGAGTAGGGACGATTTTTACTGATAGGGCCTCAAAAGAATTGCCACGAAAGAAGTTACGCCACTACTTACAGACAAAATACTTTATTTCATAATCCAACAGCTAGCATAAGTTATATGTCACAAAATACGATTATACTAAAACTATAGCGAAAGATGGGATACATAATATAAACAAAAAGGTTCAAGGTAGCTGTATCATGTAAGTGTATCTTAATAAATGCTGATAGACCTTTGTAAGCTCACAACATGATATTTTATTCCAATTTAATTTCTATACAAACGAAGAAGTAAGTCTACGAGTGCCGCAACAGACGACGCTGGTCGTCGTTTCTAGTTAATTCAGCGAAATATTGGAAGTCCTTGCTCCCTTTAATCTTTTCATGAAACATGAACTCTCAAAAAGCTTATAAATAGGCACCTCCTTGACAAACGTGCTCTTCAGTATACGAATTAAAATCGGGAATCTCTCAAGTTTTATTGATAAGTGCTCATTAGTTTTCTGTTATTCGAGATGTACAGTGATGTATGTGTATGTAACAGTTAAAAACGTTATTATAAAAAAAGTATACAAATTTTTTAGACAAAAATTCTTTGCTTTGCGCTATTACAACGTGGTCCAAGTGAGAAATGTTTTAGACGTACTGTGTCGCTCACACATAAAGAACAAATATATCTTTAACACAAAATAAAAGTTTTTGCTAAAAAATAATAATACTTATTTATACTTCATCCACCGCCTTGGGTTGTATCGAAAAGTATTTATCTCTAAGCAATTAAATATTACATCTCCTTCTATCGTTAAAAGTATCAGCGAAGAGAATACAGTTCATGACTAGAATTTTTTAGATGAAAGCGGTGGAAATGCAGCGCATTTCAAACAATTTGTTGTCGCGTATATTGTTCGTAAAGCCTTATATATTTACAAATATAACTTTTAATAAAATAAAAACTGTATCAGAATATTTGAAATAACAATAATCATAATCCCGCTATCCGTTTTTGTTGCGCTGTTGAAATACAAAATGTAGTTCTGACAGAAATCCATACAACATAAAAGTCGAATGCAGTTTTTCACCTGAAATTTTTAGCGAGCACTAGATTTTTAAAATACGAAAATCGCTTTGATTTCGCCGTTATAACTTTTTGAAAGTTTAAAAATCTGCGTATTTTCCGATGCGATTTTTTACTTTTACTAGGCTCGGCTGAAATTCCCATAAGTTGATGGTGAAAAGTGATTTAAATTTCACTCTGAAAAGTCATAACCCGAATTTGAAGGTTATATTGGAATTATTTTTACCTTCAACTTTGTACTATTATTTGAATTCTGAGCCAAGCCTCTAGCACACGTGAGTTAAAAATACACATAAGTGCCATAAACAATCAAAATCATATAAAATAACACAGACTATATCTCTCAAATACATACGCACACTTATTGAAATTCACGAATACTTAAGATCTTATCTTGTGTTTGATAGATGTAACACTAAGGGTCTGTTTCACAATGTACAGATAAGTTCCAAATTAGCTATTTATTACTCATTGGTAGGATAAACCCTATTGTTGCGTTTCACGACTGTCAGATAGGGCTATTCGTCACATAAAGTCCATCATAAGTTATGAGTCCGATGAAGTGTGAAATAGCACAATTTATCTTCCAAATAATTTATGTGTTGCATAGCTATTTGGAACTTTATCCATACATTGTGAAACAGACCCTAACACTAGTAATCTAGTTGAAAGGCTAGTGTGGGGACTAGCGTTAAATTAAAGACATATTACGTCACAACCATATTTCTGTAAAGAATAAAGTTTTATTATTATTAATATTAATGCCAAGTTCTATAGAATCTTTCAAACTATAATCGTTCATATATTTTCCACTAACGAACCTATTTTCTGTAATTGCTTAAAAATCTTGTATTAATAATAGTAGTAGTAGCTAGTACGTGAAATTTAAACAGCACGCTAAAACAGTAAAGCCCGTCACAGACTTAGCTATAATATATATTAATATACCGTACTATAATATATATTATAGCAAGCTACCACACACTGAGAAATATATATTTTGCCTTCATTTAATTGATGGTCGTCCTAGTGTCCTAGTGTCTTGCTATACCATAATATATAGTAATATGCAATAATGTATATTACGGTATCGCTTGGTGACGTCACAGAAATATATATTATAGCTGAGTGTGCGGTCACGCGAAAATTAGTATAGAAAATATATAGTAATATGCCTAGCCATAAAAATATTAATATATATTATAGCTAAGTCTGTGACGGGCTTAAAAGATGTCTATGGGTAGAGTATATGGCGAACTCTCAGTACCTTTTACCGTAGCGACCTCCAGGGCATCATAAAGATTCATGGCGGCCAAAACACCACGCAGTCAACGACTCATATGGGTCTTTTATTACCTTTTACTCTTTATACGAACGCTTTTTATGTTTCCTGGATTTAATCAAGTGGTATGTAATCGTTGACATTATTCTTAGAGTTGATTGACTTGAAAACGCATGTTATTGTAATTTTGCGTGTCCTTCAAGCAGTATTTTATTAAATTTTGTGCTTGACTTATTCGGTAATGGGATGATCAATTCTAATCAAGCGTTTTTATATGCCTATCTGGATATCTAATCTGCTGTTTTGGGAACTACTAATCTAATATATAAAATTCTCGTGTCGCGGTGTTTGTGGTTAAACTCCTCCGAAACGGCTCGACCGATTCTCATGAAATTTTGTGTGCATATTGGGTATTTCTGAGAATCGGACAACATCTATTTTTCATCCCCCTAAATGTTAAGGGTAGTCCACCCCTAAATATATGTTTTTTAATTTTAGATAAAAATTTTATGTTTTTTTTTTATGATACAACATTAAAAAATACATACTACCCCCAATTTTTCACCCCTCTACGATCAACCCCTATTTTTTATTATAAATAATATACATGGCAAAACGACGTTTGCCCGGTCAGCTAGTAAAATCTAAAATTGTAGTTTTATGTATGAAGGCTGTACATTTTTAGCACTCAGCCTTACTTAGATAAGCGTGGCGATTTCCTAAAACATCGGAGATCCCCGAGAGTATAGACGTATGCACTCTCTTCGACTTTTACATTGCATTCATTCGTTACTTAGCAATTAACATTTTATTATTTCGCTTATATGCGAGTGGTTATTATAATGTTATTAGAGTAACATTAAATCCTATATTATAAGAACACCCATGACCCAGTAACCGTATAATTTATGTTTACCATAGTTGTTATGTTAAAAGAAATGCCATGTATTTTAAGATAGCTTGTAACATATACTGTAGATAACAGCATTATATAATACTAGTGGACCCGACAGACGTTGTCCTGCATGATATTTCAAGCGATTAGTAAAGCAAAGTATGAAAGTACCGACTGCAGCGCCATCTGGCGGGCTGATTTGTGAATCTAAACCATTCCCAGATCCCCTTGAACACACACAAAAAATTTCATCAAAATCGGTCCAGTCGTTTGAGAGAAGTTCAGTGACATACACACTCACAGTAGAATCTATATATATAAAAAAAAGTCGTGTTTGTTACAACACTTATAACTCTCACTATAAAATATCGGATAAGTTATCGAATAACAATAAATAAATTAATTAATTTTACGAATGCAAAAACCATATGGTGCCATCTGTTGACAAAACTACGCATCATTTTACGTCGAATTCGTGTCAGTTCAAGAAATTCCGATCTTGACGTGAATGAGGAGATGCATAACCATGCTTTGATCCTGATCAAAAGATGTTGGATATCAGAAAGACGCTAGAGAGAAGATGCCTAATGTATAAAACTGCCATTCTTCTTTCGCAATGGCAAGCAATAAAACATTTCTGTATTTGGAAAAAAGTTGTATTAATGTAATACTTAACATTAATGTAATCCTAAAATAAGTTAAATTAAAGTAACAACGATATTATAAGGTTGTAGGGCGGAACGAAGTTAGCCAGTTCAGCTAGTTATATATATAAAGATGATGTCGTGAACTTTAATAAATAAATTTTCATGCAAAACATTCGAAGTTTTCGAATAATGTTTAAAATTTATAAGCTGAACAAAAGCGAATCGCTACGAAAGTCATTCAAGTTCGTAATATGAATAGGAAATCACAGCTGTGCCAGAATTTCCAATAACATGAAATATTCTAGAACTAATAATAATCTTCTAGAATATTCTTTTGCGGTCGGGTAGCATTGATTTGAGAAGCCTTTTTTTGCTATGGCTTATGTAAACTTGAAACTTCGTCTTAGGATATGATTCCAGTCTAAACTATGTCTCCAATATGTGCGGTTTCTAGTCATACTTGGCTAATTATTGGATGTAAATCTTATTCTTATACTGTCAACGGTGCTTGGACTCCAGTATATTAAAGAAAAATATTTATTTAATCGACAAGAAAAAAGCCTGCTCAATAGAAGCAGGTTGTCTAGCCAAAATCTTGGCTGTTATAAACAATAAATATGATAGTGAATCAGCTAGCTATCTTTTAAAATATGTAGGGAGATTATATCTATCCTTTGTCAAAAATTTATTATTACAACTGATGTACGTATTGGTATCAATTAGCGTAAAGTTTTTATTATACAATGTAAATATGCCTTCATCGATTTTAACAATAAGTGCCCTCTAATCAGCTTGTGTACCAACCCCGGGTATCGAACCCGCGAGTTGCACACGACGAACTTTGACATGTCTGAAATCACCAAAACGTGATCAAACGGTTCGCTTCAAAAGACCCTAATATCCATGAAATCACCCGTTTTGCACGAGAAACTCTTCAAGCAAGGACTTTACAAGTATAATGAACGTTGTGTGAATATGCAGATCGATGTCGCTAAGATCAAAGGAAGTCTGTGGTTTTAATTGTTCGCTTTATGACCCGTAGATTTTGGCAAAGATTAGATCACTAGTGAACAACCAAATCCTTGAAGTTTCCGAGGCATAAAAAGTTCTTATTTTGAATGCATAATATTCGAATTTCAAATATTTACCTTTTAATGTAATAAAACCTCATGTCAGGTCCTTGTGTAAAAAAAGTGAGCGTTGACGTATATATGCTATAGATTTGACTCTAATTAGGGTTAATGGTAATTTAAATTAGAGTTCTAAAACGTTCGAATTTTAAATATACAGCTTCTATGTAGCTTGTGACAAGCATCAGGGTGTAAAGATGACTCTTCACGGCTGAATCGAATTTGATACTTGAACTGTCGTCGTAGGCAATAAATTATTTTTAGGGGACGCCTAAAAATAATTTTACATAGGTCTTTGATGTCAACTCATACCTTGGGGCTTAGTCAAGGCTAAGTCACGAGCTGTAATTTTCATACAAATTTAATTTTCGAATTTCTACATACACTACTGTTGCCCCCTGGAAATCGCTTGTTAGCGATAAGGCAAGTGTTTCCTTAAAACAATATCGTGTTTTTATGTTTTTTTTTGTTTTTGTATTGTGCAATGAAGTGTGAAAAAAATACCGTACACGTCAATATAGCAAATACCGTATTCTGGAAGTCTTTAGACCAATTATCGGCGAAGTTTTGAGGTACGTAATCATTCAGTGCTGGTCACTTATTCAACTTAAACTAATAACCGACGTCACTAAATACTTACTAATCTTCGACAAACGCTAAGTTCATTCAAAGACTGACAGGAAAGGTCTCTGAAGATCAGCTCGGTACTTGAATGTCAAATAAATCAATGAGATTATGTGGGCGTACTCCGTAATGTCAACTTGACATGGCTCCTTTCCACTTGGCTCCAACCCAGTATAACTAATGTAATGGTTTTCCAATCCCAAATGGCAATACCTACTTGGTCTGACCTCGTCTTTGTTATCAATGTTTGCTATTGCCAATTGAACGTAAAATTTAGTTCCAAGGTTCCTAGGGACTAGACCCTTGCATCGCCAGGTGGCAGTGGCAAGGTTCAAAGTTTATATGACGTTACATATTTGCCAGGTCAATAAAGCTGTTTTATTTAATATACATAAAGGGAAAAATTAAGAATACACGCCAACAAAAAGTAGCAAGACTCATGGATCTCTCTAATCTCTAAACATAATTACGAAGACTTGATCGTCTTTAGAGCAGTGTTCTCTCATCACTGAGGTCGTAGGTTCGATCCCGGCTGTGTATTAATGAGCCTTCTGTCTATCTCGCTCGGTGAAGGATTGAAGGATTGCCTACCTTCAGGAAGATAAGTCTTTAGACGTAATATATTTTTTCTTTCGTCGTGTATATATAAACTATGTCCATAATTTGAACTTATAAGCGAGTAATGCGAGTCAAAATATTAATAATAATAATTAAGCCTTTTTAATTTCCATTTCAAAAATTATTAGTAGTTTTGTTAGTAGTTACTTATAGCTAAATGTCAGTAGTAATGTGTAAGTCGCCTGTGAATATGGACCCTTCTTGAGTGACGGTCTCCTCCAACCAGATGTCTATCATATATCTCATTTTTGCCTATAGTCTACCAGACGAAATATAGACCGTAAATTGATTGAAAACGAAAGGATAAATTTGTAATTTCCAAAGTAATAAAGAATAAAGAAGTTAAAATAAAAACTGTTAAATTAAGGAGAAATTTTAATTAACCCCTATTACCGAAACGGGTATTGCAAACATTGAAATCGGTTCAACAAGTATCTTTTTAAAATGAATTGAACTGTAATTTTATGCGGGCTATTTGGCAATTAACATTGAAAAAAGTTTCCGATTTTTTTATATATTTCAACAATTTTATACAATAATAAGTTGAGACTTATTTGTGCTTGATATATATTGCTTGTTTAAATTTCTAGAATCTATTGGACTTTCTCTACATATGTAATCTACAGAATACCGTTCAGTTTTATAAAATTACTCATTATTATTCAAATATCTTTTTCTAAAACATACTCGTATAACACTAATATCATAACAATAACTTATTACAGCCGTTATTTTAAATCTTATAGTGCGCAGTGACTTAGTACGATCCACGCATGCGCATAGACCGCCCAGCGGTGGCGTCCGCGCTGAGAACTGGCAATATATTTTAAATTGACAATTTACGTCCACACTACACGTCATAACTCATAGTTATTGCCGATTTATTTTTTGGCGCCCATCGGGTTAAATAGCTGTATTAATTTTTCTATTTTGCTTTCATGGAAATTGAAAGAATTTGTCCTCAAATTGATTACCAGCACTGTTACATTCAAAGTAATAATGAAACAACCTTGCTTAGAGGGGCACTTATATCTTCGCAAAAGTTTTTGGGAAATTGTAACAATTCCAGCGAAATGTTGTCATTTATCAAGAAAGTTATCCGGAACGTCTTCCCTGGAACAAATAGCGCGTATATTTATAAAATACCGCCGCGCCATTGAGATATTACTTATAAGTTTGCAAGAAATATAAAATATGTGCAGAGATAATTTTATTACGATAAAAAATTGTATCAAGTTTTGTAAATTGACAAAAAGTTTAGGGGTTTCATTATTACATCACTTACGAGTAGTTAAAATATTCTATCCTAAAACTGTTTCAGAAAAACATATTATTAAAGGAATAACTTGTCGGCAGAACTGTAAGAAAAGTAAACAATACCGAATACAGGAGTAGACAATAAAGGAATTCTCGGCGTACTCTAAGCTTGTTGTAGCAGAACCAAGAGTAAAAACACCCTACTTCCTAAGATAGAGGTGCCTCAATAATATGTTTTGCTCCAATATCACCTTATACTTTCATAGCCCAAATCGCGGAATGAAAAGGAGTTCCTTTAGCCAAGGTTCCGAGGATACTAGCAGCGTTCCCCCTTTGAATAGCTCTATCTAATTCTAGCTTTGTCTAATTCTTTGTCTCAGGTAGCTGCAAGCTCTTCGGTCACCTGTAATGTCGACTAACCTTTTTGCTATTTCCTTAAAAAGCCTTATAGCGCTAGGACTTTTTCGTTTGCCCCCCTATTCTATAAAAAAAAAAAAAAAAAGGACTCCGCGGAAAACATAAAAAATAATTTTACCTAAATTGTCACACATTTTAGATAAAAGAGTATGTTACATATACCATTGAAATAGTATTATGTATGATGTTGTAAACTTTAACAAATAAATAACACTCACAGTAGTAATATCCGTGAAATACTTTGATTCATTACAAACCCAAGTTTTTTATTAGTAGAGTGCCCGGAGCTTTCAAAACCGTAAAACCTCGCATTAGAGTTACAGTGAATGAATTAATATGATCGATGTGGGATATTGTTTTTTAAACTATAAATTGCAATGTTTACCCAAAAAAATTTTGTGCACTCCATTGTTATAATTTTTGTACTGGAAGGTGTATTGATGACGACGTTTTTATATTGAATGTTTTATCTCACACACACACACAAAAAAAACATATTATGAAAAATTAATGTTTGACATAATTTTTTGTAGTAGTGCACTAAAATTTTTGGGTAAACATTGCAATTTATAGTTTAAAAAACATTATCCCACATCGATCATATTAATTCATTCACTGTAACTCTAATCCGAGGTGAAAACCCCCAGGCGCTATACTATATAGGATTTTCGACAACCGGTCGTTAAAGGAATTAACGATATCTCTTGAGATGTCTTAAAAATGTATGAAAAACATAAATGTTTAAATAAAAATAACATAAAAAAAACATAACATAAATAAGATGTGAAATCTTGATATGAAGCCTTCACGTCGTATTCTATATGAAGGCGTATTATTGCGAGACAGCTGTCATCCTTTAACGACATGCATGTCGAAGAAATATCGGAAAACGTTCCCGATTTGAAGAATTTTCTTGTAAATGTGTTGTTAAATAACTGCGCAAGCAGGAATTTTATTTAACTGTATGTTGTGTGTATCAAAAGTCATTTATTCATATAGGTAACACAATGTACCCTTATGAACGTCAAAAAAGAAATATACATTAAATGCTTCTAATTGTACATTTACTGCCAGTTCTCAAATCAAGGGTGTGGAACGGAAGAGAAAAACTGGCAATCTACGCCACTCTTTTTAATCGCAAAGTTTTTTATTTTACACAACGTTTGTAAGGAGCTGCAACCATTACACCATATTCTACATGACATCTTAAGTAATAAATAATAATAAATATCACTCACTCACTCACTTCATACGTAACACTAAATTTATAACTATTATTGGTATTTTTTATTTTTTATTATCATTTTTTCATATCACATTTTAAAACTATTTTTAACATGTATGTACCACGAAATAATTGTCTTCTAGTTACCCACAACACAGGGCCTCCCTAGTGTGGGGACTAGCGATTTCTGATTTCTGTAACAAACCTTTCTGTAATTAATAAAGTTTTTATTATTTATTATTATTTGTATATTTTTAGTGTTATTTAGGTTCAAATTTGTAAATTTGGGCTCGCAAGTTGCCGGCCTTTTTAGAATTGGTACGTTCTTTATATAAAGTCTTATTACTTGTGGTGTAAAGTACTGGAAAGTGGAAAATAATATTAACAATAACGCGTAATTCAATCCCCGCCCCGCATCGTAACGTTTTACAAATAGACCCCCCCCCCAAAATTCGTTACATAATACTTGAACGCTCCCTTACTCTACGTTACGTTATTGTTATTTCCGTTTCTTTGTGTTCTGCAGTATTGGCCATTTGGGTAAAGGCCTCCAGAACTTTCCATTTGGATTTGTTCTTAGCGTCCTCCATCCAGAAACTTTAACTAAGTCGCATTTCAATATATTGTATTAAAAAGTTATCTTAGAAATTCGTCAACATTACACGCAATCAATTGTTTTGTAGACGGGGGTACTAATTCAACGTTACCACAGAGATTACACCTGACAAACGGTCCTTGTTTCACACATCTTGTAATCCGCTTACAAATTAAGAGATCCGGAACAGATGGCGACGATAAGCTAAATCTATGTCAAAACATAGTAATCTTTATTATTTATTTCGTAATCCTACTGCTATAAATTATATAACAGGTGTCTCAAAAGAAAGTTTAAATTTCAATTAAGAGCGTTATATGAAATAGTTAGACGACCTCTTGGCGCCTGAACTTCAAAACTTTCCTGGGTATACCCAAAGAACCTGCTTCCAGCAGGACGGAGCAACGTCACACACGTCCAAGTCCTCGTCCACGAGTTCGTGAAATTTTCTCAGGCAAATTGATCTCCAGGAGAGGTGACATAAATTGACCTCTACGCAGTTCTGATTTAACCCCTATGGATTTTTTTCTTATGTTGAACTCCATTAGATACAATTAGTGTGAATGTTCCGAATGTATTAAAGCGAGTTATTAAGTACATATTAATTAAGCTGTTGTTAATTAACATTTTAACTAAAGTTTAATGCTCGCCGGTAATGACCGAATAATCGTAGGGTCACAGATAAATACGCCCACTGCACATGTTCGACATTTGCTTTTTAATCGGCAGATGTTTTGATGAATTCTTTTTATAATGCTTTAAATAATATATAGAGCGTTGGCCTCAAGTGACTCTTATCCCTGAGGTCGTAGGTTCGATACCTGGCTGTGCATCAATGAACTTTCTGTCTAGCGCTTTTGACACTCGCTCGTACGGTGAACGAAAACATTGTGAGGATAGCGGCATAACAACCCCCAAGAGTCGACGACGTGCTTGTTAGAAAAATAAACATGATCAGAAACTACATACAGCGCCACTGGTTTTTTTAAATCTAATAAATCTAAGTATATATATAAAAGTATATATAGCGTTTGACTCTTAATAGACCAGTGCCGATAATTTTTGAAACCTAAAAAAATTACAGTAGGATGAAACCCATTAGAAAAGCAGGGGAATATGATCAAAATGAAAGGAAAAATAAATTACGGTCGATCTGAGGTCGGGAAGGGGTAGGGGGGGTAGGTTTAAGGGTAAAAAACGGTTTATCTCGATTTCCGGCAAAACTAAAAGTCCTATCGAAGAAAACTAAATGGCAAAGTTGTAGGTCATAAAAAGATCTACAACTTTTGTATTCACACATTTTTCACATAACCTCAAAATTTATGTGAAAAATTCAAAAAACCAAGTTTTTGGTTTTTTATTTTTATCTTTAACAAAAATATTTTTTTTTTAACGAAATTTGGTGAAAACTTACCTTATTATGTCCCAAATATACTGTAATTTATTTGATTAAAAATATTTATTTTTTCACCTTATTTTGAATTAATATCGAAAAAACACCCTAATTTTCAATCGAAAATTCTGACGTCAAAATTTCAGCTTTTTTCAAAAAGTTGGTGTGCTTTCAGTTCGTTGAAATCTCTACTTTGCTATGGTAAAAAAAAATATATATATTACCATAGTAAATCATCTCAGAAAACGCAAAAAATCGTATACAGTAACGCCCAGACCTGTCATCCCCTTCCCTACTTCTCTATGAATCTTCTTTAAATTATAATCAGATGCCTATTTATTACTATTTTATGATTACTTATATATACCTGAGTGACCTAAAAAAAAAATTTAGCCTTTAGATGGGCTAAAATTTTCGTATTTCATAGAGAAGTAAGGAAGGGGATGACAGGTCTGGGCGTTACTGCATACGATTTTTTGCGTTTTCTGAGATGATTTACTATGGTAATATATATATTTTTTTTTACCATAGCAAAGTAGAGATTTCAACGAACTGAAAGCACACCAACTTTTTGAAAAAAGCTGAAATTTTGACGTCAGAATTTTCGATTGAAAATTAGGGTGTTTTTTCGATATTAATTCAAAATAAGGTGAAAAAATAAATATTTTTAATCAAATAAATTACAGTATATTTGGGACATAATAAGGTAAGTTTTCACCAAATTTCGTTAAAAAAAAAATATTTTTGTTAAAGATAAAAATAAAAAACCAAAAACTTGGTTTTTTGAATTTTTCACATAAATTTTGAGGTTATGTGAAAAGTGTGTGAATACAAAAGTTTTAGATCTTTTTATTACCTCCAACTTTGCCATTTAACTTTCTTCGATAGGACTTGTAGTTTTGCCGGAAATCGAGATAAACCGTTTTTTACCCTTAAAACTCCCCCCCCCCCCCTACCCCTTCCCGACCTCAGATCGACCGTAATTTATTTTTCCTTTCATTTTGATCATATTCCCCTACTTTTCTAATGGGTTTCATCCTACTGTAATTTTTTTCACTTTTTATTTATTTTAAAGGCTATCTGCACTGGTCTATAACACTGAGGTAGTGTGTTCTAATTCCGTCTGTGCATGAATGGATTTTTCTTTCCGTATGTAACACTTGCATGTATAAGAAAATCAGATACGGGATTCATTTCAGTCTCGGAAGGCTGATCACTCACTCACTTTTCTATAAAGAAAATGATCAAAAAAATATTTGGATTATTATTATCAGTTCCACATATTTAAATTATAGTTAGTTAGTGGTGATAGTACCGGTGACCCAAGGCTGGTGCTTTCCTCGCTAAACTAAAGATACACTGACTTTTTAAATTTGTTTTAATTTTTTCTTTTGAAAATTATTATTATTAATTGCGCGTCTTGCCTTAGAGTTATTCGATGCTATATTATTAAGCAATACTTAAAGAATTAAAGAAGCAATTATTTTACGACATTTTGAAGCCAGACTAAGAAATATGGTTAAAATAATGTTAGAAACAATCTCGTTTCGGCTTGCACCGACTTGCCTTTAGATTGTGACAAATTGTGCGACGGCAAGCTTGAAGTTTCAAGATTGTTCGGTTACAAGAAAGGAACTAGCAAAAATTTCAAGAAACTTTGATGAGACTCTAGTTTTGTTATAGGAAAAGTGAGGGGGAACTAGAATAAGTAATGTATTTCAAAATCAACTAAAACAAAAATATTCAACCAAACGATTACGTATTTAATTTTATTTGTGTTAAATTAAATTGAACACGTAAATATTTTTCTACTTTCTGGTACACACACACGCACACGCGACACAACATTCTACAATAACACACATACCTATATATTTTTCGATTTTTTTGACAAAGGTTAATAGGACATAAATCTATATTTGTATAGAGCTTAATTAAACATATTTCGTTAAATATTCATTAGAATTACTTTTTATGGCATATGAGGCACTTTAAGTTAAGTGCCGCCCATGGCCGCCCATGGCCACCCGCAACACCAAGTGCAATTGCGTTGGTGGCCTTTTAAGGTTGATCTTTAAGATACTGGTACGCTCTTCTCTTAAAGGGTCCTAAGTAAGGGTTTGGCAATACCTAGAATGGCAGCTGTAAATAAAGTGGTTGTGCGTGGCAAGAACTGTCTTAAAAAGCGCTCAGTCGTGGAAACAAAGGTGGAAAAGGTGGTATTAAAATCATAAATTATCAATTTTTGCAAACGTTCTAATTAACAATTAGAACCTCCAAGATTAAGGTTCCATATAACAAGAAACGTGCCGAAATCAAACTCCATGTTATCAAACCAAATCCGACGGCGCGGCGCTCTTAATATTTAAGTATTTCGCTCGCAAATTTTCCCCCGTAATTTGGGCGAACACCTGAAGTCAATACACCTTATCTTGACTTTCCTTTTCATTAAACATTCACGGATTTTCACCGGCAAATTCACTTCGAAGAAACTAACTGTGAAGATAATCTATACTGAAGGTAAAGGCTTTGGTAATTCAGTATACAATTCCTAGAGAGATAATCAACTGTTTAGTCAATAGAGACACAGATATCTAATATATAAAATTCTCGTGTCGCAGTGTTTGTGGTTAAACTCCTCCGAAACGGCTCGACCGATTCTCATGAAATTTTGTGTGCATTGGGTATGTCTGAGAATCGGACAGCATCTATTTTTCATCCCCCTAAATGTTAAGGGTAGTCCAACCCTAATTTTTTTTTAATTCTAGATAAAAAAAATATTCTTTATTTTTTTATAATACAGCATTAAAAAATACATACAACTCCTAATTTTCACCCCTCTACGATCAACCCCTATATTTTATTATAAATGATATAGGTATATGGCAAAACGACGTTTGCCGGATCAGCTAGTAATATATAAATGTTTAACATGTAATAAAAATTACAAATACATTTCATTTGTACAAAACGAATAATATTCTATAACACGAGGACTGAGTAAGAAAACAATTGAAAGTCGATACACAACTAATATCAAACTGCTTTGTCAAGTTGGTGAATAAGTATCTAGGTGACTATGGTATCACGCCGTGTTAATAATAAATTCACGTTTATATGAAAGTTTAATTCAAAGACTATTTAAAGGCTTTGTCAGTATAGGTATATTAACAAATAGTCAAATTTTGGACAGTAATGAAATTTTGCTAAAGTCGCAGAACAACTATGGTCTATGATACATTTGTTTAACTAGTAATTGTTCTTTAAATAAAAGTGTCCTGTTCAACCTGAACATAACATGAGTTTACAGATTTGGAATAAATACTATAACTGAGCTAAAAATATATATTAGGAAATTGTAGAATTTTTTGGTCCTTCGAAACAGACAAGACAAAAACTTTTAAAAGCATACCTTTCTCCAGATTTATACTGTCATCCCGACGTCCCATAAGTGCTCACTAAATGCACACCTTCCCGATTCCAATTTCCCCAATGGCGCGAGCAGTTTCTGCCAAAGCAATTTCCATTCAATCGATCAAGTTCAATAAGATTAAAACATCGTCGACTCTCAATTAGTGACTTTCAGTTTGTCAGTGAAAACGCTTCTTTAACTGTCGAAACGCGAATACTGCTAAACAAGTAACAGTAACTTATAACTGTAATAATATATTACACTATATACATATAGGTACTCAATGACGGAACGATCCGTCAGATATAACGATAGAAGCTAGAACTCGGAGCTTTGATATATGTCATATTTAACCAATTTATTCATAACAAAATTTTCTCTAACGATGCAAAACTTTATGCATTCACTAACAATCTTAAACATAGACATAGACATATCATTTACTACAAACAAAACCACACACACATAAACACACAAAATAACAATAATCTAATAAAAAAAAATAAAAAAAGATATATATAGATTTTATATAGGTATATATCTCATTATATCTTTAATTTATTTTTTAATTATTTTAATTATTACTTTATAGGTTAAGAAAATTGTTAATACTGTATTTGTGTAATTAAAAATACTTTAATTATAAAAAAAAAGATATAATGAAATATATACCTATATAAAAAAATCCTTTTCCCACTCGGATCGTCTCAAGTATGTAATGCGTGTGTGCTGTGGCTGTATGGCTGTAATTGGCCCTGGCTCAGCATTATGCTGAGGAGCAGAATGTTCCACAGCACTGGTCATTCTGCTAGAGACCACATCAGCTAGCTTGCGCCTCAGTCGCAAAAAAAAGAATGTATTAATACTTAGTAGAAATTAATAATAATAATATTAGTAAAAGTTAGTTGAGTAAGTAATGAAGTCTTGTGTAATGTGGAGTGAAGTAAATAAAATAAAATTAAAAGTTAAAAATTAAAAAAAATTTTAAACAACATCTTCTCAACCTGTTGTATTCTGGAAATAAAAATATTCTTATTGTGCAACAATATTATAATTATAAAAAGTAAGTGTTATGTAGAAATTATTGTCATAAGAAAGAAGATACTAGCTTCCCACGACACGGAATCCTAGTATGTGGGTAAACTTTATTATACATACTAAACATCCTTTTTTATTAGGTATAATAAAGTTTATTCTTTCTTTTCTTATTTACTAGATAAATTGAGAATCTAAACCGTTTTATGTAAATCCTACGTCACGTGGAACGACCACAATATGGTTGCGTTATTGATTTAGAATTGAATGGTATCTTTTCTATCAAGATGTATTCATATACACATATAAAAAGTAATATTTTATACATAGTAAAATTTTATTTTATAGTAACAAAATCTGCTCCATCATATGAAATTTTCTTTAAATCAGCATAGATTTCATAAGAACTAAATTTTGCAGTTAAAAAATGTCTTCATTTTCATGCATAAAAACATTATGGATTACTGATATATATGCACTTCCACTCAACTCGGGGTCATTAATCGGTTAATAGTAACCCATAACCTCACTTATCAGCTGTTTATTGGTAATATAAGTTACGTGGAAGTATTTAATAAGATCGATGTATCATTAAATTGTATGACATAAATTAAGTGTATCATTTAATTAAATTTAGCCCTGATTATTAGTTTTTCAGATCGATCTCGCAGTGCGATCTGTCTTAAATGGTTTTATTTAGCTTGACCTGTTTAGGTCTAATTTAATAACTTAAGGTTCACCCTATGATACACCTACTTGTATAGTTATTAGGTGGCTAAGACGGGGGAAACCTTCACGGTGGCATACGAGAATGTAAGTGCGTGCTCCTATTTCACCATGCCTCCTGCTGATAGAGGACAAATCTTTGTTTTTAATTTATTTTATTATTATTTATTACTAAGGATGTCATGTGGACCAAGGTGTAATGGTTGCAGCTCCTTACAAACGTTGTGTAAAACAAAAAACTCGGCGATTAAAAAGAGTGGCGGAGAGTTGATTGCCAGTTCTTCTCTTCCGTTCTACGCCCTTGATTGAAATTGAGAAGATTGAGATTGAGAACTGGCAGTAAATGTAAAATTAGAATCATTTAATGTATTGTATATTCTTTTTTGACGTTCATAAGTGTACATTGTGTTACCTACATGAATAAATGATTTTTGAGTTTGACTTTGGCTATACAATCAAAGAAAAATTATATAATAAAAGCATATTATTTCAGACACTACACTAAATTGTCTTCCTCTTTTTTGTTTATTATACCTTGGTCACCAGTTTAATACTTTATTGGTCCTATACAATGACTTATTAATGGCTTAATAAGGTAACTATTAAAAATAAAACGCCTATATTGTATAAAGATACAAGAAGTCGGGTATTGTATGGTACAACTTAAGATTTCACACTTGAAGAAAAATAAAACCTTTTTAACTAGAATACTCTCGACCGGAATATTAAAAGTCTGGAAATGCTCAAAGCAGACGCTGAAAAATTTCACGCGATTTTTAAGCTATGGCTCACGAATATTACGTAAAAATTGTGAGAATCTTAAATAAATGAATACTCTGTATGCTTATTGTGCAATACAAGTTATAGATCACTGCCGTGTAATGCTTTTAAGGGGTAGGTGAATTTTTTAAAGGCAAGGCGCCTTTATAGCCTGGGCGAGTATTTGGACCAATTAGTTTGACAACAATTATAAACAACTTAGAGTTAAAGTGAGTGAGTTTATTCCCTTTGGAGTAGACTCTTGGGCCGTGGGGTTCAAGTGCACAGGCGCTTATTAAAGATTTAAGTTGGCGCCTGGTAGATAGTACCAGTAACCGCAGCGCTGGTGCTTTCCTCGCTCAACGAATAAGTATCGCAATATAGCGAGGAAATGCTGCCAGCGTTAAAGGTACGCTGCCACAGGGACCAAACTTTTTAAATTTGTTTTAATTTTCCTGTTAATAATTTTTATTATTACTTTGTAAGTCAAGATAATTGTAAATACAAATTATACGAATGTTGCATGATTAAATGAATAATCTTTAACGAAAAAAATTATAAATAACTTATTATTATGACATTATTCTAATGTTCTTATTTTATGACTTTATGAAAATTAATATGACATTTGCATGCCCATAAATAAGGCTGATTCTGCGGATTATTATAATAGATCAATCTAAATGTATCATTTTCTTGCAAATAAATGATTAATTTATTTATTTAATAGCTAAGTCTAGAAAACTATATGTGTCTCATTTGAAAGCAAAGTTAAAAAAAACTTGCTATTTATCGCATATATTATTTTTTTACACCAAATTTCGAACGGCCTTTGTTTAAACATTGTTAAAAGCAATAAATCTATTATTACTACCTTTAATGGTACAATAGTAATCAATTTGTTACAGTGCAGATTTATCGGTATGTTATTTTATGGTGTGACAAAATTCCGATACAATTATTGTATTCATTTGCTCCCTTTTTTTATATAAATGAGTGATATATATTCCTTGGAACTTAAAAACTTAGGTCCGTCTTCAGGCTACGCTCGTCTAGAAGTTCGCTGGTGTTACACCGTTCAGCTTACCCAAGTGCAGCACTGCATTTGAATCGCTTCTTGTTAAAACAGCAAAAGAGTCTCATTGCCCTATCCCTTCTATACATAGTCATTCAAACGGCAGCTAAATTGCCGCCTGGATGGATTCGGGATTGGTTTCGGATACGTCTTACCAGTTTTAGTCAACAGATAAACTTATTGTTGACGCTTTCCCTTAGAACTTTTAAAGGCGCTTTGAGTTATAAACAGAAACTATTATCAGTGGCGAAGCCGGATATTGCCGCTTTCTATACTAAGTTGAAATGATATCTTTCGAAGCCGTCCTGTGTAAGGCGGAGTTATGAACAAACTTGGGAAGTTCGCCCATGCTCCGTTAACTCGGATTAAGACAGGTTTAATTAAAATAGCTGATTTAATTTAAAAAGTAGTAAAAATATTTTTATAGCTGGAGTTATCTGTTAGTTAAGTGGTATATTTATATTTTAGTTAATAATTAGAAGCGCAACCAAATGTTAGTGTGATTTTATTAAAGAAAAGAATCTCTTTTCCCAAAAAAGAATGACTAACTTTAGATAGTCTAGTACGGGGAAATTGCAGCCTGCGTTTGTTCCGACATTATGTATACATACATACGCACAATGTTAACCATTGTGCGTATGTATGCATACATAATATTTTCATATATACATATATTGCGAGGGAAAGGTAAGTATATTTAATTACTCGATTTTATCTCTCTGAGATTGGCTACATTTTAAATCATAGATTGCACGAAAAGTTAATAATTAAATTAAACGAATAGTTTAAATTAAATTTTAAAATAATTATCGCACACTTGAAGCCACAATGAGCCTTTTAGTTTTTCCCACACTCATAAATTTTAATATAACATCCTTGTTTCCAACAATGTCCAAAAGGTCGACTACACTTATACTAAAGTGTCACATAGATTTAAGAACGCTTAAATAAGCCAAGATAGTTTTTTGTTAGCATCGCAACCCCACTACCCTGAATTTTATGTTAGTTATAAGTTCATGTCTTAAACAATTGAAACCAGTTGACACTCAGCTTCAAACAAAGAGTTCCATTGAACATAATTCAACATCCCTACATCAACCGTCACCGAACTTAACGCTGGCTATATTTTTTTTTAATTTACCGGTCTAGCCATTTCGTATAATGTGACATGATTTCAATGCAAAATTATTCCCGATTAATAAACACGAATTCTGAATTTTTCAGACATACCTAAATGAAAGAGCAGAAACACTTTGTGCTATTGATTATATCTTTAAACCTTAAAGTTCTCACAAAGTCCAGATCGAATGAGATTTCGATGAAAATTTAACATAAAATCTCTGAGCTATTCGCGCTTATGTCATGAAAGTCTAGAAATAAAGAAATATTAAGTCATGAATGTTGTTACAGGACACAGTAGTAATAAAAACAAAACCCTTTTAGGGCCTCAGAATCCTGTACCTGTATTTGTTTTTTCTAATAGGCAAGTAGGTTAGTGTTAAATATTTGCGTATAAAATATCAATATCATACCAAAACATAATATATCCATAAATCATTATTATAACCAATTGATTACATTTTTATGAAAGTAATATATTATGTAGATTTATTGCTTTTACAAGAATTTATTTCCTGTTAATACATTATATCGCACATAATGACAGCCACTTAACATGCAAAGGTCACTTAGTTCTTTGTCTATTTATAACTAATCAAGCAAAAGTAAAATAATGTAAAACTTTTTTGATATCTCTACTATTAGTGTAAATGCATTAACTATAATATATAACTTTCGAACGTTGTTTGAATTAATACCTTTGAGTTTCATCATCGGACGTCAAGGTAGAATACGAAGAATCAGTAGTAGAATACGGTGAGTCTCCGTCCGTTTGCCCTCTGTTATATAAAAAAAAAGGTTGAAAGAGATATGTTTTGTGGTCATTATTATCAGGTCAAAGAAAACGAATAGATTATATGTAAGAAAAGTGAGTGAGTGAATGAGACAGAAGACTATCAGAGATCTTCTTCTAGAAGTTGGTAGTCCATTTGCTGAAGGAAAAATACGACCGAGTACAGAGTTACTTGTCATAAAATTATTAATTGAAAACGATACTTAAGTTCGGTGGTGGTTGTTGTATGTTTTCAATTAAACACTTTGTAAGAAGCTGGGCTTTAATTATTTTAAACATGAGATTACAACTAAGATAGTAGGGGTAGTGGGGTTGCGCGGCTGGATTAACAAAAAACTAACTTGACTAATTGAAGAGTTGGTTAATCTAAGTGACACTTATCGGAAACGAGAACATTAAATTGCAATGTATTTTTTTTTATTGATAAAAAGCTTGCCAACGCTCGGCACACTGACACATTAGTAAAAACAAACAAAATACAATTTTTAATGTGACAAGCACTTAAAGGCAAACATTACATACATGTGAAGATCATACAAATATCAAACAAATTATTAAACAAAACGAACATTACAAAAACAAAACAATTACTAATAAAAAAAAATTCAAATTACGAAAAACTAAACAGAAATCGATTTTATATGCGTGTGGTATATAATTTATGAGTGTGGTTAAAACTAAGGGGCTCATATTGGCTTCAAGTGTGCCTTATTGTTTACGCTTTTAATTAATAACTAATATATAACTCGATTCAAGATTAAATTATGCGTTCCCCTAGAAGGTAAAATTCAAATCCATAACAGATTATAGCACTAATGATACTATTAACACTGTATGAAAATATAGCAGGTTCGTAAAATGGATGAGTTTGTGATTAAAGCCGACGGAGGCATAAATGTGGCAATTTTTCCATATTTATTACTCCGCTTAACCTAGATCCGGGAAACTTCAGCGGAGTTTTCGTGAAAATCGATTATTTTAAGCCCTAGTTCGTTCGTTCTTATTTCTTATATTACATAATACTGTGTGGTTTATTATGTGGAAATTTGTTATGTTCTGATTTGATTAGTTGGATTAAATAACGTATATAATATATTAATGATGTTAAACATTTTTAAACTAAATAACTTACTAGCTAGTTGTAATAAAAAATAATTTAATACTAACACACTTAATTATAAAAAGAATATAACAATAAAAACAAAAACTAACCTTAAAATATATTATTAAATGGAGTCCCTTTAGGCAAAGTTATAGTAGATACTGGCAGCGTTCCCCCTTTGAATAGCTAGACTAATTCTTTGTCCGAGGTAGCTGCCAGCTCTTCGGTACCTGTGATGTCGATTAACCTTTTTGATGTTTCCATAAAAAGCATTATAGCGCTAGTACCCCACGGACCAAAGGTCTCGACACCGAATGGGATAAAATCATATGATATATTTAAAAGAGCAGAATTGTTGGCCTTGTGGCTTGAACGTGCGACTGATTTCGTTACTTCGAACCCCGGCTGTGCACCAAAGTACTTTTATATGTAAACAATTAGTACTCGCTTGGACGGTGAAGTAAAACATCGTGATGAAACCGGGACGCTTTAGACCCAAAAAGTTGTCGGCGTGTGTCAGGCACAGAAGGCTGACATCTGAGGCCCTCTGGCGATTGTTGCGCATTTTTAGGCATTTTTATATAATATATTTATACATGTGTACCTTGTGTTTTGTAATGGCGAGTCGACTCCACGTTTTTATATTTAGGCACAATTTAATAGTTATTTTTTAATTGCAGGTAAGGAACAATGCCTGGATTATGTAAGTAGATATACCGTGTCTAAAACCTTTTTCATATGTTCCACATCCACACGTTGGCAGGCCTGAGGCTACCTGGTCGCTACAGGCGTCTGAAAGACTAAGAAATTGCTGTATGTGCTTTTATACAGCCTGTGAATTGACTATTCGTTCGAATCCTCAGTACACACTGAAATTTCACCAGGTCGCAGTTTCGTCTCTTTCTGCCTAAATTGTGTGTAGGCTGTGGTGAAAAGAGACAGGTGACTTTGGTTAAAACAATGCAATATAATTGTCCTTCGAACTTCGCTTTATAACAACAATGGCAAGAAGTGATGATCTTTTTAAATTAATACGTATTTTTTTGATTAAATCAAACTTGAGCAGTCTTGGTGCTATTAAGAAATTGCTTAACCAATGCCGCCATATTTATCCGTATAAATTATGTTTATTTATTTATATAGCTTTATGTAATATTAAAAGTGTTTGCGGCGGTTCGTGATTTATTTAACGTTCCGAGATCAATGATGAGGAAAACTCGAAGATTTTTCTTTCAAATCCTTTCGGGATTTCTTTGGATTAATATTTTCAAAATAACGTTTATATTATGAGTTTGAAAAATTTGCTTTTCTGAGATTATGACGTTTCGCAAAATTCGGGACACTGAACAATATCTTTCAGTTAACACTTGGTATATTTAAATGACTATAATAATAATAATATAATAATAATAATCTTTATTGACATATTTGTAATTACAGAAATCCTAGGAATCCTAAAGACTAGGCGAACGGGTTGAGATTTTGGGTTAAATAAAAAGACCAGGTTTATAATTTCCTTCACAATCACATTTATCTTCGAAATCAATCAATTTGTTAATGAGTTTTAACAATTACTTACCTAATAACTTTTATTTGAGAAACGTACAATATGTTGTAGTTTGCTTATTTCGTATTTAAAATAATCCTATATTTACTACAAAACTACTTTTATAATATTCTTTTTCTGGACATTTTCTTAAAATTCTATGCGTATTTTAAACTGCTCTAAACTTTTTCATCTTTTTAATATTCATTATCACATAGAGTGTGAGTCTTATTTATAATTGTGTATAAATACCGCTAGCTATTAGCTTTATAATAGATAATTAGAAGCCAGTAATTAAACAGACATAAAAAATCAAATAGTTTCCCTCCATAATTACAACCTATCCAACTTGCGGCTAGTTAAAAATAAATGAATAATAATATAAATTCAACTTCAAATGCTGTTTAGTAGTGTTTACTTATAGCTAATTAGAATTTTATGTATATTAATATAAAATTCTCCTGTCACAACGTTCGTTCCCATACTCCTCCGAAACGGCTCGACAGATTCTTTTATAATTTCTTTCTATTTTTCAACCCCCTAAGTGATAAGGGGTGACCAGCCTACAAAAATTTTTTTTATTTAAATTTTTTTTATGATACAGCATACAAAAATACATACAACCCCTAAGTTTCACCCCTCTACGATCAACCCCTATTTTTTATTATTGTAGATAGTTATTTTTATTTAACTAAAAAATGTTTCCTAGAAATAATATACATGGCAAAACAACGTTTGCCGGGTCAGATAGTATTAGTAGTAAAATATTTGTCTCTGAATATGGACCCCTCTTGGGTAAAGGCAATAGTCTGCCAGTAATACAAGCTGATTTAAACAAACATACAAAAAAATCACACCGTTGCCATAATCAGTCATATGAAACAGCCTTTTCACCCTTAAGTCGGAAACACACTTACGTGTCGTGGCGTGTCGTGACGCGCCAGAAGCATATTTTAGTATGATTAGACAGAACGTGATGCGACACGACACAACATGCAAATATGTTTCTAATCATAGATTTATATCGTTAGATAGGCCCTTACCGCAGTGAGACCGCGCCGTGTTGTCGCACAGTCGAAGTGGGTGACAGTGTTGCCAACTCGGATTTTGAAAATTACGTAGGTCAGATTAAACAATTACGTAGATTTAGCAAAAATTGTATAGGAAAAGTTCGTAGATCTACGTACTTTTTTTTATGAGTGAAATGAAGAGGGTAGGGTTGGTAAAACTGAATAAAAAGAGTGTTATTTTTTTGAAATGGAAATAAAAAAAAATATATTCATTATTATTTTCTGGTAAATTAAATTTGTACATGTTTTTATTAAAAAGTTTAATATGATCTTGCGTTGGCCCAGGATTACTTTTCAGATCACTTTTTGTAAAATGTAACCCTGTGAGGGTTTCAGTAGACTGAGGTCCGTTTCTGATGTTAGTTTTCATCAAGTTTATTAAAGAAAAACGTCGTTCAACATTTGCGCTACTATGAGGTAATGTTAATAACTTTTGTGTAAATTGGGCTAGGAGGGGAAACTGCTGAGTTGCATCTCATTTTTTTTATTTTGGCAATATGACGCCAAAAGTCATCTGCTTTGAATATCTGATCCTCTTGAAATGGTAGATTTGTGTTTCTTAAAGTTCTCCATTCCCGGTCTGATTGTTTTTAACTTTTTTTTTTCGAAAGTAATAGATATTATGCCTATTCAGCCTAATGAATTTGGATATTGTGCAAAATTTTCAATTTGATTAAAAATACGTAGATTCTGTGACTGAAGTTCGTAGGTTTTCAGAAAAGGCCTAAAATACGTAGATCTACGTAAAAAGACGTAGAGTTGGCAACGCTGGTGGGTGAGCTCACTAACCTGGGATCAGTGCACCCCTAAACACAGTGTTAGCCGGACGTGTTGTAAAGGACGTTTGCGAGCAGTTTAGCGTCACAAAATGCCATCGTGTGCCTTTCTAAAGTGCAACAACAATTCTAGAAACACAAATAAAGCCAGAGGTGTAACATTTCACTCGTAAGTATTGCGATTTGATTTAAAAACTTTTATTTTTCCTTCCCCACTGTCTAAAATAACAAATTTAAATGGCGAGTGCACGAAAGAGAAAGTAGTGTTTGCAACTAATGTAGGAGAAAAAGAGATGACACTATTTTGTCAGTATTACAACAGATAAGTACAGTGGCAGAAACACGATTTTTAAACTACTCGTTAGTGTGCGTGTGTCGGCATTTTGTTAACGCACACATTCAAAAACAATGCCACAGTTTTTGGTGTCGGGGCCTATCTAACGACATAAATCTATGTTTCTAATCATATTAAATGTATGAACCAATCTGCTTCTGGCGCGTCACGACACGCCACGACACGTAAGTGTGTTTCCGACTTTAGACAAAGTCGCGGCCTAACAAATAAATTAGCTGCTATGCGTTTGTCAGTGCAAGCAGTCGGAATACATTTTACAAGCCCCGAGTAATTAATATTATTCAGAAGTTGGCTAAGTGCCAAACTAGGCCTTAACAATTAGGATTGTGTCCACTTGTGCTCCTATTGTGGTCTAGGCTTTCTTTGAGTAATGCTTTGTTTGATGAAAAGATGAAAGTATTTTGAGGCGTACAATGCGATCTTTTTAGGCCAGTTACAAACACGTTTATGCAGGAAACATAATGTAATAGTGTGTGGTATGATTTTTATGGGAATTCGTACTTTTAAATTTATATGTTATACTAAAAAATATGAATAATAATAGACTTTTAATTCAGATAGTTTACAAACTTTTAAACACGTTCCTATTTCAATCTTCTTTAAGATATCTGTGTGCCATTTTTTCACTGTGCCACTCTCTGCCAGATGATGTTGAAACCTGCTGTTTCTTAAATTTGGTCTATCTTTCTTACCTTCTAAGTTGTCCCTCTTTATCGTTTGGGCACCAGTTTAGTAATTTTTGCTCATTAATTTTATTTTTATGGTAACATCTGTTACCTTAGTGGTTTTTTTCTTAAAGCTGTATTCTGTAATTTGTCTACTCTTTTCCCTATTCGTACCATCGATAAATCTCTAATCCCTAAAAAATATTAAACTGGATTTGAAATAAAAATATTTTTTTTGTTCTTCGTGATTACGTGGTGACGCGCTAAAAACTAAATGTATTAGCAAGCTAAGGTAGCAAACTGTACAACTTATTATAATTGTATTTATAAACTTATAAAAAACTGATATTTAATGTAAAAATGACACATAATGTCACTTTATCATACGTGTAGTGTATCGCGATTTACTGACTCATCTAATCGCTTTGGAATTTATGTATTTTTTTTTTAACTAAGCAGGTTTTATTCCACCATCTTTTTGCGTGATTCCAGTTAAGAATTTATTACGGGTAAAATAATGACAAAACTTTAATCTTGTATCACCAGCACCCTACTTTTGTGTCTTAGTAACATGTAATCAGTTTAATGTAACTTAATACTAGTTCGTCTAACTTATTCGATTACCAGCGATTACCAGTTGACAGACACAGAATGCCACCCTTAAATTAATGAGTGCGCAGAATCTATGCCTCCATAGGGAACTTTAAAGCGACTGTTGAACTTTCAAATCGATCGGAAGAACGATTGTCAAAATAGTTATTCGAATAGTTCGATAAACGTGAAGTTGGCGACAGATGCCGCAGTGGTGTCTCAACTTTGTTCAAACTTCAAACTATGTCATTATGAGTCCAGCTTTGCGCTTTAATAAATTGTTATTAGAACATAACTTTGATATTGAAATTTCTTGCGTAATTTTAGCCATTTTTACTAGCACCGGTTAGGATAAATACATAAGGAGGTCTTTTTTAAATATTACGATTGAGACCAATTAGCTTTCGGTAGCGTAAGCGAAAAAAAAGAAGGATTGGAAAATGGCGGCGGGGATGAAAGACAAGTGGAAGAATTTGGAGAAGGCCTTCACTCCGTTGGAGGTCGTGTACTAATGTTAAAATTAATGACATGAACTTAATGTAATCTTGATTATGGCCTGAGGTGAGTGAATCTTTTTATCTTGCATATATAGAAAAGAAAATTATTTTTCACGCTCGTTAGAAGGAAAATTATAAAGGGTCATAAAAAGGTATCTCTTAGGCCCGAAAATTACGCAGAGGGCTGATTACCTACTTCCTGTATATAAGTTACATATTATAGACGTAGTAATGTGGCTGATCCATGCAGGGGTTTACAAGGCCTTCCTAAAGCCTATACGAAATACAGTCAAAATCTGTTATAACGACATCGAAGGGACTACTCAAATTTGGTCGTAAAAACCCACATTCGTAACAGCCGATGACGTTGTTATTAAGTACCTAATACAATAGAAGTCAGCCGGGACCTTTGATTTTGGTCAATATAACTGGTATGTTGTTCTAAAGTTTAGAGTTTAGTTTAGTTTAGACGATATCGTTTAGAATCTAAACGATATCGTCGTAATTGGATTTGACTGTACATTCTTAATTTAGATTTCGATTTAAAAAAAGTTATAGGTTACGTTACTATAATATGAGTATTGATAATAATCTGTCTTGTGTGTTTTAAGCACTAAGATGGAAACCAAATCGCAAGAACTGGGAAAAAGAATTCTCTATACGTTATTAACAGCTCTGAACAAATTTGTAAAGAGATTTCATAGATAATTTGAAATTTTGATCACAGCTTAGCGCAACCTAAGTAATAAGTATACTAAAGAGACTAAGCCGAAACAAAGCCCTAAATCCCATTACTCATTAACAAGGTTCATCCCACCGGCATTACCGCTTGTATATTTAATAAACAAACCGGTAACTGACCATTTTTTGAAATGCCTTGTGTTAGTTACGAAGAGAGTTTATTGGAGACGTTTTATGTTATATTAAACATAGTATTAATATACTGATGAAAATTACGGAAGACGTTTTTAATTCGTCAATATGTTATTTAAAATTGTTTACATTACGCAAAGGAAGCTCTCATGAAGAATTGTTCCCGTTTTCAACTTCTATTGGGGGGCCTCATAGCCTAGCGGTCTTATAAAGTGGCAGCTAGGTGAGGGGTACCGGGTTCGATTCCCGGTTCGAGGGCAAGTTTTAATTTAATTTAAATTTGTTCTCGGCCTTTGGGAGGGTTGTGCGGTACCGGGCGAGTGCCTAAACCGTACATGGAGGACACGGTCGAATTTCTAAAGACTAGCACGAATTATAAAAAATTCTATACTTGACGCTGGCACAAATCGTGCCAGAGCCATGAAAAAAAAAGGTTCTATTGGTTTTGGTTGTTGCATGATAATTATTTTTGTTTATAAATTTACCACAATAGTTGAAATATACAAAATGTGTTCCTTTATTCAATGTATGGGACAAGCGCGTTTAACAAAACAAACTTTTTAGCTTACAAATTAGTATTGTCAGGAACGAAAAAAGGGATTCTAAACAAGTATTAATCTAATAACAGTATCCCATAGGAGGCTTTTGTAAAACACTAGTATGAGCGAGTCGATAAATGATATTTGATAGTTGTTTTATTTTTAACAAAATAAGCTACCATTAAATATTACTCCAACGCGGCAAGTTACAAATAATGAAAATACAAAACAATACGCCTAGAAAAAAAGGGTGCGTGTACTTATGTACGCGCGTAAGAAGTTATACTTCTTTGGCCTTATTAAACATATTTTTTGATTGCATGCAAATAATTAATTACAATTAAATAATCAAAGACTGGAAAAGGAGTCATTATAGTCAATAAAGTTCAGTTTACATTTGAAAAATTAAATAAATAACTATTTATTATTATTCTCTTAAACTATGTCCAATGCCGTAGCATCTTCGGTGGGCAACTTCATTCTGTTAATTTTGTGTCACGGTGCGCGCGCATCGTAAAATTTCACCCTCATAAATTTTTCATAACGCGCCTAAAGATAAATATAATAACTTTAAAAAGATAAATATAATATTAGATCGGAGTTCGCATACATGGGTGCGAATCCCGGTATAAAATAAACAAAACAAAGCTTAATTAACACTGGAATTAATTGAACTGAACATACATACTGCCAAAAAATCAATGAAATGACGAAGGTTAATTATATGAAGATTAATAATGTATTTAATCTATATTGAAACACCAAATTGCACAGAATCCAAATTTTCTACTTCATTTTCTACCAAAGACAATTTGATATGTCACAAGCACTGCATGTCAACTGTCACATGACAAGGCGCGGTTTCCCGTGTCTTTTCGTTTACTTCCCGTATATCCACTCTAATCACGTGGGGATCGTAAATCTCTTGGAAGATCACATTTACATTGTAATATTAGCTTTAGGGACGTAAATCTCTAGGAGTTCTCTCATGGGGTTTCGAATCCATTTACAGCGACATCTTTGCTCGTGGAACTTTAATAAGCAATATGAATGTCGTTTTTATTGTGAGATAAATGTAATCTTATTATTAAAAACGCACTTTTGAAAGTTAAAATTACAGTTTAAAAATATTAAAAGAAAAAAATATATAACGTTTATAGATAATATTTTAATCATATTATTTATAGAAATCAGCGAATATCGATTAAAACACAATATTATAGCTAGAGTCGATAATTGAATTATTTAAAACTTTCGGATGGCAACACAGAATGTCAATGAATTTCATAGGTTAGTATGATTTATTGTCTTGATACTTTATTTCTATTATATATTTTTTCCGAATAGTTAACAGGAATAATAGCCTAAACTTTGTTTTATTTGATAGAATATTTCGATTCTATCGCAGCATTTGATTATTCCGAATAAAGTTGTGTTTTATAATAAATATAGTTTTAGTTTTCCATGCAATGCTAGTCATTTTAAGTATCAATAGTACAAAACTAAATACGTATAGTATTTAATTTCATAGAAATACAGTTGCTATCAATGTAAAAAATAATAAATTAAAATCAAGTATCAAGTAAGTTTAATCCACAAAATATATCAAACTTTTAGGGATACCATACTAAAAAAATTGAATTTGCCAGACTCTAACACAAAATTAGTGGTCGTGACTCTGGACTAACAAAAAACTAACTTGACTTATGTATGGGTTCTTAAATCCAAGTGCCACATCTGTTACCTATAAAGAATTTAAGTGTAGTCGACCATTATCGGAAACGAGAATTTTATATTAAAATTTATGAGTGTCTGAAAATCTTAATGCCACATTTCTTACGAAACGGACGTGCACTTCTAATTATTAACTAAAATATATCTTTATACTAGTTATTAATATATTTTTTACAGGTAAAAAAGTTTATAAAAGTACAAATAAATCTCTCGAATTTGTTTCGTGTTGAAGAACATTCCTTTTTAAGTTCCTTAAGGAATTCGAATTTATAAAAGAAGTCGAACTACAACTTCAGAAGTCGAGACGAAGAATTAAAGTTTTTGCTTATATTCGAGCGTATAAGTTTTCGTAGAATTACGAATTTCGAGTCTACTTTTGAATTTATATGTTTGTCTCTAGAGATTTTTTAAATATTAATTGTAATAAAAACTAAACTAGGATCCGATAGAGCATAACGAAATTGCAAGTAACGTGGCAAGAGATAGTGTTATTGTCTATCTTAATTAATTTGTCAAATTATCCAACTCTTTAGCTTCCAAATATCAACCGAGAATTTTTGCTATTTTATTTTTAATGGAAGCTTTCCTTCCCGCATACCACGCTGCCTATGCTACGGGGGGGGGGGACTCTTCTTTGTTTAGGTTCTTTCAGTCTTCTGCTCACATATATATATAAAATATGTTTTATTATATATAAGCAAAGCAATTGGTTTCCTGTTGGTTTCATGAAAAGTATGTCAAACTGTCATTAGACATATTAACTCGAAATCACATCACATAAATTCTTCGAACAACGTGCTTGGTTATATATGAACAATGAAACCAAAAAATTAAACCTAAATATAAAGAGTTACAAAAAGAATGTTTAATTATAAGAATATTAAAAATATTATACAATATTTTATTGGAATCTACTAGGCATATAACCTCAACAATATTAGTCTAGACAAACGTATTTACGAAAAGAGCTTTATAATAAGATTATATAAGGGCTATGAAACCTTAGATTAATTTACAGCGTCGTGAACGGAAGCGACGAGAAATAAGTAGTTAATGTCTCCATTAACTTCCTTTGTAACGATAATTTAATGCGACTGCTGTGTATAACCACAATTCACACATTTTATGTTTATTAATTATGTTTTTGTATGTGTATTTAGTGCGAGCAGTGTTGGCCAAGTGGCTTCAGCGTGCGACTCTAATCCCTGAGGTCGTAGGCTCGATCCCCGGCTGTGCACCAATGAACTTTCTTTCTATGTGCGCATTTAACATTCGCTCGAACGGTGAAGGAATACATCGTGAAGAAACCGGCTTGCCTTAGACTTAAAAAGTCGACGGTGTGTGTCGGGCATAGGAGGATGATCACCTACTTTGCTATTAGATTGACATATGATCATGAAACTGATACAGAAATCTGAGGGCCAGACCTAAAAATGTAGTACCACTAGGCCAACACTGCTATACATTGATTACTGCAGGTCTATTTTCCAATGTCTATTCATTGTACCTACATAATTAAAATTAAATTCACCGTAATGCATATATTGTATTTCCTATTTGAATTAAAAGGCCCGGAATTTATATCTGATTGAAATGAATTATTGTTTATCGAATGTCCATCCAATTAGTAGTGGAAAGCTTTTACTATTGTTTCGACTAATGCTATTAGTAGTTCTAGTATTAATTATTTAAGATAAATAATTAGAAAAAATGCGGTAATTGTATTGAAGTTTGATAGACCTGTTTAGATGTGTAGTTAGATATCTGTCTAAAAACTCTGTGTTTTTATTAAATTGCTGAATTTTCTTGATTTTAGTTATATTCGTCCTTTTTAATAGTTGGATAATACATAATTTAAAGGTAAAAACAAATATTAAGCTTATTATGCAATAAACAAATAAAAACTTACATAAAAAATCCGATTTTTAAATTTATGCACGCACATTAAATAGCTTAGACAAATACAACATTATCTTCTAATATATAAAATTCTCGTGTCACAATGTTCTTTCCCATACTCCTCCGAAACAGCTCGACCGATTCTTATGAAATTTTTATGCATATTCCAGTAAGTCTGAGAATCGGCTACTGTCTATCTTTCAAACCCCAAAATTTAATTTAATAAGGGTGTCCAAAAAATTTTTTTTAAAGATACTTCATAAAAAAATACATACAACCCTTAATTTTCACCCCTCTACGATCAACCCTTATTTTTATTATTGATAGTTATTTTTATTGAACTAAAAAAATGTTTCCTAGAAATAATATACATGTCCAAACAACGATTGCCGGGTCAGCTAGTTTTTTATAATATTAAATGCCTTACTTAAAGTAAAGCGGAAAAAAGCGCGTAAAAATCACTTTAAAGTCCTGGTGGACAGAAAAACTGTGTCCAGTTTGTGTTTCCACCACACCAACTTCTTTCTATTTAAGATCATGTATATGAAAAATAAATAAATAAAAGTATAACAGTAATGTTCACTTTTAAAGTAAACAAAAGTTTTACTTCTCCTGGATGATATGACAAAACCTCATGGATTACGATTGTATATTAATTGTCATATTTATTGCAAAGCATAAAGTAGGTTGAGAGGGCTATCAATGGCACAATGGAAAACTATGAGGGCTCGTGAACCGTTAAGGGGTCAAGAATCATGCATAACATTAGATTGTGTTTGTTTCGTATACACGTTTTCCTAGACAGGATTCCCAGATATTACTAATTTAATGTTCTCTTGTCCGTCGAACTAGCGGAGTCTTAATGGTTATGGATAACATCTCCGATAAAATAAAGTACAGGATAAGATAGGTTCGTATTTTAATAATTAATTATTATTAAATTATTAATATTATTATTAAAGATAAAATTATTAGTATCTTAAATCATAAAGTGCAGTGTTGGGCTTGTGGCTTCAGCGTGCGACTCTCTGAGGTCACAATTTCGATCCCCGGTCGCGCACCAATAGACTTTCTTTCGAGGTATGCGTTAAACATTCGTTTGAACGAAGGAAAACATCGTGAGGAAACCGGTTTGCTTTAGAATCAAAAAAGTCGACGGCGTGTGTCAGGCACAGGAGGCTGATCACCTTCTTGCCTTTTAGATTAGTAATCCCAGACCTAAAAAGGTTGTAGCGCCACAGATTTTTTGTATCTTAAATTATAACATTGAGCGCTGTCGAAAGTAAAAAATCATTTAATCATATAGGTAACACAATGTACACTTATAAACGTCAAAAAAGAAATGTATATGAAATGCTTCTAACTTTACATTTAGTGCCAGTTCTCAAAACAAGGGCGTAGAACGGAAGAGAAAAACTGGCAATAAACTCTCCGCCACTCTTTTTAATCGCCATGGTTTTTCACCATGTTCCACATGACATATTAAGTAATTAATAATAAAAAAATTAATAAAATAAATTAAAAACAAAGACTTGTCCTCTAGCAGCAGGAGGCATGGTGAAATAGGAGCACTTATTATTCTCGTGGGAACAACACGCAAATACATAGTCGAAATAACTAACTTCACCGCATACACGAATTCAAGTACGACCAGTCACCACAAGTAGCACCCGTTCACGAGTATGACGCATGGCCAGCCATGGGCCCCCTCGCCATATTTTACGGAGAGAGACAGAAAAAAAATCACAGCTCTCGAAGCTGGACTTAAAATATTTGAAGCGCAATAGGTTTCGTTCCACGGAATATTCCACAATGATTAGTGAAGCGTACATCGCGACTGCGTTAATTGAAAAACGACGCCATCATGGCTGGCACTTTTTCCGTGTCACTGGTTTATGCATTAACTCTTAAATTAAATCGACATTAAAATTTAACGCCTGTTGAATATACCAGCTTAATACCTGTTAAATATTGTATGAGTAATCCGTAGGATGTAAATATTAAAATCGTTAAGGCTTGTTTTATTAACTACCGATTTTTTTAACAAACAGCGACCACACAATATCATACACAACCCAAACCTACGTGTAAGCTACCAAAAAACGCACTTTGTTCACCCAACGCTTTTTATCTTTCAGAGGAGGAAGAAAGGGTCTTCTGTACACACTTTCTTAAAAACATTACGGATTCAAATATTTATAACAATCTTAAGCAACTACCTATGTAGAAACGGAAAGTATTCCTTTTGTGCAACAGTATTTTTTTATAGAACAGGATCAAACAGACAAGAGGCTCACCTGATGTTAAGTGATACCGCCGCCCATGGACACTCTCAATGCCAGAGGGCTCGCGAGTGCGTTGCCGGTATTTTAAAAATTGGTACACTCTTTTCTTGAAGGACCCTAAGTTGAATTGGCCCGGAAATAAAAAAAACGCTCAGTTGTGGAACGGCGGACGTCGAGGTGATACTGGTGGAATTTCTTATTCTGCCTCGACGTCCGATGATGAAATTTAGCTGCAGGTAAATTGTAAAATTAAAAGTGCTATGTAGAATTTATTAAGTCATTTTTTATTATGTGTAGTAAAGTTATTCTTTCTTTTACCTATTTTAAAGGAAATGTAATGTTAGGTGGATGGTATAGGTTTCATATGACTTGCTCGTATGCTCTTTTGATTGACTATAACTTACGTAAAATACTTCCTGGTATTGGCGCGGCTAAAGTTATTTAACTTTTAGATTAGTTTTAGTTTTTATTTTATTTTTTTTATTATCATACTTTTGTTAATCATGGATTGCAGTAGTGATAACACTGATTTCTTATCTCTGGAATCGTCCGATTGTGACTCCTTCCATAGCATTGACTCCTCCACGCCTACCCTAAATGATACCTTATCCTCTATTTTTCAAAACTTGCCTAAGCACTTCAATGTTGTACACATTAACGCCCAGAGCGTTCCAGCTCATCACACAGATCTCCTTACGTTGGCCTCTAAAGACATCCATGCCATTCTTGTTTCTGAAACTTGGTTCAATCCTTCCCTTTCCTCTGGTACTTACTCTCTTCCTGGTTACAATTTAATTAGAAATGACCGACTCGGCATGCGTGGAGGTGGTGTGGCGATTTACTTACGTTCTCACATCCCCTTCTCCATCATTAGCTCATCGCCACAGCCCCCACCTAGCAATGCAGCCGAGCATCTCCTTAATGAAGTTCTTCTATCCAACTCTAAGCTTCTCCTGGGAGTCTTCTATTCCCCTTCATCATCGGTGGACTACTTTGATTCCTTTGAAGACACCATTGACCAATTTTCTCCCTTATATAAAAACACAATAGTCATGGGTGACTTTAACACATGTCTGCTGAAAAATGATTCTCGCTCCAGACGGCTCCTTTCTTTAACTCACTCTTACAACCTACAAAACTTATATCTTAACGCTACGCATAAAGTCCCCGGTTTTACTCCGTCACTTTTGGATCTTATTTTTGTTTCCTCTCCTCACCTTGTCACTAAGCATGGGCAACTTCCTGCTGTCGCCTTCTCTTACCATGACCTTCTCTATCTCTCCTTTAAGGCGAAGCCACCCAAGCAGAAGCCCACGGTGGTTATGCGTCGCAGCTTTGGTGGAATCGACCATGATAGCCTGCTCAGTGATGCATCCAAAATTGACTGGAGTGGTCTGTACGACTTAGCTTACCTCGACGACAAAGTTGAGTTGTTCACTTCTTCCATCACAAACCTCTATGATAAGCACGCCCCATTGAGACGAGTTAAACTTAAACATTTACCTGCTCCCTGGCTCTCTGATGAGATTAAAAGATTGATTCACAAAAAAAACAGAGCCATAGCTAAAATGAGAACTGTCAAATCTGATGCGGAGCGCGAAAAATATAAAGTAGTTCGCAATCGTTGTAATACTCGCTGTCGTGATGCTCAAAGGCAACATATCCACGACTCAGTATCCAATGGCGACACCTCAAAAATCTGGAAGTTCCTCAAAACCTTGGGGATTGGCAGATCGGCACAGAATGTTATTTCTTCAGCAATAGATATAAACAACCTTAACTCTCACTTCACCTGTTCTCCTGCCCACGATAAGTCTTCTCTTAGGAAGACAATCAATAAACTAGCTTCTCTTCCAACTCCAAACTTCATGCCTTTTAATTTTCACTGAATTCACCGAGCGCGAAGTGGAGGGTTGCATCCAGTCTATCTCGTCGGATGCTGTTGGATGTGATGAAGTTAGTCGTGCTATGATCTTACCTATCTTGCCAGCTATTCTTCAAGTTATTACTCATATTTTTAATTATTCAGTTACTAGTGGTAAATTCCCTACTTCTTGGAAGGATAGTTTAGTTATTCCTATTCCCAAACGGCCCGATCCCATTAACTTTTCTGACTTCCGGCCCATTTCTATTCTACCATTCCTATCTAAAGCTCTAGAGCGCCTTATACACTCGCAGCTTAGCAGATTTCTGAATAAAAACTCAATTCTAGACCCTCTCCAATCGGGATTCCGCCCGGGGCATAGCACGACTACGGCATTGGTTAAAGTTTGTGACGACATTCGCCGAGGGATGGATGGTGGGCAGCTCACTGTTCTCACTCTGCTTGACTTTAGCAATGCTTTCAATACTGTGAACTTTGAAATTCTGCTTGGGTTGCTTCGCTCTATGAATATCTGTCCATCCGCTATTGACTGGTTTCATAGCTATCTAAACGGTCGTCGGCAGCGTATTAAAATGAATGATGCTTACTCTCAGTGGAATAATATAAGTGCTGGTGTTCCGCAGGGTGGCGTTCTTTCACCTCTTCTTTTTTCTATCTTTATCAATACACTGACTGCACATCTATCCGCTAGTTATCACCTTTACGCTGATGACCTCCAAATCTACGTTCAGTCGACACTCGTAGAGCTTCCTCTTGCAATACAGGCGATGAATGATGATCTTGAAAACATAGCCAACTGGAGTAAAGACTTTGGTCTTCAAATTAATCCTGCCAAGAGTCAAGTCATCATCATCGGAAGCCCTTTCTTTATTTCAAGAGTCAAATGGGCTCAGCTCCCTGGTGTTTACCTTGACGGTGTGGCCTTGGCCCTCAATAAGACTGTTAAAAACCTTGGGGTCTCCTTCGACCAAACGTTTTCCTGGGGTCATCACGTAAAGGAGATCAGCCGTAAACTTTACGCCGCTTCTTTTACTCTGAAACGTCTTTCTAATTTCCTTCCTATCCGCACTAAAACTATGTTAGCGCAGTCTCTTCTGCTTCCTATTCTCGATTATGCGGACTCATGCTCCTCTGATTTGAACGAAGAGCTACTTGACAAGATCGAACGCCTGCAGAATTTCTGCATACGGTTCATATTTGGTCTTAGGAAATATGACCATGTGTCTAAATTCCGCAGGCAGCTGGGGTGGCTACCTATTCGATTCAGGCGTCACGCTCATCTTCTTCAACTTCTATACTCAATTCTTTTCAATCCGAAAACCCCTTCTTATCTCAAAAATCACTTTAAATTCTTAGGTCCTTCTAACTATATGTTACGCTCTTCTAATAGATGTTTATTGGAAATTCCATCTCACACTTCATCCTTCTTAGGCAATTCATTCACGATCTCCGCCATTAAGTTGTGGAATACGCTGCCCGACTCCGTACGATTGGCTACCTCTCTATCATCTTTTAAAACTCTTCTGCATAAACATTTCTTAACCTTATCCTATCCTGATCAATCGTGACTTGTATAAATCTTATGTTTCCTTTTACATAACTATTTGCTGTCCATGTATTTGTAAGATTAGCTTTTAAGTTTTTAGTCTGTTGTTATTTTTTTTTCTTTTTGTATTACTTTAGATTAAGGTACTATGTATATATGTATTTTTTATATAACATCTGTTTCTGCACTTCTCGCACGAATCATGTTTCTTTGTTTTTAGTTTTTTCTTTAACTAGGGTTGCCTGGAAGAGATCGCTTATTAGCGATAAGGCCGCCCGTTGCATCCCATAATTTTTTTTTTTTGTATTGTGTTTGATTTATTGTTTTTAGCAACGAAGTGTTAATAAATAAATAAATAAATAAAGGTGCCGCGAAAGCGGTCAATTGTTGAACGACGGATCAGCAGTAGATATTCATACAAGTTATTGGAATGCTATAATTGATGACTAGGAAATGAAAAAAAATGGTTAGCAGAGCTCAGCTTCGGTCAGTATTTTTCGTAGCTTTCGTAGCGTAGTTTTAAATTTGATAGCTAACGTTGACTTACACTAGAAATAATCATAACAGGTCCAATATAATGTGGATAATGTTGTTTGTATTTAGGTTTAAAGACTTTATTTTCTAAAAAAGACAAAAAATGTCACTTTCATGAGAATAATACTCTAGATTAACATAACATTGTAGTCGTTTTGAAAATAATCACAATTAAACATAGCCGTACATGCAATAAACTTAAAAGAAAGCAAAGAAATATGAATTAAAAGTAATTTTATCTAACATATTCACTTAGCTTCGATTTTAATGAATTGATAGAAGTAATCTTTTTTATATCTGTGGGTAGTTTATTATACAGCTGTTTGTTGTTTGTATTTATAATACCTAAACTAGTTTTGTTTGTTAATAAATAGCGCATACGAGTCACACTTAGCGAATGTAACAAGCTCTTGTTTGTCACCTCACGCCCTCAGGCTATTTGCAAACCACTCAACACAGTTGATATGTAATATACAAGTTTCTGTCATGGCGAACCACAATAATTCCATTGTTATAGTACGAGAGTATACTCTCGCCATGATAAAAATTACGTAATATTTTTTTTTATGGAACAGGGGGCAAATGGGCAGGAGGCTCACCTGATGTTAATGATACCGCCGCCCATGGACACTCTCAATGCCAGAGGAGTCGCGAGTGCGTTGCCAGCCTTTTAAGAATTGGTACGCTCTTTTCTTGAAGGACCCTAAGTCGAATTGGTTCGGAAATACTTCAGCTGGTTCCACATAGTGGTGGTGCGCGGCAAAAACTGCCTTGAAAAACGCTTAGTTGTGGAACGGCGGACGTCGAGGTGGTAGGGGTGGAATTTCGTATTCTGCCTAAATAATGGATGAACGTCACCAAAAGCATATCAGAGGAAAAGGAGATGACATATTGAACATGTAATAATGTAAAAACTTCATAAATAATGTTGAATTATTAAAGAATTCGATTTTCGAAAAAGTGGGGAAGACTTTCAAAGAAATTGCGCCCGTCCTTACGTGTTTTATGCAATTTTGATATTTTGATAGTTCTCTTAGTAGCGCTGAAGTTGCAATCCTGGTATCGCGCGGTTCAAAAACTTTTTATTAAGATCGGAGTCGCTATCGATATTACTGTAGTTAGGATTGAATTGATGAATGTACCTTTTGAGACAGATATAAACATTTACCGTAACCCCAAAAGTCGACCGCGTGTGTCAGGAATCTGACCATCTTGCCCATTAGAAAAATCAAATAATCACGTAACAGATCCAGAAATCTCAGGTTACTTATTTTATATGTAACGCTACTGATTTCAAATCGAATAAAAATAGTAGCACTCTGTAGAAAAGGTTTACATAAATATCTTAACGTAATTTAGGTGTGGAACGAACTTTACATAATACTATTTTAAATGGCTTCGAGGTGTTTATCTGTAGGCTTACATTTACTATTTATGTGGTATTTATAGTTCCACTATACCTATATATAACCTTTCGTAATAAAAGTATTTTACAGAACATGAAATCTATATATATAAAAATGAAACCCGTTTTCCGTTGTCACGACATCACATGAAAACGGCTTGACCGATTTGTCTGATTTTTTTTTTGTTGTGTTTGTAATTGTCAGGAGAAGGTTCTTATAAAAGAAAAAAAGAAAGAAATTGCGCGGAAAATTAGAAAATTCAAGAATACTTAACCACCATACAATTCGAACTTTTTGGTGTAACCGTTTGACATAACACAACATTGACAGAATGCGTGCTGCAAATATCGTCAGAGGATGTAAGAAAAATGAATATCGTTCAAAATAAATGCTTCGATCGGAGTTATTATATTGATAATATAATAATATGCCAGCCAGAAAAACAAACAAAGAATGTTGTATAACATAAAGCATTAGAATAATAAACACTTTGTTTCTGAAATATTTTTTAATTCATTATACCAATTTGAAATTAATATTCATAGTTAAGACAAGACAACGTCTGTCGGGTCCGCTAGTATTTCAATAAAAGTCAATTAAAAATATCAATGATTGGGGGTAAGGCTACGTAGGCTGTCTTTGTATATTATACAAACTTATAAAACGTGTACTAAAGATACCGTTTTGTTCCCATATCATTATAATTTATGTCTTTTTATAAGTGGTAAGTTGCTATTATGACCGAACAGAAGGAAAATTGCTATTGACACTTCAAAATGCTGAAACCGGCACTTAATCCCAGGATAGCCATTTTGTTTTACCTGTTTTGTACTTTATTGCTACGTATAGTTTCAGAATATTAAATGACTGTAGCCAAATTATTTCATTCCAGGTATATTATATCTTAAACTGAGCAATACATTTTAAGTTGATGTTTATTATACAACTTAGTACGAAGGCTTTATATTACTCGTACATTTCAAGCAAATACATTTCTGCGTACGTATTTTAATTGTATATGCAACTTAATTGTCGAAATCATCTACGAGGCAATCGAAATAACTACTCCACACAAAGTTAAAAAAAACCTACCTACATTAACATTCTAAACCATGAAAAAATAAATGAATCAAAGGATTTATTAGTCAATATCTGTTTAGCTTGGTATTATAATATTATTGTAATGAATATCGACGCTTTGGATGGACGGAAAAACTACAATTTTGTGTTCCACTGTCACGTAAATTATTGTAATGAATATCGACGCTCAATGCACTGAAAAACGTTTATGTTCACTCTCACGTAAATTTTTGTAGTATTTTAAATAAAATAAACAAATACGTTGCCCATACATGTGCAAGCTTCTTTAATCATCTACTAATATGTGATTGGTGCACGAGAATGAATGATTTGATTGATAATTAAATTGATATAAAATTAAAGCTCTGCTCTTTTATATTATCACGGATTGAACCGAAGACACAACTACAATATCCTCATAGAAAATTCAACTAAAAATGCCGAGAGTTCGATAGTCATTACTACGGGCTACGCCGTAGGCTGTAGGCAGTAGCTGTAGAGCTTGATTTTAATAAATGTCCACCCCTCCGAAGCCGGGACGGGCCGCTAGTTTTAAATAAATACGTCTCCGATTTGTTACAATTAGGACTTTAAATACAAACCATGAAATCTTAGCACATTATGGATAGTAACGTGCCGTGAAAAATCGGAAGGATGTACCTACCGATGTACCTTTAGTATGCAGTCGATTACTTCCCTCACTCTTTAAGTCATTTACATTAACAGAAATACAGATTCTATAAACTATTATTAAAAATCCAAGCAAGCAAGCTTTTAACATGTGGTTGAAAGCTTGCTTGTTACTACGCCGTAGGCTCCGTAGCACATGCATTTTAAAGCAGTTTGCTACGACGTCTTGATACGAGTATTGTACAACATTTAATATGGAAGTATTTCACGTCAAAATAACATATAAAAATGGTACATAGTAGATTTTCTACATAATAATTACTGTCGCTCCCATGCGTAGAACCTAGTTTGCCAAAACCGCTGCAAAAGACAGAAACATTTTTCGCTTGATAATTAATTTTGTTAGTTTTATTTCTCTTAAATTTTAGACTTGTTTTCGGCAACGAGTTTTTAAATTAAAATTATAACAAAAAGTGTTGAAACACGAGCCAGAGACGCCGGCACATTGCTCGCTGCTTTTTAAAAATTTCATATTTATAATAAATTTAACCTGTTTTACATTTTCGCCTAATAAATAAATTTAGTCATTGAAGTATGATATTCTGAAAGAAAAGAATGGTATAATTTATCATTTACTAAATACTAAAATACGTTGATTCTAATATTTATTTATTTACAATTCGTTACATTTATAAACAAACAAATAACATAACATATTATAAACATTATAAGGGATGCAATGGTCGGTATTATCGCTAACAAGCGATCTCTTCCAGGCAACCATAGTAAGGAAAACAAATATAAATCTTATAAAAAACTTATAGAATCACCAACCTTTATCTAAAATAATACATTTAAAAAAAAAACTTAAACAACTTAAAAGCTAATCTCAAGGATTTATGAATTTTGATGCAATACAAAATAGTAAGAATTATAACACAAACATAAGTCACGATTGAGCAGGATAGGATATGGTTAAGAAATGTTTATGTAGAAGAGTTTTATAAGATACAGCTGACCTGGCAAACGTCGTTTTGCCATGTATATCATTTATATAAAAAATAGGGGTTGATCGTAGAGGGGTGGAAATTAGGGGTTGTATGTATTTTTTAATGCATGCAATTAAACAACCCCTAATTTCCATCATAAAAAAATAAAATATATATATAGGGGTGGACTACCCTTAACATTTAGGGGGATGAGAAATATATGTTGTCCGATTCTCAGACATACCCAATATTCACACAAAATTTCATGAGAATCGGTCAAGCCGTTTCGGAGGAGTATGGTAACTAACATTGTGGCACTATAATTTTATATATTAGATTAAAAATGAAGCCAGTCGAATGGAGTCGTTACATATTGTAGTTATAAAGACCTGAGGATTTGAATTCATTATTTAAGATAAGAGGTAGTTTTGAGTTTAAAAAGAATAATATTCTTAATAATATAATTATAATAATTAAAAACAGATAAATAGAAAGCATTTCTTTGTATTGCGATACTTATTCGTTGACCGAGGAAACCACCAGGCTCTGGGGACACCGGTAATTGGTGCCAGGCGCAAACTTAAATAATTAATTAAAACTATCTATCTATATTGGTAAAATTAGAGACCTTCAGGCATGCGTGGATACACGTATGCCCTGCTTATGGACTGCACACGCTGGGATTCGAAATAAATCAATACTATATTATCCAATTCCAACATACTAGTCAATCTACAAACCTCTTTTTGAAATCGGATAAAACAAGGCAACGGATTTCTAGAAAATGTATTTAAGAATAGAATCCCTGGCGTTTTAGAATAGGGTTTTAGTTTACTATACTTGATTCGGCGAGGTTAGAGGGATTAAGTTTAAAATGCTTTTCTAGAATTTCATAGTATTAAAGATTGTATGTGTTAAATTATTGCTTTATAATTAACGTTTTTTACTTTTTTATTAACATTTTACTATAGGTTATTGTTCACAATTGAAGCAGTGTTGGCCTAGTGGCTTCAGCGTGCAACTCTCATCCCTGAGGTCGTAGGTTCGACGCCCGGCTGTGCACCAATGGACTTTCTTTCTATGTGCGCATTTAACGCACGAACGGTGAAGGAAATCATTGTGAGGAAACCGGCTTACCCAAGTCAAAGGCATGTGTCAGGCACAGGAGGCTGATCACCTACTTGCCTATTAGATTGACAAATGATCATAAGAACAGATACAGAAATCTGAGGCCTAGACCTAAAAAAGGTTGTGTGACACTGATTTTTATTTTTCATTTATTTACAATTACATAAATATTTTCCTTTATTTTATGAACTGCGTTTTTCTATTTATGTATATATTCGTATTGATGTAAAAAATATTTGACTGCGTTCTTCATAAAACAAGCCCCTAGAACTTTGGCGATTGAAGTGTGATGGACAGTGACTCTTTCTGTTCTATTTGTGACGTTTGTCGGGTTCCGACGGCCATTAACAAGGGGATGGACAAATATTGGTTTTGTTTAGTACAAACTTTTCAATAGTTTTAGTCACGTATACTTCGATACGATATCTGCGAACTATAAATATACTTGAAGATTCTTGATTCCGTTAGCCGACGCTGACAGCTAAGTTTCCCTGCCCTGTTGTTCTTCTATTAGTGTTAACTTTTCTTTAGTGCGCGCTAATTATAACTTCGAATTTGGGACTATAAAACTATTTTTAATTATAATAAGAACAAATGTTATACAGCGAATTAAAAAAACCATGTGTACTTATGGTCACGTGTTAGAAGTTATTCTTCTTTGGCATAACAAGATAAAAATATTTTTAAAAATTTTATTTTTCGCCTTATTCTGCTTTTGTAGAAAAACGACACAATAGAAAAAAGTTATTAAATACTTTGAAAGTTGTATTATAACATTATCTAATTTATAAAGTTTATTTAAATATCACAAACAAATATTTCTACATAATTAAAGAAATTGACATTTTTTATTTTAAAATGTTGACTATGCTAACTTTAGGGTGTCGGGTTTTCGTGACGGTGTGCGCGCGCATTGTAAAAAAATCTCTCATCATTTTTCCCTAACGCGCCAAAAGAAGTATAACTTCAAAAAAGAAAAGCAATCTCTTTCTCTAGGTGAATAAATTCAACAAAACATGACATCGCTTGCATCTAGTTAAAATCTTTCCCACAATTTAGAAGGCATGCAGGCTTTAACAATGATATTGTACGCTCGGCTACAGAATTGTTCATTAACCTACCTGTAAATAGATTAGAACATGCTTCTTGAACCTTTTTGGTCGCAGTGGAACGCTTCCAAATAATAGCAACGCATTTTAAAATTCCTTATTTATCGTTACAATACATACTATAGTTATGGGCTTAATTACTGAATATTGTCACTGTTTGAAATGGACCGAAACATTCAAGACGCTCATAAACGCTTTGACTTAATGTCATATGAGCTCTGGATGGGGCCGACGGCGTCAATAGTGAGTCTCGATCGCGTTCAGTCTTGAACTCAAGAACGTATTTAACTTTGCTCTAAGTCTTTCCGGGTGTCTTCACCTCACCTGCAACTGAACGCTTGGCTTGGAACGCCTAGGACTCCACAATTCTTCCTCCAATCAAGTGTTTAGTAAGATACTTACTGTCCCGTTCTATGAATGGTTAAGCGTGTATTCCTTACGCATTTAAATACAATTCACCAATAATATTGTTGCTTCTAGGTGCAATAATAATAGTCACTAGTACTGTTGCAATAATACTGTTGCTTCTAGATGCAATAATAATAGTCAATAGTACTGTTGCAATAATACTGTTGCTTCTAGGTGCAATAATAATAGTCACTAGTACTGTTGCAATAATACTGTTGCTTCTAGATGCAATAATAATAGTCAATAGTACTGTTGCAATAATACTTTTGCTTCTAGGTGCACCAGAAACACACTTAAGAACTTACCTGGCAATCCCGTTGCGAGCCTTTTGACTGTGTGACAGTATATAATCAACGCTATCACCTAGCATCAAATATTCCTGCCCCTTTTCCCTGTTCTAATAAAAGGAATTCAATGACATACCTAAAACAAAGTTTATGTGCCTTAATAAATGCCTTAACCAAGCGTTATGCAAACGCCGTTATAAAATAGCTTATGTCAAAGCGCTGAAAGACTTAATACAAAAAACAAGTTTATGAAACAACATTGTTAATTTTAACCCTCATTCAGAATGTAAATTTGCCTGATGTCGCAGTTCAGAAACTCGTTTCATTTACAATACAAATACTCGAAACTAGTTCCGTTAACTGAACAAATTTCCGTAAACTCTTAAATGCTTATTTTGTTGAGAAATATTATACGATTATAATATGTCCAAGCGCATTTTTATCTGTTAATGCGGTCCTATATATTAATAAAAATAATAATTTGTACGTTTGCTTGTATGCGTAGCATTGGTAATTTAGTTATTTCAATGGAAAGTTTCATGTTTAAGCAGGGTTAGTTTAAAAAGAAATATATATACTTTTAATAGTAGTATAATTGAATAACTTTCTTAAATTTAATAAGTGTACACTTAAATGTATTCATAATTCAATAAATTTCCCGAGATTAGTGCGAATAATCAATTCAGATTTATAATATTGTATGTATAGTATAAATATAAGAAACATGAATTGAATTTATATTATTTGACTACAATAACTTAGAATAGAGTGAACTATAATTCTAATATTAAAAAGAATTTAACTGACCACTCTGAGTACAGATTACCGTTTAAAGAGTTTAGAGTTATATAACCTAACATTAATTAAGATATATACCTATATATATTAGTTAACATTTAGATTTACGAACTCTCCAATAATCTATATGATGGGGTGTAATGTTTTTTCCCGGCAATATATTATTATGATTATGATTATGAATAGTATTTCGAAGTATGTATTTCCATAACTATTGTTATATTGACTATAAAAAAAGTTTGTCTCAAGCTTTTAACATGCAATAAAATAATTAGATCAAACGCGATCAACTCTTTTGGAAAATACCAACCCTGGTTTAATGAATTTAGAGATGGATTAATGCATACGAGATTAGCGATGGTTGAAAGGATAATTTGATGAACGGGAGCTCCCGTTCCGGATCACACGCTTCCGAATTATAAATGAAAATTGTAGACGCCATTTTCTTGAATAAACAAATAAAAAGTTCTTTTTCCTTATACGTGGGTAACACTGAAAATGTTTAGAACGGGCCAGTTAGAAACATTTTTAATGAAAACTTTTTTGAATTTCAATTTTAGAACTCTTTGGTAACGAAAATGCCACAGAAGATACCCCTAAGAAAGAATGGGCCCACTGCTTTTCTCAGTGGTTCCATCGAATGCGACGATGTGTGGAGAGGAACGGAGATTACTTTGAAAAACAATAAAAGTATTGGCAACGTTCTACATTGCGGTTTTTCATTTTCTAAACATTTTAGTGTTACCTAGGTAAAAGGAGATGAAAACTGACAGTGTGTTTAAAGCGCACATAGAAAGTTCATTGGAGCACTGCCGTGGATTGAAACTCTGTCAGGCATGAGCCACTACTCCTGAACTTAATTAAATACGTAATCTAAAAAATAGAAAATTATAGAAGATAGATAGAAAGAGTACCAATTCTGGCATGACTGTAAAAATGTACGCATCTCTTTATACTATACAATTCTAACCCTTTAAAACAATTAAACATAATTTATTACATCCACGTCCAATTAAAAACAACAATACAGATTCACAACGGACCCTCGGGGTCGCGTTGTTTTTAAAATTTTATTTTACAACTGTTTTGTTTTTGATACAAATATGGTATTACATTTTTTTTAATATTTTTTACAGTACAATGACATAGAAGTTTTTATATGCTTAAAATTGTTTAATTATAAATATAAAACATCGATTGAAGCAGTGAGCATAATGCAGAGTTAGACTTTCGTATATCAAATTCAAAATCATTTAAATAACACATTGTACACTTATGAACGTCAATAAAGAACATATAAATGCTTCTAATTTTTTACATTTACTGCCAGTTTTCAAATCAAGGGCGTAGAACGGATGAGAAGAACTGGCAATGAACTCTCCGCCACTCTTTTTAATCTCCAAGTTTTTTGTTTTACAAAAGCGTGGACATACGTAAGTCATACTTAACTCTAAGCTTCGACTCTGAATTAACTAGCCTAAAAGCAGTTCCAGTTTTCTCATTGTCAATCAGTATTTTTGTATATTGCATGTTTTCGGGACACTACTTAAAATTACTGCCAGCCTATATTCCGTCATTTGCTAAATTACAACGGTACCTCCGTTTTCTTTAAGTACGTTTCATTATTATATTTTACATTAGTAATTTTTTGCAAATATTTTGCGTCAATATTTTTTTTTCTTTAAGTGCCTCTCCATTACTGATGGTTGGCCGTCAGTCTTTTAAAGCGTGGCTGACCTTTTCATAATTACTACTTGGGAAAAAGTATTGAGCAGTGGTTTCCCGTTGCCGTCTGCGCCAGACATTTAAGGTATTATTTACTCCCAAGGTAGCTGTCTCTACTAATCCGTCAGATCAGGTGTGTGGTAGTACCGCCACTGGTCTGGTCACCAGAGCCTCGTCCGTCCTTTTCAGGGAGCACCAGCCTTGCGATTCTGTAACTCACTTTTCGAACTCACACAGCGGCTTAAACGGCGAAAACCGCTGTGTGAGTTCGACAAGTGAGTTACAGAATCGCAGGGCTGATATCGCTGCAGTATCGCGCGTGCAGGTGAGGTTGACAATTGGGCCAGGCATGATGTTAGTTCCGTATTCCCCTTACTACCCAATAATAATATATTTTTTAATATACAGTTAAAGTTTAATAATAGTGATAAATAAACTGTATACTCCGGCATATTGTGTTTTCTTTAACATATTCCACAAGCTTGTGCGTGACATGTTTCTTTAAAAGTTACTTTGTTGTGAATCTCTTTGTGCTGGATTTATTTTCAAACTGCAATGCGAAAAGTTTTGAACGAACAGATTAAAGCGTAAATTAAAAATGTAGCAATACATTGGAAATACGGATTTTCTGTACAAACACATTCAGTACCACAGAGCCTGAACTGTGAAATTTTGAATTTGGAATATTTATAAATGACCTTAAGTAAGACTCAGAGTCGAGACTTACCTTTTTTGATAACGAAAGTCAACCTTGTGGCTGGATTCCGAATCTAAGGGGAAACATGAAAAAGCTATTAGCCCAGTATTGTTATAAGTTAGTTTTTTTGAATTTCGAACGCCGTTTATTATACGTACATTGGGTGCTTCTATGCAGAATTTCTCCGAGGATTGTATGATCGTTTACTCTCCCTTTCGGCTAAATTATAAAATTATGTTTTATTAACACATTAATATGAATGACTTTGAATTTCGAATTTTCGATTATTAATTTCATGTCAACTGATGATTACTTCTATTTTTGAATAGATTTTATATATAAAAGCTAGTATTAGGTGATTTTAAATTTGGAATTTCCGTTAACTAGAATTATTTGAACGATTCTACGCCGCGTTTTCTGATCTCTGTATTCTGCGCCACTTTATGCGGACTTTTCACAGCTGAGAGGTTACTCTCAGTTGAAGGTTAATAGATTTTAAAATTATTTCATAAGTATTTTTGTAATATAAAATATTTTATGGAATTCATAAAGAAGGTTTAACAAGTGAATATTAAAAAACATTGTCAAACAAAGTCATTACTTTTAGATTGCAATGGGAGTCTTTTATTTTTTGTATTTGTTATTATTTTTTTCTGGTGAATAATAAATTTCACTTATATAAGAAAATTTAAAGAATCTAATTATTACCTTTATACATATTACATTATATACTAGATAAGCAAGAAAAATACACAAATTTATTAGGTACACATTTTTAAACAAAGTTATTATTTAATAATATCTACGATTATTTAAACAGAAATCTCAAACAAAAATACTCGTCTAACGATTCCGACTCATCAAATACTCCGAACTTATTTCATCTGGGTTTAATATAACTTTGCAGAAATAGTAAATCTCTCTCACACACAGTCTTATCGTATATGTGAGACAAAGATAGTCGATACCATGTGTGACCACTAACCGAGAACTAATAAACTTTACTGCATTGCTTTAGTTCAAACAGCTGATGTTTGAATGTTTGCCCGTGTTTATACTTCGTAAATTAGAGAAAGGACTCTCGCTTTGAGCTCTAGTGGATGTTAAGTAATACTAAGCTTGAATAAAGCAATGTTTAACGTCTAAATTGTGTAATTTGAACACTTTGTTTATATTTATTTGCCCTTTCGCTTATTTAAAAAAGGTAAAATCAAAATTTCTTTGTGCAACAAACGAGCTTAGATATATATAATTATATATGTATACTAGCTACCCCCGCGACCTTCGTTTCGCCTTATATGTTTTTTTTTACTCAGCCCACCTTTTAGTAGCTACATACCAATATAAAGAACATTTTTCTATGCCTCATAGAGACTGTTGAATAAAAGCCTAAGTAAAAAAATCGTGACCACCCTTAACATTTAGGGGGATGAAAAATAGATGTTGTCCGATTCTCAGACTCAATACTGAATATGCATTAAAAAATTCATAAGAATTTTCGAAGGAGTATGGGAACGAACATTGTGACACGAGAATTTTATATATTAGATCTGCATCTCATCGCCAGTTGCCTTCCTATTCATTTAATTATGTCTGTATATTATATCTGTATGTTAATAAATAACAAAATTCTGTAGATTTTTTAAAGGTCGTTTAATTATATAATAGTTTTATTTTATTTTTGTTGTATAAATAAATAAATCAAGGCTAATCAAAGGCCTACTTCTCATCAGACTTTACTCAAAGCAGTTCGCGTAGGGTACTGATGTAACCCGAGTGGTCACCAGTCCTCGATACCTTTCAAGGTGCACTGGGGAAATTGTTTGAAATTTACAAACGGTCATGGAACGTCCAATCGCGTGTGCAAACAATTTCCTAATAGCGTATTTTGTTTCAGATGACCTCCGCTCAGATGAACAAGCAACTTGCACACTCGTAAGGAAAATGGGCCACTTCCATCGAGCACCGTCCTTATATTACATACACCAGGTAACTCATTACATTAGAAAGCTTTTTCCATACTGGTTTTCTCCGAAAGGAAGAAAACCTGGTTTTCTCTGAAGGGTTTATGAGCAGTGTTATTGGTGGGATTTACAAACTTGAATTAAAAATAAATCCGCACTCACTGGACCAGCCCTGCGATTCTGTAACTCACTTTTCGAACTCACACAGCGGTTTTCGCATCGGCGGTTGCTCTCAAATCAGTCGTGAAGCAGTCATTTTATGATTTGGCATTCTGATAAACAATAAACTACAAGCTCCCACCTTTTCAGAATGCCAAATCATAAAATGACTGCTTCACGACTGATTTGAGAGTGACCGCCGATGCGAAAACCGCTGTGTGAGTTCGAAAAGTGAGTTACAGAATCGCAGGGCTGAGGGCAAGATTCAAGACACTCTTACCACTGAGAGTACGTGCCAGGTGTTTCTTTCTTTTTTTTAAAGATAGTGCTTTAGTTTCTAGAATTTAGCTTAAGAAAAACCTGTATTCGAGTACTACATAATCATGATTACATTAAGTTTATGTTTAATATAAGTACATGATCTCCGACGACGTGAACGCCTCCTCCAAATTCTTCCATTTGTCTCTCATCTTCTCTATTTTCGAATCATTGTCGGCATTTTCACTTAAACTTTTTTTTATAGAACAGGGGGCAAATGGGACTCACACGATGTTAAGTGATACTGCCGCAAATGGACACTCTCAATGCCAGAGGGCTCGCGAGTGCGTTGCCGGCCTTTTAAGAATTGGTACGCTTTTTTATTGAAGGACCCTAAGTCCTAAGCGATGGTTTATTTTTATGGAGAGACGTTGTCATCTGATGTTAAGTTTTCTCTCAAAGCGAGTAAGTTCGTGAGTGCGTGCCGACCTTTTAAGAATTGGTTTGTTCTTTTGTTGAAGGACCCTCAGTCGAATTGGTTCGGAGGTTCGGGAAAGGGCGGATTATACGTAGATATACCGCTGCTTTTGCTTAGTAAAATATATATCGTGAAAATTTGTTTTTGTTGTTAATTTTTTTTAAAATAATTAGGTATACTTACGTTTACGACGACATCGTTTATTCGGTTATATAACATATCGGTTATATTGACCAAAATCATAGGTCCCGGCTGAATTCTCTTGTATTAGGTACTTAATAACGACGTCATCGGCTGTTACGACTATCGGTTTTTACGACCCTTCGATGTCGTTATAACAGATTTTGAGTATAATTTACAACTAATTTTTAAAAAGATTTTATATAATCTCATGAAAATAACATTATTATTTCTGTTTTAAAATTGTCGATAAGTTTATAAAAAAAAATCTTTTCATACTTGACATACCGTTTTCTATGTAATATCATGTTCTAGGGTTAGTTCCTAAATCGTTACCCTAATCAATTTTACGCCGGAAACGCCAAGGAGCAATGACCCCGAAAGTGTTGTTAATGTGCAATAAAGCCTCATGAGTACTAACCATGTTTCATGGACCAGTGGGCGGAAAGGACCCTTCACTTAAGACCTGTGTTTACGACGCCTTTTGGCTTGTTACGGTTAACTGGTTTTGGGGAAATCTACAAATGTGTTTAAACTTATTGTAAACCAAATACTTTGATGTATCAAGTCCCGTGCCTCAAAGGGATTTGGAGAGTTGTATTTCTGTAATATTATTTATCTCTAAAGACACTTAGGTATTTATTGCCAGTCAATTTTGTAAGAGAAGCAAGAGATTTTGATTTGGTTCGAGCAGTGTTGGCCTAGTGGCTTCAGCGTGAGTATTTCGACTATGTATTTGCGTGTTTTTCCCACGAGAATGTACGTGCGTGCTCCTATTTCACCATGCCTCCTGCTGATAGAGGACAAATCTTTGTTTTGAATTTATTTTTATTCATTACTTAAGATGTCATGTGGAACATGGTGTAATGGTTGCAGTTCCTTACAAACATCGTGTAAAACAAAAAACTTGGCGATTTAAAAGAGTGGCGGAGAGTTTATTGCCAGTTTTTTTCACCGTTCTACGCCCTTGATCTGAGAACTGGCGTAAAATGTGAAGCATTTCATATATAATTATTTTTTGACTTTCATAAGTGTACATTTTGTTACCTTTATGAATAAATGATTTTTGAATTGAATTAAATTGAATTGATTCTCATCCCAGAGTGTGTAGGATCGAAATAAATTAAATTTTAGGTCTGGGCCTCAGATTTCTATATCCGTTTCATGATCATTTGTCAATCTAATAGGCAAATCAACCTCCTGTGTCTGATACACTCCTTCGACTTTTTGGGTCTAAGACAAACGGGTTTCCTCACGATGTTTTCCTTCATTATTCGAACGTATGTTACACACATGGAAAGTCCATTAGTGCACAGCTGGGAATGGAACCCCCACAAGGATGAGAGTCACACGCTGCCACTAGCCCAACACTGTTCACTAACTAAATATCAACGAATAAGTATCGCAATACAGCGAGGAAATGCTGCCAGCGTTATTGTAAATAAAATAATCTATTAAATAAAAGGACTGTCATTATTATAATTTAAATAAAAAGTAAATGAATATCATAAAAATTCGCAAGAGAAACGATAATGAAATTTTCTTAATGCACAATATTTACGATTAGTCTTGTAATTAGCGTGGAAAATGAGTTTTCGTATGAGAATGTAAACATTTTTAACTACTGCTCATTTAGTGGTCACGATTATATACTAATAGTTCTTTGACAAAAGAATTCTTTGTTTTTAAGTATATATTTATATCGGTATGTATGTCACCGAAAAATTCTAAACACCGTTAGATTGTAATCTATCTCGCGAGATTGTAAACTGTCGAATGATTGTGAACCTCAACGAACTGCTTACAATTTAACGTATTATTATTCGGTAGATTGTAATCTATCAATGTGAAACCGTCAAATTGTGAAACGGATCGCACCTCGCGCGCTGATTAATATTAGAAAATAATACCACTGATATGATGATACCACTTTTGTGGTACTGTCAGTGGTAAGTCCTTGTCGTTCTTTCGAATCCTGGCTATACCTATACCAATAGATTTTTCTATATGCGCAATTATTACTCATACGGCGAATCAAAAATGCTGACGACCTACTTATCTTTTAAGATGAAGATACAGAAATTAACAGAAATATATTGTGATAAGTACTAAGCCTGACTGACACGGAAGTCTTGGGCTTAAGAGAAACAATTGTTTGGAAAGCCTAATATTAATAAAAATAGATAAATTCAAAATTTACATGGCATACTCATTCGTTGAGCGAGGAAAGCGAGGGGTCACAAGCACTATCTACTAGGCGTTAACTTAAATCTTTACTTACTTACTTATGTGACCCTCACGGCTTATACTAGTTGACGTAAAATATAGGTATCGTTCCATTTAATTTTTGTATAGCATAAATTTTATTTACTCTTTGTGTAACGCATTCTTAGGAGCCTAAACTCATAAAAACAGATCAAACTCATGAGTTTTTAAAGTCAGTTATTCTATTATAGGCCTCAGTAACGAGTTGGGTGCCTATGCGTTGATGGGAGGCACGGGTGGCGGAGGCCGGGCGGCGCGCGCGCTGCGCCTGCTACTCCTTCTGGTGCTGGCCCTCGCCGCCGTCGAGTATCTCTTTGGCTCCATACTTGACGCCTCGCCGCTTAGGACCTATCTCTACACACCCGTGTACAACGCTACACAGTCTACGATCAAGTAAGTAATAAAATATTTTAACATTTGGTAAATTAATCTTGTTCGTTTTACGTTAGATCATTCCACATATAACCATGCACAGTTAGGTGAAGCCTCCATATTACTATGTTATGGGTGCCTAGACTTGTGGTACAAAAAGTGTGTGCGTGTAACCTTTACGCGCGATTGTTACTAGTAAACTGTTACTAGTATGGATTTTCATTTTAAATATAAATATACTAATAATAACATAATTACAAGAATCAGTATCAAATAAAACGAATGAATGCTATCCTAAACCAAGAAACTGACTTAAATCAGTTCAAATAATGCACCACTAGATGGCGCTGACGGACTTATATAACGCGCTATCGTATTATTTTAAATAGCGGAAACTACGTTTAAGCGTTACTTTCGTCAGAAAAAAAATCTAAGTTACACCCTAGTCGCGCTTAATGAAGTTTTACTTAAAAAAAGTTTCTAAGTTCAACCAACGCTTTTTGATCACAACTACAGTAACTCACTCGAAACGATTAATAGTGTTACAAATTCGCGTTGTTATCTGTTAAAAATTTTTTTCATTTATTCATAGCACAGTTATAAAATAGAAATAAATTAATATAATACCAAAAACGGAATGGATAATATAACTAAGCGGTCGCTTGGTAAGACACTATAAAATACGTGAGACACGTAGGCGCATATGTTTGTTTTGTAAGAACATATTATTTTTAAAACAACATAAGCTGATATTTCAGATGTGACAGGCGCTATATACTCGTAACGGGGATTCATAATAATTTCGGTGCATTCAAAGAAAATTCTTTAAAAGATATTATACATTAGGTATTACATTAATTTCTTTCTGACCAAGACATCTTTTAATATAATATGATTGGACAATTCACACCAATTGACCTAGTCCCATCCTAAGCTGGTGAAGCTTGTGTTATGGGTACTAGGCAACGGATATACATACATATTATAGATAGATAGACATGTAAATACATATTTAAACACCCAAGACCTAAGCACAACACCAAATGCTCATCACATAGATGTTTGTCTCAGCCGGGGATCGAACCCGGGACCCATGGATTCGCTGTCAGGTGTACTAACCACTAGACCAATGAGTCGTCAAATGTACAATATGTAATTATTACACGTTTACATCAAGATTTAAATATAAGCTTTCAGTATATAAACATTCCAGGCCAATATTTCAACCGTATTGTTTCAGAGCCAGCGAAAAACAGCCTTGGCCCAAACTACCTCTACAAAACTCAACTCACAATACTCCTATAAATAATACTTTAAGCCAGAACAATACCCTGAATATGACTCGACGAAATGAGACTGAGCTGAGCACACCAATTTTACTCACTAAAATAATGGAGGGAATAAAAAATTTTGTGACTACCGAAGATGGGGTAAAGTTCAGTGAACCTGCGATGCCTCTCTGTGATGGAATGCCGCCGGACTTAGGTGAGACATGTTATTTCTTTTCGTTCGTTCGTTCCCATACTCCTCCGAAACGACTCGACCGATTCTTATGAAATTTTATATAATTTCTGTGCTTTGCTTTCTATATGTGATATAATATTCGAAATTGTTTTTTTTCCTAGTGTAGATTTCATTATTATAATTATTTTTTTTGAAAACTTTAAATACTGTATATTGGTATTTATAAATATTATAATTGGTTTGTCTTAGGACCTGTTTCCGTGAACAAAACGGAGATTGAGCTGGATTGGGTGGAGAAGAAATATCCTCAAGTACATAGAGGGGGACGCTACTCCCCACCCAATTGCACGGCCAGACATAAGGTGGCCATCATTGTGCCATACAGGTGAGTGACAATTCACATTTTATTAATATACTTTTTGCCTAAGATATTTCTACTAATAATTAGTGACGACCAGACTTATGGTTCTGAAACCTGGCCCATTAGGGAGCGTTCAAGTATTACTTAACGAATTTTTGTTACGATGCGGGGCGGGGATTGAATTACGCGTTATTGTTAATATTATTTTCGACTTTCCAGTACTTTACACCACATACTGGTAACTTTTAGGTATAGAGTCTCTAGGTGGTCACGAAACGTTTTACTATACTTGGGTACAGTACTGTTCTTGGGTACGGTAAAACGTTACGGCGCGTTACATGGGGGGGGGGTCAATAATCTCCAAATTGCGTGACGTATTACTTGAACGCTCCCTTAGCAAGAAAGATAAGATCTCTCAAATTATTTTCGAGCGGAAGATTCTTTGAAGAATTTCCGCTCCTGTTTGCGACGACTGTGTTTGGGGTATTCGCTACGATGAAGAACTTTATAACATCCTAGACGACGCCAACATCGTCCAATTCATAAAGTGCAACAGGCTCAAGTGGCTGGGACATGTGCACCGAATGGCGAACGACAGAACTCCAAGGTCCTTACTGAACTCACAACCCGGTGGCAAGAGAAAACCCGGTAGACCGAGGCTGCGTTGGTGGGATGAAGTTGTCAAAGATTAGTCCTCTATCAGCAAGAGGCATGGTGAAATAGGAGCACGCACTTACGTTCTCGTGGGAACAACAAATTATCTATTTCGAAATAACTAACATCACCATCACCATCATACACGAATTCAACTCCGACCAGTCATCATCAAGCACCCGTTCACGAGTATGACGCATGGCCAGCCATCGGCCCCCTCGCCTTATTTTAGAACACCTTCTTGCTTATTGTAAAAAATGACCACAAAACAGATAGGTCAAGAGATTTAACGCCACATTTTTAAAACAAATGAATTATACAGATAACTGTATGTAGGTAACGGGCTCAATACGATCACGTTTCACAGATAATAAGATATCAAATTGGATAAGATTCTTTAATACAATTTCTGTTGCTCCAAAAGGAAATTGGATATTTGTTGAAATGAATTTTATCCTAAGAAAATAAGAATTTCTCGTATGATGTCTTTGTAGATTAATTAAAATATTCTTTGGTTGTATGGAAGGTTCTTTCACAGTTCTATCACTAACTCCGTGTAATAATTGTTTTTCAATGCACATAATTGTGATCAAATATTTATTTAGTCGAAAACATTATTAGTTTTATTTACAGCGTATTACAATAATTAAATCGAATAAATATATTTTTCCCGTTGGCAGAATACTTTAATGCAAAATTACTTAAGATGCTGATTCCCGAGTACTTAAATTTGAGCTTTTATTTATTTATCAAAGTATACAGTTAGTATACTTTAATGATGATTAATCATATAATCTTCTACAGTCTAAGTTTCATTCTATTGTTCAAAAATATATAACAATTACCGTAAACTTGAATTTGCAAAAACATAATAATTTTAGATTTCTATAATACAGATTCAGTGGTTATAAATGCTTTACAAAGCAAAGGCCGGCTACGCACTTTCCAGCCTTCTGGCAGTGTGAGTATTTATGGCGTTATCTTTTAACATCAGAGGAGCTTTCGGTTTGCCCCCTTTTCTATATAAAAAAATTACACACTTTTTGAAAATTAATCAAACTAACATATCAAGCTCTGAATATGTAGCGTTCATGTTATTGTATTCACAATGAGTGAGAGGCGCCTGAACTCCCAAGTTGGTTTTTACAAGTGGTCTATCTAATTTTGCCTTGTATTTAGAGATTCACCGCCACGCCTATTCAATGTTTATTTCAACAGACATTACATACCCTTAACTCCTTAATCATACAATAATAAAGTCTAACGTGTTACTCTAAAGCTTTTAATAATATAACACGGATTACATTCCTCGCTGGATCTTTTTCTTGGATATACGTCACAATAAATCTTATAAGATTGTCTCGCCTGATAAGCAAGTTACGCTAATAAATGTATAGGACTATAGGTGTATTATATTAGTCGCTGATTGTGCTGTAAATTAGCACGACTGCTACAGTGCAGCTCTTATCAGCAGCCTCAAAAGACCTATTACGTTTCATCGCGTAATCTGTAGATTGGGTTGGTATATGCTTTCGTTATGCAAAGGCTTTTGATTTTTATATGGAAACTAGCTGACCCGGCAAACTTCGTTTTTCCATGTTTATTATTTCTAGGAAACATTTTTAGTTCAATAAAATAACTATCTATATAATAAAAAATATTCATCTTAGAGGGGTGGAAATTAAGGGTTGTATATATTTTTTGTGCTTTATCATAAAAAAAATAAAAACCAAAAGTTTTGTCTAAGAAATATAAATAAAAATTTAGAGGTCCTTAACATTAAAGGGGATGAAAAATAGATGTTGTCCGATTCTCAGACTTACTGAATATGCGTAAAATAATTTAAGAATCGGTTGATCCGGAGGAGTATATCTAAAGTAGGAACGAACATTGTAACAAGAGAATTTTATATATTACATTGTGTTCTGGTTAGAATAGTTCACCGGCCACTTGGGACGATCCTAAAAGATTAATTAAGTGTCTTTAACAAAGCATTGTGTTGAAATAAATATTTTTTTAATTTCCAATATCTAGTCTTTTCTCTACATCATAATGATGAGAATGTATCAGGTGTGGGTAGAAAATGCGTGCGTAGCGTGAACGGATTGAAGATGTTATATCATGTACGATGACTGTATGCAACTGTATACAATCCAAGTGGGCGTAATCTTACTAATATTTTATTTCCTCTATATGTTATATTGTTCTAGCGAATTCCATTACTTACTGTACTGTACGTACCGCAGCAGTACAGCAAAACAGTAAAGTACGTACAGATGAAAATTCATTCAGTTACAGTACGCAGGCCCAATAAAACGTAAATTTGTTTTCTTTAAAGTAAATGGGGCTTTTTCATACAACCAATTTATTTAATGGTTTATATTGGCCATTGCCTGTGCATTCATGCATTCTCTTTATATTTTATTTTTACAGGGATCGCCAACAACATTTGGCGATTTTTCTGAACCACATGCATCCTTTTTTAATGAAACAACAAATTGAGTATGGAATTTTCATCGTCGAACAAGAAGGTAAGTAACTAATTATATTGTACTAGCGGACCCGACAGACGTTGTCCTGCATGATATTTCAAGCGATTAGGATATTAATATACAAAGTATGACTATACCGACTGCAGGACTGATTTGTGAAACTACAACCATGGCTCCACCCAAACATACACAAAAAAAATATTTAAATCGGTGCAGCCGTTTAAGAGGAGTTCAGTGACATACAAACGTACAGTAGAATTATATATATGTAAGCTATCCTTTCTTTTAAGTTAGATCAAACTGCACACGGTGAGCAAATTTGATTAAAATCGGTTAAGTAGTTTAGGAGTCAATGGCGGACAAACAACGTGACGCGTAATTTATATATATTAAGATATATGGCTTAATATCTTCATTTCTGTTACAACTTTAAAAAAATTGACAAAGAAACATTTATATACCTTTAATTAATCTCTTTGCACTGACTTAACACACAACCCAAAAATAACATGATAAAAGCATACAAAGAAAACAACAATATACTTCTATTTATTGTTGTTTCTATTAATTTTATTTATTAACATTTCGTTGCAAGTATATAGAAATATAGTACAATTAAAATTATTTAATAAAAAGGAGGACGTTAAAAAATTAGATAATGTGAAGAAGTGCAAAACTACATAAGACATATACTCGTAGTTAGACAAAATAAAACTATGAATGGAATCCAATTTATTTAACAAATAACATAAAAATGTTATGTCGGAATTGTGCATAACTGAAAATACGACTGGAATTTCGATAGCTTGAACCGTAAATATTGACATCTTTTGTAGACTTCATAACCGACTACTTCCTATTGTAGAATGTCTAAAGAAAACTTGAGACTTTTGGCCTTAAATAAAAAACAACTTGCACGCAGAATCCATGTAGATTTTAGCTATAATTGTGTTGATCTATACTAATATTATTAAGAGGAAAGATTTGTATGTAAGTATGTTTGTAACGAATTGGCTCAAAAAGTACTGCACCGATTTTAAAAATTCTTTCACCATTTGAATGCTACATTATCACTGATTAATATAGGCTAAAAAATAAGGATCCCTTTATAGGCATCATCGCATGCGCTGCGAAAACTATTGATGATAGAACAAAAAAATGTTTCACAATATTAAAGTACAAATGAATATCGACAATTTTTTTTAAAATGTCTAAATAAATGTATAAATATAAAGAAAATTGGAAATTTAACCTTACCGAAAGTATCTTCTTTATATATTTTTAATTTCTTGATAATTCTACAGGTTCAAGTGACTTCAACCGTGCAAAACTGATGAATGTTGGCTTCGTCGAGAGTCAAAAGCAGAAAGCTGGAGGCTGGCAATGTTTCATCTTTCACGATATCGATTTGTTGCCTCTAGACTCAAGAAATCTTTACTCTTGTCCAAAACAGCCGAGACACATGTCCGCCTCTATAGATAAACTACACTTTAAGTAAGTATGACAATTATTTTACCTATAGTTCTGATCTAAAGGCTGGTATATAGACGCTAATGTATATAAATAAGTTTTGTATATTATTAAAACTTGAACACAAACGTATATTAAAGTACCTTTAGTAATATACATACAGACATGCATGGCAGTTTGTGAGTGTGGCGTAATAGCTCCAGCGTACGACTCCCATCCCTGAGGTCGTATGTTCGATCTCCGGCTGTGTCCCGAACAGTGAAGGAAAACATTGTGAGGAAACCGGCTTGCATTAAACCCAAAAAGTCGACAGCGTGTATCAGGCACAGGAGAACAATGATCATGAAACAGATACAGAAATCTGAGGCCTAAACCTAAAAGTTGTAGCGTGTAAATTTAATGTCAAAGGTCAAAAAAAATAGTTTTTCGCGATTTTCAGCAAAACGGTAAGTTTTATCATAAAAGTACCTTCCAGTAGAAAAAAAATTATTGATACATTTTTTATAGATAATTTTATGATCTACATTTTTGTCCAATGTACTTTTATGATAAAACTTACCGTTTTGCTGAAAATCGCGAAAAACTCATTTTTTTTAACTTTGGCATTAAATTTAAAAAATCCATACACGGGAGTGATGGGGAATTTTTAAATATTAATGAAAATTATGTTACTTTTGACATTGAATAAAAAAAATTCCATACGCGGGAATGATGGGGAACTTTAAAATATTATTTATAATATGTTTTGAACAATTTTACTGATTTTCAGCTTGTTGGGACTTTATGTACCTTCGAAGTTCGAATGTCCAAATTGACCGGGCTATTTTACTGCTGCCAGGGTTGTTAGTATGATAATGTGATATTTGTACTACATGGTATAAATAATTTTGAATTTAGAACCTCTTACATTTATTAATTTTTATGTTAAAGCAAAAAGTATATAATTTTTGTGTATGTGTGTAAATGTCACACTAGTTGTCTTCTCGCACACACTCAACCTAATAATGTGTCTAGGTTGCCATATGAAGATATCTTCGGCGGTGTGTCAGCAATGACCTTGGAACAGTTTACCAAGGTTAACGGCTTCTCAAATAAATACTGGGGGTGGGGTGGCGAAGATGACGACATGTTCTACAGGTAAATTTACTAAAACACGTTTAAGAACATTATAAAATTAGTTTTAACAGTTCGAGAATCAAGAAATTGTTTTATAAACTTCGCTTTAGGAGTAATTGTTAAGCAGTGTTGGCCAAGTGGCTTCAGCGTGCGACTCTCATACCTGAGGTCGTAGGTTCGATCCCCGGCTGTGCACCAATGGACTCTCTTTCTATGTGTGCATTTAACATTTGCTCGAACGGTGAAGGAAAACATTGTGAGAAAACCGACATGTCGTAGACCCAAAAAGTCGACGGCGTGTGTCAGGCACAGAAGGCTGATTATCTACTAGATTGACAAATGGTCATGGAACAGATACAGAAATCTGAGGCCCAGATCTAAAAAGGTTGCGCTACAGATTTTTTTTTAAATAATATTTTTTAAATATTTGTTTATAATTAACAAAACAAATCATTAAAAAAAACAAATCTGTCTATTGTACTAACTAAAGTATTGCTACTTCCCTTTTTATTAAATTGTATTTTACGTTGTGATGAAAAGAAATATGAGTAAACTTATGTGTGTAGGTGTGGTTCGGTTTAAAAATAGAACGATATCGATTCTTTTGACTTAAAAATATTTTTAAGTTTGTAACAAGTCTAGAATTAATATCAGAAAGATAAACAAACGACCTTATTGATTTGTGTTAAGGTCTTTTTTACAGTGTACAACATTTTGAAGTACTATTTCTTTGTGGTTGCCCACGCTCTATCTTTTAAGGTGACTTTGTGAGTTGGGATATTAAGAAATCTCTTCAGTCATTATGACGCTTCTAATTAAAACTTTGAAAGATTTTCTTAGGTTAATTTCGTTAAACTTTTTCATTTCATAAAGGGGCCGTTCAAGTATTACATAAGCAGATTTGCTGCAATTTATCCCCCCTCCCCTTCCTTTTTTCAGCAAACGTAAGCAAACCTCCCTAAAATAATAGTACATAAACGTATAAATTTTTTGTAGGAATCCTCGAAAATGCATTCGTTTTCATGCTTTGTCAATGTGTGGGTAATATGTGTAAAAAAGTAAATAATTGCTGTTGACGGAATCACCAGAAAAGAAAATCAAAGACCCCCCCACCTCCCCCTTATAGTGCTTACGTAATACTTGAACGGCCCCAAAGACTGGTGGGGTGGTTTATAAAGATATACCCTTATCTGTTATTAAATGATTAAAAGGAATTTACTAGATAAAATGCTTAATGTTTTGTCTGTTTTTATTGCTTTCTTAAACCATAAGAGCGATAGGGACAAAAATTCACTCGCTATTTCGGACTTTTTTCTCTCAAATAAACAATTGTACTATTCTCAGAATTAAGAAGATGAACTACCACATAGCGAGGTACAAGATGTCAATAGCTCGTTATGCGATGCTGGATCATAAGAAATCTGCACCGAATCCTAAGAGGTAAAAAAGTACTTTAATTTTAAATCTTAATTTAATTTTTACTGTATTTACCACATTCGAAGTTGAAATATTCAAATCTGCTACTGACGGCTTCAAATATAGTCGGCCATTTTGACATGACTACGATTTCATAAGGTACAAATAAATGATAATTTTCGTAGAAGTTCTATACTTATAAGAGAAGTTCTAAGATAATTGTGTATTTTTAATAATCGATTGCTCTAAACGCACACCGCTATAGTGAGGGATCATACTTGAAGGAAGTACTTAAACTGCTGGGCTCAATATTGAAATAAGTTGATAGAATCTCATTTTAAATATCATAATTTTATTGTTGAATGATGAAGATGGCGCTGCACTTTCATACTATGTTTTATTCAAGCACACAACATCAGATATATATGCGACAAGGATACCTTTTTTCTTTCACTTTTTTTTAATTGATAAAAAGCTTACCAACGCTCGGCACACTGATACATTGGTAAAAACACACTTAAAGACAAACATGACATACATGTAGAGATCATACAAATATCAATCCAAACAATTATTAAACAAAACAAACATTATAAAAAAAACAATTACTAATCAAAAAAATTAAAAAAAACAAAAATCGATTTTATAGTGCCCCTCACTATGGATATCCGCAACATTTCACTTAAACTATTCCTAAGACTAATATTTTTTACAGGTACCAACTGTTATCGCAGACAAGCAAAACATTCCAAAAAGATGGCTTATCGACTTTAGAATATGATGTAGTGCAGGTAGTACAACATCATCTATATACACACGTTTTAGCCAATGTAGACGAACGTAGCTGACGAACATACTTCGCCAAACTACTGTTTGGCGATTCACGGTAACGCCTGTCAATGATATTTCCTAAACACGCGGGAACACATACGAAAGTCTATACAGCAAGTGAAACCTAACATTTTTAGTTCACGCAACAATTTGCCTCAGTTGTTGAATGTTTTGTCTCGCTTTTTTACATGTCAATGATAAAGATGTACATAGTCGATTAAATGTGTTTACGTGATACTTCAGCAAGAATTCTATTAGAAAGGAATACAAATATCGTAGCGATTTACTTATTGCTAAAGGCACTGTTTAAAGACAAATTGATATTGTTAATATGTTATTTAGAAGTTCATGTTCATTGTGTAAACACATTTATTCAACGAACTGTTCATAGTATTGGTAACAGTAGTTGACACGTAAATTGGCACATCCAACGTTGCAAACAGTGTTTAGGACCCTAATTGGGGTGGATTTGCGTGGCCTAGCATTTATGAAAGCTCGATCTGTCTCAAACTGCGCATGAGCTCGCCAATTTAAGTGTCAGGTACTATTTATGTAATGTAAAAATGTAGTCCAGACAGCTACTATTTAATGAAATTATTTGTGATTCTCATTTGTTTTTAAAAAACGTCCAAATTGTTTTTGCATTATAAATGCTTAGATAGAATTATTCACTACATATTGCTGGAAAAGACGAATTGTATCCGACGTATATTCGAATGAAATGTGAAAACGATGGACTTCTCATTATCAATAGAATAGAAATCATAACGCCCATTTTATACTTAAATGTTTTAAAAGGCCTACACTGTGTATCTTCGATATTTTTGGTTTAAGTTGGGTTCAAGATACAGGAGTTTTTATCTGGAAGTACTCTTAATACTGGTGATGGTAATATTACTAAATCTACCACCCCTGGTAGTCTCGGACCCCTGAGGTAGGCACGGTGATGGAAAGTATGAGGAAATCGGCATGCTTTAAATACAAAAATTCGATGGCGTGTGTCAAGCACGGAAGGTTAATCTACTTGCATATTAGAAATACAAATCACGAAACCGATACAGAAATCTGAAGCTCAGACCTATAAAGTTTTAGCCCCACTGGTTTTTTTAAGACACTAAATTGCAAATTTATGATTTTAAATTGACGTTAGACAACTAATTACTTCCTTTAATATGAGCTTTTCTAATTTACTATGTCTGTTATAAAGATTGAAGCCATCCGTATATTTTTAGAACTTGACTTGAAAAATAAGAAAGAAAAATAACTTTATTACACATTATAAGGAAAAGAAAGTATACTAGCGCCCACGCTGATTCCCTGACGTGGGTAGCTTGTCTCTTCCATTGAACAAATGATTTTAGGTACATCAATAAATTCTTCGTAACACTTATAATTTTTTTAATTAAACTACTGTTGCACAAGAATATTTTCCGTTTCAGCATAGTACTGGTTGAGAAGTTGCATAAGATTGTTAGAATTCAGAGATGATTAGATTGTTAAAAGTTTTTTTTTTAAGACAATTCACACCAATTGACCTAGTCCCATGCTAAGCTGGTGAAGCTTGTGTTATGGGTACTAGGCAACGGATATACATACATATTATAGATAGATAGACATATAAATACATATTTAAACACCCAAGACCTAAGCACAACACCACATGAAAGTTTGGTTGGTAAGTTTGTAATGAAAGTTAAAGTTAAAGAAAAAACGTTGGGCTAAACATTTTTTGGGTATATTTGCGTTGTGTTGTGGTCGGTGTTTGTTAAATTACCATCTCCAGTATATAAGCTACTCTTCAGGTCTTAAAAGTCTTGTTTATTAGTGAGAAAATCATAGTTACCATTGATATAAGGAATCTCAATATTTAAATTAGTGGACAAACAAAATGGTAGATCAGTCTACGTAAGTATTATTCGAATCTCGCGTTTCGTTTAAAATCAATTTGACGTTTTCGCCGTCCTTAAACATAAATGTACTTACTTCAAATCGATGAAATAAATATCGAAGATTACACTTAGATATAGTTGTTGTAACTTAGGTGTTTTAGGGTAAGAGGGTCGACGCTTAATTGGGACTCTCGTAATCCAATGCGTCGATAAACGGGAGTCCCTATTAGCTGGTATAGAATCTTTATGTAAGGAAATATAATCTATATAATTTTTATTAGCTTGTTTTATTTTTCTATGATTTATTTCGAGATTTTGGACAATAACATTTTATTTATGTATCGTTAATTAATATAAAATATAATAATGAAATTTAAACCAAATCAAATAGAAGCTTAAGTTATTTTTAGCTTTTAATTGGATATTTAATTTGAATTCCATACATTCGGCCTAACATTTTATTGATATAAACTATTTTTGCTACTATTTTGCCCAAAACTTGTGTAATATTTTAATGATTATCTGTGGTTTTTAAGAGAATTGACGTTTTTACCGTAGGGTTACGGCATTGTAAAACTTCAATAACAATTCCACATGATTCCAAGTATGCCACAATGCAACTGATGTTAAAATAACAATAAACTATTTTCGTTAAACTTATTTATTGGAATTATCTTCTTATTGTCAGTCTTTGGAATTTGATATCTGTTTCACAAAGTAGCCCTGCCGGATGTTATTTTTGCCTGTGAACTATAAAAAATATAAGGATTTTTAAACGCGTACTTATTTGTAAATAGCTTTACTAGTTTATAAGACAACTAAGGGTATCAGGTCGAGACAGCGCTAAATCTTACTCCTGTCTGTCATTTGACATATGTTATATTTAACGCTGTGTCATATTTAACGCCATATGTCAGATTTAACGTTAAGTGTCAGATTTAACGCTAAATGTCAGATTTAACGCTAGGTGTCAGATTTAGAAACGAGTGCCAGTGAGACTCCTGTATATCAAACGCGGTCGGTCAAATTCGTTTCTGAATTCGCTGTCTCCTTTCTGTATATCTCCCTAACAATTAATCTGTAACAGCTTATTTTATAACCCAGTTGTGATATGTGAGATTTAGAATAGTATTATTTTTTGTTGGCAGTGAAAAGTCAATTATCGTAAATGTAATGTATAATTTAGTTTTTGTAAAAATATTGCTACATCTACAAATGTTCGTCTATGAATAATAAACACATTCTCCGTTACAAAAGCTTCATCAAGCTGTCGATCTTGGTACAAACCTCCCACCTCTTGGTGGATTTCGTTCCTAAAGGTTCCCCGTGGTCATCAATAACTGCACAGTAGAAGAGCTAAATGTGGAGCCTGATGGTACAGGTGTGTCATGCTCCATGCAGCTGAAACTAAAGAAGTACTTTAAGCAATCTCTGTTAATCTCAAAAAAACAACCCAAGTTTATTTTTGCTGTTCTACACTTCAAGCTTGATTCAACCATTGTGATATGTATATTAGATTGTTATAATAAAGAGTGTCAGAGTTTCTTGCCAGTTCTTCTTTTCCGCTCTACGCCATTGGCTTGCGAAGTGGTAGTAAATGTAATTTAGAATCAATTTAACATCTTTTCTGTTGACGTTCATAAGTGTACTTGGTGACCTATATGAATAAAGTTATATATAAATAAAGTCCTAAGCACTGCTAAATGTAATGAGTTTTACCCAAAAGCGCGATTTTTTTTTTAAGTTCCAAGAACTGCTAAATCGATGTTCTACAGATATACAATAAAATTAATTATTGATAAATTCCTTGCAAACCTAGATTAATTTTAATTAAATAACTTATATAAATCTTTAAACGCTTTTATAGAACTGAGGGTTACTTAGGGTCAAGCCAAGGCTGTACATTTTGCTCACTCAGGCTTTCTTAGTTTTATAAGCGTGGCGAGTACCTAAATCGTCGGAGACACGCCCCGAGAGGATAGCCAGACGTAGGCACTCTCTTCAACTGTTACATTGCATTCATTCGTTACATAGCAATTAACATTTAATTATTTCGGTTATAATCTATTGTTGTACGCGAGTGGGTACTCAAACTAAATTTCAAAATATCTTTATTCATATAGGTAAACAAGTACACTTATGAATCGTCAGAAAGAAGTTACATTAATTGTAAATTTACATTTACTACCAGTTCGCAAGTCAAGGGTGTAGAGCGGGTAATAAGAACTGGCAAGAAACTTTCCGCCACTCTTTTCGCCAAGTATTGAGTCATACAAATTGATTGAACTGGAGCAAATCAATCCCAAGGATTAGGATCATTTCAGTATTCCTCAAATTTATAAAAAGCTTTATTGATTTAACGATAATATGCGTAGTGTAAAAATAAAATCCTCTATTATTTAAAGCACCCCGATGACTCAGGAACCGTACAATATCAGTACTAGGCGCTTAGAATAAGATTAAGAAACGAGATTTCGTGTTAAATCTTGTTTCTGAGTCACCGTCAGTCTCGACTCGGAATTTTACCCAAAGTTAGTGAGCTGTTTGATGTGTGTAACGAATTGTAGATATAGCATTATTTCTTATGAATTGTTTAACGCAATCGAACAAGATCTAAATAGAAATCGAATCTACTTATTTCCGTGCATTTCTGTATAATTAAATATATTATTTGTTCGAAGTATATTGTTTTATTTCATTCCATGGTGTATCGTAGGGAATTCAATCTTGTTAACGTAGTTCAAGACGCCTCTTTCGGGCCTGTAACGCAACGTAATGTTTTACAAGATCCCTCCAAATCTGTTGCATAATACTTGAACGCTTCCTTAACGCTCAATTTTTACTAAAGTTTAGCTATGCAACCGTTTTTACTAAAGCATCTTCTCTCTCATTTCAACACTAATCTAATTTGGACAGAAAGAGACAAAGGAGTACTTGATTGACTGTATTTTTTTAATAAGTGTTGCCACTTGCATAAACAATATTGAAAACATATACTTTTGAAACAAAAGCGTAGTTTTACTAGAAAGGATTGTTTTAATAATGGAAATCAATGGTATCTGCCGAAAACGAAATACTATGAACCTTATTATAAAAATTTTAATCCGTCCAATAAGTAGGTATAAAAATACAGTAGATTATTAAAACAAATTCGGCCCCGCATCGAGTACTGTTCTCACCTCTGACCGGGACCTCCCCAGTATCAGCTTCTTCCGTATTCAAAGAAGAGTGACTGGTATCGTCGACGACCAGTCACTGAGCGTTTTTAAAGTCAGTTTTTGCCGTGCACAATTAAGAACCAACTGCCCACTGAAGTATTTCCAATCTAATTTGACTTAGGGTAAAAAAATGAAAGAAGAGTTCAAATTTTTAAAAAGCCGGCAACGCACTTACGAGCCTTCAATGTCAGTGTCCATGGGTGGCGGCGGCCTCAGGTTTCTGTACCTGACATACGCCGGCCATATTTGTCTCCTTACGATGTTTTCCTTCGCCGTATGAGCTCACTTAGAAATAAAAGTCCGTTTGTGTACACCTGTGGTTCGAACGCATGACTTCAGGGACACGCTCACGAGACTAGGTGAACACATTCTCATTCTTAACGTACGTTCCTTTTTCGACACAACGTATTGATCTACGGATACTCTCGAGTGACAAGATTAATGAAGCTTTATTACAGCAGTTGTTGCCCGACATAATAGGGCTCATGTGAAAAATGTTGGGCAAGGATCCTAAATAATACATAGAAATAATACTTTATTTCCGTTCAAATAATTTATTTCCTCATTTTTGAAGTGAAACGCAATAATAATAATATTAGCGTCACGACTATGTGCAGCGTTTTTGTCGAAGAAAAGGGAGAGAGCGATTAAAACCGATTTAGAGAGAGTGAGAAGGGCGAATTATCTTATAGAAATTCTATTTTTAAAATTAAAATTTCGTTAAGGGAATTTATGAAAATTAGTATTTTATATTTTATGCAAAATAATTTATTGAAATCTCAAATGACGAATTGTAAATTAAAATGCCACGTGTTTTTATTATCCAAGAAAAAAATTTAAAAAAAAATTAAAATTTGTATTAAGTTTCGGCTAATATTTTAATGACAATTAAATTTATTAAATTCTTAACATCTTCCTTTTTCCCTCCTTCTAAGTCTCGGAAATCTAAAGTTTTAGATTTTTATAAATATGAACAAAGACTTAAAATTAGTTTGCCAAAGAAGTTTCACTTCTGCCATGTGTACTTTGTACGCACGCACTTTTTTTATTATTTTTATTCTTTTACTAACCTTATACTGAACATTAGAAAACTTATTAGTACAAGAAAACTAAGAACATAATATCACATATAAATCAAAACATAAAACCATAACCTTTATTAAAATACAGCTCAACATATATATTGTATTTTCTATAACAATTATGCTGAACATATATTCAATAAAATATAAAAATACATTAAGAAGATTACACTTCCAATTTTAGTTAGTAGCAAGTTTTGGCTTAACAATGTATTACCGGATTAGTTAGATAGACGCTGACCAATTCTGTTTTTATAACAAATTATGAATAATGCAATTCATGTAGATTCAGATAGTGTGTATTTTTACTTAGCATGTTACTTATTCAGCACTCTAGCATAGAAGTATTGTGTATTAACATATATAACGCGCTTTCAAAAGCGCTTGCTTAGGACAGCAGGGGTTTCATCCCTGAGGTCGTAGGTTCGATCCCCGGCTGTGCAGCAATGGGCTTTATATGTCAGCATTTAACATTCGCTCGAACGGTGAAGGAAAACATCGTGAGGAAACCGACATGTCTGACCCAAAAAGTCGACGGCGTGTGTCAGGCACTGGAGGCTGATCACCTACTTGCCTATTAGATTGAAAAGAGATTCAGAAATCTGAGGCTGAGACCGAAAGAGGTTGTAGCGCCACTGATTTAATTTATTTATTTAATTATAAGTAATCTTACAGCTAACATACATAGTATTATAAAACAAACACTTAGACAGTACAGAAAGCCAAACAGATTACACAGATAAACAATATTATATACGAAAAATAAAACAAATAAGCACATCAATAGACAAAACTATATAAATAAAACTGAAATTTACCTACCTAACAAAATCCTAACCTACCCAACCTAATCTAAACAAAACCAGAGTCTTCCCGCCTCTTCAAATACTTTCTCACATCTTCTTTGGTGAGGTGGAAAATATCAATATCCTTATAATTAGTGTCATAGTTAAATAAAACCCGAAACATTGGTGAATTATGCAGGTAATTCGAGTTCGTACGAGGCACATGGAACAATTTTGTGTGTCTTGTCGCATATGGAGAAGGAATTTCAAAAGAAATTAACGACAGTAAATAGGGGCTATCGATCCGTTCCGTTGTCTTCTTAGGACATGTCTCCCTAAATAGTATTGGATATGCGAAGTAACAGTGTCTCCCCTGGGTTAAGTAGCGCACAGCCTGGAATGATACCAGTCCATAAGTGGGTCTTTTGGTACGGGGATGCGTAAAATTTCCACATTAGGTTTATCAAAAAACCATCTATATAGTAGATTTTAAGCCATACATCTCTGAAACTGAATTATAAAAATAGATAAAATTGAAATAGGAAGGGTGGATTGATAAATGTATTCCATTCGAAACACAAAACGAACAAGCTGAAATTCGACACGTTTATCGCTTATATTAAATCACCCGTGAATAACATTTATACGCGTAACAATACTAACATATCGTAAAACTCAACAATAACATCCATTACGTATTGAATTTACGATTAAATACTGTTTAAAAACAACCGTCACCTCTGGGCCAGCCTTGCGATTCTGTAACTCACTTTTCAAACTCGCACAGCGGTTTTGCAGCGGCGATCGCGCTCAAATCAGTCGTGAAGCAGTCATTTTATTACAACCAAATGACGATTTGGAAAACCGCTGTGCGAGTTCGAAAAGTGAGTTACAGAATCGCAAGGCAGTACTGTCAAGGAGGCTATTGAGAGACGAGCGAAACTAATTATAGACGAATCACTAATTTAAACCATTGCCGTTTCCCTTGGCCTTTCTGTCTTCTATAGATTCAGCTCCGGTGAATACAACTTGGAACTACATACCTTACGTCCCTTCAAACTACGCTCGCCTAACAGCATGCTGATTGACCCCTTCGTTGCAGACATTCCCAAGTGCCGCACTAGACGAATTGGATCGTCATTTCCTTGTGATAGCAAAGGAGTGGAACTTCTTGACACCTTCAATCATTCCTAATGAGTATCTCGTGGGTTCATTCAAGCGGCGGCTAACGCATCTCCTGAACATGCATGCCCACTAAAAGGCCGCATCTCACGTAACATCAGGTGGGATTGCGGTCTGTTCAGTTCTGTAAATATTGTACAGTTCTACTAAAAGAACAAGTATACAAAACTATTATAATACAGACAAACAAATAGAGATAAAAGTAAATCACCTGTCTTTTGTGATATTTACAATATTGTATGTGTTAGAATAAAATAGTTTGTAAAATTTATTTAATTATAACACACAAATATTAAATAACAAATAAAATTTAATATTTGAGTGTTTAATTAATAATATTTAAAAAAATTTAAATAGTTTGGTCTTTTATTGACATAACTTTTACACATTTAAAGAAAACGCTTTTTTACCGAATCGAACGCGCTGTAAAGCACGCGAAACGTCGGAAAAATTTTAAATTATGTAAAATAATTGTACATTTATAATAAAAGTGTTTTCTTTAAACTTATAAATAGAAAACTAAAAAAAAAAATTGGTCTTTGGTGGCAGTTTACTTTTAATGCTGACAATGCCTCGCTGTATTGCCATACTTATTCATGGAGCGAGGAAAGCACCAGCTCGGGGGTCACTGGTACTATCAACTCCAAGGTACGCCAACTCAAATCCTTAATTTTTTATTTGTCTTTTTTAATCATTATAATTTAACACTTAAAAACGGTTCTGATAGTGTTTTTAATTAGTCAGGGTCCGTATTTTTAATTTACTAATAACGATTAAGCGCGCATTTGTTTCGGTAAGTAATATTTCGTCTCTTTCTGTCATATTGTGTTTACTCTCGGATAGAAAGTGACAGATGAGATCTCAACAAATTAAATTACTGTAAATCAACTGAAACTGTATTCCGTAACAAATAGCTCAATACTTGTCTCATAGAACGTGTACGCACTATAAATTGAACCATATATCTTTCAGTATTATTCCAAGTTTGCTAGAATAAATTCAATTCATATAGGAACAATGGATTGGTTCAATCTATCATAGCTGTGTGCTAATAATTTTGATATTTTTAAACAAGAACGATTTATTTGAGCCAAGTAGGTGACAACGCCAACAATTGCTGTTAGTTCTAACATTTGAGTCTAGACATTCCAGTTTCCTCACTAAATGACAAAGGGCAAACCATAAGAGCAATGGGCTGACGAGATTGGATAGGAAGCAAAAATTGGACGATGACGGCAAAAATAAATTAAACTAGAAAAAGTTGGAGGAGGTCTTCTATAATAAATATAACTCCATTGGTGCAGAGCTGTGCTTTAAACGCACAACTTCTGGGTTGAAAGTCATGCACCAAGATTCAAGTTATTTCTTGCTAAACAATTGAATGAAGATGGCTGTAGTTATTTCCAGAACAAACGAGAATTTTATTAACAAAGAGCACAAAACTTGGAATCAACAAACAAAACTTATGACAATACTCGCTGTATAAGTTTTGAATGAACAATTATGTTAGTGCACTTTTGAAAATAAATAAACGTTTTTAAAATATTCATGATTGGATTTTATAACCAATGTGAAGCTAGTATAAACTGTGTATGTCTTTTTTTCAAATTAAGAATCAAATTTACATTACACTGCTTACGCTCTCGGGAATTGAAGTGGTCGAAAACTGAATTATAATATTTTCATGGAAATAATTAGAATGTTATATTCAAGAACCAATAGAATTTAATTTTTTTAAGTTATTGCATAGCTTTTATCGCGGGCTTTGAGCGCGGCGACCGAATCGAGAAATTCCGTAACGAAAAAACCTAAACACGATGACGTAATAAAGGTGCAGCCGATACGCGTTAGAGTGAGACAGACTATATAGGCGTGTTAGTCTGAGTCTGGTAGAGTGGTAGATTGAATTAATATCAAAGAAAATAAAATACTGCTTGAATAAAAAGTAAATAAATAATTATAATTGCATAAGTTAATATAAAAATGCTATGCAATTATAGCTTTACCGCGGCAGTCCCCGAGTACCACACGTTTTTAATTTTAATTTTATTTTAAATGGACAAAATAAAGAATATATCTTTAAGAAAAATAACTAAGGTGTAAACAGATGTTACAATAAAAATAAATAAACTAAAGTGTAAATGGGCGGGGCACATGGCAAGAGGAACAGAAAAGTGGATTAAAAAAGTACTAAACTGGTGCCCAAGGTACAGCAATTAAAGAAGATTAAAATAGAAACGTGTTTAAATGTAAATGTATCTGAAGAAGGCTATTAATATTATTATTATCCAAATAATTAAGTCTCTATCAGTTTTGGTTGTAATAAATAACCTCTTTAGTTTATCATACTTTCATAAATTATAACATTCCCGTTCCTAAAAATGTTTACCTCGGAAGCGTCGGGTCTGGATGTGCAGAAGAGGACATCAATTCAAGCTTCGTCCTGTATGGCCGTATATATATAGCAACAGAAGTTGACGCGTCGACTCAGGGTAAATATATTTGGATCCAACGTCAAATGTGCTTTATGAGTGTGCAACGTGGAAGGTCACTTATCTCACCGGCTCCAAGTCTCCAACCGCTGTCTTCGCCGTATTCTGGGTATCAACTGTTGAGAAGTTATCCAAAGACTTTAGGAGCGCTGCCGACAAACCCCGTTTAGCCAGCAGATCAAACGGTAAGGTAAAGTAAAAGCAACTAAATAAGTCTAATTGTATTTTTAACTAGCATAATGTTTCGTCGTATGTCAAATTGTGTTTAAGCTGTGATGAAAAGAAACAGGTTTTATTACATTTTTTTTTCGTTTTCCTTATTCGTTCATTAGCGTCATAGAAAATTCCGTTATAAGGTTAAAACATTCTTACAACAGAACAGTCCAGGGAAAACTATTCTGAATTTTCAACGTTTTTTAAAAGTGCACAAAAATTGGCGCGCTCTGTTCCACATTTAGCATTAAAAAGACACTCAGTTTTAATGCACGAAAGTTATAAATGTACGCAATCGTCGCTTCACGCTCTGAGCACTTTACGCTAAAATGATGTACAAGAAACCTCGGAATGTTTAAAAATCATTTAAATAATTTTAAATATATATGAAGAATAAAGAATCGTATAATAGTATCGTTTCACTATCCATTATTTATCTAGATGTTTTAACACAAAAATATACAGTTGTTACAATATTCTTAACATAGTCGTTATAAAAATAAATAAAAAATTCAAACAAATTTAAAAAGTTTGGTCCCTGTGGCAATGTACCTTTAACGCTGGCAGCATTTCCTCGCTGTATTGCGATATTTTTTCGTTGAGCGAGGAAAACGAACAAGTATGTAGATTAATTATTTTTATAGAACAGGTGGCAAACGGGCAGGAGGCTCATCTGATGTTAAGTGATAACGCCGCCCATGGACACTCTCAATGCCAGAGGGTTCGCGAGTGAGTTACCGGCCTTTTAAGAATCGGTATGCTCTTTTCTTGCAGGACCGTAAGTCGAATTGGTTCGGAAAATCAGTGGGCAGCTGGTTCCACATAGTGGAGGTGCGCGGCAAAAACTGCCTTAAAAACGCTTAGTTGTGGAAGACAGACGTCGAGGTGATACGGGTGGAATTTCGTATTCTGCCTTGACGTCGGATGATGAAACTCAGCTACAGGTATTAATCCGAACAACTCCTCTGAACACGCTATATTAAATGCGGTAGAAGATGCAAAAAAAAGAAAATAAACTATTTAAAAGTTACTAGCGGCTTGCTACTTAATATTTGAAAATGTTGACAAGTTAGTAACTTCACTGTATTGTCAAGTTAATATAACTTTTCCCATTTGTTCATTAGCAACTATAAAGTTCTTTAGCGTAGAAATAACTAAAGAGCCTTTGTATCATTAAGTTTTTGAGCGTAAGTTTTTAAAATGTACACAAAGTAGCGAGAAAATCTTTACATTATTGTGATTCGCGAATGTTTCTGGTTTTATTTAGCTAACTATAACACTGAAGATGTGGTTCCACACATATATATATATATATATTAAGAAGCGGGAAGAACTTACCTTATTAGGCGTAGTAAGAATTTAGTTTTGTCTTTAATACATTAAATTGTCGTTGGTTTAATGTTTAAGTTCAGTTTTCTTTTTGACGTGACAACGTCTTATAAATCGATGGAGCCGGCTGCACGCACGAAAAAACATGACTCATGCGGCGTTAGCTCGCTCTGAGGCGTTCCATTTAAGGCTTGAAGTGCAAGCGAGAGCGCGAAGCGACAGAGAGGCACAATCGGACTCCGCGCTCTTCAGCGTTCGACATCTGTCTCTCTCCTACTTGAGTGAGCGATTCGTGACGTTGTCACGTTCAACTATCGTCAGTAAACCGACTTTACAGACAACCGATTTATTTTTTATCAATCAATGTACTTATGTTTTCTGTTTAACGATGTAATCTGTTTTTGCTTTGGATAATGTCTAAGCCTAAGTACTCACGAAGCGGTTTTCATCCGCGGATTTCGCCGAGGTGGCGGAATGGAATTTTATTTTCAAACCTCACGAGACCGGAGTTTTGTGTTTAATGTTCTCTTTTATAATCTGGATATGTGTAGCTGTCAGATTACTTATAAATAAATAAATTCTGCCACCATTAAAGGTACCCTCCCGCATACGACATCAAATTTTAATTATGTGCTATTATTTTTATGTAAATTAAGAATAAATTTGTGTGTGGAATTAAATTTAACATACAAAAATGTATCTTACCTATTATCTCAACTGAGATATAATATTATTTGTATTACTATTTTTCATGTAAATAGTTGAACGGACATATCGTGATTTTCCTTAGCAAACTCGTTCTTTCATTATAGTAAGCAATAGAATAATACAGTCGTTTGTATTCCTCCTGGTTTCCTAGTAAAATATATTGGCCTCCCGATACCATGGCACAAACTGCATAACTTATCCTCAAGAGTGTTTTTTATTTCGTTACGTTTGCGTGTGATTTTAAGAAGAAAAGCTAGTACAATACTGCGTTTGTTTTATATGTATGTTGAATAATTAAAAGAGTCAATATAATTTAACAGCAGCCCTGCGATTCTGTAACTCACTTCACGAACTCACACAGCGGTTTTTGCATCGGCGGTCGCTCTCAAATCAGTCGTGAAGCAGTCATTTTATGATTTGGCATTCTGATAAACAATAAACTACAAGCTCCCACCTTTTCAGAATGCCAAATCATAAAATGACTGCTTCACGACTGATTTGAGAGCGACCGCCGATGCAAAAACCGCTATGTGAGTTCGTGAAGTGAGTTACAGAATCGCAGGGCAGATCAAGCGGCGTAAGTGATAATGGATATATTATATATATATCCATATATAGATGATATATAGATAGAATAGGTTATACACTTCAAAAAGATTCCAATTATATCCCCAAGCAGTCGCGGAGTCGTGGAACCTACAAGGAAAGTAAGAGCGTGGCCGTCCCAATCAAACCTGGCGTCGTACAGGTGCAGAAGAGACAAAGAGAGCCGGAAAGACTTGGAGCGCGGTGAAATAAGAGGTTCAAGACCGAACACGATGGAAACTCTGGACGCCCTCTGATCCATCTAGGGGTTACAGAACAGTCATTCTTAACATTTCCTTAGAGTTTGATTCTGAAAAATGTTATCCTTGATATTACGTGTTTGCGTGTTGTTCCCACAGTAATGTATTTAATGCTCCTATTTCAGCGAGCTTTGTTGATAAAGGTAAAAGGTACGGTTTTCTTATTTATTTTTTCATTAATTTTATATTAAATAATAATTAACTGCTAAAATCTGATGAATTTCCGTTATTATTAATTTGCAAACATTACAATATCAATACTTTATTTAATTTATCTTTAGCTGCAAATATTCACAACTACAAAAGTACAAGAGTCTTGTCCAACTTTCGTCCCCTCTGGAGTAGAGATTCTTAGGCCTTGACCTCAAGCTTAGTCTCAAATCTAGTGCACAGACTCTAATTTAAGATTTGGTGCCTGGTAGATAGTACCGGTGATCTCAGCGGTGATTTTCTCGATCAACGAATAAGTATCGCAATACAGCGAGCAAATGCCAACATTGTAGTGTTCTATTTATGTATTTGTATTTACCTTTATATGCGAAATTATATACATATTTGTTTGCAAACAAAATGTTTCGTTTCATTTCGTAATTCAAATAATTCTGGAACTATCAGATGAAGCTGGAAATACATCTAGACTAGATTAAGTAAATATCTAGATTTTAGTTACTGCCTTCCCCGCTGTACGGACTAATTAATGCTATCTTGTGTAATTCCAGCAACACATGCAATTTCAAGATAGTTAGATAAGATTATTAGCGTGTACATTGAAATGGGTTTGATTTTAGATTAATCAACCGCAATCCTATACGGTTTTAAAATCAATCATCAAATTTTTATAATGGGTGAAACTTTAAGTATTTTTAATATCATATTACAACAAAAGGGAATTGTCGAAAAAAATTGCCTATGAATTTGACCATATGTTACGACACGCTCACCGAACACTTCGCTGCGGACCTATCTCGAAGACTGTGTCTAAAGGCCGATTTACATTATCTTAGTGTTTAGGAGAGTGCTTTAGGATAGTACTTTAGTTGAAACATGTAAACGCTACTTGCTTTAGTAAACGCTACTTGCTTTAGTACGGTTCTACTTGACTTTCAAGTTGAATCAAAATAGAATCGCTTTTTATTTTTGTTTCAAGTGATACCCCTCCCGCGCCCGCGCACCCCCCGAGATCTTCCCTCGTTGTGTGTAAACACGTAATTTAGTCAAATCTTAAGGAGAGTGCATAAGTGCCGTGAAACGCGTGCGTGTTTTTTGATTTTTAAAGATGGCTAAATGGTCGGAAGATACAACTATCAAATTTGTGTCTGAATATGTTGTTCACGAATGTTTGTGGAACGTTAAAAACAATTTATACAAAAACAAACCGACTAGGCATTCGGCATACACTACCTTAAAAGAAGCTATTTTGTTTATTATTTATATTTAGTTTATTTATTTCGAATAAAATCTCGTCTTCTATTTGTTCCATAACTACAGTTAGTATTTTGCGTAGAATAGAGCGTATTTGCCGACGTCGTTGCGCTGTAATGATACTCTACTGGAAGAAATGTAAACGTTCACTCGCAACGCACTAAAGCACTAAAGAACTTGCCTTTCAAGTTGTACTAAAGCACTCTCCTAAACACTAAGATAATGTAAATCGGCTACGAATGAAAGTGGACAGCGTGGATGTTAGAGTTCACGGCGAGTGTGAAAGGCGGTTCCTTTGTTTCTATGCTCTTAAGAATGTAGAGCACAGAGTTGCACAGGTACACTGCCACAGGGACCAAACTATAAAATTTGTTTTATCTTTCTATTTATGAATTTTTATTTATATATATTGTTAATTATTATAGTATGTAGGTGAAAAATGTTGTAAATACTTCTTTAAATTATTTATTAAAGTTTACCACATCATACATAATACTATATCTAAGGTATATGTTACAAACTCTTTTATCTAAAAAGTATGACAATTTAAAAAAAAGAGTGTGTGTACATAAGGTACACGCGTTAGAAGTTATACTTCTTTGGCGTATGGAAAAAAAATAACTAAAATGCAGTAGTGATTACGATAAATATTAAAATAATAAAACTATTATTAGTAAATACAATCACCGTCGTATATGAAATTGATTTAATAAAAACACCAAAATAATATTTATTTATTCACACTGTTTAATTGTACTGTTACGAAACAAGTGTTCTAAATATAAAAATACCAGAATATACAACTTGAACATAGTTATTATCGATTTTCATGCCACCTAGAACTAACTTCATCCTGTTAATTTTGTGTAACGGTGCGCGCGCATCGTAAAATTTCACTCTCATCAATTTTTCGTAACGCGCCCAAAGAAGTATAACTTAAAAAATAATACAATTAAAATATGTACTTACAAGAGAAATTAAAAATACCAGAAATTTAATATAATATAAAATTAAATTATAATAATATAAGTACTTACTTTATTCAACTATAATGATCAGGCAATATTTACTCTTATGCTCCATAAGATCAAAGTTGAGTGCAATGTAAATAGGGGAGTGAGCGAAAACAATACCTATTAGTTACTGGTATACCACAAGCATTGACAAAGGCCTTTAATTAATACCGAGACGTGCCTATATTGCTTCCTGATAACATCGTATGCAGGTCACCAGGTAACAAGGAAAACCATATTTGCATGAAAATGCACGGACTTCTGGCTTAAATTTCATTTTCAATGTTTCACTCGAATTTTCATTTGAAATTCAACTCCTGTACTGGAATTACATACAATAAACAAGAGTTATGTTCGAGAGTTCACAAGTTTTATTGTATTATTAAACAAAAGCACATTTTTCCATTTCACTTCTTAAATAAAAAGGCTATAAACACAAGTAAAGTAAAGTAAAAGTAAAAAATCATTTAATCATATAGGTAACATAATATACACTTATGACTCGTCAGTAAATAAATACATATTAATGCTTCTAATTTTACATTTACTGCCAATTGCGACAACATTGCTTAAAAACGTTCCTTAAATCCGTTGTGTTACAACGTGCGTCTACGGTTGCGCCATTAACAAGCAAACCCAGGGTTGAGTCTTAGGACGTGGCGCCTGCAACAATTCAGCCGTTTTCAATAAATGGAATAATCTTCTATACAACACAAAAATAAGTGTTAATTTCAACTCGTATAAACGAACAAACAAATAAGGAATCACTAAAGCCTTATAGATTTAAGGATTTTATTGAATTTATACTTTTGGCGCGGTAGGGAAAAATGATGAGAGAAAAATTTTCTATTGTTAGTGTCGTATATCTACAAACGTAGAATAAAATTTTTGAACACTTTTTATCTTGTTACACCAAAGTATAACTTCTAAGGGTGCGTACAGACTATGTAACATATTATATAACTTGTGTTTTATAACACGTCCACATTATGTAACCTTGTTATTCAACATTATAACATAAAACAATACTGTACACATTATAATAACAATGCAATATAACAAAGTTATATAACCATATTAAATAACAAAAGAAAAAAAAAACGTAGATGCTGGGTTCGTCCTAGCATACATATATATAATAACATGTTTTATAACATTCAGTGTCCACATTTAATTATCTGAAACATGTTGTATAGCAATGTTGTATAACATGTTATGTTATATAGTCTGTACGCACCTTAACGCGTGTAGATAAGTACACCCACGTTTTTTATTACTGCTTTAGAAAAATGTAAAAGAATTATACCTGTATGTTAAGTTGTTTTTTTTTTATTTTATAGAACAGGGGTCAAACGGGCAAGAGGCTCACCCGATGTTAGTGATATCGCCCATGGACACTCAGGGCTCGCGAGTGCATTGCCGGAGATTTAAAAATTAGTACACTCTTATCTCGAAGGACCCTAAGTCGAATAGGTTCGGAAATACATCAGTGAGCAGCTGGTTCCACATAGTAATGGTGCGCGGCAAAAACTGCCTTAAAAAGGCTCAGTTGTGGAACGACGGACGTCGAGGTGATACGGGTTGAATTGCGTATTCCGCCTCGACATCCGATGATGAAACTCAGCCGCAGATATTGTTTTTCATTTCATTTATATATTAATTGTTTATGCGCAGCATCTAGACTTTACAACTACAATGTAAACAAAAAGTCAAAAACACAATGCAATGCAAATAAAATGTAGATCCACATTCTAAGATGTACTGTACATATAATCTAAATTCCAGTTACTTACAGTAAATAAAATACCACAAACATAACAAATAATAATTGCGATCAACAAACACATTTTATTTTGTCGCAGCAATAATTAAGATAAAACGGGAAATGTCGTAGTGATGTTTAATGAATCTTACGAAGTCCTTTACTTTAATGGTGCGGACTGAAGTTCATTCCGAATCGAGTTAAGACGGTTGGGATATTCAACATCCTACTTATTTAACTTAAACAAGGGTTAGGTTACGCGGGTTAAGCGAGCGAGTAAGGGTCTGTTTCACAATGTACGGATAAGTTCTACATAAGTTCCAAATTAGCTATTTATTACTTATTGGTAGGATAAACACTATTGTTGCGTTTCACGACTGTCAGATAGCGCTATTCGTCACATAAAGTCCATCATAAGTTATGAGTCCGAAGTCGAATGAGTCTGAAGTGTCAAATACAACAATTTATCTTCCAAATAATGTATGTGTTCCATAGCTATTTGGAACTTTATCCAAAACATTGTGAAACAGACCCTAAGTATGACAAAAAGGTTCTTAGACATACCAAGGCCGAATTCAGGGGTCATGAGAGTTAGATACTTCCTCTTTCGCTAGTTCCTGGACAAGATTTCGCCATATTATGTTGCTGTTATTAAGTGTATTGATACTGTAAGCTTGTTATGGATATTAACAGATTCTATATAGAAACCATACAGTATACACGGTCGTATTTATAAAAAGCATGTTTTGTTTTTTGCCCTGAGGTCGTAGGTTCGGTCCCCGGCTGTGCACCAATGGAATTTCTTTGTATGTGCGCATTTAACATTCGCTCGGAAGAAAAACATCGTAAGGAAACCGGCTTGCCTTAGACGCAAAATCTCGAAGACGTGTGGATCACAGGAGGCTGATCACCTACTTGCCAATTAAATTCACAAATGATCATGAAACAGATACAGAAATCTGAGGCCCAGTCTTAAAAAGGTTGTATTGATTTATTTTTTATTTTTTCTTACTACAAAGACGAAATATAAATTGCATTTTCGTTAGTAAAGAATAAAATCAAACAATACTAAATCAATTCGAACACATTTTCACCATTTTAACTACATTATCCCGGCTATATTTATTCCCAATATATTTTAAGAAATGTCCTATCGTCCGAAGACCGCACTAAAGCTTTGCATAAAGAATTTGTTTCACTCTCGCTTCTATACTGCGCTCGCACCCTTTTTACTGATGGAGTCGAGTCGTAAATTAATTCCGCTTAAGGTTTAACTTGTCTTATTTAATAGTCGTGTTTACATTATTGTTAGTAGTAACATAGTGTCTTCATAACATATACTTCCTTCATAAATAGGGAATAAGTTTTCTGTGCCTTTGAACCTAAAATCATTAATTTTTCATCTAATTGAAACTAAGACCTCAAAAAAATTCGGATAAGCAACTCAGCAAAAAAGTTAATTCAATAAATGTCCTTTTAAAGACTCGAAGGCCTACTTCTACTATTACTTACATCAAATAATTTAATTTTACTATTGGCTATTTCTACAGGAAAGCTCTAGTAGATTCATTTTATAATATTTCCTTTTTCAAAAGTTTACATCTTCCTCAGGTTTAATAATAGTGAGCTTATATTTAAGCCTCGTTAAAGCTCCGACGCGCCTGTAGTCTGTAGTAGTCGATGCCGTAGCAACGTAGTACCTGAGATCAACGGATTGTAGAATCTATTTAATAAGGTTTTATGTAGTTGCTCGTTGCATTACATTTCATGAGTATTTCATTTTTTTCATAACATAATAAGCGTCCACTTCTTTATTTATTTCCGACGTAATTATTCTATGTTTACTATTTACTACTAATATCATATAAATAAAACAAACACTACACAATAATTCTACAAATAAAAATAAATTAAAAATATGTATAGGTATATTTTTAAATAAAAAATTAAATATTTAATAAATAACTATTTTTAATTACTCCATCTAACTAATTATTAACAAAATAAAAGATTAAATATTTAAGTTGGCGCCTGGTAGATAGTACCGATGACCCCAGAGCTGGTGCTTTCCTGGCTCAAGGAATAAGTATTGCTTTACAGCGAGGAAATGCCCCCACCGTTAAAGGTACCAAACTTTTTAAATTTTCGCTTTGAAATTTCTTAATTATTGAAGTGAAACTTCTTTATCGGGGTTGGAAAAAAATTTAGTGTAACATTTTTTCGTTACGCGTCACATTTTTCCGTTACGCGCCATCTTTTGAAGTGAAACTTCTTTATCGACGTATGGGAGAAATTTTGTAGCAGGTTACGCGCCATGTTGCTTTTTGAAGTCAAACTTCTTTATCGGCGTTGGAAAAAAATTTACACACATTTGTCACATTTTTCGGTTACGCGCCATCTTTTTCTTGTCCCTACCACGGTTGATCCGAAGAGATTCGAAGCCATTAGTAACAAAAATATATAATAACGATAACAATGATAGTAATACTAATAATTCTATTACAATTAATGAAATTCTGTAATAATCTTAGTACTACATAGTAGTACAGTAATAAGTTAAAATGAAATAATTGTATTTGTATTCATGTCTATGACAATAAAAGCCTTTTGTTAAACTTTATCTAATTTAACTTTATTTAACCAATTTCTGTAAAGTTGCATATAGTAGATCATTTTTCGAAAAATAAGGTCATAAAAAAGTTTCACTTCTTACGTGTGTACACCTAGTACACGCACACATTTTTTTTTATTATTACTATGTAGGTTAAGAAATATGTAAATACTGTATATTTGATTGCTATGATTACTAATAAATAATTCAAATGATTATATCGTCACTAATAACACAAGAAGTAGCTCTTATGAACTCAGCCAGTGTACAAACAACTAGAATCCTCTAACCTCTACATTGATAGAAATCTTATTTATTACATCTATCGCTCACGTGAGTGGCGCCTTGCTAACCAAGTAAGAGTATGCGCGCGGTATATCAAAAAGTTGTAATTTCCGCCTCAGATTCTTTCTTAGGACCCAGAGATCCAGTCTCTATTATATCCACACTATGCCTCCGTAAGCATCTTTAATAAGCACACTGAGAAAGCTCTCTCCACAGGCGTATGTCTCATAGCGCATTATATACACACTTATATGAAGAAGTTTTATTCAAATATTAAGGGTAAGACTTAAGTTTTGAGACTTGCTAGACCATATGTCAAAAACTTATTGAAATTTTGATATATAGGAGTTATGGTTAGCGCTTAGTGTTTTGCCTTTCAACCCTGCGGTCGTAGTTTTAAATCCCAGCTATGCACCAATGTAGGAGTAATGAAGTTCTCGTAGAGTTCGTACGTATTCGATACCGATCGTACTTGTCTTGCCTATTTAGAAAATAATAAAAAAATTGATACAGTAACTTGGGATCAAGCTAAAGGCCGAGAGTCAAAAATGCACTGATGGACTTTTGAAGTTATACTTCTATTGGCGCTTTAGGGAAAAAAAATCCGATGCGCGCGCACACCGTCACAAAAAAACCGACACCCTGAAGTTATAGTTAAAGTTTTTACACTTTAGTTTTTCTATTGTTAGTGTCGTTTTTTCTACAACCGTAGAATAAGGCGAAAGATAAAAATTTTAATAAATGTTTTTTACTTGTTACGCCAAATAAGTATAACTTCTAACGCCTGTACATAAGTACACATAAGAGTACATGTTTTTTTTATGTGCAGTACTTGTTTGTATGTTGAGAGAAAATCGTGAAGATAGATAGATAGGCATAGATAACTGAGAACCTACCAATAAACAAATATGATAAATAGAACAGGTATACGGAAAAAGTTATTGAGGGTAATAGCGCCGCTGAACGGCTGTTTTCAGAAACATTAATTTAATAAGAATCTAGAAAAAGAACAGGAAAACATTTATTCTCCTTGGATTACATAAGATAAGGTATTAAGTCATTTAGAATTATACAAAAGTCGTTTCGTTTTCGTTGAATAATTTTTTTGACTAAAATTTGCGCCGTTTTTCCAAATCTCACGCCTTGAAGACAAAGGCAATTAAACTTTTTACTAAAAGTGAGTGGGATAAGGTGGCCGCTCCTCTGCGACAAATGATAAAAACTTTATCTTTCTCATTACGGTGTGATAATAATCAATCCTCTTTAAATAAGATTTATTTTCAAAGAAAATGCGCTTAAGCTGAACAAGATAGCCTGATATTACAGCTAATGACTACAGGTAAATACAATTTCCTCTGTGTTCTTACAAGCTGGAAAATTAATGAAAATACATATGTACGGCGTTCTGTTTCCGTTTTCACTTTGTAGTAATCTTAGTAGATTTTGCTAATTAGTACACAGGAACCGGCATTACTTACACCACTGATAATTATACATTTTTAAAAGTTAATTAACATCATTTAAACTATCCTCCCTGTCTAACCCCGTCTGACTCCTTTTCCAGTCTTTGATTATTTAATTGTAATTAATTATTTGCTTGCAATCAAAAACTATTTTTAATAATCCCAAAGAAGTATTACTTCTTACGCGCGTACATAAGTACACGCTCCCTTTTTTTTATAGAACAGGGAGCTTTTTTTCATAGAACAGAGTGCGAACTGGCAGGTTGTGCGAACTCTCAATGCCAGAGGGCTCGCTAGTACGTTGCCGGCCATTTAAGACTAGGTACGCTCTTGTCTTGAAGGACCCTAAGTTGAATTGGTTCGGAAATACTTCAGTGGGCAGCTGGTTGTGGTGCGCGGACGTCGAGGTGATTCGGTTTATATTTCGTATTCTGCCTCAACGTCCGCTGCTGGTATTAATACGAACAACTACCGTGACCTCAGTTAATTACATTATTATTATTATTAATGCTTTATTAATTAATCCATACAACAATTGGTTAGTTTACATTTCTTAATATTAGTATTAGTTATGTTAGTATAACTTTAAATTTCTTAAGTTAGATGTGATGAGCATTTGGTGTTGTGCTTAGGTCTTGGGTGTTCAAATATGTATTTATATGTCTATCTAGCTATAATATGTATGCATATTGTATATCCGTTGCCTAGTACCCATAACACAAGCTTCACCAGCTTAGCATAGGACTCGGTCAATTGGTGTGGATTGTCTTTAAAAAAAAAATAGTCTAAGTGCGGAAACTGAGTCCACCAATATATATATATATATATATATATATATATATATATATATATAACCTAGGTACCCGATAAAGAACGCTTTTTTTAAATTGATCAGCCCACTACCAAATATATATAGCTCTGAATAAGAAGCGTTTATTCTGCTGTATTCGCGAAGACTTCGAATGAGAGGCGCCTGAACTCCTAGGTTCAATTATAGACAGAATTTGGAAGATTCTGGTGATTTGATCCTTGGGAATGAATAAGGGACAATGTTAATATTCTGTAAGAGATTACGGTTCTGTATTTGACCATTAACAATTTGTATAAGAACGTAACACCGTGTATTGATATCCGATCGTATAGTTCAAATAGTAAATTAAATTTGACGGTAACATGGCCTGTCAACAATTAATTACGAATTATACTCCAGGCTTAATCCATGTGATTACCCGTGAATTGTGGATTTTGTGCTAATGAACCTATATTAGTATATAATCCTCAATTGCTTCCCTAATCACACGTTAATTATAACGGCAATGCGTTCAGAATTGTATAATTCAATTAACGTAGGGATTTATCAAATTAAATCACAGAATATTATAATCGATATGTTACGCGTGTATGCCACAAATCAAATTTGATTTAAAAAAACTTTAGAGGTGTCAAGGGACACCCGGATGGAACGAAATTCCTTTCGATTAATTTATATGTTAATTGGTATCATAACAGTATGATAGATTTTCTCGACACCAATCTTACGACGAAAAAAAAAAGCCAACATCACGAGGTGTTCCCAGGCGGTCACCCATCCAAGTACTGACCTCGCCCGACGTTGCTTAACTTTGGTGATCGGACGAGAACCGGTGTATTACAATAGCAAATAGCAAAAAAGTGTCGTGACAACTTTTCGTAAGATTTTTTTCCGTCTAGCCCCCTTTCGCAACGCGCGATAAGGAACTTCGTTCCAAAAACGCTAACTAGTATTTGCTTTAAGGACATTGATCTTCATTTGTTCCTTAAATAGGTCTGATATACATTTTCCTAAACCTCTATCGTCCAAGGTATGCAAGAGATAGGTCACCAAAATGGCTTAATAGGATCCCTCGTCAATGACCGCTTCAGCCCCTTTCGTTGATTGGCTTTTTAACCTTTAACTAAAATATTTAGCAAAACATATTGATTAAGGTTACTGACTACAACTAGATTTAAAACTTCTACTAAAAATCTTATGAATAGTTTTGTATAATTTTGTTTAATCTATACTAGTATATACTCATATTATAAAGAGTATATTTTAGTTTATTCTTTCACTGTTGGCAAGCTACACTACAAAATGATGTATTACAATGTTTCAGGACACATCACTATCTATAAAAAATGTTGCGACAGCATGTCTCTATCTTTTATAGTTACGTCACAATAAGCGTCCTTTTATTAATTTTTTTAAATTAATAAAAGGTACCTACCTAGGTATTGATCCTTATCAAAATAATTACCAACATTTCACATAAGCTACAATTTAATGGCATAACCACCAAAAAAGCATGGTGGATTGGTGTTCTCCTGCCGTTTCTCTTGAATAGTTTACTACTATGTAATATAACAAAAATCTTAGCCACAGCAATGCTTGGCCGAGTCTGCTAGTTAGAAATACATTTGAATAAATAAATTTATATAATTAGGAGATGCAATATAACTTTTAGTTTATGATCGTAAGCTCACAATAAGAACTAACTGAGAAACACGAACATTCTTCCTGTAACATACAATTCCAAAATCCTGAGTTTTAGTTAAGATTTACTAAGTAATTTACATTGTTGCTTAAATCTGTTGCCTTTATTATAAACGAGTTAAAAATTCCTATAATTCTCATACATAAAGCATGAAATTCGTCCCTTATTTGAGAAAAATCTATAAGTAGTACTTTGTATAAAATACAGTACGATAGTCACTTAAATGTTTGCGAAACTTGCAAGAAAATATTTGTAGTGAGTCAGCGACCTAGATTCAGTGTTTCATGCCGGAAGCTATCACTTGTCCTGGTCGACCTGACTACTTCATTTTCTAGCATTTTTAACCGACTTCTAAAGGGATCTCAATTTGTTATTATATTTATTTATTTTTCTGAATAATAAAATTTAATAAAACACACAGTACACAGTAAAGCTATCTAATAACTGACGGTAGTAATACTTCAATGTTCTCTCAGCAAAGTCGTTTTTTGGTGTTGAAATACAGAGCCTATTATTATATTTCTTACAACTCAATCAACCAAATAATATAAAAATAAATAAATCAGTGGTTCTACAACCTTTGTAGGTCTTGGCCTCAGATTTCTGTGTCTGTATCATGATCATTTGTCAGTCTAATAGGCAAGTAGGTAATCAGTCAGCCTCATGTGCCTGACACGCCGTCGACTTTTTACGTCTAAAGCAAGCCGGTTTCTTTACGATGTTTGCCATCACTATTCGAGCGAACGTTAAATGTGCACGTAGAAAGAAAGTTCATTGGTGCACAGCCGGGGATCGAACCTACAACCTGAGGGATGACAGTCGCTCGCTGAAGCCACTAGGCCAACACTGCTACCAAATTATATAATTAGATATCAATAAAACTATTACGAAGGGTAGACCTTTAATTTATACGCATTAGCAAAAAAATTGTAATACATAAACCTGTCATCCGTCGATGATTTCAAAATCGACTACATAGTAACCATTCTAAACCTTCAACAGTTTGTGTGTCTTTCTGCGTAATTAATAGTTCATCTAACTTTGACTTAGAATAGACAAATATATGCGTAGCGCTAGATTATTAATTTATAACTTGCTACAACATACAATTGGAACCAAACTTAATATGACGGAGGAAGGAATACGGTTTAAGTACTATACTTATATTTTTTTCTATAAAGAACGAATGAATGATAGGAATTTAAATAGTTTATAATATAGGCCTATATTATAAAACTATATATATATTATATATATATAATATATATATAATATATATAGAATGTAAATTAAAAATAAATTAGTAAATAAAAGAAAGACGTATTTCTCAGCTAGTTCTCAAACGTTATTATAATATATTATATTTGTACACTTATTTTTATTTATTTATTTTAAACTGTAAGTTATATACAGCATCTCCAATTATAGTTAGTTATTATAATATTTTTTTTAGTTTTAGTTATTATTACTTTTGACGTGATAACGTCTTTAAAATCGTTTTAGTCGGGTGACATGTTATACACGCGATCGCAGGTATAACGAGAGAGAGACGGACCGATCTCCCGTCTCATCTCGAGCGCTGCCAGTCATTCCGTGAATGTATGAAGAAAAATGTATATCATAGTCGAATAAGTAAACTTGTCATTTTACACCCGAAATTTATCATCAAAAGTGTGAATAAAACGATAGATGTAATTTAAAATTTGAAAAAATTGTTATCTTCATTAATTCCTTACTTCCCAAAAACTTATATCACCAATAAGACGTTATCACGTAAACATCTCGATCGTAAACCTACTTTACAAACAACCAATATTTTTTATTTAGATATAATTGTTCTTGTGATTGCTTGTTTAATTTCCCTTGCTAGCTTGCTTATGTTCTAATATTATTGATATGTATGCGACTGTGCGTAGATTTGTGATGTCATATTTTCTTGTATAACTGAAAACTATATATAACTATACTTCTTTTATTTTATGCGTACACATTGTTTTAGATAGAATATAAATAGGTATAAATGTATTTATTCAAATCTATTCCTAAATAAATTAAACATACAAAACGTCTGTTTCGAAGATTTTAAGTAGAAGTTTTAAATTTAGTTGAAGTGAATTATTTACATCAAAAAGGGTTTTTTGAAAAATATTTTAGTCAAAATTAAAGGTTCAAATCCCAAACAATGAAAGGGGCTAAACCTTTGACGAGGGATCTTATAAATTAAAGCCATTTTCGTGACCTATCTCCAAGGTTTATGTCGAAGGTTTATGGCTATTGAATACACATTTAACTAGTTAAACTTATACAACCTTATTAGGCTTCCACGCTGTTGAACACCAAACGTACTCATGTCTCTAAGGGTCTTCTAAGTGCAACTGAGAAGTCCTGTCCTGGCACAACGCCAGTCCGGATTAATTACTTCTTAGGCTACAAAATATTACTATAAGTAAGTAACAAATTATTCACGCGGCTTAAATCAACTTGTAAATGCTTTGATGTATTTCTTTTGTGGTTTTAATTTGTATGATAGTGTATGAAAGTGCAGCTTAATTAAATCCAAAAATTATTAAAACAAAAGTAAAAAAACAACAAATATGTAAGGACTTACAATTGCCTTAAAAAGATGTGATAATAAGCAAATATTTAAATAACTTTCTGTTTATATATCAAAGCAGTGTTGGCTTAGTGGCGTCAGCGTGCGATTCTCATCTCTAAGGTTGTGGGTTCTATCCCCGGCTGTGCCCCAATGGACTTTCTTCCTATGTGCGCATTTAACATTCGCTCGAACGGTGAAGGAAAACATCGTCAGGAAACGCAAAAAGTCGAAGGCGTGTCAGGCACAGGAGGCTGATCACCTACTTGCCTAATAGATTAACGATTAATGATCATAAAACATATACAGAAATCTAAAGCCCAGACCTAAAAAGGTTGTAGCCCCACTGATTTATTTATTTAATTTTTATACAACAAAACAAAAAGTTACAAACGCAAATTTGTTACATTAACAACGTTTAGAATTCCTTTAAGAAGTCGTTCTTTGTTTGTTGTTCATTCTCGAATCAATATTTTATCTGATTAAACTATCCGTTTATAATCCATATAAACCATTTTTTTGCGGAGCTTCATGCATAGGTACTTGAACTCGTCTGGAAAACCACACAGGAAAGTTAATGTTAACTAAAAAGTTGGAGTTTATTGCCGAGCGATAAGTTTTATTAAAACTGCCAGCTGGTAACGTAAAAGAGAATTTGAAAAATGATTTCCGCATAGTAGACCAGTGCCGATAATTTTTGAAACCTAAAAAAATTACAGTAGGATGAAACCCATTAGAAAAGCAGGGGAATATGATCAAAATGAAAGGAAAAATAAATTACGGTCGATCTGAGGTCGGGAAGGGGTAGGAGGGGGAGTTTTAAGGGTAAAAAACGGTTTATCTCGATTTCCGGCAAAACTACAAGACCTATCGAAGAAAGTTAAATGGCAAAGTTGGAGGTAATAAAAAGATCTAAAACTTTTGTATTCACACATTTTTCACATAACCTCAAAATTTATGTGAAAAATTCAAAAAACCAAGTTTTTGGTTTTTTATTTTTATCTTTAACAAAAATTATTTTTTTTTAACGAAATTTGGTGAAAACTTACCTTTCTATGTCCCAAATACACTGTAATTTATTTGATTAAAAATATTTATTTGTTCACCTTATTTTGAATTAATATCGAAAAAACACCCTAATTTTCAATCGAAAATTCTGACGTCAAAATTTCAGCTTTTTCTCAAAAAGTTGGTATGCTTTCAGTTCGTTGAAATCTCTACTTTCCTATGGTAAAAAAATATATATATATTACCATAGTAAATCTTCTCAGAAAACGCAAAAAATCGTATGCAGTAACGCCCAGACCTGTCATCCCCTTCCTTACTTCTCTATGAAATACGAAAATTTTAGCCCATCTAAAGGCTAAATTTTTTTTTAAGTCACTCAGGTATATATAAGTTATCTTAAAATAGTAATAAATAGGCATCTGATTATAATTTAAAGAAGATTCATAGAGAAGTAGGGAAGGGGATGACAGGTCTGGGCGTTACTGCATACGATTTTTTGCGTTTTCTGAGAAGATTTACTATGGTAATATATATATATTTTTTTACCATAGGAAAGTAGAGATTTCAACAAACTGAAAGCACACCAACTTTTTGAAAAAAGCTGAAATTTTGACGTCAGAATTTTCGATTGAAAATTAGGGTGTTTTTTCGATATTAATTCAAAATAAGGTGAACAAATAAATATTTTTAATCAAATAAATTACAGTGTATTTGGGACATAGAAAGGTAAGTTTTCACCAAATTTCGTTAAAAAAAATAATTTTTGTTAAAGATAAAAATAAAAAACCAAAAACTTGTTTTTTTGAATTTTTCACATAAATTTTGAGGTTATGTGAAAAATGTGTGAATACAAAAGTTTTAGATCTTTTTATTACCTCCAACTTTGCCATTTAACTTTCTTCGATAGGACTTGTAGTTTTGCCGGAAATCGAGATAAACCGTTTTTTACCCTTAAAACTCCCCCCCTACCCCTTCCCGACCTCAGATCGACCGTAATTTATTTTTCCTTTCATTTTGATCATATTCCCCTGCTTTTCTAATGGGTTTCATCCTACTGTAATTTTTTTCACTTTTTATTTATTTTGAAGGCTATCTGCACTGGTCTATAGTGACAGCGTTGGGACTGAAATGCAAAAGTGAATCAATATTTACGCGAATATCATTTGAAATACCTAACTTGTTCTTGGCCTACGATTATTGATTGTAAATTCTCTCAATAGCCAAGTTAGTTATTAGATAGAACGTAGTCATAAACGGTTTCCTCACAATGTTTTCTTTCAACTGTATTGCCATTTTAGTTTTTCAATATTAACCTGGTGTTTACAAAAAGACTCAAAACAAAAACATTTGGCATAGTTACTTAAGAAAAAGAAAATCCAAATAACAGACACGAAGAGAAAAAAAGTGCGTGCGTACAAATTACACATGTCACAAGTGAAACTTCTTTGTAAATTAATTATTACTAAGGTAAAAGCCCCAATAGATGATCATGTACCAGTATATGATCACTCCATGTATTTGTATATCTTTTATTTCCTAGAATAATTTGGGATCGAACCGTTGATTGAGTAAAACATACTAAGCTTTATAATATTAGGATAGACCTGTCGAACACAGTAACTGCATATTTTCAATCATTAGTTTTGTATCAAATCATTTTTAAAATCCATTTAGTTCCTTGCTGTTATTGTATGAAAATATTGCCTTGTTAAACAAATTCAAATGATATAGCGCCGATGTACAATCTATCTGATAGTGGACAAATCTTTGTTTATAATTTATTTTATTATTATTTATTACTTATGATGTCATGTGGGACATGGTGTAATGGTTGCAGCTCCTTACAAACGTTGTGTAAAACAAAATACTTGGCGATTAAAAAGAGTGGCGGAGAGTTTATTGCCAGTTCTTCTCTTCCGTTCTACGCCCTTGATTTGATAACTGGCAGTAAATGTAAAATTTAGATGTATTTCATATATGAATAAATGATTTTGACTTTGACTGTATCTATCTATCTATTCGGCTTTATAAAATAACCATAGATTAATACACTGACTGAATTTAAACGAGATAAAACCATTTGAGGTAATGAATCGCTGATCCAGCTCTGTTCCGTTTTTATACGATTTTATTTTCCGATAAAAGACAGAATTTATCTCCACAATGAATGTCGATTCGAGTGAAAGCGAGAAAAATGCTGTTTCAGAACACGGGGTCCATTAGCGGCAAGACATTCGTTTGGAGAACCATCCGCATAATAATTTTAATATCTATCACCTTTTATAAGTTTAATTTGTCTTTGAATTGTGGTAGACTAAATATAAAAATGAATTGCTGTTCATTTGTTCTCGCTAAAACGAGACTGATTTGGATAATTGGAATTGGAAATTAATTTTTAACCTTGTGGTTGTTCAAGATTAAAACTATACATAAAAAAGGGTGCGGTCTTATGTACGCGCGTAAGAAGTTATATATACTTTTTGGCATTATCAAAAATAGTTTTTGATTGCATGCAAATAATTAATTACAATTAAATAATCAAAGACTGAAAAAGGAGTCATTATAGTCAATAAAGTTCAGTTTCCATTTGAAAAATTAAATAAATAAATATTTATTACTATTCTCTTACATTAAGTGTAACATAAATTCTATTATTATTCGAATGTTGTTTTTAAATTATGTCCAATGCCGTAGCATCTTCCGTGGGCAACTTGATTCTGTTAATTTTGTGTCACGGTGCGCGCGCATCGTAAAATTTCACTCTCATCAATTTTTCATAACGCGCCTAAAGAAGTATAACTTCAATAATAAGTAAAGAAAAATACTTGCTAGCAGTGTTGGCCTAGTGGCTTAAGTGTGTGACTCTCACCCCTGAGGTCGTAGGTTCGATCCCAGGCTGTGCACCAATGGACTTTATTTCTATGTGCGCATTTAAAATTCACTCGAACGGTGAAGGAAAACATCGTGAGGAAACCGACATGTCTTAGACCCAAAAAGTCGATGGCGTGTGTCAGGCACAGGAGGCTGATCGCCTACTCGACACTAATTGTTTGTTTTAATAACAATATTTTTAAATATTAATCTTTAAAAAACAAACGGACATCGAAAAGTCTTAATGTTTAGTTATGTAATCTTTGGTAATTTCTTCTCGTTCTTAGCAAATTAAGCATTTTAACTTTTTCATATCACCTCGACGTCCGTGGTTCCCCAACTTAGCCTTTTTAGGCGCGTACCACCACTATATGAAACCAGTTGCCTTCGGAAATATTTCCGACCCAATCCGACTTAGGGTCCTTCATGAAAAGAGCGTACCAATACTTAAAAGGCCGGCAACGAACGTGCGAGCCCTCTGTGAGTGTCTATGGACGGCTTAACATTAGGTGAGCCACCAGCCCGGTTGCCCCCTGTTACCTATATAAAACAATTTTTTTTTAAATTAATATTTATATAAAACAGGAAGATGTGTGGTCCTTTTGTGTGTTTTTAAACTCTTTATATAAAAATACTGCAATAAGATTATTGCATACATTAGTAACTTATTGTAATTAGAAGCTCTAACGTAAAACATTTAATACTTTACGTAACTAATAAGCTTTTTAATGGCTGTGTGGGTTCTAAGTCTATATGACTAGTCCAGTCAAATTATGGCTAAAAACGGGTTAAATAAACATGAGCGAACACAGTTTGGGGATTTTGAGGATCGATAGGGGGGTGTATTCTGAGCATAAATTCCAATTTGAGGGGTTGTACTGAGGTCAGCTCAAGGTCATTTCGATGGAAACGCATTTAACTCGATATCTCGAGAATGGTTAGTGTTAGCCGAAAAATTGTAGAGACCTTTTCTTTTCCTAACTAAATTTACTAACTTTTTTATTTGAAACTTTTTTTTATAACATTAATATTTTTCAAGTTATTACTCCCGCAAGGCAGAAATTTTACTTTTTTTTTCAATTTTTCGTCGTTTTCTCCCCAACCATTCAATTTTATTAAATTTTACCGATCATCGAAGTGTAGATCTTTTAATTATGAACAAATTTCTTCTTAAACTTTTTTCCGTAATGCCAATACCTTCGGAGTTATAGATTACTTTACCGAGCGAAATCCGCGCCACTGTCGCAATATAAAAAGGTCAATCGATTAAACTATTTAAAAATTTGGTATTTAATATTCATGGGTTAATTTGGGTAAGAAGTAAATTAAAAATTAAAACTGTTTCACACATTTATTGATAGAAAAATAGGTTATAAAATTCGGAATATTAAGCACCCGAGGTCGATGGAAGTGATTCGTGAATATTCGTTGTCCTGACGGTATTGGGGCATACGTCGTCCTCGTCCATTGCGTCAAGATCATCATTCGAACAATAGTTCTCTTGGCAATTGGTGCAAATCACTGAGCAAAAGAGGCCGGCCTTTCTGCATCCGCACGCTTTGCCGCATTTGGTTTTGCATTTGCACGCAATCGATCTCAGTAAATTATTAATCATAATATATGATTAATAATGATAATTAATCAGTAATTATTAGCCGATAGCGATGTCATTGAAACCAGCTCCGGATAATTTACGTGCGGCAAAGCGTGCGGATGCAGAAAGGCCGGCCTCTTTTGCTCAGTGATTTGCATCAATTGCAAAGAGAACTATTGTTCGAATGTCGCTAACGTTATCGACGATGATGATCTTGACGCAATGGACGAGGACGACGTATGCCCTGATACCGTCAGGACCACGAATATTCACGGATCACTTCCATCGACCTCGGGTGCTTAATATTCCGAATTTTATAACCTATTTTTCTATCAATAAATGTGTGAAACAGTTTTAATTTTTAATTTACTTCTTACCCAAATTAACCCATGAATATTAAATACCAAATTTTTAAATAGTTTAATCGATTGACCTTTTTATATTGCGACAGTGGCGCGGATTTCGCTCGGTAAAGTAATCTATAACTCCGAAGGTATTGGCATTACGGAAAAAAGTTTAAGAACAAAATTGTTCATAATTAAAAGATCTACACTTCGATGATCGGTATAATTTAATAAAATTGAATGGTTGGGGAGAAAACGACGAAAAATTGAAAAAAAAGTAAAATTTCTGCCTTAATAAGTAATAACTTGAAAAATATTAATGTTATAAAAAAAAGTTTCAAATAAAAAAGTTAGTAAATTTAGTTAGGAAAAGAAAAGGTCTCTACAATTTTTCGGCTAACACTAACCATTCTCGAGATATCGAGTTAAACGCGTTTCCATCGAAATGACCTTGAGCTGACCTCAGTACAACCCCTCAAATTGGAATTAATGCTCAGAATACACCCCCCTATCGATCCTCAAAATCCCCAAACTGTGTTCGCTCATGTTTATTTATTTCGTAATTTGACTGGAGTAGACGTCAATTTCCAACAACGAGACGTCAGATCCTACTCACCTTAAGTAGATGTTTTGCGATAAATATTTATTTCAGTGCGTTTGGGATCAATACTTGGATTTTATTCTTGTTCAGTGAAAAGTTAATTTTTGAATAGAATTATTATGAACTAAAACATTTAAAACGTACAGAATATTGTACTTCTTGAAGATGTTGGATTTCTGCTTCTCACTCACCATAGTTACCCGATTTTATATTCTTGAGGAAATAAATCGTTTAAGGAACGTTTCGGTTATGCATTCTACATAAGTAACTTTAACAAATTGGGATCCAAAAAACGTATCAGCCGAGTCCATTGAAAGCAACAAGTCAAAAAATCGAATCCAGAAATGTTAGTTCGTGTACGAATTAACTTTTTCGAAAACAAAACCTATTCCGAAAAGTTTTATTTTTGGTTTAACTTAAATTCGCTTTGAGTCAAGTATGCTAGTGACATCAGCTCCGTATGGTTGACTACCCGTGATCCAGAAATATTGAGAAATTATTAAACCTTCGTTATGAAGCATAAACTCCGTAAGTATTTCTTGGTTACCCCAGCACCCTTCTGTTGTGTTTTATATATATTACTCAACACTACTAAAATATAAATTGAACACATAGGATATATCCACAAAAAGTTTCACTCATAAAAATAAGATACAAAGCAAAACATGATAGCAGAACGTTAGTTAAGCATACAATACAACACCAAATATATAAATCAGAACAACGACAAATATACTAGTAGGTATAATGAAGAAGAAACATAAGGTAGCATTCAAGTATTACGTAACGAATTTTTTCTATTTGTAAAACGTTACGATGCGGGGCGGGGATTGAATTTCGCGTTATTGTTAATATTTTTATCGACTTTCCAGTACTTTACACCACATAATGGTAACTTTTAGGTATTTAAAGAGTCACTGGCTGGTCACTAAACGTATTGGGTACAGAAAAACGTTACGGTGCGTTACAGGGGGGGGGGGGGGGGTGTCAATAATCTCCAAAAATTGCGTGACGTAGTACTTGAACGCTTCCTAAAAGGCTTAGGACGATAATAGTTGTTTTAACTTATGCTTTAATGAAGCAGTAAAGGAGTACGAAAAAAGGTCGATATTAGTGGCAGAATCCAACGTAGAACACATTCTGTGGCTAGGCTCGCTGAACCCAATGTTGATTCTGTGAGTCGGAAGGTTAAAGGTTTTTTGCGAGCGTAGAGATCTGGCAGGAATATTGAATGGTAAGAGATCGAGAAGATCTAAACAAGTTAGATTTTTTGGTGTAGTAATATTCCTTCAATAATGTCGTTCGAAAGTTTTTTTTTTTTTAAGACAATTCACACCAATTGACCTAGTCCCATGCTAAGCTGGTGAAGCTTGTGTTATGGGTACTAGGCAACGGATATACAATATGCATACATATTATAGCTAGATAGACATATAAATACATATTTGAACACCCAAGACCTAAGCACAACACCAAATGCTCATCACATCGATGTTTCGATCGATCGATCGAAATCGAAAAAAATATATACGGGATCGAACCCGGGACCCATGGATTCCACTAGACCAATGAGTCGTCATCGGTGATCAGGTACACATATTTTTTATCTTAAGCCCCATCCACACGCTTGCCAAACAATGGCAAACAGCCAACAGCAAACAGCAAACACGGACGTGTGGATGGGTGCTTGTCGTTGTTTGCCTGTTTGTGTTTGTGTTGGGCAGTGTTCGGCATCGGTGTCGGTTTTTCTTGCCAGATCAAAGGATGTTTGGCAAACAGTTTGCTACGTATCCACACGTTTGGCTGCGATCAGTATGCGCGCGAGCTTGCGGGAGGCGGACGTATTTACTTGATACACTTTTTCGTTGGCGCGCAAAGCGTAAAAAATGTCTGATTGTTCAGCACCTACGATTTTGACATTTTGGAGGCTTAACAAAATGAGCTCATTAAATTTTTCTTCTATAAATTGTCTGAAACGAATAAAAACTTTTAAGTAAAATTAAAATAGGTCTAAAGCAGTACCTTGTACGATGTCTATGTATTTTAATCATCAACCATCGTCTTTACTTTCTTCTTTTTTTCCTTTTTTCTTTCTCTTGCTTTAATTTATAATAAAAATATGTCAACCCGAAAGTAGAGCTGCCACAAGCTCGTCGGACGCCATGTTTGCCGATTCGGAATGTTATGACCGTTCGCCAAGCATGTGGATGGCTGTTTGTGTTGGGTGATTGTGGTTGGTGTTTGGTACTTCGTTTGCTGTTTGCGGTGTTTGTGACAAACAGCCAGCGTGTGGATGCCCCATTATAGTTTAAGGTAATACATAGACAAAAGACTAACGCGCCACTCAGGAAACCAAGCATAAAAATATAGAATGGAAATAATAACGTGGCTATCTTGATTTTTCTTTGTTCTTTTAATATCGCGTTCGAGCATACCAGCCTTTGCCTGAAGACGTTTATATAACGTGGAATTTGTTTGAGATCGGTGTAAAAATCTTAATTTAGAGTACAATTTTGCAAGGAATTTTACGGTATATTTTAATAGTATTTTATGTTGTACCCCTTTTCATAAGGATGTTATTGAATGTTCTTTATCGCGAACGTGTCAATTGGGAACTGAATAAACGTGACAAAACATTATATAACTAATTACTTCCGTAATCTGGGATATTTTCGCCGATTCGATTTTATTCCAGATTACGGATCTTAAGTAATATATTTTTATTATAACAATCAACTATATAGTATATAAAATATTCTTACCATACAAAGTAATAATTAAAAATTAATAAAAAGAAAATTAAAACTAATTTAAAATGTTTGGTCCCTGTTTGTACTCTTGACGCTGGCAGCATTTACTCGCTGTATTGCGATACTTATTCGTTGAGCAAGGAAGATCTACCAGGCGCCAACTTAAATCTTTAATTAGTGCCTGTGCACATGAACCCCACGGCCCAAGAGTCTTTACTCCAAAGGGAACATAATCGAACTTGGATGAAAGACTCTTATATTTGAGCCGTTTTTTATTTTCTGCCTGCTCTACGGCCGCCCCCGCTTTTTTGATTGTCCGAGGGAGGTGAGACGGGGCAAACGTGTCCACGCCCACCCAATCTTCCAAGGGATCACGAAATCCGCCCGCTTGCCATCGTCTCTTGCGATGCCCGTTGACTCCAAAATGGCTGGAATCTTGACGTAGGCAAGAGAACGTCGTAGTAGTTGAGCGCAGCGTGGCGAGATAAACGATCTGCACTCTTTTGGCAGTGGCCACACACAGCATGGAGAAGGCCATGGTTTCCAAGACCACTTACTTCAAAGCCACTGGGACACTTATGGGGAGTACATTTGGGCACTCTTACGCGAAGGCTGGTGGCATTGCAATTCAAGATCCAAAAGGGTGCCAGTGTTTGACAAAGAAATAAGAATAAGCATTAAGCCAATGACCGGCTTTCCTAGACCCCACAGCCCCCAACCTTGCCCGGTCTGTAATTGAAGTGTGACGTATTTCATGAGTTCTAGTTCTATAATGTTTTGTCACGTTTATTTAGTTCTACGCTCTTACACATACATAGCCTCAATAAAACTACAAATTTATTGAGAAATCATGAAGATTACTTTTTATGTAATAATATGAAAAGGTGGCACATTGTACTTGATTAACTAGAACAATTATTATTGAAGGATAATCCCCTTTTGTCGTTCTGTCCTTTGACCTAAACATACTATCTGAATGAAAATCCAATGGGAATGTCGATTCAAATTTATTACACACATTTGCGGTTTTCATAAAAGGCCAATGGCTTGGATGTGGTTTAATATCCTTTATATTTGACTGTTTACACACACAATAGGGGATTAAGTAAATAAGAAGCTTATATACTGGGATTGAGGCTTACTTCGTTACGCATATGGCGTTTAATCTGAAAGGTTTGATTCCCGACAAAACAATTATTTATATTGTTAATAATTTTCACTATTTTTTTAAATAGATTTCACTTCCCAAGAATTTTGTATTATAAGAACCAAATGTCGACGATTTCTCCATCCACAACTACTCACTTAGCCAAGTGAAGTGAACAGAGGTTACCCTCACGCATGGGAGGATCGTGAATTTCTGGGGCTCTGCGCTATTAAGGGGAAGTCCCCCGTCATAGACACAGGCGAAAAAATACACCGGCCAAAAACAAGCGACTGGGTGACGACACCCCGTTCCCAGGGATACCAATGGTTATTTCAAAATATCGCCTATTGTTTTTAGTGGGGACTTGGAGCCCTTGTATCCACGGGACCCTGGGCTGTCGCCCAAAAAGCTAAGTAAGTAGATCCGCCCATACCCTCGTGGCATAATTAAGATCGTTGAAGCCCCTGAATAAATTTGATTTATATTTGGCACAGAAGAATAATTGTGAATGTAATAAAAGGTAATTGATCGATTTAACTTGCGAAATTACTTCACCGGCTCCGGAGACCGGAGACTCGTAATGGACCACCGCGCTGGGTAAAGTGAGATTGCAAGTGATTTGATCATAGTCATTTTAAGGAAACCGCTGCAGATATGTTTCTGCCTCTTCCTCATTTGCGACTTAGGGGCCGTTCAAGTATTACGTAAGCAGATTTACTGCCCCCCCTCTCCTCTTTTCAGAAAAAGTAAGCACAGCTCTCAAAGATAAAAGTACATAATCGTTTTATTTTTTATAGGAATTCTATAATGACTATTGACGTAATCACTAAATATGAAAATCAAAGACCCCCCTGCCCCTACAGTACTCACTTAATACTTGAACGGCCCCTACGGGTCGTTTTATATAATATTATGCAATTAATTCCAGTCGCATTATTCGCAGTTTGGATATGCGCCAAATTCCTTAAAAATATAGCAATATTCGGGTCACAGATTCGATTAAAACGGTGCCTTGTTGTCAACCAACTGACCATTATCCCAGAATGTAGGCGAAATATCAATTAATATAGTGTCGTAATCTAGTAAAGTTAAAGGATTTTGTAATGCACTCTAATTTTTTTGCTCAGCATGTTAAAAAAGACCTGTGGGAACTTAAACGATATAAGTTTGTCATAGATAAAAAATATTGAATGCCTAATGTGATCTGGCTTCAAATAAATCAACAATTTATGAGATTGAGTGGCACTAAAAGAAAACTATGCTATGGTTTTATTGAAAAGGAGGGTTATTTATTCTTCAAGGGCTGGTCAAATAGTCATACAATACCGTGGTTGATTTAAAAATGCATCATTTTCAATCGCGCCTCACAAGTTTATAAATACTATGGCGAACGTAGGGCAACAGTTAAATAATAATTGGACCGCAAAAGTTGAAATCGACTACAATTATGATACAGCTATAGAGAACTAAAATGGCAACATTCTTACCAACTAAGTAATGTTGCCAATGGACTTTGTATCCGGCTAATAAATTAATTTAAAAAAAAGTAATGTTGCCACTTTCGGTCCTATTATTTCATTTCACTATGAAGGTTTTATACTTTATTCTTACGGCACGCTTGCGGTACATAACACTGTATATACCTTACTCTGTAAGTGCAATTTTCCGTAAATACTTGGGTAGTTTTAACATACACACGATACAAGCCTTTCAAACCTCCTATCGGAGTGATTAAATCGATATGCCTGTGTTTGCATTTACGTCTTATTGCAGTTTTTCCCGCTGTTTACTAGCACTCAATTTAATTAACGGTGGCTGCCATATTTTCTCCTATTTCAATAGAATTTTATTTTCTCAATTTTAGACGCTGATAAAATGAATGATGGAATAAAATCAAATAATTTTCTATTATTTCCGTACGGATTTCGATCAATATTCGATGTCTGGTTACGCCCTAATGAAGCGTTGATTTTGCTTAGGAATTTTGATTTCTGATTATGCTAAATATATCTTAAATATGTCCTTCAAGAAAAGAGCGTACCAATTTTAAAAAGGCCGGCATCGCAATCGCGTGCCCTCTGAGCATTGGCGGTATCACTTAACATCAGGTGAGCATACTGCCCGTTTGCCCCGTTCTATATAAAAAATACTTTTCTAGATATGTATACTGTGGGTATAGAAAGGAAATGTCAAGGAAGAGAGTCTCATTGGCCAAACGCTGCTATGTAAAAAAAACAAAAATCACTGATTATTAGCAGATTTTAAGAAATATTTCATAGTAACTCTGAGTGTACTGAAATACACTACATACCAACTAAACATACAGAATATAAATAAAAAACCAATTACATTTTATAAAAAATATATTTACAAGTCAATTGTCAAAACATACAATTTTCCTACCAAAACAGTGTAGATGAAGACGTTGACAATTTACAAATAGACCAAAAGACGGAAGAATCTTAATCGTGCGTCACAGAACGATCACCAGCTCGCATTGCATGTAGATCGACCACAAATAGCTTTTGCAGAGTGCAACGTACGTATACAGTGGATGGCGCCAAGCAATGCGTCGAAGGTACCAACATTTCACTGGCGTTGGTATCAAGTCAAACCACTCCTTGTGTACTCCAAATAATCGTCTGAAAAAATTGTTATAAGAAGTATCGTAAAATCATAGATTCGAGGTTATAAGCATGGACATTTAGAGACCCCCCACACTAGCGTCTTCCAAACGTTGTCGTCGTGTCAGCGGCCGCACAGCGTCGACGCTATGTCGACGCCGCGGCGACGTGACGCTATCGTTATATGGCCACAAAATATCCAAAAAGTGTACATTCCAACATTTCAGTTTCTAACGTTAAAATATATATATAAATGATGTATATATCTTATTTCGAATCGTATTTGAGTCACTATCATATCGTGAGCTTTGTCAAAAAATTATTTATACAAACATGGCATAACGGTTCTAAAATTAGATTTAAGTTTGTTATTTGAAAAAACGCCATAAAGATACCCTTCGTATCTTTTAAGTCGATTTAAAATCGACGTAAGTAGGTTGTGGCTTTAGTTTTGAATATCTTAGCCGACAAAACTATTTTAAAGATTATATTCAATAACAATAGCATTATGAAATGTAGTAAAGTGAGATACGTATATTCTGAAGGTGACAGGCACAAATTCTGGTCTGGATATTTGTAATCTATCAATTTTCTTAGATATATAACATACGTGAAAGACACTATAAGAACTTGTCGTCTTAGCATTGTTCTAATTATACATACGAATTATCTGTAAATTAGATTAAAACTACCAGCGGTCTAAGCATATATGTATAATAAAAAAGATACAAATAAAACTTCGTAACCATCAGGCGTGGTCAGTAGGAGATTGCGACTGCTACAAATCCCTCGAAACTGTCGAGTTATGCACAAAATTTAAATTAGATTAGCATTTATATAATGAAGTTTTATAATTGTAGTACTCACGTTTGCGTTCTGTTATTAGAAAACATTATTTCGAATTATTGTTAAGTACTTACTCTTCCATGACTTCTCTTTCTTTCCTTTTTAAGTTTCTTGGTCGTGTATTTGGTCGGAACCTATAGTATTTCGGCATACTTAAATAATTTTGTAAAACCAATAAAAATGCACAATGTGTTGTGTTACGACACTTTTGACACTTGATTTAATTGACGCAATAATGCAAATCTCAATCTACCCTCTAACGTAAGAAAAATATTGTGAAATTTGTGCTATAATACTATTTACCATTTATAAATTGTAATATTTTATATTTAATAATTATTTTATATTACTGAATACTAAACTCATAATTATTGTAATTTTAAAGTTAAGGTGACTTAAATTAACACAGAGTATAGTACTGAGGTCATGTCAAATTGACAATTGACTATTTATATTTTACCGTTGACAAATAATATTATGAAGACACTTTTTATTGTAATATAATTTCTTAATTTTGAAGAATAATTCATAAAGAAAAATGTCTCAAACACAATATAAATCTCGGCGAATCGTACTTGTATTTGTAATTGCTGCGATATTAAGTTTTATGTACCACACTTCTTATACAATTAACTACATCATCACGAATAAAAATGGCGGAAATTTTGAAATGAACAATGATTTATATATAAATGAGTAAGTCTTTAACCGAATTCTAGGGTACTTTACTAGAAGAAGAATGTACTAATAAGACGAAAAATGATCTACTATTTTATATCAGGTCATAATCATCACTAAAGGTTTCCATTTACTGTTTCCAGCCCCAGCAAAAGAGTCCCCCACAGAGACTTTAATAATAAAAGAATCTATAGTACTTGGTTTCGCAATAAATTATTTGTTGTTAAACTCGGAAAAAAAAACTGGTTTTTTTTCGGAAAATAATTCGGAAGCTGAAGGCCTCCACTCGTTTGTTGCCCCCCCGACCTCCAAATTAGGCATTGATTGTTTCCTAGGCATGTTAATAATGTTCCAACCTATTAACATATTCACTAAAACCTATTAAATGTTTCAGTTTCGTGTGTCTTGGTAATAAATAGACATGTCAAAACATTTTATCCTAATTTACGTTTATGAAAAAGCGTATGAATGATTGTATTATAATTAATGTGTAATAAACAAATTAACACTGTTCCATAATTTTGAATGAAAGCATAGTTTTTATGATAGTCAAACTGAATGAATGAATTTATATAAGGTTTATATTTTTACGCTAGTTTTTCATGCCTATTTTTATATGGCTGTTTGTGCGGTTTTTTTAAAACTAATCAACCTGAATGTACCACAACTGAATTACAACTGTTGCGTAGGTAACTACAGCCCTTAGGCCTTGACTTCAGATTATATTTATATTACTAATAATTAAAGGAGTTTATAGTAGTGTGGTAAAAACACAAACCATACATAGTTTCTATGTCCGCCAGGATGTCAAACAAATTTACAACTTATTAACAAGTACCTATGTTGTTCACGCAACACAACAAAATTATAATTGTGTGCACTACGAAAGTACATTATAACCAGGTCATTGTAAAAAGTCGATTTTAGAAAAGGTAAAAAAATCAGTGATTTCCTTTAATTTTCCTTCACCGGACGTTGAGAAAATTATGACTTTGAAAGAGTCATTGTTATGCTTGGGGTTCAAACGTAGATATACAGTAAAAACTCCTTATAACGAATTTCAAGGGACCTTTCGTTCTAGAGAGTCTTACTTATATAGAGGGAAGAGTTAGGCACCTCAAAAGGATAGTTTTGTAAGCTGATTAGAAACACAATTACACTTAAGTTGATGTCTAAATATGAAAATATTTCTTCGTAATAGAGAATGGCTGTTGCCTTATAAAGAGTGAATTATTGTATGAGTTTTGTGTTAAACCAATGACAAATGACGTTATGAACAGTTTACACTGTACTACATAAACGTATATGTCAAGTTTTATGTCCTAACACTAGTCTGCACGAGATCTACCTAACCCATGATTTCAAATTTTTCAGAACAGAATACTCTCAGCTGGTACCAATAAATATAGACTGGAACAAGCAAGTTTTACGAAATACTGTTATCTGTGGTAAAAATATTACCAGTGAAAATGCCAAAAACGTAACTAACAGAGAACTTAAAGACGGGCTCTTAGATTATTTTCAAAATTATGAAAACGAAAAGAATGAATTGTGTCCAAGAATTCCGCCCCATCTTGGTAATAATTTTATTTTTATGTAATTAACAGGAAGCAAGTACTGTACGCTTTCTAATACCAGGGAAGGTTAATTAATCCGGCGTAAAGTTGTAATTCTGTTTAGGTATTAAAAGTTACACCGGATTTGTTATAATATAATTAAAAAGCATTTTGAAGTGAAACTTCTTTAGAATCGTTGTGATTTCAAACCGGATGCAACGGAAAAAGCGACAGTAAAAAGAGACAGACGCATAAATACGTAGGATTTAGCGTGGGAGAGAATGAGATGGGAAGAATTGTGCAGTGTATAAACTTTAAATTGGCGTGTATTTGATCATTTTCTGAATTAAAAAAACATAGATGTGCAAAAAATTAAATAAGTAATAATCATCGAATTTCAAACTTCCATTATTTTAGTTTTTATCAAATTAAAGATTGATATTGATATTAAACTTATAAATGAAAATTTAACATAGTCCTACATTTAGTTAGTGAAAAAAGTATAATTTACATATTATTCATTATAAAAACTTTGTTTTTGATGGTTTCACTTCTACCACGTGTGAATTGCACACATGAGTTTTTTTTTTATTTTGCTTCAGAATCATCTAAGCAATAATGAATTTGTTGAATACGTTTATTTACCCTTAAATGAATATTATATTTTAAAAACTCCCACACTCAGTGTTGATTATTATAATACATTTCCAAATTCTATTAATATTCTATTTCAGACAAAACTAATATTGATATAGTTTTGTATTGCGAAATCGCGTTATTAAAAATATTGTCACAAAACCCAGTTTTTTAGTCGTAATAGATAAAGTCACAACAGTGCCGAACTGTTTTTCATTTAAACTTTATCTATACGCTGTGCTCTTTTAATTAAAACCCATTTTCAGGACCTGTGCCGGGTGATAAATCAATTATTGGATTGTATGGTATTGAAAATATGCATATTGATATTGTGGTGGGCGGTATACACTCACCCTCTGCGTGTATTGCGAGACAAAATGCCGCGATAATTGTACCGCTGCATGAGACTAATAAGTATTATTAATTAATTAAAACTCTGTGGGATTTCAGCGTCTATTTCGTAGATATTTTCTAAGCATATCTATGGCTACATCTTGCTTGCTAATTGGCTAAGGTCAATAGGGGCCTATGTGCGAAGTATCCCATCTGTCAAAAGGTTAATTCCCATAAGATTTGACAGATGACAAAAATAGTTCACCATTTAAAATCTTTCTTAATGAATGCCGAAGCGCCTGTCTAGTTATTGAAATATTATAATACAGATGTAAACATTTAAATATTATTTGAAAAATCTGTAGCGCTGTAACCTCTTTAGGTCCGGTCCTCAGATTTCTGAATCTGTTTCGTGATCACTTATCAATCTAATAGGCAAGTAGGTCGACTTTGAGATGTCGGTTTCCTCACGATGTTTTCCTTTACCTTCGAGCGAATTAAATGCGCACGTAGAGAAGTCCAGTGCACAGGGATCGAACATACAACCTCAGGGATGAGAGGCGCACGCTGAAGCCACTAGGCCAATACTGCACTGTAAAATATTATAACCTTTGACAAAAACATATTTATATAGTTTTTCTTTCTTTCTATAATGCCTTTATGAAAGTTAAAATTCATACTATTGGCCTAAATCGTTATTAGTTTAAGTGATAAAGTTTAACCACTGGCACGCTTTCTTGATTTTAATCCGAGGAAATAAGTTTTTATGGCTTGATATTAAAACTTCTTGGTTATATAGAAAAATATGACCGACTCTTAAAAAAGAACCTTATTTGAAAAAAGTATACGTTTTGGTACTTCCAACAGACAACACAACTATATGCGACGTAGTAGAATATAATTAAGTATTATTTACCTAACCTTACCGTAACCTTTATTTACAATTATCTTTTACAGACATATGCGAAAATATTTGACAAGTTTTCTATATTATATGCATCCATTTTTGATGAAACAACAACTTGCCTACCAGATATTTGTTATCAGCAAATGTTAGTCAAATCATATATTTTAATATAACAACATCCTGCAGGAAAACGATTTCCAATTCTAGACTCTGTGCTAACTTATACACTATTAACCATCGTTTCATTGAATGTTTTATCCTTATCGCTCTCGAGTCCCTTTGAAAATATTAAAACGAGACACAGTATACGTGACTATTTGGGCCATACATTTTTATTTTTCTAGTAAACTCAACGACCCCATACAAGCGCGGTCAACTGTACAACATTGGTTTTGAAGTGGCTCAAACGAAGCGAGCAGAGGGTTGGATGTGCTTCATATTTCATGACCCTCACATAGTTCCTGAAGATACGAGGAACCTATACCGTTGTGGGAGCCGTCCTAAAAGACTAATAGCAGATACACGTATGCCTCCAAGGTCGGATAAAATAATTTATAACATTATAATATCCGCAGGTTGAGTTGTCATCTCAGTAAAAATAGTTAGAGATTTATAAGGAAATTTAAGTAGTTTTTACTATAAATATTTACAAATATTTATAATTAATTAGAATCTATTTTTTGGGAACGAAGCCTTTACTAGTATTATTATTTTCATTAGATTTGGTGGTGCCATTTCTATTCAGCCGGAAAAATTTACCAAAGCTAACGGATTTTCGAATCTTGCATGGAATGATGATGATGATTACATCGATATGTATCGAAGGTAAAATTGATTTATTGACATGACATTCCGTTGGGAAAGAAGGCTTATTCGTGACTATAAATCGATCATATTTCAGATTGATCGTAGCCAACATATCATTAGAAACGAATAAGGCGCCAATAGGAAAATATTCTTCCTTACCGTATCTAAAGCAAACAAATAATATAACGTGAGTATAGTTTTTGTTTAAATTTACAACACCAATACTCAGATTAGCAGCAATCTTTAATGCGTTCGCCCTTTTTTTATTTACAGTGTAAGAAGAAAGCAAACAACACCAAGTCTAAAAAAATTAAACGAAGGACTAAACAACATTAAATTAACGATAATGTCCATAGAGTATCACCAACTTTATACATTGGTAACAATTGTTGAATAAACAATATGTGAAAATAATTGTTTTACTTAGAAATAGCACTGTTAAAACAAGTATGGATAAAAAGGAATTAAATGACTTGAGTGGTTAAATTTCAGAACGTAACTTTTTCATTATAGTACTGACTTTGACTATCACTCTAATGTCAAATTACAAATGTCATCGAATCGAGATTGACATCGTTAATTTATTTTTGTGGGTGAATTGTTGATTAAATAAATTTTCTATTTTATTGTAAGGAATTTGGAATTGGTTCTTAACAAAATAATTTGTTTATTCTCTCTCCATGCTGCGCCATATTAGACGTGTAAAATGGCATTTTTAGAGGTACATTTATTATTATTTTAATGATATTGCTATTTTTACAAGTACAATGTTTTGTGTTTTGTTACTCCCATAATATACTGCTACTACACATAATATGCTACTTTATTAACAATATTAATTATATTATTATCAATTCATTACAGTGGCGCCGATTTACCTTTTTTGATGTCCATAATAATATAGATAATGGAAAAATTGCTGAGTGCCTACAGGTATGTAAATAACAGTTTTATTTTAAAGAGCATTACAGTATAATGTAGTTAGTTACTTGAAGCAATAATACTTTGGTTTACACACTAATAATTTATTATATTTGACGCACTTAAAAAATACAGATAAGTTATCTCAATTGTATGTAACTGCAACTTCAACTCAATTAGGAGTGCTCTGAACTCAATAGCAGATACCAAGTATTAAAGGTGCCTAAGCGAGACTTGTATGTATGTTGGGTTGTAAACAAAGCCATTATTGCCTTTTTGAATACTCAGCACTAAAGGTTTGGCTTTAATACCACAATTAAAACCAATTATTGCTCAGATAAACTATAAATGTTCTTGGTAAGCTTAAGTTGTATAGTTTTATTCCTTTTTATTTAATATTTTCAGGACACTCATGTAACAGTAGCTACAAGTGGAAATAATCATGTCATACTCTGTGACTTGACAGGCTGGGCCCACCTAATCTCACGTTCATGGGAGATCACATCATTTAAAGCATATGAACTCATAATAACACATGCTCAACAATTGCCACATGATACTCTGTTGGTGACAATAGGGGTAATATTTTTTTTATTTATAATAGGGTACTACCTCCAAAATATTAATAAAAATCTATATTTAAAACTCTACAAAAAATTAATTAAAACTGTTGAAATGTCTATAATATTATCTATTGTCTATGGGTCCATAAGGTGAAATTTCATTAATTCTTTTCTGATATTGTTTTGTAATAAAAGTTTATTTTATGCAGGAGGATGAAACTGGTGTAACTCCATTAATAAAAGTATGGGATTGGTCAAGGGTTGACCGGCATGGGAACCCCAAATGTGTAAGAACATCAAGGGCTGTGCCCTCACATATGTTTCCCACTCCAGCCACAGCATTAGCCGTACATGATAATAAGGTATTATAGTCAATAATTCTTAAATTATCTTTACATATAATTAGGCTGTTAATGGCTCAAATCCTTTGAAAACAAAACATATCCCTTATTGTAGCAGCTGCAACTTGTATTTACAGGAAGATTTTCAACAAAAATAAAATAGCGACTATAATTTTGCTTTCTGATAAACACAAATAATTAAATTTTCCAGAATCTTCTAGCTGTAGGTTTTCAAGATGGCTCTGTATCACTGTTTCGTGGAGATATAGCAAGACAACGTGGTAAAATGAAAACATTATCAGACACCGGTACTAGCCCCATCACAGGACTTGCTTTCAAGTAAATATATCTGATTCTATTCTCAAATAACAAATGTTATTGTTACCAAGGTTTCCTTTAGAATTTCAATAGCAAATAGTACTACATGATTATAGTATAGTAGAAAATGTTTTTTTAAGCTATTGCATAGATTTTATCGCTGGCTTTGAGCGCGGCGACCTAATCAAGAAATTCCGTAACGAAAAAACCTAACACACGATGACGTAATATAGGTGCGGCAAATACGCGTTAGAGTGGGACAGAACGCATACTGCGCATTCCCATCTCTCTGACGAGATAGGTTTGATTAATATCAAAGAAAAACAAATACTGCATAAATAAATAATTATAACTTCATAAGTTGTTAAAAATGCTATGCTTTACCGTCATCGAGTGCCACACGTTTTTCGATGTTAAGTATACCACCCCGCCGCCCATGGACACTCAAACCAGACAGCTCGCTAGTGCGTTGCCGGCCTTTAAAACATTACTTTAAACATAGTGACAGTAAATTTTTACAGGGCATTCATACCACAGTCAGTTTTATTACTACTTACTAAAATCATAAATTTTCTCTTACAGGGACACTGATAAATTATTCATAGTATCCCGTAATTGCATTATGGTGTCCTATGTGAATAGTGACAAATGTGTAGTTCTTGACTCTATGGGAGCGGTGGCTGGCTGCAGTGTTTTGGCTGATAGGCATAGACTCACTGTCGCTACAAGTGAGGTCAGTAATCTATATAGAGCTAGACGTCTTGTTTAATGTGATAATCTCAGGAATTATAATTTTATGACCATAGGGTATGGTGAATGAATCCAGTTGTCCAGTCGTTTTTAAGTTTATCGATACGTTTTTCCTTCATAAAATAATATTATTAAGGATTTTATGACCTTACTTTATAAATTTTATTATTTAAGTGATCCTAATACTTGGGATTAATTCGCTCCAGTTTAAACAATTTGTATGACTCAAAACTTGGCGATTAAAAAGAGTGGCGGAGAGTTTCTTTCCAGTTCTTCTTGCCCGCTCTACGCCGTTGACTTGCGAACTGGTAGTAAATGTAAATTTAAAATCAATTTAACATGTCTTCTGTTGACGTTCATAAGTCTACTTGGTTACCTATATGTATGCGTATAATGAATTTTAAGTTTGAGTTTTACTGGCCAGAAAAAGCTAGTGTGCTCGAGTAGACAACCCTAAGACATGAGCTACCGATCAAAGAGAGAAAATAAGGATTTTTAAGACACAATATTTGTATTATTATAATACATTTATTCTAGTCTATACAGATAACTTTATATTAAATAAAAAAACTCGTGTTTAAAATTTAAATCTAAATTTTAAATCCACTTTGATAAGATTATCTATCTATCGTGCTAATTTTGAATGAATAAATTGTAGGCGATATACTGCTATACCACCGAAGGGCGGGGTCCCTGCTACGCTTTAGAAGGCGAAAAGCTCCGCCTTAACTGGTTCCGCAGCTACCTCGTGATCACCACAAGCGAAACCTCCACGAAGCCATCCGGCTCATCCACCACGCCCAAATCCCACCACGTCACAATTCTAGACATACAAAACAAATTCATCGTCTTCTCGAAGACATTCGAGGAAATTGATGCAGTTTTGACAGAGTGGGGATCTTTCTATATTCTAACGAAGAAAAAGGAAATGATATATTTGGATGAGAAGGATCTGCAGTCGAAGTTGTCTTTGCTATTCAAAAAGAATCTCTATGACGTTGCGATAAGGATCGCGAGTAGTCAGCATTATGATGCGGAGGGGCTCACGGAGATATATAAGCAGTATGGGGATCATTTGTATAGCAAGGTATTTAGTTTAATTTTTTATTATTTATATATTAAACTAGCTGACCTGGCTAACTTCGTTCCGCCCTACAACCTTATAATATCGTTGTTACTTTAATTTAACTTATTTTAGGATTTCATTAATACAACTTTTTGCAAATACAGAAATGTTTTATTGCTTGCCATTGCGAAAGAAGAATGGCAGTTTTACACATTAGGCATCTTCTCTCTAGCGTCAATATGGCGATACTGCATGTTAAGCACTTTCTGATATCCAACATCTTTTGATCAGGATCAAAGCATGGTTATGCATCTCCTCATTCACCTCAAGATCGGAATTTCTTGAACTGACACGAATTCGACGTAAAATGATGCGTAGTTTTGTCAACAGATGGCACCATATGGTTTTTGCATAAAATTAATTTATTAATTTATTGTTATTCGATAACTTATCCGATATTTTATTGCTTATTCTGCTATTCGGGACGGAAACAAATCCAACAAATCAAAAACCATGGCAATCAGTCCAGCCGTTCTCGAGTTATAAGTGTTGTAACAAACACGACTTTCTTTTATATATATAGATAATATGTGTAATAATAAATATGTTATTTATATGTTAACCTCCTATCTCAATTTAAGTTCCGTGTACCCTCTCGATACCCCAGGCATCCCATTATTCCATTTGTCCCTCCTTTCCGTAGAACGCGTTTTGGTCAAAGCTCACCGATGTCCAGATAAAGCATTCTTATAAACGAGCTAGGTCTGGATATACATAATTGCTCCCCTCACACTATAAAATGGATTTTTGTTTAGTTTTCTGTAATTTGAATTTTTTCTTTGATTAGTAATTGTTTTCTTTTTTGTAATGTTTGTTATGTTTGTGTTGTAATAGGTTATGATCTCTATATATTTGTAAGTCATGTTTGCCTTTAAGTGCTTGTCACATTAAAAATTGTATTTTGTGTTTGTTTTGTGCCAGTGTGCCAGTGTGCCGAGCGTTGGCAAGCTTTTTCTCAATAAAAAAAAATATGTTTATTTACACTTCGTTGCTTTATACAAATACATACATAAAAAACATCTTATGAAGTTTTTAATAGGGCGTGCTCTAACCGAATAAAGCTCTAATAACAACAATTTGTTGAATTTTTTTTAGCATTATTAATTGTGTTGCAAAGAACAGAACCTATCAAGATTCTTGAGCCGTCCAGCTTCGAAATCAATAGACCTATTTGCACAAAAAGTGCAGTATTTTTTTATGCAATATTTTTCATACATTAATTATTTTGAATAAAATTTCAGGGAGACCTTAAAGGCGCAATATATCAGTACGTAAAAACGATTGGTTGGCTCGAGACATCTTATGTTATAAGGAAATATTTGGAGCCGAGACACTTGGAGCCGCTCATACAGTATTTAGAAGAATTACATAAAAAGGTAAACATTCTGAAATTCTTAGGAAGAATTCGCTTAATTGTCATTGGTTTTTTTTTATATTTATTTATGGCTCTGGCACGATTTGTGCATTAGCCAGCGTCAAGTATAGGATTTTTTATAATTCGTGCGTGTCTTTTAGAAATTCGACCGTGACCTCCATGTACGGTTTAAGCACTCGCCCGGTACCGCACAACCCTCCCAAAGGCCGAGAACAAATTTAAATTAAATTAAAACTTGCCCTCGAACCGGGAATCGAACCCGGTACCCCTCACCTAGCTGCCACTTAATAAGACCGCTAGGCTATGAGGCCCCCAATTTCATTGGTTAATAGGTTGACACAAGCAGTACGTCGTTCCGTTTCACCAATTACATGTTTCGTTTTAAATAAAATCTAATTGCATCTTAAAAGATCTTATCTGTATTACAGTTTGAGAGAATGAGACGAAAGATTACTTTAAATTAGTCCAATTAGTATTTTTTTAATGAAATATATGTTAATCTCTAGTACACGGTTTCAAAGTTAGATGCGCAAATGTTTTAGCTCTGCTACGAAATAGAGTGAATTTTCTCCCACTAGAAGATATGTCAAAATTATTTAACTCTATTTCTTATATTTTCTTTGATAGACATATTGTGCTTGTAATTTACACATATTTTGCGTTTGTCTTAAAGTAACTTTTCAAAATTAAAATTCATGTATTTTTCAAAGAAATTATTAGTATGAAGAGTTTGGTGTGTCTTGGAATTAAAAATTAGGATATTGGTTGACTAATATACGCGTGCGTTCAGACAATTCTTGTGTTAATTTCTTACTGATGTAGTGATCTTATTATTAATTTGGTATCCATTGTATTACATTCATAAAATAATAAATTAAGTTCAATCTATAACACGACATTTATTGTTAAAAATAAGTCTAGTCAGTTTTATACCCACTAATTAGTCTACAAATCTCTTTAAGGGATTTGCCACAGAGGACCATACTACTCTATTATTGACGTGTTACGTCAAAATAGATCAACACGACCAACAAGGGAAATTGAAACTGTTCATCAATTCTAAGGACAAGGCCATAGACTTTGACGTGGATGTCGCTATAAAGGTATGTTGAATATTAAATAATTAATATAAATCTATTGTTTATGAAGTGATGTTTACGAAATTTATAAAAAACATCGTAATTTTTTAATGTTAATAATTAGGTAAATCTCTTTGAAAATTTTAACTAATCCTGCTCTTAAATCAAAGGCAAACTGTTTTGAAATACACATTTTACAATACACTTGATGATCAAATGTTTAATTAACAACAATTACTCTAAAAGTGTGTATACCAATGAAGTTATACTTCTTTTGGCCCTATAAAATGATGAGAGTAATTTTTTACAATGCACGCGCACACCGTCACAAAAAACCGACACCCTGAAGTTAGCATAGTCAACATTTTAAAATAAAATCCATTCTTTAATTATGTAGAATTTTTTTGTGATATTTAAATAGACTAGTTAACTAGATAATGCGTTATAATAAAACTTTCAATGTATTTAATACCTTTTTTATATTGTTAGTGTCGTTTTTTCTACAAACGTAGAATAAGGCGAAAGATATAATTTTTAAATATATTTTTATCTACTACGCCTAAGAAGTATAACTTCCAACGCGTGTACATAAGTACACACACATGTTTTTTTCTTTCAATCCTTATATTTATAATCTTCTGTATGTGTTTGTAATTAAACGATTTTTGATCACTTTTGTGTATTAAAGAAAAGTTAAATTTACGATTATATCTTTTTTATTTATTTGAAATTTTTGTATTAGGTAAAGTATATAATTAATGACCCACAACACATTTTTTTGTGAATTTAAATGTCAATACCCATACACGCAATACTTACAAATCTATTGCAATTATTCTTAAAAATTGAATACTGTTTTTTTATTTGCGTGTGTGATAATTACTAGTCAAAGTTATACAAATTATAGGTAGTCCGTCAAGTAAGCATAGACGACGCCCTCTCATTAGCAGCGAACCATAACAGACACGATTGGTATCTCAAAATGATGATTGAAGACAAAAAAGAATTTAAACAAGCCCTCGATTATATAGCGGAATTAGAATTTGACGATGCCGACTGCTATATGAAGAAGTATGGCCATAAATTGATACAACATGAACCGGAAGAAAGTACGGAGTTGTTAAAATGTAAGTATTGGTTAGAATAATAATGTAATATTAAGCTATTGCATAGATTTTATCGCGGGCTTTGAGCGCGGCGACCGAATCAAGAAATTCCGTAACGAAAAAACCTAACACACGATGACGTAATATAGAGTGGGACAGAACGCATACTGCGACTTCCCATCTCTCTGACGAGATCGGTGACGTAGCGAGAGCGCGGCCGGTGCAGCCGGTACGCGGTAGAGTGAGACAGACTATATAGGCGTTTTAGTCTGAGTCTGGTAGAGTGGTAGATTGAAATAATATCAAAGAAAACACTTGAATTATTAATTATTATCAAAGAAAAACAAATACTGCATAAATAAATAATTATAGCTCCATAAGTTGATAAAAATGCTATGCAATAGCTTTACCGCGGCAGTCCCCGAGTGCAACACGTTTTAATTTTTATTATTATTTGTAAAATTTATATAGATACGAGCTGACCTGGCAAACGTCGTTTTGCTATGTATATCGTTTGTAATAAAAAATAGGGGTTGATCGTAGAGGGGTGAAAATTGGGGGTTGTATGTATTTTTTAATGCTGTATCATAAAAAAATAAATAATTTATCTAAAAATTAAAAAAATATAGGTGTGGACTACCCTTAACATTTAGGGGGATTAAAAATAGATGTTGTCCGATTCTCAGACATACCCAATATGCACACAAAATTTCATGAGAATCGTTTAAGCCGTTTCGGAGGAGTTTAACTACAAAAAACCGCGACACGTGAATTTTATATATTAGATAGGCATAACATTTTATTAATATTAACGTATTAACGAAATTAATCCATAATAGACTAAATTAGAGTATTTAACAGAAATTTCTTTTATACTGTACAGTAAGAATTAATCAAAGTCGGCTAAAGAACAAACCGTTCAGATGATTTTGGTGCCCTGAAAAAGCAACTTAAAATTAAATGTACTTAAAATGTAAAAATAGACAAAGAAAAAACGGATTAAAATAATGTATTGCTTTAACAATCAAAATTTATTACTATGTATTTATTTATAGACAAAATTAAGTATGCGACTTGATGGTTCGAATCAAATGATGGATGGGTTCTAAAAGTATAAAACGGGATTGTGATTTGTGTGTTAGCCCTAATCACTTTGTGGTGTTTGAACCTCATGAATCTTGTAAAATACCTATACGTTGAGAGCTATGAAATAGAGTACACTTGTGGATTCTAATATCGACTAAGCAAAATTCGAATAAGAACTCTCGAAGCGACATTATTATTTCAAATACATAATAAAATGTTTTCTTATAACGAATCTTAAAAGGGATTACTTTAAAAATTGTTTTACAACCTAGTAATGCACTATTAATACATTTTCATGTCTTTTCCAGTAATGTGTACAGACTACAAACCACGTAGTAAGCCGTTAGTTGACGAATCGTCGCTTGTCGGTAGATATCGGGAACCCGATCGATCTATACCCGACGACTTTATTCACATGTTCCTTAGTAACTCAGAGAAACTGATCATCTTCTTGGAACACATGATATCAACAGATGTCAAATGCTCTACCCTTGTTTTTGATGCCCTGATTGAACATTATATTCATGTATGGTGAGTATTCTGGATCGAAGGACCAATATTTTAAAGTAATAATAAAACCGTATCTTTGACGTATTTATTGTTTTGACGTTTTAAATTAATTAGTTATATTTAAATAATGTGTCTTGTAGCCTTTCTTATTTGATTTAGAATATAAAAACGTTAATAATTGTGAAACCGTAACAATAATAAAGCTTAATATTATGATGGGTACGATTCCTAGGATTTCTGACAAAATGATGAGAAAAAAAGGTGCAGAAATATGTCCGTATGTATGATGATAATGTGGCAAAAACTTTAAACGCGAGATAAACGCATATAGCTTTCCACTTTCATGTGAACAAAAAACATAATTTTCTTAAGAAAATCGTAAGATCTAGTTAATTATATTGCAGGGCGAAATCAACCAACAGTGAAAAAGTAATATATGAACAGAAAATACTGAGTGTGCTCAAAGAACCAGAGTCGAACTATGATAAAGACCACACCCTCATCATTTGTCAAATGTTGGGATTCAAAGCTGGCATTTTACATCTGTATGAAGAGAAGAAATTGTAAGTTAAAATTAATCTTTAAACATTGGGACATTTAATTTAATTGTACATTATTATCTTATTTAATTGTTACTAAGTTTAGTCTGATATAATCATTTTTTTTAATTGTTTAATTCAGAAAACAAGGTTCCATAACAATGTTAGTAAATTACAGCTTAATACCTTAAATCTAAGTGTTAGTATGTTTACATTAATTCATACTGGAATCATTCCGCATGAAATAGAGGAACAGTGATTCACGTATGGGCAATCGACTCGGTCCGCGATAATGCGGAGGATACCGTTACCGCTAGCTCTCACCCTGCGCACCAAGGATGCACATCTCTTGCGTATGGTGGCGTAAAAACAATCCACCCGCGCCTCAGCAAACATCCCCGATGCGCTGCAGAATCGAGGCAGCCGCAACAGCACCCTGAACGCATTATTATATTGGATACGGAAAGCGTTGTATGACAATCGAGTATATTTCGACCATAAGGCGCTCGTATAGAATGATGTGCAGAATGCTCTAAACAAGGTTACTTTCACATCAATTGAGCATCGTGCAAACCTGCGGGCGATCATGTTCGCCCTGACACACAACGCTCTCCGTTCCCTATCTATATCAGCATCGTCCCTGAGGTCGGGTGTCAAAATGTGACCAAGATATTTAAATGTTTTTACAATTTTTAAAGGGACCCCATATAGCGACATGGGGGGTATACTGGACACACCCTTCCAACCGGCCCCAAAGACCATGACTTCACTTTTATTTACATTATATTTCAAACCATGACTTGCCGCATATACCTCACAGAGCTTAAGGAGACGTCTAACCCCACAGACCGACGCACTCAGCAGCACCATGTCGTCTGCGTAGCTGATATTGTTAACGCACACACCGTCCACGTGACAGCCGACACGCTCGTTGCTAAGCGTGTCAATCAAAGCGTTTATATATAAATTAAAGAGAGATGGAGAGCTCAGTCCACCTTGTCTAACTCCACACTGCATCGTATAGGGCTTAGACAAGGCACCCATCCATTTAACATTATTGATTTGGTTACCATACCAAAACTTAAATACGTTCAAAAGTTCTTGAGGAACACTTATATCCTCTAGCTTCTTCCAAAGTAGATCGTAGCAAACCAAATCAAATGCCTTGGAAAGATCAAGGAAACAGGCATATACCGCCGTCCTCCGACGCAGATAGTATGAAACGGTGTGCTTAAGACTCAGTATAGCACCATCTGTAGACAGCTTGGGTCGAAACCCAAACCCAATCATAAACTCACTTAAAAGGCCGGCAACGCACTCGCAAGCCCTATGACATTGAGTGTCCATGAGTGGCAGTATCACTTAATCAGATGAACCTCCTGCCCATTTGCCCCCCTGTTCTATATAAAAAAACATCTTTCGTCATACAGCATTGATATTAATAAAAACAACCTTAAGCCCTATCAGAAGTCGTTACGAACACGCATGAAAATATCGTATCAATTCTTAAAAAGCCACCAACGCACTTGAGAGCCCTCTGACATCGAGAGTATCCATGGTACCACTTAACAGCAGATGAGCCTCCTGCCCAAAGTGACAGTACTTACAGAAACCTTGTGTAAGTGCTGTCGCCCTCCTGTGTCTGACATGTCGTTTGGGTTTAGACATACTGGTCTAAGATCCCGCTATACAACGACCTTCACCGAGATGCTTATTTAATGAAACTTATTTTATATATAATTTAATATGTCAATAAATATAATCCATATGGGTTGCCTAGCAAATTTCAGTCCAGAGTATATTTAATTAATTTAAAAAAAAAAATTTTTTTTAAACATTTCACCGGTATGATTATTAGATAAATTCTATACCAATCGAAAGTATGAAGCCCATAGAATATGCAAACGTTAGGTTGTTTTTAATCAATTAATTATTTGTGTATATTTTTTATGTGACACTAAAGTATATATACATCTTTAGTATAAAAGAAGTTTATAGTGATATATATATATAATACTACCCTGATTAAAAATATTGATTGAAAAAAGTTCAAAAAATTTACTACATGCAAATTATAAAAAAAAATTTTTTTTTTAATATTAATTAAACTTACTTTGGACTGAAATTTGCTAGACAACCCATATGGATTATATTTATTGACATATTAAATTAAATATAAAATAAGTTTCATTAAATAAGCATCTCGGTGAAGGTCGTTGTATAGCGGGATCTTATACTATACCGGTTCCTCCGTTTAAGTGTTGTAAATAATTTCCCAAATCCCCAATAGATGGCGTGCTCAAGTGTCCCTGCACATGCGCAGTGGTGAAGCCGATCTCGCGTTGGCCGTGTGTCGAAGAAGGGGCGCGGTTTGTCCTCGTCTGTGGTTGGACGTTCTATGGACGCCGCCCCCGCCTCGCTGCTTGCCTGATTTATTGCATGTTGTTGGTGAGTTTAATTTTATTATTAAATTATTTATTTTCAAAATTATTCTACCTTTACAGTCACAACTGAGGCACTTTTAAACAGAAATAAATTCTAGACATTTAAACTAGCTATTTCCCAAGCGAAATTAGAGAATTATCACTGAATAAATTCAAAGCACTTGTTAAATGTAAATTAATCAATAAAGCTTTTTATAAATTACACGAATACTAAAATGATCCTAATCCGTGGGATTGATTTGCTCCAGTTCAAACAATTTGTATGACTCAAAACTTGGCGATTAAAAAGAGTGGCGGAGAGTTTCTTGCCAGTTCTTCTTACCTGCTCTACGCCCTTGACTTGCGAACTGACTAATTTAACTTCTTTCTGACGATTCATAAGTGTACTTGTTTACCTATATGAATACAGATATTTTGAGTTTGAGTTTATAACTGTGTAATGTTACAATAAAAATAAATAAACTTAATTGGAAATGGGCGGGGCACATGGCAAGAGGGACAGAAAAGAGGAACAAGAAAGTATTTAACTGGTGGCCAAAGTACAATAAATGCATAAAAGGAAGACAATTTAGAAGGTGGAAAGACTAGTTTAAGGAAACAGTGGGTACATGGCTGAGAGTTTCACAGTGCAAACAGGAAGTGCGGGATTTGAGGAAGGCATTTGCGAAATACACATAGATATTTAAAAAAAATAGATGATAGAACTATAAAAGTGGAAATGTATCTGAAATAAAAGGCTCATATTTTATTAACTGTGTAATATACAATATTTAATTTGACCTATGTTTCGTTGCAGCGACTGAAAAGCTGATGTCACCAATTCTAGTCGTAGACTGCTTAGCGAGCACGCCTACGTACACGCTCGGGGACGTTCGAAAGTACGTAAAGTGATATATACTAATGTTTTTGGTTAATATATACTATTAAACTTATCAATAATTCAAGCGATAGTTTATTTATATAATTATTTCCAATTTAATTATTTAATCAACTACCAGACTGTTTTTAGATTTAAACTGGTTAGGGCCGAAAAATAGATTTCCTCTTTATGATATACGTTATTAATTATGTATGTTGGTTACAAATAAACTGAAAACCGACTAAGCCGATAACACTATTTTAAATATAATTATGAGTGTTTGATGATACATGTTGTGCATGAAATTGTGCATTTTACCATCCGTATCACCTCGATGTCCGTCGTTCCACAACTGAGCGTTTTCTAAGGCAGTTTTTGCCGCGCACCACCACTATGTGGAACCAGCTGCCCACAGAAGTATTTGCGAACCAATTCGACTTAGGGTCCTTCAAGAAAAGAGCGTTCCAATTCTTGAAAGGCCGGCAACGCACTTGCGAGCCTTCTGGCATTGTGAGTGTCCATGGGCGGGGCGGTATCACTTAACATCAGGTGAGCCTCCTGCCCGTTTGCATAACATAAAAAAAAAAATACAGAATTCTAAATAGTTTTTGAAGAAGGACCTTTGGACCTCTGATATGTCTCATTTGGAGCTATTTTTGGCTTTTTCATAAAGTTTATGAGTGAAATCTGGATGTTCATTTTATATAATATTAAAAATATATCAGATGATTCTTTTAGATACCTAATGGACGTTCTCAAATCGGAAGATGAAGTCATAACCCGCGAACAAGAGTTGGCCACTAAATATAAGAAAGAGATTGAGAAGATGAAAGCTCATATACAGGTGAGTTGAGAAAGACTTTCCTATTATTACCAATTAGATAAATTATAGTAACTCCTAAATCATATATTGCTACCCAAGAAATAAGAAAAGAAAACGAGGTAGACAGTTTCGAAGGTGGAAAGACGAAATAAAGGTTAAAAATTTAGGTTTAAAATTATGTAAAATTTTCTGTCTGAATAAAGGATTTTATTATTATTATAAACCCTAAATGAAGGTTCTAAGTATGTTTTGCTCTCGTAATAGCTTTAATAGTTTAGTAGAACATGTGCGTCAAAATAGTATGATTATTCTTCGTAAAATATTTCGTATTTTAAATCTATTTTTATAAACTATCCTCAAGGAACAAAAGACGTTCTGTGAAATGCTGTTATCTATGGTCCTCAGAGTACACGACCCTGAGGACTGAACTGACTGACTGGTGCACAGACTGAAACACGGCTGTGCACCAATACAATTTTCTTTCGAAGTGCCCACTTAACTCGCCCGTACGATAAAGAAAAAGAACCTACTTAGACCCAGAAAAACAAACACAAGACAGATACACAAATACATACACTGAGGCCTAGCAAGACCTTAAAAGCGTGTCGCGCCAGTGTTTATTTCTATGAGATAGATAAATAAATTTCAAATACGTTCGCGAAGTCGAAGACGCAACATATTAACCCACCTTTTCGAGAAACTGGACGTTTTCTTGAACCGTTGATTATTTGGATATTATTTGTATTAATCATGAAGTATGGTCACGTGATATGCGCTGAAAATATTTAAATATTGCTATTTCAGTCGTGTTTAGATACAAAATTAACTAAACTTAAAATACTGAACGGTTTTTTTTTCACACAAAAAAGTTTCATAAAAAAAGGTTTAATATAAAGTAATGGTTTTAAGTAAATTCACTGAAATATTTTTGTTGTTGCAAAAAATCATGAAAAATTCAGAATCCATGCAGTCGAGGGGTAAGGTAAGGGGGGTAAGTGCGAGGGTTAGCTAGTTGATATATAGGTATCACTTAAGTAAAAAAAACAACTAAATTTACATTAGAACAAACTTAGAACGAGAAGTAACTAGAAACTCTTCGTCACTCTTCTTTAGAAGAAAATACGATTCACTGTTTTTGTATTATCTACAGGTGATCCAGCATGAACCAGTGACATTCCAGTCTTCCAGATGTGCAGCCTGCAATCGACCTCTAGAACTACCCACTGTACATTTCCTCTGCCAACATTCCTATCACCAAGAGTGAGTAATGGTTTATTTAGAACAAAATGTTTTTAAAATTAAATAATTTCAATTTTGTTTTGTCTCTTTCTGTTTAATTGCGTATACGCTATAGCGAAAAGAGATGAATAGGTAATTTAGTTAATTACCCGATAAAATTTATAAAATATTCTTATAATATACACAAAATTAATTTTAATTAGTGTTTGAAAATAAGCCTGAATAGTTTTGAGAAAAAAAAATTAGATTTTAATCTTTTCTACAGTTATGCGGGTACAACACAATTTTTTAGTTAGTTTGTGATGATACTTGACACAGCAAATATCCTTCACAGACCTTTCGCCTATAAACTAACATAACCTAACCAAATTGAACTAAGAACTGAAGGTTATTGTTATTTATAATGGTGATATGTAAAGTTATTGAAATATAACTATGCGCTTTCTACTAAGCACGGGCTTTAATTTAACAATTGTTTGCAGTTGCTTCCAAACGTATAGCGAAACAGAAAGGGAGTGTCCTGCCTGTGCGGCGCCTTCCCGAAGACCGGAGGCTTTGCCCCACGCGGCCGAAGCCCTACATTCGAGATTGCAGCAGCAACACGATCCGTATGTATTATTTGTATAGTGTACAGATTTTTGGTATTCAAATTCCGCTAAAATTTTTATTGCTATTGAAAGTTAAAATATAATCCCAAAATTAGTACTTGTTTTTGCACAAGTGTATATTTCGTCTATAGTTAGTAGCCGTCGCATTATGTATAAAATCTTGAGTTATATATAGTTTTAGGAATTGGCTTGCAGGGAAAGTCTTGTCACCCCATGTCAAGGGGCAGACATTTCAGTCATAATAAAACTTCCTTCCAACTCGTTACTTACAAAGATACATAAAAATAAACTAGACCAGTAGGTAACCTTCCGTATTAATTAATTTTTAACCCCCCCTTAATTTAACTTTTTTTCCCTTTTACCTTACACTTTTAGGTCTAAAACATGTCGAGATATAGAGAATTCATAGACGCAATACAAAATGACGTATGTAAACGCGTGTTTAACGAACATACAGTCGTTTCGTCTCTCGTTTGACATTTCCCTCGATCTAAGGTGCCTGTCTATATAATAATCTTCAAATTAGTTATTTGATTAGTTTTCTAACTTTTCTGTAGTGTTTTTACTTAAGGGAGCGTTCAAGTATTACATAACGTATTTTTCCTTTTATAAAACGTTACTATGCGGGGCGGGGATTGAATTACGCGTTATTGTTAATTCGACTTTCCAGTACTTTACACCCCATAATGGTAACTTTTTCGTATAAAGAGTCACTAGGTGGTCACGAAACGTTTTACTATACTTGAGTACAGAAAAACGTTATATCGCGTTACATGGGGGGGTCAATAATCTCCAAAAATTGCGTGACGTAATACCTGAACGCTCCCTAAGTTAACCGGTTAATAAAATTTTGTAAACATGTGTTTTTTCCCCTGTGACCTTTCAATAATAAATAAATTGCGCCTAGTGAAAAACGTATGCAATTACGCAATACAATATTTATGCAGTAAGGGGCGTAGCTTTATCGTTGATTCATAAAAAGATTCCCGATGATGTTACCATGACCATAGTGTATTCATGGTGCGGTGTTCCCGATTGAAAAATTACCCATTAATTCTTTCCATTTTGACATGTTATTTTAATGGCATGTCGGGTGTCTTATAATTAAGTCGGTTCAATTTATTTCTTACTTCCAATCAAGAGCGACTGCCAATGACTGGAGGGTACTCAATAAATCTTATTGGTTTTTTTTTCAGATATAAATTAAGCTTGCGTTGCCTCATTAAGACAAATAATTTTTAGACCTGACACAGTTTACAGAATTAAGAGCTCAGATTCTATGAACAGACAAACAATACAGTTTTTAAAAAAATATAGGTTTATTAATTCTCTTATAACTATTTCTAAACGTATTATAAATCAACGGTTTTAGATGCCTCAATATGCCGCAAATGAGGACAAAATATTTTGCATTAGACAGCTACCGTAATATTAAACTGTGTTGTTAACACATTATTAATAACATTTCTATTAGCAAGTCACACTTCCCGAAAAATACTTTTCCTACCTATAAAGTTTCGTCCCAAAACAATCGATCATTAAATATTTTATAAATCTCTTGGACCTCTAAAATTCTAAAGCAACGCTTTTTTAGCCTTAAAAAAAACAGGAGTTTGATATTGCAAAGCTGATAAACCAAATATAACCCGAGACATCAGAATCTGAAGCTTGCTGACACAAATAGTTAAACAAAATTTTGGTATTTTTACTTTTTAAACAAAGAACTCACATTATGAGTGATTTCTGTTTTATTGCTAAACAATTTAGGTTAATCTTTAACATTAAAAAGCAATAAAATTTTATTTCTTATCATCATTCATGTAATCTATATTTTGAAAACAATGATCGTAAATTACTAATAGATTAAATTTGGTAACTATCTTATCATTGACATTTAAATTATATTTTTAAATGACAACTCTATAAAAAAATATTAAAATAATAACTAGCCGCAATTTAAATGGCAACTCTGATTTCTTTAAATAAATCTCAATAATAGAATACATTAATTATGATGGCAACTCGATTAATATTTACCTAACGAAATTAATTAGAACGGATAGGAAATTATACGCACAGGTGGCCACGGTCGTACGTCAATGTCATAGTTGTACTTGCGCGGGCGCAGTGTTATCAAAATATTTATAATTGATAACACATTGTAGGAGACATGTTGCCACCGTTCTCTTGCTGTTTCAAAAATACATCCGAGGATGGGTATGTGAGGTTGTATAGATTTTATAAATTGTTTTAATTTTTGGAAACGTGTTCGTGACCTTCGGAATTATGTTTTAAAAATTGTTACGTGTATTTAGTACGTGTTAAGTGTATTTTGTGTAATGTAATCGCTTGCGTGTCACACTTGTAATTGTGAAAATTATGTGTTATAATTATAAATATATATTCTATTCCCCATTTTACAGATTTTTTTGTCTACTTATGTCACCCGGGGGCATTTTGCCATCTTTTATATTTACAATAAAATCAACTCTCTATCTCAATAAAATTTGTGTTACGCATCCCGCGGGATACTTCCCGGCTACTTCGGTAATATAATTTACAATATTGATCGCAAGACCTGTTCTTTCCTCTCGTTTACGTATTTTTATTTAGACTTAGACATATCATTTATTACAAAAACACACAAAATAGCAATAATCAAAATTTTTTTTTTATAAAAAATATAATGAGAGATATATAATAAAAAAACCCGTTTCCCATTCGGTTCGTTTCAAGTGTGTAATGCGTGTGTGCTGTGGCTGTAATTGGTTCAGCATTATGCTGAGGAGCAAAAAGTTCCACGGCGCTGGTTATTTGGTCGCAGAACCTTCCAGACACTTTCTGTAGGCCTGACACTTGTCCTGTAGGCCTTTTCGGTCTACCCCATTTTACTGTTGTAGTTTTTAAATCATATACCTATATCAAATATATATTTTTTTGTATTGCGTCAACCGTTAAAGTTTTTAATTAACCCGGAATTATAGGTTGTGTTAATAATTAATGTAAATAAGTGGTTTATAGAAATGTAAATATGCAAATAGTTCATTTAAAAAAATCTAAAATTTCAAAGTAAAGTATTTATGTGACTTGATGGAATATATTTTTCCTATTATCGATTATATTATCTATTTCATGTTTCTAAGAGTTAGTGCAAATATATACTCTTTTAAATCTTATCAGGGCTAAACACACTAATAAATAATTTATTAACCACTTAATAAACAATTATCATTATAAACACAAAAGCCTCGAATTAGTTACGTGATTGAACTGGTCTGGTAAATGTAATGTTATTAAAATGTTTTGCGTCTTCGAGGAATCCAGTTTTAAGTCTTAATCGAATAACAATATTTTTCTTTGTAAAGCTAAAATGTAGTTACTGTACGTAATGGCTATTTTAAAGTTTATTAACATTTAAATAAAATTATAAATTCGTTATTAAAATTAATAAGCTTCTGCCTTGCGATATTTGCATCGGCAGTCGCTCTGAAATCAGTCGTGAAGCAGTCATTTTATGATTTGGCATTCTGATAAACAATAAACTACAAGCTCCCACCTTTTCAGAATGCCAAATCATAAAATGCCTGCTTCACGACTGATTTCAGAGCGACCGCCGATGCGAAAACCGCTGTGTGAGTTCGAAAAGTGACTTACAGAATCGCAAGGCTGTTCTCTTAATAGTTAATTTTTCGTAATTTATGTTACCCCATTTCGAAACGAAGGCCTCAAAAAAGGCCAATTTCCCTTAAGCCGTCCGAAGTCAATGAGCCAATTTGAGACGGCGGAAACGAAGATTTACAGCATAGGCAGAACGCATTTGTGGCACCAGGCCAAAGGCGTTGCTAGTGATTAATACTGTATACGAAACTATCGATTGTTTTGTTAATAAAAAAAAAATGTTTATTATGGAACATTAGATACATGTATCACTTATTCCACGTCATTAAATTTGAATTTGTAGGCATCCCTACTCATCGGCAAAGAAGACAGAGGGTGTAGGCCGAGAGAAAAAGCCGGCGTAAAAAACTCTCGGTACTCTTTTAAAATAGCAAATCATCAAACAACACTAATTTTAAAACATATATCGCAAATTAATTAGAAGTAGCCTGTCTAGCACTAGTCCCAGGCCCTTTTATCAACTAGATATTATATTCTAACGTACCCAAAGTGGGCCTTAAATTTAATATATATTTTTTATTAAAATATTACGTATAACATTTTATTCGAATTCTGCATATTTGCAAAGTCTACTGGTGTCAATTTTCAGTAGAACTAAACATTTTCGTTTATACATATAATAGGGAATTTATCCACCCTATCCAAAAAAAATAGGCTGTTTACAAATTCAATTGGATGTTATTATTAGTCACTAAAGTCAGTTAAAAAATGTGCGTGTACTAGTGTACACACGTTAGAAGTGAAACTTCTTTATGACCTTATTTTTCGAAAAATTATCTATATGCAACTAACTTTACAGAAATTGGTTAAATAAAGTTTAACAAAAGGCTTTTAATATCACAGACTTGAATACAAATAATACAATTATTTCATTTTACCTTATTACCACTAAGATTATTACAGAATTTCATAAATTGTAATAGAATTTTTAGTATCATTGTTATCGTTATTATACATTTTTGTTATTAATGGTTTAGAATCTCTTCGAATCAACCATGGTAGGGACGAGAAAAAGACGCGCGTAACGGTCAAATGTGACGCGTAACCGAAACATGTGACGCGTAACCGAAACATGTGACGCGTAACCGAAACATGTGACGCGTAACCGAAACATGTGACGCGTAACCGAAAAATGTGACGCGTAACGAAAAACTGTTACACAAATTTTTTTTCCAACCCCGATAAAGAAGTTTCACTTCAAAAAATACTTTACAACTCCAAATACATATTTATTTACGTTTAATTCTCCTAAGGCCAGTTAAACTAATATGTTTTATACTTAGTCTGAAGTGGGCATTTCTGGTTTCAGATTTGCAGTAGTCTCAGAATACTTCGGTCGAGGTCTATTCAATAAGGTGACGGTTGTGACTGAAGCCCCCACGCCAAGTCCGCCTCAGTCCAGTTCAGTCTCTGAGACTGCGACACTGTCCTATGGACCGGGCGCTGAGGCTAGACTGAGACTGCAGGAGGGGCAAAGCAAGGAGAGTAAGTGCTTTTAATCATAGGTGTTGTAATGTTTAGGAAGGTTTTATATGGAGTATCAAGTGTTGAAATCTATTAAAAGTATTTTAGTGGTGACCATATATAGGTCTTTGTCTAAATTTGTTAGTTACTTTATCTTTTATAGACAAGTAACAGTTATTAAGTGGCAGCTAGGTGAGGGGTACCGGGTTCGATTTCCGGTTCGGGAGGGCATGTTTTAATTTAATTTAAATTTGTTCTCGGTCTTTGGGAGGGTTGTACGGTACCGGGCGAGTGCCTAAACCGCACATGGAGGACACGGTCGAATTTCTAAAGACTAGCACGAATTATAAAAAATCCTATACTTGACGCTGGCTAATGCACAAATCGTGCCAGAGCCATACAAAAAAAAAGTAACAGTCTATGCCTGACTTATGAAACTTTGTTTGAAGTGAAACCTCTTTAGGCGCATTTTTTTTACGGATGAAACGCAATAATAATAATATTAGTCACGAAGATGTGCAGCGTTTTTGTCGAAAAGGGAGAGAGCGATTGAGACCAATTGATAGAGAGTGAGGAGGGAAAATTTCGTAAAGAGAATTTATGAAATATTAGTATTTTATATTCTATGCAAAATAATTTATCGACATCTCAAATGACGAATTGTAAATTAAAATGCCACGTGTTTTTATCATCGAAGAAATAAATTCAAAAATTAATTTATAATTTGTATTAATATTCGACACTTTCAATATTTTAATGACAATTAAATTCATTAAATTCCTATCATCTTCCTTTTTCCCACGCACTTGTCTTAAGCTACAAATGTTTGTAAAGTAACGAGCAACCATTATGGAACCATCTATCCATTGAAGTATTTCGGAATTAATCCGAATTAATCAAACTTAATCCTTCAAGAGGGTACTGGTTTCTAAAGGCCGGCAACGCACTTGCGAGCCTTCTGGCTGTAAGTGTCAATGAGCGTCGTGTCCATTAGTAAACATCCGTTCATGCAAAATATTATTTAAGTATTGGTCTTCATATTATTTAAGTATTGGTCTTCACTTTATTAATGGTATACAAAATATTAATATTGGAATAAATGATTAAATCTAATTTTACAGTTTTCGTCTCCAACACGGCAAAGCAAATACCACCTAAAGGGACATCAATAGTTCCAGTACCGGAAGGTCGTATGCGCGTCCTTGAACAGCAGAAATACAGTTCGAGCCTCGAAGCACATTTGACCCGCTTAGAACCGGTACACGTTCAAAAAGATAGAGATTCCCCAATCTCTAGCGCAATATCAAACGGCAACCCTTTTGAGGAATATGACGAAACGAAAAATCCATTTGCAGATGAAAGCGATCCAACCAACCCATTTGAGAATGATGATTATGATAAAAACTTAAACCCATTTGCGTCGTGAATGAATTTACATAAATTAGCTGCTTCAGGATATAAAAAACAGTCCAGTTGCACCTTCACTAACCCTCTCTTTTCACAATCCGACAGAAAGAGACAAAAGACTTTAAAAGAGTGCAATGAGATTGTATTTATAAAGTGTCCCGTGACGTATTCTACGACGGGCGTTAGGTCAAAGGTCACGTGACCATGTTTAGCTAATCCCCATACAATATCCAAATTCATTTATGTTTAATAAGAACCGTTATTTGTGTATACCTGTCAAATCGATTATTTTCTATTATATATATAATCTGTTGTACGCTCATAATATTCGTATGCAAGTGAATATAAAAGTTGTATTTTCACTGTTTGACGTAAGCTTGAGAATAATTTGTTTACAACGATCAAAGATGTATAGAAGATTATATTTTTTATTATTATTTTAAATATAAGTTATCCTAACTGACATATTTATTGTTTACGGAGGGATCTCAACTGTATTGAGTTATTGTTCCAATAAGTTATTTTATACTAGTTTTAAGTAATTGGTACTCTTGTGATACTGTAATAAATGATATTTAACGATTTAAGCATTTTTCTTATTTACATACCGAAGTTTTAGTAGAGAATATCGATTGTGTGCTAACGGAAATAGCCCCCAATCGCAATGGAATGAATGACTCTACTAGTCCAAGCCATCGAAGGACAGGAATGCAATAACCTGTGTGGAAATTAGCATTGCTCTTAAAAGTGAACGCAGTCTGTAAAAAACTTCAATTTTCCCATTTATAATCGTGACATTAGAGTGCCCAACCGCAAGGATTTCTCTGTCTAGCCTAATAGTCAACAGGAACTTTCTTCAGAAGAAACTCTCTTACGAAAAACTGAAATGAGAGCTGTGAACAAATACTGTTAAATAATAAATAACAACAAACTCGGTACAGCGTCGTCAATGTATGTCTCCGAGTTAATATGACGATAAACAAAAATAGTGTAATTAAAGATACGGCTAAAGCAAATAACTTCAAATGCTAGGAGAAAAATGGACAGGTTAATTTTCGCTGTCAGAACTGAAAAGCTTCGTTCGCCTGAAGTCAAGTCGTCTTTGTGATGTATCATGTATTTTAAACCAACTATAGACCATACTTAATAACTTACGCATATAATTTTCATACAGCAAGCAGTCAATCCGCATAAACAAATAATTTTAAATAACCTTTAGAGAATATTTATAAAGAATCTTCGTCCACTATCACATACCACTAGAAAACATTGTATTACAATAATACCCCTTAAAATTTTGAAGTGGAAAATACAGCGTGGGTTACGTTGTATTAGCAAGTGACCGTGGCACCAAGAAAATCTTCGGCGCATTAAATTTATTACCATACATTCAGATATATTATCGTACTCATTAAATGCTGGATGGATCCTAAATTTCAAATATTTGTTTTTGCTAACTGTCAACACATTAGATCAACAAATTTACAAAAAAATCGGTTTTGTTGTTCTGGAAAAACAAGATCCTAAAATAAAAATATCGGAACCACTCATTTCTAAAGGAAACTGTCTCTTAGTCAAAGATAATGACAAAATTACAATACTCAATATATCTCCTTCTTTTACTAATGTATATTTCTGTAAATCGATAATGCGCTGAATCAAAATGATAATATTTCCACTTTTATAGTCGGAGATATTAATCAAAGAATTCGCTATCGACCAAAAAACATATAACATAAATATCTTAATCTGATAGCATGTTGTGATACGTCCAAATATTCAGTTTGACTCCTCCCTCAAAGGCCGGCAACGCACCCACTAAAAATGGGTGTCCAATGTCCATGTATTGCGAAGACTCCAAAGTTTGTGGGCGTCCCGTAGGCTCGTTTGCCCTACTTTTTTTTTTATTTCTTTATATTTACAATAAAACTGATGGAAATTGACTGGACTGGACATATTTAGCTACTCCGAGTCGTTTTTAGAAATCTTGCTGTGTTATTTGATATTATTATTACGTTCTTTATTCCTTCATAATTATGTATTTACATGTGTTGCCATTCTCATATAGCTTTTAAATCTACTATTTGTATAGGTTGTTGTTGCTTGTTGCCAGTTTAAATGGCTACTAACTATAAAGTGGCCAATAACTGCACTATTTCCCCTAACATAATTCTATAACTTCGATTCAGAAATCCTATGTAGATTGGATTTTATATTAGAGTCCTTCTTGTCCAAATAAAAAATTGTACCAGGTTGTGACTTGTAGCTGCTTGTAGCAGAAAAGATCGAGTGTGTCAGAACAATCTAGACTTTATATTTAGGTTATATTTGTTGAAAAATTGCAGGGATATAAATAGGGGCTAGGGTAGAATTAAAACAACGGTTTGGAAATTTTCAAAGCATTTTATTTATGACCTTTAACACTGTGTATAATATATTTGATAGTACATTTAGAGCAATGAGTAATATTACCAATTACATTGTTCTTATTTTCATAAATTGAATGAAATCCATAAATTATATATAGAATATATATAATTTCATAATCGTTCTCGCCCAACAAACAATCTCTATCGAATCACAAGGAGCCCTCTCACATCACTATAATAAAAAGCACTAAACATAAGCTCCCTCAAATATAAAACAAAGTTTCGAAGAACAGTCAACTCAAACATCCGCTACTCTATAAAAATAACAGTATAGCTTTCGAGTATACTCTATAAAAATATAATATATAATCCAGCTTAAGCTGCTATATTATCTAATTTAAAAAGATCTTTCGAAATTTCAAAAATACGTAAGAAGCTCCGCAAACCTAAAAAACTAAATAGAAAATATATTACCAATTCACGGCACCTCCGCGCCATCTGTAGCTATTTCTACGCAAACACAATTTTGCTATGCAAAATACATTATCCTATCATTCGAAAGAAACGTATCGGAATGTTATAAAAATGACTAGAAAAGAACGCATTAAACAATTATTATTATTGAGATCCATAAATTATGTGAGGTACAAAAGATTGCTAAATAATTCAACGCAATTAATAACGAGACATACCATCAAACTACGGATGGCTACGGTAAGAGAATTTCAAGCATTAGTTTAAATATTCGAAATAGTTGACGATATGTCTCAACAAACAGATCAGCAAGTATACAACACTAAGAGTATATTGTAATTTCAGAAATAACACATAGCATGCCTAATTTGGATAATACTTTTGATCTTAAAACTATTTTTAGCTCTGGTCACCCTGAAAGGCACGGGCCTACACCTCCTGACCAGTGCCTGCAGTATGACATCCCTATTTTAATCTTAATTAACTCGTTAGTGTTCAATGATTCTACGTCAGTGTGCCTATGATCAGATTTGTAACAAAAAAAGTGGAATAATCGGTTTAAGTCAGTTAAAAAGCAATCGTATTAGTGTGACCGAAACAAACTGTTTAGACTTATTTACAATGACCAAAATTCACTTAAGCTTAAAAATTTCAAGATCTTAAATTACGCTCAATAATTTTATAATATCGAAAGTCACCTAGAAGCGATAGGACAGTGACATTTACTCAACATTAATCGAAGCTGTAACAAGATTAGAACTGGACATTCGAGAAATTAACACCTACCGTCACATTTATCTACCTACGATGATACAACGAAAGGGCGAGGGTAGATCTATGAGAAAATAACACCGAGACAATTATTAACAAACTACGTCGTGATTGTATGCACAGCATATTTGTATGAACTACCCTATCACGCAACATCCTACGCCGCGAATGACTAGAATATTCCCAAACGATTTGTGACGTTGGACACTTCCGAAATTAACTGTTGCAAAACCATTCCTACCGTAACATTAACCTACTTTATACAATCAAATTCAATCGTGATAATAAATTATTCGTAAATAAAATTGGACACATAAAGGGTAAATAATCTGGAACGCATATACTATATTAACTATAAATATTATAATAATAATGTATTTACAATCAATACTAGTGTTGTATGAAACAACGGGGATGTTAATGGACTGTATTGCGAAATGTGCTAACCTCACGTCCAACATTCTCGATCCACCATCCTTGACATAGACTCTTAAGCAGATCATATGATCATATATTTGAAGTCTACAACAGCCCATGTTGTTTATAATCGTAACTAATCCCCATTATCGCAAGGCTAGCACATTCAACGACAATAAAACAAAATGTTACGTATGACGTTACGGACGACCGCCATTTTGAATCGGCCTTGAGCCTCAAACTTAAACCACTAGCATTCGGTCATACGTATATACAAGATAATTATTAATAAATTATGAAACATTAGAAGAAAATCTAGATACTTCCTTAAACATGTCGGTTTCGTGTAAGTCGCCTCACTTATGGAGTCCACTCGAATTCGCCGATTATTTTTGTGCGCAGCATTAGACCATATTCTCGTTACATTTATAAGTTTTGTGTATGTTAGAGTCTTTGCATGGCTAGCTACAGCTACCACAGATAATAATTTGACTCGGTCGAGTCAACTAAGCGTTAAGTTAGAAAATTATCTGTATATTGATAAGGATAAAAATATTTATTAATGGCAACTATCACAATCATATCCATGTAATGTCAAAAACCAATACTAACCTGACGATATAGTTCAAAAAATTTGGCAAGAAAATGACAACATCGATGCAAAGACAATAACGCTAACAATTTGTCTAAAATCGATTACAAATACAATTCAAAGATTACAAAACGATGTGCGTCCCGCAGATATTAAAGCCAGCCAAATGTTACCATATACAAACATTATTGTTCTCCACAATCTGTAAATAGCTCTCATCTGTGCACCGGTTTGGTCCCAACTCACACTTGTCCATAGCAAGTCGAAAATATAAAATCTATAATTACGTATAGAACCGTCGCATTAAATGCAATTAATACTGAAAATCGCGATAACACCGAAGGATACAACTAATTTAAAAATATATATAGAATTTCGGATTAGAAAGTCTTTGGAAAATATCTTACTAAAGTAAGCAAATAATTTTTGGTAAATTTCTTTTCTACCAAACCAGTCACGGAATTTTTTTATCCACTTTCGTCCCACGAGTTTTCCATTTTGGAGAGTTCCTTTTTTTCAAAGTTTATGATACTTTTCTGTATGAAAAGCATCACTACTCCTACGTACATTCTAACAATAGGCATTTTGACACACACAACACCAGTTTACAGGGTGTTCAATTGTGTCAAGCGGTTACAAAGAACACAAATCCATAATATATCTATCAAATTTCACTATACCACATTGGTACGTAATACTTGAGATTGAAATAATGTTTTCAAGAAAACTTTGGTGAAGAAGTTCTGGTCATAGACCTTTTGAAAATTGTTCAATTTAATTAAAATTTCAATCTAAAAGAAACTGCTCTCAGCAGTGACTCAGCGATATTCAATTCAATTTTTTATAATTGATGTCAATAATATTAGATTTGTATTTCTTGTAACCGCGTCCGTATCAATTACCAGTAATAGTTCTCTCGCTCTTTAAAACTATGGGCCGACACAATTCTTTCATAAACCCTATCAAGTGGGACGTAAGTGGAGCTCATAGGCCGGTTTCAATATCTGGCGGATCGCACGGCTCTGAGCGGTCTGTGCGCTATTCTTCCGTCGGCAACGCCTTTAATAAACGAGTAAAGACTCCATTGTGAGGTCTCATGCTGCAAGCTGTCCTTTCTCGGGTGAGGCTTTGTTAGGTGACCCCTTTTCCCCAGTAGTGCGCCGGGCCGAACGCGACCTGTGCGCGCACACCTTTATACATGTATTTATTGGGCAGAGCTCGGGATATCACTTAGGCTAATGCTCTTAAACAATTGAATGCTTGCATTTACGACTTCAATTGTTTATACCACTTCAAAAGCACATTAGCTGCAAGGTTTCAAGTTTAAAAGCAACTAACCTACAATTTATAACGTCTCTCATACATTTTTAATTCGTTTCACATCAGACTAAACCCCGGTTCTGCGTTGGATTTCTAGAAAATAGACGGAAGAGCATCTTCCGGAATAAGATCGAAACCACAAAATTGAATGAATTTTGGTTAGTTAGCCAGTTAAATATGTTATTTAACCCTTTTTCTTTTAGTTAAAATTATGTTAATCAAATTTTTAACCTTTCATACTTCCAAATATAATAACTATTAAAATTATGACTTTGTAAGCGTTGTGAATTCACAAAGATACAGAAAGTAAATATCTTGATTCACTTGACTTGAATTGGTTATTTGCTCACCTGATTTGTCCAGCCAGTAATGGGTTGATGGCGTAGAGCCAGTCGTGGACCTCTTTATCACCCAAGGTCTGGAGCAGGTAGCCACGCTCCTTGCTCACCACACTGTTAAATATATTTGGATTATAGAACGATGAAGATTATTAATAATTTACTATATATGGGACATTCATTTGTATGAATTTTTAAACAGAGCACTAATTGAGATTGGTCAAGCACTAAAAACGTACGTACGTACGTTATGTACGCGTTTAAATCTAAAATAAACTAAATCGGTGACGCTACAACCTCTTTAGGCCTTGGCCTCAGATTTTTCCATTCCTCAGATTGAATCTGTTTCATGATTATTTAAAAATCTAATAGGCAAGGAGGTGATCAGCCTGACACACGCCGTCGACTTTTTGGGTCTAAGACATGTCGGTTTCCTCACGACGATTCACCGTTCGAGCGAAGGTTAGATGCGCGCATAGAAAGAAAGTCCATTGGTGCACAGCCGGGGATCGAACCTACAACCTCAGGTATGAGAGTCGCACGCGGAAGCCACTAGGCCAACACTACTCAACGCGTTAAAATCATGTTTTTCAATAACCCTCTGGTGGCGCTACCAGCCATGATCATTTGTTTTTCTCTACCAGATGCCGTTGATTTTTGGTTCTAAGGCGTGTAAGTTTTCTCACATGTTTTTCCTTAACGTGAAAAATTAAAGAAAGAAAAGTTCTTTAGTGGTGGTCCAAATCATAGAAAGACCTCGGAGTTTTAATGGCAATTTTATTACATCTAAAATAAATTCTCTTGAATGTCGTGGTACTTGAAGAGGAGACAAAAACCAATATCTGTTAACCTCTAATGCCTCGTTATACTAACCTGAATGTATTAGGCATGCGGACCATTTGTTCCTGGTCTTCCGAGTACTCAACGTGCGCGTTCGCGAGGTTGATGAGCGCACGTTCAATGGGATCGCGTTCGTCACGGTACATGAATACGTACGGTCGTCTAACCACCTAATATTCATTTTTATATGTTAAATATATATTCCTATTTGAAAAATATTTACATAGAGTTAGGGGTTTACTTAGAAATGAAAAAAAAACTTTAGACTAAGTTCGATACAATCAGCTCTCATACACATGCTCTTTTATTTTTAATGAAAGAAAGAAATGGTTGGTAAAATAATTATTAATTGTTATTTCTTTTCCCGAGAACTTTACAATAATTAACTAAAATGTACATCATTCAATATTCTTTTAACTTGGTAAACTTACCAGCCACCGTTTCTTCCAGCCGTGCGTGCCATGTTGAAGCACGTTAAGATACCCGCGTCGTGCCACTGCGGCCGACACGCGCACTTCCTCGCACTCGGGCACGTAGAGGGCGCCTCCCACTCCCGAGACGGACATGGGGCCCATGGGCGCACCGACACCGCAGCCCCAGCCCGATATGGATTTCTCGAGAAGAGCGCGCTCGGGAGAGCAGAGCCTAAAATATTACAAATTATTAAAATATTACAAGTTCCCAAAATCCAATCACAATTTTATCTTGGCAGAATCGTCAAACTTTAAAGATACAATTGACAGTTCTTAAGGAATATTTGTGTGTGATTTATAATTGTGAATACCAAAAGAGATTTTGATTTAGTTTTTTTAAGGCGTAATGTAAAGTTTTTAAGAGGAAAATCTTTTCAAAGTCAAAATAAATTAATAAAATCCAATAGTATTGACTAAAACAAAGTTATCAAAATCCAAAACAAGTTGTTAAAATCAGAGAGCAGAGATAAGTTCGTTTACTCACTCAAAACTGCTAGCACTGTGAATAGAAGAAAGAAGACTTGGGGTGGAAATATCCGCAGACACGCCTTCGTCGACTGGAGTCGCGGGAGATACTGCTGTTTCCACTTCTTTGTTCGTGTTTGTGCCTATTCGTCCTGAAGAAGTAGCTTAGTCATAAACAAAGAAAAGTTATTTAATCAACTGCATATTAAGTTTCTTTGAATTATTCTAAGTACAAAGACTTAAAAAACTAAGGCACCATTAGTAATATATATTTCAATATTACTTTAAAAATTTATTTGTAATGGTGTCTGAGTTTAATTTGTATTAAAGTTTTGGTATATTTTTGTTGTAAGTAAAAAGACATAAATTATTATCACCTACGGTAGTAGCACAAAATGCCTACCTCCAAAAAGAACAAAAATCTATCCATGTTAGGATTAGCAAACATATTTATCCTTTCAAAATACCTTGTATCAATTTGATGTATTTAGTGGTTAGTTCCTTCTCCTTTGGTGACATTTCCCATGGCTCATAGAGTGACTCGTCACGTGTGTGTGCGCACTCAGACGCTGCTTTTGCCGCCATGTTGCATACCTCCTGTAGAGCACACATTTTAAAACTATTTTAAAAAATTGGCCATTTTTTATTTTTTATAACATAAATTTATCAATAATTAAATTTTGGAAAAATTATCACGAATCATCGTAGTTTGAATCATGACATACATTATTTCAAATGTATATTAATCTTTTGTTTATCACAATTAAAAAAAGTTACTAAATGTTTTAAAAAACAATTTGGTCCTTCGATCCGGATTATATACCTTTTCTGTCTTAGTAAAGTCGTTTGGAGCAACTGTGTTCTCATGGCCATGCCTCAGACGTTCACGCAGAGCCAGCAAGTGTCTTGTACGTCCCACCTGTTCCAGCCGAGTCATTTTCTCCAACTCCCACTGAAACATATATGAATTTTTATAACTACCCTCAAATATTGAGCCATAATTTTCAGGATTAAAGCACGCTATTTTTAAGTATCAATTACACACATGCTAAGCCACAAAGCAAGAAACGATCCAACGTCAAAAGCAGATATCCAAGCAAAAGGCATGAAACAATATAAAAAGACGGTACTTTACAAGCAAAATCTACAAATAAGCTAACAATGTATGATGAAACGAATCCCGTATGAGATGCCCAGTACACAAATTTTCAATAGCTATTTAGTATGAATGAAGGAACATCGAGTGAGTGATTGCGCACATACTAAATAGCTAAGAAAACATTGTGGACCTGAAATCTATCGATAACGTTGAGGGGCCAATCATACATCACTTTGCGCCAAATGCGTCTCTGTACGAGTGAAAAAAAAACATTGTTAATGCACATTGGTGCTGCTGTCGATGCGCCAATGACGTGACAACGTTTACGATACAAAGACGGTATATTTATATATTATTCTAAGCAAAATATGAAATGATTTGTTTACAAGATAGGACCAATTTTAATTTGTATTTACATAGTAATAAAAGTCAGAATTTTGATTTTTATAGAAACGGCAGGAGGCTCATCTGACGTGAAGTGATACCGCCGCCCATAGACACTCTCAATGCTAGAGGACTCGTGAGTACGTTGCCTTTAAATAATAGTTGCGCTCTTTTCTTGAAGCACCCTAAATCGAGTCTAATTGCATTGAAACTTTTCTCTGATCGTTTGAGTATGTCTATTTCTTTCAATAACATAAAGTATTTAATCAAATAATCAACTAAGAACAAATAATTGACATATTTCATCTTTGCTAATTTTCTATAATGTATTCGAATAGGAAACTAAAGTTTTCTGAGCTTTTTACCATTAAAAACTTCTCAAACGTTGTCATGCCAAACAAGTATCAATTTACATTTTATTCGCACTACGGTAATAGCATAGCCACAACGCTAACACTACTAGCTCTCGGTCAAGACGTAGCCATAACAATTATTAAATAGGTTCAATATATTTCTGTTAATTTAATAGTTGGCCGACATTTAAACAATATTCATAGAGCATATTCACAGCCCTATTGCATTATCACATTCACCGAAAATATACGAGTAGGTATGTGACAAAATGTACTTCAACAAAATTATTATTTTTTTAAATATTAAATTAATATATTTTATATCTATGTGTATATACAGCACTATATTATTGTTCTAATGATATATTAGTCAAAATTCTTTTCCTCCTATATAATATAACATTTGGGGACCTTTGCGAATAACCAATTCCTAAAATTCCCTTTGTAAAATTGAGCATCGGTGAATGTGAAGGTAAACAACATGCACATATCAAGACACAGATCCACTACAGCATCAGAGAAAATCCGTACCTGATGGTCGAATATGAGGGAGTCACCACGAGGTCGCCACCCGTGAAGGTTTTCTTCTCCGCGCACGTAGGTGCCGCTAGTGTCCAGTACGCGTCTCTGTCTGCGTTGTACGCCTAAAATAAATAATATATTAAAGATATATGTCATTGCTTGTGGCGGCGTCCATGCGTCGGGTTGTCTCTCTCCCTAAAATATGGTGAGGGGGCCGATGGCTGGCCATGCGTCATACTCGTGAACGGGTGCTACCTGGTGACTGGTCGTACTTGAATTCGTGTATGCGGTGATGTTAGTTATTTCGACTATGTATTTACGTGTTGTTCCCACGAGAATGTAAGTGCGTGATCCTATTTCACCATGCCTCCTGCTGATAGAGGACAAATAAATTGTTTTTAATTTATTTTACTATTATTTATTACTTAAGATGTCATGTGGAACATGGTGTAATGGTTGCAGCTCCTTACAAACGTTGTGGAAACAAAAAACTTGGCGATTAAAAAGAGTGGCGGAGAGTTTATTGCCAGTTTTTCTCTTCCGTTCTACGCCCTTGACTTGAGAACTGTCAGTAAATGTAAAATTAGAAGCATTTAATGTATATTTCTTTTTTGACGTTCATAAGTGTACCTATATAATAAATCATTTTTGACTTTTTTAAGTTATAGTTGTGATCAGCCTTCTGTGCCTGACACACATTATAGAAATTAGTAAGCTGTATTGTTTTTCACTTATGGTGTTTTGTAAAATTTAAAATATATATGTACAAAATTACAGTTAATATAGAAATAAGAGTGCTATCTCTCTCTGGACCTATGAACTTCGAAAACTCCTTATGAAAGAATGATAGTTAGAAAAGGACTTAGGTCGTAAGTGCTGTGTTCCATTGTCGTTTAGTAGTACAATTTGTAAAAGGTTGAATTGGCATAAAATGATTGATAAAACAGACTCAAAAACCTACCTGATGCGCCTTTCCTTTATTTTTTTTTAAATCTTGACACATTTTTATTCATTGTATATTCACTGTAAAGCTGGGTTAGTAATGATTAAAAACATACCTGGTTCTAGAGCGCGATGCAGGCTAAGTTCGTAGACGCCCGTAAGTCTGTCAGCCCGCGCCATCTTGGATCCGAACAACGCGCGTCGCAAAGAACGACCCGTGCGAGCTTCACGACCCACGACAACCACCGAAAGGTCTTTTGTCACTATGGCTGGGCGACCGCAGTTTTCGATCTATTTGCATATTATTACATTGTTAATGGCTCATAATATCTATACATATGTACATTTGTTTGGTTAATATGCTCATTTCAGGAATCGTATGATTTTGTGTAGGGTATTCAGAGCTCTAACTAACGCAGATAAAACTGTAGTGGCCCCTTATACATATTAAATAGTTTAAAATTGGTTAGTAAGCCTGATCAATATTGTTTTTAAAATTATATTTGAAAAATATTATTTCGTATGTGGGATCGACTATGTCACTTTGACAATTAACTTTCTTAGGAGGCATTTTTTCATCGAATTATCGTTTTGTTAGGAATTATGAAGAAAAATTAAAAGGTTTTTAAATCAATACTAATAATATCTTCAAAATTATGACGTTATATTAAATATTTGACATGTTCCTAAAATATCGACGATAAAATTAAAATTTTAGTATTACCTCTAGATAAGCGCTCAGTGTTATGTAGACAACTTCTCCATTGGCGCTAACTCGGTTGAGCAATGGAGACCCGTGAAGACTACTGTCCCATGCCGCTTCAAACCTTCGAAATAATCGACTTTTAATATGTTTTCTTAATTCATTAAACAATTTTATCATTAAACAATTTTATTATTAAACAATTTTATCATTAAACAATTTTATCATTAATCTATTTACCTGAATACGGCTCGATCGTCTAAGTTGGGTCGTTCCCCTGGGAATAGACCTAGGGAAAGGGCTCCATCTTCATCCCCATCTGTCGTGTCCTCGTTCGCCTCAGGACTATTGCGTATGCGACCTGCGACGGTGAGTTATTTACTAGTTAGTTATATAGGATGATACATTTTATTTATTAAGTTCACATATTTATTATTTCAAAATATAAAATTTAATAGTACAGAAGAATTGCAATAAATTAATCTTATTGAAACTTTTAAGTGCCCACGCACAAAAAGCGACTTCATTCGTTCTGCGCGTATGTGTGCGCGCACAACTCGCTTAAAGCTTGGAAGTAGTGCGTGTGTAATGTTGGATACCCGTTTGATTCACTGTTTATATATGTTTTGGGAAAAACATAAAAACAATTAATTATTTTTATAAATTCTACCCCATATTTTTTTTAGATGATTTTTCAAGATCAAGAGTACTGTCTAACTATTATGATGTAACTTCGTAACGTACAGAACTTTACAATCGGTTTCATGCATAATTTATTTGTATAAATTCGACTCCTGGGGACAAATATGATTTTAATTTGAATCTTACATGACGTGTTAAAAGGTTTTTACTATTTTTTATCAATTCAGATTGACATTTACTGGTTAATTTTGTATTAATCTATTTTAATTAAATATTTGTAGGGGTAAAATCAAATAATTTTCTTACCAACAACAAGCTCCCTGACATCAGTCCACTGAAGGTCCGACGATGGCTCATGGAGAATTGTGATGCGGATACGACGTTGAATACCTTGATGGAGGAGGAACAGCCCACGGCAAGGAAGATCGTCGCTATGTTCGAATACCTATGTATGTAAAATTTAATGTTATTGAAAGTAATCTATGTAAAATATATTTTCTATCGTCACTAATCAATAATCTGAAATTATTAAGTTTTAAAGGCTTGGTTTTAATTTCGTTCATTTTCCCACTAAACAAATTCATCGTTGTTTTTGACGTGACAACGTCTTATTATTCGATGGAGCCGGCTGCACGCACGAAAAAACATGACGCATGCGGCGTTACCTCGCTCTGAGGCGTTCCATTTAAAATTGACATAATTGTATTTATGCGTACAAATAAATGTAACTTGATCAATTCAATTGTGATTTCCATTTACCTCCTCTATATCCATACAAAATACCTATCAAACAAATATTTATTTTTTTTTTAAATGCAACCATCCCATCAATAGTTTTTTATGACGTTGTCACGTTCAACTATCGTCAGTCGACTTTACAGACAACCGATTTTTTATGGTTCGAACACACGATTGGTGAAGGGTCGCGTAATGGGTAATCGGGTTTAAAGAAAGCATTGTTAAGTGGCTATCTCGAACATAATCCGCTGTTTAGCTGGTATTTTTTTTCTGCTTAACAAAAATTTCTAGTATTTTTAATTTATCTTGTTTATTTTAATTGTATTTTTGTAACATTTGTTTACTTAAATTTTCATACGTTTTAGATAAAAAAAGTTTGTAACATATATACCGTAGTTAGTATTGTATACTAAATATACTATGTGTGATTAAAAAAACTACGTTTTTACATAAAAGTAGCTTTTAAATCCACTTCTTAGAAAAAACAATGTTTTTATCTGTTTGGTGATCGTTGATTTTTCTAATAGGCAAGTAGGTGATCAGCCAAAGATATCAAAAGTTCAACATTAACATTATTTAGTTCAAAATTAATATTAATTAGTTCAACATTAATATTATTTAGTTCAAAATTAATATTAATTAGTTCATCATTAATATTATTTAGTTCAAAATTAATATGAATTAGTTCAACATTAATATTATTTAGTTCAAAATTAATATTAATTAGTTCAACATTAATATTATTTAGTTCAACATTAATATTATTTAGTTCAAAATTAATATTAATTAGTTCAACATTAATATTATTTAGTTCAACATTAATATTATTTAGTTCAAAATTAATATTAATTAGTTCAACATTAATATTATTTAGTTCAAAATTAATATGAATTAGTTCAACATTAATATTATTTAGTTCAAAATTAATATTAATTAGTTCAACATTAATATTATTTAGTTCAACATTAATATTATTTAGTTCAAAATTAATATTAATTAGTTCAACATTAATATTATTTAGTTCAACATTAATATTATTTAGTTCAACATTAATAAGGCAGTTTTTGCCGCGCACAAACACTATGTGGAACCAGCTGCCCACTGAAGTATTTCCGAACCAATTCGACTTAGGGTCCTTCAAGAAAAGAGCGTACCAATTTTTGAAAGGCCGGCAACGCACTTGGGAGCCTTGTAAGTGTCCATGGGCGGCGGTACTTCTTAATATCAGGTGAGCCTCCTGTCCGTTTTCCTTTGTTTACATAACATAATAATAAACGCGTTAAAATTTCTTATGTACTCACAGCAGGCACGTATTCCCCACTAGGGGCCAGTTCGCAGATCTCGAACCAGACCAACAAGTCATGCTTGGAGTGCAGGTGCGAGGAGCAGCAAGGGGGCGCCACACTGGCTGCCCCCCATTTGGGGCTCCTCACGGGGGCAGATATCGGGATGGAGGGTGGCAACATTCGACGAGGGGGCGTACGACCCGCCACTGGACCGTCCTGTTTGGCATCCTAAAATAATAATTGAGATAATTAAATATAAAAAGCTACTGTACTAGAATTTGTTAAAAATATTAATTAAAAAATCATCTATATACTTTCCTTTAATTAGAACAATATTATATAAAAAAGAACAACATATTTATATATATACCTTATGTAAAGGATGTTGTTGATAATGTCCAAAAACTTCGAAGACAATCGGTTGGGTTTTAATATATTCAACGAACGATTTCGTTACTGGAACGGTAATCTGAAAAAATATTCAAACTTGTACAAATTTTAAAATTTCTAAGAATTCAATATATTTAAGACTCATACAGCAAAATTTCAATACAGTACAGTACAGTAAAAATTATATGTTAACACACAAAAAAACCATTAGCTTGAGCATTAAAGTAATACTGAATCAATCTTGTTAGTAATAAAGGAAGACCGTAATGTTATCTTACGTTTTGTACGTGGTAGAAACCAAGTGGCGTATTCTTGCCGGCATTTTTGACTGGCTCCGTTGAAAAGGCGTCTTCATTTCGATGCAAGAAGCTGAAATTACATATTTTCATCAATAAATATGAATTATTAAAAATACGTTTTTATACGTACTCGTACGTGTACGTATTGAAACAGCCAGCTTACACTGTCAGTTTCGAGTTCTGAATCCACCGATTTGGATCCCTACGGATACTTAATTCAGGCTCTGTAATTCTGATATAGCGCTTAATTGCGTCGTGGTGAAAAATAATGATGCAAGTCGAATAAAAAATATATCGAAAATATCAACAGACCTCCATAAATACTATTTATTAGTAGAAATATATTATCAAATTCGGTACAAAACATTGGCAATGCTCGATTTTCATTAATTATGCACTTTAATAATGAATAGGATAGGGATCGTTCTAGTAACGTCACGCAATTTTTGGATATTGACCCCCCCCCCCATGTAACGCGCCGTAACGTTTTTCTGTACCCAAGTATAGTAAAACGTTTCGTGACAACCAAGTGACTCTTTATACCTGAAAGTTACCATTATGTGGTGTAAAGTACTGGAAAGTCGAAAATAATATTAACAATAACGCTTAATTCACTCCCCGCCCCGCATAGTAACGTTTTAAAAAGGACCCCCCACCAAATTCGTTACGTAATACTTAAACGCTCCCATAGTAAAGATAAACAGATATATGGAATCGTCATTTTACAATTCGCGGGCAAGGTAAACGTATACTTGATCAAACTATCGTAGTAAAAGCAAAAGACCGTTCGTTCTCTACTGTGATTGGATTTTAATACGTACTTAAACTGACAGAAGACATCAGCGTAATCTGTGGACACGCTGTGGGCCTGGAGTACGGTCACTCGGAAGGTGAACTCCTTGCCCGGTGTCAAGTGCTCTGGAAGCTCGTCATCCTTCAGCTCAGACGCGAGAGAACTGTCTCCGCGTCCACTGTCTGCATCACACTCGGCAGCTGCTAGTTCTAAATATATTTAGTCATGATTTTTTTAATGAGTTTAAATATCAATCACTTTCTCAATAACTGTTTGATGAAGTCGTTATGTCAATGCATATTTTCAAGTTCACGTCAGAATATCAAGATATCTAAAAATATATGTAAAGAAGGGCGATGATGATAGTCTTTCTAATATACTACTAATATATATATATATTATATATATGTATACTATTTTAATAAAATCTTCTCAAACTGTCCTATGCTGAAACGGAAAGTAAACGTGTGCAACAATAGTTTAATAATAAAATTGTAAGTGTTATATAGTAATTATTATGTCAAGTACCGTTAATATGTGAAATGGAAGAACTGCCCTCGACACAGGGAATTCTAGTGTGGGGTTTATATTTTAACTAAACATCCTTTTTTATGTATAATAAAGTTTTTTTTTCATATATTATATTCTACATAAAAATATAAGTCGATATACATCATACACAACCAACAGTATAAGGCAATATTCAAAACTTCGGCGTTAAAATTTTCGTTATTTTTTGCAGTTACTAAACTATCGGCGAGAAAACTTGACTTCCTTGATATAACATATAGCGTACCGGAAGTGCTATGATTCATTTCCAGAAATTGCATTATTTTGAGCTGCCTGGTAGACTATGTAACCTTTAAACTGTGGCAGTCTTATAAGAAATTAATGTAACCAATTTAACTAACTTCAGCTTAATTTAAAAAACAACAAAATCAGCTTCGATTCTCCACTCCAAGACAAATCACGCAATATTTTTAACAATCAAACACGCATTTTTGAAATATTTTACAACAATGAATATCACCTTCAATCTTAATGTTGGAGTCCTGATCAGGCCTATCTTCTAAATTAATAGCGTTGTTCTTGTCTATGGTTGACAAAGTCTTCAATCGTGACCGAGTGGGCACGATGTCGTCATCGAATGAGATCTTAGCGGACTGTTTGACACCCGCTACGAAATCAGCGTTATCTGTAATGAATTCCAAAATATTCTTCTGTATAGCTAAAATTATAGAATTCCATAAGTTTTTTTTTCTACACCTAAACGGGATTAATTATCATGAATCATAATGCTGTATAAAGACATGATTTTAGATCCGGTGCGATTTAGAGAAATGTAAGAAAAATACATGTTCCCTTGGAAAAAACATTAAAATTTAAAAAAAATATTATTTTTTTCTTGTAGCGGTTAGGTATTACTTGTAACCACCTACTAAATAGCGGAGGCTATTTTTCACTAGCTATCGGAACTAATTAAAAGTCGGATGCAAAATAATAACTATTAATTTATTGGCGACGCTAGCCTAACATTACAATAATAATTGTGCACAGCGAACGATGTTATGCAAGTGAATATTTTCAAACAGAATTGACCAGCTTTTATATGAAAACAATTTTCTGACGTAGCGGTGGCGTGATCCGATGCTGCGTTTGAACTTGATATCTTACTCGCCTGCCTACTCGCCACATTCTGATGATTTTTTAAGGTTTTCTGATGCTATAGTACAATAGTATAAAATGCGTTACTTTTTTCGGCGTCGACTACCGCCTGCACGGCTACTCTGAGGTAGCCCTTCACGTCTCCCTTCTCGTTCACGATCGCGACCTTGTGAATGAGCGGAACCGGGTACAGGAGGTTCGAGAGGTATACAAAGCTCCTGCAAAAGGATAAATGCTATGATGAGCGAGTAACAAGTACTTCTTGCACATGTGGGGTAAAATACACGACCGCTATTCATATATGAGATTAAAAACTTCAAAATATCATGTAGGTTTGTGGACTTAAGGTCAAAAAGTCAATATATCACTATGTGATCCTTTATCATCGGTATTTAACAGCACATGGTATATCGTCAGACTTTTAGAACCAGTAACAATGAAAATTAAGCAGTGTTGGCCTAGTGGCTTCAGCGTACAACTCTCATCCCTGAGATCGGAAGTTTGATCCTCGGACTGCATCAATGGACTTTCTAACTAACATTCGTTCGAACGGTGAAGGAAAACATCGTCAGGAAACCGGCTTGCCTTAGACCCAAAAAGTCGACGGCGTGTATCAGGCACAGGAGGCCGATCACCTACTTGCTTATTAGATTGACAAATGATCATGAAACAGATACAGAAATTAGAGGTTCAGACCCAAAAAGGTTGTAGCGCCACCGATTTATTACTTTATATATTTAATGAAAATTATCATAATTACGTGACTTTAGGAGCTTATTAATTTTAATTTATTATTAAGGAATCTATACTAAATTTAAAATCAGCGTACGCTAGATTTGCGCTGATACTGTAAATATATCGATAGCAGTACCGGATTCGATCAGTTTTGCATGGTCACAAAGTAACAACACTACGGCAATTCAAGAATTATATCAAAATTAACAACAATATCCATCGAGATCGCTATATATACGTAATTCAAAGAGTTTGCTGTTTAACAAATTATAACAAGTTCTCTCCACACTAGTCTAGCTTCTCCAAACCGCCACGTGTGACTCATAGAAGTATGCGTCGAACGAGTTATCTTGCATTACCTAAACTACGTACGAACTACGGCAAAAAATGTTTACCTACGAAGGCGCACAGCTGTATAATAAACTACACACAGATATAAAAAATATTACTTCTATCAATTCATTAAAATCGAAGCTAAGTGAATATGTTAGACAAAATTACTTTTAAATTCATTTCTTATAATTACTTTTAATTCATATTTCTTTGGTTACTTTTATTTTTAAGTTTATTGCATGTACGGCTCTTTTACTGTGATTTTTTTTAAAACGACTACAATGTTATGTTAATCTAAAGTATTATTCTCATGTTAGTGAATTTTTTTTGTCTTTCTGAGAAATAAAGTCTTTAAACCTAAAGTATGGAAAATATTAATCATATTATGACTTACCGTCCAACAAGACGGAACCAGGGGAATCTATCGTAGAATGGATCTCCACCGGTCACAGATTCGATATTGTGATCTGGCGATGTCGGAGAGAGCTCTGCCTCGTTGTGGTACATCTCACGCATCAGCTCCAAGCGTTGTCTGTTAATACAAAACCTTTTAAAATCAGCTTTTCTGAAAGTACCAGGGTCATAAGATCCGGCTGCAAGATTAGTGCGTTCATCGGTTATTTGCTAAAAACCATTTTTTTAAGAATATTTATGATGATATCTAACAAGTCGCCTATCAAAATTTGGTCGTATTATTATAAATTGATTTTTGAAAAAAAAATTCGTTCACTTGTTTTTTAAATAAAATATCATAGCATTCGACGCATGCGCAAAGGCTTATAAGCGTCGCACAGCCGGCAATCGCTACCTCGTCTGTTAAAACATGTTACGCGTAGATATATAAATATAGATAAACATTTGGTTTTGGCAAATAACCGATGAACACACTAATCCTGCAGCCGGATCTCGAACTATTAAGAATCCGCAAAACTAGAGATAAGCTTAAGTGGGAACTAACTCTCCAATCTGTCACAATTTGACAGACGAGAGGAAAAGCTGTAAACATATAATCTAAGGCTTTGAGCGGGAATCAAACTTAATTTGACCTCGGATAAGACTCAATATAACATATATGTTAGTAGTGTTAGTAGATTTTAATTGAATTTGGTTCCTCGAGATTCTCCTGGCTAAATATATTAAATATATGATCTGAACGGATATAGACGTATATTTTCACAAAGAATACAAATTGTCATTTAGTACATGCCTTAACACAATTATACAAAATTTGGGTGCAATAACTATGCTCTAGTCTAATACTAAGCTTCAAGTTTTTGCCACAGTCATACATATTAACCAAAACAATGGCCCGGAACATTAAAAAGTTCCTGTATTTTCCATTTAGCTACATTTTCAATAACTTTAATATATTTAGCCATTTTGGGGAACTTTCTAGAATGCGGTACATGCATAAGTTCAGTCTAGCTAAGTTAAGGCACATGCGAACACAAATGAACACAAACATTGCAAACAATTTTGGACTTTTATCTCCCAAAAGATTTCCCATATGACGCCACGTGCTTATAACCTAAAAAGCTATTTTAAATATATACAAGATCCGATTGGTAGACAGATAGCGAAGCCTCGAGTACTGTGCAATGGTTAACATTGAGTAGGTAGAAACAAAACAGGTATCTTTGCCTATTTGATCCCCATTATGCGGCTCCCAGGTTAAGAAAATTAAAGCGGCCGCACTGCTATATTCAAAGTATAAATTGACTTATACTCTGATTTTTAATTCCGTAGAATTCTGACAGCTATCATTTTTTGACATGTCAGAGATGGCAAACCTTTTTCGCCGGGCACAATTTTAAATTTCAATACGAGTCTGAATATCTGACTCTATACATACATTTTATTTGTTAGTGAATGTATCCATTTCATTAAGTGCGGTACTCAACATTTGAAAGTGGTTGTACGGCGAGTGATAATTACGTCCCTTTTCATCACATACAGTAAAAAACGCACACGTAAAGATAGCATTTTTTTAAAATGTTTACTAAACCTGGAATTAGTAGGCAGTGATGCCAGCTAAAAAATAAAATAAAGTAATTAAAGTGAATTCGATATATTCTTCTTGACATTGAAATATTTGTTATTTTTGTATTAGGTCACTTGAATAAGTAAATATAATATTAAGATTTACCTTTTTGTAGGTAAAACATAAAACATACCTTGCATTTTATTTTATTGCCCTCAAATGGGTCAAATTTGTCCCATTTTCGGTGGAGAACTTTTTTAGTAGCAACATTTATGAAATGTCAGAATTCTACGGAATGAAAAATTTGAGTATTGAAGCGACAAGTATATAAATGTTATGCCATTTTGTTTCGCGAGCAGTGCGACCGCACAATATCTAATCAATCTAGCGTTATCTCTGTCCAAATGCCAATACATCGCTGTATTGTTTCTCCCCTGAGGCAGCACAAACCTCGAAGGTAACAGGTTGGCTAGTGACAGTCTGGTCTGTTGCGCACACGCAGAAATGCACTGCAATAGATCGTCTTGTTTCGCTTGTATGGGGGGCGACGGCGGACGAATCGTCGGTGTCGGCTCGTCATCTTCAGAACATGCCGACTCGTTCATGTTGTATATTTGACGCATTAGCTCCAGACGACGTCTACGAAAAATATCTTTGCTAACTAACCTAACCAAACGATGCGTAGAGTTTTGTTGAAGGATCCTAACGCTTGCGAATGTATTTGTGTTAATCATGTTTATGCCTTTTTAATATATACAAGATAAAGCGATTAAATGAAAAAAGCCGCAAATTAATCAGCGCTATGAGGCGTCGCTAGACCAAGACCCGACTTATACATGTATACAAATATTTTATAATAAAAGCGTCTACACACGGCCCTAACATCAGAGGCAATATCGGGGGAGTGGTGGGGGGGGAGTACTCTAGATCAATTTTTATCAACCCAACTGCTACTGCCGTTTTGAACTACGTGCTGATTTCATCCCCACCACCAATGTCCCGATATCGCCACTGATTTTAGTGCCGTGTGGACGCTTCAATGTAAAGTGCAGCATTGATATTCGTTGAAACATAAAGTGCTTTAAATAAATATTATACGAAAAATAAAAGTAAAATAATAGAATAATACAAATAAATGCAACAAAAATATTGTAAATAAATAATGTAATGTGTTACGAATTAAAAAAAATATATCTTTAGTATCAGATAATTTAGTTTTCTATATATGTCATAAGGGTTAAATTCTAATTTAAATTACAACTAGATCACACAACTAAGTTTACACAAATTTACTTACCGTTAAACCAAACATTCTTAATTTAATTTATAATTTCTACAAACATCGGTAAGGGAATACTATAAATAGGAAAGCGTAGAAAATTTATTTTGCAACAACAAATTTTTGCACGACTGTATGTAATATTTTGATGGGATTTTAATTAATAGTTAGAAGTATTCTGAGACAATTGAAACGCTGATGAACAAATTATCTATGTAAGAATGTCCCTCATAAATAAAAAATCCTATAAATTGCCGCGCACCACCACTAAGTGGAACCAGCTGCCCACTGAAGTATTTCCGAACCAATTGACTTAGGGTCCTTCAAGAAAAGAGCGTACCAATTCTTAAAAGGCCGGCAACGCACGCGCGAGCCCTCTGGCATTGAGAGTGTCCATGGGCGGCGGTATCACTTAACATCAGGTGAGCCTCCTGCCCGTTTGCCCCCCGTTCTATAAAAAAAAATTGGCACTTACCGCAGTTTCTCCAATGTCCAGTAGTGCGTTGCCCCATTTTTGGTATCAGTGACTTCGACGGCCACCACAGTTGGAGCACTGGGGCGATATTCGTCATCTGCATCATCACGCGGTGCCAACTCCGCCGGTAAGGGTGAAAATGGTGTATCGGTGAGGAGCGTAAATTGGAATTGAACTTTCTTTCGTAGTTCTACCGATATCGCGTTCGCTTCCTGTTATAATTATATTTTTATTTTAAAGTAATGAAACATTAATATACCTAATAATAATATAAAAAACGATAATACATATTTATAATGTTTGAATGAAAACTATAGCCAAAATGGATTAAATAAAATATACGACGAACATTTTACAAAGCTAGTTTTAGTATAGGGTAACATTATCTTTAGTTAAAAAAATCCTACATTTATTTTTTTAAATTAACAATACAATTATATTCTGTCGGTGTTAAATAACAAGAAAATAATCAGTGAAACAAAATTTTTGGCAAGTAGATAATACTGAAGTAAATTTTCTTTCGTCAAAGTGAGGGTATGTCGCTATGGTCCCTATTCGTAACTATAAAAATAATGTTATTTTTAGGGTAATACTTTTATCTTTTCATAAAAATGGTAATCAGAACAGAGGTTTTTTTAGACCAGAACTAAAAAATAGAACAAATCCAGCTCTTAAAGGGCTAAATTAACATTCCGACATAGCGTTACAATTATTTACTCGACTTTAATTAGCTTAATTACTTTTTAAAATTTAAACCCATTTTAGAGTACATATTCATTAATGACTATAGAATCAACAAAATTGTTAATTTTAATTCTGTTTTGGTTTGACTAAAAAGTTCTTTAGAACATTCAAAATTTCAAGAACACGCCAAAACATTTCATTACTTAAAATGGCGATGTAGCAATTATTCCAACAACGTACTGGGAACATATAAACAAACGTTTCGTGTTTCTTAAATTACCCTATCACATTATATTTCAAGCAAAAAACATGTCCGAAATTAAAATCCAATGCAATACAGTACATTATAGACAAATATGCTACTCCATCGTCGATACGACTAATCTGTGACCGTTTCGTGTCACGTGACTTATAAAAATCTATATTTTTTAACAAATTTTTGATAAATTATATTTATGAGATCAGATATTAACAACCCTTTTAATGTCAATTCAAAGACACAATCATGTTCAAAGAAACTACTTTCAATAACGCTTTTTTTCCATTTCAAATAGCCTATATCAGAAAACTAAAGTTGTTGAACCATTCTTGTACCCAAAGAATAGTTTACATTAAGAAAATCAATAAATTTAAATAAACCCATACCTTGAGGAAGATCGCGTTGCCCCAGAGATCGTCCCGTAGCGATGTGAACTGGTGGTACTTCCACTTGCGGAAGGCCCACGCGGCCAGACCCACCTCGCGAGCCGACCAGCACTCTGTCTCGAATAATGGGTTCACTATAAACATAAATGTATGTTTATACGAAGATGGAAAACTAAAAAGGGGATTGCTAGTGAAAACCAAAATAATAAATAATTATTTGTTAAATGAAATTCTTTTACTGCCAAAATTATTAATGTACGGAAGAGATAAAGTCTTTTAACACACAAGAGTGCTCCCTAGACTAGCGTTTGATCAATTTGCATCCCTTCAATTAGTATTATTTTTCTTAAATTTGTCCTTTAAAGATAGGAAATGGAAAAGCTTACGCCTAAAACATACAAGAGAAATATTGAAAATTCCCTTTAAAAAACCTGACGACTTGATTGACTGTCTAAAAAAAACAAAAAGGGAGGAAAAAATTAAGAAATAAATAAAGAATGAGATGATAATGTGTTTTTCCTAAATGACAAATGAGCTGTGACATTTTCCGTGACTTACCAAATATATCTTCATCATTGTGGAAATCTTCGGGGGTGTACGAGCTGTACATTGACATGGTGACGCTCTGTTCTTCCACTTGACGCTGAAGAGCATCTATACGGGCTTCGTAGTTCTGAAAAATAGGTAAGAACTTGTGGTTATTTCTCTCATCCACGTTCGTATCTTAGTAAAGTATTTTTAAATTTTGAACCATTCAACAGTAAGCTTTTTCGTCAAGTTATCTTTCGGTTACCAACGTCTGTTTGGAAAATTATGGTAAATTCTACAAAAGGAGTGTCAGATGGGCTGTCCCAAAATCTTTGACCTTATAATGGCTGGTATATTATAAGTAACTGTGCTCTATTTTTTTTAATATTAATTTTACCGGGAAACACCAAATTATAATTATACTACATTAACACATTATTCCTATATAAATGCTAGGGATAGAACAATATATAGGAGAAATGAAAATAATAGAAAAACCTTTCTCTGCTCCTCAAACTGTTGGTCGGCATGTTCCTTCTCCTTGCGGAATTGTTCTTCCAACGCACATAACCTCTTCTGCATCTCTTGCTTCAAATCAATGCCTTGCTTTTCAAGCAGCTCACACTGGGCGAAGTCCCAATCCACATTTTGATTTTCGGTGGTGTCACTGTCTTCTACGAAACAAAATTTATCTTCTAAATATTCTAAATTCCCTTCTAAATATGGGATTAGGGTAAAATTTGTAGTCGACTTGCATTAAGCTAAGGTTTTGTGATGTAATCAGACTTAACAATTCAAGTTCAGAATATTGCTTCATTCCGCTTTATGGTAGGTGTGCCCCAAGGGTCATAACTGTGTCCTGTTCTATTTACCTTAGTTATTAATGATAACACATATGAAAAAAATGGATGGCCAAATTTCAACTAAAAATATTATAGTATTAAGTTACTTTATAAAATTAACAGAAAATCTTTGCTATCCATCTTTTCTAAGTACATTTTAAAATCATAGTATTTACCATAAAAATGATTGTATACTCACTCTCAACAACTCCGGGTGTATCAGCAAGCTTTTTGTTGCTAACCGGTTCCTCCCGGGGTTGACTCGGATCAGTGAAACGGAATACGTGGTTCTTACCCAGAATCACTCGGGATCCGGTCTTAAGTATTATGGGTTCTGTCACCTAAATTATAACAATAACACTATGAGAAAAGTTTCAATACACCAAAAATATATTTCTAGAAATTAAGAACATTACACAGATTACATTTTCAAGTAATCAAATGGTTAGAGTATATGGTGAATAAAGATACGATTTCTGCAAAAATGATTTCTAGTTACAAAAACAATTATCAATTTAGATATGTGACATGAAATCTTTCAAGCCCACAAAAAGGCTTAGACTTAGACTACCAAAAATAGATCTCGTTATTCGAACTCATTAAAAGGCCGGCAACGCACTCGCGAGCCCTCTGGCATTGAGTGTCCATGAGCGGCGGTATCACTTACCATCAGGTGAGTCTCCTGCCCGTTTGCCCCCTGTTATATAAAAAAAAATCATAAGAAATTCAAATACCTCTCTTCCATTCACATAGACAAGAGCCCCACTATGCGGTATAAGACAGATAACGCCATCCGTGTTCTCGAAAATACAATGTTCACTGACAATATGAGATCCGGATAATTGTATATCCTGTGGTACGTTCGCTTCGGCTGTTCCCACGCGGGTTAAACCTGTCAAAAAATATCATAGATTGAATTACGAAAGTGAGACAACAAAATAGAAATGTATGAGAGTGAATAGGACAAACATTTTGTAATGTTTTTCGTGTGTACTTCGTCGTTAGCCTTTCAAAGTTATATTGAGGTCTGAAGCATTATTGTTGATTTTTTTTATGTAATAGGAGGCAAACGGGCAGGAGGCTCATCTGATGTTAAGTGGTACCGCCGCCCATGGACACTCACATTACCAGAAGGCTCGCAAGTGCGTTGCCAGCCCTTCAAGAATTAGTACGCTCTTTTCTTGAAAGAACCTAAGTCGAATTGGTTCGGAAATACTTCAGTGGGCAGCTGGTTCCACATAGTGGTGGTGCGCGGCAAAAACTGCCTTAGAAAACGCTCAGTTGCGAAACGACGGACGAGGTGATACGGATGGTATTTTGTATTTTACCTTGACGTCAAATTATAATCTTGCGGAAGTGCCTTGGAGTGCTTGATGCACAGAAATTATTTTTTTGTTAGCAGTTAAGGGATAATATAATGTATAACATGGCTGAAAACGTTGAAGAAAAGGAAAAAGTAGCTTAAATCTATTTCGAAGTAAATCTTAAGATAGTATTGTCTTTGATTAACATTACCCTTACACATTTAAAGAAAAACGCTTTTTACCGGATTAAAGTTATGTATTATTATAAATTTACAACTATTTGACATAATTTTAAATTTATCCGACGTTTCGCGTGCTTTACAGCGTGCGTGGTCACGGTGAAACGTCGGATAAATTTAAAATTATGTCAAATAGTTGTAAATTTATAATAATACATAACTTTAATCCGGTAAAAAGCGTTTTTCTTTAAATCTTAAGATTATTGTTTTCCATACCTATATGATGAACGAACATTATGTTACCTTAGTTTATAATCAAAACATTTAATACAAAATGGCTTACCGTCTTTGATATAGTAAATGAGACACTCGGACAGATTTGGGTCCTCATTCAAATTCACCAAATGTGGTGTCTTCTTGGGCGAATAAACACCAACAGTAATGCCTTCCTTGACAGCAAGACCCATTTCAGCAAATACAGCTTCCCGTTGCACCCGGATTTGCTCGGTACGTTTGAGTTTCTCTTCCCATGTCTCATTTAGTTCTAAACAATAGAGAGAATATACAATTTAGTCAATAATAATTAACCTAGTTTAAAAAAGATGGTTAGTTTTTAATTTCCTTAAAAACCGTTTTTTTGCCTTAATTTCGTCACTGTGTGACACAAATTTCTTGGAAAAGGAGTCGTTATAAGTATTTACCTGAAGTAAAGTGAAGTTTTTTTATGTTTTCTCTTTTACAGGAAACATACAAGAAAGACTAATTGCAAACTTTCTTTCGCTTAAGGGTTAAGTCATACGCTCTAGCCTAAACTGCTCTTCTGAACAAACCCAAAAATGGGTTCGGGATTTGTATGGGTTCATTTTAAACCTGATACTTACAAACTTCCAGAACGCTTAATAGGTTTCCTAACTTGTTGAAATATCGGAAAAATTCTAATGAAACGTCAATAAAATGACGAAGGTTCGCTTGCTTACAAAAGTTTTGAAGAGGGTATTTTGTTGAGGAATATTGAACTATGAAAATATTTCATGAGTTAAAAATTTTCCTTATAACATTAAAATGATATTCTGAAAACATTTAGTAAGACAAACATTGGACAAGCTTAAAATGAAAAACTCATTTCGATGGAAAATTTAAGTCTCTTTACAATTTAGCGATAAATCTGAGCGAATGTAGTTATTTAAATCTTATCTTAATATATATAAATTACCTGTCACGTTGTTTGTCCGCTATGGACTCCTAAACTACCAAACCGATATCAATCAAATTAGCGCACCGTGTGCAGTTTCATCTAACTTAAAAGATAGGATAGCTTACATCTCAATTTATACCCGCAATATTATTTTATTGTAAATATTTGTTTATTATTTAATAGTCACAATTCTAACAGATGGCGCTGTGTTGAAAGTACCAACGTTTCGCATAAGCTACAATTTAATGGCATAACTACCAAAAGCATGGTGGTCCCCATGTTCTCCTACCGTTTCCCTTGAATAGTTTACTACTATGTAATATAATAAAAACCTTAGCCACAGCAACGCTTGGCCGGTCTGCTAGTAGTTGTATATTTCTCAAAACTTACCAGCAATAAGTTTCTCAGAAGCCTGCAGCTGATCAACCGCCTCTTCTGCAATCGTTGTTGCTGCACGAGAAAGCTTCGGCGATAGCACTTCTTCCTCATTCTTTTTGCGCATCGGTGAAGGTTCTCCTGTTTAAACAGAGATGGTAGAAAGTTTCTTGACGAACAAATATGTTTTTACTAAGATATGTTTAATTTTGTTATGAAGAATTTGTGTCGCTTCATTGTGTTTAGAGATCGAATCACAATCAAACGACATGTCTTGTTCTCAAATATAAAATATTTTGTTTTAATGCACAAATTATGCAGTTTAATATCCATAATTCGGAGAAAAAATCTCCGACACAGTAAGCGGATATGACGTCACTATTGTGACACTAAAAATGTCGGTACACCTAAAGCATCATCATGCAATTATATGTTTTGAGCCATTGAAGCGACGATACAAGATAGGAAATTATTTCGTTTGCGACTTGATATCGATCGATATTACGATACAAAAATTAACATCTAAAGGCCAATAGTTTTCAAACTAATATTAATAAAGCCGCGAACGAAATTGCATAGATTTAGAAATATTTTGTTTAAAATCACAAATATACAATTCGATACTATATACCCAAGTGATAATTCTAAAACGCCACAAGCTTCGGAGTGCGTTTTGCTCTGTGGGTTGCCAGTTTTTTTTTTATTTCCCTGGCATGAGGCAAAGCGGTACAGGTGGGGTGTACATATGCAAAAGCCTCTTTACTTACTGGTCTCTTTCTTTTCATAAACGACTCTACCGTCAGGTCCTTCGCGTTTGAAAACAAAATTAACCATGGTTAGTTAATACCGGGTATGTTGTGGCGATACTATACTAACACATTCACAATGCTCACATGACTAAGCTTATCGCCACAGATTAAGCGATTTTTGACAGATTCAAACTTGACAACGTAAATACCCTTCATATGGTAAATAAATTAACAGAACAATTGTCACGATTCAGTTGTTTTTAATGAGAAAAAAACCATTCCAATAACTTTGCATTTATATTGAACGATGCATTTAATAATTTATACGACGAATTTAAAACGTGTCTTCCATAGTATTTTTTTTGCAAATCCGTTTTTTCTCTATTGAATTACTATTTCCTTTTAAATGTCTTTTTATATAATAATTGTTAAGTGTGTGTCATGTTTGTGTTTAAATGTGTAGTCCATTTTTGGATTCTAAGTATGTGTGTCTAGAATGTGGGAATATTGAAATCAAATAAATAAAAACATTATATAACAATAAGATTTTTTAGTTTTCCCTTGCTCATTGAAATATATTTGACACATATAAATTATTACTAATTAATTAAAATAAAAACTTTTCTTTATTTCGCATAATGAGGACGCACCAAAACACATTCACGTATACGTACAGTTCGTACAAATCTGTCAATAATCGATCAATCAAATGGCCGCAGAGTAAAAATATAACTGACCTTCCTCAACGTCGATGCCTTCAGCCTTGAGCAGCTCTCGGAGCTTGAATATCTCTTCTTTGAGCTCTCGAATGAGTTTCGCGTTCGCGTCTTCGTTGACCACGGCTTTGCAGACAATTTGCTTGGCGCGATCGGCATATCTATAGACAAGTGAAGTTTCTCCATAAAAATTATGAATCCATAAAAAAAGACTAACACAAGCAATGTTACTTACATGCGGTATTTATAAATCAATTATTGAACCTAATTACAAATTGGCAATTAACCTATCATTGAATAAATAAAAAATACTGAGTTTTTACTTTTATCAGATTTTTTGACATGATTTTAAGGCAATTAGAGAATGCAAATCCAATCATTTTCCCTCTGTGACTCCCAAACTATCAGAGTGCAGCAAGTCTCTCCCTTCTCAGCCGAATCACCGTCCGATCTTTTAGGTCTGGGCCTCAGAGTTCTGTATCCGATTCATAATCTTCATTTCATTCATTCTTTTACTCACGATGTTTTCTTTCACCCTACGAGCGAGTGAATACGTACATAGACAGATTATTACTGCATAGCCGGGGTTCGAACTTACGACTTCAGGGGTGAGTATTTCGACTATGTATTTGCGTGTTGTTCCCACGAGAATAATAAGTGCGTGTTCCTATTTCACAATGCCTCCTGCTGATAGACGACAAATGTTTGTTTTTAATTTATTTTATTATTATTAATTACTTAAGATGTCATGTGGAACATGGTGTAATGGTTGCAGCTCCTTACAAACGTTGTGTAATACAAAAAACTTGGCGATTTAAAAGAGTGACGGAGAGTTTATTGCCTGTTCTTCTCTTCCGTTCTACGCCCTTGATTTGAGAACTGGCAGTAAATGTAAAATTAGAAGCATTTAATGTATATTTCTTTTTTGACGTTTATAAGTGTACATTGTGTTACCTATATGAATAAATTATTTTTGACTTTTGAGTGTTAAGTGAGTAGGAAGTACTAAATTTGTCACAGTTTCTCTGTTTATCAAATTATTATTAACATTTTTGTATTTTCTCACAATCTACGAATATCAATCAAATATTACCAGAAAATCTTAGCAAGTTTTCAGTTCAGAATATATAATATATACCATACCTGAGTGTACTTAATGTTTCATCATAGTTGATGTCAGCTGGCGAAATGGCGGCTATCATGGCCGTCTTGGAGTTTCCACCAAGATTTTCACGAAGCAACCAAGTCAGGACCGAGTCACGGTACGGTATGAAGTCCGCTTTCTTCGATTTTTTACTCTTGGACGCCTGAATATTAGGAATACGTATTGAATAACTTTTATAGTAAAGGAATTTGGATTGTGTTCTGTGTTATATCGTTAGTTTTATTAACGCGAAAAATATTTAAATTAGAATTTAATCATTACATAATATATTAAATTAATAAATAAAAATAAATCAATGGCACTACAACCTTTTTTAGGTCTGGGCCTCAGATTTCTGTATCTGTTTCATGATCATGTGTTAATCTAATAAGCAAGTAGGTTATCAGCCTTCTGTGCCTGACGCATGCCGTCCATTTTTTTAGGTCTTAGGCAAGCCGGTTTTTTAATGTTAAATGCGCACATAGAAAGAAAGTCCATAGGTGCACAGCCGGGGATCGAACCTACGACCTAAGGGATGAGAGTCGCACGCTTACACTGATCATATATGTATTACATTTTATCATGTGTTTTTAATCTTAAAAACTATAATTTTATTCAATAACATATTATGAAACGATATAGTCCGTTTGTTATATCGTATATATATATATAGGTATATAGTGTATGAGTTAAGCAAAAATGCATTTTTGAAGAGGGCTATTACTAGAGTCCTGTACTTTTAGCGGAAGCATAGCTTAAGAATAATTTTGACATCTGTACATTTGACCAATATTTATTGAATATTAGCTAAGCCAAACTGTGCATTAAAAAGTGAATCATGTTATAAATGATATTAATTGTCACAGAATTATTAGTCCAAATCCAAGCTAGCGTTAGTAGTAGTTAAAATTTGTGGACGAGACGGCCGATAACTGAGATAATAAATAGGTAACTATGCAATTATACTTTTACTAATAATTCTGTTATATAGATCTGAATCACGCAATCAAACATACAACTTACCGACTATAGATATCCACACAAGATGCATCAAACATTCGAAAATAGATTTTAGCTAGCTTACAATGATTCAATCACACGCAACAATAACAATTCATAACTAAACAGCTAAAAGTACTAATTATTTAATTCAAACAATTTAGTATAAGATCCCGCTATACAACGACCTTCACCGAGATGCTTATTTAATGAAACTTATTTTATATTTAATTTAATATGTCAATAAATATAATCCATATGGGTTGCCTAGCAAATTTCAGTCCAGAGTATGTTTAATTAATATTTAAAAAAAAAATTTTTTTTATAATTAGCATGTAGTAAATTTTTTGAACTTTTTTCAATCAATATTTTTAATCAGGGTAGTATTATATATGTATCACTATAACCTGCTTTTATACTAAAGATGTATATATACTTTAGTGTCACATAAAAAATATACACATAAATAATTAATTGATTAAAAACAACCTAACTTTTGCATATTCTATGGGCTTCATACTTTCGATTGGTATAGAATTTATCTAATAATCATACCGGTGAAATGTTTAAAAAAATATTTTTTTTTTAAATTAATTAAAAATACTCTGGACTGAAATTTGCTAGGCAACCCATATGGATTATATTTATTGACATATTAAATTATATATAAAATAAGTTTCATTAAATAAGCATCTCGGTGAAGGTCGTTGTATAGCGGGATCTTAGACCAATTTTAATGCTTTGTCCGTAATCAGTATTATGTTTTGTTTGTCACTTATAAATAAAATTTTGTATTTTATGTTTGTGTTAAATATCTTCCGTTTTTGGCTATTATGTATATACTATATATGGCTATTTAGACAATGTATAGATTTCTTAGGAAATATCGTGTCTAATAAAATTTATTTTACACATTTCCGTGCGATTTTAGGAATTACATACAATTCCGAATTATATACATATACTAGCTGCCCCCGCGAACTTCGTTTCGCCTTCGTGATTTTTTTAGTGAGGCTACCTTTTTACTGGCAAACACATCGAATAGTTTGCTACCCCAGATAGACTATTCGCTTTTTCGAAATAAAAACTTTCTAAAACAATTTTTTTTTAAATTTTTACTTCATAAACACCTAAATATTTAGGGAATAAATATTTTAAAAAATCCTGTAAATTTAATAATAATAGAATCTAATTTGGGCTTAACTATGTAATAGTATAAGGCCATAGTCAAGCATGACTCTTGTGAAAAACAAAACAAGTTTTGTCTCCTATTATCCATGAGGACCGCAATATCTTTACATAAAGACTTTAGAACATGTACTATTAGCTGCTTTTGACAACTTCAATAATGACTAAATCTGAAGAAGTAGAGGTGGCTATGATATGACGTGATATTGGCAGTAAAAAAATGATTATTTTATATAATTTATCATTCTCATAAACATATATAAATATAAATCTTCTGTGCATGTGTTTTATAATCCTTTTAAACATCTGAACCGATTTTGATGATAATTTTTGTGTGTTTAAGTGGATTCGAGCATGGTATAGATTTTTTGTCGTCACTGTAAATTCTAAAAAAATATGTTTAGTGATAACGTAAAAAAAAATTATTAATAAAAATTATAAGTTGTATGTAACTTACAATTTCGGCGAGAGCGGATATAACTTTCCCCAGCGTAGTAAGGGACTTGTTAATATTCGCGCCTTCTTTGAGCCTAGTCCCTTTCGCTCCAGTAGAATCAGCTCGTTCCGAACCAGCTAAATCCACTAGAGATATTTTCGACACCTGAAAATAATGAAATTATGTTTATGTTTAAAGAACTTTATTTCTCATTACAAAAAATATATGTTTTATTACATGAGAAACTTAATATATACGAACGAGATACACGTCGCCATCAGCCGTCCCAATTTTAGTCTGCTAGGCTCATTCTAATATGTATCTTTAATGCCCTTTTGAATTGGTTAAACGCGTTAGTATTACGAATTATATACGGTAATTGATTAAATATAATATTTGTTTTTAAAGACAATTCACACCAATTGACCGAGTCCCATGCTAAGCTGTGTGTTATGGGTACTAGGGAACGGATATACATACATATAAATACATATTTAAACACCCAAGACCTAAGCACAACACAAAATGCTCATCACATCGATGTTCGTCTCAGCCGGGGATCGAACCCGGGACCCATGGATTCGCAGTCAGGGGTACTATCAACTAGACCAATGAGTCGTCTTAATAGATTATTTATATTATTACTTAATAGACTTCTTCAAATAATTTGTACGCGGCTTCGGCAAGATAAGCAAACTCGCTCGACGAGTATTGCGTGTAGTGGTGTGTTTGTTTTTTTTTTAACAATAAGCTACTATGGAGAGTTATTTAATTTTTTTAAATTAAGATACAGGTGCTATAAACATATAGCTGTTTTACCGTCATAATATTGGTTTCGGTAGATTTTCTTAACAATAAATTTCAGAAATGAAGCATGTCTTTGTAGTAAAACCCAAAGTTCAAATCCTTTTTATAGTTAATTAAACAGTAATTGTTTTACAGAGATTTGAAAGAGATAGATTTCTACTAAGACATAGGGCCCATGCTTTTAAATCAACCAAAATTAATGGTAATTTATCCAAGAATGATCTAAGTATAGAGAAATTCAAGTTCCAAAATTATTTAGTAGTTAAAATCAATTGTTGAGTGGATTTCCTATATTTCCTTCAAATTAACATTAGTTTACCTTTTCAGAAACCAAATTAGTGGTTTTGTCGTATCGCTGTTGCGTGAAGAATATTGTGAAAACTGCATGGGATCGGGACGACGTCTCGTTCATGTTAGTAGCGGCCACAGTTCTGCAAAAAATATATAGTTTAGTTCAAATAAATATTGCAGCGAAAGGGTTAGGTTTTATTGGATTAATATTAGTCATTAATATATTAGAATGTGAAGATGAGACACAATTAAATAATTAATGCGTTAATTAACTTAAATTGTTGTAAAGTTATAAAAAAAAATATGAAACAGCTGGAAACCCTGACACAGGATCCAACTCTCACAATTGTAATGAATGAACGAATCGTAATTTTTTATTAATTTTAATTATAAATAAATAAAAATATATTAAAATCAATACGCCTCTGTGTTACAAAGCTTAATCTGGGGTAGTGTTGGTTACGTTGCTGTTTTGATTGAAAAGACAATTGTCTTTGGTTTGAAACAGATGCGATGATAACACAGTATCAAATGCAGAACATAAATTTGGCATAAACTTCTGAAAGGATTTTGATTGCTTTAAGCAAAAACCGTAGAAGTATCATTAAGACTAGATCATTTTATTCAATGAAACTTATTACATAGAAATAATTGTATATAGATCATGAAATTTTTTAAGGCTTCAAAAAGAAGCTTTTTAATTTAAGTAGACGAAATACTTCAATAAGCTATGTAATACAAAGGACATACAATAGTTTTATGAAAGAAATAACGAAAGCGCTCCCACATTTGTGTCAAGGTCACAATCACATCGTACAGTTTGAATAATCCCTGGGGTAATGCAAGTTAAGCCGTTATTTGCATATCTTTATTGAATTAAGCGCGAACATTTTACTCATACATTTAAATTCATGTTTATAGTATAAGCAGCTTTAACTTTTTTGTATTGATTTCATTGCCAAAGGAAACGTATTCTTATGTTCTTACGTCCAAAATTTATTTTTTTGTATGTATCACTTGTAAGTAGTTTTAGTACGATTACGAATATCATAGAGTCTCTAAAAAAACAAGATTTTTTTTATACTATAGGCTAAGTTCTGTAACAATAATTATTGTATAATCTATCCAGGAAAAATGTAACGATTTTAAGACGCCAATAAATGCAAATGAAAAACGCAGTAGAAGATAAAAGTTTTTTTTTTTTTTTTTCATTTAAATCATGAGATGTATGGAAGAAAAGATTGCACTGAAATAACAGAGGCTAAAGCCTTCTTACCTGGCCTTATTTCCTTCATCTATGAGGTCGTAAATGTCTTGATAAGACATGACAGCTAATTTGCTGAGATCTTCTACATAGGGCCCCAGTGCTGGGTGCTCACGAACCCGAAGGTTCCCTTTGTTTTTCGGGTTCAATAGATCGCGTACGCGCTCACAGTATATCTCCATGTATGAGACCTCCACCTTATGAGAAATCCACTTGATTAGTATATGTACTACTGTAAAAAAGTTTAACTATAAAAATGTGAGTGTATAATTAATTGATAATTATTCTAACAAAAAGGAATGAAAATAAGTCTGAAAGGTGAAACACATATTCAAGAACTCAACCAGGTCTTTATAAATAGCCAAGAACCTCCTGGGAGCCCTTTTGATGAGGCAACATGGCCACATCAAGTTGTGAATAGCCTGAAAAGCAGTACTGAAAAGCTTGTAAGTAGGAAACAGTATTACATCACCATGCCACGCCGTAGGCGCGTAGCACACGCTACGCAATTAGCAAAGCTACGCGCCACGAAATCATTAGTAGTAAGTAGTGAAAAGTCGTAGAGCTTTTACAGTTAAGCCTATTCATGTTTGTGCTTTTGGTTCAGGCTTATAACGAATGCGTATAAATCAACTTTCCGGAATGTTTTTTTCATACCAATAAAAAATCACAGACTAGTTAGTTTATGAATAACTGCATTAAAATCGCTAGTATGCTTATAATCTAAGACCAAAAAAATCGTTATATCACAAATATATTGTGATCACAAATTCATTCAAATGCGTAACATTTTCACGCGTTGTCTTACGTTAAGTCTTTTTGCAAAGCCTAATCTTCTTGATGTGATTATGAGACATGTGGTTATCAATAACAATATACTAAAACTGAAAGTTTGTATTATTAATTGTAAAATTAAAAGTTAGGGAAGGCTATAGAACCGAATTAACGCGCGTCATCACCGGATACAGATACCATGGAGCTTTTTATTGTATCAAGCATAATAATAGATAGTAAAAGGGGCATTACCGAATAAGTGAGGTCCTCTGAAGTAGTCTGCCTTATTCGCCGGAAGAGATCTTTGCATATCTGAGGGATAATACCCTCTTGTCCGTCCTCACCACGGCCCATCATTGTGTACGACTTCCCCGCCCCCGTCTGGCCGTATGCGAATATGCATATATTGTAGCCTGAAAACCATTATTCTTATATAAAAAAAATTATTAACGTAAAATTTTCTTTTACTCTCTGCTTTTGTGTTAGTTTGTTGTTATTTTAATGTAATTTCGGGTTTCCAAACAGCTATCTTTAATTGAACACTTCATGAATTACATAATTTAGTAGATATTTAAATATTTAAATATTATATTAGAACATGTCACAATAAACTAGTATTTCATATCGTCACTGTAGAATGGTAACCTCGTATGTCCAGAGAACCAGTCATTACAGGAAACGAAAAAATGTTTTATTGCGTCTTCTCAAGGTTCGTTAAAATATTATTATGTGCTTATGTTTTCGATGGTAAAAAAAGACTCATTTAGTAATAACATAATTAAGTCCTTACTTCATGATTATACCAGTTAAATACATAAGAGTCTAAGAATAAAAAATGTTTTTTTGACATACGAGGTTACCATTCTACAGTGACGATATAGGCTTCAGAGTCCCGACAAAGTATGTTCATGAACTTAGAGAAAAGTTCTAGCGGCTTCGATCGATCGAATCACGGCCGTGCAAAAATAGACTTTTCTCTCTACGTGCGCATTGAATACTTGTACGGTAGAGAATATCGTGAGAAAACCGACATGTATTAAACCTAAAAGTCGACGGCATGTCACAGATGGATGATATTATATCGAGCTCTTACCATCAAAAGAATGCTGCAGCATCTCTTCCCCGATATCCTTGTAGACCATCACTTGGTCGGAGAAGTCGGGATCACTTGGCTAGAACAAAAAATAAAAATTGTTTAATATAAATATAAGTAAATACATACATAGACCACAAAATGCAAGAAAAAATAAATTACAACTGATGTAGTTCAAAGTAATGATGCAGAAACCTTGCGAAGAATTATCATGATGACAGTCCACATTATTAATCTCGTTTTACTCCTTCAAAAAGGTTTGTCGAAGATTGATAGTGAACAGTCTCTTCGACCTCAAGGGAGGATCCTCGACCAGTCTGAGTGACTGGCCCGAAAGCCCCATAGGTAACTGGTAACGATAGAATGTAGGTGTTACAGGTCCGACAGATTTTAAGAGACGAAATGTCTGTTACACCATTACGGGACTGATTATTAGGCAAATTAGTACAAGCCGTAGTTAAATACAAGTCGACATTTGTGGCACTCGACAAATAAAAACTTCAGTATATTATAGCTTAATAAAACTTGAGATGTCTAATCCATATTAAGAGTGATCCTTAAGGATCGTCCTATTATTATACTGCCACAGAAAACATTTAAATCCCCTTTAATAACCTGAACCAAAACTGAGCGATTTAAAAGAGTGGCGGAAAGTTTCTTGCTAGTTCTTCTTGCCCGTTCTACGCCCTTGACTTGCGAACTGATAGTAAATGTAAATTCACAATTAATTTAACTTTTTTCTGACGTTCATAAGTGTACTTGTTGTCTATATGAATAAAGTTATTTTGAGTTAACAATATATAACTAGCAACATTCATTTAAAATTACGTAGTAAAACATCTGCCATATTAAAAATCTAAACATTAATCGAATAATATTAATTTTAAAATTAATGGAGGCAATTAAACTTGAATATTTTCATAAAATTACTGCGTTCTGTTATTGTATTAGTCGAGTCGTATAAATTTAAATAAATATGCATAATTAATTACGAATGCTAATCGCATTTCTAAACATATATATACATCTTGTTTGAATAAACATTTTTGATACCAATTGAAATGTTTGCAAGTGCAATTAGACATAGTTTTTAAAATATTTAAAGAATTTAATATAGCCTAGATGTTAGTCTGGGATAACGTATCATTCAAATGGTGAAAAAAAACTTTATCGATTCAGTTAATTGAAATTAATCGTTGTTTAGTTCTCAGTGCTCTAAAACTAATCACTTTCCAATACTGTGAAATTGAAATCGTAATTAAAATTTAAACAGGTCAATCTTGCCGCTATTTCCGCAACCACAGACAATCGAGGGAGAGGAGAGTGAAATTAATTATCAAATGGCATCGTGGTCTGTGGTTTGTTGAAGAGGGTTCAAATTGTCTATTTGAAAGCTTTACTCATTTTACCGTCGTGTGGCAATGCTACGGGTAAACCTGGGTTTTACTACCGCAAAAGGGATCTACGGCACCAATTTGACAACCACCAACTTGACAACCATAAATTGCGTGTAAGCCCCCATAGAATATTTTAAGCCATCACGATCAGGTTATCTGCCTAACCACTACAATCCCATTTGCGGATGAGTTTTTCCCCAGTTCAGTTTTCCTACAAGGTATGTTTTCCCAAAAGGTATTTTTTTTACTTTTTTGTTACAGAAACAGATTGATTAAATACCTACATACAGTTATTACACACTAAACAACATTTCTAAACCTGAAGACCAATTACATCTGTACACAGCATTTTAGTGGCATCTTCAATGCTGGTTTACTAAATTTTAACTATTACATACCGTAAATATATATTTAACTTAATGACAAAAACATTAAGTTATATAGTATAGTGAAAAAGGCCCATGGGACTGGAAGCAAAAGCCCAAAATAGGGGCTAAAAAAAAATAGGCCATTGTCGACTCTATAGTAAAAAATCCGAATAATTTAAATGTGGCGAGATTATTCCTATTACTCGACTCGAAAACATTAAATTTAATTTAATTTGAGCGTAAAAACTCAAGTTGTCATTTACCGTCAAAGGAAACCTTAAAAATTAAATGACAACAACACGACCCTCACACCATAGATAACTAATCCCGTAATCCGTTAGATAAACTTAAATCCAATATGGCCGTTATGTCAAAACCCATCTAACAATGGACGCTTTGTCTTGCGTTCTGAAATGTATTTTTAACATTAAACACGAATTTATTACATTATTTATTTTAAACATTTTTCATTTATTCACGTTAATACAATATAGAGCTTAATAACGCCCGATTAAAAAAATAAAAATATATCAGTGGCGTCACAACCTCTTTTAAGTCTTGGCCACAGATTTCAAAATGTGCATGACACACGATGTTTGACGATGTTTTCCTTCACCGTTCGAGTAAATGTTAAATGCGCACATAGAAATAAATTCCATTGGTGCACAGCCGGGGATCGAACCTACGACCTCAGGTATGAGAGTCGTACGCTGAAGCCACTAGGCCAGCACTGCTTGATTCAATTAATTTCTTATAAACGTTCTCCATGACAAAGACAGATGGTTTATATATAACAGCCACCACCACCACATTGTTGAAGGTCGCAAATTATATATTTGGTCATTATGTCGAGTAACTAAGACATATAGGGTGTTTACCTATCAATCAACCATGGAAACGTGTCTGACACGACTCAATTGGGGCAACCCAAGATCTAAAAATTGTATGTGTTATATTTAGAATTTAAAACAAAAGACAATCAACAATATAGGTATTAAGTCGTTGGATAACACATCTCCGAGTATGCAAAAACAAGATTTATTTAATGGAAAAACAACATGACGCAGCACAATTAAGTTTTCCATCTGGACGCCATTTGCTGAGGAAACTCGAGTCGTGGAGATTATTGATTCCACCCACCCCTAGACGTCTAGGAGTCTGACGTATTTCTTAATAGCGAAGTTTTTATAAAAGCAATTTTCTCTTATATTTTAAACGAATCACTCGTTACTCAAACATTACTTTGTTCACCAACGCAAAGTCAATTTCACAGATTGGACAAATTGAGTTAGCTATAAAGAAAAATGAATCGCAAAACTCGAAGACGGCTGGATTAATTCGAGTATTTTTTTATTTATTCCTTGAACTCTGAGGAAGGATTTTACGGAGAGAAAAATTAGAAAAAAATCACAGAAAAACAAGACCAGTTTTAATTCGGAAATAGTGTATTTGGGGTAGCATAGCAAAATGTTCCATATGTTGCTAAGTAAAAAAAAATCATATTAAGGCGAAACGAAGTTCGCGGGGGCAGTTAGTTATTGATTGATACACCTTCAATCTCAAATATTTTGACCTTATTTCTCTATCTATACTGAAAACGAAGAAGTAACTTCCTCATATATATATATCTATACAATATACATACCATATTATTTATCTCATGTATAACATGAATTATGTCAATTTCCGCTGTTCAGAAGTGAGGAGAAGCATTTAATGAAAACAAAATGACGGATGTAAATAACAAGCGGCGAAAAAGGTACTTATTTTCTAAAATACTTACGTTATGCGACCAATACGAGAAATCAAAGTTGAAACTTTTTGCGCTCTCCTTGGAACCCGGCGGAACCTTTGGGTTCACGATTACTGCAACAAAAAACCCATTGTTAAAAATTATATTAAACTATTACATTTTTTATTGGAAGTTTAATATTAGTATAAGTTGAATAATTCATTAAGTTATGATTAGCTATATAATTTTTTTGTCTCTCTTGTATCATTTTATACTTTGTATGTGACAAAATTAATTACCACGTAGTTAGAACATAGTTCACATATACACTAAATCACAATTAAATAATTGTCTCAATCTTAATTGTAAAATATAGTTTTACAATTTTCTTAACCAACATAGTAATAATAAAAATAATTAAAAATTAATACAAATTGATTTTTTTAAATATATAAATATATTTATATTGCATTGCTTTTTAGTTTGTCTACAAAAACAAACAATATTTCAATATAAAATGTTTTTAATGAATAATACTATTATAAACAGGAAATATTTGATTGTTTTTTTTGCATTAAATAGACGCCATAACTATTGGACCAATCAGAAACCATTAGAATCCTACATTATTATGAGGCTTTGGAATATTTTTAAAATAAGGGATACGTATGAAAACTTCGATAATGTAAATGTAAAAAAATACACATAAATATCGCGTACGCTGAGGAGACTATTGACAATAAACCAAAGTGATATCCTAAAGTTTTATATAATAAGACATCAATATCTACAAAGTTACCAAATCTAAATAATACATATTTAATAAAATAAATATCCAGCCTGAACTGAACGCTAGAACTTTATAAGCTTAAGTAAAACATTTAAAAACAAAACATCAGTAAAATTAGGTTTGATGTTTCACTACGCATTCTACAGGCTCTTGACAGTTAAGTTTCGTTACGTACATTCGCTCCGCGATGAGTGTGTTTTGTTAATTCAACCGTTTCTTGTCTCGTCGTATCGACCGAGCTTTACCCAGACGCTTTCAAAGAAACCTTCTATACTGACATATAAGAAAGTCTAAAGTAAGTCGTAAAGTAGTCTAACTCAAAGTAGTCTAATTATGAGGAATTTCTTTACACATTTTTCTAATAAAGTGTTCACACTAAAGCTCGCAAAGCGGATAACAAGGTCCAGAATTCGATATCCGTCTAATCTTATTAAGCTTTTAATTTATATACGATTTCTATTGACTGGCTTTCCATCTTCTGTCATATTATAATTCGTTTTTAAAGAATAGGGGGTTAACGGTCAGGAGGCTCATCTGATGTTAAGTGATACCCGCCGCCCTTGGACACTAACATTGCCACAAAGCTCCTTGCAAGCTATTCCGGCCTTTTAAGAATTGGTCCGCTCTTTCCTTGAAGTACTATAAGTTGAATTAGTCTGGAAATACTTTAGGGTATGTGGTTCTACATAGTGGTGGTGCGCGACCATTGCCTTTTATTTTGACACTGGCTGCGTTATTTTTACTCTATGTGCAGTAGTGCAGTATAAAGTTCCGAAGTAAAATTTTCCGCAGATTCCAATCAATATAGAACACGTGATAGGCGCCAGTTGATGTATGTGATTAGCAGAAATAATTACTCGTAGCGAATATTCCACGGTATAAACTTCCGTTATACATTATAATAAGAATAATATTTATCGAGGTGACACAATAGAAAGACTTATTATCTATATATTATTAAGTATTAAATACATATAAAATAGTTTCATTTATTTATTGATTGAGAGCAGTTTTGGCCTAGCGGCCTCATCCCTGAGGTTGTAGGTTCAATCCCCGACTTTGCACCAATGCACTTTCTTTGCATGTGCACAATCTCTCGAACGGAAACATCGTGAGGAAACCGGCTTGCCATAGACCCAAAAAGTCGACGCCGTGTGCACAGTAGGCCGATCACCTACTTGCCTATTAGATTGAGACATGATTACAGCCCAGACCTAAAAAAGGCATATAGGCAGAATAATATGTTCTTATACGCAACGGAATTTGCTCGTTATACATATTAACATAATAAAATAAAAATGTGTGCGTGTACTAGGTGTACACACGTAAGAAGTGAAACTTCTTTATGACCTTATTTTTCGAAAAATGATCTACTATATGCAACTTTACAGAAATTGGTTAAATAAAGTTAAATTAGATAAAGTTTAACAAAAGGCTTTTATTATCATAGACATGAATACAAATACAATTATTTCATTTTAACTTATTACTGTACCTAATACTATGTAGTACCTATTAAGATTATTACAGAATTTCATTAATTGTAATAGAATTGTTAGTATTACTATCATTGTTATCGTTATTATATATTTTTGTTACTAATGGCTTCGAATCTCTTCGGATCAACCGTGGTAGGGACAAGAAAAAGATGGCGCGTAGGTAACCGAAAAATGTGACAAATGTGTGTAAATTTTTTTCCAACGCCGATAAAGAAGTTTGACTTCAAAAAGCAACATGGCGCGTAACCTGCTACAAAATTTCTCCCATACGTCGATAAAGAAGTTTCACTTCAAAAGATGGCGCGTAACGGAAAAATGTGACGCGTAACGAAAAAATGTTACACTACATTTTTTTCCAACCCCGATAAAGAAGTTTCACTTCAACAAGTATTAGAAACGCGGTTCCCTTGAGTGCAGTGAAACGGCACTACATGAATTCCTGTTATACTTTATACTCAAGAGTATGTTTTACGAGTGCTGCCTTTTACGTAGTTTGCTAAATGCATGTTCCAACATATTTTTATGGCAAAAATAACGAGCAGTTAAACTTTTAAGCTCGGAATTCTTTTATTTTAAGACCTATATGGAAAAAGGAACTATATATACGGATGAAGGCATATTCAAACAACGATATTTTTATTAGTTTGAAGCTATTACAATCCTACATTATTATTAGGCTATAGAATATTTAAAAAGTAATGGAATACGTATGAAAACTTCGATAATGTATTGAAACGTATAAAAGGCTCAAATATAAGTGTTTTTCTTCCAACTTCCATTTTGATCCCTTTGGAGTAGAGACTCTTGGGTCGTGAGGTTCTAGTGCTCAGGCGCTTATTAAAGATTAATGTTAGCGCCTGGTAGATAGTACCGGTGACCCCACCAAATTTACTTTGTAGGTTTAGAAACTTGTAAATATTTGATATGTTTAGGTTTAATAAACAATATAATAATATATTAAAGTGTAATCTTTGTTATATAATATAATATATGTATATAAAGAGACAGTCTTTGACGATACAGCCAGTAACGACTATTTGCTAATTTTTAATTAGATTTTAATAAAACTAACTAATACTTTGTTTAATTAAAAATCAAACGCATTCCAAATAACTGTATTTGTTACGTTTAAGGACAAACAATAGATAGGCTGAGTTTCAACATCAAAAGATGAAAACCAAGCAATAAAATTATCCAGTCCATTGAAAAGCAAGCAACCAATTAGTAGAATCCTTTCCCTAATTATACAAATGGCTACCGTTTTTATAAACAAAAGGATCATTCACTTTGAGCTCCGACCTCACTTCCCGGGTCACAGTTTCTTTTAGCGTTCATTAAAATGAAGAAATATACGCGCGTTTACACTCGCCCCGTTAAAGCTCACTGGGAAGTTTAGCAAGCATTATTAATTTAATTGATTTAAAAAAATATAACAAGTTTTGTTTATGTTTGACGACTAGGTCTAGTGGTTAGTACCCCTGACTCCGAAACCATGGGTCCCGGGTTCGAACCCCGGCTGAGACGAACATCGATGTGATGAGAATTTGGTGTTGTTCTTAGGTCTTGGGTGTTTAAATATGTATTTATATGTCTATCTATCTATAGTATATATGTATATCCGTTGCCTAGTACCCATAACACAAGCTTCACCAGCTTAGCATGGGAACAGGTCAATTGGTGTGAATTGTCTTTAAAAAAAAGTAAATTGCATATGGTATAAGATCAAGTATATACTAGATATCTCGTGGATGCGGTGCCGATACAAAGATTTGGAAATAGGTACTGCGATGGACAGTTGGTTCTATGGTAAAAGCGCATTTAAAAATATTTACTCTTCTGTTAAAGGACTTAAAGAGTCGAGGACTGCTATGTCCAAAAGCTGATCAAAAGGTACCTTAAACGCTCAGGTCTGGAACTATAGACATCGAGGTGATGCGGAAATCCGTATTTGAAACAATAATATATTTTTATCAGAACAAATAAATTAAATAAAAGCTTATTCCAAATTCGTCTTTACTAGTTGAATCCATGCTTTTAAAACATTTCTAATAAAAATAATAAAATAAATAGTGTTCCATAAGTAAGCTTTAGTTTCGGAAGTGCTCTTTGCTCTACAATATGGATGAGGAAATAAAATTCAGAATGTCGTAAACTGTTAAACCACAAGCGGTGACCACAGACACGTTTCGCATTAGAGCTTTAGTTTATGGTTAGTTTTATGTCAAAGTTTATAGCGTCTTCTAATATACTTTTTGATAAGCTATGGATATACGGGCCGGCGCGGCTCAGTGCTCCAGCACCCCATTGCGCCCAGTCCAGCAGTCCAAAGACAGGGCCTTAAGTTCGTGTAATTTGAAAAAAACTCTTAAAAAGATTCTATCAGCAAATTCTGAACATCTAGGCAAACACAGTGAATAGTACGATTACGCCAATTATCAGAAAACGCAGTGAATTTCATGGATCGTTCCATTTGTTCACGTGTTATTAATCTCAACCAAATCGCTCCTTAGGGACAATCGTAAAGCTCCAAATCCTTACATTACTGACATTTATAAGCATTATACAGCCGTACTAAGAGTCGTTTATTAAATTATCTCTAATGGTAAATTAAGTAAATTCCCCTATTCATAAGAACTAAATCAATCTAAAAGCACTCTTGTAAATAGCGTCCCTGGCGTTTTAAAAGCTGGGGTTGAAAAAACTACACTCTCTTTCTGTGAAATTATGTTGACGCTGTGATGAAAGGAGACAGATGAGTACTAGTTAGTAGCCTAGGCTTAAATAATAATAATAATAATAATAAAGCATATTTATTCAAGACTTACAATTTGTTTTGTTTACAACCTATTATTGAAGCCTTGACCCCATCCGGGTATATGCCTCCTCCATCTCATTCCAAACCTGTCTATCCCTTGCTTTCTCTAGCCAGTTTGTGCCTGCCACTTTGGCAATGTCGTCCATCCACCTCATTTTTGGTCTGCCCCGATGTCTGTTCCCTGGGGGACCTCTCCATTTTGTAATTTTGAGAGTCCATCTTTGGTCTGGGACCCTGGCTACATGTCCTGCCCATCGCCATTTCATTTTTAGAGCATGTTTGAGAACGTCTGTAACATTCGTACTTTCCCTAATGGTTTTGTTACTAACTTTATGTAACCTCCTTAGCCTTAGCATACTCCTTTCCATGGCGTGTTGTGTAGTAAGCAATCTGTTTCTGGCCTTATTAGTGTACACCCATGTTTGGCTACCATAGGTGAGGCAAGGCAAAATGCAGACATCCATTACCGTCTTTTTTAGCTCTAATTTATAGGCTTAAATACTTTTACTAAATTACCTATAGAAGTAAGACTGTCGAAAGGACACAGCTTAAAATTTTGTTTAATTCAAAAGAACTATAGTTTATTTATTTTAATCAGAATACGTTAATAATTTGAAAATATCCAATTTTATTAACAATGATATTTAAGTATTCAAGTTGTTGTATTAATTATGAATTAAATTTCCAATCAAAACAACATATCCTTTTACAAGTGACGTCAATGTTTTAAGAATACGCATATTAACTTAAACTTAACTGGCTTAGAATCTGAAAGCTCGGCCAAGCTTTTATGACAGTGAACTTGGATTATATTGTGTTATCTTGTTTTTAATTTGTTAAATTTGGTGCAAATATATGATCCAGGCTTTAAATTGTAGTCAAAGTAAAAATACAATCTTTTATTATCTAGTACTAGGTTATTCCAAAAAATACATCCAAAGTAAATGTGAAACAAAATCTTAATGACATTTACAATTAATGACAATAACAGTTTGATAACTGTACTGATGAATTAAGACGAATATATATAATACAAAAAAACATATTTTCATATATTCAAAAACATATTTAAGTGTTACAGCATTATCATATACATTTCATGTATGATCTCATTATGGAAGTAAAAATCTTTCATTAAAATGTTTTTAATGAAAGCAACTAAGAAGTGCAGTTCCACACTAATTCCTGTCCTAGATTTGAAATGAAAATATTTAAAAAATGTTAACGAAGAAAAAGCTGTTTACTCAAATGATGTGTTTTAAATCGCATGTATGCTAGCTGTTAGCTACGTAAATGAAATTATGTATCACGGAATAGTGGTAACAAAGAAGTTAAACGATGCTCAACCCTGGGGTAGTACGTTCGTGAGATATAGACGAAAAAAAAATAGTTTAAAATAAATAATAGTTTAAAAAAACTAAAAAAACACTCTTTTAAAGCACATCAATTGGGTTGCTCGATAGACGAAAAATATTGCCCAGAGCGCCCCACGCTTTTTCACAATAATTCCAGTATTTTTTGTTCATTACCATTTTCAGCCTAAATTAGGAATTATTTTTCACTTTTTAGTTTGATGTGCTTTAAAAGCGTGTTTTTTAAAACTATTATTTATTTATTATTTTTTAGTTAATTTTTTTTCGGATTATTGCATTGTCATCGATCTTTGACAGGGGCGCAAAGTTTGAATTAAATCTGTCCGTTAAAAGTGGGTCAAAATCGAGTCCGAAGGAGTCGGTTACATACATACATACATACAGGTGAAGCTAATATAAAGCGTGTAAAAAAAACCAGTGGGACTGTACGAGCCAAGGTTGTACATTTTACTCACTCAGGCTTTCTTAGTTTTATAAGCGTGATGATTTTCTATGTACGTGCCATGGCTATACATTTTGATCACTTATAAGCGTGACGATTTCTTAAACTGTCGGAGTCACGCCCCGAGAGTATAGCCAGACGCAGGCACTCTCTTCGACTGTTACTTTGCAGTCTTTTCATTCGTTTAAGAGCAATTAACGAAATCATGGGAGTTACACTTGAGAGCATAGCCAGATGTAGGCACTCTCTTTGACTGTTAAATAGGAATCAACATTTCATTATTTCGCTCATATTCTATTGTTATACGCGAGTTGTTAATATAGAGTAAAACAAAAATCTTCTATTATTTAAAGTACCCCATGATCCAGGAACCGTACAGGCACAATGGTTTGAAGGTCTCAGATTTCTGTACCCGATTCATTTGTTTTTCAGGCAAATGATCAGCAATGTCAGACAAACACCGTCGACTTTTTCAAAAACATGTTTCATATTGATTTCCTTTACCGTACCTTCACGATTCAAAGCTACTACCTCAGGGATGAGAATCTCACACAGAAGCCACTAGATCACTGCTCAATGTCCAGAAGTAAATTTAAAAAATACACACTTTATATTACGCAATTTTATACATGTGAAAGAAATTTTAAATCATTGGTTTTTATGTTATACAATAATTATATGTTTCCGTTCCAGTATTCATAGATACAACTCTAGGTTAGTTTAGCATAGAATCGTTGGAAATTCATTCCTCGCCAATATCCTTTATTACATGTTAAGTGAAATATACCTTTAAAGTACTTTTATATACGAAAACGCCCTGAAAATGGAAAACTATTGATTTCCCATTGTAACCGATTGTAACAACGATTACCTGTGACATTGATACTTGAAAAGATAATCTCGGTTGCTATAAACAAACTTGTATTACCGACATACACGCAACACAAAGAATTATGGTAACCATAAGTCCACAGACGGGTTAAATTCGAATATATTCTCCATTATTTTATTATTATAATTTTTTTACCTAATAAATAGAAATTTAACTAAAATAAATTGTCAATCAAGTATACAGTATTTACAATTTTCTTAACCTACAAAGTAATATTAGAAATAATTAAAAATAATTAAAATGAAAATCAAAACAAATTTAAAAAGTTTGGTCCCTGTGGCAGTGTACCTTTTTTTATTTTATATTAATTAAAGTAAACCAACTGCTGCTACCTTTACCCGTGAGGAGATTCCGATCAAAGAAAGGATAACGAGTATCAAGAAAAATATGAATATAACAATTACATAAAAACTGTATATTGTTAGCAACTGTAAAGATTGAAAATAAACGTGCTTTATTATTATTTAACCATAAACATATAAATCAAATCAAAGGCTCAGAGACAGCCTTATTGCTAATATGCGATTTCTACAAAGCAACTTAGCAGTTTAACTAATCATTAATTGAATTAAATTATTTATTTCGATGTTATTTTCGATAGTAACTCTACATAAAGAAATAACTTGCAACGGGGTATGCTTTCAAAAAATTTCATGGGAATATATTTAATTTATACTTAATGGTGTATACAGACTGGTGCAAGCAAATTCAGCCTATATCTAATAATAATAATAAATCGTATATTTGCCAAGATAGTGGTACAATTAGATCGATCAACAAGAAAAATCCGCACAATCAGCCATATATAAAGGCATGCAAATGTCATATAAATTTTTTGCAATGTCATATAATAAGATCATTAACATAACGTCATAATAAGAAGTTAAGTCATTTATAATTGTTAAACTTATGGTCTAAACTAACTACTCGACTTCCGACTTGGCGATCTTTGTGTCTATTGTGTTAACATTCTATTGATCATTTGTGCATATGATACTCACACTTAAAAAAAGGTTTATTTCGAATTGAGGCATGTATAGGCAAATTTTAATAACCAATAAAAATATATGTAATATTAATAAGAAATCATAAGAATATTTTGATCTCGTGATGTAGTGAGAACTATATTCCGGAATGACTTCTCATTTGTAGCACAAATAACAATTATAATGAACTTTAAATATATACTACATATAGTTTTTGTCGCTTCAGATTTCTGTATCTATTCCGTGATCACTTCTAATAGATAAATAGGTGATCAGCCTTCTGTGCTTGATACACGCCGTTGACTTTTTACATCTATGCCGGTTACTTTACTATTCAAACACCGCCTTTTGTCAAATTGTTTTATGAACAGGGAATGAGTCATTGTTTTAATAGGGAATAAGACTTTAAATTTAAATGTAACATGAATCATACACGTCCAGATACGCTGTCACCCCTTCAATTATTAGTCACAGAAGTATGTATGTATGTACCCGGTCAAAATTTATAAATTATCCAACGACGCGATTGAAGCGGCCTTATTTATTAAACTTGGATTAATAATAACTAATTATTCATTCAGATACTTAATTATGTTGTGTTATGTATATTGTGTGTTATAAGTAACGATAAAATAATATAAATTCCAATTAGTTTTCTTCAGAAAATGGCTTCCATTAAATTATTAGACTTAATATTTATTATTTATTATCATTAACACTTCAAATGAAATACGAAATTAGACCTGATCAATGTAAAAGGAATTGGAATTCATTTCTCGCTTCGTCTCAAAGTGGCAAAGACTGCTTAAAACTATTGATCGTGGTGAGCCTGCCCGAAACCTTTGAGAAAATTACACCACTGTGAACCTCTGATCATATTCCGGCTCCCTTTGTTACCTTAGGTGTCTTAGTGAAGACATCCCGTACTTATTTATATATTTATTACACATATAACTGTAGGGCGTAGGGATAGGTACGGTTGTTAGGTAACACACTACATATATTACACAGATACTGCTGACACTTATTATTACTATGTGCTTAAGACCCCGTTTTGAAATTTAAATTTAATAAGAATTTGAAAGTTAATATTAAGGATTAATATAAGCGCACCAAAACAATATTCTACCTATATATATGTAATCCATTAAAGCTTTCAAACATGTATTTAATGCTTGGAAAATTTCTAATCAGATGACAATGTCAACAAAAAACTTAACGAAGAAGCCATGGCGTCTTTTAGAATCGCTGTATTTTCTTCAATATTCCAACATAAAACATTTCTAAAATTAGCTTTAAGTACAATATCTTAAGAGTCGCAAAGGCTCTTCAAAAGGTTTTACGGCGCAATAAATGCCACTCTTCATTATGGCGCACCGCTAACTTAAAAAGACGGACTGATAAATTAAATAAGGCACTCATAAACATTCATTTGCTAGCTATTTGCGTCGTAATGGCTTTTTTGGGACTTTTACCGCATAAATCTCTTATAAAAAAAATTACTACGATTTTATCAGGCTCTATCAATACATATAAAAGTTTATTTTGCATAGATCAATTTAGTTACTTACTTAAGAGTACAGTCAAAACCGTTTACGACGACATCGTTTAGAACAACATACCGGTTACATTGACCAAAATCAAAGGTCCCGGCTGAATTCTATTGTATTAATAACAACGTCATCGGCTGGTCCGACTATCGGTTTTTACGACCAAATATGAGTAGTCCCTTCGATGTCGTTATAACAGATTTTTACTGTACTTTTCAAAGTGGATATTACAACTGAATATTGTTTCTTACGTCATACCTTTCGCTGCTTCGCGTGGATTTTTATCACGAATGTTAATGATCAGATCAACAATATTTCTAATTCAATCAATTTATATACAATCATAATGAATAAGGCAATCCTCAGCCATTACACAATCGTCCGACACAGCCAGGGACTTCTTTTTACAATATTTATTTAATAATATGTAATACAGATTAGTAGTAAGGTCAAATAAACTAATCTAAGATAAGAGTCACAGATGTATTTTTATTTATTATTATTGTTATTTTTTCTTTATTACATAATATTTGGGTTTTTTGTTGTTTTTAATTATTTATACACTTCTTGTACTCTACCGTAGGTGTTTCTTTTTTAATGTTCCACATTAAAAAGGGTTGCCTGGAAGAAATCGCTTGTTAGCGATAAGACCGCCCGTTGCCTTATAACTTTTGTAACCTGCTTTTTTTTATAAGTATGTTTTTGCATAATAATAAAGTATAAATAAAGGTCGTAATGTCAAGAATTACATACTCATGGAATCTCGTACTATAGAATATATATTCTTACCTGTGGTATTGCCGGACATCTCTATGATACATTTGCTCTCCCTCGCGATCTCCCGCGAGTTGAAGGGGCGGACCCGCACCGCCACCTTCACAGACGACATGGCGGCTGTTTATTTAACCGTCTGCGCCTTACAGCATCGGTACTTGTGCCGATTTATGCCTGGAACAAGAGTTTATATGAGAACCGGATTTTACATATCGTAAATGAAATGGGTAAGTAATGTAAGTGTGTGAAAAAATAGAACACAAGAACAGAGTGTCTTCTCTTTAATAGAGATTGTAAGTAGTGTCATTGGACACTTTCTTATGTTAAATATCTTTAGTTGTAAATTAGGTTAGACTTAAATTACTTATTAGTCTTAAGTTGGGCTAGATCGTAATGTTCCATGATGTCTTAAAAAGACACATGTATAATGTGACAAAATGTTACAATTATTATAAAGAATGTCGTATTTTTTTCTTACTTATAAACACTAAGATTAAATCGCTCTCTTCTCAAGTAGTGTTTCATCACTTTCTGTAAAATTGTGTAATTGTGATTAAAGGAGACGAATACTTTAGTTAAAACTGTGCAATTACTAATTTATTTTTTATGAGTAAGACTAGTGTAGTAGACTTTAGTGCTTAATAAAGCCCATATTTTAAATAGAAGAACAGAAATAATAATTAAAATTGGCAAAAAAAGAAAAAGAATTATGTGTACAAAAGACTAAAGTGGCTATTTCAAATCAATAGTCTTTATATAGTCTTGAAGACAGGTTTCAACATAACTTACTAAAGAAAATGTTTGAAATGGTTTGGCCGTAATAATATTTATTTCAAACTAGCAATGGTCCATAGTCATCAATTTAATAAACGCTTTTGGTTTTCTCTTGATTTTCAGCCTACATATATTACATTTTGAAACCGCACACTATATGTTTAAATAGAAACTATGAAACTGTTTTACACATTTTAGATTAAATTCGATATACATACATACATCGTAAATTAACATATATATTTTCAAACTAATTTGTATCGCCAATTTTTTACTATATTTTTTTTATTATTTCTAGTACATAGTTCAATCAATATATTCTCAAGCACCGTTAAGCTCACAAGACGTGAAGAAATTCAAGTCTCCTTGACCTACTTACAAGATGGTGTTCCAACTTGATGTATTATATGAACCTTTTGCATTTCCAAATTCCCGAATAAACTTTTTCTTTCCATTGTTATTTTCCGACATAAAAATGCCTAATAATCTGTTTTGAGAATACTAAATATATTTTAATTATATCATTCTGTCACTAGATGGCATTATATGTAAAACGTGTGCTCTGTTTTCATTTATTTGTTTAAGGTTTTTAATGATGAATACACCCGTTGCTTTTTTGTGCTATGTTAGTTTTTATTATTTTTCCATGATGCTTTTGTAATAATAATTAAAAATATTTGTAAAAATTAATGTACATAATACAATATAAATTAAAACTAAAAAGTGAAACTATTAATAAATGATAACAATAAATGTCTTGTTCAACAATTTACGTAACTGTGAACTAAATAAATCAATACTTGCGTTTACGTGTTTAAAAAACTGGCATTTAATATTAGTTGAACGTTTATAAAAATTTTGCCGTTACGAACCGTTACGCTCTGACAGACAACTAAACCAAATGCGCCGGCGACTCACAACAGACATTTGGAAAGGTCACAAATCATCGATTTTATTTAATGTTGCACGCACTCGTCGACTTATATACCAAAAACATCACCTACCTATGACGCAATAAAAGCAAAATCCAAAAAAACACTGTCAATTAACACTTTCACAGCACATCTCACGAAATCACAGCTTAGCACAAAATGTAGGAGCGAAGTGATTGTTTTCAAAGCGCTCCACGGTCGCGATCGACTGCACACAACTGAAAGTGGCCGCCACGGCCGATGCACGCCACTTACGTAATCAGCACTGCAACCCACATCTAACACCGCCTGCAAACTCAAGATCGAAGGGGCAGCCATAAAACGTCGTCGCAGAGGTGACTCATCGCGCAGTGGCGCCACCTACCCTGGAACCTCTGCTGCAAAGGTGAAAACTTACCCTGGTCTCGCGGACGAGGGTGTGGAGTTGATGCGTTGTTTTCTAACGTTTAGAGCGTGGTGCTCAGGTCAAGTCGCAGTTGAGGCCGGCATAGCGTCGCCGTCGGGTGCGCGATGCGACTGCGGGAGGACGGCCAAGGCATTGGCGGAATGGTGGCGCGCATGCGTGCTGCCTTTCCAGGGCCTTCGATCTAGGGCCGTGGTGCGCGAAAATGTCACCGCGCATCCCACACCGCAAATAACGTTATATACAACTTGAACGATGAATGTTCGTTTGATACAGAATTCAGCCCTAATTTCATCACATTTTAACAATTTATTGCCATTTTTAGATGTTTTTATTGCATTCAATTTATGAAACTACCACTTATGAATTGCAATGTTACTTTTTCTCATATTATGTTGAATTCATTTATTACCGAACGGGTAATTGAGGTCCTTAAAACACAATCATTACAATTTATCGCCTCAACCGTGAGCAATAAAACAGTGGGTATTCGGTGAAAATCTCTTCATTACCTACCCCCACTTTACATATTCAACATAAGAAAGTCTTTACTGTTTATGTACGTCATACTTTTAAATATTTAATAAAAACCAAGTCGCACAAGATGAAACGGAGGGGTGGGATTTGATTCCAGGAAAAAAAAGACTGATTATTAGTCCCTCTTTAATCCTGTATGGGATTGATCTCATATATATATGCAATTGTTTCATCGACAAGGAGGTTATCGCTTAGGAGACTTTAACATATATATCTGAAACTCCCCAATGGATAAATAGAACTTTAAACCAAATGAACAGCAGTTAAAGCCTTCTTTCTCTCAGACATCTGTGAGTCGACAATCGATACAACTGCGTCATAGATTTGTACATTTCAAACTAGTTCCTTGAACCTTCTTTGGTAATGCGCTTGACGTAGAACGCTTGGGTTCCGAGTAAATCGTCTATACACAGTAGATGAGGGCAAAGATATCTTTAGTGTGACAAAATCTTTTACTTTTCCATATATTATTTGCTTGAGCTTTTTGTCTGATTGTTTTTAAATATGATTTTCAGTTTACCCGCCTAACCAGTACGCCACAATGGCGGCGTTTTATAACTTAGTATTTTGGATATAGCTCTTCAATTTTTCAATAGAGGGCAAACGGACTGGAGGCTCTTCTGTTGTTATGATATACCGTCCATCGACACTCGATGGGAGAGGGCCTCGCAAGGCCAGCATTTTAAGAATAGGTAGGTACGCTCTTTTCTTGTAGGATCCTAAGTCGCATTGGTTCGAAAACAATTCCACAGCGCATAGTCTATAGTCCATAGTCAATTAGTAATTAATAAAACAAATTAAGCTCAGGACTGCTTAAAAATAGATAGGTAATAAATCTCCGCGTCTATTCATAAAAGAAGATCTATCGAAACGTAAAAGAAATATTAAAATATTCTTCAAATATGTTATCGTTATATCATATATATATATAGGTATATATATATATTTCTTGCCCCATGTTCTATAAAAAAAAGTTGAGGTCAAGATCGCAATTTTCTAGCGCTTTTGTTTCACATCTATAAAGGATAGACGCCGTGGGATTTTATAATAAATTTATAGTGCGACCTAGAACACGCGATCCCCAAGGAGAAACAGGATAAACAATACTTTTCCAATAAAATTTTCTTGAAAGATTTCTTGAACTCAATTTTCTTTAGATTGTTGTGACCCAACGTAGAATTAGAATTATAAAATCGATAAAGAAAATCTTATATAAAGTATTAAAACATTTATTTATTGGCTAAAAAACAGTGTAATTTATATAAAAAAGAGATATTTGTATCTATTAAAATATGTTCTTGAAACGCGTAATGGCGTCACTTCTTTAAGAATTTATAACAGAGGTAAACACGATCTACTGAAGTGAAGTTTCAATCTCGGACCGAAAAAAAATCTATTTGAAGGCTGTGCTGCCGAATGCCTACGTCAGTCGTGTCTGACATACTCCGAGTTATAAAGTGATAGAAAAGCAATTCCACATGCGTCTACGCACACTACGTTGCTATTCTGCGTAAATGGCCAGTCTCAGTCACAGAGACCTGCCATCATAGCCGCTCGTCTGCAATACAGCACTAGCCTGTCTCAACAGAGACTAGCTGTCATAGCCATAATACAGAACTTCGTTCTGCAGTACTAAAAGAGCTTTATGATGAAAGTCAGATACATCTGAATTATCATCAAGTTGATTTCAAACAAATTTCGTATTTATTTATTTATTAAGGAAACTAAATAGATACATCTCTATACAGTAAAAATAAAATAAAAGTAAAACATTAAATAAACACATTGGACATATCCACAAACAGTTTCACTGATAAAAAATATAATACAAGACAAATCATGACAGCACAAAATATATAAATTAGGAGAATGGCAAACACACTAATAGCTATTATAAACAAGGAAGATACAAGGCTTAAGACATTAGAGTTTTTACTTCTTAAATAAAGCAGTAGAGGAGTGCGAAAAAGGGTCAATATTAATCCTACTTCTGAAACCTTGACTGCCTTAGCCACGCCTGGGGAATGAAAACAGATTTCACAATCTGTGATCAATAAAAGCCATCACTGCCAAATTAACCTTGACTTGTTAATGGATGTGATGTAAGTTGTTATAGTTAAATCCGTTTAACACAGTAAAATTAAATATGCTCTAAATATTGTTGTGTATAAATTTATTTGTAAGTAAAATTTCTCATATGAAAATCATATTTCTCGTTTGAAAGAAATGAATCCAACTAATTTCTGAGCGGCAACTCTTTTCAAACGCCTACTCAAATTTACTCTCAAAAACAAAACAGCCATAATAGCTAAGCTGATCAATTGTGATTTCCCTAAATTAGGCTCAAATTGAGGCAATATATAATAATTCAAAGGGTTTTATATTAAAAACTAGCTGGCCTGGCGAACATCGTAACGCCTAACAGTCTATTCTTTATTTGTTTAAAGTACTTATTCTTCTATTCGGGACACCGGTCTAGCTAGTAAGATAAAAAAAGAAAGTTGATAAGACAACAAATACATTATGTCAAAAATAAAAATTTACCTTCCCGGAACCCCTCCACTAACACTTGAACTCTATGATATGGTATTAAAGTTCAAATTGACTTTTAAGTATTATTACGAATATTTTGTATGGGAATATAGAAAAGTTGTTTTTAGACGTTTTCACTCATTTTTTTTAATTTTTCTCTCAGAACCATCCTCGTACTTCAAGGAATATTATATAAAAAAAATCAGACAAATCGGTCAAGCCGTCTTCATGTTATGTCGTGACAACGGAAAACGGGTTTAATTTTTATATATATTAAAAATTACTTTTAACTGAACAGTTTTAATTGAGTAATCAAAGGAAAACTACATCGAAACTGAATCAGTCTTCGTGTCATTATTTCGAATAGACGAATAGAATCATATCAAATGTTAAATTAATTTAAGTCAACAGTTCATAGTATTTTTTTTATAGAACGGGTAACAAACGTGCAAGTAGCTCAACTGGTGTTATATAAACATGGACACTCTCAATGCCAGAGGGCGATGCCGGCCTTTTAAGAATTGGTACGCTCTTTTCTTGAAAGATATGTTTCTAATTTTCCGTTCTGAAATTAGTAAATTTTCACGATGCGCGCGCACACCGTCACAAAAAACCGACATCCTGAATATCTGTTCAAACGTCTGTAAAACAGTCTGGCGCTTATTTTATCGACATTTTGCATTGTCTGTTATGGCGTAGTGTTTTTCAAAGTCGTGTTTATTTAAACCAAAATAATGTTTTCTATACGAGAAAACCCGTTCCAATGTGATAAAAACGTAGTGTAAAATATCATGATTAGTACATATTACTTTGTTTCGATTAGAAGTGAAGAGGGAAGCGTCCCTGTGTGTACATAAGTACACACACACAGTTTTTTGTATTAACGTGACTGAACACTATTTTGACAAAAGATAGAATCACATTACAAACTAGCAATGATATAGTCTGCCATATCAGTATAAAATGTGTTTGATTAATAATCGAATACACATTTTATCGAACGAGTTTTATCTTATCCAAAAGGCCCACAAGAATTATCTAAAGAATTATATAAGAACTATATATAAATTAAGATTGTGTTCTATGTTCATGCTCGCTGTTTAAAATTTTGCGGGGAAATATATTCTACCAAAATTAAAAATATTATGTAAACATTTTTTATACAAGTTACACTGCTTGGTGCAACCAACACGAAAAATAATCATACATATAAATAACCGCAACGAAATACCGGATAAATATTGCAGCCACAATAATCCTTGAGCTTTATCCCTCACAGTCGGGCACAAGGCTACAGCCTTCGGGCTATATTGCAAGCCTTTGTTTCTCTTTCTTGTTTATCTCGAGACTCGCCCGCCGATGTTTTTAAATAAATAGAAGAAATATATGAACACTATTTAACCCTAAACACCTTCACCCTATCAACTTTAATGAATGTTTGACATAATCATTATATTTGTGCTTAAGGATCTATAAAAAAATTTGGACCTAAGACTGGTAGTCTTTGTCTTTTCCTAATAGCTTACGGGGTTAGAACGCATCGAGATTAGCACACGTAACTATTAAGCTAACATAGGCAATTAATACTTTTTCAAAACTAACTGTCAAAATTAATGAGTACACATCAGACCTTTCCCTCGCATGACATACATTATGTATTAATCGATTCCGTTTATATGCGTTACATATTATATCGTAACCAAAGTGTATATTATGTATTTTAAATAATGTATGTAACATTATCAAATATAATGTTTTTTTACAGAACAAATAGGTGTTAAACGTTCTAGTACATTTGTTCAGGTTACTCATGGAAGGAAAGTTATTTTTTTTATATATTATCTTTTCACTGAAGCATCATGGAAATTACGATCTAACCTAACTTAAGACTAAAGTAATATAAGTAATGTTACTCTTACTCATTATAATAAGGATATTTAACATAAGAAAGTGTCCAATAACTACTTACAGTCTCTATTAAGGAAAGATAATTAACCGTTCTTTTGTTTCATGTACACGTAATTATCGACTGCTTCTCGAAAGTTCCTTTAAAGGAACAAACAAAACTTTGTCGTAAGAAAATTATCTTATACGCTTATAGTACGTTCATGAACAAGAGAGTGATTACAATGTTTACAACAGCCCGTTTGAACCCATTTATAATACTGTACTAAGATCTACTTACTAATGGAATGAACAAGTGTACACTTATATATCTTTATTATATCTACCGATGAGTAATATCTAGAACGAAACGTGGGTGTACCATCCCACACAATGCGCTTTTCATTTTATTCATTTCCAATGAAAAGCTTACAGTTTATTAGCTACTGTACACCGATAAAGATGTAATTCAACTCAAATATCAGTCAAGATCTAATGATAGATTTAATACAAAATAATTAACCATTTTAATGCAGTTTTACCCGTAGTGCAGTAGCATCTGTAGCCCACAGACTTAAATAATCACCTACACGGCCAATCTCAATTATTCTGCATAGGTTCTGAAGATCGGCTTACTATACTGAAGGCTCAAATAGCCAGTTATGTACATTAACATTGGGGTGAAAGCCGATGACAGCGATAGAGGTCGACCGACAAGTATAAAATAATCGTTTGAATCTGGGTCACAATTATGGCCGGCCTAAGTACCGGGATACTGATCCCATAAAGACACCTTATTCAGGTTATATGCACTTATAAAATGGGACAATTTAAGCAGCTCTATGTATAATCTGTAGTTGCCATTAACTCGATAGCACATCGTATAAATAAATATAAACACATTTTGGTATATTTTTTTTTATCTTAACTTTAGTTTATAAGTACAGGAATTTATACTGTGGCCCTTAAGGTTAAACTTAGTGGTTATTTAGGTTTTTAGTTATTTTAGTTAAACTAATGTTTAAGCAATAGTAATCAAAAATATATGTATATGAAATAGTATGTACATATCTTGTAAATAAATTTGGCTCTGGTTTGTATAGACTATAGACTATATCAAGACCGCTACCGAAAAGATAAACAAGAGACTGTAGAAGAAAAATATACTCTATGTCTTTTGAAACATCATACATTTGATAAACAATCAAATATACAAACTCAATTACATAACATCACTTTGTATGCAACAACAAAGAAGCTCACGTATTTTTTATAGCAATTTGGTTTTTATCAAAAAATAATAGATTTCTGTATTAAAGGCTTGAGCACGTCGCTCCTAGATGCGCCATTTACGATAAGAACAATATTAAAGCAAAATAAATAAAAAAACTTATCCCAAAATGTCCCACAACATATTCATGCATATAAGTTATTATTAATATTTAAGCTTTACTAAAAATCCATACACCAATTGTTTAGTTTACATTTCTTAATATTAGTTTAGTCCTACATATGTTTCCATTCCTCTTTGTCTTGAGCAAAGTTCATCAGCATATAAATAGTTATTATCAATTACCTAGTCCTTTAAAAGGCTTACGATCACAACACACAGAGGCCATTTCGAGAGCCCGCAGCCTGTTATTAAAATTCATATCATTCAAACTATTTCACTCGCAATATGAAACACGTATTACCGCTCGAACAATTGCATCGTAAACATTATCAACCTGATAATACATATGAAGATATATCTATTATCAGGTTACTAGTTCTATAAAGATACAATTCATTCCACGAACACATCATTGTTCATATAACAATGTGGGATATAAAAGACAAAACGTTTCTAATCACCGGAGGTGCGTCGGGCTTGGGAGCTCAGTATGCAAAGACTTTTTTACAACTCGGAGCTAAGGTAAAGATTTTCTTATTAATCTAAATTGTATTGACGCCAAACTTAGAGACTTGACTAGATTCCGTAGCGATATGACGATACATTTGTTTTATATTGTATATTAGAATCGACAATAAATTATTAATAATATAACCTTAAATGTACTTGTTACTGTAAGTGAGTGTTTATGTACATGCGCGTTTTTTATACATATAAGACTAAAATAGGGTTTTAAAGTCTACCATAACCTAAGCAAGGTTAAGACTCGTAACATTTAAAATATATAAACGTATCAAAACATTCTTTAAAAAATTAAGTATACTTCGTAATACCGTAATAGTTAACTATTACTATTATTTTTTTTAATATTAAACTATTGATTAAAATCAATTAAGGTTAAGTTCTGATAATGCACAGTGAAAACTAGAATTTGATGTTTGGTCATATAAAATATACTTTGTTTTATATATTATTTTACACAATGCCTGTTAATTTAATGCACATTAATTGCAAATTTAAATATCTGAAATTATATAATATGAAAAAATATTTAATATAGTAACTCATGCTTAAAGAAGACGTATGCTGTCGCTAGTTTTTAGTTTTTTTACATACAATCCATACTTTAACTAATATATACCACTGAGTAGTGAAATAAAAAATAAAACATTTTTTAACGGTGCTACAACCATTTCAGGTCTGGGCCTCAGATTTCTGTATCTATTTCATTTTTTGTCAATGTAATAGGCAAGTAGGTGATCAACTCTCTATTCCTGACACATGCCATCGAATTTTTGGGTCTACGGCAGATGTTTTCCTTCATCGTTCGTGCGAATGTTAAATGCGCATAGAAAGAGAGTCCATTGGTGCAAAGCTGGGGATCGAACTTAAGACCTCAAGGATGCGAGCACGCTGAAGCCACTAGGCCAACACTGCTGTGAAATATACATATAACAAAAATATAATTTACAGAAAGTAGCAATATTGGACGTCGCTGAGACTGTCGGGGTGAGCTTTGTAACGTCACTGAATGAAACCTATCCAGGAAAAGCTGTATTCATAAAATGCGATGTCGGCAACGAAGACGACATTAAGGGCGCTTTTCAAAAAGCACTAAACGATTTGCAAAGGCTGGACGTGATCATCAATAATGCGGGGATTATGAGCGATAGTCCTGATCTATGGAGGAAATCATGTGAAGTTAACTGGGTATGAAACTTTTACATACAATTTTCTTCTTCAGTCTTAAGTTGAAGAATTTGTTTATATATTTACACGATCAGGAATGTATAATTGTTAAACAAATCGTAAACTTTATTCGAATTATGGCGTGGTGAAGGACTTACGGGAATTCCAAGTGCGCGATTGGGAATTCTCTAATTTCAGAGGCAGAAGGCACAGTTTGACTCTCTGTGGCGCCTCAGAGACAGATACACTCCTGGGGTTAGCGAAAGTTTTTCCATACTTGTTTATGTAAATCTTTGATGCAATTCTACGTACAATACCATAAATATTTTGATGCTAGAATATATAGAATATATCTACAAAGACTTGCTATCTTCATCCTATGACACATCGATGAACAGTTAATTGAAAAAAAACCTTAACATCTTTCAGCAAGGTTTAGTTTCGTTCACCATGAAAGGGGTTGAGTCCATGCGGACAGACGAAGGAGGCGCCGGTGGCACAATCATCAATATTGCATCCACCGCTGCACTTTTCAAGTTACCTACAATGCCAGTGTACTGCGGATCCAAACTGGCCGTAATACATTTTAGTCAGAGTCTTGCGGTAATACTTTTATCTCTCAATTAAAATAATAGGGGTTTTGATATAATTTCATCAAATGCATTTTGTATCGTAGTTGTAATAGATGTGGAATATAAAATAAAATATGTTTATTATGGAATATAAGATACAGGTATCACTTATTCCACGTAATTAAATTTGAATCGGTAGACTACTCATCGGCAAAGAAGACAGAGGGTGTAGGCCGAGAGAAAAAGCCGGCGTAAATAACTCTCGGCACTCTTTTAAAATAGCAAATCATCAAACAACACTTATTTTAAAACAAATATCGGAAATTAATTATAAGTAGTCTGTCTAGCACTAGTCCCCTGGCCCTTTTATCAACTAGATAATAAAAATATATACGAAGTCTGGTGTATTAGCTTAGCTGTTAATATACAGCCTATAAAGCCTGAATAATTAATGTTATAGTTTAAACATTACATGTAAATGCGATATAACATAAACTAACTCGTACACTAGCGGCCGTTTTCTATACTCAATCCCAATAAAAATTTTACTATTAGACATTGCTATTTCAATCCATTTCTCCTAAAATACGTTTCAATAACCGAATATGGATCATTTTTGAAAAATTTAAATTCGACAGATCAAATTTTCACATTCATCAATCTAAATTTGCGAAAATCTGGATTGGGGATAACTTTTGATTATAGATCGTGTATAGAAAGCGGCCGTAAGAGACTCTGTCACGTCATCTCCCTAACCACTTTAAAATCATTAGAACCAGAACGTTTTTCTCTAATCTAAATATATGTTTCACAGGAACCGCCATTCTTCGAACGTACGGGTGTTCGCATTTTGACTATGTGCCCAGGACCGACAGATACGCCCCTATTACACAATCTTCTAGATAGAGCCATTGACAAGAAATACGCTGAGGACTTCTATGCTGCTGTCCCAACATACCCCCAGGAGTGAGTTTTTACATTTTATATATATGCATTAGGAAAAATATTGCACTTTGCGTGACAAACATTTCGTAGCAAAAGCTACGCATGACTTCAAGATTTTAAAAACACTTTCACAACTAGCGAATAAGTATGGAATCAATTAAAAGTTATTTATAATTCCAAATATCGAACATTTGTTAATAAAAGTATTAAATTGCACAATTTGAAATAGAAAATCGATATCACATATAATTATTTAACAAATGTAACAAATATTGTAAACCTATTTTAAAAGAGTAAGTGTGGAGTTTCTTGGCCATTCTTCTCCACACGAAACTACCTTTTGGAATGGGCAACTAGAATCTTCTTTGTATTTTTTTTTGACGTTCAAAAGTGCCATTTTAGATGGTCTAATTGAAATAAATGATTTGACTTTGACTTTGACTTTGATACATTATTTAGAAAAGGGGAAAAATATATCATTTATTTTCAGAGTGGAATCAGCGGTTAACGCAGTCGTTAAAATGTATCAAGAAGGTGACTGCGGTTCAATTTGGTTATCAGTTAAAAATAAACCAGCACAGGACATAACTGATATGTTTAGGAATTTCTACATTGAATTGGCGAAAGTCATATAATACTACTAGCTGACCCGAAAAACGTTGTTTTTCCATGTATATTATTAATGCCACATAATAAAAAAATTCTAAAAAAATTCATTAAAAAAACTAAATAAAAAATATCATAAGAATCGGTCGAGCCGTTTCGGAGGAGTATGGGAACGAACATTGTGTTAGATAAAACAATAATATACATATTTTGTTTCATTATACGCTGAGCGTGTTCTCTAGAGGTTCAATTTAAAAATATTAAAAAAAGGCTTATTACGACCGAACCATTTCGTGTGTAACCGCGGGACATAACTAGGTATGTTTGAAAATATCTTCTATAAATAAGATAAACTAATGTTACTCTTGTAATTCAGAGATTAATTTTTTTTTGCGTCACCATAAACTCTATTTCATGGAGAAAAACCTTGCTCCTAGAAGAATTTCATTGTCAATTTTATTTTTCATTTCATATCTTTATCTATATATATAAGGTCAAATATATTGCTTAAATGATATAATCTTTATCTTATCAAGTACTTGTCATACTTAATATCGTTTCTTCACCTATCGATAGCTTCAAATTCTACGAAATGTCGAAATGTTTTCGTGACATCTAATAATTCGACAGTTTGATGGGTAGAAAAACAAAGGAATTTCCACCTCTTTAGCTGTAGACAATAGAGTTACAATCATAGATAAACGTCGGAACTCGGAAGTATAGCCTTACAAATCGATTGATAAGCGACGGCAAGGCGCCATTGGCTAGACTCTGTGACGTCACGCGTATCGACCGCCCGCCCACGGGCGCGCATGCGCGTGCGGGCAAACTGCGTCGTGATTGGCTCACCTGGATATCTAAAGTAAATGTACGGTTTCGTTTGTTTTTAAACGGATTATTGTGTTGAAAATTTTTGTTTAACTGTCAAGTTCGAATTAAATAAATAATGACCAATATATAGATTAATCATGGTTGTTTCAAATAACATATAATAAAATCAAATTTTAATAATCTTACTGTTTTATTGGAAAGGTGGCATACGTGCATGGATACTTTGAATCAAGTGATAACCGCCGCCCATGGACACCTACAACCCCTTGGGCTAGCGGGTGTGTTGCCGACCTTTCAGGGATTAATCTTTTCTTGAAGGTCCCTTGTTATATGAAAAGATATAAAAGATGACTTACGTTCGATTTTTATACAGTAATGTAATTTTTATACTGTCAAGTAACACTATATAATAAACAAAATCATAGTTTTGATACATATATTAATTTAATTTCATTCATTAATACATAGTTGCATGTGTCGCAGATTTTCCTAGGACACTTCCAATACTGAAAACTAATTCAAAACGTACATGCATCGGCATAGCACGCCGATCTTCGCATCTATAAAATATTTTTTTAATTTAATCGTCGTTTGTTTAAACCAACATTATCAAGTCCGTGTACTGGTAATCAAGTATCGTATTGCGCATACACCTTTATTGCTCTGAGTGCAATAGGTGTAGTTATATCTATGCATTTATAAATTTAAGTTTCCATAATCCGGTATACAGTACTTCAATGGCCCATGATTACAACATTGCGTGACACGCCACTCCGCCGCCGTAGGCCTCACTTACCCCATTTCAACATAAATTACCAATGCAATTAAGTTCATATACAGCTTAAATTTGAACAGATAATTTGTTGAGAAAGGTTAGTTACAATTCCATATAAAATTCCTTAATCCAGAAACGAGACTAGGAGTAATTCATTCGTAAGTTCTCAAGCGCCATCTTATGATAAGAAAACATGTACTGGCAATAAAATCTTGTCTGTTGGAAGCATTTTGGACAGAAAATTTCATTATTAAGTAGCATTATTCACTTATAAATTATATTTAAATTAATAATAATAATTTATTTATTCAAAACAATCATAAGTAAATATTTTTATATAGAACAGGGGGCAAACGGGCAGGAGCCTCACCTGATGTTAAGTGATACCGCCACCCATGAATACTCTCAATGCCAGAGGGCTGGCGAGTGCGTTGTCGGCCTTTTAATAACCATTTTATGGTTATTAATGTGTTAGTTGCAATACCGTCCTAAATATTATAATAGCAGGTTAGCTTTAAAGTTTATTTATTTATTTATTTACATTTTATGTACACTTCGTTACCTTATACAAAAACATACATATAAAAAAGCAGATTACACAAGTTCTGGCAACTGGCGACCTTATCGCCAACAAATGATTTCTTACAGGTAACCCAAATATGGAACAATAAAAAAAGAAACAAACATACAGAGGGTAAGGTACTAGCATAAATAATTAACAAAAAAAAACCTAAAATAACATATAATTAACCTATAACTACAATAAAGTAAAATCTAAAAAAAAAACAAAAAAAAAATAAAGTAAATAGTATATTCACTCATTAAATTAAAAATGGCACACGTTGTCCTTTACCATTAGAAATGAATGTTTTTTATTCATTTTTAAACATAAAAGACAGGAACAATAAATATCTAGACAACCCAAACCTAACTTGATTAACATATAACAGTAGCACGGATGCCAAAATCGGTAGGCCATAGGCACTCAACATTTCGAAAAAGACAATTATAGTCTGTAAAGGTTGCATACTGAGAATGGCAAATCGACATTTTCTTAGCTCAAGAATTAATTATTTAACTTATACCTAACTAGCTGCCCCCGTGAACTTTTTAGTAGCTACATACCAACATATGGAACATTTTGCTATGCTACCCCATTGAGACTGTTAGATTTTCCGAAATGAAAACCTAAGTTCTAAATATGACTAAATTATACAATTTTTTTTTTATCTCCATAAAAACCTTCCTGTCTTCCAAGAAAAAAAAATACTCGAATTGGTCCAGACATCTTCTAAATTTGCTCTTAGCAAAATAATTTGATTCATTTTTATTTATAAAGAAAATAAAAATTCTAATACACTGAAGTATGTTTACTAAATACCAACACGAAACAAAATAATCTTTTTAAATCACCGCTGGAATAAGCAGTATATATTATAGCCTTTAAAAAAACGTCTTGTAACATTTACTGACTGGTTTGGTTACCTTTCATTAAATTCAAATAACAATGATCATAGATTACTATCGAAGTTAATTCACAAATCCCTTATTAACATTCCGTAACCAATTGTAATGAAGGTTCGATTCTCATTCCAATTCCACTTTGAGCCGACCGTTCTATAGCCTTCCTATATATTTGATTGTGAAAGGTTGTGTATAAATTTTATACGGAGCACTTTGCTTATATTTTTTTTTATTATAGTTTGGTTGTCCGGAAGAAGCTTTTAGCAGTAACACCGCCCATTTACTTCCTTTTTTAAATTAATTTTCTTTTCATCCTTTACTATGTTATTGTGGTATAAATAAACTGTAAGTACTAACCTAAATGTTAGCCCGAGGGCGTGACTTCGAACGACGGCTTCTTTCTATGTATGCAATTACTCTCACGCTTACTTGTATACTACAAACATATTCACAGTCGAGATTTAAAAATCACGACGTTTTTATATGAGTAATATTTACCACTAAGTCTCGAAACTGGATATTTTAACTTCAGCCAAAAAACGACTCGACTTAGGCACAGAAGACTATTTACAAAAAGATACAAAAATACCTAAATTCTTAGATACTTAAGATGCAAGGTCATCTCGTCACAATCCATGTGCAAGTGTGGTGGAGTAAAAGTAATTGTGGTAACAGTGTGATGTGAGTCGATAAAGTTCACCTATTTCCCGAATGGATCTTAGGTCACAATTTTGCGTTCATCATAATCAGAGGTGTAAAGAGGTTGCCGGTTCTGCCAGAAATTGACGAAAGTGGTAGAGGTCCCAACTGGGAGCGGTGGAAGTTACTGATTTAGAAAACCAAGATCCTTGGGTCGCATAGCAGCGAAGTGATTGATGACAACTAGCGCGTTTAATGTGGGTAGCATCAAAATATATATATATATATTACTCTGTAAAGATAAACCGATAAATATTAATTAATGTGGATCAAATTTTTACGTTGTATTTCATGCCCGATGCAATTGGATGTATTATTTGTAAAATGTATGGTATTTAATTGTCTGTTCTGTCTGTGTTGTTGAAATAATGTTGACAAAGAAACTAAGAAGTACTGAAAGCTACTGCTGTTTAACATTATTTCTTTGAAGTTTATCTGTGTAAATCTTAAAGTGGTGAAATACTAAAACACACGTTTATAAATATATTTATTAGTTAAATAAAACAGTTATAAATATATCTAATAGTTAAATAAAACAGCAAGAGAACTATAAACTTACTTTGAGGTTGAATATATCTATTTGCCCTCCGTAAATACTGAATTTAAGGGTCTTGTGAACGTATGTCTAATAACTCGCCTGGGATGCGTTGCTAACAATTTATTAGCGATTTCTTTGAATTTGCGGCTCCCTGAGATACTTCAAACGTCAAATAAATAAATTACTTTTATACACCGTAATTGTTTCTTTATGTATAAAAAGTGGCGCTATAACCCCTGTTTCGTGATAATGAGCTGTTTCTAGTAGGTGCTCAGTATGTGGCTGACAAATGCCGTCTACTCTTCGGGTCTAAGGCATGCCGGTTTCCTCAAGATGTTCTCCTTCACCGTACAAGCCATAAACAGAAATGTCCATTGGTGCACAGCCAGGGTTTGAATCTACAACTACTATATGTTACAACGTTTACATAAAGATAATATGTATAAGCAATATTAAAAAGGGAATGAAAACATCTGTTTAATATGCCCCTATTTTTTGGGTTATTATGTATTATGATTTGTAGAGCAAAGAACGTTCTTAATCATTACCGTATTCATTAAGTCGCTAGACATATCGAAAACAAGGAATACTCCTACCAATAGACATAGACATAACATTTATTACTAACAAAAACACACACACATAATAACAATAATCAAAGAAAAAAAAATGAGAGATAACAAAAAAAAATATTCCCTTTTCCCTTTCGGTTCGTTTCAAGTGTGTAATGCGTGTGTGCTGTGGCTGTTATTGGCCCTGGCTCAGCATTATGCTGAGGAGCAGACTGTTCCTCAGCGCTGGTCATTTTGCCAGAGACCACAGCAGCTAGTTTGCACCTCAATACGATAATGTCCCTTTCCCTAGAAAAACCAACGAAACTACATTTTTGAACATTCAGCTCTATACCATTGTAAATACACCACGAAGTTATATGATTTAGACCGGAGCTACAAGCTATCCTCGAAGTAACTAATTACACAAGAATCATCCGCATACATATACTCGTTAGAATGCTTATTACGAAATGAAATCTATTCTATGAGAAGCTGCGAGCGAAAGTAATTTATAAGACGTTACAAGCAACTGTATCGTAAACATGAGATATCTCGCTTATTCATATCAGCAATCGGCATCTAAATCAAAAATGCATTGCTCAGCGGGAGAGCGAACATACTTTGAAATATTCCCCAAACAATCAGCTACAGAATACTTTATACACTGGCAATAAATTAGAGATACAACCGGAAACAGTAAAATGAAAGGATATATTTTGAACTTTTGAATTTCGAATGTTTGAATTTTGTAAATAAATAATATGACATTTTGTGTTGTATTAAGGAACATTAAAACGGTACAAGCGATTCCTAGAACAATATGTAATTTGACATAAATATATTAATTTATTATTTTAGACCAGCCTAGAAACCATAACCACGAAAGATCAAAAAGGTCAGAGATTCTTTACTATTTCATCAGTTTACAGAAAATATGGAAATGTTTAATATGTTATACATTTTCAAGATTAAACGTCGCCCTTCATTATAAGGCGCCAAGAAGTCGACCCCGGTGAATGTTATACGTTTATAAATACAAATTTTTACGACATTATAAACACGCAACTGTATTTTGTCTACTGTTTAAATATTGTTTTATTTAAACATTTAAACATTAACGTTTTTTAAAAATCGAACATGAACCATCTCTACCGCATTTACCACGGAGAGTGTTCAGAGGAGTTGTTCGGATTAATACCTCTTGTCTGTTGTTCCGTAATAAGCGTGTTTTAAGGCAGTTTTTGCCGCCTTTCACCCCTTTGAGGAACCTACTGACCACTGAAGTATTTCCAAACTAATTCGACTTAGGGTTCTTCGAGAAAAGTGCGCACCAACTCTTAAAAGTTTGGCAACGCACTCACGGTCTCTGGCATTGAGAGTGTCCATGGGCGGCGGTATCACTTAACATTAGGTATGGCTCTTGTACGTTTGCCTCCTGTTCTTTAAAAATGATAAAAAGCGTGAGAAAAATATGGTCAGTAAGTAGCTTTCACTACTTCTTAAAAATTGAAAATTGAAATTGACGCTTATGTTGCAAATATATTCGTATAGTTTGAAAGTGTTTGCTACGACGTAGCTTTACGCTACGCGGATTTTACATCGCTGTTACAGATTTGTTTTTAAATACAACCATTCAATTTTCTAGTATAAACTGTTTTTAGAAAATGTCACTTGGTTGTCATATATTTATAGATAATTAAAGCCTTTAGATATTTGTAAGTTTTGACACAAATATATGTAATAGGAAGTTCACGGGGTCATCTAGTAAGTAATAAAGCCTGTTATTAAAATGAATCGTATAATTTTTAACACTCAATAAAAGAACTAAATCAGCTAATTATACAAATGTTTCCATAGAAATGTGACTAGTACAACACATTAAAGATAAACATAATCATGACTCAGCGTTTCATTTTTCGAATTCACTAAAATCCTTTTGAAATAACCCAGATTCGAATGCGTGCACAATGAGAGTTTTCCACAGAATTGCAGACTGCATAGTATTTCGTGAAACTTCATGTAGGCCATGAGTAATCGATACCTGTTGAAGTATGTACTTTTGATAGTGAACTTTAAAAGCGTATAAGAGTTCTTCTTATACAATTACTATTATAGAAAACGCAGGCGGAAACGTGCACAGGACCCCCAAGGCTGTCCCATCCAACAAAGGATAACATCAAAGTCTAGGCTCTGCTCAGATATCTGAGTTTCTATACAGTTTTAAACCACTTATCAACAACTATGTTGCGAGAACATCGAGGTCGCTTAATCGCGTTAAGGCTTTTACTACAAATAACGGAAACAGCACAGAACAGGCTCTTTATTCCCTATAGCTATATATTCCCTAGTGCGTGCTCCTATTTCACAATGCCTACTGCTGATAGAAGACAAATCTTTGTTTTTAATTTTGTCTATTATTAATTAAATATTAATTACTTAAGATGTCATGTAGAACATGGTGTAATGGTTGCAGCTCCATACAAACATTGTGTAAAACAAAAAACAAGAGGTGGAGAGTTTATAGCCAGTTCTTCTCGTCTGTTCTACGCCCTTGATTTGAGAACTGGCAGTAAATGTAAAATTAGAATCATTTAGCATTCAATGTATTTCGTTATTTACGTTCATAAGTGTACATTGTGTTACCTAAATGAATAAATGATTTTGAATTTGAATAAAGGATTGTAGTGCCACTAGACTTTCTTAAAATGAATTAATGAAATACATAATATATCGAAAGTTATGATAGATTATTGTCTGTGGTTAGAGTTACCAACCCACGCATTGACGTGTATCGCCTCGTGAATTCATCCAAAACGCCTACTGGTGTTACGTAATAAGTACTCGTCCTTTCGACCGGGACGAAATATTTTTACACCAAGTCTAGAAATTCGAATATTAATGGGATCTATATATTATTAGTATTTTCGATATCCCTTTACACACTTTGGTTGCGTTACGTTTGTCTACGTAAACGTATATTTATTAGTACATTTATTTCGTACATATTGATTGCTTACTAAAGGTTTTTATAGAACAGGGGACAATCGGGCAGGAGGCTCACCTGATGTTAAGTGATATGCCCATGCACACTCTCAATGCCAGAGGACTCGCGAATGCGTTGCCGGCCTTAAAAAAATTGTACGCTCATTTTAAATTGTTTTTTTTTATAGAACAGGGGAAAACGGACAAGAGACTACATTATACATATACATTTATTTCAAACGATGCAGCTTTAGATCATAAATTGACAAGAAATAAGACAATATTCTGTTACTAGCTGGCCTGGCGAACATCGTACCGCCTAACAGTCGATTCTTTATTTTTTTTTAAATACTAATTCTGCTATTCGGGACACCGGTCTAGCTAGTAAGATAAAAAAAGAAAGTTGATAATACAACAAATACATTAAGTCAAAAAATAAAAATTTACCTTCCCGGAACCCCTCCACTAACACTTGAACTTTATGATATGGTATTAAAATTCAAATTGCCTTTAAATATTATTACGAATATTTTGTATGGGAATATAGAAAAGTGTTGTTTTTAGACTTTTTCACTCAATTTTTTTTTATTTTTCTCTCCGTAAGAACCATCCTCGTACTTCAAGGAATATTATATAAAAAAAATCAGACAAATCGGTCAAGCCGTTTTCATAATATGTCGTGACAACGGAAAACGGGTTTATTTTTATATATATAGACTAAAGCAAATTACATTTGTTTTAATGTACGTAGAAATGTTACCCAGTTTTGATGTGGAATTTTCACGAACGCAGAAACATTTCAATAAGTTTCATCAAGTATTCATATACCTCGATACGAAAATAAATTTAATCAAAGCACGAATTTATACTACTATTTATTCGTGTTTTGTTTTAGTACAAAATAATAAGCTCTGCCCAAGAGTTTCATATAAATTCGATCCTATTGTTCGTGGTTGGAACAAAGCGTACTTTTTCTTTTTCGACAATTAAATCAACGAAATCGTCTTCAAATCACATTAGTGAAAATTTGATTAAGACCCACTGAGACTGAGATGCATTATCGCTTATTATTTAACGAGAAAGTCGAAAGGTTATTTCTTTGTATCGGAGTTATCAGTAAAAATTCTGATTAACACCGTAAACATAGAATATACAGAATAGATTATATTATTGCTAATAATATTCTATACATAAACAATATATTTACAGTCCCATATTATTAAAAACATAATTAATAAATTTATTTCTTAAAGTACTTAAGGAATACAATAACTGAGATGGTTCTTATAAACGTATCAATTTGTAAAAAAACTATTTTGTTTATTTATTAGATTATTCGCCGCATATAGTACGTTTATAGGTAACACAATGTACACTTATGAACGTCAAAAAAGAAATGTTCATTAATGGCTTCTAATTTTACATATACTGACAGTTCTTAAATCAAGGGCGTAGAATGGAAGAGAAGAAGTTTTTTGTTTTCCACAATGTTTGTAAGGAGCTGCAACCATTACACCATTTTCCACATGACATCTTAAGTAAATAATAGTTAATTAATAATAATAAAATTAATTAAAAACAAAGATTTGTCCTCTATCAGCAAGAGACATAGTGAAATAGGAGCATGCACTTACATTCTGGTGGGAACAACACGCAAATACATAGTCGAAATAACTAACACCACACACGAATTCAAATCCGACCAGTCACCACAAGTAGCACCCGTTCACGAGTATGACGCATGGCCAGCCATCGGCCACCTCGCCATATTGGTTGAGAAACAACCCGAGGGATTTCGAATATCTATCCAGTTCTGTATTAAAAAACTCTTGGTTTCGCCAAAGGATCAAACCCATATACGAAGTTACAAGCCAAGGGGCCATCCATAAAGTACGTCACACGAATTTTAGGACTTTTGAACCCCTCCCCCCGTCCTTGTCACAAGTTGTCACATTTTTTATACCCCCCCCCCCCCCCTCTTGATGTGACGTCACACATTTTTAAATTTATGTATGTATTTAAAAATAATCGTTGTAATAACAACTTTATAAATAATATATGCTTGTAACTTATAGAAAGAGACAGAAATAGTGTTTCGGGACACTTTCAAGCGTTACTTTTATTCGAGACTGTGCATCTTGGGTTTTTTGTATATCAATGGTTTTAGTATTTAAAATTTTAACATGTGACGTCACAAAAGTATTAACCCCCCCATGCCCCTTGTCACACGATGTCACAATTCGGTGATACCCTCCCTCCCCATTAACGTGTGACGTACTTTATGGAAGGCCCCCAAGGTGACCGGAATATCAAGAGTAACGCGTTATTAATTCTAAATCATAAACTGAATTAACTTTTTGAATCAAATACGTGTCTTGTTACACGAAGCAGAAACACTGGGTCATTGCTGCTTAATATTCCATGAGACGTAATAAAAGAACATTTTCTTTGTAAACAAAGCGATTGAAGTGAAACATTACACCTATAAACAAAAAGAGTTCTGTTTATTCAATTCCATCCCCGCTTTCGTAGTAAACTCTAGTGTATTTGACCTTTTTTCTCACCAAAATAAACGTGTCAAATTATTCTTTATCTAATCTAGTAGTCTAACGTATATTAACTGCATGTATACTTTAAATATTAGAGGATTTTATTGTTACTCTATATTTACCACTCGCGTACAACTATAGAATATAAGCGAAATAATGAAATGTTAATGTAGCGAATGAATAAGTGTTGAAGAGAGTGCCTACGTCTGGCTATACGCTCGGGGTGTAACTCCGATGATTTAGGAAATCGCCACACTTATAAAACTAAGAAAGCCTGAGTAAGCAAAATGTACAATTGTACAGCCTTGGCTCGTACACTGCTTACTGTCCCTAAATATAGAACAGCGTCTTTTCACGATAGAATTCGATACAATACAACTAAACCAACCAACCACCACCACTTCGCGACATCCAAGACATTACGTCTTTCAAGATTTGGAATTTAGTTGTATTGTTTCATGTTCTATCTCTGTTTCCGTTTGTTGATTTTGTTTTTTTTAATGTTTGTTTTGTTCAGTGTATATAGCTGTCATTCCAAGATAGTATGGGTCCACTGTACAAGTGTTGCTTGTGACATCCCACCTCCAACTTGAATCGGGCCCAGTTTTGATTAAAGTGATTGGGTTTGTATTTCTTTATTTTATATATGTGTGCTTTAATCAAATAAATGTTTTTCCTTTCTTACTTTCTATCTATATGTGTCCTCCTTTGTCCGGCTTTTCTATATAAGAAAATGAAATATACTAAAGTCAACTGTTGGCAGGAGAATATTCTGCATTGGCTGTTAGTGGGTAGATGATTTTAATACTACGAAGAAATAACTACTGCAAGATAACAATCTTGGGTACAGATTTGATAAATCAAATACTAAAATGCGAATACTTAATCAAAGAAACTCCAATATTTTTAGATAAACATTATTTTCAAACTTCGAATATTTTATTTAAAAATACTGGCGAGTAATTTACCAGATTGAAGCGATAAAGTAATTGTCTGCAAAGGAAATTGCTAACCCTGCTCCAGACTCCCCTCAATATCCGGAGCTTTTAAACAAATCAGTCTGGCTAAATATTTAGGAAAAATATGTTACCTTGCCATAATTAATCATTTATATTGTAATTGTTTAAAGTAACCCTCCACTTGGACAAGAAAACAACACCTTGTGCCAATATATCTATACATGTCTATATACTATAAACGTTCGTCATTCCACAACTGTACGTTTTTTAAGTCAGTATTTGCTGCGCTCCACTACTATGTGGAACCAGCTGCCAACTGAAGTATAACCGAACCAATTCCACTTAGGGTCCTTCAAAAAAAGAGCGTATTGATTTCTTAAAGGCCGGTGACGCACTCGCGGGCCATCTGGCATTGATAGTGTCCATGGGCTGCGGTATCACTTAACATCAGATGAGCTTCCGGCGGTTTACCCCGTGTTCTACGAAAAAAAAATCTTTCAATGCCGACGAAGCTAAAACAGTTGTTTCGTGAATCGAATCCAGAGGCTCTTAAGTTAACCACAAAACCACAAAGTATATATCTTTCTAGATATAACTCGATATCGGTAAAAATTTGTCGTTATAATACTAGATGACCTGTCTTACGGTGGATTGTTATATAAGATTAGTACAGTACTAATACCGTTATTCAAAAATGGAGTTTGATGCCAAAGCATAACGAAATTACAATAAAAAATAATTACCAAAAAATGTGGTGTGGGCAAAAATCAATCGTGGGCAAAAAAAAATTTACGACCTAACTAACAAACACTGTTATATCAACTACTATTTACAGAAGAGAGATACCCAGTGTATAAATATCAACGCTTAAGAACGTCTCAGTAACATAATACCCAATTAAGAAATACACCTGAGGTTTGGCTACATTTAGTGCCTTTCAAAATACAAATTACAAAGGTGTCTCAACATCGCATTGCCGGACGTTTTTTTATAATATTTGGGGAAAAAATATAGCTGATCCTTTTATTCAATCCATATAAGTATAGATACATTACTTTAAGTCTTCACTAATAAAAATTATATCTAATTCTTATGTTCCGTGGAACTCGGATTAATACCTACGGCTAAAATTCATCATCGGACGTAAGATTGAATACAAATTACACCTGTTCTACCTTGACGTCTTCGATCCACGACAGAGCGCTGTAAGAAATTTCTTGTCTCGCATCACCACTTATGAAACCAGCTGCCTTCCCAGGTCTTTTCCCAACCGTTACGACTTAGAGGACTTCAAGAGAGGGTGCTATCTTAAAAGCGGGCAATGCACTTACCAACCTCCTGGTGTAGCCACTGGGCGGTGGTAATCTTTTTTTTTTTTAAAGACAATTCACACCAATTGACCTAGTCACATGCTAAGCTGGTGAAGCTTGTGTTATGGGTACTAAGCAACGGATATACATACATATTATAGATAGATAGATAGACATATTAATACATATTTAAACACCCAAGACCTAAGCACAACACCAAATGCTCATCACATCGATGTTCGTCTCAGCCGGGGATCGACTCGGGACCCATGGATTCGCAGTCTGGGGTCCTAACCACTAGACCAATGAGTCTTCAAGTGCTGCCGCCTGCTTATTAGACTACAGACGCGTGTTTGAATATCAGTTAGGTATACAACAATTTTCTTGTGTACACTTAAGAACATTCTCATAAGCAAACAATATCAACGCAGCAGGTGTAACGGGATATCATACTTTAAATATTTCATTACAGCATTGTAACGCAAAAAATTTAATATCGCTAAAAGGTCTCAAAATTAAAATGTTACATGCACACGACATCCCTCGAGGTTTTAATGATTTACTATATGTTACATATAATAATAAGGAATATGTTACATATAATTTAGCACATCAATCCTTACTGTTTAGTAAGAAAACCCAGATAGAACTACAAATTTTTGGAGTATTTTTTGTCACAACATTTGCCATACATTTAGTTAACTGCGCGAATACTATTTGAACGTATTCCGTTTCGATTCAAATACTCGGCTATTTTAAACCCTCGACACAAAATGTGATGAGAGAGAGATTTATTTTTCAGAATATTCAATGTAAATCATTATTACATTTGAAAACCTCTGTGATTTGTATTAATGTTGAACCAATTCTACTTAGGGTCCTTCAAGAAAAGAGCCGGCAACGCACTCGCGAGCCCTCTGGCATTGAGAGTGTCCATGGGCGGCGGTATCACTTAACATCAGGTGAGCCTCCTGCCCGTTTTCCCCCCGTTCTATAAAAAAAAATGTTCGCTATTACATTTTTTTCATGTCAGTCGCGACAAATGAATATAAAAATAATCATTTAACTTGTTTTAAGTATCGCTGTTGGTGAGAGAATTAAGAAATACATACCTTCAATATAGGCTGAAGTTCTTAGAATTACCTGATAAAAAAAAGCAAGAGTTATTAACATCTTTAAAAACCCAACAATTTTAGGAACAAATCGATGTTATTTAAATAATAACATTACGTAACATTTTACTGAATTCCTGTTTTCATACTTATAACAGGAGCCAAATTAAAAATAACCTTATTGCAAATAAATAAGGTAGGATTTTGTGTAGCACAGCTGCTTCAGTAAAAGTCGTTTTGTGGGTTTAGAGGGGTCTGTTATTAGTCTTGTCCTTCTTTATTAGAATGTAGGGAATGAAATTTTGGGACGCAATATACTATCTGGCGTAGGAGAAAAACTTATAAGCGAAATTATACAACATATAAATAGTGTTAGTCATAATGCGTTTCTCATTCTTGAGTGTTTGCACCATGCATGAACGAAGTTCTCTTTCTTTATAATTACACTAGCTGACCCGGCAAACGTTTTGCCATGTATATTATTCCTAGGAAAAATTTTTTTAGTTCAATAAAAATAACTATCTACTATACTATCATCTTTCAAACCCCTAAGTGATAAGTGTGTACATCCCAAATTTGATTTTTTTATTTTGTACACAAAATTATTTGTTTTTTATTTTTTTTATGATATAACATACAAAAATACATACAACCCTTAATTTTCATCTACCTACGAACCAAACCTATTTTTTTAATAGTTAGTTAAGAACTTATAACTTTAACTCTGAGATTTATATAGAGAAAAATCTAAAATGTTTTCATTCCGGAAAACCGAACTGTCTCTGAGGTAGCATAGCAAAATATTCCATGTTGGTGTGTACTAAAAAGGTATGCTAGGCATTAAGTTGAAACGAAGTTCGCGGGGCAGCTAGTTAATATAAAAGTATACTGTTATCGAAAATTGGTAAAATATATATTATCAAATAAAACCATCTATCTTTGGTTCAGTTACAACGATGGTTATAAAGATTGGGCCAATATCTCTTAGCTTCACCTCAGACATGCTTCAGATCTAGGTCACAACTGAACATCACAGAAAACATACCCCGATATTGTAGTGATTTCAGTATAAAAACTTTTGTATATAACAAAACAGAACACTAGCTGAAAATCTTAAAATTTGGTTTAAGATTCTACAGTGATATTCAAAACATTCATATATTAAAATTCAAAATTCAAAAATCATTTAATCATATGGGTAACACATTGTACACTTATGACTTGTCAGTAAAGAAATACATATTAATGCTTCTAATTTTACATTTAGTGCCAGTTCTTAAATCAAGGGCGTAGAACGGAAGAGAAGAACTGGCAATAAACTCTCCGCCACTCTTTTTAATCGCCATGGTTTTTTTTTACACAACGTTTGTAAGGAGCTACAACCATTAAACCATGTTCCACATGACATCTTAAGTAATTAATAATAATAACTTAAATTAAACACAAAGAGTTGTCACAAAGGAGGTAAAGTTTCTGATTGTAGGAGCGGATTACTAGCGACCAACCCCGGCTTCGTGGTATTAAATCCGTGCACCTTATAAACGTAAACTCCCGCATGATTCATACTAGATATTGGTAAAACCGCTAAGACTGCAGTAGTTTTTCAATTTATCGCGAATAGACTGACACATGCTGTTGCTGACTTTTGTCTTATAAGATCGACCGTAGGAAGCGTTTTCGTTCAACCAGCTACCTACTGAAGTATTCCCGAACCAATACGACTTCAAGAAAAGAGCGTACCTATTCTTGAAAGGCAACGCACTTGCGAGCCTTCTGGCAGTGAGTGTCCATGGGCGGCGACTTAACATCAGATGTGCCTCCTGCCCGTTTGCCTCCTATTACATTAAAAAAAACGTTTTTTACTTTGCAAATCCGATTACCACCAAATTCTTATTTTTCAAATCGGTTAAGTAGATTCAGAGATTACCTCCTATAATCAGAAACTTTACCTCTTTTTAACATAAGTATAGATATTACACGAGTAATAAGGACAAATCAATTAATAAGCATATAAGCTATTTTGTATAGAAGTGCGTTGTCGATGAAGCGTTTAAAAGAATCTAGCCGCCATTGAAAGATAAAAAAACAAAAAATCTGTGGCGCTACAACCTTTTTAGGTCTGGGCCTCAGATTTCTGGATGTTTCATGATCATTTGTCTTATAGGCAAGTAGATGATCAGCCTGCTGTGCCTGACACACGCCTGCGTCGACTTTTTAGGTTAGAGCGAACCACGACTCCCGGACGAATGTAATTAATACATTTAAAACCGGAGTATTTAGTGTCGACTGAATTATACCTTTAGATTTCTCGTAATGGCTTCAGTCTAGGGGGTCGTTCAATTATTACGTAAGCACTATAGGGGGAGGGGGTCTTTGATATTCTTATTTGGTGATTACGTCAATAGTAATTATTTACTTTTTTACACATATTACCCACACATTGTCTCTGATTGAAAACGAAATGCATTTTCAAGGATTTCTCCAAAAAACTAATACGTTCATGTACTATTATTTTTGAGAGCTTTGCTGCACTTTTGCTGACAAGAGGGGGGGGGGGAGAGATAAGTTGCAGTAAATCTTCTTACGTAATACTTGAAGCTACACTAACCCACGTCTAAAACATTTGTATTGTGTAGGATCAACTACAAAATTGAGCTAGGAGATAGCGTTTATACTGCCACACTTAAGCCAGTGTTAATTATTGTGTAATTAATTACGCCAGCGTTATTAAGCCGTCAGATACTCTTGTTTCGTAATATTAAACGGTATTTTAATATTAAACTTTTGGAGGGTTTAAGGGAACTTTAGACTATACAACGGCAAAGTAGGCAATCCCTTAGTTGAAAATAACTATACTTATGTTGTGTGTGAGCAATTGTTTAATAAATTAAGAAATATTAGCGTGTTTAATCAATTTAACGGCATTAAAGATACACATGAGAATGAGCCTAGAATACTGATATTAGGACGGCTGTCTGGATGTTAAGAATTCATTCAAATCATTTCGTAATGAGAAACAAAGTACCTTAAACATGACACTTTAACTAGGTTCAAAGTATAATAACAAGTTGATACGGATTGTCTTTTTAATCCAATGGTAGCAGGTTCAACTACTGCTTATGTCTTTAGTTACATTACAGGTGGAGATCAATGAGTAATTCAAAGCCTTTTAATGGAATTGCGTATTTAATAAAGTTCCTTGAATTTCAATTTGTGTTAAAAAAGCTTTAACGAATTAAAATTATTCTAAGCTAGCTGTTCCGACGAACTTCGTACCGCCTAACAGTCAATTAATGTGGTGTTACAGATTACCTGAACCTAATTTATGAAAGTAATACAATGAATACAAAATAAATATTAAGTTCACTACTTTATTAAGCAGAAGAAATATAGAATTATAGAAAACCGGCTGCCCCCGCGAACTTCGTTTCACCTTAATATGTTTTTTTTTTACTTAGCCCACCTTTTAGTAGCTACATGGAACATTTTTCTAAGCCCCATAGAGAGTGTTTACTTTTCCGGAATAAAAACTTAAGTACAAAATAAAACTAAATTTTTCGTTTTTTTTTCAATTGGTATCCTCAGTGTTCAAGGAATAAATAATCTAAAATACTCGCAGTCCAGTTGAAGTTTGCACTTAGTACCATATTTATTTACAAATAAAAAATAAGGGTTGATCGGTAGAGGGGTGAAAATTTAAGGTTGTATATGTATTTTTTAATGCCAGATATTTAAAAAATTATCCAAAAAATTAAAAAAATGTTTTGGGGTGGACACCCCTTATCACTTAGGGGTTTTAAAGATAGATAGTAGGCGAATCTCAGACTTACTGAATAAGCATAAAAAGTAGTCTTCGATTTTCTTATTTGGTGATAACGTCAACAGTAGTTATTTACTTTTTTTACACATATTACCCACACATTGTCTATGCTTGATTCGTACAAAAAATTTATACGTTTATGTACTATTATTCTTGAAAGCTTTGCTTACTTTTGCTGATAAGAGGGGGGGAGGGATAAATTGCAGTAAATCTGCTTACGTAATGTAATATTAGAACCCTTAGTGGTAAATTTTCAAAGAATCAAAAATCGGTCCAGTTCTTCGAATAAACCCGATTTTGTTTTATATTATAAAATAAAAAATGTCATAATAAGAATGTCCCTATTGGCTCAAAGTTGTATATAAAACCCATACATCATACTAAATGAAACGATAAGCTAAGACACTATCAAGTTTATAGGCCATAGATTATTTTAAGTGGATTTTCGAAGTAAAACTCGTATTTAAAAGCTGCCTTCATCTAACACAAAAGCTCGCAAGTTTAAAGTATTAAATTTTCTATTGTCCAGTCTGTCGATTTCACTCGCAGGAACACAAAGGAAATTTATTTCAAAAGGACGCTGCCAGAATAGAACATTATTTTGACTTAACAAAAAGCATGACAGCTGTGCTATTCGGCTTCACGGAAATCCATTTCAATTATGCTAGGAAATTCCAGCTACTATCGATTTTCCCTGCAAAATGCGTTTGCAACTTCAGGTAGGGTACACGTTCTATGTAATATATTATTAAAAATAGGAAAATGTTCTAAGCCTTGTAATGACTTATAATAATTTCCTTTAAGAGTAAGCGAGTAGCTTAACGTGTACATAGAAACATTAAATATGACGTCAAGGAGTTTTTACTTTTAACAAAAGAAAAATCGATGGAAGAATTTTTCTAAGAAAGGTCACGGCTTAGGAGTATAGACAAAGGATTATGTAAAGGAAATAAAGTGTTAGATAAACTAAGTATTGAAAATATTAAAATATACGTTTCTATCCTCTCAAGTTAGGGGCGATACAAAATGATCAATAGTAAATTCGGGAGAAGGTCATCAGACAGCAGGTACAAAGGGCATCAAAGTCAAAGGGCAACGCACTGCGAAATGGCTCTCGACGGGAGATTATTGTCACGACGTCGTAAGACTGATTGATTGCGAATAAACAATTTAGCTTAAATTATTAGCACTGAATACATAGAGATTTTTTTATTTTATAAAGAAAATTCCGCAAATAACGTAACTGATATAAGATGAAAATTATTAAGCTAATTATAACGCTATAAACACAAACAAAAACTTAAAAACAGTATTCTATAATACATACGACCTCACACGAAAACCGACAAAATATAATAAAAACTGTTTTTTTTTTTAATGTAATAGGAGGCAAACGGGCTGAGGCTCACGTGGTGTTAAGTGATACCGCCGCCCATGGACACACATTGCCAGAAGGCTCGCACCGTTGCCGGCCTTTCAAGAATCGGTAAGACATGCCGAATTCAAGATAACCTTCCTAATTCCATATATCAAGCAAACTGTAGTTTCAACAACAGTAGAAAGCCACATTCCATTCCTTTTGCTGCTATTATCCGGAATAGGAAAAAATATACAACATCAACAATTTTGTTTCGAATATTTTAAATTAAAGTATACGTAACCTGTCGGTGACAGTACCAAACAATAACTATATTTCTATACATAATCGTCCCGCATAACTTTGAAGAAATATTCAAAATTGTTATTAATAAAAGTACCTATAAAAATAGTAATAAATGTTTATATTTTTAAGGTTTACGCAAATTAAATTTTCATACCGTTTATAAAAAATAATATCATATTATTATTCTATGCTATACTAATTGATTATAATTATAAAGCTACATAGTTTGATTAATTGAACACGCTAACTTTCTAAACTACAACGGATGAAACAGCCGGGTACACTAAAATAAAAAATAATCGCAAATAATGAGATATTTATCCCATATTTTTACTGAAAAATATCGCTAACTAACGAAACCCCTTACGCGATACAATGTATATTACCATTTTGCTGAGTATTAAAGTGATATCTTTTCACTTATTATTAGCAGCTAAGACATTTTATATATCCGTCTTTATGTAGAGTGAAAAACAAAAGAAACCTCTAACGGAATTAAGAATTAAGGATAAGGCTGTAGCAGGATAAAACAAAGCCGTTGCATTGAAAGGGTGAATAGTGCATTCACCGACTGAAGTATCGCGTGCGGCGCCTGATATCCATCGTAGCACTATAGACACCCATAGCTTTTTCATTCAAATTATTAACAACCACTTTTATCTATTTTCCTATGGAGTCTATAACTGGCATAGGCTAATAATTCTATATTCGTCTATAGCTTTACGTTTGAAGAAATTTACTTATCATCTTGATTGTCAAAACATTTAACAATTTTATATATGTATAATCTTTGTTCTACTCCTGGTTTTGATAATTTTTAAGTTAATATATATATCTATATAATTTAAAATAGGCTATATATTTTACAAATATTCAATTTATGCTTTTTAGACTAATGAGTTTCCCATTTCTCGCAAAACATTCCATGTATAAAAGACCGCCCATTGCCACTTTTATTTTTGTGCTAAGTTATAAAACTAACATATAATGTCAAATATAGAACATCCCGCTTCCTTTCAGACCTGACCTATCCCAATAATGGCCTTAATTTTGTGGAACAGCTGTTATGAGCCCCTACTAAATAACATGCCTCAGTCCTCACCCATATATATATTTGCATGCAGTGAAAACGTTGCATGTTAAACTAATAAGATGCCGTTATTTGAGTGCACTGTAGGAGTTTCCTTTAAAGAAATTACAAATTCCATAAAAACATCCTGTCTTAATTTTGTTATGTTAACGCATAATGCATTGTTCATAAAACTGATCATGAAACTTATTAAAAAATTGACATTTTAGATTAATGTTTATTTATAGATTAAATTCAATATTAATTTTTAACATCTATTTTTATCTATAGATCTGGGTACTACTAACAGATACTTTTCATACAACTTTTTATTAACATATATTTACTTAATATATGTTATTGAATATTTTATAGATATTTAAAATATTTTGATTTGTTCTAAATAAAATTTCCATGTAATTAAAACAAATCTCAGTACATAAAAACCAAATATTTAACTGCAATTATGTTGCAGTAATATAATTTCCTAATAAGCGACCTTCATACACGACTGGTAAGATTACTAAACAAAGACTTTTTGTAGTTGATATGAATCATTTTGGCAATAGTTTAATTAAATATATGATGAGCTAAAGAAATCCTTCGTAAAATATCGAAAACGACACTGAACACGGAGAATGAAAAATCAATAACATGGGCCTTCGTTGTTTTATTTAGTAAAGATTATGGGTTAAATGATAACGAAAGTCAACTTACGGAATTTCAATCGATGGCCGTGAACCTTTTAGACGAAGCTTCTGTTAACAATATTGGAGTTTACACAATAATAAATTTAATATTTATTTATTTCACACTCAATTCTTACGCAGCGATTAATGAAAAACTGACATACATTACTCAATTTTGTTTTGACATTTCTAGACTTCAATGACTGACATTCAACTACGTTTTGCCACAGGAAATTGATTTTTATCACAGATTATAGAGATCTTTATAATTTGAGATGACATAGTTTCCACAAAACATATACAGGTGGCCAAAAAGTCGTGGATCAAACGCAAATAGGGGATAGATGAGGTGCAAAAAATTGTTCTACAGGAGGTCTCTAAGCTCAACCCCTACAGAGTTATAATTAATGTTGGGTTTTATAAGAAAATTGACTTTTTTTACTAATTCTTATTGAAATTCGAAAAAATTTACATCCTGTATCTTTTTCATAATATCCACTAGATTTTTTCGCCCTCCCTGTTCGTATCTTCATATCAATGCCCTTTTGAACATTGTCAACATCCATTGCTGTGCAAACAACAGCACCATCAACACATTATATTCCGACCATCCAAGTCTTGATCTGAAATCGATGAAAAACTATACGGAAAAAGTTTCTGTGTGGGATAGTAGCAACCTTGTGAAGTATGACCATACAGAGATTCAGGTCTGTTGGCTTTCAGCCAAGATAGAGACTTTTGTCGTGTCTCAACCTAGGTATCCTTTCAGTTGACATATCAAAAGAAGTCCAAATCCGCAGTCATCTGGAAAAAAAACCCAAAGTGGCTTTCAAAAAGCTGGGTGTTTTTGGTAGGACTAAGCAATATTTCATTGAGGTACAACATAACCAGCTCTACAAGGCTCAAGTACGTACCTCGTATGGAATACTGCTCACATCTCTGGGCCAGTGCTCCCAAATACCCGCTTCTTTTTACCAAATTTAGCGAAGGGATTGTCGAATTATCAATATTCAACGCAGTGGCGTAGCGTGCCTTGTCGGGGCCCCGTATAAAAATTTTTTTGGAGGCCCTTATATGGAGGTAAAGATTTTTCACAAAAGAAAAAAAATATTGTGAGAAGTAATATTTATTTATCACATAATTTACCCATTTTACAAATAAAAATCGAATTTTAAATATTCACTCTCCTTGCCTTTTTATCGGCAAACTGATTTATTAAATCATTTATGGCTGATGATGATTTTAGTTTTTCTAAAGTTTCTGCCTCTATGGACAATAGTGAGATGTCTGACAGCCGTTCTTGTCCCATCGAAGTTCTTAAGTAATTTTTTATTAGTTTTAATTTTGAAAAACTTCTTTCTGCCGTTGCGGTTGTAACTGGAAGGGTCAAGAATAAAAAGCATGCTGTGATTACCTCGGGAAAACTGGATGCAAGACTATTTAATTTTACTAGCAATAATTCAATGAGTTCTTTAATGGAATAAATTTTTTTAATTTCAGAATTTAAGCTAATTTCGCTACTTTAGTTGAATTAGGACGGAATCCAGAACATCTAGCAAGATTACACGAAGAAATTGATGCCTCATTTGCTGAACATAATAACGAAATGCCGTACGATGCTGTAGTCAACATGACCTTCCTTGACATGGCTTTAAACGAAGCGTTGCGAATGCACCCACCGATTGGATTTTCAAGTAGACAGTGTGTAAAAGATACCGTACTTCCTACGGGTAATATTAAAGTAGATAAAGGTACTAGGATTTTCACACCTATATTTGAACTTCATCATGATGAAAGGTATTACGAGGAGCCAGAAGTTTACAAGCCAGAGAGATTTTCTGCTGAAAACAGAAATAAAATTGCTGATATAACTTATATGCCTTTTGGAAAAGGAAACAGAATTTGTGTTGGTATGAGATACGCCACTTTACAAACAAAAGCAGGCCTTATACACCTATTGCGTAACTTTACAGTTAAAACTATAATTGAAGATGGTGGAATGAGGTACAGTAAGCAACAAGTACAAGTTAGGCTGAATAACGTGGATGTGGAATTAATACCACGCCAAAATGTATCTCAATAAATTATATTTTTGATAAAATTGTTATTATTAATTAAACATTTGTATGCCAACTTATATGTTATTGTTTTCCTTACATAGAATTAGAAATGTATGCACTTTGTCTATACCCAATATGAGGTACAAATTTTCAGAAATGTGGGATATGTACATGGCAGTGGCGTAGCGTGCCTTGTCGGGGCCCCGTATAAAAATTTTTTTGGAGGCCCTTATATGGAGGTAAAGATTTTTCACAAAAGAAAAAAAATATTGTGAGAAGTAATATTTATTTATCACATAATTTACCCATTTTACAAATAAAAATCGAATTTTAAATATTCACTCTCCTTGCCTTTTTATCGGCAAACTGATTTATTAAATCATTTATGGCTGATGATGATTTTAGTTTTTCTAAAGTTTCTGCCTCTATGGACAATAGTGAGATGTCTGACAGCCGTTCTTGTCCCATCGAAGTTCTTAAGTAATTTTTTATTAGTTTTAATTTTGAAAAACTTCTTTCTGCCGTTGCGGTTGTAACTGGAAGGGTCAAGAATAAAAAGCATGCTGTGATTACCTCGGGAAAACTGGATGCAAGACTATTTAATTTTACTAGCAATAATTCAATGAGTTCTTTAATGGAATAAATTTTTTTAATTTCAGAATTTAAGCATGTTTTTAGAGCCTTTAATTGGTCACAAAGATTAAGTGAGATGTCTTTACTGTATTTAGCAGACAGTTTTCCGGAAGCGTTTAATATCTCTTCGCTTGAAGAAGATAGGAGTTTCTCCGGTTGTAATATTTCGAATATACTACTCAGGTTGCAAAGGCTCTGAAATCTTTCTTTAGTTTGAGAAATTAATATATCTAAACAGCAATAGTATACATTGACTTTGAATAGGATGGGTGTGAAATAGGATTCCGGGTCGGAAATTCTCTCATCTTGTGATAACTCATCAAAAAAACGCTTCGTTATCTTTCGCCTACTGTTTTTAAAAACAGTTGTTACCCCCCACTTTTTTGCTAAATCTTTGGATTCATTTAGCAAACTATTAAATGAATTCTGATTTCTTAATTGGCACAGTCTATTTAAAAGATTACTTAATAAAATACTAGATTTCTGTAAGTCATTATTTTCATGCTGTAGAGCTTTAGAAACAGGATTAATAATTTCAAATAGTGAAGAAAAAAATGTAACGAGCACTAAGAAATCAAAACTCTCTAAAATATTAATTATACTTTTACATTCTTCACGTTCATCTTTTTTATTTGAAATTAAATTTAGTTGGTACAAAGTTTTCATGATTAGTAAAAAAATTTTCTTTACTGCTAATAAAGCGTCGTTCCTAGAAGACCATCTGGTAGGACATACCTTTTTAAGGGTAATCAAATATTTTTCAGATGAATCGTCACTTAGCATAGCCCAGCGTTTTATACTATTGCCAAAAAAAGTATATATTTTTTCTAAATTATCGAAAAAAGTCGATACTTCACGAACATGTCTCGCAGCATCGTTCAAAACCAAGTTTAAAGCGTGCGCAGCACAATGAACATAATCGGCATTTGGAGCATGCTCTTTTATTAGGGTTTGTAATCCTCCATACACACCCGACATAACATTTGCTCCATCGTATCCCTGTCCTCTACATTTAGTCAAATCAATTCCATATTCTTTATTCAAATTTAAAATGACAGTTTTCAGAACTGCAGCACTGCAATCGGTTACTGCTATGAATCCTAAAAAGGACTCACAGATTTTTATTTCTTTAGGCACATTATCATCATTTTCTGTAACCGAGATATATCGAAAAACTACAGATAGTTGGTCAATTTTTGACAAGTCTTGTGTTGTATCCAGAATTATTGTCAGAAATGGAGCTTTTTTAATTTCTGAGATAATACTGTTCCTAACGTTAGTACCAAGCAAACTAATAATTTCGTTTTGAATCGTAGGGCTTAAATAATTTATTTCACCTTTCGGTTTTAGAAAAAGTTCTTTTAAAGTTGCATCATAGTTAGATAGCAGACGTGAAATTGCCATAAAATTGGCAGAATCAGAATCATGCCCCCTCAAAGGTAGATTACAAGATACTAAAGTAATTATAACATTAATTATACGATGCAGTACATCTCTCCAGAATGTAATTTTACTATCGATTTCACTTTTCAATAGAGTATCGATGGTATTTCCTTGCAACCAATTATTATAAGAGAGTGAGGCACTAATATGCTGCTGTGACTTTTCATGGTCAAGAATAGTTTGTGTGAAATTGCTTCTAACCGAAACACCGTTAACCCAAGCAGAGGAGTACGATTTGTTTTGACGATCTGCTAATAACCAACAGAAGTGACAGTACGGTTTGTTTAAAACGTTAGAATAACATAACCATGGTCTTATAATTTTTATGCCTGCCTGATTGAAATATGAATAATAATAAGCTGAAAAAGGTCGGTTATTTTCTGAAACTTTTGGAAATGGTCCTTGTGGTTTAAATGGACCCAATTTAAAAATTATTTTTCGTTCGCATTCAGTTAAATTGTCACCAAAATTTCCTCTATCTGATGAAATTATATTACAATCTGCATTATCTGCAGATATATCAGAATCGTTGACTTGGGGTTCCTCGATTTCTGGATGGACATCCGATAAAGTATGTGCTTGGCTTTCTTCTATTTCCGGATGGATATGTGACGAAAAACATGCTTCAGAAGAATCTAAAAATAAACGAGTAATTGTTAAAAAATAAATACGAATGCTTTGATACTAAACTAAAAAGAGTTATATATAAATAAATAACGTTACTAAGGGTCACAGTTAAAGAGTGTTCAGTTCAGACGCACACAGATTCTACGCGGATTGTGCTCGTACCTATTAGTAGATACAAAATCACCTGCAGCCCGTCCGTGCATTACTATACACCTGCGTGCTATTTAAACGCAGCGCGTAGTGTAGTGGCCATACAAAACGAGAACCCGAAAGCGAGTCTGCACATCTGAAGTTCTCAACACGCAATTAACGATACGATACGGACTGATAAACAAACAACAAAACAAATCGATCCTATAGATAAGTTAGAATTTTGTTTTTTTTAATCAAGGCACGGAACCCTAAAAACAGTATAATTGTGAAAATCGAGGGGGGAGACAACTTTTTGTGACGGACAGATGGACAGACCGAAATTAAAAGATTTCCTTGTTTATCAGTACGGGCCCCTAATAAATGGGTTGGGTAGTAGTGTAGTACTTACCTTTCCAATCTAAATCACTCACAGTATCTTGTCTCTGAAAAAATGAAGAAATTTTGGGCACTTTTTTTATAACCTCGTCCCTTTTCTGTTTAATTTTTCTTTTCTCAGCGCCGCTGGGATAATCTCTTTTTCTTTCACTCATTTCTTTTACAAATCGTTACTAATACTGCTAAACCAGAAGAACAATATTGTTTCTACTGAATTACAATGTAATGCACATTTATATAAAGCGCGTAAATAAACAGTGCACTGCACTCCGTGGTTTAACATCCAATGCAAAGTACAACAACGTACACGTACATCGCGATATCGATGAAGGATTCCCGGGGATTCCCCGCTGAGTTGAAGATGAAGTAAGTAAAACGGGGAAGTCCCGCAGCCCGCCATAACGATGTAGTGTTGCCAACATTTGAACGCATGCTTAAGGCGGGAAAAAAAGGAATTGCTTTATAGAATTTTGTCATTTGTAAAATAAAATAAATTAGAAAGTTTTTATTCTTTTTCCTTACACACTTTGGGGGCCCCCGTGGCCCGGGGGCCCCGTATAATTGATACGGCAAATACGGCGGTAGCTACGCCCCTGATTCAACGTATTACTGATCGACTTGATTCTCTCACAGATACATTGCGTCTCTATGCGTTTTCTACAAAGTGTACTATGGTGTGCGAGCTGGAGCTCGAGACTGTCATGAGGGTATACAGGGATGGGCTATTCGACATGTTGCTTGAGCACAGATCGAAACTGGAAAAATTCTGCTGAAAGATTGTCAAATATGTCACTAACATAAATAGTACGAGAGGTAATGCGGGTAGCGGGCACCGACTCGTCCTTAAATACATATTATGAGGATATTTTCGAGTAGTCGTCGCCCGGGCCCGGGGGGAGACGCCAACCCTTTAAGTTAATAAAGTCCTTTTTTAGAAAAAGGGAGATTTGGACACTCCCCTGCTGCTTAGCTTCTCGGTCACATATCTGCCTGATTGCGTGCCTAATAGGCTATGATGTAGGTGTCCCCGTTTATTAAAAAAAAAGTGTACTATGGTACCCGAAGAATTGTTCGGGTTGATCCCTCCTGCCATGTTTCAACACCGTACGAGCTGTATTAATTTAAACTTCCATTAGCATAACCTTGATGGCTTCCACAACCTGCTAGTTGGAAGTCTTCCAATGTCACAAGACATTTACTTTTGCGAACTAGCGAGCTATGGAATCAACTCCCAGTGGGGGATTTCCCTGAGATACAACCCTCGACTGTTCAAAGTAAGAGTACACCATCCCGTAAACAACAAACACAGGCAACAAAAATTGGGTCTCCATAGGCTGCGATGACTGCCCTTTTTGGGTAAAGTAGGCTCATTTGATTGAAAAATATAAGTCATAATTGAAAAGATATTAAACTACAATTCAATTAACTATAGGAGGTAAACAAATTAACAATAATTTTTTCGAAATTATATTTAAGAGTTAACAAAAATGTAAAGGTTTTAACTTATAAAGGCATCACAATAGCAGACTATATAATGCAATTTGAATCACTAAGTGACCAAAATTTATGCCTTTGCATCTAAAGGCTTTCTAAATGCTGAGATTATTCACTTGAGAGCTTTTTCATATCTTGCTGAGATGTCTTGCCAGTTAGCCACATCAAATATTGCTTTTACATAATCAGCACGGACATTTTTGTATTGCAAGTAGTAAGCATGCTCCCACACATCAATTCCAAAAAGAGGCACCAACCCTGTTACAAAACAAACATCTTATTAATACAAATTTAAAAGGCTATATAGGATAAAGATAAGATAAGATGCCAAAAAAAATATTTATTTTTATACAGATAAAGTTCTGCCTAAATAGAGTGAAAGATGAAAATTACCAGTGGTTGCTTCCAATGGATCTTGGTTTTGACATGTCTGAATTACTAGTTTCTTTGTCAGTTTATTGAAACCTAACCAACCCCAGCCTGAACCCTGGACACCAACTGATGATGCAGCTAATTGGTTCTTCATGTTCTCCATAGAACCAAATTCTCTGTAATAAGGCAAATAATTAATTACTAATCCATTTCTTAACAAGATTAAAAAACATATTACACTATAGAGCATTTACATTTAAGAGTATTAGGTATTTATATAAATATGTATTCAAATGAGTCTAGTCTATGTGACCCAAGCCAAATTTAATAAGTAACTACTATTTCTAAATGAAAAATAAGATAAGAAGCATTCAAACAATCAAACAATTAAGCAAAAGAATTAGTTTTTCAAGCCATCTCATTCTAATTATATGATGTGTTTACTTCTCAATAGCCTGAACTAAGGCATCAGATGGTTTTCCACCTTTGGGAGAAAGGTTCTGCCAGAAAATAGTGTGGTTTATGTGACCACCTCCATTGAATTTAAGTGCTGGGGCTAAGGTGATGACTGTTTGAATGTCACCTGGAGATACAATATTACACAAAAATTAATATACAATTACTTTATATCAGTCTACAGTTACTTTTTAAAAATAAAATATATAAATAAATTTATTAAGTATGCTAGAATCATACTTGTAATATCCTATATTGTTATATATGTACATATATACGTGAAACTAAGTTTATCTACTTCTTAAATTTTAAAATTACTTTTCAATAGCTTTGCAAAGGGAAGGAGAAGGTTGAGTAGAACCGGGACTAAGGTTTTGCCAAAAAATTGAATGGTTTACATGTCCACCGCCATTGAAGTTTATTGCACTCATTAAGGACAAGGTTGTGTTCGTGTCTGCTGCTGTCAATGTTAATTTAAATGTAAGAAAACCACAAGCAAAGACAATTTGTTAAAAGCTGTTATTAAATACATATGTTAAAAAATCAAACCTTTTGCTTGAGCCTGTGCTAACTTTTCTTCAGCAGCATTTAAATTATTTACATAAGTGGCATGGTGCTTGCTGTGATGCAAGCTCATGATTTCGCGACTGATGACAGGCTCAAGTGCGCTATATTCGTAAGGTAGGTCAGGAAGAGTGTGCTTTTGCCGAACATTATTTGCGGACCGACTGAAATATATATTTGCTACAATGTTTTAATAGTTCTAACATAGCAATTAAAACAAATAATCAATTGTAGTTTGAATAATTAGGGCTTATTCAAGTAATAACACTTTTCTAATACTTACAGTGTAGTGCCGATTCTACGGATAGCGTACATAGTAACAAAGGCGGTTCCCTGAAAAATATGGTACAAGATGCCGAATACTACAACTAAATAATTAGAAATAGGTAGGTATAAGAGATATTTTCAAATGAATTGCTATTATGTATTATGCAATAAACTGCAAATAGGAATATTCCGCTACCTACCAAAAGTAAACGTAAAGGCAAGAGTCAAGACTAGTAGTGACACCAGTGGCAGTGACCAGACACATTCAAAATTCAAATGGTATTCTTAAATTGTGTATTGTCAGTGTCGTCTGTCAACTATTATAATGTGAAAAGGTGTAGACTACATAAATTAGATTAATTAATATTGTATTAATTTCATTTAAGACTGATCAAAATATTTTTTATACAATGCTGGAGGTTTTAAATGGATTTCTTCTGGTTTATTTCTTTGTTTTATGTACTATCAGTGCTTTAGTTCCTCTTCTAGTCAAACCGGTAAATCATAAAGTTTTTATATTTTTAGTTCAAGAATGAATTGTTCGTTATAACTATAATATGTTATTATTTCAGATTGTCGCGTGTTTCTCAAGGCCCTCGCACGAAGAACGCCAACTATGGGATGAAATAGTAATGCTTAAATGTCAGCAAAAGCAAATTTCTATGAAAGATGAATTTGCTGCTTATTCCAAACTTCAAAGGCGGATAATCAAGCTAGAAGCAGAATTAAAAGAAAATTCTCAGGCTCGATTAAGTAAAAGCTTGGCAATAAAGGGCACTATACATATAGTACTTCAAGTGGTCATTGGTTTCGTAATAATTATTTCAGTCATCTTATTCAGGAGAGAACCTCTCGTAGCCCTCAAAGGAGACCTTTTCCCACTTACAACATTTCTTAAATACCCAAGTGAAACTCCGAATGCAATCTCGACACATATGTGGGTTATAATTTCGAATGTTTCAATAAGAACTCTGGTGAAGCCTATGCTTTCTTAAATTTTAATAATTATTTTATAAATGTATTGTAAATTATTTAACTACCTTTTTAACAGCTGTAAACAAAATGTCTATGATAAAAATTTATTGTATAAATAATTTCTTGATGAGAAACATCTAGTTCTATTTTAAGTTATAGTAAAAATTTTAGACAAATCAACAGAATGTCTTAAAATTAAAAATCAGTGTAATTATTGTGTTCCTATTGCAAATATAGAATTCAATATTTGGTCACCATAAATAGTTTTTTATTATTACAAAACTGTTTTTAATTATAAATTAATAATACATTGGGGTTAGCTTGTAATTATGCATTATATATTTTTAGTAAGTTTTTAGGACAATCAAGTCTTCTTAAAGTAGAGGTTTTAAATAAAACAAAGATATTATTAATCATTTATTTGTTAAACAAATTTAAGTGTATCTTATACTCAGTCTGACATACGTCCAATTATATCTCTAAAATATATTCTAACAACCGGATCTGCCCGCCTTAACATATAAAACTCAACATCTACAAAATTAATATATATTCTATGCAATCCATAGTTTGGAACATAACACTAAGATTAGAATGACAACAATAATCCTAGATTTTCAAAAAATATGAAACAGGTTACTCAATTTTTTTTTTCTTATTTATCGAAGGAATAAACTAATTTACTCAAGCATAATTTGGCTTCATATAAAGTTGAGATATTTTATTTTAGTATCAAAATTTTCAGTACAGGCTGACTATATATATAAGCAAATATAGTTCCATGTTTTGAGAAAACTCTTTTATATAAAGAAATTACCACTGAATCTATCAATTCTTCACAAGACTAACATAAGCGCTATATCACAGCTCACAACTAACTATTTAACCAAGGGATTTTAGAATTCCTCTATATATAGGTTATTCAATATATATTTTGTGCTGGAGTAATCTTATAAAAATATTGAATGTCTCCATTTTTATCCTTCTAATATGTACTTTCTCATAGCCAATCTTATAAAAAAGTAACAGTATATAAAAAAATATCAAGAAAAATAAAATAATTAAAAATCCCTTAGTTTTCTTATTTTACTTGAGACAAAATGACTAAACCACTGGTTTAAATCAATCAATGGACAATTAGTGTCTCCCAGCAATATGATAAAAAAACTTTTAAGTCAATTTTGCACACATTCTACTATTTATTATGAATAGGACAATATGTGATTAAACAGCCATGTTGTATTCAATATGCCAATTGTTATTAACAGAGTATTTTAGCCAACTTCAAAAGAGGTGGCACAAATTAATTTCAATGAGTATATTCCAACTAAGAGAACCAAGTTACATAAAAATCGGTTGCATAGTTTTTTTTAGATATTTCTGTAATATATACACTGAAAGCGACATGTATAATGTAGAAACCTAGTTTAATAAAAAATTATTCTTTTTTGTTGACAGTTGACAGTTTGAAGTCGGCACTTTATTTTTCAATTAGCTTTAGAAGTAAATCAACATTATATTATTTCAGCAGTCTTTCCATTTTGCCTCACAAACATCGGGCAGAATGGTGTTCGATACTAGACTAGACCCTAATGACTATCTTGCGAGTAAGTAGCCGGCTGTAGGAAGATTCCAAACCATTATTTACAAACACCGCAATAGAAACAAAACTCCATAACCAATAGAGTATTATACCTTGAAAAATGTATGAACAACAAAAATTTCATGATCCTACCAAAGGGCTCCACTAAATTCTGATCTTCCTCTTACAATCTGAGTTTTGAGAGCCTTCGTGTGACGGCCAATTGCGAATATTACTTGAGCAGTCAAGTCGATATGACCATTTCTCATAGAAATTGCAAGTCACGTGACCATGCTCTCTTACAAGTTGCCGACATATGACCATCATACAAGGGTTATTCATAGTTTCCGCTACCACGTATGGCTAAAAGATCTCAGGGGCCAGAGGTATCAGAGCCTCGCTAACTAAATGGCATCTAACTGTCAGTGGGTTCGCCACTTCGAGTATCTAACGTGATCAACTCGATCATTTGGTAAATGGCTAGGTATTTTCGTAGAAGGAACTATTAAAGTGTGTCGTAAGAAGATATACCACTGCTTCATATGTGGACATCATTATCGCTGTGTTCGGTATCTGACGGACCAGCTGCGTGCCAAGGCCCCTGGAAAAATTAAATAATTAAAAATGTATTTTCCGGCAATTAATTAGTACCTGACGTAATGACGACAAAAGTTTTGGGCCTACCCTTTTTGAGATTTTTTTGTATAAAACGGGGCAAGCGGTAAGGATGCTTATCAAGACGTTAAGAGATGGGCATTGCGACACGGCTCGCAAGTGCGTTGCCGGCCTTTTAACAGTTGGTACGGTATGTTCTTGAAGGACTCTAAGGGTGAGATCTATAGTGCGCACTTGGACTTTGCTCAGACTTAACTACAACCATTCTTTACTTTTTTAAAGGATAATAAAGAAGGTATTGCATGAAATGAAACATCAATTTCTGTCTTAGCTTGAGCTTAGCTTAATCTCACCGTTAAAATGACTATAAATATACTAAATCATAGTTTAACCTTAGTGTTTTTCGTAAGTAAAGTCTGAGCAAAGTCCAAGTGCGCACTATAGATCTCACCCTAAGTGGAATTGGTTGGCAAAAACGTTGAGTCGTAGAATGACGGGGTGATACGAGTGGACTTTCGTATTATGCTTTGACGTCCGATGATGAAACTCAGCTGCAGGTATTAATCAGACAACTACTGAATACTTCGTGGTAAATGCGCTAGGAGCTGCAGTGACCCCACTTCTCTACCCATCACCAAGGGATCAAGTCGCTCGGAAACGGATTGATCGTTGACAATTAGAAATGATAGCAATTTATTGAAAATAAGGGTATAGGTATGTTATCTAAAGCTGGCGGCTTCAACACATTTACACTTTGTGCTTGTGTAGTGTCTGTGAATAAGCGCGAGACGTGATGTCAAACTGAAATACAATCACAAATACATCATGAAAAGACTGTCCGTCTCTCTCGCGCTCGGTCAAGCTTATGAGTATAAAAGAGACAGTTATTGTTTTTCTTTTGCTACTGTTTATGTTGATCTTTACTGTATTATATTATTATTATTTTATACATGTTGATCTTTTTTCAAACATTACCAGGGCAATCTCGTGAAATGGTGCACAATGTTTTTAATTATTTTAAGCATCTTAATAAAAACAGTTTAATGAAAAAATTTTATATTTAATTTGACATCACATGCGACTGGGGTTTCTAAGAGGAGTATTGACAGAATAGTTAGTGAAGTAAAAGTGAAGTGTGTTGAGCTAGATGGAGCTTATGTCGAAAAATGAAAAATTATTTACACAAACTACTCTTATACGTTCTTGGTCAGGTTTAGAACTTTTGGATCCACCCTCGTATGCACATAATATTTATATGTATTTGAAACATTTTTATTTATTTACAACCCACCCAACCTTACTAAAACCAGATTAGACTAAAATGTATAGCTTCGCAAAAAAGTAATATTTTTAAACATACTGTATAGTGAAATTGCATTAGTGTGAGTACTGTGAACGCGCCAGCTTTCGATAATCGACCTATAAATGTTTTTCATGATACCATTCAAAGTAAAATAAAATCGTTGTTTAAAAACGTTAACACTCACCTATAAACACCACGATACCCCTCTTCCATCCAAACAGTGTGCAATGTTTGCCAGAATTTCCTGTACTTGTCACCTTCCTCGCGAAGTCGCGTTCTTGCCACTTCTACAAAAAAGACATTTTGTTATAAATTTAACGCTTTTTTTTCAAATATTAACAACCAAAAAAAAAACTTAAATAACGACCGGCCTTATCACTAAAACGCAATATGCGCGCTGTTTGAAGGTGCGACAGGACAAAAGTAAACGAATACAATATGGACAAGAGTTAGTTTTCTGCCTACAAGTTTTGAAAAGGAAGGATGGATATAAATACTTAGGGACAAATTTTATTACGAAGTGTCATAGTCAAACTTATTTATAGATTCATATGTAGTATGCTATTTTTGACAGCAATGATATAATTATGACTCACATATTCAGACTACATGACATAATAGTATATGAAAGTCATCTCCGAATTATATCATAAATATAAAAATTAAACACGATAACTGATAACATATCATTTTCCATTGCATATACTGATAACCAGTTACCTTATATCACAATGCGCAAGATATTTCAAAAGAGTATTGTCATTCTACTAAAATCAGCGTTTGAACAATGTATTGTCAAAGTTAAAGTCAAAATCATTTATTCATATAGGTAACACAATGAACACTTATGAACGTCAAAAAAGAAATACATATATGCTTCTATATTTTTACATTTACTGCCAGTTCTCAAATCAAGATCATCAATAGCGTATACATAGGTACGAGTATTTCACTGGCACGCAACTATCTGCGTGCCGCGCACATTTTAGAAGTAGTGCGTGAGTCCTACACTCTTTATACGTATAGTTATGGCAATATTTTGTAATTTATATATATTTATTATGACCTTTACTTTTATACTTATTTTACTAACTTGGAGAAACTGATCGTGGTTGGTAACACAGAAGGCAAAAGATCACGTGGCCGTGTACTAACCAGATGGCTCAGACATGATCACATGAGCTGCCGATTGAAGAGAGATACTTTTAAACCATAAATGTATGGTTTAAATATCAATAACATAATAAGCATTGCATTTGGAGTATATTTGAATATCATCTATACACCTAAAAGTCTATCTCTCTTCAAAAGAACCAATTCCAAAACTCCACCTCTTTACAAAAAGGTTTCAATTATATAAATGAAAAAAGGAAATCATAAATAAAACTATACAATTTAAATAAACGTAACACTTATTAAGAAGTTGTATAAACCCCAGATTTCGTTTTAAAATAAACTTAAATCTGTTATTACTGTAAAAAGTCTTAATTGACAATAAAAACCTTTACAAAAAGGTTTAATTTTTTACGATTTTTCAGACCGACTTTAACTTCCTATAAAAATGCATATTTGCTCACTAAAAAGCAGATTTTTCCATAAAATATAGTACTATTTTTAGTCCACGTTTATAAGAAAAATATGATCCGTAATTTTTATAAGCACTAAGTATAGACTTTAAAAGCCTTTGCAATAATTTCCAAATAACTCATCTGACTTGCTCAGAGACAATTATCCAAAGATAAATCTTAGAAACATCCTATCTATGAACTGATCACTATGACCTTTAAGACGGTTATCAAAAGTATGTCAACTCTGATTGCAAATGATAAGCTTGTCCTAGAAATATTGAATCATTATTTACAAATATTCCAGCGCGATTACAACTTTGTCATATTAACTAAACAAAACTAAATTAGGTTGAATTACTTAAAATTTAGAAAAAGTATTGCTCATATTACCCATGGGTCTGTTAATGAATTCTTCACTTTAAACTAACTTAATTAACTTTAAATTAACTTTATTTTTTTTTAATTAACTTTATTTTGTCGCTACTAATATAAGAGAATTTAGTTCAAGAAGAATCAAGGAGAATTATGGTACTGTCACTGAGCTAGGGGCCACTGTTTACATACAAAAGAAACATTGCATCCGCCCATGAACCATTACAAGAATTCATTATCAATTGGATAAACATATATAAATACATTATGTAATATCTGGTTATTTTGGGAAGGTCACTCAATTTACACATTACATATTTACCTATAAATGAATTTACATGTAACATTCTGTTATATTTAATAAATTGTTTCGTAGTAAATATCGCTTTAGTAAGTCAGCTTGTTTCACGAAGACTAAAATATTTTGAAAAACGCTGTCATTCTGGCAATGATCGTTTTTCAAAATATTATATATAAATAAAACATTTCGTTTCTTATTATCTTGAAATCCTTGGCACAATCCAAAACCATGATGGAGTGGAATCTTTGAGTTTAAAATTAGATTTGCAGATAACTTATACAAACAAACATTGTGGCAATTTATTTTTCAACAAAACAACGGTCAGAAGAGACTGCGGAAATAGAACTGTCGCGGGATTTGAGGTCGCTGCAGTGGTACCTACTTTTATAATATGTAATCTTAATACGTAATATACGAAAATTAAAGGAACATAATTTTTGTTATGTTAATAATAATTATATTATCATAACCGCCACGCCACTGTTTTTAACTCTAAAATAATGTAATAAATTCGCGTTTAAGTTGTAGCCTTACCGTGTGGATAAGCGATGCAAGAAGCGATCGTCTTGGAAAAGGCTCCAGCAGCCATGAACTCGAGGAAATCTCTCGGCGAGCGAGTGTCGCTGACAACGCCATCTTTGCTCCGGGCAGCCATCAATCGGGCTTTGACACCTTCGTAGAGAACAAAATGGACGACCGTCTCACTTATGCCCATGTATGACGCAGTTATGCCTTTGTAGAAACCTTTGATACCCTGAAAACAGCGTTTCACTTTTGAGCATCAAGAAACATCGAGAAATGCAAGTATAGATCCTTAATCGTTTTCAAAATATAAAACATAAATAAATTAAGCCCAAGACAGTAAAAAAAAACTATTACTTTTACATAAATACACACAGATAAGAAAATTGTTTAGTGAACTTTGTATTAGACTGTGCGATACTGTTTCTATCTTATCTATTAACAGTGGCGTCACAATAGGGTGGCAGGGCTGGCAAAATGCCACGGGCCCCCGAACCAAGAGGACCCCTGCCCAAGAGATATTATGGTATATGGGTGAATGTGAAGTCTCCAATACGCATTGGGCTAGCGTTGGGACTACTGACTATTCTCTCTCGCCTAGAGGAGGCCTATGGCCATTAGTCGGACATATACAACGTGTAATTGAGTACGCTGAAAATCTCGAAGTTTATTAAAATTAAACTGAGTACAACGTGACGATTTTTATTGATAGGATGAAGAATTTGCCACGGGCCCCAGATGGTATAGTTACGCCACTGTCTATTAATACTACTTAATTATTAAAAACCCAGTTTCTAGAGCGTTAAGAAAACTTAAATCTAGTTTCAAAACACATTTGAAATTATTCTTAGTAAATTCTAGCATTCAGTGCCAGCTTCACACGGCTGAATTTATTGAAAAAAATAATAAACATAATATGATATTCCGTTGATGTTTTCTATTAAATTAAAACTGGACGGAAACTATATTTATTATTTTAAGCTAACATTACCGAAAATCTTCTACAGCCTATATTAATCAGGGCTAACATAGGATTCTAATGGTGAAACAACTTTTTAAATCGCTGTAGTATTGGAGCCTATTAAATTCAAACAAACAATGTAATCTTTCCTCTTGATAATATTAATAGTTCTTTGATTAAACTAGTAATTCCTCTTATCTTAAAAATGAATTCAAATTTCCAGGTCCTATATGTTACGCTCCTCCAATAGATGCTTATTGGAAATTCCATCCCACAGCTCATCCTTCTTAAAGGCAATTCATTTAGTATCTCCACCATTAAGTTGTTGAATAGGCTGCCCGATTCCATACGATTGGCTACCTACCTTTCAACTCTCAACATAAACATTACTTAACCATATCCAATCCTGATCAATAACTTGTGTAATTATTATATGTCGTTTTCTTTTGTATTGCCATTAATCTCTTTTTTTTTCCTTCAGTTTTTTTCCCTTACTAGGGTTGCCTGGAAAAGATCGCTTGATAGCGATAAGGTCGCCCGTTGCATCCCTTATAATTTTTATGTATCTATTTGCTTTCTTATTTTAAATGTAACGAAGTGTGAATAATAATAAATGAATAAACTCCCTAGAAATTTCTCGAATTGTGTTTTTTACATTATGTATATACAAGTAACGCTTTATAATTATAACATTGCAATTAATTAAAAAGTATACTAACATGCTTTGCGTATATCCTCTTAATACACTCCAGCGCTGTGATATTTTGTCCGTCGAGTTGCAGCCGAGTTTTCACGAACCATATCGGGTTCGTCATAGTACACGAGACAAATCCTGAAATAGAATTTTAATTGAGACAAACAAACCACAGTTGATTATTTTGTTTTTTTGCCAATTGAGTCACATTCTATAAGTATATAGGCAACATATCTTAATATATATATTTCTTGTGTGCGTGTGTATGTGACTGAACTCCTCCTAAACGACTGGACCAATTTTGATGAAATTTTTTGTGTGTCTTCAAGGGGATCTGGGAATGGTTTAGATTCACAAATCAGCCCGCCAGATGTTAAGGGTAGTCCACCCCTAAATTTTTATTTTTATTTTTTAGACAAAATTTTTAATTTCTATTTTTTTATGATACAGCATTAAAAAATACATACAACCCCTAACTTTCACCCCTCTACGATCAACCCCTATTTTTTTATTATAAATGATATACATGGCGAAACGACGTTTGCCGGATCAGCTAGTATTATATAGTATTGATAAGGACAAAACCATTCGAATAAGTGAGTGCATGTTAGTCTTAAGGCCCTATCCCAGCACGAATTGCTGTGTCAGTGTCTCGGGGTGGACTGCGGGGCGCAGTGGAGAGCTGGAGCACTGAGGGGCGCCGGCCCGTAATAACAATTAGTTATGTAAAACATTAAATTAATGTTATTATATTAAAACAAATTCTGAAATGGATTAATTAGCTTGCGATAAAATACATCGTATAAATTTCAAAATCATGTTCTATATACATTTTCGTCATAAAATTAATTCAAAGTCAAAAATTGGCTATGTTTGGATTTTTTCTATCGAGCGAAGTTATTTAAATCGTGTATCGATCTTTCAAAATGGATACATAAACTACTGCACCATATATTTTTTCCATTCGCCTTACTTCAAGAAACGATGACGACAAATGGAAAGAAAAACAATGTACTTTTTTGGAGTTTGGCGACCAGATAGGTCCTTGAGTGGTAAGTGGAAAATAGAACGAAAGGTCAGGTGTCTTCCCCTTAATGCTGAGTGTAAGTAGTGTTATTGGACATTTTCTTATGTTAAATATAATTTAATTTAAAGTATAATATAGAAGAGACAATTAGTAAAAAAAATAAGTATATTTTTTTGTCACAGATCAATTGTTTGAAATATGACATAGTAACAGACAAGATAATATAATGTTATCAAAAGACGTAATCTTGATTAAGGAAAGTCGAACACAAGAATCTAGGTTTCTAGGTTCAAAAAATTCATGTCTTATGTTTGTAATGTCTTTTGTTTTTGTATATATATTAATCTTCTCTGTTTGTAATTGACGACTAAACGACTGGACCGATTTTGTTGAGTTCAGTATTCAAGTGGATTCGAGATTTGCTTATATTATTTACAATTAGATGTTTGTTTTTTTTTTGGTTTGATATTTTCGTATGTATCACGTGTGTACAGAGCACCGTCTTTCAGATCCGCTAGTAATGAATATATTATATGTATTTCGAGGCCCAACGTATAATAAAATGGTTCTAATTCGTCACATAATTACCTAAATATTAACAACATGAAACATAAAATCTTATTGAGAATAATCTACATATATAAAGCTTTAAGCTATAAATACTTAAGTACTACAGGGGTGGATCTTTGATTTTTAATTATTTACTTTTTAACACATATAAAATCATTAAATATTACCCACACATTGTCTATGCTTGAAAATGAAATGCATTTTCGATGATTCCTATTTATTGATTGACAAGAGGAGAGGGGGGGGGGGGGAATAAATTGCAGTAATCTGCTTACGTAATACTTGAACGGCCTCTATGGTGCAAAACCACTTGTAAACAATAATTAATTTGTCACATCATCTATAATTAACGTCAGTCAAACATGACACAAACTATAACTAACTAATGTGCTTTTAACGTCACATGACACCAAAGAATAAGTCGTTGACGTGTATAGTCTGTCTTCGCCTATCTATTGGTTAAAAGATAGACCTTAGGAACACATCAAATTAGTATCACATTAATTAGTATTAGTAGCAAAGAAATTATGCGTCCGCGTTTCAAATTTTAAAGTATGTTTTCGAATTAAGAATTTTTTTAACAGTCAACTGAGTGTTGCCATGTATTGAGAGAGCTCGGTTTTGGCAAAACCATTGACAAAGACGGCATATGGTAATAATAATAAAGGCTATTTATTTCCTATCTTTACATATGTTGAAGTTTAGATTTGTTATATACATTTGTTTCTCACGCGACATCCTATCTGCCTTCTGTACCATTGACCAGAACGACTTCACGGGTGTGAATATAAGACTTTCTTTCTCCATTCGGTTGCTGATAACACTTCTATCCACCTTTTTGTAAGGCGCCCTTTTCTTCTTTCCAGTCCACTTTTTATCTGTGTATCTTGCTATATGCCCCGCCCATTACCACATTCGTTTTATGGCATAATGTAAGTCATCTATGACTTTTGTTTTTCGTAACTAAATAGTAAAACGTCAAAAAGCCTCAATGTTATTTGTATTGATATTTTATAAATAAAAATAGATATGATTGAAGATATTTTATGAACACCTTCTGAATTTGATCCAGTAGTTTAGAGATTGCATTCAAACAAAAAAAATACTTATTTCAATGATCAGATTCAGATATGAGACTTACGCCCGAACCTAATAATCAATCCACAATGTCAGATTGAAAACAATCTGAGATCAGACCGTGACGGTCGATCAATCTCCTATCTGCATCCCAATAACCAAACCCTACGAAGACAATCCATTTTTAGCGACGGATAAAATGCTCATTGTCGTTCCATTTTATCGAGTTTTCACTCATAATTGATAGTCAATGTAATCCAAATAAAGTTAACAAAACCGTACACATAAAATTAAAATATACATGTGTATGTTTAAAAAATAACAAACAGTTTTTACTTATTTAAAAAACTGGTGTAAGTTAAAATCTGTTAAAATAATTAACTGTTGAAATCAAGCTTTCGTCAATTGTCATTTTCATACAAAGGTCTATCCACAGACACCGATACGACCACCCATAGATAGCTTGTATCTACAGATGGCTATTACAATCCGGCGATTGGTTATTGGCACACTTGTTACAACATTTGTATAACTATCTCAGATGGTGGATTATGGATTGAGATATGTTATTGGGTTCGGGCGTAAGCAGGAAGTGTGACACCCGCATGTCAAAATCCAATTCATTTTTTGACGTAGAAGAGTCAGAATTAGCGCTAAGTATCGTTTCCGAATCTTACCCCCAAAAGACTCATCTCTTACACAGTACCGGGAGGCTTAGCAATGTATTTGGACTCACCAGCTGCGCTTGCCGCTGACAAGTGCACAATAGGGGTGTCCGGTGGTATGTGCTGATTGAGGATCGCTTTAGCCTGGGAGTACGTGCAGAAGTAAATCGCTCGTGATGGAGCCACACCAACGATATTCGGTCCTAAGCCTTTGAACAGCGCCCGCGCACCCTCATTCTTCACTATATATCTGAAATGAATGGGAAATATTATAACACCCGTATTAATTGTGGTCTATGATTTGTTCCAAAATATGATATCCATGGTAACAGCCCGTTAGCCCGCGATTTATTAACCCATTTACCTGCTTACAACCGTGCTAAGGTGTGTCTCAGTGTATATATTCTCTCTGTATATATATATACATATATATGTACGCTAAAAATATGCACCTATTGTACACACCCAGTTAATTATTAGTACTTAACTATATGTAAAGATTTGTTTAATGGCGTTAAAAATACAATATATTTAGTAAGTAAGTCATAAGCTGTAAATCTTTCTCAATAAATAAAATAAAATAAAAATAAATCATTATCTCTCAAGATAAGCATCACATAAAATTTCATAGTCAATGATATGACCCCCCCGTCTTGGATTTTCTTATTTGGTGATTAAGTCAACAGTAATTATTTACTTCATTACACATATTACCCTCACATTGACTCTTGAAAACAAAATGCATTTTCGAGGATTCCTACAAAAAATTAATACGTTTATGTACCTACAATTATTTTTGAGAGCTTTGCTTACTTTTGCTGACAAGAGGAGGTTGGGGGGGATAAATTGGAGTAAATATGCTTACGTAATACTTGAACGGCCCCAAAGCAGGCTAATATATTCTTTGTGTTACATATACCTGAACACAAATCACTGACCCCTTCCACCTCTCATACAGCTTCACAAATTTTCAAAAATGTTTATTAAATTATCATTTATATTTCTCGACTTGTCACATAATTATTTTAAATACATAATAAGAATACTGTTAGTTAAGACTTTAAGTATTAATTTATTTGACTATTAAGTGGTGTGCAATTACTGTTTATAGTTTGTTTGTTTCTAGATATAAGATTTTACTGCAATGCCCGTGGGCAAACCTTTTTTAAATAAATATCATATAACAATATTTCTCATAGTGGTTTGTATTGTATTGTAATTTGTAACATATATGAGAATGGATTAATTGCAAGACAAAGGCGAAAGGGATTCTGCCTGTAAAACTCCGCGTCTTATACATATTGGTTCAGTTACCATTTGTGCCACATGCGGTCATAATTACCTTCCGTAATGGCACATGTTCCATGAAGTTTTTGATCCACCCCTAAACATCTAACACTCTGAGAAGCCATTTGTGTGAAACGCTTTCAAATTCTTTTTGGTAATCAACCAATGCCATGCATAAGTGTACAAATTTCTATAAACGAGACTTTTTTAATTGGATGTTTGGAATGTTTTTCAACAATCAGTAATTAATCAATCAGCGAAAGTGCCAATCAATAATTTGATATGATTAGATGTTAATAATTTATTTATTTTATATAACAGGGGGTAAACGGGTAAGAGGCTCACGTGATGCCACCGCCAGAGGGCTCGTAAGTCGTATCAAATCAAATCAAAATACGTTTATTCAGTTGAGATGCGTCTTAGGGCATGCTTATGAATGTCAAAAAAGTTTACAAAATTCGCGAAAAAGCAAGACTACGCAGTCCGTTCGCAAAACTACCAGGAGCCGTTGTTCTGAGAAGAACGGGCAAGAAACTCAGCAAGTTTTACCCTCCCTCTACATTACAATTATTCAAAGGAAAATGTCATAAACCACAACGTCATTAAAGTTACATAAGTAAATAAAAATAAAAATCTGTTCTGTGATTTACCACATTCACCATTACACACATATTCACAACACTTCAAAGAGAACAAAACAAATAATAACAATATAATTAGAACTATTGCCAAGCGTTGATTGGTTTATTGGTTCGGAAATACTTCAGTGGGTTCTACATTGATGGTGCGCGGGACTGCCTTAAAATTCTCAGTTGTGGAACAACGGAATCATATTAATTACCTTAAATAAGTTTAATTTAAATGTGTCAAGAGTATTCAAATTTGACGCAAGACAGAAAAATATCTACTAAATCATAAGTATATTACAATTAGGTAATTATTACCACTATTAAATCCTGAAAAAAACATTACAATTATATTTAATATTAAAATATTTTCACTATCTAAGTAGGAACTGAGTGACTTAGGGTGAGATCTATAGTCCGCACTTGGACTTTGCTCTGACTTAACTATCGAGCTAAGACACAGTCGGTATTTATAGAGCAAACTGCGAATCTCTCCCTAGTGTTGGCTTAGCTTAATCTCAAGTCCACGAAATCGACGACTTACCAAAAACTTTGACTATAAGCCTAACAAAAATAATGGCCTAAAATTTGCTCTACCATCATATCTTTTACTGGACTTTTTATTTTTGTCGGTTTTTAATGAACGGTGTTGCCATTTTGTATCAGAGTTCCATAGACTTTGGGAAAAATAGAATTTGAATTCAAAGAAATTTTAAATGATCTTGATAAATACCTATGAAATGCATGAATTAAAATAATTACACATTATTATGGTATTTATTGTTGTTTATTTATATTATTTATGTAATTGTTCAAACCCCATTTTTGAGAAATCTTAAAAATAACTGGTGTGATTTTGTATGTCACCTGGCATATTATAGTGACAACGAAATTCAAACTATAACCTAACCGATGACTCTCGCTTCACATCTGTTATTTTCGTTTCCCTGAATCTTCTACCATTTATTACCTGACTACCCTAAAAAATTTGAGATAGGAGTGGAACATATAAAATTAAAAAATCTGTTAGAAATAGAATTTCTTCAACAAAAATATAAATTAGTATTAGAAATATGTATTACACTCAAAAAAAGAATCAGAAAATAAATGTTTAAAATGAAACAAGTTTTGTTTTGATATTCTTTATTACCGAACAAATTACCTAGTTAAATTGTGCAATCACAGATTGCCGGAATGCTAGACCTGTAGGAGATCTTTCATTGTTTCTGTGTTACTCAACTTCTGCTGTCGGCAAGATCACCATCATCATAAGCATAGGGGATGCTTATGACTCTGTATACCTATATTATGCAATACAGCACAAGCTATAATTATATATAACTAGTATATTTTGTCAATTTTGACTGTAGTCCTAGCTGTAAACATGGAAATTTCCTTTTCTACACTCCGAAAACCCTTTCAACAATATGCCTAGTTCTTATTTGAGAATAATTATAACTATTGTCAGCTCTTGTCGTTGGATATAAAAGTGTTGTTAACATGAAGTTAAGTGCCGGATAACCGCTGTCACCTACTAAAACTCCTTCTAGTTCACCATTTAGCAGCCTTGCATACGCCTGGCAGTTTCTAAATATCCTGCTGTCGTGTGAACTACCAGGCCACCTGGTCACTATATCAAATATTTCCATATCAGGCCCTATTATTGCTTGCACATTTACAGAAAATTACCCTTTTTTATTTCTGTATGCTTCAGAGTGAGCGATACCTTTGGGTCTATTAATTTTTATATGGGTGCAGTCAATAGCTCTGATTATACTGTTTAGGTCATGGTGAGTATTAGATCTTCCTAATTCTTCAAACTTCCTTTTGGCTGTGTTCATATTTCTTGGAAAATTTACAAATCTAGGAAGTAATTTACTCAACTCTGCAGAGACTTTATTTATAATTAAACAGACTGTAGATTGGCTTATTCTGTTCAGATCACCACACACCACAAATGTCTTCAACATATAATGTATTTAAAATCATTTGAGAATACATAGGTACCTATAATATTCAAATCGAAAAACCATACATATTTATGAACACAATATTACCTGAAAACATCCAGTTGCATTTTTATGCCTTAATGCAAAAAGTATTTGCAATTGCGGTAGGTTTGGCGATCCTCTGTTGTTATAAGGTTGCAAGTTTGTAATGATCAGTGGCAGGATCACATTTAATACCGTGTGTTTCAAAATACGGTTCCTTCTTTTGAATTCATTCTCACCGTACAGGATGGAAGGATTTTGGTTGTATTCGTTCCGAACATATACAACACTTTAGGCAAAATTTTCAATTGTTGATATTTGATACAAGTGCTCTGTTGCTGTTGTCAAAACAATGCGATCCGTTCTACGTAACAAAATTATTGTCATCTTTAAATAATTAATAAATTTTCTAAAGGTTACTCGTAAATTTCTAGTTATTGCAATAATAAAATAAATGAATACATAAATAACAATAAATTGAAGATATATGTGTACCGTTTTAGATGTTTAAATATTTGTTATTGTTTACTTTTTTAAAGGATAATAAACAAAGTATTGCATGAACTGAAACATCAATTTGTATTTTGACATTTGCTGTCTTAGCTTGGGCTTAGCTTAATCTCACCGTTAAAATGTCTATAAATACGAAATCATAGTTTAACCTTAGTGTACACTAAGCAAAGTTTTTCGTAAGGTAAGTCTGAGCAAAGTCCAAGTGCGGACTATAGATCTCACCCTTAGTGACTTAGTCCCAAACAACAATCGAAAATATACTACAACTAGCCGTTTCGCGCCCGCTTTGCTGGACGAATTAACATAAATTTTATGTTTCATTATTTTATTTTTTTTCATATTTTTATTATTCTTCTTTTTAACTTCCCGCTAAGAAAATTGAAATATTTCGAAAATCGAGTTTTTAACAGATGTTGACGTTTAGAGGTTCTAGGAAGCCTCCCCGAATGTTTCCGCGTTGAAGTCCGTATGGATAAATTTTCATAAAAGTAAAACAGCAATAAAAAATGAAGGAACGTTGGAATTTAATAAATAAATAGCCATAAACCATCTAGGAAAAATGTTTCATGATGAAGTTGAATGAAGTTTCATGTCGATACGATCAGTGGTTTAGGCGTGATTGAGCCTCAAACGAAGACCATTTTCATTATATATATATAGATATTCATCAGAGATAACGTAGAAGTCTAATGCTGAAAGAATGAGAGAATCGTTCCAGGAGTTTTGGATCCAACAAACATCTTTGCTCTTTAATATTATTATAGATAAGATAATGAGAATCGAACTTTGAGGATGAACTGATAACCCATATACAAAGTAATAAACTTTCGTAATTTTTTTATTTTTGTGATGGAAAATTTCTAATTAATCTTATTATCTTGATCGATGTCTCAAACAAATCATAACTGTGTATAGTTTGATATTTAAAGGAACCCATTCGTCAGCGACGTGATGCTCATGTTCTCCATCTCTTATATTCCATTCTGTTCAACCCTAAAACTCCTTCCTATCTCAAAAATGATTTAAATTTTTTGGGATCCCATAACTATAGCTTACGCTCTTCCAAAAACTATATCCTTGAAATCCCGTGTCATAACTCCTCCTTTCTTGGCGAGTCCTTTAAGGTCTCTGCAGTTAGGCTATGGAATTCACTTCCAGTCCCTATTCGCTTAGCTCCTTCTCTATCTTCCTTTAAATTTCTTCTGTACAAACATTACCTGTCCACATCGTATCCCTAACTTTAATAATACCCACTAACTGACGTGAGACTGATCTTAAATTAAATTATAATGATTCATGTGCACTTTTTATTATTAGGTATTAATTTTTTTTCATGTGTCCTTTATTAGTTTGTTTTTTGTTCATGTTTAGTTTCTTTTTCTCAACAACTATATGTAATACATGTATTTTTGCACTTCTTGCCTACCTTATGTAATTTAATACTTTTTTTTTCTTTTCTCACAGTGGTTGCCTGGAAGAGATCGCTCGAAAGCGATTAGGCCGCCAGTTGCTCTCCTTTTTATTTAATTATGTCAATTGTACTATATTCATGTATATGCAACGAAGTGTTGATAAATATGTACATTTTTGCTTTATTTTAATGCATGTGAGACTACATGAGCCAATATAGCTTTTAGGGAATTAATAACGACTGCGCAGATAGCAAGCGGTTGCCAAAATAAGTCAAGAAATAATAAAAAGTCACCACTCCTGTATATAGACATAATTCTTAAGAGTACATAAAGCTCGATTAACAGGCATGATTTTACATTTTTGTATCTAAATTTGTGAGCGGTGTTTGCTTTAGCATGCGAGTCTCATTCCTGAAGTAGGTTCGACCCCCGGCTGTGCAGCAATGGACTTTGACCACATGCGCATTTAACAGTCACTCGTAAGATGAAGGAAAACATCGTGAGGAAACCGGCATGCCTTAGACTCAAAAAGTCAACGGCGTGTGTATTATGGTGGATTGTTGTAAGATACATCAATATATTATTAGTGTTAGTAATTAAAAGATAATTGTCTAATCGTCCTCGTTTAAACATGTGTGATGTTCGAGAACAATAAAATAAACAAAATAAATTTGAGAAGGTATTAAAATATTTCACTTATCAAACCCTCCTGTTATTAATCACCTTCCAATAGCGATATTCGTCAATAAATCGTATGACGTACACTGCTATCTCACGATAACTGAATGTAAACATAAATTATTATTATCTCCTATTATATATATAAGAACTATATATATCCCGACATTGGGTCGCGAGTCGCGACGTGACCTTTTCGCCAATTTTGGCGTTGGTATTACAGGTTTATTCAATATCCTTATGCCTTTTAAGTTGAGAATTTATTTTTGCTCAAGGTACATATTTAGTGAGTTTTTTTTCGATCTTATTTATTTTATAAGCCATACATCCAGTGATTAGGGCGGCTTAAAAATATAGCAATATTGCTTAAGCTTTAAATATTACTTTAACAGTTTACTAGTTAATCAAAAACTTTATAATATTCAGATCTAAGGTTCAATGAGTCTTTAATGTAACTTATGAATCTCACACTAAATTCGGCAGTGACCCCTTAAGGACCTATCTGGTCGCCAAACTCCAAAAAAGTACATTGTTTCTTTCCTTTTTTTGACATCGTTTCTTGAAGTAGGGCGAATGGAAAAAATATATGGTGGAGTTGAGTAGTTTATGTATCCATTTTGAAAGATCGATACACGATTTAAATAACTTCACTCGATAGAAAAAAACCAAACATAGACAATTTTAGACACTTTGAATTAATTTTTTGACGAAAATGTATTTAGAACATGATTTTGAAATTTACACTATATATTTTATCACAAGCCAAGTAATCCATTTAATAAAAATATTGATGAAATTACATTAATTTAATGTTTTACATAACTAATTGTTATTACGGGCCGGAGCGCCTCAGTGCTCCAGCTCTCCACTGCGCCGTCCACCCAGAGGGGTGTCTAGTGTCTAGTGTCTCTACACTGACACAGCAAATCGTGCTGGAATAGGGTACTTAATAAATGATGGAGAATGAAAAGTCGCCAGTAGAACAGCGAGTTTCCTTTATGAAATCCAAAATTGTTCGTTGATTTTACACTCATGTAGAATTAAATGTAGGAGGCTCTTGTCTCTCACATCGTGTACAATTAGGATCATCTCTTATTTTCATAATGAAATTAAACTCGTTAAGTGGGATGTGATAAGTACGAGTGAGTAGCACAACTCAGTCAAACGTCTTGAATGGCTTAAAACCCAAAAATATAATCTGGCTGATCACTGACTTGCTTATAAAAAATTATCAAAACACATAATCTGCGGCCATACAGTAGAGTAGGTAGAGTTTGTAGCGCTACTGGATCATTATTACATAGCAATTAATATAAAAATTGCAACTACATATTACTATCACTATATAACTCTAACTACACACCATCACACAGCACAGCCGAATTAGGTATGACATGTTAAATAATTTTTATTATTGTTTTCCTTTCGTAAATATTTGAACCTTTTTTTAAATATGTAGTATCTATCCCACCTTTTGCTATATTTTTAGTATAATTGTTTTTTGTTCTATATCATTTATGTTAGGTGTACAAATACGAAATAAATAATGGTTGTTGTGAATAGCAGACCACAAAATTAAAACAGTAGTACGTTTACAAACATCTATGATAGGTACCTTTAGTGCCTAATACTATTCTATTAATTAATTCAATCGGGTACCTCTAATAAAATGCCGAATGATTCTGTGAAGTCGTAGTATATAGGACCTTGTAATTAAAGCGGAGCAACAACCTACTTGACATGAAGCCCGTCTTACAATATGTATATTGTGTTATCAAGTCATATACGGTAAGCGACCTAACAAGATATTGTATCATATTTATTATTGCGCCAACGTGAGTACTATTATTCAACAGCCATGTTATTGATTTCAAAATATGGAGCAGCGTAAAATGAATACTAGTTAGTTGATAGTAACTTTCTAAAAAAAAGCGTCTACACACGGCCCTAAAATCAGAGGCAAAAACGGGGCAGTGGTGGAGAGCATCTATATCTCTCCCTAGAGCTGCTACTGCGGGTTCGAACTATTGCATCCCCACCATCATCCCGATATCGCTACTGATTTTAGTGTATAGTTTAAAAAACATCAAGGTAGTTAAATCACAAAAACTGCTATCTAGTTAACTGTCAGTTTCGTACTATTTTTTTATATAACATAAAAATGAATCGCAAAATATCTAAGCCCAAAACTCGAAGACAGCTGGACCAATTCAAGGATTTTTGAATTTATTCCTTGGAGGTTTTTAAGGAGAGATAGAATTGGAAATGTATAAAAAATTAAAAATTTAGTTTATTCAGCTGAGTACGGATTTACCCAGAAAAAGCGAAAAGTCTCAATGGGGTAGCTAATACTCACTAATGTCACTAATGTTTGCTAAAACATTTTGTATTAGCTACTAAAAAGCTATGTAAAAAATCACATTACGGGCGAAACGAAGTTCGCGCTGCTGTAGTTATAAAAATATAATAATAAACATCATTTATTTATTTAGATAGCAACATTTACGACCGATAAAAATTCAAATACATTTACTGCCAACTCTCTAATCAAGGACGAAGAACGGACAAGAAAAACGGACATTCTTTTAAGAACAAAAATGTTTTGTCATTCTCATGTACTCATAGGCCCTCGATACAGATATCGATATTTCGTAATGAAACGCATGCCCGATAATATTGTGATGAAAAAACAAAGTGATAAGCTAATGTTTGACGTAAATTAAGGTGAAGTGCGAATCTGTCTCACGCCCGTCTCGCGTGATACTCAGTGGGAGCAAGTTGTTTCTTATCATTAGCGCATGCGCGATAACTACCCGAGCCGGTTAAATCCTCTATATAATTAAACAATACACAATTTTCCGTGTCATCGAAATTAGTCGATAATAATTTGTCTTATTCACGTGAGATGTCAAATTTTATTATCATTTCCATTAAGCTAGTTTTATCCTTGAGATTATTTTGAGAAGATTTATATGAACATATATTGTTACTATAGATCAAAAACATTACTTAGTTTTGATACTTGCTAACCCAAAACAAACGGTTCGCCGGAAACAGCACCTTTGTTATATACAAAAATGGTTTAGATAAACACTGTAAGCAACTAGAAATAAGAGATCTCTTATCATTGTGGTATTGCACATATTGTTGACACATCTTTTTGTATAACTAACGCCATATTAAAGTATTTATTTTTCTTTTGACATATAAAAAACGTACACTATTGGTAATTTGTATAGATTGCATTGCATAACCCAATATTACATTTATTAAGATATGTTCATAAACTACATATCACTCAAAAACATATAAATTTTCTGCAGCTGAGTTTCAATATCGGACGTCATGGCAAAATACCATCCGTATCACCTCGACGTCCGTCGTTCTACAACTGAGCGTTTTTGCCGCGCACCACCACTATGTGGAACCAGCTGCCCACTTAAGTATTTCCGAACCAATTCAATTGGGGTCCTTCTGCCTTCAAGAAAAGAGCGTACCAATTCTTGAAAGGCCGGCGAGCCTTCTGGCAGTGTGAGTGTCCATAGGCGGCGGTATCACTTAACATCAGATGAGCCTCCTGCCTGTTTGTCTCCTATTACATAAAAAAAAGGCCACGGATCACCACTTGCTTCTGACATACCTCTCCCGTATTATCTGCTATCATAACATTCACCATGAAAGCTCAGCTGAAGCTTGTTAGCCGCTTTTATTTTTTTAATTATTTCTACTTAACGTAACCGTAATAATGAAATTAGTTTACTTTCTTAAAAGTTTCACTCACATAGGTTGCGAAAATTCTGTTAATTTTTCCAATATTCAATATTAGATTAAAACATGCAAAATCAATACTCAACGCTTCAACAATAATAGCGCGGTGGCATTTCGCCAACATTTTAGTAAACAACTTATTAAGACATGTTTACTATAAGAAAATATTATTAATTAAGCTAAAACATAAATCCACAACTACGCTAACTTCTATTTATGACCAAAGCTTTAGATGCTAGATCATGTTTTGTATAGTATAAGATTGGCGATTGATATACGTAAAAAGCTACATCTTGAAAATAAACATTTATAAATAAACTAGCTGACCCGGCAAACGTTGTTTTGCTATGTATACTACATATTTCTAGGAAATATTTTTTACTTGAAAAATAACTATGTATCTACAATAATAAAAAATAGGAGTTGATTGTAGAGGGGTGATTTAGGGTTGTATGTATTTTTGTATGCCGTATCATAAAAAAATAACAACAAAAAAATGGTCTAAAACATTAAAAAAAATGTTGTGGGGTGGACACCCCTTATAACTTAGGTGTTTGAAAGATAGTAGCCGATTCTAAGACTTACTGAGAATGCATAAAAATTTCAGAAGAATCGGTCGAGCCGTTTTGGAGGAGTATGGGAACGAACATTGTGACACGAGAATTTTATATATTAGAAAATAAGGATATGTTATCGATAAAGGTCCACAACGAGTTTGACATACATTTTGTTAGAGTGGATAAAATGGCGTCAGTTTTTATTTGTATGCAGGGGTCAATGAACTCGTGATATACAACATAATTAATAAATATAATCGCGCGCAATATTATTTCTATTTACTATAACAAACCTTTACCAAAGTGAAATTACATACATCGTTCACGTTGTAGAAACCGGTCCGTCTATATTTAAATTTCCCAACTATAATAAATCTATGTTTGTATGAATAACAAGTTCCAAGTGCATACACAAATTGTTTCTATGATAGAAATGCTTTAATATGGTTAACGAAAGACTTTCTTACATCACTGGCCTCGAAAAAAAGTCAAAGTCAAAAATCATTTATCCATATAGGTAACACAATGTACACTTATGAACGTCAAAAAATATATATATTAAATGCTGCTAATTTTACATTTACTGCCAGTTCTCAAATCAAGGGCGTAGAACGGAAGAGAAGAACTGGCAATAAACTTTCTGCCACTCTTTTTAATCATGTCATGTCAAAGTCATGGTTCTTAAACAGTTTTAACAAGTATTTCTAAAGTGGTTACTCGTGTCTTAAACATCGTGGTTGTTCCACTATCTTTAAGGGTGAGATCTATAGTCCGCACTTGGACTTTACTCTGACTTAACTATCGAGCTAAGACACAGTCGGTATTTATAGAGCAAACTGCGAATCCCTCCCTAGTGTTGGCTTAGCTTAATCTCAAGTCCACGAAATCGACGACTTACCAAAAACTTTGACTATAAGCCTAACAAAAATAATGGCCTAAAATTTGCTCTACCATCATATCTTTTACTGGACTTTTTATTTTTGTCGGTTTTTAATGAACGGTGTTGCCATTTGGTATCAGAGTTCCATAGACTTTGGGAAAAATAGAATTTGAATTCAAAGAAATTTTAAATGATCTTGATAAATACCTATGAAATGCATGAAATAAAATAATTATACATTATTATGGTATCTATTGTTGTTTATTTACATTATTTATATAAGTGTTCAACCCATTTTTGAGAGATCTTATAAATAACTGGTGTGATATCGTATCTGTCACCTGGCAGCCCTGGCATATTATAGTGACAACGAAATTCAAACTATAACCTAACCGATGACTCTCGCTTCACATCTGTTATTTTCGTTTCCCTGAATCTTCTACCATTTATTACCTGACTACCCTAAAAAATTTGAGATAGGAGTGGAACATATAAAATTAAAAAATCTGTTAGAAATAGAATTTCTTCAACAAAAATATAAATTAGTATTAGAAATATGTATTACACTCAAAAAAAGAATCAGAAAATAAATGTTTAAAATGAAACAAGTTTTGTTTTGATATTCTTTATTACCGAACAAATTACCTAGTTAAATTGTGCAATCACAGATTGCCGGAATGCTAGACCTGTAGGAGGTCTTTCATTGTTTCTGTGTTACTCAACTTCTGCTGTCAGCAAGATCACCATCATCATAAGCATAGGGGATGCTTATGACTCTATATACCTATATTATGCAATACAGCACAAGCTATAATTATATATAACTAGTATATTTTGTCAATTTTGACTGTAGTCCTAGCTGTAAACATGGAAATTTCCTTTTCTACACTCCAAAAACCCTTTCAACAATATGCCTAGTTCTTATTTGAGAATAATTATAATTATTGTCAGCTCTTGTCGTTGGATATAAAAGTGTTGTTAACATGAAGTTAAGTGCCGGATAACCGCTGTCACCTACTAAAACTCCTTCTAGTTCACCATTTAGCAGCCTTGCATACGCCTGGCAGTTTCTAAATATCCTGCTGTCGTGTGAACTGCCAGGCCACCTGGTCACTATATCAAATATTTCCATATCAGGCCCTATTATTGCTTGCACATTTACAGAAAATTACCCTTTTTTATTTCTGTATGCTTCAGAGTGAGCGATACCTTTGGGTCTATTAATTTTTATATGGGTGCAGTCAATAGCTCTGATTATACTGTTTAGGTCATGGTGAGTATTAGATCTTATTAATTCTTCAAACTTCCTTTTGGCTGTGTTCATATTTCTTGGAAAATTTACAAATCTAGGAAGTAATTTACTCAACTCTGCAGAGACTTTATTTATAATTAAACAGACTGTAGATTGGCTTATTCTGTTCAGATCACCACACACCATCTGTAATGTCAATGAATTATTATTAGTTACATATATGTTATGTTTCTGAAAGTCAGAAGACAAATGTCTTCAACATATAATGTATTTAAAATCATTTGAGAATACATAGGTACCTATAATATTCAAATCGAAAAACCATACATATTTATGAACACAATATTACCTGAAAACATCCAGTTGCATTTTTATGCCTTAATGCAAAAAGTATTTGCAATTGCGGTAGGTTTGGCGATCCTCTGTTGTTATAAGGTTGCAAGTTTGTAATGATCAGTGGCAGGATCACATTTAATACCGTGTGTTTCAAAATACGGTTCCTTCTTTTGAATTCATTCTCACCGTACAGGATGGAAGGATTTTGGTTGTATTCGTTCCGAACATATACAACACTTTAGGCAAAATTTTCAATTGTTGATATTTGATACAAGTGCTCTGTTGCTGTTGTCAAAACAATGCGATCCGTTCTACGTAACAAAATTATTGTCATCTTTAAATAATTAATACATTTTCTAAAGGTTACTCGTAAATTTCTAGTTATTGCAATAATAAAATAAATGAATACATAAATAACAATAAATTGAAGATATATGTGTACCGTTTTAGATGTTTAAATATTTGTTATTGTTTACTTTTTTAAAGGATAATAAACAAAGTATTGCATGAACTGAAACATCAATTTGTATTTTGACATTTGCTGTCTTAGCTTGGGCTTAGCTTAATCTCACCGTTAAAATGTCTATAAATACGAAATCATAGTTTAACCTTAGTGTACACTAAGCAAAGTTTTTCGTAAGGTAAGTCTGAGCAAAGTCCAAGTGCGGACTATAGATCTCACCCTAAGACACATTGTGTGAGACACAATCGTTGTGGAATTTTGCATTTTGCGTTGATATATGATATGAATTTAAGATGTAGTCAGCAGTCAATAGTTATTAACTAATTAACCATCGTGACTTAGCCATTTGAAGCCAGAAGATAGCTTATTTTAATAATCTATTCAACAATACAATAAATAATTGCATAAAATCTCCAAAAATCAGTCCAAACTTAATCAAGTGCGTAAAGAGCGTATACGTGCACGTCATCACGTACGCATTGCGTGCAGTTTTGTATTTTTAATAAAATCAGCTAAAACAGCTCTATATTTATACTACTCGCATTGCTGAACATACATTTTTAAATATTTTAGAAATAACCAACGATAATACCATTGTAATGTAGAAATAACTTTTAAGATCGATCCGATTACTCAGTTTATATTCTCTTTATAACATAAATATATAACAAACCGAAGCCCCATAAAGACTTACTATACCTGAATTGAATATTTGTAAACAGGAATTGGGAAAATTTATTAAGATGGATTCATAAAATTGTTTAAACTACATACACTATTACTCAAAAACATATACATACACGCTGTCTATATTATATATTTAATTTTAAAGAGTTCCTATATCTATTTATAAAAACCTGTTACTGTAAACAAATAAATTTGAATTCTCGTAACGAATATTTAAAGCCACTTCTTTCACACCTTATTCCCGAAGGGGTAGGCAGAGACCACGGATCTCTTCTTGCTACGTACCTGACATACCTCTCTATTTATCTACTTTCATGACATTTACCATGCAAGCTCATCGATTAAGGGAACTTTTAACTTCTCTAGTACCTCCTTATTTCCCTTCGAATTTGGTATGTAATCTAAACTAATATTATAATGAGGAAAGATTTGTATGTTAGTATTTGTAACGGATTGGCTCAAAAAGTACTGGACCGATTTTAAAAATTCTTTCACCATTTGAATACTTCATCATCACTGATTACTATATGCTATTTTAATTGCAAGAAAAAATAAGGATTCCTACTAAAACTCCAATAGAGTTACCCAAGGTGTAAAAAAAATACCTATAAAATATCTTCCATCGCATGCGCTGCGAAAACTATTGATGAGAGAACAAAATTTTTTTCCACAATATTAAAGAACACAACAGTGCGATGCGGGGACGGGCCGCTAGATTTAAATATTTTAGAAATATCCTATCTTACTCAGAGCTTACCATTGAAATCAATTACTGAGCTTGTGTAATACACACACATATACACATTATCTCGATATAAGCATTTAACGCATCGAAACTGCATACAGATTTACTACAACTGAATTGAATATTTGTAAACAAGTATTGTGTAATTGCATTTAATTTGCTACATTGTAATTGAGTTCATTCGAGTCGCGACACAGATTGTGATATGCAAATAGACATTTTACGCTGTGTTCGTGAGATAAGACTAACTAGTAACTATCATTGTTAAGATTATATAGTTTGAGTTATACATTTTGTTCATAATCAGTAGAATTTTCCAAATTCCATCTGCAAGATGACGGCTCATTGGTCTAGTAGTTAGTACCCCTGACTGCGAATCCATAGGTCCCGGGTTCGATCCCCGGCTGAGACAAACATCGATGTGATGAGCATTTGGTGTTGTGCTTAGGTCTTGGGTGTTTAAATATGTATTTATATGTGTTAGTTCTATCTATCTATAATATGTATGTATATCCGTTGCCTAGTACCCATAACACAAGCTTCACCAGCTTAGCATGGGTCTAGGCCAATTGGTGTGATTTGTACAATCATAAAAAAAAAAACAACCAACCAACTAGGCAGCTCATATTCTAATCTTTGCAAATATAACAGAATAAACACTACTCATCCAGAGCTTGATATGATGATGAAGTGGGATGATCAATTTATAAAAAAGCATTGTTTAGTGCCTAACTGATACCTAATCCGCTGTTTTACTTATTGTTAAGCAAGAAATTACATACTAGTAAAATCTAAAATTTTAAGTGTACCATTATTTTTATTGTCTACTAGCTGACCTGGCTAACTTCGTTCCGCCCTACAACCTTATAATATCGTTGTTACTTTAATTTAACTTATTTTAGGATTTCATTAATGTTAAGTATTACATTAATACAACTCTTTTGCTAATACAGAAATGTTTTATTGCTTGCCATTGCGAAAGAAGAATGGCAGATTAGGCATCTTCTCTCTAGCGTCAATATGGCGATACTGCATGTTAAGCACTTTCTGATATCCAACATCTTTTGATCAGGATCAAAGCATGGTTATGCATCTCCTCATTCACCTCAAGATCGGAATTTCTTGAACTGACACGAATTCGACGTAAAATGATGCGTAGTTTTGTCAACAGATGGCACCATATGGTTTTTGCATTCGTAAAATTAATTAATTAATTAATTGTTATTCGATAACTTATCCGACATTTTATTGCTTATTCTGCTATTCGGGACAAAAACAAATCCAACAAATCAAAAACCATGGCAATCGGTCCAGCCGTTCTCGAGTTATAAGTGTTGTAACAAACACGACTTTCTTTTATATATATAGATTAAGATAATATTTATTACCATAATTAATGAATAATAGAGAGCGCTAAGTATAACTATGTCTATGTTGATTTTGACATACCCTTAGAATCTGATGATCAATCTCACGCCAAATAAAAGCTTTTAGTGAAAAGAATTCAAGTATGAAACAAGAAATATTTAAAAAAAAACTATCCTGCTATGTTCCAAGCATTCTTCAGTAATTACTCTACTTAAAGTGTACTAAATATTTTCTTAATAGCTTAAATGCTAAAAAAACATTTTCCACCTTATCATAAAGGGTGTTAGAAAATTTGTTGGGAAGCAAGAAAACTTTGACTTTATTTAGCAGAAGTAACAATTTCTTTTCCTTTAAAATATTAAGTTGTAGTTTGTTTAATTTCGGTTTTCTTTTTTATCTATTAATAGACTTAATTGACTTATGTTTTCTCTTTAATTTTTTGTTTAACAATATATTATTCGGCTTTGTATATTAGGTGTTTTTATTTATAATATGTATATATATGTGTAGCTGTAAGATTACTTATAAATAAAAAATTAACTTTTAAACCAATTTTATCGGGAACTTACTAGTTTCGTTTTACAATGTCAGTCTGACAATAAATAGTGCTGTCAACATGGCGTCACCTAGTTTGACCATAAACGTTATCTATCTGTCTATAATATATCTTCAAAACACACTCTAAAGTCTTAAATAATCTGACAAATCTAACCTGATGCACTGAATAAGGCTCATCCTCTGCACCGTCCTCGCGTGGCCTGCGCGCGCGCACTGCTGCACCTGGTAATTGTACGACATCAGCATGCGATCTGCTTGCTTGCTGTAGGCGAACATTGCGCCCATCGTACGTCTGTAGCCCCATTTGGCCTCCTGCATTATATGGCCAATTAGTGTTTAAATTTAGGGCTGGTAAACTAACTACAATACCCACGAATGACAGAGTAGAAGCTCAGTTCCCTTCAGCTCTAAGTTCAACGTTAATAACTAAATATACGGCGACGGCAATAAGTACAATGTGTCAGCCATTGCATTGACAGCTTGAAGCTGTTTCAAATTTAAGCAATTTTGTAGTCCTTGAATAATTTATAAATTCAAAAATACAAAACAAATGTTTATATATGCAATATTGATTATACTGTTATTTTATTTGTTTTGATACATAGGTAGTATGGATATTGCAGCGTTATTTTGTCCCAATTCGTAAATAATTTTATTAAAAACCGAGTGCAGCAAATCGCATGAGAACGTATTGGTACCATGTTAAGTTATTATAAAATAAATTCATCACATTCATTTAGGAGCTTTACCATTTAAATAAAAGACCATTCTCGAATCCACTTGAACACACATAAACATTTCATCAAAATCTGTTTAGATGTTTAAATTTTAATACCAATACAAAGATTTATCCTTATAAATCAATAAAATGAAGAATTCTTATTCTTAGTATTGTAACCATTCCATAGAAATATTTAATAATTTACATTGGCGTTGTTAAACTCGTTTCGTTTAACCATAATCATAATATATATAAATTGTTTTAAATAATTACAAATAATGAGATAATCACAGAGATTAATCGCCTTAAAAAAATGCCATAAAAATATTCTAAACATTCAAATGTTTATAATAATGCGTCGAAATCTTGTTTAACTAAAACAATTATGACTTCTCATTAACGATGTGAATCTCAGTCAAAATCCAAATTAAAAATTAAGATGTACCAATACGTTCAACTTGTTTAAGATATGTTATAAGCAATACACTATGTTACCCATAAATTAGTTATAACGAAATAATTATATTAAAACCTATTATTTAGTCATCAAACTGAATTCACATTATCAAATTTTCAGCTGTTAAAATATACCATGCATTTGTAATTAATACTAAAATAACCGAACAACTGTGGCCCAAGTAGAATGATGAAATACATAAAAAAACTTTGAAACATACATACGCAGGAGCATGAGAAAGGCAAACAAAAGACTCAACATTATTATTAATAAGATTGATTATTCTCACGCAGTAATTGTATTGCAATGAAATCCCTTCAGATATTATGCAATACAACGCAAACATTTCTATACTTAGCTGCAAATGGGTGGCACGACAGACAATACACTTTACAATACATAGATATTCATGTACGACTGAGTCTATATGGTCGGGACTTATTCATGAACTAAATAAAAATATCTGTTTCAATTTCAAAGAAACCTTATGCAATAAAATTCTTATGCAATAACGCCTCTTGGTTTTAGTTGTGTGGCTGATGAAATGATAAAGTAAATGTTTAAGTCAAAACTCAATTAAATTTTAATCGATAAATTATAAATATATATTTACTGTCTAATGACTATCTAAGTTCACTTGCATATCTATGTATATTTATTCAAAAAATGCCGTCACTATTTATATTTCATGTTCTTATGTTATTATTCAAATACCTAATACTGTTTTATGTGATTTAAGATGTTTTTAGGAGAAATAGAAAAAAAACTAAAATTTATATTAAATCGCAATTAGTAAGATCGATCCTCGGATAGGAAAGAATAGGTATTCTGTCAATGTGCGCATTTAACATTCGCTCGTACGATGAAGGAAAACATGGTATTGAAACCCATAAAACTTTTTACGTTTTTAACTCTTTTTTTTACCTTTTTAAACAGAATATACAGAAATCTGAGGCCCCTAAAAGCGTAGCGTAGATATATCGACACTGGTTTTCTTATATTAAATCGATTAAAACAATACACTTTTATAATTACACAATTTATTTTTAAAAACTCTCAGTATACTTAGATAAACAAATAAAAAGCTTAATAAGTTCTCGTTAGTAACAAAATATCTTATCACACTTCAACTTAGGAACAATAACAAACAACGGAAAGTTTCGTTGGCATAATAGGTCGATTCTTCTATTCTAATTGAGTAAGATATATTCAAATATTTAACACTTATTTGCACCTAGAAAGAACTACAAAAATTCTGATAATTATATATAAAAACTAGTGGACCCGACAGACGTTGTCCTGCATGATATTTCAAGCAATTAGTAAAGCAAAGTATGAAAGTACCGACTGCAGCGCCATCTGGAGGGCTGATTTGTGAATCTAAACCATTCCCAGATCCCCTTGAACACACACAAAAAATTTCACCAAAATCGGTCCAGTCGTTTGAGAGAAGTTCAGTGACATACACACTCACAGAAGAATTATATATATAAAGATGTTTTGTCTGTGAAAATAAATATGTAGTAGACTTCCGGCCAGAGCACATCTTATGAATGAATTGTGACCTGACGAATTTACTATCAGTTGCTAGGTCAAAGTCCAAAAGTTTTTTAGTTAAAGATCTTTTAATACAAAATTGATTACGACAAATAAACATTGATCGTAAGTCCCTATACTCCTATACTCCCTAAAAAAGTTCTCCACCGAAAATGGGACAAATTTGACTTATTTGAGGGCAATAAAAAATGCTACGTATTTTTATGTTTTACTTACAAAATTGTAAATCTAAATATTTACTCACTCAAATGTTTCAATATCACGAACAATATATCGAATTAACTTTAATTACTTTATTTTATCACTGCCTACTAATTCCAGGTTTAGTAAACCTTTTTAAGAATGTAAAATGTTATCTTTACTTGTGCGTTTTTTACAGTTTGTGATGAAAAGGGACGTAATTATCAGTCGCAATAAAACCACTTTTTATGTGGAGCACGCACTTAATTAAATGGATACATTAACTAACAAATAAAATGTATGTATAGAGTTAGATGTTTAGGCTCGTATTGAAATTGAAAAATGTGCCCGGCCAAAATGGTTTGTAATCTCTGACAGCTGTCAGAATTCTACGGAATTAAAAATCAGATTATAGGTAGAATGCTTAAAAACTATCCTGACCCTGTATGATAGATAGATGATAAAGCCCTTAAGGACGTAATATATTGGTAGTTACGGTATAACTGACTATTAGATGACTCATGACTACTGCACGAATAGAAATGGACAATAAATTGTATGTAACGTTTATACAACAAGCGCACGCAGTATTTTACTGATTACAATACAATTACTGTAGGATACATATAATTTATGTTTAACCCTGGAAAGATAGTCTGCGTAAAATTTACGCATGCGTTTTCGAATAATTGCTCTATCTTTCTAATTAGCGCGAATCCATAGCTGTGCGTTTAGGACATCTCATTCGTGGTTGGGAGCTGCCGCGTGACGTAAGTGTCAATAAGGTAAGTGCCACCGATTTTGAAATATAACGACCGCGTGAGTCAAAATTACGCATGATTATCTTTATCGTGACTTTTATGATTTTGGCTTATATGACAGTTTTAGTACTGTTTTAATACTTTATATTATAACTAATATTATAATTTCATTTTTAAAGACATTGAGGCAAATATATACCACAATGGGGAGTATCAATTGAAACCAACACGAAATCCTGGCCGCTCTTATGCAAAGTGATGACGAGCTTCCGCGTGAGGACACCGACAGTGAAGTAGCGGACCACGTTTAAAGTTTTCTTTTTTTTTAAGTAAAAATAAAGGAGTTTAAAAAATTATCTGCAGTATTAATTACTCTAATATATGTGTATATATAATAACATACAGTTCATTAAAATAAACTATTAAACCTAGACCTACAACTAATTCAAATTCTTGCGTAAATTTTACGCATGATTATCTTTTCCGTATTACAAAATATGATTATCTTTCTAGGGTTAAATTAACTAACAAAAGTTATACAGTAATTAAATATTTTAAAAATCAATAAGACGTATCTGACTGGTATACTATAGCATTCCAATGGATAATTAAATGTTAAAATCTTTATTACACTAAACCAAATTAACTAACTTATAATAGTTAAATTTAGTGTTAAGAGATATTAAACTATTTAAGTATATAAAATTTAAAGCAATTTTTAAAAGATTTAATAAGTATTTTGATTACTTTGATAACATAAGAAATGTTTGTGTATATTATTGTTATACAATTTTTATAATAGATAATTTTTTTATATATTTTCATTCAAGGCATATTTAATAAGCAAGACAAAAAGGCCTTGAATCCTAGGTCGCATGGATAATAAAAAGTCTAAGGTCATATCGACCAAGTCTAAATCTAGACTTATGATAGCTTAAGACTTGTGTACATATGATAATCAAATGATTCATCTGTGAACACAAAACGACGTAGGAAATTTTCTTGACACAGACCCTTATCGGTCTTTACATACGAGTCTTACAATATCCAGAAATTATGAATATATACTAGGGATGCATCGATACACCTATTAGCCGATACGATACCGATGCCGATACTCTTATAGAAATATCGTCGATACCGATACCGATACCAACGCTTAGTGACTTAGAATAAAATTAAGGTTAAGTATATAAAGTTTTTTATTTTTATTAAAAAATATAAAAAGTCACAATTTTTTTTTTTATTAAAAAATATAAGAAGTCTCAAACTTTGAATAAGATTATTAAAGGTTTAGTTATAAAAATTAAGAGCAAATAATTAAATAAAAATAAAAGAAAAAACTGTCAATAATTAAAATTAACATTGATAAGATTTTTGTTTAAAAAACAGAGCATTCTCATGTTTTGGGGAGAAAGTCTATTTCGCAAGTCTGTCTGTATAAGACCTGCGGTGGAAAATAATCTCTCAGATGCGACCGAACTCATTTGAAAGCTGAAGTACTTCTGCGCCAGTTTTTTCAAGTTTGGGTATAATATGTCATTGTGCCAGAAAACAAACGGATCTGCGTCTCTCGATATATTAGGAGACCTCAGGTATTTCTCGACTTCCTCTTTGAGATCATTACAGCTCAGAGTGGATAGGGGCTCATCCTCCTCGGCCTCTTTAATAATGTTTTCACAAATGCTCCAAAGCCCACCATTAGTAGGGATCTCAGAACTTGTACTAGGTGTAGGCATGACTGTGTCTGAAATAGTTTCGGAATGCAGAGCTTCATTAAGGTTAAATAACTCAACAAGACGCTTTTTTACCGTTAAAATAGTAGACTGTAAATGAAATGTTCGTGTTTTGTAACGAGGATCAAGCGTTGTGGCTATGCAATATGTTTCATCATTTTCCAAACTATCAAATCTTTCATTAAGAGCCAATATCAAGTCAGCAGCTAACATTTGCGGTTGCGATGCATTCTCCCTTTCTGTTGCACGACGTCTAATGTTTTCTAACAATTTACGAAGACTGTTAATTAACGGAATAGCGTCAGATAACGTAGCAGTAGCTTTGCTTATTGACTTTGTAGCCTCTTCGAAGTAGCGTAAAATGTTCACCACCTCCTCCATCATTATCCATTCTTCGGTTGTAAGTTCTACTTTGCAAATTATACGAGGCAGACAAGCTTGTACTGCAACTCGTTGTTCTAGCAAACGCCTTAATGCCTGTAGTGTTGAGTCCCAGCGTGTAGATACATCCTGTATAAGAACATGATTGGGAATATTGTGTGCATTTTGCATTTCTTTTAATATTTTATTGCTGCTCGTGGAATGACTAAAATGTCCAATAATAGACCTTGCTTTGGTTATCATTTCTTTCACTTTGTCTTCTTTAAAAAGGCTGTTTTTGATTACCAGTTGCAATGAGTGAGCCAAACATTTGACAGGTAAAATATCATAGGTTTCTTGAATCTCTCTAATAGCAACACCCATATTTGGAGCGTTGTCAGTAACTACTGCTCGAACTCTATCTTGTATACTCCAATCTTGAAAAGCCTTGTTTAGATTACTTGCTATGTTGATACCTGAATGCTGAGGTCCATCGAATGGCATAACCTCAAGGCAGTAGTTTTTGTATTCAAAATTTGCATTGATCCCATGAGCTGTCAAACTAATGAAATCATTGGATTGCGAAGAAGAGTCACTTGTCCATATATCGGTGGTCATCACAATATGCGGCAGCTCCTTTAACAGTTCTAGTACTTTAGCTCTCACTCGCTGATAAATATCTGGTATAACTTTTTCAGTAATGTGGAACCGCGAAACAATTTTATAATTTGGGCATGGCTTTTTTAATAATCTTTGGAAGCCTATTTTGTTGACCAAATCAAACGGCTCCATGTCAACACATATTTCCTCAGCAATAGTGCGAGTTATATCTTTTGCCCGAATATCGTCGTCGGTGTAAAGTGTTTTCTTATTAATTATCTCCGTCAGAGTTGCTTGTCTCTTAGGTTGTGGACCATTGTCGTCATCACACTTTGTTTTTTGGATAGTTGTTTTTGACGCTAAATCGGTGTTCAATTCTCTCGAATGGTGCCTCTTCATGTGAATCCACAAGTTTGAAGTGTTATAATTTTTAGAATTGATGCCACGGGACACATTTTCTTTACAATACAAACATATTGCTTTGGAATTATCAAATGAGGAAATTTCAAAATGATTCCATATAGCACTTTTATGTTTTGAAGTTGACATGATCTTGCTATTTATTTAAAAATTCAACCAACGATAAACACACACAAACGAATTAATTACGATATGTAGTTCTGATTTTGTTTAATTTGATATCGAAAAAACACTAGCGCGATAGCAGTTAAAAGCCAACTAAAGTGTCTAGCGAAAATCGAAATGGAATACGCGGGCACAAAGCGGGCGAGAGAGACAACAAACTGAATAAAACGCGGGGCTTCCCCGGGTATAGATAGTCCGTGCCTCGTTTGCAACGAACTAGATCAAACAAGATGCGCGCTTACATTACTTTTTTAAAGCGCGAAATTTGAAAAGTATCGTTGTATCGGCAATAGAAATATCGCCGATGCCGATGTATCGGCAAACCCAAAGTATCGCCGATATATCGGTATCGGAATCGGTATCGGATGCATCCCTAATATATACCTACTATGACCGTCAAAGCCAGACTGAAATAACATTAAACGGGCATATTACATGTAAATATATGCTTCAGCGATTCACGTAAATTCCAATCCAGTTATTTAAATTAATTATTAAAAGAAAATTATTAAATATTTAATAAATTAAATATATATACGATATATAATTTCAAACAATCGCGAAATTTCAGTTATCACAACCAATTGAAAGAAATGTCTTAAATGTTTTGTTTCGTCGCTCAACAGCTCGTTACCAACCTATATTGTTTAAAATAATATTCCCGTCCCATTTTTGTACAAAAAATGGTTACTCAATGCACATACTACGCCGTATCTAATTGACTACTGTGAAGCAAAGAAAATACGTTGTGATATGAAGTTATTTGTAGAGTGACCTTGGTACTCCGTTAGTTTCATAAACGACATTGGACAAGGTCAAATATTACTTATCTAAGGCACTAATACAGCCTAAACATAAAAGTTTTCCTACTTCGAGACTTAATATTTGATCGGCACACGTTCTTGTTTTCCGTACTTCTCCTATTTATCGTATCATCAAACCATTGTTTCCAAATTATAAACAGATAACTCTTTAAGTAACATCAAAATGGCGGATACTTATCAAATGTCACACTGTTTTAAAATCATTGAATATAGATAATATAAACAAAAACAGCCATTGTATCACGATGGTTTCCTCCACTGTATAAACAGTACAAACTGAGCACAGATCATTTGCAAGCATCAGCATAGCTGCAGAAAACGCAGCTCTAAAATAATAGAGATCCAAAAATAGTGTGAAAACACAAACATCCTAATTCAATTAAGGTTCATTATTCTCTGTTGATTGATTGGTCGGCTATTTCTGCGCAATACATTGCCAATAATGCGAATTAATGATAAAAAACGTAAACAAGATCCGAACGTTATGTGAATGAAACAAAATTAGCATATGTATGTTAAATTAACATTGAATTTTGATCATTTGATGTTCTTTACTACACTGGTACCAAGGTCTCTTTATCACTTCCGAAAATTCATGGCTTTCATACTTGTTGAATAACTCGGTACTAAGTCGTACCAAAAGCGCAAATATTATGTTTAAATTAACTTTATATATGAAAAAAAACAAATGTTACCAAAATCTGAATACAGCCCAGAATAGAATTATTAACACAGATTTCCAACGGCACGAAAATGAACAAACGGGTTAGGTGACTATTTTATTGAATAGTTAGAGAATTTCGTCGTCAATTATCACTAGAAATCCGGATCTATGACAACCAGTGAGAAAAGTTTATGTTGCTATGTCAGGTATGTACTATATTTTAAGAAGTTGTTCCACTTTTTATTTTTGCACATGTGTATCAGGGTCAGGCTGGGTTATGAATACTTTTGCATCGTCTGAAGTAATATCACAATAGAAAGTGTTTTATTTCCAAGAATAAAGACTATTGCAGTCTATTATAGATAATAAAATAGGTATTGGAAGAATTAAATTAAAAACTCGAGACGTTCCTATAGTATGAAAAAATATTTTTTTAATTAATGCGTAAATTACTCAAAATGTCATTATGGTAAGATTGTGAAACGTTTAGATCAAAACTTTATCATTCGAGTACGTGTTTTACGAGAGAACTATATATACTGTATTGTCAAACAGTATAATTTACACCGACGCGAAGTTGCGGTTAATTTATGCGTAGACGCCGGCTGTATAACAGTTACGGATACAATAACATTAAAAAAGACTGCTGATATTACTATAAATGAACAGCATATATTTTACGTTTTAACGACACTAATTCCATATACATAGTTAATAACTTTAAAGCAGATAGCTTTTTTTATATTTTTTTCAAAACATAAGTTTGATAAAGAGGATGCGTAATTTTAACTTAAACATGCCTAAGTTACATTGTAAAGAATGAAACCAACTTAGGATTCTCTTTTCTTCTAAATAACACAACATCTTTTTCTATATTAAAAACCGAGTGCCCCAGTGAGAAAGAGTTTCTAGGTTTCTTCACACAAAGTATGTTTGAAAAGTATGATTACTTAATCAATTGCATTCTAAACCCTCAACATGAATTAAATCGTCATTCATTTCATCTCCTCAATGTGTAATTTACCATTTCTAATCATGTCTATTTATTAAACAGTAATAACCAAACATGCAACATTGCATGCTTCCATTATCATTTAGGAAAATTGTATTTTCCTGTAAACTACCCACAATTTACTGATTTACAACCATTCAATATTTATTTTGACTTAGCTATTGAAAATATTTATTGACATTGAATGTAGACAATAATTATAAAGAGAACAATGTCATAATTTAACTTGAGTCTCTGTTTGCCTTTTTCAAAAGTAATTCCGCATGATATAACTTTAATACTGATAACATTAATCTTTATTAATTCATCATCATTACTGAACCTTGAACAATGGTAATGAATCTGTATTATAGTTATATATTAACACTAAAAATTACATGTATTTTAACTGTACGGTTTTGTATGACTCAGGAACAAACTACTTCAAATAATAATAACCTTACCTGGTGTTTTGGGATTTTAGAACAGACTCTTTTAGAACTAGTAGTATTTGAGGATGGCGGGGGTGGTGGTGGAACCACCACACCTTTAGATGATTGCAGACGTGTCTTTACAACTTCTAGAGGGCAGGTAACTACTGCTCCCGCTGTACCTGCTACCCTGTGGATTTATATATATTTTTAAACATTTTAAAACGAATGTGTGTAAATTTAATCAAAACATTAATTCTATTATAGAATTTTATCAACAATTTTATCAAAACGGTTATCGGAATATTTGCAAGGTACCATTGACATAATATATGTATGACTATAACCTTAATAATTTACATAGGAAAACTTTCTCCAATAGTAATGCTGCAACAACAGCAATTCATTATAATCTAATACTTCTATTTTTATATTTTATAACAATATTGGACTTTAAATTTACATTAATCAATAAGAAGGCTGTCTTACTCAAAAATACCCCCTCGTGAACTAGCTATTTGATTGTATTTTGCATGTTAATTCTTGTTTAATTATCAATTACCACTAATAACTTATAACAAAAATCGTTCTTAATAACTAATTGTATTAAATTATTTACGTCGATCAAGCAAACTATTGTCAATAAAGATATGCGCCGTATCTGAGCACATGTATCGACAAAAATACGAAGGTCTACATCAAAATATGCAAATAAGTAAGGCATTCTTATTATCTAATTTATAAAAGTTAAACCCACCCTCCGGCAACCAGATGAATAGCTGTATCCCTTTGAGACATTTTAGCGCCACCAGAATAACAACATGACTGCAAGTCTAAAAATAAACAAATGCACCACTACCACTTCGAAAATAGCAATGTCTACACTTGTATTTTATATTCAATAAACAAGTTAATATTTTCCACAAAGCGAATATATGAAAGGATAACACTGGATGTTGTCGTTAAAAACACTATAGATACACTGGAAATTTTCTTGCTTTTCTGAAGAACAAGAACGATTTATCAATCCGCCGGTCACGTACGCCGCATCGAGCAAACATGTAAAAATGAGCAAAAAAACTAATTTATGTCATGGACTCATGGAGCATTGACATGTGACTATTGATAAAAATTAAAATGACAACACAAAATGCTGTCTTTATTGTCGACTGTCAGATGAAAGTCATAAGATAATGTCAATTGTTAAGTGGCCGCCCAACTCCCAACAGAGTGCACGCAACTACGACCATGAGTCAACGGTCTCAGTTAAGTTAAACCTCCAGTTAAGTTTAGATGTGGTATTACTAGACTGAGTATTTGCATTATTAAAAACAATGTTACATCGCTTTTACCCCAGTATCTTTAAAAAAAAGAGTGTGTGTACTTATGTACACGCGTTAGAAGTTATACTTCTTCGGCGTATGGAAAAAAAACCTAAAATGCAGTAGTGATTAACGATAAATATTAAAATTAATCCATAAAATTATTATTAGTAAATACTATCACGGTCGTATATGAAATTGATTTAGTAAAAACACCAAAATAATATTTATTTATTCACACTGTTTAATTGTACTGTTACAAAACACGTGTTCTTAATATAAAAATACTAGAATATACAACTTGAACATAGTTACTATCGATTTTCATGCTACTAACTTCATTCTGTTAATTTTGTGTAACGGTGCGCGCGCATCGTAAAATTTCACTCTCATCAATTTTTCATAACGCGCCTAAAGAAGTATAACTTCAAAAAGTAATAGCAATTTTTTTGTGAATTCGAAACCGTTACTTTAATAATCACATAACAAAAGCCAACTGAAAAGCTATTGTTTGCTTGTAATTAAAAAAAATTGGGAAGTTTCGTTAAAGTTGTCAGGACATAGTTTAAAAGCAGCACCCAGTGGTGCTACAACCTCTTGGGCTTGGCGCCAGATTTCTTCTGTGCCTAACACACTTGATCATGCCAGAGAGTGTTAAATTGATCACACTTATTTTTTCTCAAGACCATAATTATACAATCTTTCACTGTTTTCATCTATTTCAATTTTAGTCTAAGCCAAACTTCATGTGAGCCCGTTAAAGTTTTCCTCGTACATCATATGTCAAACTTCAAATGTCATTCTTTTATAGTTCATAGTTCATAATTCATATTTATAATTTATTTACACCAATTTTGTTACAACTTACAAGCGTGTGCATTAGAAAATAAATAATGAATAAGTAGTTCAGCTTAGTTTTCAATAAATTCGTATCAACAAAGAATCTAAAAACTATTAGAAGCGTTAAGACATGTCTAACTTTATTTATCTGGAAACGTTTAATAGCTATGATGACTATAAACAAACTCTAACCTTAAAAGTGCCAATAGAATCACTGATTTCTTATTGTATATACAAATACTGTTGTCCAGATAATGTCAAGTTATATTTTACTAACACTAATAAATCTGCAAGCCATGTGAGTCTTGAGCTACGTGTAGAGGACGTAAGCTTTCTAGATCCATTAGAAATTCCTTGGCAAGCTTCATGCTGTGTGTTTCCCGTAGTACTCTATGAGGACACTGTAATTACAGGTCTGTGCGCAGTAGCCCGTCATATCTGCAAGTACAGAAACTCGACACAAGGTACTAATGAACATGAAGAAGGTTTGCTAGGATTCCGAAAAAGTTGCCTTCAAGCACCAAATGAAGTTTCTATCTGGACAAAATTTTGTGAAATTGATATTATTAAAACGGTTTTAAAAATACTGGAATTATCAGAACTGCATGAAATACCTCTTAATATGGTCCGATTTGAGAACCATTTAAGTAAACCAGTACGGATTCATAATGTGTATAAGGTAGCTAGGGATATGAAAAGGGAGGCTTTGGAAAGTATAAAGAATACGTCTTTGCCCGAGAGAAATGAAACAAAAGACATATTGGATAATCCTAGAACACCTAAACCTAGAAAGTGGAAGTCTAATATAAAGAAAGATCTTGAAATAAATTGTTCCTTAAAAACTGAAGAATTGAGCATAAGTCACCAATTTGCTGAGGGTCCCTTCTTAACATTAGCTGACATAATATTGTTTCCATCTTATTATATATTTTTCAAGTTACTAGGACAAAATAATCTAGAAAAGTTTTTACCACTCTCATTTAAGTGGTACAAAAACTTAAGCAGTATATCAGAGTTGAAAATATTAACACTTATTTTAAATGAAATAAAAAACATAAAAACTGTATCAATACATAATTTGGTACTGCCTGAAGCAGATGATGTGAGTTTATACAAATCTGATCCAAAGAGACATAATCCAAAAAAGAGGTTATTTACTAAGCCTGAGGATATTGAGAATGCAATAAATACTCTTACAAGTGACTTAGAACTAAATATATTGTTAAATGAAACTAATAGTAGTATAAATTGGCAAACAGTACCTGATGGAGCAAACCCATCAGCTGGGCACTTACCTGATGTAAGGGTGAATAGAAAATCACAACAACTTGAAAATTTAACATTGGCGGTTACATCTATGGCTCAAGATGGAGATTTGATTGTAGACTTCTGCAGTGGTAGTGGACACTTGGGAATACTAATTGCACATCTATTACCTAAATGCACTGTTATACTTTTAGAAAATAAAGAGCAATCATTGCTAAGAGCTAGGCACAGAGTACACGAGATGGGATTAACAAATGTATTATTCTTTCAGTGTAACCTAGACTTTTTTGTAGGCAAATTCAATATTGGTGTTGGTTTACATGCATGTGGCATAGCAAGTGATCTAGTATTGGATAAATGCTTAAAGGCCAATGCAAAATTTGTTCTATGTCCTTGTTGCTATGGGTCTCTGCAAGCCACAGATCGACTGAAATATCCTAGGAGTAAAAGATTTAGTGGTATTTCTATTGATAACTATTTATGTATTGGCCATACCGCTGATCAGACTCATGACAATCATCCTCTTACTGAAAGAGGTGCCCGCTGCATGGCTATTATTGACTCAGATCGTGGAAGGTTAGCTGAGGAACATGGCTATACAGTGACATTATCTAAATTAAAACCTCTGTCTTGTACTCCAAAAAATAATCTACTAATTGGTGTACCTTCATGAAATAAAACACTTGTATATAAACATGGTTTATTAAATATACAATTTGTTACAACTGTCTTTTAAACACTAACTTCCAGTTAAATGTTTTACATTGTTAGTAATATTTCCTTATATCTTTGTATGCTCCGCATATTATAATGAATAGTATCATATAAAATACATAGCGACCAAGTCTGAGCACAACTGCCTGCGGTGGTACTCTGTAACTCAATGGCTTGAGCTTTACAGAAAATCGCCAGGATAACTAGTGTGAGTTACAGTTACAGAGTAAAAAGTCGCTTAAAAATACATAACATATGGCAGTAAAAAGTAAACAAATTCTCTTAAAATATGGCAAGGTAATCACAAGTGTTTTGGCTGATTATAAAATTGTGATAAACAGTCTTTTATTAAATTGTTTTCATATCAATCACACTTGGCGTAAACAATTGCTGTACGGCATGGAATATATACCTGAAAAAAATATATAATATAGCCTGAAGTAAGAACCACATAAATATATAATACTCTTAAAAAATAACTAAGAAAAAGAAGTGTCTTTAAACTCTGCTCCCGTTTGGAGTATATTAGATAGGCAAAAGTTAGCAATTTAGCTTACTATCTCGTTATAACAGTACGGATTCATAATGTGTAGCTGTGGAGTCTAAATCATTACCCTAATGGAATAAACAAATTAAGTATTAACCATAAATTTGTCAGCTTTTAGACTTTCAAGTTCGGTATAGAAGTGGATGCTTGTCAAAGCTGGGTTAAAACGATAGCGGGATAAAAAAAATCAATAAAAATATCAATATTTGGAATTTACCTGAACCGAGTCTCTCCTATTACCCCATCCACTATTTAAGGTGAAATGAAACTCGCCGTCCGGTTCTACGCGACCAAAGCCGCCATATTTCTTACTATCAGAGCATAACACCGCCTAAGAATAATAATCACTTATTAAAACATAAACACAGGGAACAGAAGTGGTGAGTTCCAATCATGGCTTTGTACCAATATGGACTATTCTCTCTTTGTGCGCATTAACGGAGGATGCCTATCGTAAAAATATGTGTCAGTCACAGAAGGCTGATCACCTTGTTTATTAAGAAAAATAAATCATCACAAGACAGATATAGAAATCTGAGGCTTGCTCCTTTGCCCCCTGGGCAGGAGGCTCGTCTGATATTAAGTGATACGGCCGCCCATGCACACTCTCAATGCCAGAGGGTTCGCGAGTGCGTTGATGGCCTTTTAATAATTGGTGAAACTAGTAACTACCTAAAAGGTTGTTTTAAACATAAAAATCTTAATCATTAGTAAACATGCTATCAAATTTTGTACCAAATTAATAGACAAATTAAAATATAAACAGACAGAAATTAATCTTCAAATTACGGAGAAAACTAGAAAATTCTCAACTTAAGAATAATAACTTTATCCCCTATGTTTTTAAACTTGTTGTTCTTGAGTTTGATCCTTTTGTTTGAGTTTGGTGAAGTTTCTGAATATTGTTACTGGAATAGTTTAAAAAGCCGAAGTGTGCTGATAAAACACACCCTTACCTGGTATTTGCCGGGCACATCCACCCCGACTCTGTAATCTGTGAAACTTTGTGAAGGATGGAAGTTGAAGACAAATAGCAATCCAGCTCGCTCGAACGCTACCACCTTATCGCCTTCGTGCTTGCAAGAAACATAAGCCTGAAATTTATATTAAAATATTAAGAAAGAATCATTTATCGACACAATAGAATCGTATAACAGCAAGAAAAATAGAAGTGCTAATTTGGTTCCACTCGGTAGAGAAGACAATCCCTCGGACAATTTAGGAATACATGAACGTAAAAACAAATGTTTAGTTGTTTATTTATAGTACGGAGCAAACGGGCAGGAGGCTCACCTGATATTACCTGATCTTGGAAACACACTGACAATGGCTCACGAGTGCGTCACCGGCCTTTTAAGAATTGGTGGCTTTTCTTGAAGGGGTCCTTCAGTCGTATTGATTCGGAAGTACCTTCAGTGGGCAGCTGGTTCCACATAGTAGTGGGCGGCAAAAATGCCTTAAAACGCTCAGGAACGACGGACGTTGAGGTGATACGTGATGATTAAATAAATATATTTAGAAATTTTAATAATTGATCGGTTCAAAATGTAAGAAGCATTGCAGCTTAAACAATAATTTTGCGAAACAAAAAAATTTGCTCTTGTCCGTTCTACGGTTTTGAATTAAAAACGCAAATTGTAATAAAACAAGCCTCTACGAAGATTTAATATATTAAACCATAGTGAAAAATATGAGATGGCGTCTTAGAGACAACAATAAGTTATTTCAAATAGTTAATGTAGTTTAAAACTAGTACGTAATAATAGTACCTAAGTATAACAATGGTTATCATTATTTTTATATGGCAAACACATTAAACACACAACGTTACCATGGTAACACATGGTATTAACGTTGGCTTAATTTAAGGACCTTATGTAATCTCTATGATTCCGACTGAAGGACTCTGTATCCATGGATATGAAATAAATTTTAAAAAAAAGTTGGCTTAAATCCACGCTTAATAATGAGGCCGTGTATGTTTAGAAAACGTCATTAAAGATTTTTTTCGCCCAAGAGGCAGGCTTAAGCTTTTCGACAATACCGCCTCCGCAGTTTTGAAGTTTGACATTCAAATAACACGAATAGTTAATATATTTTAAAAACTTACCGGATTCGACCTCAACCAGCCATATTTCTCTTCAAGCATTTGCATGTCCCTATCAAAATTATTCAGGTATTTATATTTGAGTAAATCATTGTCAACTAACGGCCACTGTCTTCGTGCGTAGTGATACGACGAATTGTTGCCCGCTCGAGGGAAATCCAACCATTCGGGGTGACCGAATTCGTTACCTGGAAAAAATATTCATTTAAAAAAACGTAACACGTGGAATTCATTGCATTTTAAGTATGTAATTACGTTAATATGAAACGAGAATATTGGATTCATGGTTACTGTAAAAAAATTTTTTTAACATATTTAAAAAATACACACACACACATTGCGATTACATTAATTTATTTTATGTCACTATATTTTAAATAGTACCTAGTAATGATTCTAGTATGAAGTTAATTAAATGTAGAATTACAAAATTCAGAGTTCTTTAAACTCGGAAGCGCAGATGGTAGATTTTTTCCTACTTGATATTTTGGACAATTCACACAATATCTTTATAAATTGTATCCTATGTGTTATTCTGATGTATAAGCTATATTATTGTAAAGTTTCATTAAAATCCATTCAATAGTTTTTACGTGAAAGAGTAACAAACATCCATCCAAACTTTCGCGTTTATAATATTAGTAGGATAAAGTCACATCTCGTGATGTCTGCAGCAAGAGACTTAAGGTAACAGACGGAGCCCTACGGGTAGGATCAAAGGTTCAAGGTGGTATTAATTATTATCTCACGATAATTAAGGGTCGTTCCACAACTGAGCGTTTCCTAAGGCAGTTTTTGCCGCGCACCACCACTATGTGAAACCAGCTGCCAACTGAAGTATTTCCGAACCAATTCGACTTAGGGTCCTTCAAGAAAAGAGCGTACCAATTCTTGAAAGGCCGGCAACGCACTTGAGAGCCTTCTGGCAGTGTGAGTGTCCATGGGCGGCGGTATCACTTAACATCAGATGAGCCTCCTGCCCGTTTGCCTCATATTACATTTAAAAAAAACCTAGATGAATAAATGACTTTTGAATATTTGAATTGTGAATATTTGAATTTTGAATATTTGAATTGTGAATATTTGAATTTTGAATATTTGAATTTTGAATTTTTAAAGATATGGAATGAAAATAATTTATTTTGGAACTTACCGATAAAATTGAGGTACGCCTCCCCGCCCAACGCGTGTGTGATAAGTCTTATCATACAGTGTAAGGCAAGTCCTCGCTCTATCACTGGATTAGGCTCACTCAGCGTACTCATGTGGGAGTACATATCTTTGTCCATAAGCCAAAATGCGATTGTCTTATCGCCAACAAGGGCCTGGAATTTCCAAACAAAGATAGTATAGTATGTATACGCATTGCGTGATATGACAATAGTGATATACGTGAACAGTGTGGGTTACAAGACGTAATGACAAGGATATGATAAGGAATGCTTAATAGTCTAAGATCCGGCTACAGGATTAGTGCGTTAATCGGTTATTTGCTAAAAAAACAAATTTTTGGAGTTATACTTCTTTAGGCGCGTTATGAAAAATTGATGAGTGAAATTTTACGATGCGCGCGCACCGTGACGCAAAATTAACAGAATAAAGTTGCCCACGGAAGATTCTACGGCATTGGACATAATTCAATAACAACATTCGAATAATAATAGAATTTATGTTACACTTAATGTAAGAGAATAATAATAAATATTTATTTATTTAATTTTTCAAATGTAAACTGAACGTTATTGACTATACTGACTCCTTTTCCAGTCTTTGATTATTTAATTGTGGAGATACGTGGTCTCTACCTACCCCTTCGGGAAAAGGGCTAACCTAACCCCCTCGAAGCGCACTATTACTATATTTACACATTTTATATTTTAACTTTCTATTGCTCATTATTGTACTGTAACAGGCTCCTGAAATACAATGTTTATCCAGGAGCCTAGGACTCATTTTTTATTTAATCAGTTTACGGCAATGACGGTCAAATTACCTGATCGTGGCTTTCAGCATATGCCACGGTGCCCTCCATCCACCTTCGATTAGTGAGAGTATGAACAATATGTCCCATTTTCCAGTTTTCATCTTTCTCTTCTTTTAACAGCTTTATCCACATATCGGGGATGGCCATGCCTAGGCGGTAATCGAAGCCTGTACCACCTTCCTTCACTGGCCGACCCGTTGCCGGCATTCCTGATACATCCTGAAATAAACCATTTTAATAAAACAATATATTATATATTATATATATATATATATATTTATATATATATATATATATATGTATATATATATATATATATATATATATATATATATATATATATGTTATATATATATATATATAACATATTTATACAATAGCTAACATATTTATTTGTTTAATATATAACAAAAAAATAACAGCCGATATATGGAAATCAACTTATATAAAAGGATTTTTAAAACCTACAAAAAAAATCTTGCTTTTATTTATAAATTAATTTAAAAACCTACATTAAAAAGGAAGAATTTTCGAAACAAAGTTTTAAATAAAATGTATTTTTCTGTTTTAAGTACTTTTATAGCACTTTGATTTTTATTTGTAGCTTCATAAACAAAAATATTTCTAATTTAATTTAATTTGTTACGTGTCTTACCTCAGCAATAGTAATAGCTCTGTTGTCTATGCCATGGACGAGTTCGTTAGCCAACATCAAATACACGAGTGCCTCTGTATCAACATTAAGGCCGTAATATTCGTCGTAATGTCCTGAAAAGCCTTCGCCGATACCACGGCTGTGGTACAACATTGATGTTACACCATCAAACCTATTACCAAATTAAAATCATTTTTAATCTAAACATTTCATAATATCATGGGTCAACAAAATTAGACCTTGACTTAATATGAAATTTCGATTAGTCGAAAAAAAACTATAACATGAAAAGGTTTAATAAAATAAATCAGTGGCGCTACAACCTCTTTAGGTTTTGGCCTCAGATTTCTGAATCTGTTTCAGGACCTTTTTTTTTGAAAAGGTTTGCTTTTGTGTTTAGGAGACCGACTGAATGATATTTTTCATAATCTGTGGTTTTCATTTTTAATAACCATGGGCCTTAGTCAAGATGCCTTAACAGTAGTGTATGTAGAAAGTCTAAAACTAAATTTGTATGGATATTTCGTGTCGAAAAGTTTTCATGCAAATTTAGTTTTTCACTTTCTACATACACTACTGTTAAGGCATCTTGACTAAGGCCGCATAACCATTCAAATTATTATGTTAATTTACATCTGATCGTTCTTTATCAATCAAGTGCCATCTAGCGGCACTATGTGAACGTAACGCTCTGATCGCGCGGTATTTTTGAATGGATTAAAATTAATAAACAAAATTAAAAATGAGTATTTTTACTATAACTAATACAAACGCAAACTTTATAACAATAAAACCGAAAAATCATAAGGTACACTTTAGGGCAAAGAACGTTTTTTTTGTCGTCGTGTAATAATCAAGTTTTTGATATATCTTAAATCTTAATATATATAAATTACGTGTCACGTTGTTTTACCGCTATGGACTCCCTAAACTACTGAACCGATTTCAATCAAATTTGCATACCGTGTGCAGTTTGATCTAACTTAAAAGATAGGACGACAGCTTACATCTTCATTTATACCCGCAATATTTTTTTATTGCAAATTATTTGTCTATTATTTGATATAATATTTGATCAATTCTAACAGATGGCGCTGTGTTGAAAGTACCAACGTTTCACATAAGCTACAATTTAATGGCATAGCCACCAAAAAAGCATGGTGATCCCCATGACTGGTATTCTCCTACCGTTTCCCTTGAATAGTTTGCTACTATGTAATATAACAAAAACTTTAGCCACAGCAACGCTTGGCCGAGTCTGCTAGTAGTTTATATACCTAGTTTTATGTATACATTTGTTTTAAAGTCACACACAGTTTTCTAATTTCTTAAGTTCTATTATTAAGTAAAAATGAATATCAGATGTTGTGTATTAAATTATATTAAAAATTTATACCTGAATCCGTCAAACTGATATTCCTCTTGATACCAACGGAGATTCGACAATAAGAATCTTAGAACTTCAGTTCTGCAAAATAAATATATAAAAATAAAAAGTATATATTAGCCGAGGCCAGAGAATTCTGGATAAAGCTGGAGGAGCCCTTTGGAAAAAGCAAATAAATATTATTATTTTAAATGGCATATTGTTAATAGCAAAGATCGGATGTTTCCGATCCGTTGCGATCCCGTTTATTATTGGGCTTTTAAAGTGAAACTTTTATTACATCGTCTCAAACTTTTTCGTCTGTGTGTTGCATGTCGCGTGACGGTCGGCCGCGGAGTAGGGATAAAGTGAATAGCGCTCGTCATAGCAGCCAAGGCCAATATGGCGGCGCCTATAGTTCGCAGCAGCTGACCGTGTAGTGTGACTATTATTTAATATGTGTTTATAATCTAAATAATTGTTAAGTATTATGTATGTCGTAGTCTCTAAGACACAGAGTTCAATAATAATATTAGTTGGAGACTTAGTCTACTTTTATTATTTCCCATTATCATTCCAATTTTCCAAGTATAAAATTAAGATTGATAAAGCGATTATTAATCCCATAATGGAATATTATTCCAAAATTTTATAGTTCAATGTCTATAATGTGAAAAAAAGTTTCACTTTTACTGTGGTTTCATAAAACCACACAATCCTTTTTATTATTATTATTAATTATCTTATAACATCAGGCTCGTGGTTCGAGTCAAAACATATGTTTGGTCGATGGGAAATTGAAAAACAATGTTTGTACGAAATTTAGTTAAATATAACTTACTCTGAATAATTAAAAAGCCGACTATCCCACAAGGAATGTGTTCCCCTGGGACCATCGTGGAAGAAGCACGCCGTGGTGCCATCGAACTCGTTGAGTCCATCTAACGTGTTTTTGGACGCGTGCGAATGTACTACGTCTAATAATACGTATATTCCCAATTCGTGGGCTCGGTCAATTAGCTCTTTTAGTTCGCAGGGGGTACCATAACGACTAGAATATAAATGTAAGTAAATAAAAAGAAAACCTTACCTTAGTTAATTGCTGCAAAATCAAGAAGTTTATAGCCTAGATTTGCTATTTTGTGAAAGTTGATTTTTTTTTTTGGAAATTGTAAATTTTTTTTTAGTAAAATAGGCCCCAAACCTACTGGAACAATTTGAAATATTCTAGATACTAATAATATAGTAGGAAGTAACCTAGCAAGTACTTTAAGTTACTTGATATTTTGGATAATTCACACAGTATATTTATAAATTGTGGCCTATGTGTTATTCTGATGTATAAGCTATATTAATGTAAATTGTAAAGTTTCATTAATATCCATTCAGTTTTTACGTAAAAGAGTAACAAACATCCATCCATACTTACAAACTTTCGCGATTATAATATGAGTAGGATCTGTTTTATGTAAGACAAAGCGTAAAATTTTAGTTATAAAAAGTAAGTCTAAATACCTGCTTGCAGCAAAAAAGCTGGTAACTTGATATCCAAAGGATGCGTAATAGGCATGCTCCATTATTGCCATTAACTGGATAGCATTATACCCTGAAAGTATTTAATTATTAGAAAGAGATTTAGAAAGAATTTATTTAATATTTTAAAATCATTCTTATGATAAATGTCATACTGGCGAAACTTGGAATATCAATGTGGTTTATTTTTAAATAAATATAATAATTGGTTGTTGTAAAGTCTGTAAACAAGTAGTAAATTAAGTTTTAGGAATCAACAGTGTTGCCCTTTAAGTACTAAAAAGTTTTTAATTCCTTTAAATTTTCATATTAAAATACAAAGGTTAAAATATAAAACCCATAATTTGTTAACAATAAAATAAACCAATTTTGAGTTTAGGCTTAGGTCAAATGAGCAATAGGCATTAAAAAATCTTTATTGGAACTTGAATCTCAGATACATACTATTTCAAAACTAATGTTTTAAAGTTAATCAACTCAATCCATGAAAAGACTTTAAGCATGTGTTACTTATGGTAAGCTGATGATATAGCGTTATAATACTTACCAAGATTTTTGATCCGTTGCAGAATATTATCCTTAAATTCAGTGTATGTCCCAACTCTTCCTTCCGGAGTGGCAATACCAACGTGGCACTCATATATACGAAGAGAGGCTGGCCTAGGAACTTTTGGATGTTTGAATTTGTATGGCTGTGAAAGAATATAATTATTAAGATAAATATATTAGAAGATGTACTGAGTTTTTAAATACAGTAGTTAGTCAAAGTAAATAATATATTTTTATACTAACTCAATAAGTAAAGAGTAGTAAAAAGAAATGCAGAGCTCTTTATTGTAAAACAATCTATATATATATACTAGCAGACCGGCCAAGCATTGCTGTGGCTAAGGTTTTAGTTATATTACATAGTAGTAACCTATTCAAGGGAAACGGTAGGAGAACACCAGTCAAGGGGACCACCATACTTTATTGGTGGTTATGCTATTAAATTGTAGCTTATGTGAACGCTGGTAAGTACTTTTAACACAGCGCCATCTGTTAGAATTGTGACTATATATTGCGGATATAAATTGAGATGTAAGCTATCCTATCTTTTAAGTTAGATCAAACCGCACACATTTGTGCAAATTTGATTGAAATCGGTTCAGTAGTTTAGGAGTCCATATCGGACAAATTATGTGACAAGTGAATTATATATATTAAGATATGTTATATATTCCAATTACTCACATTATTTGGCCGGTAAATAAACTGTTGATATGTGAACCCCTCAAATGGCTTCACATAGCTTGCCCAGGGAGATACACGGTACAAATTATCATTAACAATAATTTGTACACGGCTCTGATGGTGTAGGGAACAGCTGCGATCTGCATTTGGTGGAATATACAGTTCCCACTTGCCATATTCTAACTTTTTAAATGGATGACTTTTGGTGTTCCAACCATCTGAAATTAGTAAAAGAATAATTTAATCTAAAATTTATGATTGCAAAAATCTGATTAAAAAGACAAATGAATGAGATTAGAATTAAAACCATTGAACAAGTTAAGCCTTAATTTTGTTAAATAACTTCATATTCTTATTGTAGTTGAGATTAGTCTTACTAAAATCTCCCTGAAGATGTATTGAATGAGCACCGGGTGCCCATTCCCTCCAAGTGACAGACCCATCAGCGCCAAATTGAGGACCATAGTATTTGTAAGCTGATGTGAATCCTTGTAATCCACCATCCCATGAGTTCATCCTATCCCAAATGTCTTTGAAGCAGCCATATCTGTGAAGACATTAGTTTAACCTTACTTCATACTTGAAATAACCGAAACGAAGTATCTTGTAATTATTGTTTCCTTAACGACCTTGAAAGGTGAATATATAAGTTACTACAATTATGCTAAGTACATAAAAGTAAAGTAGTAACAATAGTAAATATTAACATGTAAGATTTTGTATAATTTTGTATTTGATAAAAAAATTCCACTTGCAGTTATTATTAACTATGAAATAACAATTGATTATCACTTCGAAATAAGATCTACATTCCGAAATTCGATTTTCGCGGTTCACGTTTGGGAATTGTGCCGTTGACAGGTTTGACCTTTGGTGTGACATTGTAGATGTAAAATTTGCCGCTTAAAGCGCTTTACTTTTGCAGATTTTTTAAAATTCAAAATTTTAAATATATACATGATTAAAGAAACACCAACTTTAACAGTATTCATTTATAAGTGAATACAATGTATTGATATGTTTCTTTTGTTACAAGTTATTATAATTCTCTTATTTTAAGTAATTACGACAAATAATCTAAATAAAATACGAAAGCATTACCAGCGCTAAGTTGTCAAATTATTGTAAATACACAACATAACCTAGAGTGACTACGAATATCAAATTTTTCATTTAATTTACAGAATTTTATCACAATCTTTCTTTAAATTAAGGTAATGTATCTCACCTTCTACGTATTTCTCTTTCGTATGGCTTCAAATACCCATCTCGTTCAAATAATTTTTCAATATCAGGCACAGGCACGTCCATTGGATCCATTGCTGAATAATTACCTCCCATCCTATCGTATAGATATAGTACGTAGATTTACAATACCAGTTTATGCGCACGCGCACAGCCGAGGGTACCGATAATTCTTGATTGAATGACAAATAGGTATAACATTTCTCATTTAAACCAATGATAAGTATATATTAATAACTGTGGTAAAAATATTATCATTAGGTTGAGAGGTCAAGTTGATTATCCTATCATCCACCTTGACAGTGCATCTTAATTATGGTCCTTTATCATGTAAATATTTTAATAAATTTACAATCTTGCATTACCTTCCACAATATTCAAACGAATATATTAAGTGAATGGACTTCATATTCATACTTGATTAATATGATGAATTCAGTTATAGTAATTTCATATTAACACTAATTAAGTTTTTGATAATATAATGAGATAATAATATAGTGCATTTATATTCTGGATACAATAATTTATTAATAATATCATATTTATTGAAAATTAATTTTTAACCTTCAATATTATAACTCGATTTTTATGATGCATTTTATTTATTTTCAAAAAATCACTACATAATGAGATATTAAGTAAATTTTGTAAATAAATAAATAATATCATATTTTATAAAATGTTGTTATGTAATTTTAATTTTATATACTAAAATGTTTATAAAAAGTAGGGGAATTAAATAAAACCTATAAATTACATCCTACAATATCTATTTTCCTATAATAATATGATAACTATAATAAGAACTAAAATATATCAGAACCAGTTCTCTTTGCTCTGACAACAGCTTCATCAGGCTGTAATTTCTCTTCCTCTGATGGTTCAATGGGTTGGTCGTTTTCATCCAGTTTACCTTGCTTAAAGTCCAAAACAATCTTTTTACTATACACTGCATCAAATAGTTGTTGAGATGTAAATTCACTTTGGATAACATCTTCAGTTTTATATGAGACATATGGTTTAAAAGTGCAATCTTTTAGGTCGGGTACAATTAGTTCAGGAATCATTTCTGGTACAGGTACAAATTTTCCATTTAATTCATATCCTGTATCACGTACACCTCGTTTGTCTATCGGTAGCTCGCGATTTGGCCCCATTTGTTGCAATTTGTGGAATTTGGAGCCTCTTTTGTTGGGAGTAAGAAATTTCCTAAAATTTCTCTTTCCTTCCCTTGGCGCGGAGAGAGAAATCCATCTCTTTGATATCGAATTTATCAATGGAACAATTTTGGACATACCTAATGTGTTTTAAATATTTTAGTATCAAAGAAATCTATCGTTTTTGTAAAAATTTAAATTGTAACTTTAGCGATAGGTATAAGGTTATATTTTGAAAATACACCATACATGTCAAGTGAATTTTGACATATATCGAACTTTGACTTGAGTCAAACGTCACGTCAATAATGCGAGAAATGAGTTTTTATATAATATATACTACTAGGATCACGCAGTATTAGAAAACAAAGGACCAACATGGTATTTTATGTTCGTTGGATATTTTAGCGAAGTTTCTATGCTTCTTTTGTTTAATCCCATCCATTTAGAATTTGACCATACAACCTGTATGCTGTTATAGTCTGGCTAATTAAAGAAGATAATTGAATTATTGGAAAACTTTCGGATGGCAACGGAGAATGTCATTGAATTTCTTAGGTAAGTATGATAGTATAGTATAGTATAAAGGCCGATTTACATTATCTTAGTGTTTAGGAGAGTGCTTTAGTACAACTTGAAAGGCAAGTTCTTTAGCGTAGCGTTTACTAAAGCAAGTAGCGTTTACATGTTTCAACTAAAGTACTATCCTAAAGCACTCTCCTAAACACTAATGATAATGTAAATTGGCCTTAATAGTGAGAACTATTGGTAAGCTCACTGATTTAGAGCAGAGAGACATTATAATAAAATCACAGAACCAGTACTTTGAAGAAATCGCAAATTTCACGGATTCTGATTTTGATTATTCCGAATAACGTTGTGTTTTATAATAAATATAGTTTTAGTTTTCCATGCAATGCTAGTCATTTTAAGTATCAATAGTAAAAGACTAAATACGTATAGTATTTAATTTCATAGAAATACAGTTGCTATCAATGTACAACATACTAAAATAAAATCAAGCATCAAGTAAGTTTCATCCACAAAATATATCAAACTTTTAGGGATACCATACTATTTTTTTTTATTTGCCGTGATTTTTCGTTATCCTTTTTCATTAGCCAGAATCTAGAGTGTGTAGATAGAGTGTAGGTAAGAGTGAATATAAAATGAAATTTGACCACCTTATTCGTAATCCAGGAGAAATGTTCTGCTGTGATCAGGCAGCTGGCTTTTCTAGTGGGAGTGCCATGCTGTTGCCTTCGGGCTTCAGCCAAATGGGCAGGCACGATCGGGGCAGTACCACTGTCTCTCAGAAAACCTGCGTGAAGGGATGCAATAGGTTCGCCTTATTGTACTCGCGTTTCGTGCGGTGAGAGAGATTTCCGGTTTAGGCGACAGGCGTTCCTGCAAAGCGGCTTTGCGCCGTAAGCGTGAATGCTTTAAAGCCTGGGCAGAAGCAGTGACATCCTATGATGCTACTATCGGCGAACGTAGAAAAGCATACAATTGCGCCTCCAGGTCCTTCAAACGGGAATTCGCACGTCAGTCACCAGGTCCTTCAAACGGGAAGTCGCAAAGTCAGAGCACGCGGTCCAGTTTCGCGGTCATTTGGAATATACTGCTGCGAGCTGGTACCCACTACCCAGTACCAGCTCCTTCCGCTTGACCATATTCAACGGAGAGCGATTCGAATCGTCGACGACCAGACTTTCCGCGCGGCTTGTTGCAGATCTCTCTGCAACTTCTGCCACATTTACCATGGTGAGTGAGCAGAGGAGTTGTTCGGACTAATACCTGCAGCTGAGTTTCATCATCGGACGTCAAGGCAGAATACAAAATACCATCCGTATCACCTTGACGTCCGTCGTTCCATAACTGAGCAATTCTTAAGGCAATTTTTGCCGCACACCACCACTAAGTATGTGTTACCAGCTGCCCACTGAAGTATTTCCGAACCCATTCGACTTTGTCCTTCAAGAAAAGAGCGTGCCAATTCTTAAAAGGCCGGCAGCGCGCTTGCGAGCCTTCTGGCAGTGCGAGTGTCTATGGGTGGCGGTATCACTTAACATCACGTGAGCCTCCTAACCGTCTGCCTCCTATAATATAAAAATAAAGATCATTTTATGCTTTAAGAAAAACATTTCCCTCACCTAAATGTCCAGAAATCGTTCTATAAACCATTAGGAGCTATAAAACTATTGTGTGTACTACCAAACTCTATTTTTTTGTACTCTGCTAACTTGATGGTCACAGTGCGGTCTTAGAGGAAGCGATACAGTTTTGACATACGGCGTAGAGAACTAACTTATTTGTAAAAGCGGTCTCGATTTTGATATTGATGAATATTATCATATATAGTTCTTTTCATGAAAGAAGTCCCCCAGACGCGGCGCTGCAATCGCATGACGTAATGTTGCCATTTATGAGTAAAAAAATTACCTATTTTAATTACATTTAGCAGATGTAATTTATCAAATAATACTATTTTCTGCATACTTCGATGAAACAATATTTCTGTTATAATAAAAAGTATATTTTTATTTACTTATTTTAGCGGTGTTCTACCTACTTACAGGGAAAAGATGAGAAAATAGGGTAAAGAAAAACAATACAATTTTTTATTCAGAGTTTTAATGCATAATTGTTGGGTTACAATCGTTTGTAATTCTTGTTACAGTTTTCTCTGACACACCTGCAATTAAATTATGAACATTTAAAAATAATAGTAACTTTAATGCTTATGTAATGTAATATAAGTTTTAATTTCAGTTACCTAGTTTCATCACGTTATGTATTTGTTCAATTTTGTCGCAAAACGAATTTATATCATAAAAGTCCCATCAATACAGCAAAAAAAAATTAAATAGCAACTCTAAAAAGTACCTGTTATGGCTGCAACTCTCTTCCGAACATTGTTTAGTGGTATTAAAACACCTTGATTCTTATGTTCCGCTTCACAGAACTCTTTCACCATTAATATAATTTCTCGAGCCGAACTTTTTACAACTTTTGCCATTGTAATCAATCTTCAAAATGCACTAAGCTAGTTAAAAATTCACAAAAATCTACCACAACAAACGAACTTGATAACATCGACTAATGACAACATTGCCGACCTGTCAAATGTAGTTCCAAAAATCACCGCGGGACTTCTTTCATGAAAAGCACTATAGATCAAGAGCCCAGGGCTGCCAGACCTTCGTCATTTTATAAAAGCTGAAAGTTCTTCTGTGCGTGTCCCCTATACAGGTAAGAACGACCAGAGACTATAGAGTTTGGGTAGTGGTTACTTTGGCAGATAACAGGTAGTAAAGGTGTATAAAATAGTACCTTAAATTCGTTAAAGTATAAAGCTCAATTTTTTTATATTTTATTAGGGATAACTTAAGGAATCTCGTCATACATTGCCGGACACTTATGACAGTTGCTTCCCCCTGCCAGACACCCCTAAACATTAATACATTATAATTATACTTTCGTTAGAGTATAAAAGCTAAATCTTATATATGTTACTTGGGGACCTATGAAAAAATTATACCTCAATAGCCGGACAGTTTCAATGGTTTTTACACCTTGCCAGACACATTGAAAGTCCGCTGTAGGTCCGAGCGCGAGGTAACGACTGTTCCAGCGGATGAGTGACAGGGCGCTTAGTCGACTGCGATCATTTACTGCGCATCATCTGTCTTTCAGTGATGTATTGAAGAATTATGTGTACTACAACCATACAAAAAATAAAAAAAAATATCCCGAGTACCACGAAGCTTTCAAAAACTTCGGCAACAGCGAATTAATTGAAAATTTAGATTTTCAACGAAAAATTTTCAATATTATTCAGAGATTTATATGCAGTGTTTACAATGTCCCTAAAGTTAGTTGTGTTGATGACGCTAGACTACAAATATTCATCGATTCATATATGGTGCGTTCCACTAAGCGTTCACAACACTCACGCTCACGACCGCTGATTTCCCCATTCCACTTGATTGTGAATGTTACTGTCGTTAACTCAAGTGGAATGGATTATGGAGCGTTTCGGGCGTTCATGTAAATATTACAAATGGCAAGTTTGAAAAAATAAATGTAATAATGTTCATTAAACCTTCAAATTCTGGAGTTTCAGAATTGAGATCGGTTGGATTATCACTATCAAGTCGTTCTTCTCCAATAAAACTCTCTGAAGTCTTTTCATCATATAATTCACTAGATTCTTGATCAACTTCAATAGATGCAGAAGCTTCAGAATTTTGATTAATAATTTTTCTTTCATATTATTAATGATAATAAATATCGTTTACTTATTGAGTTAGGTTATGCTATACATTATTCAGGAAAAATGTATAAATAGCTGTTGAATATAAACTAAAATCAATTGTATTAAACTTATATTGCATAATTATATTTACCTCTTTCTGCACGAGCAGCTTCAGCTTCATAAACGATAGCTTCTACTATAATTTCTCTTTCAGAATCATATAATGTTATTTTTCTTGACGCCATCTTTAAGCTTTGAATATCATATTTCAAAAACAATTTCAAAAATTGCGCCAAATTATTCTCATCTAAAGAGATGGGTCGTTGTGAGCGTTGCGTGAGCATTAGTCATGACGTCTTGAGTGACGTTTTCGCCGTGACCACAACGACCGCGGTCGGTATGTGGAATGGCTAAAGGAGCATTTTGATCGTCGTGAGCGCTTAGTGGAACGCACCAATACAGTTTCCGATGTACATGAAGCTTTTGACCGGAAGAAGTTGCGAAATTTTGACGGTAGCTATCTACCACCATGCAAAAGCGAGCTATTGGAGCATTTTCTGCGAGTAAATTATGTATGTACCATATTATGGAATAATGCTCATCTGAAAAATCCATCCACACATCAACCAGACAATAACGGCTGGGTATTGAAAAATGGCAAATACCAATTCAAATGGTTTTCAAGAGATCAACTACCAAGTTATGTTAGTGATTCGCTCAAAACTCAATCAGGTATGTTATTATTATGACAAATTATTGTACATATTTTTTTAATTATTCAGACTTGTATAAAATTCTTTATTTTTTATCAGAAACTGACGAAGAAGGCGATATTGAAGACGACCATGACATCGACGAAGAAAATGAAATTATCGACGATATTGAATAAATACTTTTTTTTACATGTAATAATACTTTTTTTGTGTTAAATAATAATAAAATTACATTTTTTACTTTATATAACATGGCTATGAACATAATAAAATATTTTTTTTATTGGATATCTTTAAAGATCGCAATCGACTAAGCGCTCGCGCTCGGACCTACAGCGGACTTTAAATGTGTCTGGCAAGGTGTAAAAACCATTGAAACTGTCCGGCTATTGAGGTATAATTTTTTCATAGGTCCCCAAGTAACATATATAAGATTTAGCTTTTATACTCTAACGAAAGTATAATTATAATTTATTAATGTTTAGGGGTGTCTGGCAGGGGGAAGCAACTGTCATAAGTGTCCGGCAATGTATGACGAGATTCCTTAAGTTATCCCTAATAAAATATAAAAAAATTGAGCTTTATACTTTAACGAATTTAAGGTACTATTTTATACACCTTTACTACCTGTTATCTGCCAAAGTAACCACTACCCAAACTCTATAGTCTCTGGTCGTTCTTACCTGTATAGGGGACACGCACAGAAGAACTTTCAGCTTTTATAAAATGACGAAGGTCTGGCAGTCCTGGGCTCTTAGGATAATAAGTATGTGTATCAGAAATAAATTTGTGAATATATAAATATTTATATCCGATATTTTTATATTAAATAAAATATACGAATACAAAATATTTTTCCCTTTTATCATACATAGATTTGCACGATCATTTATAAATGTTTAAATTACCTTAAGTAACAATAGAGTGCATATTGGTTATTATTTATTAGTTATTACCACAAAATGGTAGTATAAGCCTTGCTTGTTAAATTGTTTTAGAACAATAAAAGTAAGGAAAACATACCATCGAACGCTTATATCAAGCGCGATTCTCGGGAATATAAATAAAATGCATTCAAAAAAATTCCAAATTGTATAATCTTATTTCCACTTATAAATAAAAACATTTTTGTATCAGCCAGCCAACACTACATACAAATAATTAAAACAATTTATATTCAATATTTATTTATTTTGAAACAAAATGCTGTAACAAACACTTTGTACATTAAACAAGATAATAAAAATTTCCATCACATTTTCAGACATTTTTGTGCAATTACAAATATTGTGATTTATCCATATTTTCTTGGCACACATAGTTACGGAAAGCACCACAGCAAAACTATAAAAAAAGTCTATAAAGGCGTCGGCGAAATAGAAATCTGAAATATCGCGACCATTTTTAAAGACACAAGAACTATAGAGTGAAATAAAACCTTATTTCACAAAGGTTAAGATTCATTATTGAATACATACACATGACGGTGCTAAACGACTTTACGATTGTATCGATAGTATAGACAATTTTATGTGAGAAACTCAAAAGAGATTAAACCTTATTTAGAAAAAGTAAGGTTGATTTGACAGCACCTTAAAATCTTTTACGACTTTATTAGCGGTCTTAGAGATTTTATATAAAGTATTTATTTATTGCATGATACCTTTCCCCAAAAACTACTTATTATTTGGGATAATTTATTTAAATAATAATACAGGAATGTCAGCACAGATGTCGCTAAAACATAATTTCGATATTGCACAATTTAATAACATTTCCAGTTTAAAAAGCCAAAATTAAACTTTAAGTTTACACTTGCTATAGATAAATCTGGTTTTAACATATAACTAGCATCACACACATTGAACAGTCTTTCCCGCAAATTTAATGACAGATAAAAAATCGTAAAAATATTGTCAGAGTTTGTACAGAGGTAATTGTCAACTGTCACGTGTCACATGGCCTCTCGTCGTGGTTATTCTCTATGTCGTCAAGCGTGTCGCTAGAGGAGTGCGTGACGTCACTAAGCTCGTCCATTTGCTTCTGTTTCTTTCGCACATTCCAATGAAGGCATTCGCCGAGTGAGTCGAACCAATCCGATATTTGGTCCTGTGCGCATATTGACGGCACAGGGTACACTGATGTTGTTACGTATAAACTGAAATAAGTTTATAATGTAATGAAATAGAAGTATACAAATATCGCATACATTTTCATAAAAAATCATTTATTCAAATGGGTTTCGATATTCCAACGTAAACATTGCATATAATAATGTAATGAAATAAACTAATAATTTTCGATTCATCTCTTGTTTAATTAGATTTGAATAACTTCACAAAAAAAAATCTGGAGTAATAATGTTTTAAAAATTTCGACACTGCGTGACTTGGTAAAGATCTCAGAGTGTTGGAAATACTGATTAGCCGGAATGTGCTTGCCTCATATCTCATGAGTGTCACAGAAAATCAAACAAGACGTAATAAACAAGAGCTAAATTGAGGCGTCGAAGATTTTCAATCAACAAATCTTTTGGCTCTGTATAATCCCCTGGTATATAAATAATAAAAGTCAGAGGACATGATAGATATAATTCATATTAAACAATAATAATAAAAGTATTAGAGGGATTTGACGTTGATGTTTGTTAGGTATGTTGTTAACTATTATAGTTCGACAGTTTCGATATATGTATGGAAAAATTTAATATAGTAATTATAAGTATTAGTTGAGGTTAAACGTAAATTATTCAATAAATTCGACGATTTAAAAAAAAATGCTTGGGATTTATTTGCTCCAGTTCAAACAATTTGTATGACCAAAAATTTGCCATTAAAGCGTGGCGGAGAGTTTCTTGCCAGTTTTTCTTGCAGGCTCTACGCCTTACTTGCGAACTGGTATTAAATGTAAAATTAGAATAAATTTAACATCTTTTCTGTTGATATTCATAAGTGTACTTGTTTTCCTATATGAATTAAGTTATTTTGAGTTTGAGTTTAATTTAAATTACGATTACGTAAAAGATTCCATAAAATAAATTTTAAATAAGAATTACCTATCGCCATGCTGTAATGCTTGTCTGTTTCTTCCATCAAAAGATACCCACATTGCATTCCTTGCGTCGGGGGATAAGGAAATCTGAAAACATACAAATTTTGATACAAAACTGCAATTATTTTGGATATTTTTTAAATTATTATAGGTATTTAATTAAATAAGTAATCTTATTGAAGTTATACTTCTTTAGGTGCGTTATAAAAAATTGACGAGAGTGAAATTTTACGATGCGCGCGCACCATGACACAAAATTAACAGAATGAAGTTAGTTCTAGGTGGCATCAAAATCGATAATATTATTTTGGTGTTTTTATTAAATCAATTTCATATACGACGGTGATAGTATTTACTAATAATAATGTTATTGATTAATTTTAATATTTATCGTTAATCACTACTGCGTTTTAGTAATTTTTTTCCATTCGCCAAAGAAGTCTAACGCGTGTACATAAGTACACACACTCTTTTTTTTTAAATAGATTTCCTGTATACCTTAACAATTTTTTATCTATAGTTATTTTATAATAACGGTCACGACAGACACGTACACACGTCGAAAAAAAAAAAATAAAAAAAAAAATCATCTAATTATAAAATCCACATCAAAACAGATTAAAAATTAGAAACACATACATAAATTACTGTGTCCAAAAAGTTAGAAGAATCTTAAAATACCTTGAGTTCAACTCCAGCTGGAACCACTATGGGTCGGAAAGAGAGCGAATGTGGGCAGATGGGCGTGATCATGATGGCAGGCACCGATGGGTGGATCATACTCGCACCTGCAGCCACCGCGTATGCTGTACTACCAGTTGGGGTGGACACTATAAGACCTGGAAAAAAATATGTTAATTTAAGTATGAATAAAATGCTTACTTCAAAACTATTTTGGACTTGGCCCGCTGTGTTATTTAATTTCTATGATATCTATGGAAATCAAAGGTCATTTGTTCAAAATTAATAAAAACGGCGTGTATGGTATACAAACCATATTTATTATTCGGAAACTAAGAATTATTTTAAAACAAATTTAATAAGAGGTTATTGTGTGTCAAAATACATATACTGTCTGAAACATTTTTAAATTCCTTCATACATTCTTGTTCGTAGGTTCGATCCCCGGTCGTGCAGTGAAGGAATACATCATGAGGAAACCTGGCATACCCCAGATATATATGACCCAATAAGTCGATGGTACGTGTCAGGCACAGAAGGTTGATCACCTGTTGTCTATTAAAAATTATCAGAGAACAGATACAGAAATCTGAGGCTCAGACCTAAAAGGTTGTAGCGCCATTGGTAAATAAAATAAAAGTCACTATGATTCAAGTAAATTCTTCAGGTAGACTATATGAACTCTATGGCCATCTATGTGTAAGTTCGAATCCCAGCTATGCATTATTTTTCTATGGTTAGTAAAACTTTAAAAGGAAAATGTTTACGGGAATTCAACACGCTAAATCTATATAACCTTTTATATTATTAATAAGAAAAATGTGTTTGTTTTTAATTTTAAAAATGTATGTTTTATTAACAAGTGAAATTATTTTTTTCAGTATTTACTTATGGCAACATTTCAATAACATTAAAAAAATATTAAACTTGTCTATTACTAAATAAAATATTTTTTAGTAAAACTTCTTACCATCTCCCTGCACCGAGGTAATATGTTTTCCATCCAAAAAGAGATCGATATTAGAGATATAGGGTGAAGGACCCCTATCCACGACTACTTCGTTCAGCACCAGAATTGTCGTGGGCTTCTTCTTGTCTTTGTCTTCCGTTCTCTTTCTTAACACCACACATTGAAGACGGGAGCGTAATGTTAACGCCGCGTGACCTGAAAGTTTAAATTCGATTTAAAATAAATTTTAATTATACTTAAGTAATTGACTCGGCATAGGTTGTTTTGATTTTTAAATATTATTACAGTACTTATATTACTATTGGGCAGGGACAGTGAGAACTTGGACAAACTGATCGTGGTTACACAGAAGGCAAAAGATCACGTGGCAGTTCACCAACCAGATGGACCGATCAAGTGAAAGACTCATCGTCCTCAAAACTCACTGTCCTAAGAGAGGCGCTGGACCGAAACCGGTGGAAAATAGATAGTCCGCTCCAGACGCTTTCTTGCTTACCACAACGCTCAGACATATTATGACATGTGGTTGGTGAGAGAAGACTGAAAATTATATGTATTCCTATTCTTAAAAAAGAATTGGGGTGGGTCACCCTTATCACTCAGGGATATAGACAATAACGAACGACTCTTAGACATACCAACTAAATACTTTAATTTAATATATTAGATTATTTTTATTCTGTGCCAGAAACATGTCGACTTTTTGTTTCGAGTAATAATACAGTGGTAATTGTTATTTGTGTATTTTCTTGGTTTTTCGGTATGCTGTGTTTTATTATGTTTTTTAGTTGGTATGTTCTCAAAGAAAAGACAAAGTAAGGAGTAGCAACATCAGAGGAAAGACTAAGGTACAGGACATAACTTTGAAAATAAGAAGACAAAAGTGGAAATGGGCAGGCCACATAATCAGGGGAAAGGACAAATGGAGTAAAATAATCACACAATGGTACCCAAGAGATGGAAAGAGAAAGAGAGGTAGACCACAAAAAAGGTGGGACGACGACATTATACAAGTCGCGGGAACAACATGGGGTAGAGTGGCCATAGAAAGGCCAGAATGGAGAAGGTTAAAGGAGGCCTTTGCCATCTGGCAAACGGACACCCAAAAGTGGAAGAAAAGTACAATATACGAAAAATAAAGAAAAATACTGGCATGTCCGAATAGAGGCTATAATAAATAAATAAATAAATAATAATACAGTACAATTAAAATAACTAAAAGGGAGGGCAACTGGCGGCCTCATCACTTTCAAGCGATCTCTTCCAAACAACCACTGTTAGGGAAGAAGAGAGCAAAACTATATACGATAAACAATTACTTAGACTTAAAAAATGGAACAAAACAACGCAATTAAAATATATGTAGACAATGAAAAGGTTAGGAGGAGTTAGTATAAAAGTTAATAAGTCGATGCGGGCAGGTAATGCTTGTACAGTAGAGATTTAAAGGAAGAATGAGGAGAAACCAAGCGATCAGGGATACTGATTACCTTGATCTAACTGATTACCCAAACTCAGATTCATATTTCTCATCTAGCATCTAATATCTCTCGAACCTAATATCGCTGTTTTGCTGATTATTTTTCTTTCTTTTCTGCTTTTAGTGCCAACAAATTTCTATAATTTTATTTTATTTTATTGTGTGCTTGTATTGTTGTATATGTTTTAATTGTATTTTTTAATTTTTAATTTCTATTTTTTTTTGTGAAACTTATGTTTACATTAATTGTCACACATGTTAGATGTAAGATTTTGTAAAATAATAAGTAGATTTAGTACTGTGTGTGATGTCGTAAGCTTAACAACTAAATAAATATCTAAAGAAATGAATAAAATATTACCTTCTAAAACATTCATAACTTGGTCCTGGAAATTATTGAATTCGAAAGGCGTGAGGAAACCCAGCGAACCCAAGTGGAATGCCATCACCGGTGGTACAGATTGCTGAAATAAATAGTCATTTAAATATGACATATAACACTCGCCCGTACGTAAGGAAAATATCGTGAGGATTCGCATGCCTTAGACACAAAAAGTCGACATGTGTCAGGCACAGAAGGCTGATCAGCTACTTGCCTAAAAATGATTACGGAACTGCCTTGCGATTCTGTAACTCACTTTTCGAACTCACGCAGCGGTTTTCGCAGCGGCGGTCGCGCTCAAATCAGTCGTAAAGCAGAAGAGAAAACTGAGTTACAGAATCGCAGCTCAGATACTGAAGCCCAGATTTTAAAGGTAGCTCTATTGGTGTATTTTAAATATTAAGTATGTCTAAAGTCACACAGTTAAAGTAAAACCAAAACAGACGTAAAATTGTGTATAAAACTGGTTGATATTGAACAAATCAAAATCATTTATTAATTTAGGTAACACAATGTATACTTATGAACGTCAAAAAGAAATACACATTAAATGCTGCTAAATTTACATTTACTGTTAGTTCCCAAATCAAGGGCGTAGAACGGAAGAGACGACTGGTAATAAACACTACGTCACTCTTTTTAATCGCCAAGTTTTTTGTTTTACACAATGTTGGTAAGGACCCAACTATTTGAACTTTGAATAGAATTAGAAATATCTCGTAAATTGTATTGGTGTCTTCACTCCTTTAATGTGTATTTTTGTTCTGTTTTTTAAAGCTTACAGGCAAGTAAGTGATCAACCTGTCAAACGTCGTTTTTTAGATCTAAAGTGTGCTGGTTTCCTCAGGATGTATACCAAGCAAGAGAATTGCGTAAATGGCTAAGGCTAGCACTATTTTCTTATAGTTATAATTAACCAGATCGTTTCATAAACACTTCACCTTGTCTACTCTAATATTATAAAGAGGAAAGATTTGTTTATTTGCATTGAATAGATTCCAAAATGACTGAATTACCTTTGATGGACGAGAATATTTAAAAAAAGTTAGTGATCTGTATGAAACCTAGAGTAATCCATGGAGTGATAAAATTCCAAAAAATCCTGTATCGCGTACGCTGCGCAAGCAATTTACAGTACTACAGTGTTTTAGAAGATATGAATATTTACAAAAAAGTCCGCGATATCATATCTAATCACATAATTAATAAAATAAATATCCATCCGAATAACGACTTTACTGCTTTGTAAGATTTTTCAAAACACAAAAATTTCCCATCAATTTTTTATATGTTTAAAAAGTTACCTGAAATAATGAGCTAGCGTGTAACAAGGTCCCATCACCACCCAAACAAATGATAAAGTCAATTTTATCAGTGAGGTCATCCGTGCCTGCGCGGAACGTCATCAATCTCTCCTTTACCGCATTGAAGTTCCCATATTCTGAAAGTATCCTATCTTCTAGCACAGACGCCTCCACGAATACCACCATACTTTTGTCCTAAAATAAAAAGAAATCACATTAAAAACGACTAGATTTATTAGCTAGTTGGCTATATTAATGGTTCGTTTTATGTTTAATGAAATGTTTTTGTATGAGTGTATTTGTAAAAAACGTAAACGCGAGACACTTTAATTATGATAAATTCAACTATAAAAATAATAAGTTAATTTGCCTTTACACAATTTCGCATTTAACAAGTTAATCCAGTTATAGAAAATGTTTGTGAGAAACTGGTGCCTATTAGATATAGAAATAAAAAAAAAATATCTGATACAATTTGCGATGTAAAAATACCTATATTATTTTTATAAATTATCATAACAATAATTAAAGTATCTCAATCTGTGGATAAAAATGATATTCACCTTAAGTTTCAAGGTATAATAAGAATTAACCTATATTACTTATATGGACCTACTTGGAAATATATAGGGTGTGGCAGTAATGAATGAAACCTGCAGGTAGAGGACGTTGTGGCTGTTCAGAAAAATTGGTTTTACGTTAAGTAAAAGTTTCTCGGTTTTCGAGATATTCTTGGATATATGCGGTATCGAAGGTAATGTATGTGATTTTCGAGCATGCGTTTTTTTAACAAAGATCAAACTGAAATTTGATGTTTTACTTATTCTATTATGTCAGCTTAAACTTAGGACAATATCTTTTATTTTATATAAACAAAATCATCGAAACCAATATTCGGACTTATCATTTCATGATAAGATTTCATAACAATGGATATAGATTACAACTATAGATTAAGTGAAGGTTTTTAGATCTAATATGAGTCACACAACGTAAAGCTCTGGAAATGTGTTCGAGGTGGATAATTAGAATATCTTGGCTAACAAAACAAAGATATAAAAACGTCGACTTTCGAAACTTTGTTACCAACGGATCTTGAGCTTTGAACATATAACACGTACAGTTCCGGAAAATTTAGAAAAACTCATCTATTGTGATTGGCAGAATGGGCACTAGACTAGGCTGGATCAATCAACAGGACAATACAGGTCCTACCAGTTTAATAACATAAAAGTTAAAGAACATCAAAACCGCTATATTGTATATTTGATTTGCCAATATTAATAAATCATAATCATCAAAAAAAAATGCTACGTATTTTTAATGTTTTACCTACAAAAAGGTAAATCTAAATATTTACTTACTCAAGTAACCTAATACAAAAATAACAAATATTTCAATATCGAATAAACTTTAATTACTTTATTTTATTCTTTAGCTGGCATCACTGTCGACTAATTCCAGGTTTAGTAAACCTTTTTAAAAAAAATGTTATCTTTACTTGTGAGTTTTTTACTGATTATGATGTAAATGGGCGTAATTACCATTCGCCGTTAAACCACTTTTAATGTGAAGCACCTCACTTAATAAAATGAATACATTAACAATAAAATGTATGTATAGACTCAGATGTTCAGACTCGTATTGAAATTGAAAAATGTGCCCGGCCAAAAAGGTTTGCCATCACTGACATGTCAAAAAATGATAGCTGTCAGAATTCTACGGAATTAAAAATCAGGGTATAGGCTAAGACCAAAAAAGACTGTTAAATCTTTGTAAGATTAAATACTTGGTAGTTCCTTACATGAACAAGCCAGTGTACTAATTGTACGAATGGTGTGATGATGGTAGCGTCGTGTATCTTCTTGATGACCAGAACAGTCAACGGCGGCTTGTACCACGTCAGTCTCTGGGACGCCGGGTCTTGGATCTGCCTGAAATTGTTAAAGTCCATTGTTAGTCTTCATCGGGAAAGACTTATACATTGACATTACATATTGCGTGGACCAAACATTGTTACTTATTGCATCTCCGAAATGTGACAAATAAATGATCAGATTGAGAAGCTACACTAATACTTAATGATATTAGTTATTCAGATTAGCCTATTAAATAAAGTCTATGTATTTGTTATTTTCTACGAATTTTAATTAAGACACTTACGTAAGTACCATACGCGCCTGTAACGCGATAGTACATAACCCTTCCCTAGCAAGAACTTTCTACCTAATTAGGACGTGTTTATTAATTATAAATATAAACCTATTCCAATGTTTCCTATGTTATAGTATTATAAGTAATACAATTAATTTTTTAATCCAAAGAACTACTTAAGAGACAAATATTAATATAAAGAGTAAAAAAACTATATCATTGTTTACATTACTTGTTTCAACTTTCATAATTGAATTTTTCATACATAGGCAAATTCACTTAATTTGATGTTAAGTGAATAACCATGGACTAGCAATTAATCGAGTCGCTATAAGGCCTATAATAAGACTAAGGGTAACATTCACAAACGCGACCTAACGGTAACAGTCAAAAGCGTATATATCTATTAATAAGGAAACAACCAAATACATCACTATAATAAGAACAAGATGTCTTTTAAAACAATTACACGGAAACAAAAAGAATAATTATTTACAGACATGACAGCAGAATGGTAAGATAAGTAGACATAATATTTCTGACATGCGTCATAAACGATGTTGCGAGTCCTAAGTGCGACTTCCATACGTCAAAAAATTATTGGATTATGACATTTGTTTTTATGTTACAGGAGGCAGACGGGCAGGAGGCTCATCTGATGTTAAGTGATACCGCCGCCTATGAACACGCACTGCCAGAAGGCTCGCAAGCGCGCTGCCGGCCTTGTAAGAATTGGTACGCTCTTTTCTTGAAGCAGCAGCTGATTTTACATAGTGGTGGTGCGCGGCAGAAATTGCCTTAAGAATCGCTCTGTTGTGGAACGACGGACGTCAAGGTGATACGGATAGATGTCGAAGATGCAGAGAGATCCCACATCTCAACGCAACGCCAAGGGATCAAGCCGCTCGGAAAATGACTGGTCGTGGACCGCTCGAATCGCTCTTAAGATAACCATACTTACATAACCATTGCAGAGTTCTTCATTATTCTTCCACATGGTCCAAACTGCTGGATGGGTGAAGGCGCGTTCAGGGACCTCGTCCGCCTGGAAACGTAACGAACATTCTTTGGACACACGTTCAAGTAAAAATTCTTTGACTGTCCTCTTGCTACAAGTGCTATAAGGCACTTATGGAATTAAATTCACGTTTATATCTAAGTATAATTCTTACTAATATATTAAAACATAATTGCTCTTCATTTGCAACCTCTCACAGACATAGCGCAAATTATACTGACTTAGAAGTGGTAATATTAAAAATTTTGAAGAGTCATGATGTGTTCACTGACCATTATATCCGGTAGAGCAAAAAGTTGCATTCGTGGTTCAAAATTTTTCAAAATTTTGCTCTTACAAATTAACATATTCAAGGCATTCACTTCACATTCAAGTCACACAGTGGCCAATTAGAATTACTCAATTTTTCTTACACGAAATAATTATTAATCAAAACGTATACTGTCTATTAAAATGTAAATTTACTTCATTATTATTATGGTTTAGGTTCTTAGGTAGTACAATATCACCATAGACAAATTCTTTTGTAATTATTCAATCATAAAACACTTGTTTTTTTAAATATAAAATTCACTATGTTCATCCTAGAGCAATCATAGACGACCACGGACTGCACTATAAAGATAAGATTCATAAACAAGATATATTGCTAAGTCTTACTCCCTTACGTCAAAAATATATTGGAATTTGACAAATGGGAGTCAGATGTCAAGTCTCGTTTCTGAATCCTTAGAGTAGGTACTACATACATATTTTTGTCACGCCTTACCGTATACACACAAAAACTGCCTTCACGATTTTCTATTGAATTTAAATATAAAGGCATAGATAAATCAGTAATTAAAACAAACGCATCATAAAACTTGATTTTGTTAATAACTAAAACTACACTATAATTCGACCAATTTTCGACCTATTTTTATATTCTGTGAATAAAACACAGATTAAATTTCAACTAAATTCGACTAAAAGCCTCTTCCGACCTTCATTTTATCTTATGTCTTATATTCACTCGCACACGTATTTCTTATAACTATTTTTTTTACAAATTGCGATAAAATACATTAATTCCAACAATAATTACCTGAACGCATCGCGATAAATAAAACGACTGTTACCGCCTTACGTAAACTGAATAAATTAAAACTGAATAGGTCGTTTTATATTAAACGATACATGATGTTAATTCACGGTAGTGTGTAAAGTAAATAATAAGCACACATGCTCAAGGACTGTGAAGTTTACAAACACTATCGAAGATGTATTTTTAAAACTATTAAATACCATATATTTTAAGGGACAAGCGGCAAGCGGGAAGTCACTTAAGTTCTTACCGCCGTCCATGGGCACCTGCAACACCAGGAAGTTCGTTGCCGTTAAGTGATATCGCACATGGACACTTAAATTGCCAGGAGGCTCGCAAGTGCGTTGCAGGCCTTTTCGGAATTGGTACGCTCTTTTCTTGAAGGACCCTAAGTCGAATTGGTTCAAAAATACTTTAGTGGGCAGCTGGTTCCACAAAGTGGTTGTGTCAAGTCGAGGTGATACGGGTGGTGTACGTATCATCTGCAGGTATTAACCCGAACAACTCCCCTGAACACCCTCCATGGTAAATACGGTAGAAGATGAAGAATGAACCCCCATCTCTCCGCACGCGAAGGGATCAAACCGCTCAGACAGTGACAGGTCGTTGACGATTCGAATGGCGGTCAAGTGGAAGGAGCTGGTACTGGGGAGCTCCCACCCTCGGTGAGAGCAGTACAGAGTACTCTATGTGGGGCTAACTTTGCGCTCTATCGTAGAACACTGACCTGTCTTTTCGCGAACGTTATTTGGGTAGCGTGATTAGTACAGCTGACTATCCGGGACATAAGAAATTTTCAATTCGAATTTGTACTTCCTGGGATCCCAATATCGCACTAAGGGAACTGTCAAACAATATTGAATGCCATACAAATAAGTATTCATATTTTCAACAGAACATTTCAAGGCTTTTATAACCTGTTACAAACAGGAACTAAGCCTATTTTTTTTTCTCCATTGTGTAATTTCCGATCACACTGTACATAATCGAACATTCTACGCTCGCAATGCATTGACTTGTAACCTCTGATTAAAATACGCGTCATCGTTCCCAATCTATTTACATTATAATCAATAATTAAAATATTCCCAACGATAGTCACAGACTACTAAACATAGGTAAATAATAAAGCTATATCTTAGTTTAGTCTATTTTAGAAAGACGCTGCCGTATCAGCCCTGCGATTCTGTAACTCACTTTTCGAACTCACACAGCGGTTTTCGCTCTCAAATCAGTCGTGAAGCAGTCATTTTATGATTTGACATTCTGAAAAGGTGGGAGCTTGTAGTTTATTGTTTATCAGAATGCCAAATCATACAATGACTGCTTCACGACTGATTTGAGAGCGACCGCCGATGCGAAAACCGCTGTGTGAGTTCGAAAAGTGAGTTACAGAATAGCAGGGCTGAGCTCAAAAACAGTCGAGACGTAGCTTGACTTCTGTAATACTAAAAATATATTGGGATTTTACATACTGGAGGGAAAAACTTTACATAGACTTTATATTCGGAGCTGACATTACACCTGGAACGTTTGTGTCCAAAGATATACAGATTATTAACGGACAGTACAGGCGGTGTTCTCTCCACACGTCTTAAGTACAATAACCATTTAATTGTAAATCTCTGATCGAATATACTTTGATCCAGCCGTATAGGAAGAGTTTAGTTTCACACACAGAGATTTATATGTATTAAGATTTAAGTCTAGTCTTTAAATCGAACTTACGACCTCAGGGGGGAGAGTCGCACGCTGAAGTCACTAGACCAACAATGCTCATAGATATTAGTATACAATTATAAGTTAATTAAAATAAAACAATTGTAGCTACTAAAAAACAAAGCCGAAATCTAAAACTCATTAAAGAAAACAAAAGGACGCAATTTGGGCAAAGCGGCCTATGCAATTAAGTTTAAACATTTTTACGTAACTATTAAAAAAATCAACCTTCGATCCAAGTACTCTTCACGCGCTTGCAGCAACACCGATTTTCCCGACTCATGGGAAAAATGCCGTCGGAGCATCACAACTATATCTTGTCACTTGTGTCCCACCAAACACTGACGTAACCAAGCAAAAACATTTAACACACCACCGAGGTCCGTCCAAACCGAGGACTGGCATCGGAATCGCTTGCGCATCTCAGACTTGTGATAATTGTGACCTTGATTTCGCGATTACGAAGATTCGACGCAGGCCGATCTTATCGTTAGCCTTTTCAAATTCCAACACGGAATCTCTGTAGGGTGAACAAACTTGTATTTGAAACATGTTTTGACTTATGGGTACTGTGGTAATTGCGAGGTATATAGACTATACAGTCAAAACCGCTTACGATATCGTTTAGACTTTAAAACAACATACCGGTTATATTGACCAAAATCAAAGGTCCCGGCTGAATTCTATTGTATTAGGTATTTAATAACAACGTCATAGGCTGTTACGACTATCGGTTTTTACGACCAAATATGAGTAGTCCCGTCGGTGTCGTTGACAGATTTGGACTGTACACATAGTGTTGGTAATCCGCTTGTAAAACTTTAGCAAGACTAAACACAGAGAGATAGAGAATGGAGCCAATTGGAGGAGGCCCATACGTTTTAAGAGGTCCTTGAAAGAAATATATAATTTACTTACTTAAGTGTGTGTATTTTGTAAAGGATAAATGAGGCTTAATTATTATTATTATAAGATACAAGCAATACATGATAATTAGTGGCAATACAATTCTTTATAAGTCTTGGTTATTACAATTGTTTTACTTTTTTATCGAAGAAGGATAAGACCGACCTATTTTTTATTGTTAAGTAGTCTGTGCATACTACGTATTGGATCTAACTCTTCCGGCCTCATGTCTTCAGGAACAATTAGTGTTAATTGTACTAAGAAAATTACGCACGCGCAACAAAAAATAATAATAAATTAAATAACTGGTATCATTTATAATGTTCGTGATCATATAAAATATTAACCTTGGTGTTTATTACAAAAAAAATTATACGTATTATATATTACAATAAATTATAATAATGTAAATTTGTAATTATTAGGAAAATATACAAAGCGCGAACTACTACTCCCGTTTATCAATAGTGCAATAGCATCCTCATATTAATTAAATATGAGGCTGCTATTGCACAATTAAAATCTGTGGTCAAACAATAATATAGAGCCGACATGCGTCAAATAGCCGACCGGATATACTCGGCATTACAAAAATAAGCATAAATTACAATTGTAAAAACATAATATTTATAAGCTTTTTAGTTTTTTTTTGTATTATACATGATTAGGGTTGGTGATTGTATAATTTTTATTTTATAAAATTTGATTATGCTCTTCTTGCATTTTACGCATCATATTTCTTTTTTTAGTGTTTTCCCTTACCTACTTGCAGCTCCTTAAAAACATTTTGTAAAAAAAAAATGCCGATTAAAAAGAGTGGCGGAGAGTTTAATGCCAGTTCTTCTCTCCCGTTCTACGCCCTTGATTTGAGAACTGGCGGTAAATGTAAAATTAGAAGCATTAATATGTATTTCTTTACTGACGAGTCATAAGTGTACATTATGTTACCTATATGATTAAATGATTTTTTACTTTCCTTTACTTTTTTTACTAGGGTTGCCTGGAAGAGATCGCTTGTTAACGATAAGGCCGCCCGTGGCATCTCTTATAATTTGTATGTTATTTGTTTTTCTATAACTGTAACGAAGTGTAAATAAAAATAATATCAAATGCGATGCTTCTTTATAGCACTGTAGTGAAGTTCGGCGCAATACCGATAATTCATCAGTATGAAGAGTCAATTCATTTTTCAAAATTTATTGGCGCCAACGCATATCAGCAGACATGACAGTTTACTGTAAACAACATCGTAAATTTTCTCACAACAGTGGTGCGGAAATTGGAAACTATTAACAGTTAAATTAATTAAACATAAAGGTAATTAAAAATTTTAATTAACTGTCCATCAAATTTAAAAGGCAATTAATTTTCTCCTATATACAAAATAGGTAATACCTAGATTATTCAATACGCTAGAATTATTCACAAACAATAAATCAGTCTAATTGTACCGTATCAAATGAAGTACTCACCTGTCTTTTAATGACAGTGTAAACACAAATTGGCAGAAAGAGATGAAAGATGCATTATTTCTCATCAATAGGTAAAAAATAAACAAAAAAACAACGACGATCACGCTGCAATCTATATATATAAAAGAAAGTCGTGTTTGTTACAACACTTATAACTCGAGATCGGCTGGACCGATGTTAGTTATGTCTTTTTTGATGGATTTTTCTCCACTCCGAATAGCAGAATAAGTAATAAAATATCGGATAAGTTATCGAATAACAATAAATAAATAAATTAATTTTACGAATGCACACGGCATGTGGTGACATTTGTTGACAAAACGCATCATTTTACGTCGAATTCGTGTCACTTCAAGAAAACCCGAACTTGAAGTAAATGAGGAGATGCATAACCAGGCTTTGATCTTGATCGAAAACATGTGTTACCTCATCAAAAAATGTTGTAAAGCAGAAAGTGCTTTAACATGCAGTATCGCAATATTGGCGATAGAGAGAAGAGGCCTAATGTGTAAAACTGCCATTCTTCTTTTGCAATGGCAAGCAATAAAACATTTCTCTATTTGCAAAAAAAGTTATCACCTTAATGAAATCCTAAAATAAGTTTAACTAAAGTAACAACGATATTATTATTAAGGCGGAACGAAGTTAGCCGGGTCAGCTAGTATCTATATATATAAAAATGAAACCCCTTTTCCGTTGTCACGACATAACATGAAAACGGCTTGACCGATTTTTCTGATTTTTTTAAATAATATTCCTTGAAGTACGAGGATGGTTCTTACGGTTTCTTACGGTTCAACACTTTTCTTTATTCCCATACAAAATATTCGTAATAATATGTACTTAAAAGTCAATTTGAACTTTAATACCATATCATAAAGTTCAAATGTTAGTGGAGGGGTTCCGGGAAGGTAAATTTTGATTTTTTGTCATAATGTATTTGTTGTCTTATCAACTTTCTTTTTTTTATCTTACTAGCTAGACCGGTGTCCCGAATAGCAGAATAAGTATTTAAAAAAAATAAAGAATCGACTATTAGGCGGTACGATGTTCGCCAGGCCAGCTAGTTGATAATAATTACATATGACGACGGGTCGGGTAGGTCTATCTGGACGTCTACAGATGAGGTCTACCTGGATCCAGGACGTACTAGAGACGGGACATTTCAGAACTTAGGTATGCTAGTGGAGAACCATGGTTTCTGCATTCGGGAAAAAGTAAATGAATAAATAAATATTTATGCAAAATTGTGCAATAATCCATATCAATAACAAGGAACTATTCGAGAATATTGAAGTTTTAAAATAACGATAAGATTACTAATACAGTAGCACTTACATTTCATACGTAACACAAGTCGCAATTCATACTTGAAGTGTTGAACAATGCGAAAATAGTTTGGCTCTTTAGACAATTTAAAAACACTTCGCTTGGATACTGATAACATATCATATCAATGTTTAGACTTTGGTTTTAGATATTCATCATTCAAATCTCTTTTAATCACTACAATATATTTTTTCCTTAAGCAAAAAATATATTATGTACATTGTACAATAATCCTATAACTATAAGTTATAACGCGTTGTACAAATAATTCACGTCTAACTTTTGATGTTAAAGAGGATTTAAGTCAAATATTCAAAACTTTGAATACTATGTATATGTGCGTACAAATCATGTCACAGTACAGAAATAAAACGTAGCCCCGCGTTATATGCAATCGCGTAATATGAAAATGCGTTATAAGAATACCGTGTTGGAAGGGGTTTGCTGTATATGTCTGTTAAATACATGCAAAGTTGAACTTGCAAAAATTTAATTTTTCTAGTAGCTTTCATTACTGAGATATGCGCAACGATTTGTGACTTGATTCTGGCCCGAGAGAATCTCTTACCACCAGCTATACGAGCTATCCAATGAGGTGCCAATTGACAGGTTTATAAAAGATGGAAATTGGTGGCTGCGGAGAGATCCAAGTCACATTGCCAAGCGAGTCTCGACTGGAATCCTCAGAGAAACGCGGCCGCCAAAAACAGACCTGGCAACGAAGCAACATTGCAGAGGGGAAGAAAGCTGGAATGACGTGGAATTAAATTAAGACAGCCACCCAGGACCGATCCGGCTGGTTTTTTTACGCTGGATGCTCTCTGCCCCACTGGGGGACATAGAGCTTTAAGTTTAGTGAGTCAAAGGGCATATTGTGGACCTGTACAAAAATTCTTATTAAATGTATATTTTTTTTTTTTTAATTAAAACACTATTTTGACAGGATTGAAGTTATGTATTATTATAAATTTACAACTATTTAACATAATTTTAAATTTATCCGACGTTTCGCGTGCTTTACAGCGTGCGTGGTCACGGTGACTGAAGACAAAAGATGTTGAATGTCAAAAAGTATCACAGCTGCAGAGAAAGTTGCATTATCTGTATTAATTTCCCCGGGGTTGGTATCGACTAAAAGATGGAGGGTTTTGGCGTTAAAAATAATAAAATAAAATAATAGTTAATAAAAGTTATGTTAATCAAAGACAATACTAAATGTATATTTTGTTTGGACTATCGTTCCTATTTTTTATTTACATACATAGAGCATCAATATATATATATATTTAGTTATAATATAAAGCATACCTTTAAAAGGAGTGGCGAGTGTTCCTTGCCAGTTCTTCGACCGTTCTGTTACATAACTTATTTGAAAACTGGCAATAAAGTTAGCTGTGATATATTGACGTATGTACGTACATGAATAAATTATATTTCAATTTATAATCTAAAACGGACTTACGTATACAAAACACGTGTCGATAATGAGAACCGCAATGTGATGACTATTTCAATTACAAAACTATTAAGTAGCAATAAATAATACTCACATAATTTATTTACAATTTCCGTTGCTAAGTATATTTAACGCAGAACAACCGGGGGGTCTTAGATTCGATTCGATTTACAATAAAATAATACATACTTTACGTTTTAAGCTAGAAAACACTTCCGAATTTGAACAGAATTTTGGGACATAGCACCATTTTTTTTTGGAAAATAGGTACTGCTTTCGAGGATTATGCCAAATGTAACACGTTGGTTTCGGATTCGGTTAATTCATTTTTTTATAGAATAACTAACCTACAGGACGCCGATAAAGGGCAGTCTGCCCATGGACACCTAGTTTAGTGGGTTGCCGGCCGGGGGCCGTTCAAGTATTACGTAAGAAGATTTACTGCAATTTATCCCCTCCCTTCCTCTTGTCATCACAAGAAAGCAAAGCTCTCAAAAAATAGTACATAACCGTATGAATTTTTTGTAGGAATCCTCTAAAATGCATTACGTTCTCAAGCATAGACAATGTGTGGGTAATATGTGTGAAAAAGTAAATAATTACTGTTGACGTAATCACCAAATAAGAAAATCAAAGAACCTTAGGTAATACTTGAACCGCCCCTTAGTAGTATTTATTTAAACAATAGAAGGTCGTATCACCTAGTTAAGAGTCCCGGGAGTCGAATCCACAGTTCGCTTATTCGCAAAAGAAAATGTCTTGTGAAGACTTCCAGCCACCTTGCTGCTGATTCTATCGGCTGTAATCAAAAGCTAAATGCAAAAACCTTCCGAGCTATACGTTACGTGCCTTAACAATTAGGCCACGAAGGCGATAATAACATAATGCATATGTAAAACACTGTACCTAAGCCTTCGTGCTTATAACCGCTAATCAGCGTATCGATCGTGACAGTGTCAACACGGCATTGACCGACATTGCCGATTTCAAAACGTCTATCGAACTTGTTTACCCGACTGCCCAGTTTCAGGTCATTCCGTGCCACTTAGAATACAAGAAGAATCTTTACAAGGAAATGATTTGAAATTGTAAGACTATCGAGAACTGTTTATTGAAGTTTTACTTCTTTTGGCGCGTTAGGGGAATGATGGGAGTCAATTTTACGATGCGAGCGCACACTGTCACAAAAAACCGACACCTTGAAGTCTATAGTCAACATTTTAGTTACTCCCAGGCATTGAGAGTGTCCATGGGCGGCGGTACTTAACATCAGATGAGCCTTCTGCCCGTTTGCCCCCTGTTCAATAAAAAAAAATACAAATGCTATATTGACGCTGTTTTTTAAATAATTCCGTTCAAGGATACTTAATTTCTCGAAGAACATTCACTTAGTAAGAAAATTTAGTGTAGGTTAGTTGTTTACATCGTGTTATGAAATTATTAGATCAGTGGCCAACCTTTTTTGGTCTGGGCCTCAGATTTCTATATCTGTTTGATCATTTGTCAATCTAATAGGCAAGTAGGTGATAAGCCTCCTGTGCCTGACACACGCTGTCGACTTTTAGGATGTAAGCCATGTCGGTTCCCTCACGATGTTTCCCTTACGCGAGTGTTAAATGCGCACATAATGATATAAACTTTGGCTATTTGTTTGGCTGAAGGCGCTAATTAATGAATTTAAATGTGGTATAATAAATGACTGTATTTATCATTCTATCAAATAGCCATTCTATAAATCTTTTTGTATACATCGTCAAAAGAACAACAGAATTTCGGTCAAGATTAATGTTATTTATTGCAAATGATTTGAGGTCTAGGTCAAACATCGGACAAAATAAACTTAAAATTAAATCAAATTTACTTTGAAACATCCATTATTTTGTGATAACGTAGATATTGTTCTTGTATAATCAAACAACCGTGACTATTGATAAGCTTTTCATAACAGGAAGACATTGTATAATCAATTATATAAACGTTACGCCAAAGATTTTCCTAATGTTCCAGTGCGTAGGATTTTGTCTAGGAATTATCCATTTCCAAAAATATATTATTAAGTCGTTTAGACTTGATCCCTTGGCGTTGCGTAGTTGAGTCTCTCTGCATCTTCTACCGCACTACCTTTACCATGGTAAAGAGACTCAAGGCAGAATACAAAATACTATCCATATCACTTTAACATCCGTCGTTCCACAACTGTGCGTTTCTTCAGTTTTTGCCGCGCATCACCACTATGTGGAACCAGCTGCCCACTGAAGTATTTCCGAACCAATTCTTCCTTCAAGAAAACAGCGTTGCAATTCTTAAAAGACCGGGATCGCACTTGCGAGCCCTCGGGCCCCTTTTATATAAAATTTAATAAATAAAATAGACGTGTATTATCTTTTTACTTCTCTTTAACTTCCACAGAATCGCCCGCGTGGATTTTGTGTATCGCGACCTCCATAACAAAAAACTCGTTATATTTCAACCGGTATACTTATATAACGAATTACATATATGTATATCCTTTTTAGGAATCACACTATCTATGAGTGTAACCATACAAAAATCCGTCCGTTTTTGAGTTTATCGTGTTCCCGATCTAAAAAAATAGTTTTTTGCAATGCTTTTGGAAGTAACAGAGTAAGAGCGAGTCTACGGGACGCCCAAAAAGGGCAGTCACTGCAGCCCATGGGCACCGATTTTAGTGGGTGTAATGCCGGCCTTTGAGGGAGAATGATCTTTCTATAAACAATTGGAGGTCGTATTACCGGGAGTTGATTACACAGTTCGCTAGTTCGCAAAAGAAAATGTCTTCTGAAGCGGACCGAGGAAGACAGCCATCAAGGTGATGCGGATGTAAGCATTTACATAAAACTTTGTTACAAATAAATCTTCTAATATATAAAATTCTTGTGTCACAATGTTCGTTCCCATACTACTCCGAAACGGCTCGACCGAATCTTATGAATTTTTTTATGCATGTTCAGTAAGTCTGAGAATCGGCTACTATGCATCTTTCAAACCACTAAGTAATAAGGGGACGCCACCCCAATTTTTTTTCTTTTTTGATATTTTTATTATGATACAACATACAAAAATACATACAACCCTTAATTTTCAACCGACTACGATCAACCCATATATTTTTATGTAGTAGATAGTTTTTTTATTGAACTAAAAAAATGTTTCCTAGAAATAATATACATGGCAAAACAACGCTTGCCGGGTCAGCTAGTATAATAATGCGTAATACTCGCAAAAAAATCTTCCTTCGCTTTCAACCAAACTTAAGAACTGCCCTGCGATTCTGTAACTCAGCGGTGTTCGGATCGCCGGTCGCGCTCAAATCTGTGTGAGTTCGAAAAGTGAGTTACAGAATCGCAGGGCTGAGCCGTATCTTTCATTCGTGATGATAACGTGGCATATAGTAAACTAAATGAACATAAACCGATAAATTAAATGGTATGGTCATAGGTTATCAAACCTTTCACGCATTGATAATGACATTGCAATAAACATTATTTCTTATATAAACACTTTCTACTAGACTTCGGCATCACTATTACTATTATATGATATTGGTATGTTATCTAAAGCTGGCGGCTTCAACCCATTTACACTTTGTGCTTGTGTAGTGTATGTGAATAAGCGCGACTGTCAATGTCAAACTGAATATGCATCATGAAAAGACTGTCCGTCTCTCTCGCGCTCGGTCAAGCTTATGAGTATAAAAGAGACAGTTATTGTTTTGCTTTTGCTACTGTTGATGTTGATCTTTTTTCTCATTATTATTTTGTCTGTGATTGTTTACTTATTTGGTTGGAGGTTAGAATACTTTGAAAAAAATGTCTTATGAAATATATTCCGTCTACACATTACCAGGACAATCTCGTGAAATCATGCACAATGTTTTTAATTATTTTAAGCATCTTAATAAAAACAGTTTAATGAAAAAATAATATTTTTAATTTGACATCAGATGCGACTGGGGTTTCTAAGAGGAGTTTATTTATATACAACCCACCCAACCTTACTAAAACCTGAGTAGACTAAAATATATGGCTTGGCAAAAAAGTCATATTTTTAAACATACTGTATAGTGAAATTGCATTAGTGTGAGTACTGTGAACGCGCCGGCTTTCGATAACCGACCTATACCTCTCAAACTCAAAATAACTTTATTCAATAGGTAACCAAGTACACTTATGAACGTCAACAGAAAAGATGTTAAATTGATTCTAAATTTACACTTACTACCAGTTCGCAAGTCAAGGGCGTAGAGCGGTCAAGAAGAACTGGCAAGAAACTCTCCGCCACTCTTTTAAATCGCCATGTTTTGAGTCATACAAATCGTTTGAACTGGAGCAAATCCAAGGATTAGGATCATTTAAGTATTCGTCAAATTTATAAAAAGCTTTACTCATTAATTTACGTTTAACGAGAATTTATTCAAAATCACAGAACAGATTTTTATTTTTTTTACTTATGTAACTTTAATGACGTTGTGGTTTATGACATTTTCCTTTGAATAAATGTAATGTAAAGGGAGGGCAAAACTTGCTGAGTTTCTTGCCCGTTCTTCTCAGAACAAGGCCTCCTGGTAGTTTTGCGAACGGATGGCGTAGTCTTGCTCTTTCGTGAATTTTGTAAACGTTGTTGACATTCATAAGCATGCTCTAAGAAGCATCTAAATTGAATAAACGTATTTTGATTTTTTTTTTGAATGTATGGAAATAATTACGAACTGCATAGATTAACGATATTAATTGTCAGTTGAGTGAACTGACAAAAGGTCTGCTCATCAGTTTCTATAATGTAAGAAGTAGTTAGTCATTTTGTAAATATTTTAATTTATTGCTGTTTAATATTCTGGTGTTTTTATCTATATGTATGTGTTGTTTTGTGTGTAAATACTTGCCGCATTCGCATCTGTAATGGTAGCTTAATTTGTTAAAAAAATGATTACAAAATGTAAAGTAAATATTCTTTTATATGATATGTATTTGATTAACATTATATTATTACAACGCCGCAGATACTCCTATTTGACTATGCTCTCGGAGCGTAACTTGAATTCAGGTACGCGGTTTTAAAACTTAGAGCACCTGTGCGTTATTTACAGTCAATGCTCGTACTTACAACCAAAACCCCATCACCAAGGTCAGTACCACTAATCAACAATGGGGTAATGCAAAATCTTGTTAGACACCACAAAATAATTATAGGTTGCATAAATTGGTTGGTTTAAAGTAGGACGTCACACGCTGGCCCAAAAATGTGTTAATTGCTTGACCAATTTTTTTTAAAGGCACACTAACGAAACTCACACAGTAACACAATACATGCGTGATGCACATGCATGTATTGTGTGTGCATGTAATGTTTAACCTTAAGGGCCTGATCGACGGACGAGTAAGACCGCGGTTTTATGGCTCGTCGGTAAAGCTCGCCGGTGTATCATTGCAAAACCACGGTTTTAAATACCGCTGAGCCTGGCTCGCGGCTCGTCGTCGTGGCATATTTTTTACTCGGCTCGCCATGCAAAACCGCGTATCGGAAAGAGAACAAGACATGTTTGCGACTGTTTTGCTTGCTAATCGATCAGCACCAACGAGCCGCGAGCCAGGTTCGTCGGTATTTAAAACCACGGTCTTACTCGTCCGTCGATCATAGGCTTTAAGGGCCTGATCGACGGACGAGTAAGACCGCGGTTTTATGGCTCGTCGGTAAAGCTCACCGGTGTATCATTGCAAAACCACGGTTTTAAATACCGCCGAGCCTCGCTCGCGGCTCGTCGTCGTGCTATATTTTTTACTCGGCTCGCCATGCAAAACCGCGTGTCGGAAAGAGAACAAGACATGTTTGCGACTGTTTTGCTTGCTAATCGATCAGCACCAACGAGCCACGAGCCAGGTTCGTCGGTATTTAAAACCACGGTCTTACTCGCCCGTCGATCATAGGCTTTAAAACGAATAAAATAATATTTCACTGTAACGACAAATTTAGTTCCCAGGGTTCCCGTCGGCAATGAGTGGTGGCGCGGACTCTACACACTATACGATAGCCCACAGTTTAGCAAGAAATTCTAAAAAACATCATAAAAATAACATGTTGCTATGGCAACTAGACACAAACAATAGAAGTTCAAAGAAATAATGTTTAAGTAGACCAAGGTGACAGCTACTTTTCTATTTAATTGTAATATGAAAGTCAATATACTATTTATTATTACGGATATAGCGTAAGCAGTGTTTGCTTAGTGGATTCAGCGTGCGACTCTCAACTCTGAGGTCATAGGTTCGATCCTCGGCTGTGCTTTTTTCACTTTGTTTCTCTTTCTCTTTCAAACTAGCCTGATGTATCACTAGTTTACTTTTCTCATGTAAGTGAATGTTGTAATATTCTTAATGAGACAAACAAAATACATAAGTCAGTTTCCAAGCGGAAGTCTGCAAAGCGACAAAAGGATCTATATTGGGCATAATACTATAGAGTATAGAGCATTAACCGAAGATAACATCATACATGAAGTGGTACCTCTTTCAATTGATAAAGGCTTGGTATGAAATTGCTTGGAATTTATATTTGCTCATTCATTTTGGGCTTACAAATTTGTAAAAACTGTCCTTTTTATTTTCAGTTTTGATAAATACTTGCACTAAGTTGTACTTCTATTTGTCAGAGTCGCTAAGTTTAAAGGTCAATATTTATAAATTCTCAATTATTATGTCGCATCGTGCGCATAAGGAAATATCAACTTTACCTATATACACGTATTAAAGACTAAAATTCTCAATTATGTCGCATCCGGAATCGCATGCGCATAAGGAAAGATCAACTTTACCTCTTTACATTAAACACTAATAATTTGAAATACCCACTATATCAAATAAATTATTGTTTTCAATAGTAGTATTATAATACACAGCGTTTTGGCACAATATCACCGATATCCAGATTGACAATTCTGATAAACGAGCTGGATATCAATACTGGCTCACACTTTGAAATCGATTTTCGTTTAGTTTTTATAATTTAATTTCTTTTTCTCTTTGTGTATACTATATGCCTATAGGTTCTTGTCACAATGTTCACTTCATTTTTAGTATACTATTGTGTGAGTGTGCCGAACGTTGAAATTAATAAAATAATATAAACAATAGTAGTGTGTTAAGTATGGAAGATAGACTTCATACTGTAAAGAAATATTAAATAATTTACATGATTACTTGAAAACTAACTCGCCTATAGATAAGTGTCCTTCAGTCGAGACTAATCCAAGAATGAATTCTATATCTCAAAGGCACTGAAGTTTTTGCCAGGGAAAAGAGACAATGAAGCTTTAATCTAAATGATTATTTTATTGCAAAGAGGAGACCTCACCTACTTTACATTTAAAGCTTTTATACATAGTAACATGACAAAACGATCTTTAACGTTTTACCTATACAGACGATATGGTAATTGGCAATTAATCTTACATATTCTTAATATAATTAAAACATTTCCTTCTACGCAATTAAAGAAAAAACTTAATTTATGTGCTTTTTATCGGATAAAATCCAGAAGCAAATTCAATATTTGGTATTTCACATGGTCATAAAGTCAATGACCAGCCACACCTGGGAAATACCTAATTTAATTATAAACAATCACCGTAATTGCATCGTAAAATTACTCCAAAAGGTCGCGTTTATTGTATTTTGATGCGATATTTTATGAATATTTCGTTAATTTTGATTATAAATATACGCTTAGTTCAAATTGTCTATGAAACGTAGGTTTTCTATGGAAAATAACTGTTAAGAACACTTCCTATGTAATTATCAACGATTCGTATGGATTTGGTCCTGACAGTATATCAAATCAAATCAAAATCGTTTAATCATATAGGTAACACAATGTACACTTATGAAATCAAAAAAGAAATATATATATTAAATGCTTCTAATTCTACACTAACTGACAGTTCTCAAATCAAGGGCGTCAAACGGAAGAGAAGAACTGGCAATAAACTCTCCGGCGCTCATTTTAATCGCCAAGTTTTTGGTTTTACACAATGTTTGTAAAGAGTTGCAACCATTACACCATATTCCACATGACACCTTAAGTAATTAATAATAATAAAATAAATTAAAAACAAAGATTTGTCCTCTATCAGCAGTAGGCATGGTGAAATAGGAGTACGCATTTACATTCTCGTGGGAACAACACGCAAATACATAGTCGAAATACCATCGCCACCGCATACACGAATTCAAGTCCGACCAGTCACCATATATGAAAAGTTTATTTGGTATTATTGTATCACATCAATATGCAAAAAACTCATTTTGTTTCACGCAGCCCGGAGATACAACTACCAATATTTAAGCCTTGGTTAGTTAAGCTATCGTGGAATATGCTTACAAGGTGTATTAAGAATATCCATAGCGCTAAATCACCTGCATCACGAGCACACATACACATCCTCACGTACATAACCTCACTTACACACCATCACACAAGTAGTAGTTATATTTGAGTCCAAGTAAAATCACACCAGGTCGCGCTTTTAGGTCTCCCAGAGTTGCAGGTGTACTGTGTACGTTATTCTAATTGGCACACTATACCTTCAAGATTTTAAAATATCTTTTGCTTCTGTGTTTATTTTTACCGAGCTACAGTAAGTTATTTTAATGATATTCATTTCGGTTTTTCCCGTGACCATGATGCATTTTACAAATACATTTTTATACAAAACTCGCTATCCTTGACTTTTGTCTTTCAAAATTCCAATTTACTGATAAATAAGGGTATATTTAAGATATACATACTTCGCTTACTTAATTGAGTAAAGGAAATAATTTGCAAAAAAAAAAATCATTAGATTAACAGTAAGTAATAATTAAAATATATTAGTATCTCTTGCGTTGAAAAACTTCAGAGAGTTTCTTGCCACTTCTCCTTTCCCGCTCTACGCCCTTGAATTGCGAACTGGTAGTAAATGTAAATTTACAATCAATTAAACATCTTTTCTGTTGACGTTCAAAAGTGTAATTGGTTACCTATAGAATAAAGTTATTTTGAGTTTGAGTTTGTATGAAACTAGCATGTATCCTTTTATAGTTAAAGCATGTTCTAAGATAACTCCCACACATTGTAGAAGTGCCTATATAACACTAATCACCTACCCCTTTTTAAAGATTATAATGTGTGTTCGCGTAGTAAAGTGCCCATGAGCAACGCATTTTACTTAACATAAGGTAAGTTTATTTACCTGTTCAGCAAAAAAGTTATCATGACATTTGCTATAGAAAGTCGCCTTTCACAAAACAACTGCAATACATTTACTTTTAATGGAAATCAGCGCGACTTGTAATCTTAGAAATCCTGTACATCTGGTAGAATCATTCATTAGCCCAGAAACCTAATACTTAGCCTGTTTGTCCACACTTCCACTACATCCAACATAATGTTCAATCACATAGGGCTTCATTATTTGAATCTGGGATGCACTAATTATAATTAAAATTATTACTAATATAAGGGTCTGTTTTACAATGTACGGACAAGTTCTACATACGGCTCATTGCATTTGACGGCTCATTGGTCTAGTGGTTAGTACTCCTGACTGCGAATCCATGGGTCCCGGGTTCGATCCCCGGCTGAGACAAACGTCGATGTGATGAGCATTTGGTGTTGTCCTTAGGTCTTGGGTGTTTAAATATGTATTTATATGTCTATCTATCTATAATATGTATGTATATCCGTTGCCTAGTACCCATAACACAAGCTTCACCAACTTAGCATGGGACTAGGTCAATTGGTGTGAATTGTCCAAACATAAAAAAAAAAGTCTAATAAGTTCCAAATTAGCTATTTATTACTTATTGGTAGGATAAACACTATTGTTCCGTTTCACGACTGTCAGATAGCGCTATTCGTCACATAAAGTCCATCATAATTTATGAGTCCGATGAATGTCAAACAGCACAATTTATCTTCCAAATAATTTGTGTTGCATAGCTATTTGGTACTTTATCCATACATTGTGAAACAGACCCTTAGGGTCTGTTTCACAATGTATGGATAAAGTACCAAATAGCTATGCAACACATAAATTATTTGGAAGATAAAAGTTCCGAATAAGAAACTTTGCGTTTCACAATCATATTTTATCCGGCACATAACTATCCGACACATAAAGAAGATTGTGGTAGCAACACCAAATTCGTATGTTCCGTTTTTTTGTTACGAACAAATAAAGTTACAAAATTCTATAGAAAAACATAGAACCTTAACCTTTTTGTTGGTCATTTAATATTACTTGTAATGAAACGGGCTGTCATTTTCACATGGTATTTTTGTTTGTTAGGTTATTGAGTATTTTAGTACATATTTTAGTTCGGTGCCTTCGGCTTGACCTTTCCGTTGTTTTTGTGATTCGAGGTGGATTCTTTAACTTAAAAAAATGTCTACGCAAAAACGTGAAAGAAGCGTCAATTTCAGCCGGGAAGAAGTTGAGCTTCTAACTTCGCTTGTTGCTGATCATAAAAATATATTAGAAAATAAAAAAAGTGACTCAGTCACCTGGCAGGAGAAAGAGCAGTGCTGGAAGACGTTAGAGGCGCTGTTTAATAGCACAAGTGGGGAAAACTTTCGCAGCGCTAAAACTTTAAAAGCTAAATACGAAGGCTTAAAGAGGGGTACAAGAAAAAAGTCTGCCTTGATACATGCTGAAACGTAACGTAAAGGAGGTGGCCCTGGTGCTGCTACTCCTCTTACCCCTATCGAGGAAAAAGTCAAAGACATGATATTGTTGTCTGTCGAAGGAATTGAAAGTCAATTTGACTCCGATCGCATTGGTAAGATATACAATACAAATTACTTTATTTTCTCTCACAAATGAAACAATATTACATACATATTATGATATAATTTTAGAAAGAGAATCTATCCATTCAGTTGAGGCAGACGTTTGTACACAGAAGGAAGATTCTAATTGAGTTGTTGGTAAGTTAGTCGGACTTTACCTTTTATGTTTCACTTCAGGTGAATGTGGTAGTGCTACCCCAAAAAAATTGGCAATTGAAAAGTGGACCAACTGGAAGCCAAAATCTCTACGTTCCAAAAAAATCCCGCTTTATGTAAGTTATTTGTATTAAAGTAGATTTATTTCATTATTAGGTTTTGCCTATAGTCACCACGCTATATCTAAAACTCGCGGATAAGCCCTAAGTCGCTTTCATCGACACCCACAAGCAAATATTGAGTGGTACTACTCGTCTTTGCTGCCACCACACGACTAACCAATCAATCTATTTTCAGCTACTCCGAAGATGAAAAGGCCATTCGAAAAAGTTGCTGATTCAAAATTAGAGATTGCGGATCTGCAAAAGAAGATTCTGGAGGTAGAGCTTCTAAATAAGAGAAAGCAATGGGCATTTGAAGAGGAAGAAAGAGAGCATAAAAGATAATTATGGGCCATAGAAAAAAATATGTTGTTAAATAAATTAGAAAAATAATCGATTTTGTGCCTGGAGCGAGGATGTATTGTAATAAAAATTTGTATTTTTATTTTAATAAAAGCATTGAATGTTTATTTAATTTATCACAAAAATTTTGTAATTTATAAAATATTATAGTAATAAAGCAAAATAATCACTAATAAGATTACTTCGCACACTTGCATTTCCCACGTTGTCAATTGCGCTTTGATCAATATCATCAGCAGGTTCATCTACTTGTTGCAGTAGTTCAAAATGTTCATCTCGCATATCAATAGCAATATTGTGCAACACCGCACATGCCACTATCACGGCTTGTACACGAGATACATGAAGTAAAATCTTTTTTGACAAAATGGGGAACCGGTTTTTCCAAACACCATATGTCATTTCCACCACATTTCTGCTTCGAATTTGAGATTCGTTATATAAAAAAAAATAAAAAAACTAGAAACAATAATCGAATAAATAACAAAGTACAAACTACATAGTTTAATAGATATTATGTTTTTATATGGTTATTGGATCTTTTATAGGAACATGGGTACAATCAATAGCGCCAATGAGTCTTGGAAATTTAGCCATATTGTAAAACTCTGGCTGTATTTCTTGAGTATCGGTTGGAAATTTGATAAAATCAGGACGGAGCTGTGCAATAGCCTATGAAATCAAGGTGACAATGCGACTGGCAGGAGCTTTGCTGACACCAGAGAAATCACCGACTACTGTGAGAAAACTTCCTGTTGCATAATATCTCAAAGTCAATAGTAGACGAGTAATCGGCATTATAACATGATTTCTGAAACAAACATGGCTTAGATTTGGTACATAAGGAATTCGTTGGTTAGGTAAATAGATTCCTATTCCTACTTATTTTGTCTAGGAAAACCAGACACAATAGAAAATCTATTGTTAAGTGGATCCAGCAGCGCTCATCTGGTAGCTAAACCAATCATTGCGGGTTGTATGTATGTAGGTACTTACCTTTCTGTAGGAGCAGAAATTGTTTCTTCAATCATTGAATAAACAAACATCACGGCTTCTTTAGTAAGTCTGAACCGTGTCCTAAAGTCCGTTTCGTCCAATGTCTCCATATAGTTGGTTCTATTCTGAAATACGGGATTCCTGCGCGGTGTTGTGATGCGATCAAAGTATTCATCAAACTCATCTTCAAGAGTTTCAAAAACGTCCATCATATTATTGAATCACAACGTTTTCTTGTCTGACATCAGTCAAACACACTTATGTTTCAGATAAATTGTGCTATTTGCCACTTCATCCGACATATAACTTATGATGGACTTTATGTGACGAATAGCGCTATCTGACAGTTGTGAAACGCAACAATAGTGTTTATCCTATCAATAAGTAATAAATAGCTTATTTGGAACTTATGTGGAACTTATCCGGACATTGTGAAACAGACCCTTAATGTCACAAAGTTAAGACTGTTGAGATGTTTTGCATTCTTTACAGTGAACGTGAAACAACGAACGAATGAGTAAAATGTCAATGTCATTGGCTGTGACAGTCGAAGTTAGTTTTTGTCACCTATTTTCCAATTATATTGTAGAAAATTCCAACTATATTGAACAGTGTTGGCCTAGTAGATTCAGCGTGCGACTCTCATACCTGAGGTCGTAGGTTCGATCCCCGGCTGTGCACCAATGGACTTTCTTTCTATGTGCGCATTTAACATTTACTCGAACATTAACAGTGAAAGAAAACATCGTGAGGAAACCGACACGTCTTAGACCCAAAAAGTCGACGGCGTGTTTCTGGAACTGGAGGCTGATCACCTACTTGCCTATTAGGTTTAAATTTACTATGAAACAGATTCAGAAATCTGAGGCCAAGACCTAAAGAGGTTATAGCGCCACTGAATTTTTTATTTTTTTTATTATAGAAAATTCACTTCCCAATTCAAATACATAAGGGACTTGTCTTTGAAGTTTGTCTTGTAAATGTAAAGTCGCACTCTTTTTTGTGAACTTTATTGTAGATATATATATATATATATATTACGTAATGAGGTCCACTGGACGCATGCATCTCTCTATATAAACTAATAGATATTGTGATTTCTGAGAAAGGAGGTTTTATATTTGGCTGAATTATAAAGATTTTTGGTGAAAGAAATCTATCATATATAGTAACAAATATATCTATCACATATGTAGGGAAAGTTAAGTGAAATTAAAATGGTTGAAAACGGCGATGTTATGTATAATAACGTTTTGCGTTGGAAGCGTTCAAGTATTATATCATGCAATTTTTGAAGATTATTGACCCCTGTAACGCGCCGTAACCTTTTTTCTGAACCAAAGTACAGTAAAACGTTACCCAGTGACTTTTTATACCCAAAAGTTACCATGTGGTGTAAAGTACTGGAAAGTCGAAAATAATATTAACAATAACGCGTAATTCAATCCCCGCCCCCATCGTTACGTTTTACAAAAGGACCCCCCCCTCCAAAATTCGTTACGTCATACTTGAACGCTCCCTTATTTAGAAAAAAATACTCAAACCACTTGTTGGTTAGATAAGCTCCTTACATAACATTACATTACGTGACAACCGCTACTTCGACAAGTGTTAACTATTGACATTATTGGTAATGAACATAACGCGTTTTACCATTCGTATAAATGTATTTTTTTTAATTTACATTTATAAATAAACATATACACAAATAATGACAAGGCACTTTGGACGTATAATATCGATACACATTGGAAGTTGGTAACCGTACAACCTACAATTATCCTCGAATAGCTATTGTTTTGTCCTTATCACTCTCGAGTTAATTTGATAATAAATAAACGTGACAGAAAACTCTAGCTTTATAGCATAATAAGACTAGGAAATTAATTAGATCGTTCGTTTAGACACAAAACATTAGAATTGAAGCTAGTGTTGAACATATAAATAGAAACACTATCCTGATTAATCTATTATATAAAATTCTCGTGTCACAATGCTAGTTCCCATACTCCGCCGAAACGGTTCGACCGATTATTATGCATATTCAGTAACTCTGAGAATCAGCTACTATCTATCTTTCAAACCCCTGAAATTGGGGTTTGAATTTTATTCTTATTTTTTAGACATTTTTTTATTACGTGTCATTAATAAATTCATACAACCCGTAATTTTAGTACCTATAGTTATTTTTATTGAACTAAAAAAATATTTCCTAGTAATAATATAAATGGAAAAACAACGTTTGCCGGCTCAGCTAGAATTAATATACCTACTATTCATCTATAAGGAATAAATAGGAAACGTAAATTAATTAGTTTGCGTTTTTTAATTACTGCGTCATCCTAACAATAATTAATAATAATCAGCGATTAATGAGACCATTGTTTATTTATTTTGTGTTAGATAGACAATTTGATAAAAGCAGTGTTGGCATAGTGGCTTCCGCTTGCGACTCTAATCCTGAGGTCGTAGGTTCGATTCCCGGCTGTGCACCAATGGACTTTCTGTCTATGTGAAGGAAAATATCGTGAGGAAACCGGCTTGCCTTAGACTCAACAAGTCGACGGCATATGTCAGGCACAGGAGGCTGATCACCTTCTTGCCTATTAGATTGACAAATGATCATGAAACAGATACAGAAAAAGGTGGTAGCCACTGATTTATTTTTCATATTTCTTTTATAAAATCAATTTAATCCGTCAATATCGATTCAGCACTTGCCAATGGAAAATAATCATCAGAATCGATTAGTCTAATTGATAACTGCGACCTATTCCACTATCAATGAAGATTAAGAATGTGGGGCGTGGCCGAATTAAACAATATCTAGAGTTACGGCCGTGTGTTGAATAAATTATAGGAAATAAAGCGAAAGTAATACCCATAACAAGATTTTTTTAGGTCACACAGGTGACCAAACATGACGGTAAAAATTTTAAATTCTTGAACACTTTTAGACAAGTATGTAGTCCCAACTACCTGAACGCGATAAACTCAAAAACTACCAAACGAATCATTGTACCGTTTTCACTAATAAATAGTTACGTGGAAGGTTTAGGTGTATAATTCAAATAAATTACAGTTCGCAAAAAATATTTCAAAGCGAACGAAGCTCTGGGCTGAAGCTAGTTTATAGAGTCAAAATATGTATGAAAACTAAAACAAATAACTTTAGTAATATAGATAACCATTTTTTTTATTTTTTATATCCGAGGTGGAAATGCATTTGCGCATCCCCTGAACAGGGGTATGTGGGACTCGACCCACGACAAAATCTCTGCTATTCAGAGACTGGGTGAGCAATACCCACTAAAACCACCTCGAGTAGTTCCGATAAAGCCGCGTTACAGAGGCTCCGAATATAGGTAACCAAGTACACTTATGAACGTTAACAGAAAATTGTAAATTGATTCTAAATTTACATTAACTACCAACTGGTAGAACTCGCCAAGCGTTGAGCGAAAGAAGAACTGGCAAGAAAGCTAGTTTCTCTCTCTTTTTAATCGCCAAGTTTTGAGTCATCATACAAATTGTTTGAACTGGAGCTAATCAATTCCAAGGATGAGGATCAATTATTAATTGATTAATTTACGTTTAACGAGTTTTGAATTTATTCAGTGATAATTCTCTAATTTCGCTTGGGAATTTGTTTTAAAAACGAATACAATTTCCATAAAATGAGTGGTTTATCTACTATAGCAGGTCGTACGCTTAAATTCTGTTTCGAGTATTATACTGGTGATATATGGACAGAGAATTCAAACAAACGAATATTATTTGCCAAGGATTGAACATTACCCACAACCAACAATTATTATTGCTTATCTTGTACTTAAATAACAATTTTAAATTACGCATCCGCAAGCCGCAATCTTTTCGTATAATTGCTTATGAATATTAAGAAACCAAGGGCATACATCTATTAGGGTTTTATTACTGTTATATAAAACTACAACTTTATTTTATTTTTGCTTTCAAACATCACATGTTACAAGGAGGACATTCATATACTTATGAATATATTTATAGAAAGGATATACATGTGTAGTCAGATCAAGCACACAAATGCAAATGGATAGTTCATACACTCCGAAAGGATCCCAATCATATTCCAAAGCAGGCGCTTGATTGAAACCTGCAATAAAAGCGGAAGCGTGGCCCAGGCAAACCTGGCGCCGTACACATGAGGCAAAAAGAGTGGGAAAGACTTGAGCGAGGTGAAATACGAGGACCGAGAATCAAGACCGAACGCGATGGGGACTCACTGTGGACGCCCTCTGCCCCATCTAGGGGTTATAGAACATTAAGCCATGTAAGTCATATACACTTGTAAAAATTACAAGTGAACCTAGGAAGCAGCAACCAACAGAACTTCCTTACAATCGAGTAGCCCGTAATATCTCAGCACACAACTCACTAGGAGACTCTTTGTATTGAAGAAGTCGCATGGGTCCGCCAAGCATCCGCGAATAAACACGGTAAATACAATATGTAGGAATAAAGATAATAACAAATAAATACCTTAACACAGCATGGTTTCTAAATCGATCAGCATTATATAGTCCGGTGTTACCTGATATTCATAACTCGAAATACCTTATTATAATTTACTTTATATCTTTTGAGTTTAGCATTATTTCAATAAGGAAACACGGCTGATATATTTGCAAAATTAAAATCTTCGTAACAAATAAACGATTTCCGGCTTTACATGTATCCTTGCACTTTATAACACTTGTATGGAGTATTAAAATTACTCTAAATTCAGGGTAACGGATGCAGAATGCAGTACTGTGGTTATAAGAGCGTGATATGCTTTATAGAGCGCGAAGGGGTCAAACTAGAGGTCAACCAGTGGAAATTTGGGTTTTTCGAGGACACTAAAAAAAGTTCTTAAGACTATAATAGAACCGCGTTTATTAAACCCTATTCAGTGTCTTGACCAAGTTAAAATTTTAAGAAAACCATATAGATTTTAAATGATATTTATATTAAAAACTCTTTATAAAGTTTTTCAAAAACCCTTATTGTATAGACGTGAATGTCATTAGTAAAAATCAATCAACTGTGATCTATTATTCATGGAACATTCATTACGTAATTAATAATTTCATTGTAAATGACATTCTTTTCATTAAACCATTAGTTAGATTGCTTTTACATTAAGTAGATAATTCAACAGAACATGATGAGAATAAATCATAATCTACATATGAAACTAATAATGGAAAAACCAGAAACCATAGACGTATGTTCTATTGTCTACATGTGACAGACGACAATATTCTTGTAGACCTACTTTGAGACCCACGGGGGTCAACAACCGACCTACCTATCACAACTTGAACGATAATTAAGGTTGCTCTACTTTATTTATGCTACTGAGAAGTGACAGACTGCGTTGGAATGACTTAATTTATAAACACGCACAGTAGCTTCTAAGAAGCCGCCAATTTTTGTTGGGCTAACTTACAAACAATGGTTCGCAAGTGAGAATCAAACAAATTATATTTTTACAATCATTTAGATAATTATTTAAAAAACATAATTATCAGAATACTCACGGCCAAGTGCCTGATCGTCGATGTCTATGATGACGAAGCTGCGGTTGCGGCTCCGCGTGTAAAAGAGCTTGAGGTATCAAACTTTTCGAAGGCTTCCTCTTAAATCTATACTCCGATCTCTCCACACTTTTGCACATCCTCAGGGTCGACAGTTCCGACTCCGAACTACACCATAATGATTCCATCGAGAGCATTGTTAACGCAACAAAAATCAAGAAAAAATTCGAGAAAACTGATAGTTAAAACATCGCACGAATTTTTCGAAATTGCTTAATATCAAGGCACGGCAATGCGAATGTTGCAATTTTGCCCTGTTATGGGGAAATCGAAAGTTACGGAATCCGAGCGGCAGTAAACCAAGAACACGTCTTAACGCGTCTGGCGTGACTAACCAACTGACGACTGATAGCAAATTTCAACTATAGCCCGTGATATTAACACGATATAAGTGCGTGTGCAAAATTACAATGTTTTATGTTTATAAGAGCCATTGAATATGCAAAAGTATAACAATGTCAATTTTACTTGAGAACATTCCTCTCATTAAAAGAAACAGGTATAAAGACATTTGCTTGAACCAATTGTCGCTGTAAATTGCACTTCAATAACTGTAAAGTGTTTTCTGTCATACATGTAAATGAAGACAATATCTCAACCATTATCACAATCTAAAAATGTATATGCATACAGAACTTTCTTAAATGCATTTGTATTTCAGCTAACTCGAGTAGAAAGTGTGACCATCATGCATATCAGACCAATCACTGAAAACTCTTATTATTTCAGTACCAGCAATTAAGTGAAAGTAAGCAACATGTTGAAACTACTGTTGATTACATAAACAAACCAATCTTAATTAAAAATTTGTTAAAGAAAATAATTTTAGAACATATTTTGTATAATATAACAATATAAATTGATTTTATCTACATTGCAAAATATATATTAATTCATAAAATAAAGCTTAGAATTATCCACTCAATAAATTAAATTATTTTTGGAAACAATGTGTAAATTGTTTTCAATACTTAAGATGGTTTAAAAACAAGAATAAAGATTTTTCTTACTTCTCTCATATTAACGACATAAGGATAGTAGTAAACTGTTTTTATTGATACAAATGTTAAGGTAAGGTACTATATTAAAATGTTCATATTGTCATCTATTTACCCAAGCAGACCTAGAAATATAACCCCAGGTACATAGAATCTAAAATAAACATATAGGTATATTTATTTATAATGAATGAAACATTTAAGAAAAGAAAATGAAATAACTTACTCAATAATATTGGTTTGTTTACTCATCTAGGTTATGATTACACGGTAATTAAAATCTAGATCCAGATTAATAACAATATAAAATATTTGCATTACCTGTCTTCTTCTTCTGCCGACTCTTTACTCGTACAAGGATTTTTACTCTTTTTATCCATCTTCAAACCACACACTACACAATAAGCAATGAATTAGAACCATAATTATTGATATTGAATTCTAGTTCTCATGTCGTACGTAATTTATCAACGTTTATTTAGATTAATAAAGGAATAATAGTTTAACAAACTAAAATACTGCAATATTTTTTTTACATACAAAACTTTTCAAAAAAAATTCGTAATCAAAATATTTCAAAATAAAATTTATAGGACGTCATTAGACAATTTTCAATTTCACTACTGTCAGATGTCAGAACGCCAATCGACATATAAGTCTACCGACTATACACTTGTTTGGCCTGGTACACAGAGCACTAATATTTAATATTTCTGTGGTGTATGTGCGTCAAGAGTCAAGACTCACGTCGATGATGTAATGAAGAAAGGAGAAAAATCTTTTTTTAGACCTGCCAGGAATCTTATTCATGTTTATACTTTATACATGTAATTCATCTTTAGAAGAATGTCGTCAATATCACGGACTTTTAAAATAATCAATAAGAAGACTTAACTGAATTTCTCAGATGTGGCGAAAACAGAACTTGTTTATTCTTAACTCTAGCAGGGATATTCAAAATTCGGTATCTTCGATTTTCAATACATTAAAATTAAGTGTGACTCTCTTTTGAAACCCTTGCATTGAATATCGTTTTTCCGTCATGCATTTTGCTTTTAACTTTTTTATAGGCGTTACGAAATGTCATCGGTGATTTGCTAAAGATCCAAGTACTTACGGAGTTATACACAGTATACTTAATTTTATATAAATGAAAACTATAAGTATTCAAAACTTTCTAATAAAAAATGTGAGGGATAATAATTCTAAAACATATAATTATAATGTTTAAAACGATTCCATATTCATATAAATATCTTATTCGTATTTCTATTCGTTATAGTGTAACTTACCGGAATGTATTCAGCTTGTCAGCGATATTATTGAGAGGATTTTTACGCAGAGGTCCAGGTGATCCACCAGGCGAGCTATCCCGGGACTCTGCCGCAAGGGCCCTTGCAACCATCAAGTCTTGTTCGTTTAACATTCTGTAAAAACCATCGAAACGTACATTTTACAATATTTGTTTACATTTTAAGAGAAATGGTTAAGCATAAGACATACAACTCTAAGCTTTAGATAATCTGTGTGTCCACTCAAGGCTACAGCGCAATATAATCATGTTTAAATGTATATAATTTTGATATTTAATATTTCATAAACGTTTTACATTCAAGTTAATATTAAGATAGTTTCAACGATGACATTGAAACCTTACCAAGCTTATCATTTCATGTTTAAAACCACGTAGGTACACATATACATACTTTATATAAATTATTTAAGATTATTTCTTTATTAAAATTCATAACTTGATTTTCTACCTTCGATTTGTGTACATTTACTATTTAATAAAAATACAATTTACTATTTATTCATCTATGTGTGGTGTTCCATAATTAAGTATGGGACGGGGACATTTATAGGTTACTTTTTATTGACTATTAGACTAGTAAATTAGCCTTCTACCTTTTCAACAAACGATTTATATTTCGTCGAGAGTCTGTACGATTAATAGATGTAATATAAATCTTTTTATATACTCTGCGGTTTTCAAACCGAAACATAGACTATCATTTAAAAACCGAAGGTGTCGTGAGGTGCTGAATCTACGAATCCTTTCATTCAGAATACTGTATAAACTCATTTTTAATATAAATTAAACAATAGGTCCTCAACCAAACACGTGTTTAAGCTTCTTAAGTGTTTAAATATGTAAATGTTTATCTTAAACATACGCAAGTATGACCAAACACGTCATATTTTTGCTAACCATAATTTAACATGAAGACTTTAAAGATTTACTACTAATCAAGAGCTATATTGACACTTGCTTGTATGATAAATGAAAATATCGCGACTGAACCTACCTTGGACCGAAAAGTATAGAAGGTTGATCATTTTCAGGCGAAATTAAAAAAAAACACGCAACAGATACAAAATGCTGAGGCTGAGGAAGTTTTTTATATAATATGTGCTGTTCTTATCTTGTTTGATGATACTATCTTTAGGTAAAATGTTAATTTTAAGTATAAAATCTGTGTGTATAATGTATATTTAGGGTCCTTTGTAGGTTTTTAAGGTAAGATTTAATGCCTGGATTTAGGGCTCAGTATGACTTCCTATTTATTTATTATTTCCGAACCAATTCGACTAAGGGCCCTTCAAGAAAAGACCGTACCAATTCCTAAAAGGTCGGCAACGCACTAGCGAGAGCTCTGGCATTGAGCGTCGATGGCGGTATCACTTAACATCAGGAGAGCATCCTGCCCGTTTGTCCGCTATTATATATAGAAAAAAAATAAGGATTAACATACTTTTAAGACTCGACTTTGAAAATTATTAGTCATTTCTTAAAATAATTCTAAAAATTCATAATCGGTACCAAATTCTAGTATTACTCTTTTTGTCGCTTATAATATCACAACGCGCGCAAACACTTGGCAAAGATGGGCTTTAAATATTTAATATTCTCTATATTAAATAGCAAGTAACATATCGGTAAAAGTGGTTTGGTTAGCGATGAAGAAATGTTCGTGCTCTCCGAAGGTTAACTAGAGAATTGAGAGCACTGATTCAATAAATCATAGAATAATTATTATTACATAAGATCGAATAAGACATTGAATATACTTAACTAGAACAAAGTATGACAAAGGCGCGGATAACAGGAAAATTGTTTGGATTAAAAGCAATTAATTTCGTTAGTTTTTACAATTTTATGAGCTGAATCAGGACTAATAAAATTACGTGTTTGTGAAACATGTTTTTTGATTGTAAATTCAAGTAATTGGTAATATTTATTCTGTTTATACGTGTTAGTAATATGTGATATTTTATAAAATCCGTGTTACTTGGATACTATCAATTCCAGAGGACTCGTGAGTGCGATGCCAGCCTTTTAATAATACGAAGAAAGTATATAATATGTAGAAACAAATTGTCTATCTTTACTTTAACTACTTTATGAATAAAACGATCATTTAATGACGCGACGCGACGGCTAAATCCTTTTTTGTTACCATAAACAAGGTAAAAAGATTTTAAAATGAATATAAGTATGACAAAATGGACACTGTCCAATGTCGGATGGATATCTATAAACAGTTTAAAATATTGTTTTATGACTTACAAGTTTTATGTTTCCATAGAACCGTTTATAGTACTTGCTTCGTAATTTTTTAAGATAATAATAATTGAACTATCAAAAGAGCGGCCGCAGACCAGGCGGAAGATAATAAACGGCTCAAATATAAAAGCCTTTCCTCCAACATCCATTTTGTTCCCTTTGGAGTAGAGACTCTTGGGCCGTGGGATTCAAACAGGCGCTAATAAAAGATTTAAGTTGGCAACTGGTAGATAGTACCGGTGACCCCAGAGCTGGTGCTTTCCTCGCTCAACGAATAAGTATCGCAATACAGCGAAGAAATGCTGGCAGCGTTAAAGGTACATAACATGGACCAAACTGTTTCAATTTGTTTTAATTGTCTTTTTATTAATTTTTAAAAGCCCAGAATTAGATCGTCAATCAAACTTTTTTTTTATTGATTTGTATAAAGTTTTACATATTTGACGGTGCTCGAGATAGACTTAGAATACCAATTAGAATAAGGACCGAAATACGAAAACGACCACTTGTTGGCGGTACACCTCTCATACTTTTTTACGAATGAAACACATAACACATTAGTTTATTACAATACGAATTCCTTGATTGTTCATATAACTATAAAAAAAACTAAAAAAATGACAATACCACACCAAATATATGTCCGAAAATTTAGGTTTTTTTTCCAATAACATTTTTATATCCACCTTACCTGCTTGATTATACCACAAACACGTCACATACTACAATTTAAAAATAAAACACGTTTTAGAAATTTGTATATAAAACACGTATTGAAAAACGTGTGCGCATGAGAGCGATTTGTATTACAATGGCCATACGTTTATTTTTGCTAGGGGTCGGTTAGGTACAGCATCTGTCAATGAAGTAAGTCACGGCCATTGAGCCTCTCACCTCATTCAAAGCTAATAACCATTACTTAAGTGTATTTTTAAAGTATTTATCTAAATGCTGGCTATCTACCTGATATTAGGATGTTTTTTTATTTCTTTTATTATATAATCACGCCTTTTCATCATCAGACGTCAAGGCAGATTAGAATATACCATCCGTATCACCTCGATGTCCGTCGTTACACAACTGAGCGTTTCTTAAGGTTTTGCCGCGCACCGACACTATGTGGAATCAGCTGCCCACTGAAGTCATTCCGAACCAATTAGTCTTAGGGTCCCTCAAGAAAAGTGCGTACCAATTCTGAAAAGGCTGGCAACGCACTGGCGAGCCTTCTGACAATGTGTCACGCCGGCGTTATCACTTAACATCAGGTGATCTTCCTGCCTATTTGCACCGTTACATAAAAAAAGCCAGAAACCAAAGAACGGACCGTATCTCCCTCCTTCTGGTTTCTTCTATCTATGTTTGCCTTACTCAATTTGTATGATTGTTTGATATTTTAAAAGAGTAGCGAGAGCTTTTTCTCTCGGCCAACACCCTCTGTCTTCTTTGCCGATGAGTAGGGATGTCTACCGATTCAAATTTAATGACGTGGAATAAGTGATACCTGTATCTTATATTCCATAATAAACATACATACTCACGTATCTCCACTTGCTACGGGCTTGTACCCTTTTGGACTTGGTCCAGGTACAAGGCCATCCCGACTTCACCATCCAGTTGCTTTGTATATCCTACTTGTTAACCGCTATTCGGTAGGATTGTGATTACCTTAATTCCACCATTTTGTTTTGTTCGCTACAACACATGATTAACAACTATCTCTAAGCTATTTGATCAAACTCGCGCGTCACACTTATGAGGATTGCAAAGAAATTTGTATTTACTTGAGAGTCAAACCCAACCAGCGTTAAAACAATTGAAGCAGAGAATCATTAGTATGTAAGAAAGTTTAAGACTAACACGAGACGTAGAACTCTTGCAAAGACGTACCTACAAGATATGTCCTAAGCTAGGACTCCTATTACGATTGTTTATCAGAATGCCAAATCATAAAATGACTGCTTCACGACTGATTTGAGAGCGACCGCCTATGCGAAAACCGCTGTGTGAGTTCGAAAAATTAGTTACAGAATAGCAGGGCTGCTCTTAATAAACCAACGGCAAACAAATGATGACAGCTGTGTAGCTGTCGTTCCTCACTAGATATACGCTGCAATAGAAACTCCATGAGTAATATTCTGACTCAAGACTTAATTAGATAAAAAACACATTGAATTTTAACACGCGATCTTCATACTTCGTAATCCTTGAAGTTTATGAAATATAAATTTAACGCCATCTTCTGCTTAAAAATCTTAAAAAAATAAACAAATATGTTAATGTAAAGGCTGACCAAATATAACCAAGAACATTTAATGTATGTATTAGTTTGTAAAATGTATTAATATTGAAATATTAAAAACCATACAGAGAACATAATTCTGTATCCATACATTGCATTTTCTTTTGCACCTAATCAAATTTTGTGTGTAATTAATTACCTTGACACTATCTTTTCTCATTTATCTTGATTTTGTAGTAAGGAATTATTTTTTAATCTTTTTAAACGCGACAAGATAAATTTAGATGATAAGTTTAATTATGTTTACTTTTTAAAAATTGTTAAATTTAGCTCTAGATAAAAGCTAATCAATAGTACTGTTTCAAACACTTGAAAATACATTAAAACTCTATTTAAATTTTTACGATGAAGATTTTTAACATGTTTTTATTATATTTTATTTATATTATCTAGTCAATTGACTAGTGATGACAATCCCAGCCGAGAGATCAGTAGACGCATCATGATGGCAAAACGCTGCTACTTTGGCCTTCGCAGATATTTCCAATCGCGACTTCTCAGGAAGTATACTAAGCTTGTTCTGAACAAAACTCTGCTGCGACCAATGCTCACTTATTGTTCTGAAACCTGGCCCCTTAGCAAGAAAGACGAGATCTCTCTCCTTATTTTCGAGCGGAAGATTCTTCGAAGAATCTTTGGTCCTGTTTACGACGACGGTGTTTGGCGTATCCGCTACAATAAAGAACTTTATAACATCCTAGACGACGCCAACATCGGCCAATTCATAAAGTGCAACAGGCTCAAGTGGCTGGGACATGTGCACCGAATGGCGAACGACAGAATCCCTAGGTCCTCACAACCCGGTGCTAAGAAAAAACCCTGTAGACCGAGATTGCGTTGGTGGGATGGAGTTGTCAAGGACCTCGAAACAATAGGGGTTCGCAATAGGACGCGGGAAGCACTAGATAGATTGAGATGGCGAAGTGTAATTGAGGAGCCTAAGGCCCACAAGGGGCTGTATAACCATTGATGATAATGATTTATATTATCACGCCTTTTTCTCGTAGGAAAAAAAAGATCTCCCCTCTTTCGGCCATGCCTTCTCGATTTATCGACTTTCATAACATTCACCATGCATGTTTGACATGCACGTCGCGGATCACTTCTGGTCACCAATGGACTTTTATTACTATGCACAATAGTTGCTCGTACTGTACGGCTGAGGAAACCCGCAGACACTAAAGTCGACCTCATGTGTCGGGCACAGAATGATCAACCACTTACCTATTGAGGAAAATTTGACCACGACACAGATATAGAAATCGGAGCTCAAGACTAAGGATTGTAGCGCTACTGGTTTTATTATATTATCTTTATTCCCATACCACCAGCGCTGTGGAACATTCTGCTCCTCAGCATAATGCTGAGCCAGGGCCAATTACAGCCACAGCAAACACGCATTACACACTTGAAACGAACCGAATGGGAAAAAGGTTTTTTTTTTGATATCTCATCATATTTTTTTCTTTGATTATTGTTATTTTGTGTGTGTGTTTTTTGTTAGTAATAAATGTTATATCTACGACTTCTTCGATACAAAACGTCCCCTCGTGAGTTGTGTGCTGCGATAATGCGGGCTACTCGATTGTGAGGAATTTGCATAGATCTGGTTAGCTCTGCTCTTTTATAAGTTCTCGTGTCATTTTCACACGTGTATATCCTTTCTATAATATATATTCATAAGTATCTAATTGTTCATTTTAACATGTGTGATGTTAGAGGGTTTAAATCGCTCACCACCACTATGTGGTACCAGTTGCCCACTGGAGCGTATCAATTTTTAAAAGGCCGGCAACGCCCTCGCGAACTCTCTGGCATTGAGTGTCCATGGGCGGCGGTATCACTTAACACCAGGTGGTCCTCCTGCCCGTTTTCCCCCTGTTCTATAAATAAATTAAAGAAATTCAAAATTAAACCACTTATTAATACCATATTCTTTATTGTAAGAGTCTAAGTACAATAGGTTGTAATTGTCATGTGATAGGAATTATTTAAAAATACTCCATTACATCCAAAGTAAACTTAATATTAAAAACATCGTCCTAACATAAAAATTGCTGAAAGCCGGCAGTTCGGGCAAATGCAAGATGTCCATAATCTTAGAAAATACCACTAGTACGTACTCAGATCCACTTATCTTTTAATGCGGGTATAACTCAAGAGAGACTACCCTCTTTTTTTATTTTTTTAAAGACGTTACATACAAGTCTTCAGTCGAATAGTCTACTCGAAATAAAAATGTTACTAAAGTAAATATAAAACTAATTTTAACTGGATAACATGCGTCATATTAAATACTTGACTACTAGCAAGTGTGATAACAAAATCCTTAATTTTACGGTGTACCTACGTTTTCTAACAATTAACTTTCGATTGCTAGACTACAGAATTACTTCAAACATACGTAAAACAAAAATAATGCTAAATAATTCTAAGAAAGGGACACAAAATATTAACCGTCAGTCTTCACTTTCACATTGTGCGACCACTGCGACATTACGCGTTAATCACTGTGAAAAGTCACTACAAAATCACTGTGAAATAACGCGTCTAAATCACTGCTATTCGGGGTTTTTCACAACCGCGAACTAATGGGCCATATTTGAGGCCTGATGAGGCATACTAAATAGGCCTTTAATGTTGAGACAGCGTCACTCGCACGGCTAATCCGCGCCGAGTGAAGCCTAAAGTTGTGCTTCTGTCGGATTCTGCCAGAGGTTTGATGGTAGCGTGTCATAGTGGGATGGAACCGTCAACAAGGCATCCGCAGTTGTTCTGCTTATCGAACAATTCTGTAATTAAACAAAGAACAATTAGGTAATATAATAATACTTTAACATTTATATAGGAGAATGTAGTGCGTGCTGGGAGCGCCATGCCTACTGCTGATAGAGACAAATCTTTGTTTTTCATTTTATTTTAATTAACTTTTAATTACTTAAATGTGAAACATGATGTAATGGTTGCAGCTCCTTACAAACATTAAGTAACACAAAAGATTGGCGGAGAGTTTTTTGCCAGTTCCATTCGTCCGTTCTACGCCCTTGATTTGAGAACTGGCAGTAAATGTAATATTAGAAGCATTAAGAATTTATTATGATTTTTTTATTGACGTTCATAGGTCTTACCTAAATGAATAAATGATTTTTTAATAGAAACTTAAAATTACCAGAAATAAGGTAATAGTGTTTTAAATATGTACAGTTATTTCTTTATATATATTATGATTTATATACGATAAGGTCTAATTGCGAATTTGGAAGTGCTCTTAAAACATAATGATGTTAAAACGACGTTATCATTGCAATAAAAGTTTTAAAATAAAAAAACGTTAATTTATGACAACGATTAACTTGTTAATCACCTTAATATAAATTTATGTACACTTATCATACTGTTTTAAAGATAATATAAAGCTTAAGATAAAAGAAACTGTCTACTTATGCACAGATTAAATTACAGTACAATATATAACCACGATATTCCATTGATTTACAGTTAAGATAATAATTTATCTGTCAACATCTAAGTCGCCTCTTATTATTTTATCACTATTATTGTACAACATACAACTTACGAGTGACTCATTATAGCACATATGTAAACACAAATTGTTAAGACATGTGTTTAATAATGGTCACATTTTTTAAATACAGTGATTAATAAAATATATACCTGTTATAATTACTTGTGAGACCATTTAAAACTCATAAATATATAGCAATAATAAAACATAGATAGTGCTATTTTCATTTAAAATTAAATAAATAATAAATCAGAGGCGCTACTGTTTAGGTCTGGGCCTCAGATTTCTGTATCTGTTTTATGATCATTTGTCAATCTAATAGGCAAGTAGGTGATCGGCCTCCTATGTCTGACACACGCCGTCTACTTAGGTAGCCAAGCCGGTTTCCTCACGATGTTTTCATTCACTGCGAATTTTTAAATTAAATTGCGCACATATAAAGAAATTCCATTGGTGCACAGCAGGGGATTGAGCTTACGACATCAGCAATGAGGGCACGCTGAAGCGTTATTTTCATTAACGCCTGCTATTTAGCAGACTGTGATTTATCACAGTTGTGAAATTCTGATTTGTTAGATACATATGACTCTTTTGATATATTACCTTGGGTTGTTGGCGGTGTGTATCCACGCACTCTACGGGCAGCTTGATCATTTCAAACTTGTATTTATACCCATACGATGTCAGCTTAATAATTGTATGCAGCGGTACAGTCATATACGGCAGCTCATCTGTAAAACAATAGCCGTTATTATAATACTCTTTTGTATAAAAACTTAGTTTAAAACTCTACCAACCGTTGTATTTTAGTATAATAACATTCCTTAAGACGGTTAAACGACAATCTATATACATCTTTAGTTTACGTGAATACTAAACTTTAACACGTAAACACGTATTTATGACATCAGATGACGCTATAAAGCGCTAGAAACGTCGAGGTCGTACATATTTAAATAATAATCAATTTTGAAGCAGTTTGATTTTTATTTATATTACATTGATAGAATAGCAGCAGTACTGCGATTAGTACGTGGAGCAACTACGATTTATTTAATAAAAATATAAAAAGTGATCCTTATAAAATTAATTAAAACTTAACCAAGACAGCCCCTGCCCAAGAGATATTATGTTCTATGGATGAATGTGAAGTCTCCAATACGCATTGGGCTAGCGTGGGGACTACAGACCATTCCCTCTCGCCTAGAGGTGGACTATGGCCATTAGTGGGACATATACAACGTATAACGCCACTGCCTCTGGAAACGTGAGTGTCTATGGGTGGTATTACTTAACATCAGGTGATCCTCCTGTCCTTTTGCGTATGTTATATAAAAAAACATGAATCATCCAACAGGTATGTAATTATTAAAAAAAGCCCCTAAAAAGTAACCCATGTACGCCACAATACATATTATAATGGCCTAGAATAAACAATAACGTTCTAGAATCACGATCTAAGAATAAACAATGTAGGTCGTGATATATCACCGATGATTGATTGTTAAACTAATCGTCGCTTCCGTGAAATGAGGAAACCGTTTATGCTTACGAAATCGAAGTGTAAAGAATTATATTTTGAAATTATTATAGTAATACTAGCTGACCCGGCAAACGATTGTTTTGCCATGTATATTTCTAGGAAACATTTTTTTAGTTAAATAAAAATACAATAATAAAAAATTGGGGTTGATTGTAGAGGGGTGAAAATGAGGGGTTGTATGTATTTTTGTATGCTGTATCATAAAAAATAAAAACAAAAAAATAAAAATATTTTTTTTGAGGTGGACACCCCTTATCACTTTGAATTGAATTTTATATATTAGATATAATTATTTATAGTTACTTCCCTCACACTTTGAAATCGATATCTCTTCTTGTATGCTATGTCTATAAGTGCTTGTCTCATTAAAAATAGTATTTTATTTTTAATAGTTTGTGTTGGCAAGCTTTTATAAATAAATTAATCATTATTTTATATTTATATTGGACCATTACAAATTCAAAATTTTGTACAAATTAGGAATTGTCAGAATCCAATTCAAATGCGACAGTTGCCAAGTGAAGATGAAAGAAAATGTTTAAAAATTTTCTTGGAAAAATTGACTTCCTGATTTAATTCGCACGTTGTATTCCATTTTCGAAATGGACTTTAGTTTTATACAACCTATATACGCTGATACCAAACATTTTTTTGTTTCATATTAAAATAGGCTGTGTTTTTTTGGTACAGTACTAAGACTGCATGTTTGTGATATTTTTAGATTTTTTTACCACAATTTTTATTTAGTTTGAGGTTCAAGTACAACTAAATAAAAACTATTTTTAATAATGACAAGTGGACCCGGCGAACTTCGTTCCGCCATTCTAATAATATCGTGTTAACTTTAGTTAAACTTAATTTAGGATGTCATTAAGGTAATAACATTCATAGAATTTTTTTGCAAATACAGAAATGTTTTACTGCTTGCCATTGCGAAAAAAGAATAGCAGTTTTACACATTAGGCCTCTTCCCTCTAGCGCCGATATTTCTCGTTATTTATATGCGTAATTTTGTCAACTTACTTGCGTAATGAATTTATTTATTTTTTTTCGATAACTTATCCGATATTTTATTACTTATTCTGCGATTCGGAGCGGAGAAGAATCCACAAAAAAAGAGATAACTAACATCGGTCCAGCCGATCTTGAGTTATAAGTGGTGTAACTAACACGACTTTGTTTTATATATTTAAGATTTATAAACATGTAACTACATACTTGCAAGAAGTTCGCATATTCTGCCACACATAATGGCGTGCAAATTTGTCTCAAAAGGAATTATACAAAATACATAGAAGTTTCATACATTATGAGTCATATCATTATAATTAAATCTTATATTATTTGTAGTGATAAAATCATCATTAAAATAAATTATTACGTTATCAAATTAATGTTATTTATAATGGTTCACGCAAATAATCAATAATAGAACAATATATATATTTTTTACGAATTCTACTTAGAGACGTACCTTCTAGAAAAATGTCGTATGATTCACAGTACAAACTGATTTGATAAGATAAAAATATTTACCTATTTATCATAAATGTCGTGTGTATTTTTGAAAGATAAATACAATTAATATAAACATATAAATAACTTTATAATACGGGATACAGACCATAAGCTAAGACATAGCATAACAGATGACCATAACTTACCAAGCTTAGCATCCAGGAAGTATCCCAGCATACATCGCAACACCGCCTGATGCCCCACCACCACCACGTGATCTTCATCCTCTAGAGCAGAGAGAACTGGCCTCAGTCGAGTCATAATGTCAATATAGGACTCCCCCCACGGGTATCTGTACCGCAATTTGTCCTGATCACGCCAGGCGAACTCTTGTGGGAATCGTTCTTGCATCTCTTCATATGTTAGACCCTCACAAATGCCCTGTGAAAGATAATAATAATAATAAATAAATAAAGCCTTTATTGTCTTACCGTTGCTGTAACAAAAATAACAAATAATTGGTCAGAAAAAAAATTGAAAACTCTTTTTTTAGCAACTAAATTTGATATAAATAAAAAAATGATGTATGTACTTTTTTCTCAAAAATTTTATCTTTCGCCTTATTCAACGTTTGTAGAAACAACTACACTAACAATAGAAGAAAAAAATCTGATTATTTTTCCTAACGCACCCAAAGAAGTATAACATCAAAACTAACAAAATGTTAACTATAGCTAACTTCAGGGTGTCGGTTTTTTGGATGCGCGCGCATTGTAAAAATTTAGTACCATCAATTTTGCCCAATGCACCAAAAGAAGTCTAAATTCAAAAATATGTAAACTATGTAGATTTATGGATCAGGTTGAAATAAAGACAAGCACAAAAGCTGGCGCGGCCACAGAGCAGGCGGAAAGTAATCGGGTAAATAATAAAAGAGTCTTTCCTCCAACTTTGAATTTGTTCCCGTTGAAGCAGACTCTTGGGCCGTGGGGTTCAATGCACAGGCGTTAATTAAGAGAAGACCACTAAAGCTGGTACTTTCCTCACTCAACGAAGTATCGCAATACAGAATGGAAATGCATTTAAGGTAAACAGCCGGGACCAAACTTTTTAAACTTATATTAGTTTTCTATTTCTCCATTTAATTATTATTACTATGTAGGTTAAGAATATCGTAAATACTCTATATTTCTGTTATTAAACAATGATTACAGTTATCTAAAACAATTATTAACTCGATATCCTTTTCTTAATTTCTAAATCTTGTAACATTGCCAATTACTTTGCTCAATTTTATATCTCGTGCGGAGCGATGATTTCATTCAAATTTATTTTGAGAAAAATCCTAATAATATACAATAGTAATCTTTGCAATTGTTGCAATTCATTTTACTACCACAAAATACGTATGTGTTATAAATACACAACTAATAACTAAAACCGTTTGGTTGAAATCTTCTTGGGTCGAATTAACAATAAAATATTTCGTCTTTATTATATAAATATAGATGAATATTAATGTTACGTCAATAAATACAACAAAATTTACTACTACTTCCCAAATCAAGAACTGGTAAGAAACTCTCCGGTACTCTTTTGAATTGCCATATTTTATACAAGGATATTGCTAACTGTAAATTACGCCATACAGGTAAAACCCCTGGGCATTACTAGTATAACATAATTGCTTTATCTGTATTAAACTACATATTGTTTGAAGTGCACTCAAAGATAAGTTGAGCAAATATTTTAGCTCAAGCTGTCTAGGCTTAATTACTGTCTGATCGGAATCCCGTAACTCATATAGGCGAATGCTACACGCTCGATATTTATCGTGATATTTATCTTGTATTTTTTTAGTATACTACACACTCGATACGAATCGCGTCAGTACGACGGTAAATTTCATTGAGTACACTCGTACGTTTCGTGTTACAATATGAGTAACAATATAAAGAAAGCTTGCGTTGCCATTATTATTATTATTATTATCAGTATATGCTGATATATATCAATATCCAAGACTTTGAATTGTAAACATTTTCCGCTGCAGCACCAGATCGTTTCAAATCTGTTATTTTTTAAATTATTTTCTGTAGTTTGCCTAGTTTGCATTTGAGGTGTCCCATATGGCCGATTTACACGTATTAAGTTGACAAAAAATTTACTAAATATTAACTTAATTTTAAGTAACTTAACCCGTGTAAACAGTGAATTTAGTAAGAAGTTGCAAGTTAAAATTTAGTTGCAACTAAACAAGGTAGAATAGAATTTTGTCTATTTTTCGGTTAAGTTGGTGGGCGTGGCTAATCACTTGACACGTTTGGACAGGCAAAATTTAGTTAAATTTAAGTGAAAAGCATAAGCTGGCGGAGTCATTGCAAAGCTATGCTTTTGCTTTCGGCGCTGGAAGCTCAAAAACATATCCAAAACTATTTGTCCGATATGCGTATACAACAATTAATGAACAGTAGTAGAACCCCTTCGCCAATTAATAATAGTAGCCGTTTTACTCCGTCGCCTTCTTCAAATACGTATTACGTTGAGTCCCCAGAACCTTCACAATCATGTATTGGAGCATACAATACAGTAGATCCCCAATCAGGAAGAGAAAATCCTATAATATTTTGTTCTGTGGTCGTCCATCTTGAGCGAATAAATGAGTTTAACTAATTATTTAGTATTTTTACGTGTAAACGGTTACTTAAAATTAAGTCACTTGAAATTTAGTTAAAATTTAGTTAAGACTTGGCAACTTAATACGTGTAAATCAGCCTATACTTATAGGTAATGTTTCTAATACAAGTATGAATTCTCTATATTATTCCGCCTCCATATATGCGCGTCCTCTTCCATCGCTGGCAGAATAAATACTGACGCGATAAATATCGACCAGACACTAGACGCTCGATATTTATCGACGATAATTGATACGGATCGTGGATTTTTTGATTTCTAGAAATCCAGCGATCCGTATCACGATACGTGATACGCCTATACTACACATCGTGATTCTGGATCACGATCCAAATATCACGATAAATATCGAGCGTGTAGCATTCGCCATACACTTATTACAAAAAAACTAATATAAAATATATTTGAACAAAGATTCATCAATAAATCAGTGGCGCTACAACTTTTTCTGGGGCTGGTCCTCAGATTTCTGATAATTTGTCAATCTAATCGACAAGTAGGTGATCAGCCTTCTGTGCCTGACACACGCCGTCGACTTTTTGGGTCAAAGGCAAGCCGGTTTCCTCACGATGTTTTCCTTCACCGATTGAGCGAATGTTAATTGCGCACATAGAAAGATAGTAGTACAAAGGTGCACAGTCGGGGATTGAACCTACGACCTCAGGGATGAGGGTCGCACGCTAAAGCCACTAGGTCAAAACTGCTCTATGGAAAAAGATATATAATAATATACCAGTTTTAATTCAAATAATTTAATATATTTTTCAGTATCTCCAAACCATAACAAGCTAAAACTTTCAGATAACATGTAATGGTATATTTCCACGATATTTTTAATTATCATAATGCGATTATAAAAACAAATGTAATACCCGTCATGTCATAAATCATATGATTCTTTCGTCAGAATTTTTATCACGATGCAAATCCATTATGAATGCAACGAAATTTAATTATTAAAACTACTTTAACATAACTCAGTGTAAAGGGAGTGTATATTATCTTAATATATATAAATTACGCGTCACGTTGTTTGTCCGCTATAGACTCCTAAACTACCGAACCGATATCAATAAAATTTGCACACCGTGTGTAGTTTGATCCAACTTAAAAGATAGCTTACATCTTATTTTATACCCGCAATATTATTTTATTGCAAAATATTTGTTTATTATTTGATAGTCACAATTCTAACAGATGGCGCTGTGTTAAAAGTACCAACGTTTCACATAAGCTACAATTTAATGGGATAACCAGCAAAAAAGCATGGTGGTCTCCATGACTGGTGTTCTCCTACCGTTTCCCTTGAATAGTTTACTACTATGAAATATAACAAAAACCTTAGCCACAGCAACGCTTGGCTGGTCTGCTATTTGATTTATATAGATAAATCCAGGGGCTACAATGCTTTAGAACTAGCCGTCAGATTTGTTTAATTTTTTGTTACAGGCAAACATGTGCTGTGTGGGCCTGGGACCAGGGTATCCGGATGCTCCGTTACCTTGGTAAAAAAATATGCGCTGGTTCGTCTAACGTGTGTCAAATATAACAGAAAACTATATAATGGCAAAGTTTTTATATCAATATATAATTCTACTGTACGTGTGTATGTCACCGAACTCATTTTAAACGGTTGGACAGATTTTGATGAAATTTTTTGTGTGGAGTCGAGAATGATTTACATTATTAGTTTTTTTTTTGTATGTAAGACGTGTGTACATTGTACAATACGTCTGTCGGATCTGCTAGTTTACTTGTAGAAAGACAATATATATAAAAGAGCCTATTATAAACTACTGTATAGCAAGAGTAAAAAGGTGTTTTCCACGCTCAACGAATACAGCGAGGAAATGCTGCCGGGACCAAACTTTTTGAATTATAATTACTATGTAGGTTTAGAATATTGCTAGTACTCTATATTCACTACGAATTTAAAAAAAACACAATATCACCTTGAAGAAAATCATAACAAAAGAATTTATCTATGCCACGGATCACGATTCTATATGAATAGATAAAGATACATGATTTATATCTGAGATAATGTATTCACAGCTTATTTAAATGAACACTATCTATAAAGAGTAATCCAAAGTACAAATCATAATTCATTGTTGATAGGTCAAAAGAAATCGTAATAACTTATGAATACGCTGTTGGTATAGTAGCGCGTGCGCGTACAATTTACAATTGTTATGGAACAATGGAAAGTGCTTAAAAATTTCAAACCACGATTCATTTTAGTTTTCTTGGGGTTTGACTTGGGTGATATTATATAATCGTTATTATTACCGTCACTTTAATTTAATGTGATGTCAAAAAACGAGCTGTCAAATAAATTTGACATAATAATATGTATATTGTATTGTATATATTGGATGGAAAGAGAATTGTCGTTGTATTTGAGGTCACTGCTGCCCTGCGATTCTGTAACTCACTTCACGAACGATATTGTTTATCAGAATGCCAAATCATGAAATGACTGCTTCACGACTGATTTGAGAGCGACCGCCGATGCGAAAACCGCTGTGTGAGTTCGTGAAGTGAGTTACAGAATCGCAGGGCGGTGCTAAATTACGTTTATTATTACATCATTATAATACGTCAGTTTCCTAATCTTGATATGTACTTACTATGAAATACAAAACTATATAATTTTTGTGAATAAATGAAAGCAAAACAACCTTCCGCGCATATATATATATCTAATCGCTATATATATCATATCGCATATATATATCTAATATGTGAATAAGTAGATTTTTTTATAACTTAATGCGTCAAAATGATCGAATAAGTTTTTTTTTGTAAAGGGGCTAACGGGCTAGCGGCTCATCTGAAATTAAGGGGTTACACTCCCACTGCAACACAGTTCTAGCAAGTTTCTCACCGCATCCAACTCATTCAACGCCCTGACAGCTCTCTTCGGGGCCATAATTTCAGCTGCTGTCTGCATTGTGCGCCTCATTTCCGAAGTCCATACCGCCATTGGTTCATGCCCTGCTATCCTATTGATATATTCAGCCAATCCGTGAGCGTACCGCTCACCACGTGGGGACAGGTTCGCGTCACCACCGATGCGGCCCAGGACGTTGTATTCGCTCTCACCATGCTGTAGAAATTGTTATTATCATTTATCTTCGTCTCTTTCTGTCGTAACACCTTTAAGCTGAGATGAAAAGAAACAGATGAAACAACAGCTAGGTAATTGGAAAAACAGAATAAACCCAAAAGCAAATTTTTAATTACCTTAATTAGTTTTTAAATCTTATAATTAATTAGTGAATTTAATTAAAATTTTATAACTAAAAACATTTAAATTTCAAGGATGTTTGAAACGTTATTGTAAGTCGTTAAATGTGGTTTTTCTGGCCTTCTATATTTATCTATGCTATATGTAACTTAACTCATATTTATAGTATAGTTGTAATTTATTGAAGACCATGTTAAATCAAACAAAAATCGCTACTTTTTTATTAACATATTTTTAGAAATTTATTACTTTACGTAGGTACGTATATAATATATAACTAGCTTCCGCCAACTTCGTTTCGCCCCAATATGATTTTTACTTAGCCTACCTTTTTTGGTATGTAGCTACCAACATATGGAACATTTTAATATGCTACCCTACACTGTTCTCTTTTCCGGAATAAATTTTTCATTTTCCAAATTTTCTCTGTATAAAAACTCTTACAGAGCTCAAGGAATAATTAAAAAAATATTATCTACATTTTATTTATGTTGATAATATCTAATGATTCGATAATCGTATGTATATACTAAAAAATATAATCCTAGCAAATTAAAAACTTCGCTATATAAAACCTACCTATTTATAAACTATCTAAAAGCATAAAATTTTGTATCCATTGCTTGGTAATTTTACGATGCGCCAAATGCATATTATAACATTTACATTAACAATGGTTCTTATACTAAATTAATAATTATGAATTTTATCGTCCCATGACATCACAAAGCATTTACAAAAATATCAAGTTGAATGCAATTGGGATGCATCCAATACAAACAAGTGTGTTTATAATTATTGCAATTATAAATAATTATTATCAAGTAATAAGAAGCCGGATTTCTTGGGAAAACATGTTGACGTCTTGGATAATAGATGTTATCGTAATGTCACTATTATAAATATTTGTCTGTTGGGACAACTATAAATAAATGAAGTAACTTATATGTTACTGGTAAGTTTTCGAAAGACGCAATAGTTTACTCGATAGAATTTGTATACTTACTATACTTTATATTTGTAAAACCAATGTTGTTTGTAAAACCATTTTTTATTTTTCTCTCAAACATCACACAATGAGGACAATCAAATACGTATCGTGCGTATTCGTGACCACCTAGTGACTCTTTAGTTACTATTATGTGGTGTTAGTCGAAAAAAATATTAACAAAAACGCGTAATTTTATCCATTTTTCTTATTTGGAATCGTCACAATTTTGTTCTTCTGATAAATAGAAATATAACTAAACATTCTATATTTTGTGATTCGTAACTTTTAAGCCAACTAACTTTTTCCAAATAAATAACTTGAGTTTTTTTTTGGATTGACTACTTATTATTTGAGCTAAATTAAACCAATGTCCCATTTTGAGTCAAAGATGAAATGGTAACTTTAGGTATATAGCTAATAACGTAGGCTAAGTACAAACATCACATTACGGAGAAACGAAGTTCGCGTGTGCAGCCATTTATAAATAACAATGACCCTTTGCTCTAAATCATTATAATTTCAATTTACGTCTCACGCGAGAACTACTCAATAGATTTACACGGCTGTGCTCCGAGCTGACATTGCCCATGAATAGGAACTACAACTTAGCTTCTAAAAAAGTCTAACTTACCCGGGTAAAATATATGGTCTGTGGAAAAGCTCGCATCCCAGACAAGTATCCGAGTATGCCCGACTCCTTTTGCCCGGCCACCTTGTGCGCAGTGACAATCTCCCCCATATCCTCCACCCTCACAAAACCTATGTTCTCCACCGTGCCATCAATTGGCTCGTACTGTCTCATGTAATGTTCCAATTTCTTCCTCAAGTCATCTACGGCCTCCTCTTCGCTCATTGTCTTGTAATCAGCTGAGTAGTGTAGAATTTCAATGATGTTTCTCTCTAGAAGGTTTTGGTCTTCGCAAACGCATTCGATAAACAGAATTCTGAACCCCATTTCGGAGACGTATTCATTCAATTCTCTGCGTTGGTCGCGAGTAATGTTAGTTCCATCGAATATCTGGAAGGGTTAAGATTAATTTAAAACAACGATATGTATGCTATTTCAATGTAATTCTTAATATCCTACACTAAAATCGCGGTACATACTGAACTCCCCCCTATAACGCGGTAACCCTATAACGCGTTTTTGTGTATCATTTCTGTAGTGTGAAATTTGATTTGTGACCTTTGCATCTGTTTCAATTGAGTTGTTATAAAATAACTTTAATTATTGTGTGATCCTAGTTTTTGAATTAATCAAAAACGGTTTTATATTCTTACAATGCGATTTCTGGGTCTATCGCGTTATACAGATTAACTGTATTTACTAACACGCTTACAATTTACCACATGGCCAAGAAAAGATACAACTAAATATAACAAAAAAGATACAGTATTGCGGAATTTGGCTATTGAGGTAACAAAGTACCGGCGCTGATTCTGAAAGTAAAATAATACCCATGGTACACTTTTTTACGTCTGTTTCGCTGATTATACCTAAGCAGGTCAGTACGTGGCAAACGTGAATATTGCGGAAACAAGGCAAAAATCTTATCTTCATAAATACGTTTTAGAAATCGTATTAAGAAAACAATAACACTCATAAATAAAAACTTAATCGGTATTTTATACATGATAGAGGGGCAAACGTGCCTACGTAGAGGCCATAATAGCTGCTGCAGTCCTTCTGTTTTAAATGGTATGATCGCACTCTTTTAAATAAATTACTCATTCGTCTTTCTCACTCTCTTTGACAAATTGTGATTTCGTAGTGAAAAAAGAGACAGTACTATAGCCAACAGTGTGCACTGATTTACTTTTTATGAATAAGATCCAACGATCACTTACAACTTTACTGTTGTGAGTACAAGAAAATAATAAAAAATACAAAGTTAATTAATGAAACAATAATATCGGAGTTGGACATGTGCAACCATGGTTGTGAGAATAAAAATAAATGAATTAAACGATTCTGAGAAACATTCTCAAATGCATTCTATTTTAAGATCGCTGGCAGATGGCACCTAGCAAACACTTCATGTTCACGACTAATGTCAAAACATTTGCTCTAAATGTTAAACCATACACGATAACAGAATACATTTGGTCACAACGGGAAGAAATACTTATCATTTTATATAAGAGGAAAACGGCGCATCGTGTAATTTTATTAATATACGAAATTGTTTATATTCCTACACTCCGCGCTTAACACATCTTCTGATTGTACGTTATTTGCAGTTAACCCACAAAGCGACTTCTAAACCTAAACAGAACTAATCTCAAAACAATGATAGAGACAATTACGGGCCATTGTCTCCTTATCTTTTTGTCCTAGGCGCGACAGACAGCCCCATGTGCAGAGGCTGTTTCAGCGCAAAGGAATCAGTCACCCATGCAAGGCTGAACAACGTGCAGAAATCCTCGAAGCAGTGAGGTCGCTGTGAAGCCTACAGACTACTAGAAGGATCTAGACTGACTTAGTTAGCCAGGACTTTACGCACAATCTACCATAGTACCTTAGTATGTTTTTAGCGTAAAAAGCGTCTCAAAGCGTCATCAAAAATGTGAAGTTAAAAAGCTACTTACAGCAACACCATTTCCCTCCTTCAACCAAAGAACTGCGTCTTGTACCGCCTCTTGCGCACTCTGGCGGCGTATAGCTGAACCCTGCTGGTTATCCGCCCTGAAGATGTCGTGAGTGCCGTACAGGGCCATGTGACGTCGCCGATATTCACTGCAGTCGAATACTGGAACAAAAATTTTACTTATTGCTTTCCTGTATATTAATGGGTTCACAGGGGCACGTTGCCCGAAGAACGGATGGCCGATGGGGCAAAAACGTCCTGGAAGGGCCGGGAACAGTCTGCGAAGCGTTCTAACGGCCTCCCATTAGGTGGATAGATCTGGTGAGGGTGTAGAGAAGGTGTTAGATGCAAAGCAAACCGCTCATATTGTAAATTTAGGGAAGAGGCCTATGTCCAGCAGTGGACATCAGCTGAAAGGACGAAAGGGTTTACCATTTTGATATATGAACGCATGAGCATCTCTCTATCATATTTATTATATGCTCCCTAAACTTCTTAATTACAAAGGCCCTCGGATTTCGAAAGGAGTTTTTGCGTTCTAGATATCGGACATTTTCGTAATATTATAATTATTTTCTTATATATTTATTCAATTACATACTAATAATGCATATAACCACGTTTTTGTTTTTAAATGTTCTTATACCAGAACAGGCTAAAAATCTGTGTGAAGCAGAAAGTGTATGATTGTTATATCACTTTATACATATGAAATTATAAATATATTCTGCAAACAGCAATGTGTCCTACATTCTAGTGCAAAGCATAATATAAAATATACATAGATACCTGGCTACAAGACAAACCAGGTCAAGGCAGAGTGGTTATCATGGGCATGAATCTAAACTAAATAAATAAGTGTTAATAATTTAGACATTTAAGATAAGTCTGGTGTATGTATGGAGAGCACAAATTTTATAATCTTAATTTATTCTATATAAAAATATCAGAATAAATTATATTTATTCTGATATTTAATAAGCAAATCCTTTACAAAGAGCACTGAACTATCTAAGCGACCGATAAAGTTTATTTTACTTACATATACTGATTCTTAAAAAAATGACTTATTATTTGGAAATAGTTATCTCCATAATAATATAAATGAATAAAATAATTAAAATATAATTGTTTGTGGAACCTTAAAAACGTATTTTTTATTAGTTCTGGGCCTCACATACTGTACATTTCTGTTTCACGATCATTTGTCAATCTAATAGGCAAGCAGGTGATCAGCCCGTGCCTGACACACGCTGTCGACTTTTTGGATCTAAGGCAAGCCTTAAGAATATGTTTTCCTTCACCGTTTGAGCGAATTTTAAATACGCACATAGAAAGAATCATTCCATTGGTGCCCTGTCGGGATCGAACTTACGACCTCAGGAATGAGAGTCGCACGCTGAAACCACTAAGCCAACACTGCTCAATTAAGCTACAATACATTTTTTAAATGCTATGATTCAATGATGACTTATCAAAAATAGGTTTATCGCGAACAATGGTCTATTATTAGAATACATTTATTTCCTGAAGTGCAGTGTTTACAAGTGATAATACATAAACCACGTAACCCATCACGTTTTACCGATATAAAGAAATAAATGTCAGTTGTTTTTATTAAGCGAGCTCATAAAGGAAGTTTTGAATTATGTTTAGTGTAGACATATATGTGTATACTAAACATAATGTGTAACTAATAACTATGAACATTATGGACATACCTATAGAACACACATTATGGTGTTCTCGTCTGTTATGAAGCTACATTTGTACAGAAGATTTATTCATATCCCTTACTTCTGATAAGATGTTTATTTTTTAATTAAAAGATATCATCAAAACTACATTAGGCCTTTATAGGAGCGGCAAATCTACATAGATTTTCGGACATAGAAATCTATTATACAACAATTAGAAAACTTTCCAAAACTACTAAACGATCGTACTGTTGGTATTGTTTTATATTATGGTACCTAACTTAATTCCAGAGTAGAATTAAAAGTCAAATCTGTTACGACATCGAAGGGACTTCTCATATTTGGTCGTAAAAACCGATAATCGTAACAGCCGATGACTTTGTTATTAAGTACCTAATACAATAGAATTCAGCCGGGACCTTTGATTTTGGTCAATATAACCGGTATGTTGTTCTAAACGATGTCGTCGTAAAAGCTTTTGACTGTATAGTGTATATATGTCACCGTAAAATTGTAAAAACCGTTAGATTGTAATCTATCTCGCGATCCCCAGGTAGCCGAGATCCGCCGGAGCCTGGAAGAGTGCCGCAAAAGAGGAACTCATATAAGCCTCTTCTGGGTAAAGGCGCACGTTGGTACGCCAGGGAACGAGAGGGCGGACACGTTAGCAAAAGAAGCGGCGGAAAGACTAAGGTCAAAACCTGAATACGCCGCATACCCCCTGTCATATGTAAAACATCAGATAAGGCAAAAGACTCTAGATGTATGGAATGAACGCTACCTGGGGGGTGAAACAGCTGGAACTACAAAATTATTTATCGCAAATGTTAGAACTGCGTACAAATTAATAAAAGAGAAGCGTTTCACACCCCAGATGGCGCAAATTCTTACAGGGCACGGAGCCTTTGCACATTACCTTCATAGGTTTAAAATTAGGACAAGCCCAGCATGTGACTGCGGCGATGAAGAACAAACAGTAGAACATGTGCTCATACATTGCCCTATTTTCGCATCGTCCAGGCACGACCTGGAGCAACAAATGCAGATGACTGTAGACCGTAACGGCCTACAGGACATGTTAATAAAGCACAGATCGTGCCTGGAACGGTTCTGCGAAAAAATTGTGGAATATATAAAGGCGGCAAATAAAACCCCAAGAACGGGTCTCGCGAGGAATTGCGTCCCGGCTCGCCCATGAATATTGTTAACAAAAATATTACAGATGTAGCCGGGGCGTCTTTCGCGAGACGTATGATGTGCAAAGGTCCCTGGACAAAATGGCAGGGGAGTAGAAAAGTGATATATTATAAAAAAAAAAATAAAAAAAAAAAATCTATCTCGCGAGATTGTAAACTGTCGAAAGATTGTCAACTCAACATACTGCTTGCAATTTAACGTATTATTATTCGGTAGTTATATGAAATTGTTGGGAAGTAAAATTAATCTGTAATTGACCAAAGAAGTTTGAATGATAACTAAGTTAGTGTAGTACAATCTACCGAATACCGATAACCGATAGATTACAATCTAACGGTTTTTACAATTTTACGTTAACATATACATTACAGGTTAAACTTGTAACATTGCGCTCAAAGTAAGTGTTACTTACTAAACACTTTCTACGAAACACAATTTTAGTTGCCTTTGTGACATTGAATTGAAAAATATTAATACCATTTAACCCTTTATAAAATCATAATATATGTGGTTCCTAGCAACACATCGTTCTATTGGCAATAGCACTTTCCAGCTGGACTTACTATTATTTATTGTCGTAACTAACGAACCCAGTACTCTACCATAAATAGTAAAGAACTTTCTGTTAAAAAAACATCGGTAATACGAATGTGTATTGTGTATGCATTAAATGACCGTTGCATAATTAATATTTGAATATCATTATCGTACTTGGCTGCTTTGTTTTCTATAAAAACAGTCTACTATCCGTTTGGTGATAATTTATTTCTTAATAGACCGGTGATCCCTCTGCACTTGACACAAGCCGTCGGTTTCAGATCTAACGATGTCCATTGGTCCAAACCCGTAACTCCTCAACTGGCACACGCTAAAGGCTGGCAACACTGGTCTTTGTTAGGATAATCACATTACTCTACGTAAGCCTCAGCCAGCCAGACAAAAGATGGAACTGCTTTTGATTGCAATAATGTGGACGTAATATGACCAATCACAATCAGGAACACGCTGTGGAACGCTGTCGAAAGAAGGGAACACAGTTCTGGGGGGTGAAAAGACCAAAAAAGATGAAACCGTGCTTTTGATTTCGATAATATGGACGTAATATGACTAATCACAATCAGGCAGGCGCTGTCGTACGCTGACAAAATTTCACCACGCAGAACAGTGTTCTCTTCAACGTAAGCTAAGTTAATTGTGTATTACCTTTAGTGCTCTCTCCATTCCAGTTAAGATGTCGGGAGAGGCGATGAGCTAGCTGACTCTTACCGCGCGCAGGTAGCCCCACCAGCGCGATCAATAACGGGGCAAACTGGCTGACGCGCCTTGTACGGAGTGACACTGGAACAATATTGACTATGTACTTAATGTATAGATGGAGTACACGAGCTAAATATATTAGAAATGAGACTCCTCCATAGGCCAGCAACGCACACTAACAAAGACGTGTCCAAGGACTTATAAATTTACCAGAGAGTCCTAAAGCTTGAACGTTTTTAAACTCTTTTAGACTTAAATTTTTTTAGACATATATCGTATCACGACGGCACATTAGACGCAATGAATGGAAATAATAAACGAACTGCATAGATTTACGTTTTTAATTGTAAGGGTAGCTTATTACGTTACATAAATAAATTCCATAGTTAAAACGTAATTAACAACTTCATTATAAACGTATTTTATCTATAATTGGAAATACAAGATTAATTTGTTGCGTAAGCTAAAACGTATCTATCGTTTAACCTTCACTTACACAAGCTTACATAAGTCCGGGTCAATATATTTTATCTCTAGCATTATAAAGCATTGTTTTCTACAGACTCCTGGAGTGTCTGGTCCGGAAAGCTGATCACGTACTTATAAAGAAAAATATTGTAGAAACGGGCACAGTCAGTAGACAATAGACTGTCCCCTTTTTATGGTTATGGGTATTCAGACAAAATTCAGTTCAAAACTTTACATAATAATTATAATCAGTGGCGCTACAACCTTTTTAGTTCTAGGTCGCAGAGTTCTGTATCTGTTTGTCATTGTCTGTATTTGTCAATCTAATAGGCAAGTAAAGCAGTCTCTTGTGCTTGACACACGCCGTCGTCTTTTTGGGTTTAAGGCAAGCCGGTTTCCTCAAGATGTTTATTTTTTTCAAATTATAAATTCGGAAATCGAACATACGACCTCAGGAATGAGAGTAGCACGCTGAAGCCACTAGGACAACACTGCTATTATGCTGCTCTCGCAAATCTTTATATATTTAGAATAATTATTGGCTAATATCAATAACCCAAGTGTATATAAATTACGTTTTCGCCTAAAAACCTTATCGTTTATAAAAACATTCACACATCAAAATGGCTGACGTAGCGACACGGAATATCAATCGTACCACAAACCAAATCGACCAATAGGATGAGGTTTTATTTGCCGCGCCTTTTGTTTATCTGTGGCAAGGCATAAATTAAAAACATAAATGACGTCATCAGAGATTAACAACTGTCGTATCCGCCTGGGTACAGGCTATAATATTTAGTATTTCTCCGCAGCAAACACAAGTTATCATTCTGTTACCAAGTTATTAAAGTTTTAGTATTTACATCATTTGAATTAATTAATTACATATTGTGAGGTATGCACTGAACTGAAGTTAAAGAGACGTGACTTATAGGTATGACTTCTAAGTATGATAACGTAACCACAAAAAGTCCCGAATTTTTTCCCTCACACAATATGAAACTAGGGCTTGCATCGTTGACTATGAAGAATTTTGGCATAGAGATATTCTTATAGATTGAGGGACAAAGAAACGAAATTCATACAAAACCTATATTTTTTGTAAATAAAGTTAATATTTGTCGTGTTGGCATATGTTTAATCATATAGGATTTAGAATCGTATAACCAACGACTAAATCGTCGTGTCGTTGGTTACGTAGACAAATGTTCGGTGAACGTACGCTTGCCAATAGAAGGGACTTTGTACCCAACTCAAGGAAATATCAACCATTCTCTAGCCAGCGCACTTTGATACACAGATATAGGTTAAGGAGATTTATTTAGATCAAATTATGCAATTGAGGCTATTTTAGGATCGGAAATAAAGCGACGTGAGAGCTCAAGGGACCGCGATCTCATTTTCTTACGCCCGAACCCAATAACCTATCTCAATCCATAATCCGCCATCTGAGATAGTAATCTTAATCCAAATGTTGTAAAAAGTGTGCCAATAACCAATCGACGGATTGTAATAGCCATTTGTCGATCCAAGCTATCCATGGGAGGTCGGATCGGTGTCTGTGGATAGACTTTTGTATGAAAATGACTGTTGACGAAAGCTCGATTTCAACATTTAATTATGTTTTAAACATACAAACGTATATTTTAATGTTATTTGTACGGTTTTATTTACTTTATTTGGTTTACATTGATTATCAAATATGAGTGTAAACTCAAAGGTACACTGTCACAGGGACCAAACTTTTTAAATTTGTTTTAATTTTCATTTTATTTATGTGTAAACTCGGTAAAATGGAACGACAAAGAGCATTTTATCCGTCGCCAAAAATGGATTGTCTCCGTAGGGTTTGGTTATTGGGATGCAGATAGGAGAACGATCGACTGTCACGGTCCGATCTCAGATTGTCTCAATCTGAGATTGTGGATTGATTATTGGGTTCAGGTTAGGTATGTCAAAAATGCAAATCTAATCTAAAGGTTGCATAGCTCCCAGGTAGTTTACCTCATTGTTAAATTTAGTTAACCATTCGAAACATTACAACTTTTGTTTTATCTGTTTTATAGGTTTTTAAAAAAGCAAAATGGCTTTAAAACGTGTTTAGTTTTAAGTTTGTTACATTCTATGAAATAATGTACACTGGATATGTACCACTACAAACTTTCTGTAACGAAATAAACAATTTTTATATTGAAAACTTGAATATACGGTTTCTTATTAGCCCGAGGTTAGCTTACAGAGTTGTCTCTGACGCACATATAGTGGCCTATAAAACTGTCGAAAAATAACCCCATAATTTAATTATAAATTAATCGACTCTTGTGGTGTGGGACCTTATTTTGTACACATATTATGTTAAGAAATATTCCTATATTTTCATAGGCGATAGACATATAAGGGATGGTAAACTATATATTAAAGACCACTGTAGTATACTATTAGAATACGTAAATATGTATTTGTTTTAAAGTATGAACACTTAAACATACTGTTCTGTAGCTATATGTATGTTTTTATAATTATAAATAATTATTGTAAAACTATAATGATTAAACGACTTTTAAACTAGATAATGATGCTTCAAGAAAGAAATTGTAATATAAAATAATATATATTTAATAAAATTTATATTTAAATAAAGTCCGAAAAATTACAATTTTCAACAACGATTTAGATTATAATTATGCGTATATATTTGAATTAAAACGGATTTCACGGAAAAATATTTTGTATTTGCTAACGTTGTTAATTATTTGTAGTTTCATGGTTACGTCTTAACAAACTCCAGCTGTTATAATATTAGTATAGTAAAATAATTTAATTGTTTTGTATATGTAATATCTATAATGACTAACATTTATTTATATTTAGAAAAAATGTGTAACTTTGAACACACATTTTCTATTCAAAATCACTCATCAGGGTTGATACCTATACAGAAACGAGACAGCGTAAGACTCTTTTCGGATCTTGTCACACGGGAAACTAACATTTAAGTCGCGACTTACATATGTCAAATCTAATTCGTTGTTAATTAATTTCGCATAGTATTTCAATTATAGAACAGGGGTCAAACGGGCAAAAGGCTCACATGTTATTTGATACCGCCTATTGCCACTCACACTGCCAGAAGGCTCGCAAGTGCGTTGCCGGCTTTTAGAAATTGGTACCCTCTTGAAGGAGTCAAATTGGTTCGGAAATTCAGTGGGCAGCTGGTTCTACATACATTTATATAAATATATATATATACGTATTCTGCCTCAGACCGCTGAAGAAACTCAGCTGCAGGTATTAATCCGTGTCTATAGTAGGTACGGTTTTGTCAAGTCAAGACAAAATAACTTTATTCATATGGGTACACTTATGAACGTCAGAAAAGAAGTTAAATTAATTCTAATTGTAGCGTTGAGAACACAAAACCTTCCCATTATTATAGTTAAGTCTAGACTATAATAACATAATATATTTGCTTTGATTAAAGAGTTATGCTAGGTTAATCATAGATAATGCGATCAATGAATGACGTCAAATTCACGCTCGACACACGTGCATGAAATGCATACGTAAATCATAACTAGAGCTATTTGATAAAAACCTAAAATTTTCCAGTTTTCCCACAGATCTGCAACACTGAGACCTCTAATATATAAAATTCGCGTGTCACAATGTTCGTTTCCATACTCTTCCGAAACGGTTCGACCGATTCTTATGAATTTTTTATGCATGTAAGTCTGAGAATCGGCTACTATCTATCTTTCAACCTCCTAAGTGATAAGGGGTTTCCACCCCCTTTCTTTTTTGTTTTTTTTTTATGATACAGCGTATAAAAATACACACAACCCCTAATTTTCACCGCTCTACGATCAACCCCTATTTTTATTATTGTAGATAATTATTTTTATTGAACTAAAAAAAATCCTAGAAATAATATACATGGCAAAACAAACGTTTGCCGTCAGCTATTAATTAAGTATAATCTATTATCTATACCGTTAATGGGTATACCTTGCACTGCCTTGTGTTATCCAAAAAGTAGTCAACAGTACTTCTGTGTGCAAATTATGCTACAGGAGATGCAGAACGAGAGACGAATCCTAGGATCAGAAGACGATGAGAAAATATACCCATGTCCTTCTATGTAGTGTAAGCTGGACCGGAGGTTTTTAGCGCAATAGTTATGCCATAAAATTCCCGGTAGATTGTAAGAGCGACCCGAGAGCCTCTCTATAAAGCTTTGTAGGAACTACCGAGGTTTTAGTGGGTATTGCTCAGCTGAATAGCAGAGACAATAGTCCAGACATACCAGTGCTATTTTCGGGGGGAGTGGACGCGCAAATACATTTCTATCCACATGGATGAAAGCACAAATAGCATACAAGATACATTCTTATTACTCAATACAGTAATCGACACATACATTGTAACGTGTTCGAGAAAAGTGAACGATACACTGATTGATTAGTTATATAATAGTTTGTTTGCACGAGACGAAGTTACGACTACAATCTTGGACCCATTATACGAGTAGCTTGTGTAATGTTAATTTATGTGCATAAACATATGTATATAACCTCGCAAACGTTTTACATTAGGAAGCTCGATCGCATCTAGTGGAGTTGAGCTCCAAACCTAAATGGTGGACAATTAAAACGGTGTTTGGTTAAATAAACTCGTCAGAATTTAGAAAGTATATACGTCTATCAAAACCCTCCATACATACAAATCTTAAACACAACCTTAAAACGTTCAAAAAATCACACAAAGTTAAGCCGCCAATTAAATATTATAACAAAGAGGAGGAAGGGGAGACCCTTAGACCTCTGGGAAGATGATCTGAAAAGATCAGCTGGCATAAACTGGTACTCCATAGCACAAGACTGATAAAAATGGGCATCTTTGGAGGAGGAGGTATGATGGGCTGAGGTGTTTTTAGTGGGTGGGGGTATTGATTATAGACCCAGCCCCACAGTCCCCGCGTCAAGCTCGACATCCATGGTGCGGACCCACGTCAGCGCATTTGCACCTCATTAAAAAAAGACTATCTATGTGCGCTCGTCCTCTGAGAGAAAACATCGTGAGGATACCAACATGCCTAGTCTGATCTCTTACTTGCCTATTAAAAAATATGATCACCATTATTCTTTTAACAGTCCTAAGATTCAAGCGCGAACTGACTCCACCATGTCAAAATCCATCACATTTACATCATACTCGAATTATTAGCCAAGAGGATATTTATAATTTTATCATTTAAATTGCGGTATAAATAAAAAATAATCCCTTTTAAGACGATAATAATTATTTTTGGAAATTCAGTTGTTTCAAAAGCGATAACACGAACATTGATAACGATAAAAATTCAGAGGACAGAACAATAAACTTGTTTTTGTTAAAATGTTTATGTAGATAGTGCAAATGGTTTTGACATTTAGATGACAAAAACAAACGAGGTGGGTGGTATCACTCGAATTCTAGAATACTCAGAACATTGCAAGCAGATTTAGCTTGCAGTAAGGAAATATTTGAACTCGATATTTTCTACCACACCTCAAGGGTTGGTATTGAGGCTACGCTAATAAGGTATTGGTATAGTCAAGTCAAGTCAAAATAACTTTATTCATATGGGTAAACAAGTACACTTATGAACGTCAAAATAGAAGTTACATTTATTCTAAATTTACATTTACTACCAGTTTGCAAGTCAAGGGCGTAGAGCGGGCAAGAAGAACTGGCAAGAAACTTTCCGCCACTATTTTTAATCGCTTAGTTTTGAGTCATACAAATTGTTTGTACTGGAGCAAATCCATCTCAAGGATTAGGATCATTTAAATATTCGTCAAATTTAAAAAAAAGTTTTGAATTTATTTACTGATAATTCTCTAATTTCGCTTGGGAGTTTGTTGTAAAAACGAATATATTTTCCATATAAGGAGCGGTTTATCTTCTGGAGCCTTGGTTGGTCGTACGCTTAAATAAGTTCTGTTTCGAGTAAAAATTATACTGGTGAAAAATCCGATGAGAGAATTGAATGGCATATACTTTCCCTAGTTCCCGATATTTGTATGTCACTGAACAATGGCATATCGTACCCGCCTTACGAGGGACAGGGGATTCGGTCGCGCCCTGACAACGGCGGAACAAATTGCAAATTTGAGTTACGATGGGTAAATCATCTTGCTTAGTAACTGTAGGCAAATTAGATAAGCTACCTAAACACAGACTATGAAATGAAGATGTGAGATAAATTAGGTACAAAGATCAAGAAATTCCAGTGGAATATTGCAAATACCTATCGCGGCTATAGGTGTAAATAACAGGTAGACACTTATCATAACGTCAAAGAGCTTCGTCTACTTGATTAACGTGCGACTCTTGTCCCTGAGATCGTAGGTTCGATCGCCAGCTGTGCACCAATAGACTTTCTGTCTACATGCGCATTGAACATTCGCTCGAACAATGAAGGAAAACATCGTGAGGTAACCGGCTTGCTTAAGACCCAAAAAGTCGACGGCGTGTGTCAGGCACAGGAGGCTGATCACCTAGTTGCTATATTATATTGACAAACAATCACGAAACAGATACAAAAATCTGAGGCCCAGACCTAAAAAGGTTGATGCGGCACTGATTTATTTTAACCACATTTAGTAAATCATTTAGCATATAAAATGTATTTCTTTATTGACATTTATAAGACGTGTACATTGTGTGAACTAAATAAATAAATGATTTTGAATTGAATTTGAATAGCTCTCGAAAGTTTTAATAATGTGATAAAATGTTTTATTTAAATGTACTCTTAAATTCTACAGAAATTCCAATTAAAATCATTCTCAAATAAAACATATTTGTTTATTAACTTATTTGAGCCACCTATCTCGAGACAATTAACACTATCAGGTTTGCTGTGGGCGTGGCCCGACGTCACAAGATCATAATTCTTGTTTCGTTATGTCAGCTTGCGCCTTGTTGATGAAATCGTTCATCAAACTCAATTGTGGCCTCGTGATATTGTCACTTAAGCTAATATTAGAATCAATTAGTCCGCTTGTCCTTTTTGCAATTAATCGATGATTAAAAAGATAAGATGGATTAATTTTAAAAATAGGTTCGGCTATGTGATTTTTAAAAGACTGTTAAAATACGAAAAGTCGCATATCTCGGACACATCTTGTGTCATCATCGATACGGACTTGTTGCAGCTTATAATTATGGGCAAAATTCAAGGCAAGAGACAAAAGTCAAAATCATTTATTCATATAGGTACAACACAATGTACACATATGAACATCAAAAAAGAAATATACATTAAATGCATCTAATTTTACATTTACTGACAGTTCTCAAATCAAACTCTCCGCCACTCTTTTTAATCGCTAAGTTTTTTGTTTAACACAACGTTTGTAAGGAGCTGCAACCATTACACCATGTTCCACATGACATCTTAAGTAATAAATAATAATAAAATAAATTAAAAACAAAGATTTGTCCTCTATCAGCAGGAGGCAATGTGAAATATGCACTTATATTCTCGTGGGAACAACACGCAAAGACGGGCTGGTAAAAGGAACAAGTCGCGGTTGCAGACATATCGGAGTGGACCTTTTGAAGCTTTTTAGCCTAGCGCAAGATACCCGGACATTCAAATGGTTAATAGCCAACCTTTAGAAATAAAGTGGCACCAGAAGATGTGGTTTACCCCATCAACATTCAATTGTGTTCTACCATTCTCGCACCCGGATTTCATACATATTGGCATGATTATTTGGAAACTCTTTCACAATAATTATTTTATCAATCAATTTATCTAAACTAAAATACTAAAATAAATTTCATATCAGATGTATTTTACATTTTATTATTATTAATTTAAAAGTAAAAGTGTAATATAAATAAAGTACACACAGGCTCTAGGACATTATGTCCAAAATTTGTTACGTTTCTTATTACGTAGCGTAAATTCATGTACGCACAGAAAACCACAACGTTGCATTATGTGGCAAAATACATAATAACAATACGTTTTCCTTCCCTTAGACTTTTTTTACTTGAGAACAATAAAGGAATAGGTAGCTATAGTTAATAATTTATCTGCATGTATATATCATTGTATGTCGTGTTTCAAGACAAGTATATGGAAAGTACCAAGGGGTAGAAGATGGCCCCCAAAAAGTAGGCGGATAGAAGAGATAGAAGCGTCAGCTGGAAGCGAATGGAGAAAGTAAGCCATGGACAGAGATATTTGGAAAAAGCTGGAGGAGACCTTAACCCTTGAAGGGGTTCCGGCACTGAAGGTAGCCAGGATATAGGATAACAGGAAATATTTATAAAATGTATATAGCTTACATTTGTTAAGCTACGCCACTTTTGTAAATTGGATATTAAACGAGCTTTAATTATTACTATTATTTTTAGTTGGTCATTACTGCTTTTAAAGCTATTAAGAATTAAAACCTAAATTTCAACTAGAATATTTCCATACCGCGGTGACCCTTTTATTAATTTCTAAAAACACTATACTAGAAATTACATAATTTTACGATCGTTAATTGTATCAAGTAAAGATAATAAGGGAAAATGAAAGTCCCGCAGTAATATCACGAATTTTCCGCGTGTAACGTAGATTTCCCAAGACCTCTGGTCACATCTGGCTATCTGCCATACAGATTACGTAGCCATTACTCATTTAACTGCGTCTAGATAATTTCTACAAACGACACAAAATAGTAACCTCTTCGCTGTAAGCCCGTAAGGTCCTTTTTTTAACACACATTAAAAATAAAACCAGTGGCGCTTCAATCTTTTTAGGTCTGGGCCTCAGACTTAGACTCATGATCATTTGTCAATCTAATAGGCAAGATCAGCCTCCTGTGGCTGACACACGCCGTCGACTTTTGGGTCTAAGGCAAGCCGGTTTCCTCACGTTTCCTTCACCGAGCGAATGTTAAATGCACATATAGAAAGTCCATTGGTGCACAGCCGGGGATACGTACGACCTCAGATATGAGTCGCAATTATTGATTACTAGCTGGCCTGGCGAACATCGTACCGCCTAACAGTCGATTCTTTATTTTTTTTAATACTTATTCTGCTATTCGGGACACCGGTCTAGCTAGTAAGATAAAATAAAAAAGTTGATAATATAACAAATACATTATGTCAAAAAATAAAAATTTACCTTCCCGGAACCCCTCCACTAACGCTTGAACTTTATGATATGGTATTAAAGTTCAAATTGCCTTTAAATATTATTACGAATATTTTGTATGGGAATATAGAAAAGTGTTGTTTTAAGACTTTTTCACTTAATTTTTTAAAATTTTTCCCTCCGTAAGAACCATCCTCGTACTTCAAGGAATATTATAAAAAAAGAATCAGACAAATCGGTCAAGCCGTTTTCATGTTATGTCGTGACAACGGAAAACGGGTTTCATTTTTATATATATAGATTAAGAATTTTTTCATCCAAAACCTGACACTAGACCTAGAGGTTTTTGCTACTTGTCATAATTTAATTTTCGTTCGAGTGAATAATCATCTGACGCAGGTCGATTTTTAAGTACTATTTTGGTATAAAGGTTTCTTTCACCGTCACCATGAGCAAATGTTATATTTTGTGGTTAAGGATTCATTACATTAACAATGGTCTATCAGCGTAAAAGACAATGCATGCATCAAGAATTAATAAAATTACTATTTCTTAATGTTCTATAATAAATAACTGTGAGGTTAATATTCAAGGGCGTTAAATTGAGTAAAAAAATTAAGTTAACATTAAAATATTTTTTCTGCTCCAATTTCTTTTGGTTCTTTTTACGTTGAATAAAATTTCACTACACACGTTCTGGTACGAAGCCAATATGTTGACATGTGTGACAGGAAATAAGTAGTTATTGAAGTTTTCATCGGAACTATATATACTAGCCTACTTTAATTTTTTTGTAGAACCGCCCATGGACTCTTAATGCCAGAGGGGTCGAGAACGCGTTACCGGCTTTTAAATATACAGTAAATCGGTCGATACTCATATCAAGGTCTTTCTGTCATACTTGGAGATTAATTTAATATTTCGCAATATAAAAATTATACGGACAGCAACGGGTAATCATCGCTAAGGGTCATCAAAACAATTCTAAAATAAGTAATACGATAATTGAGAACACAAAAACTAGTGCCTAACATAGGCACCCAAACTTAAAAATGAATTTTATTTCGGCCATACACTGCGAAGAGGCGAGAACTTGGATCTGCTCGTGGTTGATAACACAGAAGCCAAAAGATCAAGTGGCCGTTTATCAACCAGATGGACCGATCAAGTGAAAGACTCATCGTCCACTGTACTATTTTTTTTAATAATACTTTATTTATTGCAAGAATATGGTACTAAAATGTGTAAGGTGGTACAATCGTAAATTCGCATATTCTGCCACACACAATGGCGCGCAAATTTGTATTTAAAGGAATTTTACATTATTGGTCAATTCTTACAATATTTGTATCGTACATATCATACGTTATTAAACTTATATCAACTACAGTCTCACGCAAATAAACATTTATTGAATAATATTTTTTTTTCCAAAAGTAATACACCAAGTCGGTTTTTAAAGACCCTAGTCGGAAGATCTTTTAATTATTTTGATCATACAAAATGCGTTTTTCCTAAATAATTCCAGATTGATTTTTGGCACAGCCAATTTCTTCCCATGTCTACTTCGACAGATGTTCATTCCCGTTGACTTCAAGATTATAAGAGAGACGCTGGATAGATACCGATGGAAACAGATTGAATTGAGATTGGACATGACGCTCAGAAATGAGCTACCGACTAAAGAGAGAGAGCTAATACAAGTCAAAGTATGCTTCGTAGATTACGGTCTATCGTTGTGTGTCGATTTCATTTCATTGACAATGACCTCCTCGTCAAGGTGGTTCAAAACCCCGCGGAAGTAACAAATAATTATTTTGTCAATGCTATATTTTTAAATCCAATCGATATTTGACAGCCGAAGTAATAACGTAAATTTACTAGGTAAACTTGGCACTTACCATTCGCAAGAGCACAGTGCAGTGCTTTCTCCTTGTCCTCCATCATTGCCTGAACTGGACTCGCTCCTGGTGCCATCACTATCTTTCTCAAGGAAGGTCTCCTCACTAGTGCAACTGTGTGCTTCACACGATGTTTCCTGCGACGCGTGCGCACTCTGTGGAGGCCTCCTGACGACTGGCCGCCGGCGCTTATCACGGATCGAGCCTTATCACCGCCGTGGCAGTGATTGCCAACCAGCCTTATAATTGCCGAGTAGATTTTGCAATATATAATCCACAAAAATAAGTACCAGTCGCCCCTGATACTGAGTAACGCCATGAACAGCGACCTGGAACAATCGATTTAAAATAAGTGAATAAATTCTATAAAATTATCATTTTGAAAGTAGTAATGAAATAAAACCCTTAGGCCTAGCAAAACCAGACACAGTTCCTTATAACATCGCATAAACAAATAATAATACTTCAAAATGTACTGTAAGTTGAAGAAAGTATAAACTCGTAATGATTTCGAAGAAAAATATTGCGGTCAACAAAATTACCGCACCTTCAGGAAAAATGTGTCAGCCAAATAACACATGACGGACAAATTATATTTGAGCAAAAATATTGAACTATATTTTTCGGTTTTAAAAATGTTACTGAGCAGTGTTATAGTGGCTAGGCGACTAACCCTGAATGGATGGACGTATCCATGTGTGCTATCAATATTAGCACATACCACTAGCACGTCTATAAAATCGACGGTGTATCCAACACGGCCTAACCCCAGTCAAAATTATTTTTTAAATAAAAATAGAAATCAGAGTGACCAAGGCAATAAAAATAATCTTTTACCACTATAATATGTACCTAAAATAAGTACTTCAATGTACGGGAAGGTAAAATTGGGGATGGTGAGAAACTTCTGAGAATTGGACTTAATTATCCTTGCCAATTTTAATTTAGTATGGTCATCTGTTTTAAGTCATTTATTAAACCAAACTCCGAAACATTCCATACCCTAAAAGGGGTGTGTTACAGAACGTTATTATCTTGTTAAAACACACCTCTTTTTGCATCTGTCATTATCTGTGTATATCATTCACTTGTTTATAGCTTTAACAAATGATATTATATTTAAATTTTGTTCTATTATTATCAAGATTCCGTTTATAATTTTAATAATTTACCTAATTTAACAATTTGTCCATTAGTGAGGTCTACAGTCAAAGATCGAAATGTTATATAAAGCCGTAATGTGAAAACAACTAAGTTCAGTTTACACTTTACATCACCAATTGCCGTGTTATCTATAATTCATGAGTCTCACTCACTCTCTTTGGTAAACAACACGGATATAAATACGAATGCAAATGCATAAACGAAGCAAGTAAATATGCATTAATATTAGTATAATATGCAGTTGTTTTTTACAGTTATGTACATCATATAGGTATAACATTATAGATATAAATAGAAACGTAATCAAGACCGCTTATAGATCACGAAATTGTGCACGCAAAAAAATTGCTGAATTGTAGGTTTGGGTATAGAAAACCATACAAGTCCTTCTCTGTTTATTTCTTTAAAAGACAACTTAATCTAAAAGCCACGATAATATTACGTATTTTAAATGGAAGATTACTTATTATAAATTTATCAGTTCATAATATTTTTCTTTTGCTTGGTCGGTGTTCTGACTATTATAACATTTCGCAATTAATAATAGACTGCGTTTAATAATAGGTATTATAATTTGTTACAATGTCATTGTTTCAAATTGTCTGTATTCCGAGACTAAATATGATAACCCCAGAGTCAAGCGCTTATAAGCAGCGTGAAGTCGCTTTCTATCCATCTTTGGTTTTGTGGTGGCCTCGTGTTTATAACCGGTTACAACTGGCACAATAATAACATTTAGGAACACGTTTAATTAATATTTTGTAATTTTATTCCGAAATAATTTGACTCGAATGACTTTTGGAAGAAGTTAGATAATGCGAAATGGAAATATCATGTTGTATCCAAAGTAGCGTTCACGTTATTTTCCACTGTACTCGATGGATTATAGATTTATATATGCATTCCAGGCTCCTAGCCAGATTGCAATACTACTATGCATTCATTAAAGGTATATGTATGTGGAAATTACTAGAGTTGTTACTGCCTCGTTGTTAACTTATTAGTGGCAGCTTGTTTATTTATTTAGGACTCCTTGGTAGGTGTACCAACGTTATTGTTATATATATATTGTTACCTTTATAAACAGTAGGAATTTCTTACCAGTTCCAGCAACTAAAGGGCTCCTTCGCAATAGTGATCTGAAGATGTATGCCTTATAAAGTGGACCAAATCGTGGCGCATAGCAGTGCGCCCGTGGATAGCGATAAACGTTTCAATACACATTCGCAATAAGTCCAATGAGTCGTAAAAGTCCAATTTATTAACTAATATTCTTCCCCAACATCTCACAGGTTTTATAACACAGTAATTATACAGTTTTGTGCCGTCGACAACACCGATGCTATGAAATGACGATTCGTAAATATAAGACCACCAGTCACCACAGTTCACACGCAGTTACTTCACACCGGAGCGTATTTTGCTCATTGTAAAAAAAATAATTAACGATCGTTAGGTAAGTTTTTAATGAGATCTACAGTTTAATAATACGTCTCGCTGCTTTTGTTTGCTAGACTTCGTTTTGTTAAGATACGGACAACTAAATGACGTGGTGCACTTGTAGCTTAGCGAAAGCAAAATGTGGGAAGGCACGATCTGCGAGCCGCGAGTCGCAATGTATATGAAGCAATGAATGAATGAACTTGAAGTGGGTTGTTTGCCGCCTGATGAACCGTGAAGTGTGAACGGGCTACGGAGCAAACGCACAACGATAAGATACGATTGGTTGGTAATATTGATTCTCGGAGAACTTCGTGTTAGTGTTACATTTGTAGCTCCATCCTTGTCTCGCGTAACTATACATTTTACCAGCTTCGTAAATAAACAAACAATGCGAAATGCGGATCCCTTTCAGGTCGATGGCCAGTCCCCGTCAAAACAAAGGACGAAGGACATCTTATTATAAAAATGTAGTATGTCTTTATTTATCAGAATTATATGAAAGGGTAGGTTTTATTGATCTAATATTTAATACTTTTAATGCAAATAAAATTGTAATTTGAATATCAAACTTTTATAGAGAATAGAATGAGATCACACAAGTTTGTGTTTGTGAACGAACTACTCAAGTGACCGATTTGGATCGTTATTCTACAAAATCTGTATAAATCTATCATTATCAATTTAATTTATTTTAAATAAAGCTAGATACTGAAAATAATCCGCCATTTAATCTAATAAACATCATGTACACATGTCCTTATCGAGCTTATAAATTAATATACCTACTTATTTTTTTTTAAATAGAAATCATATTTTCTCGTTGCTGTATTTTACATAACAGATGAACATTCCCACTGAATTTATTTTAAGTATTTGACATCAAAAGGCTGTATATTATGTCTTTTTACTTACGATACACATATACATAACCTAGCATGGCTTAGATTATACGCCATTTAAACTTCAATTAAAATAGTCGTTAAATAGTGTAGTAATTGAAAAGACAGACACCATATCCAATCAAATGCAGGCTTTATAATTGCGTTTTGATATACAAATAGACGAATAAAATCATATATTTAGAGAACCATATTGAGAAAGACGTCCTAAAATCGATTGATGCACGTGTTAACTTCTGTGGCGGTTGTTTTATGGATATGTTCAGCTATATGTTAAATGAAATACTTTGTTTGAAGCTACATGAGCATGAAGAAACATGAGCTTATAACTAAAATAACATTAGGGGTAGTGGGTTGCGACGCTGGATTAAGGAAAAAGTAACTTGACTTATTTAAGAGTTCGTAAATTTAATTGACACTTAGGTTTTTTTATATATAATACGGGGGCAAACGAGCCTACGGGAGCCCAAAAAGGACAGTCATCGCAGTCCATAGACACCCATTTTTAGTGGGTGCGTTGCCGGCCTTTGAGAGATTATTATGGTATTACATACTTATTGGACATTATCGGAAACGAGAATGTTAAATTACAATTTATAAGTGTGGTTTAAACTAAAGGGCTCATATTGGCTTCAAGTGTGCGGTATTCTTTACATTTTTTTACGATTTTAATTATTCCAAGTTATCTTTGACATAATATATTATGAAGAACGAAGGTACCTATTATACGCACACAAGATTGAAAGCTAATTTTACTTCCATTGTTTTTCTTTTAGTGTATATTTTAAATTGGTACTTTTTGCAGTGATTCAAAGAATACGAATTATTCTTCAAGTTAATAAATAATACACACTATTTTTTTTAAACATATTTAATAATTGAAAATGACTGACGTGGGTTAGCTCGTCGGTGATCTTAGTTTTCGTCCTGTTGTAATCGCGGTAACCTAGAAAACGCAAAATAAATTTTAAAAAATATATTTATTGTGAGCCTCATATTAAAACCCACGTAAGGCCTACTTATTAGTTTTTATAAGGAAACGTTTTCAATAATTACTAAGTTCGTGACGCACGCGCAGTTGAAGATCCACAATAGTATTTTCCTTGACGCATAATTGTTATGCGCATATTAAAATAATATATACCAATGGCGCTACAACCTTTTAGGTCTAGGCCTCAGATTTTTGTATCTGATCCGTAATTTATAATAGGCAAGTAGGTGATCAACCTTTTGTACCGTCGTCATCGGGTCTAAGGCATGCGAATTGCGAATCCTCACTATATAGTGTAATGAATGCAGCTCCTTACAAAAACTTGGCGATTAAAAAGAGTGGCGGAGAGTTTATTGCCAGTTCTTCTCTTCCGTTCTACTGCCTTGATTTAAGAACTGGCAGTAAATAGAAATTAGAAGCATTTAATATATATTTCTTTTTTGACGTTCATAAGTGTACATTGTTAGCTATATGAATTTATTTTGACTTTTGAGTATTACATTCAATATTACAAAGTCCATTGCACATCGGGGATCGAACCTACGACTCCAGGGATGGGAGTCGCACGTTGGAACTAGTAGGAAAACTATCCATTAAAATTAAAAGGCGTCCTATATTTTTTACATTACCTCAATTCTGACGGTCTTTCTTCTCAATGAATAATTCTAATGTTAATAGAGGTGTGCTAGATGGACAAAACAAAGGATGTTCGAATACAGAGAGTAAAACAAAACTGGCAGGTCAGGATATCGTTTCTCCTATGCAGTAACAACACTTAATATGACTCAAAATGGATGGAGGAAGGCCTGTGTCAAATAAATTTCTGATGGCGGTAATTAGCTTAAACCTGTGTAGTAGGAAATATTTCATCAGATGCTCATCTCCTTCAACTCATCATATTAACAATCACTTCAAATTCTCAGGCTCTTATATGTTACGCTCCTCCAATAGATGTTTATTGGGAATTCCATTCCACATCTCATCCTTCTTAGGCAATTCATTTAGTATCTGCGCCATTAAGTCGTGGAATAGGCTGCCCGACTCCATACGATTGGCTACCTCCCTATCATCTTTAAAACTCTTCTGCATAAACATTTCCTAACTATATCCTATCCTGATCAATATTTACTTGTGTAATTGTTGTATTTCCTTTTCTTTTGTATTGCATCGCCATTAATGAATCCGTGAGATTAGCTTCTTAGTTTTTGGTTTGTTTTATTAATAGTTTTTTTTTTGTATTACTTTAGATTAAGGTTCTTTAATCTTTTTTTATATACCTAACATTTGGTTATGCACGTCTTGTCTAGGGTTGCCTGGAAGAGATCGCTTTTTAGCGATAAGGCCGCCCGATGCATAATATATATACTTTATATATTTTCATATATAATAATTTTTATTTATTATATTATTTGTGTTTCTTTTTAATGCGAGGTGTGAATAAATAAATATTTGATTGCGTTTGTTTGTCACAATTACAGAACTGATATGAAAAGTTTCTTTACCATTAAAATATACTAAAAAGCATAGGCTAGAATATTTTACGAGAAGGCACTAATTTAATAAAATACAACTCGTATCAAGCAACGAAACTTACAATTACTATTTTTGTTTTTCCTAGTTTTTAAGGCAGTATACAATGAAAAAACCCATTAACACAAGGTCATATAAATAGCACCAAATCAGTAAAACCAACAATTCAATAAAAAGTCGCAAACCTTTCACCAAATACGATACGAAAATCAAAACCTAAATCAGTTGATTACGGTCGAGCTTCAAACAAAGGATTCTAACATTTTTATAGCACAATATTACTTGCAATAATCGCATGTTGCCTTCATATATCTTATAATCACAGATTTATCCATACCTATTCGCCAGTGCAAATAACAATTAGCTTGTGTGCTTTATTTACAAAGTGATAAGATACAAGATGAAAATTGCGCTAATATGGCTTTTGTGTAAGTAATTTGTTTCTTCTTAGAGATTTTACAAGTGCCTAAATTATAAACGAAATTGTTGTGATATAACATAAAAACCTGTGATAATTAAGCAGGTTGACAAGTTTCCGTTACATCTATGTACTGATAAAATACCAGTTATGCTTAGGTAACTTGTTGAACCTGCTTCTTAATATGCTTACGCGCTTATTATTTTCTAAAAGCGTTATATGTTATAGTTTAAATTATAATAAGTTATTTCCTATTTTATATTCTTCAATGGGTAGGTTTTGAGATACTAACCACTGACAATTCTGGCACTATATCTTCCGTGTCCTAAATGCTGAGTATTCGCACTAATATTTACTACACTATAGGAATTGAGTTATTTTTGTAAAGTAACACATACATTAGTCGATTTATTTCGTAAATACAAATATAATTACAGTTTGTAATTCAAATAAAAACACGAATATCTTTAAAATATACAAATAAAAGTGAAATTTTGTACATATTTTACCCAGATACAATTTGACGTAAAATAGAATAATTTCGTTATTTGCATATATATACAAGGACTTTTTTCAGTTTATAACATTCAATTTATCGTTATATCTTCATAGCATGTAATTAAACAATTTGAACAAAACTCTTCTTTTTTCTTGAAATGTGCGTAGGACAACACATCTATTTCTTCGTAGAATTGTAGGTTTGAATGGCCAATGTGTGTTGCGGTATTCATAAAATAACATTTAAACCTAACGGTAAATAATATTTGCCTTTTTTAAATTTCCCTCAAATCTTTATTCTAAACCAGAGTTCCCCAAACTTTTTTGTGTCGTAGACCCCTTGCCATGTTTTTCAGTGTTGGGTAGACCCCCTACTTTCCTGATATTGATTTCCTGTAAATTTCTAACTGTAGTGAAGTTTAGTGTTAAAAACTTAAAGTAAAAAATAATTATAATTTATACATTTATTAATTGAATTTAAATTAAAAATACTCAAAATAAAATTTTGTATCTGTTATGTAAAATATACGTAGCATTAAATAAACTATAAATAAAATAACATAAGCAATAAGTCAACATAATGTAATATGTTTTGATAATATAAGATAGTATGATGTAAGTAAATAGATACTATCAGTGTATGTGTTGAGATCCACTATCGTAGACCCCCATTTTCATTTCATGGACCCCCAATATTTTTTCGATAACGTAGACCCCTTGCAGGTTATCATAGACCCCTAGGGGTCGATATAGACCACTTTGGGAATCACTGTTCTAAACAAAGTAATGAATGAAATTTATTAGTATTTCTCGTCAACTGTCAAGTACAGTCACACACTATTAATCTGTGCTTTTCATTGTACTTAAATTTTTTTTTTCTTAAATCATTCTTTCATTTCATTCCAAATTCTACTTAAGTTTTTATAACAGCTAACAACTTTTGCTTAAATCTTACATAGTGTTATATATTTAAAAGTTATGTATAAATCTTTCATTTAATTCACGAAATTAATTTGATTAGAAAATCAAGATAAAGTTGTAACTTCAATTTACTTATTATGTATTTATTTAGCTTGAAAACAAAGCATTGTGATTAGAAGGTAGGTGCTGAACAAAGACTTTGTTTCTTATTTATTACCTACAATCGGACTTATTGCATCAGTTGACCTCATTTGTTTATAAAATAAATTATAAAAGGCTTATAATTATTAAAACTAGTTTCAGTTATCACAATGGGAGAAGATAGTTTTGCTCAGACAATAGATTTAGAGAATTGGATGAAAAAGCTGCCAGAACAAATTAAAAATACTCCTTTTATATACATTGCCATACCAGGTAAACTATTTTGCTTTTTGACTATAAAAGTATATTTTTTATTAAAATGTGTCCTGCAACATTTATGTTGTGGTTTATGGTTGGGGCTATGTTATTGGGGTTTAATTACTTGTATACATTTTATTCAATATTGGAATATTATTAAAAAAAAACCTTTTTTTATGTTTGTGATTAAAAAAAAATATTATTTCAGGAAGCCATGATTCAATGACATATGCTATAACCAGATCAAGTGATTTGGCACCTGATGCTGAACCAATTCTCAAAAGACTGTACCCCTTGTTCAAAGGTACGATATTGAGGTGGACAATAACTCAAAGCATAGATGCCTTGCAACAACTTCTAATGGGCATTAGGTAGTGAATTAATATAGTTATGTATTAAAAATTATCTATCTGTAAATAAAGTGCTTTGTTTATATAAATTAAATAAAGTATGTTTTTGATCACTACAAGCACTCAATTGATAACGCTTTGAATTTCAATTATTAATTTATTATCAATGAATTATTTATTCCTGACAAAAATTTACATTTAATACATAACTAATAATTATATAATTATTTTCAGATATTTTGATCTGAGGCTTGCAACAAAGACAGGTTCCGATCATTTTTACTTTACCCATGGAGTTTATGCAGGTGAAATAACGGAGCCCTTACATCAAATTAAGGATTTTATTAATTCCCACCCTGGAGAGGTATGTTAAAACATACAAAATGGAGAAGTACTATTTATTTATTCTAAATTCCATAAGAAAGCATGTAAACATTAAGTTATCAACCAAAGCTTGTTTAAACTTTTATTTATCAGTAACAAATTGAAGCTGTCTAATTGTGGGGCTAGTGGGGTACTTTTGCATTTGGAAAGCCCAAATTAAACATTTAGCAGTTAACTTCAAAAAAAGATATTATTTGCCTGTTTAAAATTAACAGAATTAACAATAAAGTAAGCTCTTGACTTGCACCAAAGCAAGTTGAAGTTTTCAATTCAAAAATATTAAAAGTTATATTTTTACAATTGTATTTAATTTGTATTGTATTTAAAAACACAAAATAATTTCTTAAATAAAAATAATTATTAAAAATAAAATAAATCAGTGACGCTAGAACGTTTTTATGTCTGGGCCTCAGATTTCTGTAACTGTTTCATAATCATTTGTTAATCTAAAAGGCAAGTAGCTTCCGCATGCCAACGACTTTTTGGGTCTTAGGTGAGCCGGTTTCCTCAAAATGTTTTCCACACCCTTCAATGATTATGAAATGTTAAATGCGCACACAGAAAGAAAGTCCATTGGTGGACAGCCGAGGATCGAACCTACGACCTCAGGGACGAGAGTCGCACGCTGAAGCCACTAGGCCAGCGCTGCTCGGTTTAACAAAAATAATTATTAGTGATCATTTATCTCTTACGCAAGTTTCAAGGATTTTTGAAGTCAGTGATATTTTTGTGTTTTCAGGTTGTGATTTTGGATTTGCAACATTTTTATGGATTTACTGCGGATGACCATCAAAAGCTTTTAAGGTATCTATTGAATATGTTTGGACCAAAACTTGTACCAAGAATACAAAACCTTCAAAGCATTACGTTGAATTCACTTCAGAGATTAGGACAGCAGGTACTCAATTTTTTGTCTTTTTTATTTACTATCATTTTATTTATTTTATAGATTATATTCTAAACTGTAAAACTGTACAAATTTAAAAATTAATTCACCTTTATAAAGGTACGATGTTAGTAAAAAACATAGACCCTGATATAAGAACTGACCATCAATATGAAATGTCGCAATACGGAAATTATTATTTCCTTTCGAGAGCTTCCCTCAGTTTGACGGCGCTATCTCAAGATCGATATCTGGATCTTGGGCTTTAGGGCAGGAATTTAAAAAAAGGCTATATTAGAAAACCACGCTACGATCGAATTAACGTGGCTAAAACTGCATGGGGTATAGATAAAGTGACCATTTATTTTTTGACTCAAAACGGGACATTAGTTTAATTTAGGTCAAATAATAAGTAGTCAATTAAAAAAAACACTGAAGTTATTTATTTAGAAAAATTTTGTTGGCTTAAAAGTAACGAATTACAAAATGTTTAGTGTTATTTATATTTATCAGAAGAACAAATTTGTTTTAATATAGCTAGTGACGATTTCAAATAAGAATAAAACTCTTGGCACGATTTTTTTATATACTCTCAAATTTTCGTGCGGTTTCTGAAAACGGGACAATTTTGCGTCCCATACTTCATTTCGGGAACACCGGGAAACGTAATTGGAAAAAGGGACAGTCCCGTTCAAAACAGGACGTCTGGTCACGTTAGGTATAGATGATATTCCTGCATTTGTCTTTTTAGACATGCAATGTAGTCCTTTTATTGCTATTAACCAATTGCTTAAGAAGTGAAACCTCAGTGGTTGCCTGGAAGAGATCGCTCGAAAGCGATAAAGTTGCTCTCCTTTTTATTTAATTATGTCAATTGTACTATATTTATGTATATGCAACGAAGTGTTAATAAATAAAATAAAATCTATAAAAGTATTTCAAATTAAAAGACGAATATAATACAAGCATTTAGTAAGACTTGTTATTTATCGTTTATACTTGATAAATTATGTTACCCAGGATCTCAACATGTTGAACGCAACCAAAGAGGTGGTTTTATCTCAGTATTTACTAGTTAATTAAAAGTATTTATCTATATGTTACAGGTGGTTGTTGTATATCGAAACCCCTCAGTGCAATCGACAGGGGAACTCTGGCAATCCAATATGTTACCATCCCCTTGGCCACAGCAAGATAGTATAAGTGCGTTATTGCAATTTCTGCAAAACGTAAAACGTCATCCGGGCATGGGCTTTGTGCATCAGGCTGTTTTGACACCGACACCAGCATTTATTTTGTTCCGGTGAGTTCTTATATACAAATACATATATAAATGAATTGCTTGAGAGTGGCTGGACCGATTTGGCTAATTTGATTTTGAAAATTTGTGGCAGTTCAGGGAAGGTTTCAATTATGAGAAACATGTATAATTCAATTCTACCGATTTTGTTGAAATTTTTGAGTGTTCAAGTAGATTTGAGAATTCTTAGATTACCAATTAGTGAAAAATAATAATTTATATAACATATAGATTACTAACATCAGTACGATTTCAAATGGTATCCTAACTAAATGTATAAATTTTATTTCCACATAAGTATACAGTACTTTGTAAACTTCTATAACGATAGCGATATTGAGTTTTTCTACTCCGAGATCCCAGTCGCGAAGCGCTACAGATTTATGAGAGAGAGAGAGAGATGGAAATTGCATAAAAAAGTTTATTACTAAGGCATATCACGCATATTATAAAATATTATTAATAGGTTGAAACAAATCAAGTGATGGAAAATTATCATTATATTGACTTATTGTTTCTCGGAAATACCTTCTTATACATGTATTTTATCTTTAATTGCGTAAAGTAAATTTCAATCGCAATAGCCAGTATAATTGTTGTACGCGATTACATGATCTATGAATGTAGTATATTTATATTCGCTTCCATATTGCAAATTATTTAATTAAGTGTCAATCAATTTATTGCCTTGGCGTTATACGGAGAACGTGATTTTTTTTTTAAATTTGAACATTTTTATCTTAGATTTAAAAAAAATTTAAACCGTTCTGTTGCCTATTTTTTGCACCTATTTCATTGATATTTAAGAATATAGATAATAAGCCTTCTGTTTATTACACCCGAACAATTATTATTTCACCAAGAATCGAAGAGGCATGTATAATATAAGGGAGTAAGATGCTTTCAGGCCGCCATCATTCGGACAGATATCATAATACTAAAATTGAATTTAACTATCTTTTGATAAAATGAACTTTCAGGTGGCTATCAACGTTACGAGAGAAATGTGCTAAGCCTGTCAAAAACGAGATCTACCCAAAGCTGACTGAGTTTACTCCTGGACCACCTAAAACTAACGGCTCAGCATCTGTTAATGTCGTTATAGCAGACTTCATAGATCTAGACAACGCCATATTTTCTAAAACGATTATACAACTTAACTATAAGCTTCTAAGGAATACCGATTCCTTATTCCATAATAATGGGTAAGCTTTAAAATACAAGTACCTGATAGTTTAAGTAAATGAGATGTGATATTTTATATTTTTACCTTGTACATAAATAAAATGCATGTTTAAATTTAGTTTTATTTCACGAAACAATTTACGGACCAAACACTTTATTACAAAAATCATCCAATTTGATACGTTCACACAGGTCTTTGAACGACCAAGTTTTGTTTTTATTCAGTGTTTCGGTGTTCAAAGCTGAAAACAATTTATCTGATAACTCGTCTGATATTTCAATAATCCGGCATATTTTATCTAAACGAGATATGTCTTCGATGGAATTAGTTAAATCTGTTATGTTAATTACTTGGGATTTCTTTTCTTCGAAGGAGGTCTCTGAATCGGACCCTGAAGCGCTATCCAGTTTATCGAATATATCTTGTTTCTTCCGCGGTCTAAAATTGCTATTTGATAAACACGGGCTGACGCACTTTGATGTTCCAGCTGAGGTTACATCCATTCTATTTATTTTATGTAAAATTCTTTCCACCATTTGATTTGTTGGTACGTTATTAATGAGTCGTTCAGATTTTTCTTGATCTTTTACGTATTTTTTATCATTTTTATTTTGTTTACAAACGTTTGTTGGTACGCTTTCATCATTTTCAGAAATAACGTTTTCAGAATATATTTTATCAGGAAAAACGATTTCTTCTCCTATGGGATCAATATTTTTGCTTTCAAGACCTAAATTGGCGTCTGATATTTGAGGTGGTTCACATTGTTCTATTATTTGCACATCTATAATTTGTGTTGTTATCGAATCCTTTATAATCCCCGTTATTGTACTGTCATTATTAGAGACTTGTACTATATTGCAAATGATATCCTCTTGTCCTAATTTTATAGTGTTATTGTCACTCTTTGGAAGATTTATGTGTGGAATATGATTTTCTGACATCCCTACTTCAGAAATGCTTGGAAGTGAATTTGCTTCAGATTTCACATATTCCAGAAGTTTACCACAGTTGCTAGTTTTATTTTTTGTAGTATCTTCAATGCCTTCTTCAATGACATTACTGGTCTGAATAATTGCAGAATCTTCTGGCATATTTATTGTTGTAGTAGAAGTAGATATATTATAAACTTCTTTATTTTCAGTGGTTTCGTTAGTTTCAGGTTCATTATTAAATGCAACTATTGGTTCAATAGCTTCTTTTGCATCATTAATATGATTGTTTACTGAATTTTTCTCATCCAAATCGAATGTAACAGATTCCATTTCTGGAATAGTTATGCTACTTTTATTTATCTGGTTATTACAGTGGCTTGATTTCTTTAACAAATCTTCTGTCATATTCACAACTTTGGAGAATTCTTTCTTCACCTTTTCAAGCTGTTCATGATTTCTTAATTCTCTACTTTGTGCTACACAAGCGGGACCCAAATGTAGGCAGCTTTGAAAAAGCGGGCCAATCTCATTTTGAGAGTGAGTTTCATCATCTGTTTTGTTACTTTTTAATACTTCATTCGTTTTATTTACAACACGTCTTAAAGTTGTCTGAGGCTTGGGTATATAACGGTAACCTAGTGTATTGTTATTTAATGTTTTCGGAAATAACTTCATTTTAAAGCCAGTGTCTTGCGATGCACTCGATATCATATCAGGGTTTATTTGAAAACTATAATTGTTAGGAATGAAGATACTTTTGCATCTGTCCGTTTTAGTGCCTCCTGACATAGATTCGATATTAATGGGTATAAAAACGTGCTGAAATTGTCGTTCCGAGAATAATATTGTATCTACAACACGGCATGCGTACGAGTACTCATTTTCATACCAACAAACCAGTTTTAAGAAATTGGATGATAGTTGGAAGCTGGAGTTAACGTCAACTATACAAGAATGATTTTCACCAAAAAAATCTGACGATACCGCCTCCTCATTCGATATCGTAATTATATCTTTCATACTAGTATGGCTGTATTGATGAATGCATTTCACAATATCTTCTATTGAAGCGCCCTTGTTTAATCTAAAGAGAAAAAAATCAGGTAACCTTCTGCCTAAAAGCGGGCATGATATTGATAACTTTACTTACCTTATTGACATATCCAGAACTGAGACATTAACAATAGGTACTCGAAAAGCAAGACCAGACAATTTATCTTTAATCTGTGGTATTATTTTATGAAGTGCTTTACAAGCTCCGGTGGCGGCGGGAATTATGTTTTGATGGATACTTCTATGGTCCCGCCAATGCTGAAAATGTAAAAGAAACACAACTTGCTACCATAGGATAGCTACATCTACAAAAATAATATTAATAATAATGTAAACGCTCATCTTAATGACGATTAATATAATAAATAAGTAGCTAATTACGAGGCAGAAGAGAAATGCTAAAAAAGAAGGTTCATAAATAAATTTAAAGACAGCTCGTATGATATCAAGAGTTCCAGCAGGATTGCAAAAAAAACTACCGCCAGAAAGTAACATACAATTTTGCTTTCAGTATACAACTAGGATTTCTATGTATTATAAACTTAAATTATTTTATACACACGAAAAAAGTAAGTTATATTACTTTTTTCGTGTGTATAAAATAGTTTAATAAATATAAAATTATTATTGGATAATTGGACTTTAAAAAATAATAGAATACAAATTTTAATGCCTTTAGGAATAAATAATATGTTGATAAATCTAAATTTCCCCCAATGAAAACTCTAAGAATACTTGTAACTTTAAAATATTGTAATAATATACTGTAACATACTCTTACATAAAAAATCGAACTCATGATCGAAAGACTTACTCTTCCTCTTAAACAGAGGCTGTCAAGGGGTTTTAACGAAGGTGTCATAGCATGTATACTTGTTACAAAGCCTTCTGTTACACCGAATTTGTCTTCTAAAATCTTGACTATTGGTGCCAAACAATACAGGGTACTGGACGCGCATGACAACACTTTGTCCTCTAAACAAAAAAAAACGTAAAAAAATCAGTGGCGCAACAACCTTTTTGGGTCTGGGCCTCAAATTTCTGTATCTGTTTCATGATTATATGTTAATCGAATAGGCAAGTAGGTGATCAGCCTCCTGTGCCTGCCACACGCCGTCGACTTTTTGGGTTTAAGGCAAACCAGTTTCCTCACGATGTTTTCCTTCACCATTCGAGCGAATGTTTATTGCGCACATAGACTGAAAGTCCATTGGTGCAGAGCCGGGCATCGAACCTACGACCTGAATAATGAGAGTCGCACGCTCAAGCCAGTAGGCCAACACTACTCTTAATAAATGTAAAAAGCTATCCAATATGTTTATACTTTTCGGAATCTTGAAATAAACGAGACAAAAAAATTCCTGTCATACTGCGATTGATAATCACTTAAATTTAATGTTGTAATTACACTTCGTTAAAAAAGATACCAAAAGGTTACATTTAAATCACTTCGATATCATTCTGTAAATATTTTTATGAACTCATAATGTAAGCAGTTTAAAAATATTTTATATATGTCGTGGGCTTATCGTTAGATTGGCCAGATCGAGATATGCCCAGGCAGAACGTGATACTCCGGCACATCATGATCTGGCCATCCAACACAGGGCATATCGTTCAACACTTAACGTTTGGCGATTTGGCCAGAGATACTTTAGGCATATCGATTATGTAGGGTGTCCAAGGTTTTAGCAAATAAAAATAAAGTTAAGAATTAAAATGTTTATTAAAATTGAAAATAATTATTGTTATGAAGCTCTAACTTAACATTATTTTTTAAAATTCCAAATGTGGCACATAGAATCACAGTTCTTTGGAGAGAAAATAACAAAACGCCTATTTGAGGCAAATAAAATATGTAAATAAACAGTAAGGTTTAATAAAATGTTAACACAGCCATCACGTAGAAAACGGCACGTACGAGCAACAGCTAGAATTAAATGAAAATGTTAAAAAATAATGAATAACATTAAAAATGAGTTATTTAAATAATAAAGTGTAACTAAATAATCAGACTCATTAATCAGTTGAAAACAAACTTATATTAATAGGAACGTCAAATAGTTTTTCAAAGAATAGTTACCTATTATTTGTTATTAAATATGACAAACATTAATAACATCGTCAAAAAATTCTAAAAATGGCACATTCAATCACAGCCCTTTGGTAATAAAATAAGATAACAAACCAAACGTTCGTAACATTTAAATACCTAAAAAATCTTTAGAAATAGGTAATACAACCCGACAACCGCCATGCAGAAAGAGAAATTAAATTAAAAAATGTTTATAAACATTAAATAGGTACCTACTTAAAAAATGTTCCTCAATCAGACTAACAACAGACTTAATCAGTTGAAAATAAACTTTGTATTGAATATTAAAGGAAAGTCAAATATTTTTTGAGATATCTATCATTTGTTGATGCATGATATACTTTGATGACATTTTGAAGTGCAGAGAACATTATTCTTATAACATGCACACCTTTTGGTGTGACATTGATTTCTGGCAGGCCTGCAGGAGCATTTCTGGAAACCTTGACCTCCAAACATGGACTGACATGTGACTGCATGACGCAATGTTATAAATGATTCAGAAATGTCTCCATTATAATCTTTGGCTGAAATTTGTAATTCTTGTCTCGGGAACCAGTTTTTTATTGTTCCAGAAGTAGTACCAATTTTAAATACACCATTCCTAATGTCAACAATTTTACCTGCGATGTTCTTGGTATCAAGTGGTCCACGATCAAATTTTGGAACATTTATCAAGACGCTATTACCAACTTCTAATAACGGAAGCTTTTTGACTGTTTGGTCAATCATTTTTTCTGCAGCCCGTTTGGTACCTTTAAGAGTTTGTGCTCTTTCTTTTGCAATGTTTTGTCTTATTTTGCATATGAAACATAAAATCTGAGACCCGTAACCTTCTTCACCGTCAGTGAGACCACATATAACGTGAACTGGTTTAAAGCACGATCTACAACTATGAGCTCCAGTTGTTTCTTTGGTACAAACCAAACAAATCTGCGTATTGCAGTCGGCTTTCTTAGTCGTTAGTGACGTGTCGCTACTGGCTGAAACCCCTTGAATTGAAACGACAAAAACATCTTTGCTAGTAGAAGCTCTGTTAACAGTTTGCAAAGCTAAATCTTCTATACAGGACGTATAATTTCTGGGTGAACAATTAGTTGCATCAAGTTTTTGTTCGGCGGTTTCAATATTTTCTATTTTCAGATCTTGATTGGCAAGCGCCGTTGCCGAATTTACACTTGTTAGGACGTTCTGTACTTAATGCTTTAGGAACATTTATTTCGGCCAAAACCATCTCAACATCAAGCGTTAGTGCTTTACTACTTAAGCCATCAACATTTGTCCCTTCAGGCAAGATTATCTCCATCGAGGTTGTCGTAATATTCTTCTTTTCAGTTTCAATAGATGAAATAACACTGTCTGCGATATTGGCAGTATATTTCTATAGCTTTTTTCGGTATGTGAAATTTGTTTTTAATACTATATATCATTTTTTCTCTGCCACCATGCCCAACAGCTTTGTGAACTTCTGTTAATATATCAAAATATTCATCTACGGCGACTATGCGCACTGTAGGATCATCGGCAGTTTTTCTTTTGAAAATTAAGTAATCTTTGTCAGAAGTTTCCATGACATCATATTTTGCACTCCAATTATTATTGAAGAAGAGAACCGCTGCATGGTCACCCTACTTCTTTTTATTTGTTCAATAACCTAAAAAATAAAATGGAACTTTAGCGTACAAACATTAGTTACTTAATCAATCTAAGAATTTTAATACATAATGACATGAGAGAAACGCATCACCTACACATTATTATGCAAAAATAAACACTTGTTTATCAACTAAATACTAACCTCTAAAATACGTTGAGAAGTCCATGGTTTTTTTACACTGTGCGAAGAATCTTTATGTCCCTCATAGAAATCAAGTAACTGATGGTAATATTGTTCTTTAAATGCACTTTTTGTTTCGTTTTCACTGTTCATTTTGATAATATCAACACCACATTCACTTGTTTGTAACGCCGCCATCTTCCGCTCGCGTAAACAAAGCCGAGCGCGCGAAGACAGCGCCACTATCGGCGCGAAATGCAACTATTTCACGATCCGCCGTGTTGTTAGCTCGGAATATCGACAAATACGTTATTCTCGTCGATCTGCCCAACCTTTTACTTGGCGCATCGCGATATGCCCGGCCGAATCATGATGTGCCAGCGTTTCAAGAAGTGCCCGGGCATATCTCGATCTGGCCAATCTAACGATAAGCCCACGACATATACAAGAATACCTAGTTTGGCAAAGTATGAAACTAAAGAATGGTCCGTGTCAAATATATAAGGGCGCCGTGTGCTTTTGTTACGATACCATTAAATCGCCAAGTTCATGGCAGAGTTGTTTAGGAAAATCAGCATCCTTGTAATGCTTTAATAAAATAACAGTAGATAAATACTGTTCCATTCAGATGTACAGACGATCAAAACTGAACAGCACAGAATATTTTACAAAGGAAATTATTATTATTAGGTACTAGCAAATCTATATAATTTAAGTATTGTAACTTACCGATACTAATCATGTGCTCGTTTACTCCTACTATGAGCATGGGAATATCAAGAGTTGGTGCAGTCACTACGACGCGCTTAACACCATTGCTTAAATGACCCTAGAAGGATATAATTAGAAGATTTAAATATTCGCTTATGATTAAAATATTCCGCTTCAATAGACGCCTTGACGCTAGTGGCAGGAAAAGCTCTTTCCGGTCGAGCTACGCTGGCTACAGCCCGAGCGGAGCTGTCAAGGCACTTTAAGCCAACAGGGAGATTTCATTAAAACAAATAAAAATCTACCATAACATGATACCCAATATATAGATAGAGCGAAGCAGAGAGCTTAGAGTAAACATTTTAAACCAGATTGTTCATATTTCTAAAGACGTCGACCAATCACAATCGAGCAACGATCCTTTGTTATTTTCAGTATGTAAAAGACCCAACGATGTCGCATGATTGATCTAACGAAACGATAGAGTATCTATGATTGGACTAGATGCTGACGACTAATGACAGACGAAAACGGTTACACTTTAATGTCAAAATAAATTAACAATTACTACCATAGACCTAGAATGAGAAGAACTAACATTAAATTACGATAAGTTGTTCTTAATCGCAAAGTAATTTTATAACATGTTGTAAGAAACTGCAATTATTACACCTTACTCCACATGATATGAAATAGAAGTCAATAAACTAGATAATATTTGGTTAATAATATCTTGGGGGCTGGGCAATGACAAAGAGTTATCACAATTTGACCCTTGGCTTTTAATATATCGTTAATTTTAATTCATAATTATACTTGTTTTGCCGCCCCTTTATGCATGACCTTCGTAGCTGTCGTTGCTTGATTATGTTTTCGGCTCCAAATTCAGGAGCAGAATAGGTGGATAGGAAGAGCTTATTCCGTCTGTGTTTGAGCACGGGAAACACAACAAACAAATTCATAAGATAAGGAGACAACAAGGCTAGCGTAACATAATTCTACAATGAATAAAACTGAGAATCATCTATTAAACTAAATAATGAATTCTTTAATTTAATTTATATTGTAATTTAAATATTAAGAGCGATAATATTATCAAGTATCTAGATTTTATAATATAATAACAATACCGAAGCTTTTTCCAAACTTGTGAACATTCCAGAAGCCTCAACAACATACTGAACCTCAACGCTGACCCAAGGAATATTTACAGGTAATTTCTCGTGAAGTATTTTAATTTTCGTTCCTAAAAACATCAGAAATATTATAGCTATATCTATACCTACAAACATTCAACTTCTTAATTTTATTCTCAAGAGTCAAGATGAATGAGCCCGTCAAGGAATGAAACAAATAACGAATATCGCAAGAATCAATAAAATTTGTTGTTGTTTGTTGTAATTTCTTAAATTCCTAAAAATAAAATATAGAACAAAATTGTAGAAAAAAAACAAAAATTGTGTTCGTTTAAGATTTCGATAAACCCATAAAATATTGTACGTACCGTCAATATTAACCTCATTTTCAGTAAATGATATTTTTCCTCTAAGTTTGCCATGCGTAGAATCAAATTTAATTAAATAACAAATATATTCGATATCAATGGCCGGGTCGTTGATTGCAGTAACCTAGAATAACAACCTAAAATATATGAATTATATCTAAGGAAAATAGGGTTTGCTATATACAAAATAAATAATAGTAGGTAAATGATTAATAATTATTTTCTTTATAGTAACTAACTTTAATATCAGGTATTTGAAGACATTTTCTAAATATAACTCTTCCAATTCGACCAAATCCATTTATGCCGACTTTTATAACCATAACAAATTTACATAGGCTTTACTTATAAATTGATTTTATGATTTCTTGAGGAAAAAATTATCATCTTCAAGTAATTCAAAATAAAAACTTCTAAAAATATTTGTATATTTCATTAATTATGTAGTTTGACTTTCAAGTTTTAGCTTCAATTTCATACTCCCCGCCATTAAAATGTCTACAGTCTATGAGCATTGAGCAGTTTTTTTGCACATATTATGGGTATGTTCCGATATACACTGCGACCACTGTACAGAGTACCGTCAATTTAGTATACTGTGAAACCGTTTCTCTATAGCCAGCTATACTGGTTACAATTTAAAACGGAACGCAGTCCAGTATACTAGTCAGCTTCGTTTTTCGACACAGTTTTCAAATGAGTGCATCAAAGTTTTTCAATTCAACAAGAAAAACTATTATTGGAGTATTATCGCATTAAAAAAATCTATATTAATATTAACTGTCAATTGAATTAATACTACAAAAAAAGTAAGTTAGAATTTTAAATGTTTGTTATTAAACTGTAAGTTATATCAGCCGTTAGGCATTCAAGTGGTTTTGATTGATCACGTGATCAAAGCACTGCGAGTACCTTACCTCGAAAACGCCAGTGCTCGCAGTAGAAGTATAGCGGGGATTTGTGACGTCATATATTTCCTAGGACGCTGCGGCTGTATACTGCAGTCCATAGCGGAACAAATTTTTGAACAGTGGGAGCACTATACAGTACTCGCAGTGTATATCGGAACATACCCTATATTTATAATGTGCTCTTCAATCTTTAGTTGACGCGAGTTGGCAGTTTTCACAGATACAGTTTTATTCTGGGAAATTTCTTTCTTACCCAATATTAGGGTAGTTATTCTTAACTTTATGATAACATGGCAGAACAGAATAATAATGAAATGTATATCATAAATTTGTGGTAAAGCTCTACAATAGTGCTGACATAGAATAGCATTAATTAATGTTAATTTTTAACTTAAAAAGGATTTTACAAACATTCTATGCTAGATTTTATTTTACAGGTTAGTAACACTGGTCCGCCCTTTATCTGACATTTCCAATAAGAACATTTATTTTCTTCACATTTCAAGTCACCATCTTGTGAAGGACGTACGGCTTGTGATTCGTTAATTATTCCAAGAACTTGGTAAGTCGACATTATACGCTTTTTTAATTATTCGTGTATATTTGTTATTTAATTATCATAATTTATGATGAATTAAAGATTTTACTGTATATTCTTCGGTTTAGATGTTTGCGTCATAATTACACGTAGGTCGTAGAAAAGAAAAAACGCGTAAAATTATGTAAATACAACTATTATCCAGTGAACTCTTCTGGCAGCGAAACTTTTAGAGTACCTAATTAGTTACTAATAAGAATTTAGTCAATAACTTGGATGATTTCTACTCAAAGGTTTGACCTTAACGTGACCTCTACAAGCCGGTATAATGTTCTCGAGCTCGATACATAATCATAACTAGAACTTTGATATAAATTGTCTTGAATTTGTAGGCTATTGTTGTAAACTAGCTCGACTAAAGGGTCATTACCAAGGTCAATCGTAACAAATGAATTAAATTATAGCTATTTTTCGGCCATTATAAAAATCTTATTTATATAAGTAGGTATTTTATTTTTATTATTAGTTCATTACGATCAACATGATTTTTGTTTTCAGCAAACATGTCGAAAATCGGTATCAACGGATTTGGACGTATTGGACGTCTGGTGCTCCGTGCTTCAGTGGAAAAGGGAGCCAAGGTTGTTGCTATCAATGACCCCTTCATTGGTTTGGATTACATGGTCTACCTTTTCAAGTACGACTCCACTCATGGACGTTTTAAGGGCACAGTTGAGGCTGCTGATGGATGCCTAGTAGTTAACGGAAACAAGATTGCTGTCTTCTCTGAGAGAGACCCTAAAGCTATTCCCTGGGGAAAGGCTGGAGCTGAATATGTTGTTGAGTCCACTGGTGTGTTTACCACCATTGATAAGGCATCTGCTCACATTGAAGGTGGAGCCAAGAAGGTCATCATCTCTGCTCCTAGTGCTGATGCCCCCATGTTTGTAGTAGGTGTAAACCATGAAACCTACGATCCATCCTTCAAAGTCATCTCTAATGCTTCCTGCACAACTAACTGTCTTGCTCCTCTTGCTAAAGTTATCCATGATAACTTTGAAATTGTTGAGGGTCTTATGACCACAGTTCATGCTACTACAGCTACCCAAAAGACAGTTGATGGCCCTTCAGGAAAATTGTGGCGTGATGGTCGTGGTGCTCAACAAAACATTATTCCAGCTGCTACTGGCGCAGCTAAGGCTGTCGGCAAAGTAATCCCTGCTCTTAATGGCAAACTCACTGGAATGGCATTCCGGGTTCCAGTTCCCAATGTCTCTGTTGTTGATTTGACTGTCCGCCTAGGCAAGCCTGCTAGCTATGATGCCATTAAGCAAAAGGTTAAGGAGGCATCTGAAGGACCCCTCAAGGGAATTCTTGGTTACACTGAGGACCAAGTTGTATCAACTGACTTTGTTGGTGATACTCACTCTTCAATCTTTGATGCTGCTGCCGGTATCTCTCTAAATGACAACTTTGTTAAACTTATCAGCTGGTATGACAATGAATATGGTTACTCCAGCCGTGTCATTGACCTTATCAAGTACATCCAAACCAGAGATTAAATTGCCCCAATAGAGTTGAATGTTATATTGTGATTGTAATGTCGAGATTACCGACCCTTATTTTTAAGTTTTAAGTATAGCTGTGTATTTATCTAAATTATTATGCTACTTTGACAGTAGTGTGCACTATGTATGTGTAATTTTGAATTCTGTTTAACATTCTGTGTATAGGATCTTCGCTGTTGAATCAAAAATAAAGTCAAATTATGTGTAAAAGTATTTTATTTTTTCTTTCTGTGCTATTAAAGAGCTGAATAGCTATTTTAACACAAACTTTGGGGAAATGTGGACATGTTAAAACATTTTATCATCCATATGGCCCTCAAGATATGTTCACAAGTGATCTGCCTTCTGTGCCTGACAGATATATGGGTCTCATACATGATACATGCCTGTTTCCTAAATATAGCACACAAAACTAAAATCTATAGGTGTACAGTCGTGCTCAAACGCATCCTCATACCTTTTGTCTTACGCATAGCACTTTCAGATGAAAGTAGTATGCGTAAAGGTGCGCTTACACGAGGGCAATAATTGCTCGGCGAGACGAATGGACCGATCTGGAGCAATTAATGGAGCAATTTCAATAAATTGCAATAAATTATTTCGGCGATATTGCTTCTAATTGCTCCAGATATTTCATATCGCTCAATGTCGCAGATACGAATTGACGAATATCCAATGGACTTGGAAATTCCTAGCAATTTTTGTATATGTCTCATTCGCACTTGTTTGTTTTGCGGCTTGCCGTCTTGCTTCCGCGGGGAGAGCGAGAGGTCTAAATAATAATAATTTATAATTACTTTATTCAAAAGTAATTCAAAGTCTGTTCGTGACATTCTAGTAAAGTTTTTGAATTATATATCATCTAATTCTTTACATAATGAAAATTTTGTCCTCTTTGCCAAAAACGATCGCACCCAGATGCGCCTATTCCTTATCTTTCTTTTTTGTTTTTGATTAATGATAAAAAAAGCGCTACAAGCCGCCGCAGCAAGAACAATGTCGTCCATAGCGAGCGAAAACTGAAATGCTCGTGTATGACAGTATTGCCTAGTTGATGAAGTTGTGCCATATCGCTCAATATTGTATTGCGCAGTATTGATGCTTGTTGCCGTTGCCGTAAATTGCTTGATGTAGTCGTGACGTCATAATTGACGAGTATTGACTGGAATTGAGCAATTTTAGTTGCCCGTGTAAGCGCACCTTAAGACCATAATAAGAATAACTAGGCACACTGCTCATTCAATCTTAGTACAGTAAGTACATATTTGTATTGATTGAATAATGTTTAATATTTTATGGTGGCTGTACACACTCGGCGAGAGCCTCTCGCCGAGAGTCTCGACCGAGAGGACCGAGAGAAGAGCGCAGCCTGTACACACTCGTTACGTTATTTGTATTTAAAACACCGTTAATAATGGACGTGGAAACCGCTGCTGCTGTTTGTCTTTGTGCAATAAGTTATTATAATTTTCTTCACGTTTACCATAAAAAATAAAATTACGAAGCCATGGCGAAGAAGAAGATGGTGGATGGTTACTATGCACCGCAACAGAAATAGGTAATTAGGTTCATAAAGTTACGTCCACGGTACGTAGCCATGAGTGAATCTCGCTTTTTCTTTAGTTCCTCAATTGGGGTATCCATCGGCCGGCTTATTCGCATCCAAGCATCATGTAGAGATGTTTATTTTTGTGTCCTACATCCTTCGGATTCCATAACAACGATTCCCTTTGGTAACACTCCAAAAACTCTAATTCGCGTTCGTTAGACCACATTGTGCGATACGTCCTGTCACAACCACAGTCATCGAGCAAGTGATTGAACGAGTGTGTACAGGTCGCTCTCGTTTTACTCGCGAGACCCTTTGACTCGTGCGCAAAAAACCGACAGGCGACCGAGAGAGGCGAGACCGACTGCGAGGAAGCGAGGCGAGACGAGAGCTCTACTGTACACTCTCGCCCTCGGCCTGTCTCGGGGTGTCTCGCCGAGTGTGTACAGCTACCATTATATATATTTCGATTAAAAATTCAAAAATCTGTTTACCACAGCAAAAAATTTAAACATTTCGCTAAGTGTATGGAAACAATAATAAAATTATAGGGTGGTCCTTGTACAATTGTGATAATAAGTTTTTATCTAGAAGTAAATAACTAAAGTGTAGCAGTTCCAACTACCAAGGAGAGAGAGTGTGAGCGCCACCATTTAGGTGTGTGGCCGATTTAGATGGCAACCATACTTGCGTACTTTCCACTGTAGGATTTCAATGAAATCATTTCAAACTGACTAAAAGGCTGCATACAATCGTTTTCTTTTGCAAGATTCTTATATACTTACACATATTATACAAAATTAAAACATATTTTTGAAATATTTCATAATACGTTTTTAATAAATAATATCTATTTTATTTTTCTTTATCTGTTATCAATGACAGACAATGAAAGCATACAATTGTCATAATTCGGGATTTGTCAATCATCAGTGTCAACAAAATAAATTCGTCTGAATTCTGCTGCTTCGTGTAAAATTGTGAAAATAAAGTTCAAATGGCGTTTATTTTGCAATAACTATGTTTTACAATGATAGATAATGGTTTTTCGTGTTTTATCGTTGAAATACAAAGTATCTTCTAAGTGTACTGAAACAAAACTTTAATAATCTTTAATAATGGAGGATCTCAATTTGACAGAGACTGAGATGAGATATTTTGGTGATTTGTTTTTATGTTGCGACGAGGAGTCCAACGGGAAAATCCCAATCCTTAAAGCGACAGAACTTTTTAGGTCATCTAACATACCAAATGATGTTCTCAAGCAGGTTAGTAACAGCGATTCTTAAGTATTTGCTACGCAAAAACTTTTTTGTAATTAATATACATTTATTTCAGATTATGGATTTAAGTGTATCGCCTAATAATAGTTCGTCTCTAAATCATATGAACAGAAAGCAATTTTATTCGGCCTTAAAACTTATAGCAGCTCATCAATCAAATATAGTATTAAAACCAGAGATTTTAATAACACCTTTGGATCTCCCCCTTCCAAGGTTTACATGGGCCTTAAACTCGGATGCAAATTCAGATTTAATACAGTTATCCAATTCTCCTAAAGAGCAGCATATATCAAAGAGAGAGCGAACCTTTGTAGAAAGGACTCTAGGTGCTTATGAGCCAATAAGAGTTTCATCAAATTTATCAGATAGCGACATTCCTCAAACGCTGTCACATGATACTGCTGAAGTACTAAGTACAGACTCGGAGATAGAATCTGAAACAATGTCACAAAGTGGTTCTATTGGGGTAAGTTGTTGTTTGATTAGTAATTAGGTTGAAAGGTAATAAGTTTTTGGTTATGTTTAAATAAAAAATATACATCATTATGTTTTTAATTATTATCAGAAAATTTTAATAGGTTAGTAGTCATAGTTATCTTATCTAAAACTTATGTTTACCATTTTGATAAGTAATTGAGTTAAAAAGTATTAACTTATTACCTTTGATAAATACAGTAAAAGATTTAGCTTATTCTCTAAATAAAGGTTTTGGAAAACAGATTAAAAAGAGTCAATTTAAAAAACTGCTGACTGCCACATATAGAACTCTATCGTGTTCTAGAATAAGGACAATCTACTGGAATACCTACTGATATTTTAAATATATTTGATTTCATCTAATTTTAGTTAATTAATCTTTGGCAAAACTTTTTTAATCACCTTTGTAACATGATTGGGATATTATAAAATAAATTTACATATATTTTTAAATACTATAGAGGAGAGGTAAAACGGGGTCTCCATGGAGTACAGCTAGTGAAAGTCCTACTCCAACCAACAGTGTAGCTGAAAGGGTCCACCCAGTGTGGGAACACAGTGCAACTGGGCGTGGTGTATGGCCTACAAATACTGCGGAGGAACATACTAGGCTTCTAGGTATTTGCCTTTTAAAAACTATAATATTTTGTTAATAGGTCTACATTGATTTATGAAATTCATTACTAAGCTAAAGTTAATAGCATTAATAGCAATAGTTGTTGATACCAGAACCAATTTTTTCATAATTCTTTCTATTAGTTAATAAAAAATGGATGGTCAGCTGCATAGATATACATATTTTATCAACAGTTTGTATAAATTATTGAGCAGGAATTACAGGAAGATGTTTTATATACATACTTCAAGATTTTAGTTTTATTTATGTGAAGTACAGTTGAATTGTTACAATTCTGTTCTGTTTGGTTCAAATAAATGGTATAAATAAAAGCAACAACAAAACTTAAACAAACTTATAATAACTTGACAAAACTTAACAAAAATTAAACAATAAACTTAACTTAGACTTAACTAATTGTTCTGTTTATTTAAATATGTAATGAGGTTTCACCACTCTTACCAGTACCCTCTTTTAAAACAGTTAGGCTTTTGATCAACATATATTTAACTTAATTATGTTTTATAGGCACAGAAGAGGATTCCTCTGACCGTCACTCCTCAGAGGAGGATGGGGAAGGCGAGGCAAGTGGTGATGACGTATTTGCGATAAGTCCTGCGCAGGCGTCGCATTATGCGTCACAGTTTGCGCAGCTACGACCTGAACGCGGCTTGCTGTCGGGACCTACTGCTAGGTACGTGTCCGATATTTATCAATTTTTCAAATATGTAAAATAATTACTTATGGTCTAAGATCCCGCTGCAGGATTGGTGCGCTCATCGACTATTTGTTTAAAACCAAATTTTTATGTTTATTTATAATTAAGAGAATATATATTTACTAGGGTGCCTATCAAAATTTGGCCGCCAGTATTTTTAATTAAATTATTTTTAATTGATTTTTGGAAAAAAATTTCGTTCATTTATTTTTTAAATAAAATAACGTCTACATCACGGTAATTAATATGAAGATTCTAAAAAAATCACGGGTGCCGTTGCGCACATGGCCGCACCTCTTTGCAGCCAGGTGTAAACAGGTATGATTTCGATAAATTTATTCGTTTATAACCTATTTTTATTAATTATATGTCAAATTGAAGCTAATTTTTTTCTATTAATTATCATATAAAGTTGCTTAATTAAATCTGGCCGCAGATAAGGGCTACTGGCTGTTAAAGATAATAAATATTTAAGGTAGAGTGAAAGAGAGTTAGCGCGTAACATCATTTGTCAGACGAGGACCGCGATTGTCGGCTGTGCGACGCTTTTAAGCCATTGCGCATGCGTCGAACGTTAGTGTTCTCAACCACCGGGGAGTAATAGAGACGACTTATAATAAATATGTACTCCAAAAAATATGTAATTTTTTTCAAAATGACAAATTTAAAATAAACGTATAAATTTATCGAAATCATACCTGTTTACACCTGGCTGCAAAGAGGTGGGGCCATGTGCGCAACGGCACCCGTGATTTTTTAGAATCTTCATATTAATTACCGTGATGTAGACGTTATTTTATTTAAAAAATAAATGAACGAAATTTTTTACCAAAAATCAATTAAAAATAATGGCGGCCAAATTTTGATAGGCACCCTAGTAAATATATATTCTCTTAATTATAAATAAACATAAAAATTTGGTTTTAAACAAATAGTCGATGAGCCCACCAATCCTGCAGCGGGATCTCGTACTATTAAATACAATTGAAGACACAAATTGTATTAGTAAAATGGTTATAGTTGGTAAGTTATCAGTTATTGTATTCAGTTATCTTAAGAGTTCGGTGTATTCTATTTATGTATTTATGTCAACAATATATATATAGATATCCAGATATAATGTCTATTTTGATGATAGCGTCAGTGATAGTTACTGAGTGTCATTAAGTTTTAATATTTCCTGTACATAAATAAAAACTAAATTACAAATTCCAGCTATTAAAGCTGCAGACAGAAGGGAGCAAATAAAGAAGTAATGTTATTAATTAAAATTACTATATACTTATTAATATTAAACATTCCAGAATGTTTTTCGAAAAGTCACGGCTGTCGGTTCCAGATTTACGAAAGATCTGGCAACTCGCTGATATCACCAAAGATGGAATGTTGACTCTTGAGGAGTTTAGTATTGCCATGCATCTCATAATTTTAAGGAGGAACAATATCCCAGTGCCAGATGTTTTGCCACCACGCCTCGTACCAAAAGTTGACTCACATTTCTCGCAACAATCGGTTACAACAGATCTGGTTGACCTGGGTGCTGATATGTTTAACTCTGGCACCTCTGCTGATTTCAATTTTGCAAAACCAGAAGTCAACGATCCATATGAAAGTAAACCAAAAAAATCAGAAGAGAGACAACCTTCCCTTTCACCAAAACCAGAACCTCAAGTGAACAATAAGGAATGGACCAAGTTCGTCGACTCGCCCACGTTCAGTGTTTCTAGTCCCGGCCCTAAACCTGTCAACTTTGACTTTCAAAAGTCCGCATTAGAGAGAGATCCAAAGATCTATCACCCCGTCGCATTAAGAGTGACTCCGGAAGCGAATACAATTCCACACGAAGATTTACGGTCGAGCACTTCCCCGCGAAGGGACGATATATCTCACGCCTTCGAACTCTCGAGTCCCAAACGAAATTCCAACGATCAATCGAATGGTAGCGAAATCAAGTCCATCCAGCGTCCTCAACCGAAGAAACCAGTGAAAAGTGTTGGTGTCTTGCCTCCTCCACCCGCCAGAGAGTCATCCGTTCACGCAGAAGATGGTCCGCAGTCGTTACAATATGCGCCTAAGAAGGATCCACCTCCTCCACCGCCACCAAGACCTATCAGAAACCATACACGTTCCAGTTCTCTGGATTTAAACCGGTTCAAAAGTGCCGCGCCCCCTCCGCAGCCGCCCCCTCGAATGTCCCCTTCGGCAACGACACCCACCCGTCGCTTAGTGAATCAGAAAAGTGAGGAACCCAGTTTTCCCCCCGACGCCTTCAGTAAGAGTGAAGAACCCAGCTTTCCTCCTGATGCTTTCGGGGAAACGTACGGCTACGAAGCGCCAAAAATGCACGGCGCGTTTGAAGTGTATCGGAAACCGTCGCGAGAATCGTCGTGTGAGACGGATCCGGATGTGAAATCTTTGCAGGAGCAAAATGCTGTTTTGCACCGTGTTTGTAGGGCTTTGTGCGCGGAACTAGCGGATGTGCAGAGAGAAAGAGAGGCTCTGCGGGTCCAACTTGACGCACACTCGACCCCCGTCTAGTCACAGCGGGCTTTGTAATCTATGGTCTAGCTTCCTAATCACTTAAAAACCCCCTACTACAACACAAACTATTCTATTGCGACAATAAAATAAGAATTTTGAAACTTTTATGAAAATCTTTGTTCGATACTTCTATTTTATTTCTATCTATTATTTCTAAATGCTGGATCATAGATTATTTGCCTATAAATTTTACTACCCTTTGTCTGTAAATAGACATATTCCACTATAATCGTTTAATTAATCTAAGTAATCTCATATTCTTTTGTTTTTATTCATATGAATTTTATTTGACTACAAATATTAGCTTTTTTAAATATAATCATTGCTTATTGGTTCTCAGTGAATTTGAAATAATACAATGTTTAATTAATCAATTTGCCGTCCTTCACAGATTACAGAAAGAGCAAGATGTGTTGGTTTTGTTCAAAATAAAAATTAAATTCTTTGAGAGCTAACTCATGTTCTTTGAATTTGGGATATGTTTAAGATCAACATATGTTTTTTTTAAATCGTTAAATGAGGCTACATGTCAGCAAGCACTTTTTAATATTTACTTAACCTTTTAAATGTTTGTATATTGTTAGCAATTACAATTTTAGTATTGCATAAAAGTGAAAAATAGAGTCCCCTCTATAGATGTATTGGTTTGATAAAATCTACCTCAAAATTTTAAATTAAAAATCCTTGAGCGAATGCTATGCCAAAGTAGAAAATTTAACAACATAGTAAACAAATTGAATAAAATACAATATTATGTATGTCAATATTTGTTACATGATATGTTTGTTAATGAAGCATTTATTTTGAAATTTGATTTCATAGTACAACAAATTTTCATTATGGGTAAGTAGAATCGCTTGCATTCCTTTTTATAAACGCTTTGTGAAAATTAAAAAAAAATCTAAAAAATATTAGATTTCGCATGTGAATGTTGTATATTAAATGTTGTATATGGTTGGACTCAGGAAGGCTAAAAATGTGATGTGTTTTACACAAGATTGTTTTAAGTAGATAGATAATATATTTTGTTGTCTGGAATTTTGAAAATTTTGAGCTGGCAACACTGAGCTATCTTGCGATTGGTAGCACATAAGTATAGCATAGTGTAAGTGTGAAAATGCGTTGTATAATATATTAAAATAAAAAATATTTATCATTTATTTTAATGTACGCCCTTCGTGTAAATACTATAATTTTTCCGAATGCATTTTCGGTATCTCGAAGCTTTATATCACACAAATCTATATTTCGGTCCAATTTTTTGTAATCTTCACCACTATTAACCTATTTATGTTTCGTATAATGTATACAGTAATGCATATTATAGTAGTTAAACTATGTATAATAAAATTATTTAAAAATATATATTTTTTTGTTTTTATCTAAGTCTAAACGGTAATATTACGTTTTTTTATGTTAATTAGAAAAATATTTATACCATATTCTTTGATAGTTTTTGAATATATGTAATTAGTGTAAAATAAGAAATGAATTTCAATTTATTAAAAAAGAATTACTATTTATTTCGAAAGCTTAAAGGAAACATAGTTTTCGTAGATATGCCAGTATATAATCGTATGTAAATATTAGAATAAGGAACATGAATGTACGATAATATTTTAACGCGATATACCAATTAATGACAATTAAACTACATAGTGTGAAAGTCTCGGGATAGGAAGTTAAAGTCTGTTAATGAGGCTTGAAATCCTAAAGTTCCTTCAATATCATCGTGCATACCTGCGTGGCTGCCACTTGCCCGAACTTTTTTATTTGTAACTGAACCCCTCCCGCACTCCACCTACGACGGCCGACCGGCGATCGCTATTTGCGCCTTGTGATTTGTCAGCGGTCTACAGTGCGGTTGGTTGCGGCGCGCGGCGCTTCATAACGTCAACAGACTCTTTGAGTAGTGCACGTGAGCCCAACTTTAGTCCGCGTGCGCGAAGTTTTATACGATGCATTGAAAGATTTTTTTGTTTTGTGGTGTGATCTGTATAAAAACAATGTTTAAGTACATAATTCTTCTCACTCTCGCTATGAACGCTGCCTCCGAGGCCTCTGTGCGGATATGTGAACCGATAAAAGTGGCTATGTGCAAGAACATTGGATACAATCAGACTGGAATGCCTAACTTAGCAAGACATACACTTCAAGCAGATGCCGATGTGACTCTGCAGACGTTCAGCCCTCTCGTACAATATGGTTGTTCATCTCAGTTACATCTGTTTTTGTGCTCCGTTTACGTTCCAATGTGTACGGATAAAGTCGCTCTTCCAATCGGGCCGTGTAGAGGACTGTGTGAAAGCGTATACTCAAGGTGTTATCCGGTGCTGAGAGGGTTCGGTTTCCCGTGGCCAGCTGAGCTTGACTGTTCTCTATTTCCAGTGGAAAATAATCATGAGCACATGTGTATGGAAGGGCCTGGAGAAAGGACTCCAGTAGGAACAGTACCTCTCGATACGAATAGTGCTAGTAGGAGCGCATGTAGGAGATTAATAAAACCTAATAACTGGATTTGGGTTAGGGGAACGGGACGATGTGCCCAGTTTTGTGACGCTGAAGTGTTGTGGGAAGCTGGGGAGAGGAAGGCTGCCGAAGTGTGGCTTGCTACATGGGCTGCGTTGAGTTTTGTGTGTTCCTTGGCGGCAGTGGTGGCTCAGTTAGCGTGTGGGGATCGAGGAGGCTCTGGAGAGAGAGCCTTGGTATTGGTCGCCCTCTGCAGGTGTGCTGCGGCAGCCGGTTGGGGAGTAAGAGCAGCGGCCGGTCGAACAGCAGCGGGCTGCGCTAAGGATTCCACCTCACCAACCCGAATGCTGCTTGCTCATGACGGCTTGGCAAACCCCAACTGCGCTGTTGTATTCATGCTTCTATATTATTTTGGATTGGCTGCATCTGTATGGTAAGTTTTTGGCTTATGCTTATGTCCTAGTTTTTTATTAGTTTTTCGATTTATTGCGTGTGATTTTGTCAAGTAATATATAGTCACTAATATTCAAACCATGAATAAAACTAAGTTAAATTCTCTATACCCAAAACGTTGACACAATTGACACAACTTTCTACTAATAACTATTTGTATACAATCTGAAACATAGTAAAACCTAAAAAAATTGCAAACATTGCAACCTTTAGAAATTAGTGACAATAGATTTGCAAACACCTTGTAACAAAAAACATCCGAAGCCGTACCTGATATTTTATAACGCATCCCAACTTTTGTCACCAAGGTATTTCCAATCTTTTGTACTTTGTCACTTTTGTCAAAAGAATGCGTGGTATTAAAAGTTGACTTATTAACAAAAACGAGAATTTGTTTGGGATGAATGCCAACCTTATAAATTGTTCCTTAGCATCTCAATAGCGCATGGGCCAAACACATTTCCCTATCCTATAGATAGACCTAATTAGTTTTGAAAGCAAACCTTCTGTGAATAAAAAACATTTTACCTGAAAAAAAAATTCAACCTTGAATCAACTCGAGTATATGGTTATATATTATGTGCTTATGTTTAACTTATCTATAGAAGAATTATAGACTATTTTCCGTTTTACCCACGAATACTTCAGTACAACAAAAACGGTTTTAAATGCAATGTAGTTTTCTGGTTTTGTGAAATAAAAACCGCACATTACTAACCAAACCGCTTCTATGAAATAGGTGATTTATGACCAACTATATTTTACGGCAAAAGGAATGTAAATAAGCGATGTTCAATAAATCATAATGTTGATGTGTATGCATTAGTCTAAACTGAAATGTGGGCCGCGCATCATAACACTTTAAAATAGAATTGTTTTCAGAGAAATCCTAGCTGTTTCGCTTCTTTTTACTACCACAAAAGATGCGGGCTTTCTTCGTTCATATATTATATTTCCTATTTATTATCGTTATACCTTTGAAAGCTGCTTATTCATTTTCATAATCTCCTTCACTCTTTGTTTAATCTTGAACAAATATATTTAATATTTTGCACTCCTTTCAAAATTCTCTCTCCAAACTTGCTTGCCTGGAGTAAATTGCTTTTAAGTTATAAGTTGCATTAAGGATAAGATCACGTCACGATCAAGTAAATCAAGACTTAGCGCTAAGTACCAATTTACGTATATGAAAAACGCATTGGATTTGACAAGCGGGAGATTACTCCCAAAACTCAAAGTATTTGCGCTAAGTCTCAGAAAGTTTTAGTGCGTTCTATGTTTATTATTAATTAGAATCTATATGTTCCCAGCTATTTCACTAGCGTTAATTTTATTGCAATATAATATATAGCTCTCCTCGACTAATAGACTAACACAAAAACAAATAAATTCGGACATTTCAATTAAACAAACTCTTCTTATTTATTTAATACTAAGTATTAAATAAATTGCAATCAAAAGCATCGTTATTAAAAAGAGTGACGGAGAGTTTATTGCCAGTTCTTCTCTTCCGTTCTACGCCCTTGATTTGAGAACTGGCAGTAAATGTAAAATTAGAAGCATTTCATATATACTTTTTTTTTGACGTTCATACATTCGTTTCTGATATGAATAAATGATTTTGAATATTTGAATTTTAAACTATAGTACTTCTATCATGCGCTTACGCAAACATACTTAAGCTAACGTAAATTATTATCAATTCAACATATTTTGTAAAGTATGTAGTTTATTTAACTGGAATGTTTTATAATAAATGGAACATCTATTAAACAGAGTGCGACGTATCTCTAAGAAGTTTTAATGTACATAATGATTATTAATAGATTGTAGAGGTGCATAATCAAGTCAAGTAATGACTTGATAGATATAGCAGTAAAATACTGGCCTATCGGCAAAGATGGAAACTTCTGGAAGGGGTTGGAGGAGACCTTCATCCAAGAGGGGTCCAGGTCCACAGGCGACTGACATATTTAGTTATAAGTAAATACTAACAACATTTGAAATGGAAATTAAGGATTTGGAAAATTTCAAGGCTTTATTATTATTATTAATATGTATAATACTATGTAAAGATATCTGGTACTGTCAGTATCAGAACGTAAATGCATTGCACCCGTTCGGCGCTGGCTCATAATTACAATGAATAATTTTTCATACTGGTATTACTGGCACAGAACACAACATGATATCAGTATGGATAAAGCGTCACTTACATTCCCCAGAATCAGGAGGTGGTTCACAAAGACACAAGAACCAGTCAAGTCAGATTTCTACATATATTATATGACTTTTGACTGAAATTTACGGGGAATCTCGAGGATCGATACGCTGCCAAAGGACAAGCGATGATTTTTTGCTCTCCTCATTCCCCTCACAAAGCTTCTTGCTTCGCACTTTGTGAGTCAAATTTGTTTCAACGGGTAATATTTGGATCTTGCCATACTTGCAAGTATTTTATTGATACCCAGAATGGCGGACATACGTAATTGAAAATTTCTTTTTGGATTTGATACGAAACAAGGCGTTTCCGTGTAATCAGTTATGTTATATAAAGTATTTCCCCGTGACGATAAACTCCCAAAATTTAATTTGAAACTATGAAAAGTTAGTAGTATATTCAAAATATATGTTAGAAGTTGTTGACTATTGTATACTTCACCACACGTCATAAGCAAGTCACTAAATCGCCGATTAACCCTAAGAACTCTACGGGCGCGTTCAGTCTCGTCTCTGAATCTTGAGCTAAATACTTTTTAGCAATATTATAAGAAACAAAAGCAAAAATAATAATCCCGTTAAAGTTTTAAAACGTATTGTAGTTATAAATAAATCCATAAAATACAGTTACACTAAATCAATGTCGCGTATGTAGAAATATCCAATTAATATTGTCATCGTCGAACATAACCGAAATATCGTAAAACCGTCCATTTATTTTCTAGAGCCAGAATTCTTCTAAACGACTCGTTATGATAATTTCACGTAGATTTATGTGCTCGGCATTCTTTGATACGATATCTGATGGGCCTCGACAGATATTAATGTTTCGTGTTGATAGTTACGCACCTATCTTTAAGTTTTAAAACTGTTTGTGATAATATTTAAATTAAAAACTTCGACATATCATTAATGGACTAGGTACGCTTGCAGTGGTTTCTTCGTGGACTTGTTATTCTTAATTTGCAAGAAATATACTATGCTACTTTATATTAATTAGCGTAAAAGATATATTGCAAATATTATATAATGCATATATGCCCAATAGGCCTAAAATACCTAATTCAATTTTCGTTGAAGCACTTATAATACATCTTTTCTAAAGTAAATAATTAAAAATGTCGTGAGTAGAACGAGTTTGAAGTTCGACACACTCCACCAACCGTTCATCAATTACATGTAGTTATCGCATTTTATTGACACTTCAAAAGGGACCGGTTTAATTGTTTACAGCGCGCGCCCTTGTTTAGCAGTTAGAACAATTTTATATTACTTCTAACTAGAGTCTAAAATATTGTAAAAGAGGTTGATTTATTACTGTATTCTTGTTTTATCAGGGGCAAGGGACAGACACTTTATACAGACAAGATAGACAAGTTGAGCAGTCTTTTGTGTCTGACAAACGAGGTTGATTTCTTGATCAAACCCAAGCCAAACAAGATTCAGATATTCAGTAACGATACTTAGCGCGAACTATGTCTTATGCCAAAATCCAATACTTTTTTGACGTGTACTTAGTGCTAAGTCTCGTTTGTAATGTTTACCTTTAACTAAGTATAACTCCTATGTATCAAACTTACCCTAATAATTTCGATTATCACGATGTTTTCCCTCCGTGAACGAATAATTAATTATTACGCATACAAAGATTCATTTGTGCACATGGGTTCGAATGCACCTTATAGTTGTGAACAAAACTACTAGGAACTCGAATATTATAGTAATAACAGACGAGCACGGAACTAGTTAACGGCGCAGGCGCATGTTGTGGTTGCTGTAATGAGTGGTGAAATTGGTTATCTGTGTGATGGGACGTGCGTCGGCGTGCCTAGTTCATGAACAGGAAAAGATTATTATTAATTTTTATAAGGTAAATTATTTTGTGAGCTATATTAAAAATAAAGGTTTAAAAAATAAATCAATGGCGCTACAAAATTTTTAGGTCTGGGCCTCAGATTTCTGTATCTGTTTCATGATAAATTTTTTTCTAATGTTAATCTAATAGGCAATTAGGTGATCGGCCTCTTGTACCTGACACACACCGACTTTTTGGGTCTAAGGCAAGGTTTCCTCACGATATTTACCTTCACCGTTCGAGCGAATGTTAAATGCGCACATAGAAAGAAAGTCCATTGGTGCACAGCCGGGGATCGAACCTACGACATCAGGGATGAGAGTCGCACGCTTAATCCACTAGGCCAACATAGTTAAAAAAAAGTTTACTTAACTAAAAATGTTAATAGTAGTAGAAGACTACAGTTTATTTTCTAGACTTCTAAAGCCTCTGCTTGATTCCGAAAGGATTTGAACCTACTAAATTGTTACTTAATGGTTTAAGTAAACGTTAAGTTGGCCGTTAGTAACTTTTACTTAGTAATTTAGTAACATCAACTAGTCTTGTGACCCGAGGCGTATAATCAAAGTCTGGTTCATAATTTCTTGTTTATTTTAAATTTTCTTGCTGCCGATGTAATCTCGACACGAAGGCCCCGCCTCGCTCGCTCGTTAGTAGGGCTGTGCTATCTGAAAATCGATATCGTTATCGATAAATAATTTTATCATAGCATGAATTGTATTCATAATAAGGAACTATAAACGAGAAGTTTAAAAGTAACACAAAGTTACTTTAGTACTGAATTTTCTGACGAAATATTATTGATATAGTTAGAAGTTAGAACTATTTATATTTTAGAGAGCAGTGTTGGCCTAGTGGCTTCAGCGCGCGACTCTCCTGAAGACGTAGGTTCGATCCCCGGCTGTGCACCAATGGACTTTCTTTCTATGTGCACATTTCACATTTGCTCGAACGGTGAAGGAAATATAGTCAGGAAACCTTGCCTTAGACCCAAAAAGTCGGTGTGTGTCAGGCACAGGAGGCTGATCACCTACTTGCCTATTAGATTGACAAATGTTCGTGAAATAGAAACAGATATCTGAGACCTAGACCTAAAAAGGTAGTAGCGCCAATGATGGTTTTAAATGTATTTTTCGTTTATATTTTTGTAACACGTTATAAATTGAAACTAGTTATTTGATAATCTGCTAGCGCTAATAGTTTTATCACGTCAATAAAGGACGCCGCGTTTAATGAGAAACTCGACATCGAACAACACTACAAAGATTCGATTCTCCAGTAATTGGGATGCTAATCAGATGTTGAACTCTTTCCATCCCTTTCTTACACCGACAAGATGCTAAGTGCGTCCCTTTCACGCCAGGACTGCGTCGAAGGCAAGTCTTCAATCATCCTGCAATAAGCACTGACGGCGCAGGCGCAGGACAACGTAATCACTGTAGTTTGCACTGGCAGAATAATTTCCCTTTTTAACTTAACTATACTAAGATTAAAACTGATATTTAAGGTAACAATGTTACTGATTTTTCTTTTTAATGGATTTGTTAAAATTGCGCTAAAAAGTTATAAACAATTGTTTTTGAAAAATATTATTTAATTATTAGTCTCTAGTTGTCAAAAAAGTGTTACAAAATCAGTCAATAGAGTCAGAAAGTTTATCAACCAAACTAAAGCGAAGAAAATTTTGACGAAAAGACAAACACAAACTCTAACATCATAGCATTCATTCACGATTCAATTTTAGTTTTTATTATTTTATTTTAGATGTTAGTTTGTAATTGTTTACTACATTGTTATCTGCAATTTTATTTTTCATAATTATATATTTATTTCCAACACACAAACATACAGTATTTAAAAATTTTGGTCTCCGTGGCAATTTAGTTTACCTAATTTAATAATTTAGTTTTGCAATTTACCCTTAGTATTTCTTTTTTTTCTTACTAGGGTTGCCTACAAGAGATCGCTTAGAGATAGGGCCGTTGCCGCCTTAATAATTTATGTTATCTGATTGTATGTACTATCAATGCAAAGTGTTAATAAATAAATACAATTTCTCGTAAGTTTACGAATATATTATAGTTATTTAGTTATCGTAAATCAATTCGTTGAACGAGAAATATAATATACCTTTTGTGAACTCAAACGAGCCGAGTATCTTTCACCGTAATCGCAGTCGGCCCCGCTTACTAAGGTTTATTGGAATCTTTTGTTGCCTCCACTCAGAGATGTTGAGATTGGTCCTAATTAAAAATTTACTTTTAGTCCATTGTAAGGTTTTGCCAGTAAGGGTAACTTACGAACAATATTGCTAACCAAATTAGAAACTCTATATCCTAGAGTAATCTCTATGGAAACTAGGATTGACGTAGGAATGTAGAGAACTATATAAAAGAGGGTGTTTTTAACTAAAGAAAACTATTGATATATCGCTTAAACATTAGAAAATAAGGTTACAACACCAATAATCCGGTAAAGGGTTAAATTGCTTGCCACACGACAGTTCAAATCTATTACTTAGAGTAAAGAGAAAAAATAATTAATGCAATGCAATTAAAGCAACATTAAACAGATAGAGGTTTTTGGAGCCAGATTGCGTAGTCCGGGCTAATCATTTATCTTTAATTTTATCAACTCACTAAAATTCTACACTAATAATACATATACTTATTTGAATGATGCGATACTTACGCGTTGAAACGAGTAGACACTAGTAAAAATATGTATTGCCTAGAGATAAATGCAGTTATGAGCCAGTGTTCAAATCCCGGCTCCACCAATGAATGGCCTTAACACAGTGAAGTAAAATGCCGAGAGGAAACGACCTTTCTTCAGACCCAGAAAATCGACTTCGTGTGTTAAGAACAGAAAGCAGATCACCTACCTAATAAAGATACATAATCACGACTTTACAAATAGACACAGAAATCGTTAGCCAGGCCAGTTAGGTTGTATTGGAACTGTTTTTTGTAGTTATACTTCTTTTGGCGCGAATGATGAGAGTAATTTTTTACGATGCGCGCGCACACCGTCACAATAAACCGACACCCTGAAGTTAGCTATAGTCAACATTTTAGTTTTTTTGAAGTTATCCTTCTTTTGCTGCGTTAGGGAGATGTGAGAGTAATTTTTTTTTCTATTGTTAAACTATTGTTTTTTCTATTCTACAAACGTAGAATAAAATTATTGAAAAGATCTTGTCACGCAAAAGAAGTATAACTTCTAACGCGTGTACACACGTTTTCTAGACATGTAGCATTACTTCCTATAAAATCAAACGTCTCAGACTTATGAAATAACAAAACGTTAACCAGTTTTACCTAGATTTTGACGATGCATAAGCGTGTACCTTATGCATTATAATTAAATGCGCTCAGGAACAGTACAAAGGAGGCTTGTTAACCGCGATCCACGGCCGAGATACACCCTGGCTGTAGACGCCCAGATATTATCTCGCATTGTTCGCCCACGTTCAAGGCTTTGAACTTGAAATTCTTCTATATCACATTTAATAGGTTCTACTAAAAATGGGTTCACAATGGATTTAAAAGGTTCTTAAGCTTTTCTCCAAAGAAGTTGAGTTCGCAAAAGTTATGACGATTTGAACAATGTTTCTACGAATAAATTCCTATGGTGTACGCGAATACATTTGATTACAAACTTTATTAATTACGCTTTAATATGAATTTTACTGAACCTACCATTTTAGTAGCTACAAACTAACATATGCAATATTTTGCTATACTACCCCATAGACAGCTTTTCCGCAATAAAAACCTATGTGCTAAAAAACTAATAATTTTTTTATAAAAATGTTCCTCAGTCAGCAAAAAATTCGAGATTTGCTCTTAGCGACATATTTTTCGATTCATTTTTATTTGTACACGAATTTCTTAAATTACAGCATATCATGTAGCGTTTATATACAGCGGTATGGAAATATCAATTGTCAAGTTCAAGATTTCTTTAAATAAAATAGTTTATAGCCTTTTTTTGCTATCCATATTTTTACGTGAATATATCATCATTTATAACTTATATTAAACATGCAAATATCATAATTATATATTCGCTGTAATGAGATCCTTATTGCCTATACAAAATTAAAATGTCTCAAAAGTCGAATCCATTTATTGAATGATTGATTGTCATGAAACAGGTTTTTGTTTCCAGTATAATTGGCTAGTATTTTCCAAGTTATAACTCGTATATTGCAAAAGTGTCTGTGCATCATTAGGAAGGCTGTTTATTCTGTCCAAATGCTTGTCTACTACTAACGAACTGATTTATGTATAGAGCATTAATATTACATAACATTAAATGATATGAAAATATCGTCTTTGAACGTAATTTTAGCCACGAAGTTGATAACCGCGCACCACTACTATATGGAACTGAAGTATTTCCGAACCAATTCGACTTAGGGTCCTTCAAGAAAAGAGCGTACCAATTCTTTAAAGGCCGGCAATGCGCCAAGACTAAAAATTAACAATATACTAAACATTTTATCTTTCGCCTTATTCTACGTTTGTAGAAAAAAAACGACACTATCTATGGAAAAAAGGTATTAAATACATTGAAAGTTTTATTATATAGCATTATGTATTTAATTAAAGTGTATTTAAATATCACAAAAAATATTTCTACATAATTAAAGAAATTGACATTTTTTATTTTATTTTGACTATGATAACTTCAGGGTGTCGATTTTTTGTGACGGTGTGCGGGTGTCTGTTTTTAGTGACGGTGTGTGTGTGTGTGCGCATCGTAAAAATTTACTCTCATAATTTTTCCCTAACGCGCCAAAAGAAGGATAACTTAAAACCAAAAATGTTGACTATAGCTAACTTCAGGGTGTCGGATTTTTGTGACAAATGTGAAAAATTTACTCTCATAATCTTCAAATTTTTTTTTAAGAAAACTGAAATTTAACGAAAGATAAACGATTCAAAGTGAAACGATTCAAAAAACTAGAGTGCTACTGCTTAAACAAAATCAAACTCTTCCCGCCTCTTCAAATGTTTCCTCAATCTTGGCTAGATTGGCCTTCGAATTTTGCTGCCTTGAACCTCTTCAAAAGTATGATTGTTTAATCACACATTGCTTACATTACAATTTTCTCCACTGTGGAGATAGACGGTCGGAGTTACGGGTATGGGCTTGTCAGAAATAATTCCCGTGTTGGGTGGCCAGTCTTGAAATACCTTGTTTGTTGGTTTTGTATGATGGCAAGGCATATAATTATGTGAGGCCACGCCCATCGAGAAACTTGTGGAATTTAAAAATCGACGATAATTTCTATGTTCGCTAATTTTGTAATACACGAATTTATTAACAAGTTTGAAAGCAATTTGTCCACTTTGTTCGTAGTAATAAGCAGCATAAAATTATTTTAATATTTAAATGTTGGCGTAAATAAGTATAAATTATTATTATATGTCTGCTGCTGTTTTAAGTTTCCTTTACCATCTTAAACTTGTCAATAAAATAAAAACGCTTTTAATATCACATTTTTACTTTGAATTACTGATAGGAGTTATATAATTTTACTAACCCGCGGGACTTCGCGTGGTAAGTTTTAGGGTAAGATTCCGAAACGAGACGTTTATTCCCATTACTGAAAGCGTCTTAAAGAGCTTAGGACAAACCATGACTTCCCTCCAAAATCGCTTCCTTCGCTCAACTAACTGTCGCAATCCAGTGCTGCCAGCTCTAAAGGTACACTGCCGGGATCAAACTTTTTAAATTTGTTTTAATTTTCTATTAATTACTATGTTCGAGATTAAGAATATAAATATGTACTGTATATTTGTATGTTATTAAATATATTTTCCATTAAAAAATTATACAATGTGGAACTATTAAGCTCGTTTTTGTTTTTTAACTCCCGCTGATAACCACAATAGTTTACATTACTGGAAACACATTCGAGATCAAATTAATATGACCAACTTAAACAGGTCTTATTAACATTACTTTTTATACTATTTCACAGTTTGTTGCACTTATTACTTAATTTATGCAAAAAACTAATTATGTATTTAATTCCAAAGCACAAAATAATGACTTTGAATACATTTAACGGTACAAACTGAATTTATTTCTGTAAGACAAAGAAATTGTCTGTGGTAATAGTATGTTTATTTATTAATATTTGTGCTTTAGAAATTGCGCGTTCTAATAATTTCTGTTTAGCCGTTCCACAACTGAGCGTTTTCTAAGGCAGTTTTTGCCGCGCACCACCAATATGTGGAACCAGCTGCCCACCGAAGTATTTCCAAACCAATTCGATTGGCGTATCACTTAACATCAGGTGAGCGTCCTGCCCGTTTGCCCCCTGTTCTATAGAAAAAGAAACACCGCAGCCTCCGTATTGCAATATTATTACAAAATTTTAATACTTAATTTATAAATAGTGTAAATATCATATAGTAGAAGAAAACAATTTTTATTAACTATTGTCTTTTTCACTGTTTATATGTTTTAATTGCTTTGCTTTCTTTTTCTTTATGTAGTTTTCACTTTTTGCGCGCACGTTCCCTAATTTTTTTATTGCCTAAAAGCCTGTCTGGAAGCGATAAGGCCGCCAGTTCCCTTTTAATTTAATTATTTTATTTGTACTTTTTGTAAACTTGCGTAACTTGTTAATAAATAAATAATTGTTCCGATATAAGAGCTGACGGACGCATTATATTGAATTTCTTAAACACTAATGTCTCTTATCCCAACCCGAGACGAGTCTTCAACAAATACACAAGTGTATTTCAACTCAAATGGTTCTTGGAAAACAGCAGGACCCTTTGTTAGTTCAAATGGAATTATTCATGTCCGAAAACGGCGTAAAACTAAAGCTGATATATTGAGGCAGTATCGGGATAGCAGGTAGGATTTTTTGCCCCCTCGACCGAGCAAACGAAAAAGCATAATTTATTACTCTGTTTTGTGGCTCTTAAATTTGGGCCTGTTGAAGCTAGAAAAGTACTTAAGTAAAATAAGTTAAGTATAAAACGAATACAAAAATGCGATTTTATTCGCTAGGCACTTTATATAGGGTTATATAATGTTTGGTCAGGTATCATTTATTTTTAAAGTTATACTTCTTTAGGCGCGTTATGAAAAATTGATGAGAGCGAAATTTTACGATGCGCGCGAACCGTGACACAAAATTAACAGAATGAAGTTAGTGGCGCATGTTGGCACGAACGCCGCCTCTGTTCACTGTGTATTTATATTTATAATATTTATCCACATGCTTTGAGTTTCTACATTTAAAACACGTGTTATATTTTGTTTTCATCTATATATTATAGATATACAAGTGCGAATTTTATATGTGCGTCTGAATTATAATCAGAAGTGATTTAAATTGCATATTTAAATCAATACTAATTAATATTAGAAAATAATAATAAATATAATATTAATAAATATTTATTTATTTAATTTTTCAAATGTAAACTGTACTTTACATATATTTTATAGGGTTTCAGTGTAAAAAGCTAAATAGGAAAGAACTTAAAATTTTGATACGGAATGTAAATTTAAAAATTACATTTATTTGAACATAATTTTAAAGCAAAAATACGCAGAAATAAAAGGTTTAAAATCTAAAAAGTTTCCTACATGAATTCCTAAAACAGACTCCTGTTTAATAGCAAAGAGAAGGTCCTAAACAAACAATGATTTCCATTAATGTCGGACGGATAGACGGCACATATATTTATTGATTTATTGATCGTAAGCAGAAATCCCCGATGGGTGTAATTTAAACACGGCACCAAAAATGTTTGGTGCATTGGACAGAGAAATGTTTGGACAGGTATGATTTATTTTTTGTTTACAATATTATTTTAACAGTAACTGATAAATTTTTGTTGATTTTGACTAAAAAATGTATAGGATATACAACTAAAGCCAAACTATACTTTGTTGTTGTATATCCGTTTCGATAATATATGTAACAACAAATACAAAGAGATAAAAGAAAAATTAAACCAAAAAATCTAATGATAAAAACTAAAGAAAAATCTATTTCAAATTGTGAGGGCATATCCATAGGATATGCAGACCTAGCTTGTTTATCAGAATGCTCTATCTTATATCGGTGAGTTTTGGCTTTCTTCTGAAAGGGACAAATAGGATGATGGGATGCCTGAGGTATCTAGAAGATACACGAAATTTATTACTGATTCTTAAATATATATAATGTAAATATGAGTTCAATACAGAGTTGTAATATACCTCAACAAACGATCTCATTCTGTGATAGATTTTTCATAATAAGTCTACAAAAATGGTTATATAATCAATCATTACTTACACTATAATTATGCATTATAAGTAATATGCTAACTCAGTTTTCTCTAATATTAATATTAAACTAAGATAGGTTTTAGTGTTCTGTTTTGAGTGAAATCGTATTACATTCTAAGTGAAGTTTCTATGCTAGATCATTTATTACATATTAAAACAACAAAATACAATTTTAAACGTTTATTTGAATATAAAAATGTGTTTTTATACTAGATACAGTTACTGTAATTGGTTAATGTAAATGTATAAAAATACTTAAAATATATAATAGCTACTCCATGCAACCTTTATTCTTACCACGCTTTCCTAAGCAGATGCACATGTCTGCGCTACGGGATCCCACTATCTATATTTTTATTGTTATCTCCCTCCTTTTCACTCCTCCCAGACGGGCTATAGGATGAAGAGGGATAGTAAATCTACATCTACAAATTATTTTATTGCTGTAAGATATTTATGTCGTATGTTACGATCTCAGATACGGCTAACAAGTTGGGCTCGGATTTCGTAGACGAGATTAGTTCTATATTACAGTTTTATCTTATTAGGTATAATTAGAACTTCTTCGTGGAATTATAATTTAGTCTTCAGTATTGAATTGCGAAACATATTTTTATGACCGCAGAACTTTTAAAGTAGTTTTAGGAGAAAAGCTGATACGTTTGCGCATCACACAGGCTTGTAAACACTACTACCGTCCTGTCGGGTATCATAATTTCATCAAATTCAGTCCAATTCGGAGGATTTTGCAACACACAATGAATTAAAGATTCACTTATATTAAAGAAAATCCATAATTTGGGACAACAGTAATAATGTATTTTCTCCCTGATTATACATTTATTTTAGCGTATTAAAAATAAATAAATCAGTAATTTTAGGTCTGGGCCTCAGATGTCTGTGTCTGTTTCATGATCATATGTCCTAATAGGCAAGATCAGCCTCTTGTGCCTGACAACTGTCTACTTTTTGGGTCTAAGGCACAATTAATCGCACTTTTAATTGCGGTAGATTTTTGTAAATCTCAATGTTTCCCCTAGTGAGGTGAGACATACTAATTTGTAGAGTATTTCGGCAGCCTTGATACACTTCTATGTACTCATGCGAAAAATCCTTATACATTTCGAACAAAAAGCTACCATTAAAATTCAACTTTCGAGTCAGCCATCAAACTATGCTAAGTATCTCGTTACAATGAGATTTATGTTCATTTAGACATTATTTTACATACAATTGGCTATTATTTGGTCGGCATGAACTGGTTATTGTTGGAAGTCGTGAGATGATTATCCTATGTTGATTGCGCTTGCCTTATATGAAAACTTGCCAGATATTGTCTGATAGGCAATTGTCCAGTTTAATAGTTAAGGGACATTTTATCGTCGTTTATTTATTTTTGATGAGCCTTCTTGGGCTTCAGCGTGCGACTCTTCAGGTTGTAGGTTCTATCCTCGGATGTGCACCAATGGACTTTTTTATGTGCGTATTTAAGATAGGAAGTTTGAGGCCCAGACCTAAAAAGGTTAAAGCGCCATTGCTATGTATTGCCTAAATGCAATTAAAATCTCAAAGATAACACAATATTTGAAACGCTTCTAAGCTTTCGGTGGAGTAACCAAAAATAAACGCTTTAGGAAGTCATAAAACTTGTTCTATTTAAAGCCATGACGTCGAAGTAAGGTCTGAGAATGGGGCATAATCTTAATAATAGTTGTATGTATGTAGTGTGGACTCAGTCACTTAGACACCCATTTAGTCTGTTGTGCGTTATGTCCTGGCTAAATAACCCAGCCTAGCTTCATCCAGAAGCTCAGCAGTTTCTTAAACTTCGCAGGCTTTAGCGACCTCACTGCTCCGAGGATTTCCGTTCGTTGGGAAGCCTGACTGATTCCTCTACGCTGTAACAGCCTCTGTCAAAACTGTCTGTTGTGCCACGGACGAAGAGATGTTTAATGAGACAGTGGCCAGTAATAGTCGTTGTAGTAGACCAATTTTGTCTGTCAAGAATTGAATCACATTCGAGTTATACATTAAAGATTTTGTGTTTGTGGTTTCCTGGGACATTCCTTTATTTCAGCTAACGAAGCAGTTACAATATTTAAAAGCCGCACTACTAAAACGGGTGTCCATGTTCTGTGATCACTGTCTGGCGTGCTGTAAGCTCGTTTGTCCCCCTATACTATAAAATGAAATATAAATAATAATAAATCGTTTATTTGCATAGAAAGTGGTACATTTAAATTGATTATTTCTAAAAATTTTACATTTTTCTTTTGTTATTTTATATACGTACTTGTGCGTTCTAATTATTAATCTTAGTAAATATATGCAGTTTTTATGAGAAAAAAGTTATTCTTAAACCAAAAAAAAATCATTCATCTAAAAATAGGCATGCAAATGTCATATTAATTTTCATAATGTCATATAATAAGAACATTAACATAATGTAATAATCTTATAAACATAAACTAATAATAATAAAATAATATACATTGAAATAAATAACGAAACTTAACATAAACTAAAATATATCATTAAAAGGAGTCCCTTTAATATTTGTTGTCAAACTTTTGGTCTACATACTCGCCCACGCTATAAAGGCATCTTGCCTTAAAAAATTTAATCACCTTACCCTAGAAAGCATTACAAGGTAGTGATAGTATTACTTCTAGTATCTAATTAAATAGTTTGATAGCCATCGCGTAACAATTGTTTCAAATGGAATCTAATCCAGACACGCAATACATTTAGCTCTACACACTAAAATAAACAATTTATTTATTTACTCGTGTATAAGAACAATTTACTAAACACTTAATAAAAGGTACGAAAGCTTGTTATAACCGTAACTTGAAAATTTAATTATGTAGTAGCTATAAAATATGAGATCAATAGTGGAGAAAAACTCGATTGGCGGTCACTTTGAAGTTTCGCGGCGGCATCAAAGGTTTAATCACCCATTAGTATATTGGAGCGCTTTCGCTGTGTCTAACAGTTGCTCGTTAGCACTATGACAGGTGATCATAGATATAAACATACCGTTATTTTATTAATAACAATCAAATATACACTACAATTTTCTTAACAGAGTAATAATAAAAAAAAATTAATTTTTTTTTTAAAAGTTTGGTCTCTGTGGCAGTGTATCTTTAACGCTGGCAGCATTTCCTCGCTGTTTTGCGATACTTATCTTTTTCATAGATATAATAAGTCTGATTTAGACATAGCCGTTAAAAGTCGTTAACTCAAGATATATAATATCACCATGGATACAATGGGGATAGTTTTAGGGTATGTTCTAGAAATTGCATTCGAGTTTGATTTAAGAACTGCTATGTCCATCAGGGGAGTCTGTTGGACCGTCTTGATCCTTGTCCTATAAACCATATTTTGTGGGTTATAGCTTTAAGTAGTGAAACGGATATTGATGTGCTCATATAAAACGAATTGCCGATGGCGCATTTCGTTATTTTGTAGGTTTTTTATAGAAGGGGGCAAACGGGCAGGTTTATGTTATACCACTGCCCATGTACACTCCTTGTACCTTGTAGTAATTGGTTTCCTTTTCTTGAAGGACCCAAAGTCGAATTGGTTCGGAAATACTTACGTGTGTAGCTGGTTCCACATAGTGGTGGTGCGCGGCTAGAAACGCCTTAAAAACGCTCAAACGCTCAATAACATCTCTCGTCTAAACGTGACACGTTCCGTATTCCCGTTTGACCAATCAGAATCAAACGAAACGCGTCATTTCGTCTCTTAAAGTATCACGGCTTTAACGTGTTTTATCAAGGAGAGATTATAGTATTAAAAGATTTTATGCGACTACACGTGGATAATTAAAATAGCTTAGATAAGTTCCTTAATTTAATCTGATAATGTGTTAAATTCGGTTTATTGGGAAATCCCAAACTTATTATCATTGTTTACGGCTCGACGCGACGCGGCCGTCTATGCCAGACTACAAAATCCAATTTAAATAAATCTAAAAGAAAATTAATAACTTCTATCTTCCAGCAAGAAGCTTTACATTACCATAACAAACTTACAGCTGAGTCAGCCTCGTTAATCAAGTCACAATATCAGTAATTATTTGTTCGAAATTATGTTGTTATTAAATATGATAGAGTTTATAATTTAACGAGCTCCATTGGTGTTTAGGACCTTCTTAATTGGACGCTTGTCCATTGTTGACCGTGTGATGCCGTCTTTTTCTTTTCCATGGGTTTAAAGAAGTGTATCTCTTTTCAAGGTTCGAAGCAAGGTCAGCTCGTTAAAAGTTAACAAGATTCTGTATGGAGAAAAAAGTATTTGTAATTCAGATTATAAAAAGCGATAGCGTACGGGATTGATGGTGTTTTTAGAGTTACAGAGAATGTTTAATGTACAAATATTTTAAAAACGAAAGCTGTGTATAATGTCCTTGTAACATTTGACATTAGCAGTATTTCAAAAACGTATTGAATTTTGGCAAAGAGAGTCATCGTGCGAACTAACACTGTCAATAATTGATTCTAGAACCAAACAAAACTTAAAATGAATACTGAAATATTTGTGATAACACGTACACATGGTATAAACTACAGACCATTTATAGTGGTGTATAGAAATACATAGCAGTGCAGTTGGCCTAGCGAGTTACAGCCGTAATTTTTGAAGTGAAATTATGAGTATGATAATTATGAGTAAATTTTTTTCTTCTATTGTTCGTGTCGCTTTTCTACAAACGTAGAATACAGCGAAAGATAAAAATTTTGAAAAGATTATTTTATCTTGTTACGCCAAAGAAGTATAACTTCTAACGCGTGAATATACCTACACGTACACACACGTTATTTTTGCTTTTGTGTGTTTGAATCACGGCTGTTTCACTTATGAACTTTACCTTCCATGTGATGATTTTACGCTTGTACGGTGAAGGAAAATTGTGAGAAAGAGCGTCTTTAAGACATTTTTTGCCGCGCAACACCACTATGTGGAACCAGCTGCAGCGGTCCATTGATATATTTCCGAACCAATACGACTTAGGAAAAGAGCCTACCAATTCTTAAAAGACCGGCAACGCACTTGCGAGCCCTCTGGAAATGTGAGTGTCTATGGGCGGTGTTATTACTAAACATTAGATGAGCCTAAATAAAATAAAATAAAAGCCCCTTTTACATAAAACCAATATTTGTCAAGAGCGCCTCTCGTATAAATGAAAATAAAAATAAAATCACCTATATACTTGGTACAATTATAAAAATAAACGTTTGTTTTAAGCAGTTAAATTGTAGCTAAACGAATGCCCAAGTCATAAAAGTATCTCGTTCAAGCCAACAGAACTCGTCTTAGCATGAAAGAAAAAGCACTTATTTGAAATCGATTTACTGCTTATCTTGTTAGTTGTTAACAATCGTCTGTTTATCGATAAACTGCGTTTAAAGGAATTCAAATGGCGTTTCGTTTTACGTAATTGTATTTTAACTCCTTATTAAAATATGAATAGGAATCGTTTGAATTGAGATTTTTTTGGTTATAATTATAGTTAAAAATAATGATATTAAATATATCTGATATAATTCATACGAATAAGGAATTTAGTTATACGTAATTTGATTTAATAATTAATTTATAAGAGTGATATTTGTTTGAAAGAAAAATAAATGTTTATTTGGTTTTTTAGACTACTAAAAGTACTGTTTGGAAGAAACTGCTTTTAGGAGTAAAACCGCCCATTTACATCCTTTTTCTTCATTCATTTTATTTTTCTCCTGTGTTATGTAAATAAAGTGGTAATATTAATATTATACTATGGTGGATAACACCACGTTGCAATTGAATACTGATTCACTTTATATGAATAAGATAATACTTAACTATATTTGGAAACATAACTTATCAATATGTCATACAATAATCACCCATTAGATTGGACTAGACCTTCTTAACGCCCACACCATAAACAATTTTTATTTCAAATCGAAGCTTAAAGCAGCGTATACACTTGAGTGAATGGAATTTAGTATTTTTTTTATATTTGTTTAGTGACCTTTATACATTTATTTTTAATACTATTACGGTATATTATATATTCAAAGTGTTATTTACTAGTATAGTATGCGCTTCTATAGAAAATCGTGGCTCAATGTGCCCCCCTAAATGGGGCAAAGGGGCGTTCTTAGTAAGTCTCCATCGCATTCGGTTTTGATTCTTGTACCACCTCATTCCAAGTCCTTCCGGCTCTGTCTGCCTCATCTGCACCTGCACTCTAGGCTTGGGACGGCCACGCTTCCGCTTTCCTTGCGGGTTCCAATCAAGTACCTGCTTGGGGATATAATTGGAATATCTTCGAAGTGTATGGCCTATCCATTTCCACATGCGCTTGATCTGCTAATAGGGATTTTTCGGCAGCGCTCCCAAGAGTAGGTAGAGATAAAAAATCTATTAGAAATTACTATGAGTGATTCGAATATAGAAACCTGGTATTAAGATTGACAACAGCTTGTACATTCTACAGACTGGCACAAGGGGTGATTACTAAATTGGAATCGAAATAACCAGTGGCTATATACAAATGCAACAATGGATTAATAAGACTTATAAGTAATAAATTAATTAAAGAGATACCGGTATTAGCGTTAATGCAAAGATTGATAGCGGACATCTTTTATATTTGCAGCGATTAGATAGCTACCGCGGTCGAGAACAAAAGCTTCCGATAAATTGATTAGATTAAGACTGAATGAAGGTGACCGTTTGTGTCCATCAATTGGCACTTTGTAACTTTACAAAGATAAGCAGTATCCAAGATTTAGGTAGTGAATTTCTACGCGTAGTATCTTGTTTGTATATTTTAAGGCATCGATTGTATTGTAAAAGACATTTTTTGAATGTAAGAGAATGACGTAGCCAATGTATTTTCAACTTTACTTTTTATAGAATAGGGGGGAGGGGGGGAAATGAGCTTTCGGGACCCTCAAAAATGGTAGTCATCGCAGGCCATGGACACCTATTATTAGTGAGTCCGTTGCCGGCCTTTGAGGGAGGAGTACTCTTTGAGTACTTCGCAAAAGAATGTGTTTTGTGTGTGACACTGTGACTTCCAGTCATCGAGGTTCTTCTCGAATAAAATAGGCACTTAAAATCTCCTTCGGGTTTTTTGAAGATCAAAAAGTCTTTCGAAGGTTAAAAGGACAGTGTGTACGCATCTTTATAGTGTCGTAAATCGTTATTCCATATAATAGATTTGACGAGTTTGAAATGGCTTTCAGAAATCTCATCGGAATTATCGGTACTTACCTCTAACGGGACCTCTAACTCACAATTGCTTGTCATACAACATTTCGATCTAATTTGGTACAATAAGTTTGTAATTTTTATTCCAATACAATACGTACTAATACATAGAAATCGATATATGTATGTATAAAATTCAACTTTCATTTTTGAAGTTATACTTCTTTTGGCGCGCTAGGGAAAAATGATGAGAGTATTTTTTTTCTATTGTCTGTGTCGTTTTTTCTACAAACGTAGAATAAGGCAAAAGATAACAATTTTAAAAATATTCTTATCTTGTTACGCCAAAGAAGTATAACTTCAAAAATGAAGTACATAAGTACACAGACGTTTTTTTTAAATTCTCTATTTTAAATCACCGAAGTTAAAATTGTCATTAAATATTTCTTTACTTAATTAAACCATAGACAAATCTAACAACTGCGTTAAAACTCTTTTAAAGGATTCCAAAACAAGGCCTCAGTAAAAGTACTTTATCTTAAGAAAATAAACCTATTCTCATCGCTAACAAACTCACTTGACAGCTCTTTAAAATTCTTTAGTTGTTAAGCGGCTAACAAGAAAGAAATGTTAATTATAACCACTTTGTATTCTGTCGACGTATTGTTAAGTTGGCACAGTGCACCATTATGTAAATAAGATATCTATTAACTATTTCAAAGTTATTCTTAGCACTAAAAGCATGATACATTACCAAATTCTGTGAGTAAACACTATACGTATAGAAATGACAAATGCATAACCGATCCCGTGTACAGCGAGTGTATAATGGTTAAATGGCCGGTTAATAGCCGGCTGGGATACCCACTAAAACTCAGCTACATCCAGTCGTATCTTCTCGAAGTCGCTTTTGCAATCTGGGAAATCGGCAGTCTTTAATTAAAGTTTAGCCTGGAGTTTGGTTTCCCTTTACTCCCCTTTTGTGGAGGAGTTTCTTACGTCCTGGCGGGTGTGATTGTGCGCTCCGTTTCATTGTAATTAGTTGATAGCATCGACAAGCGACATGATATGAACATTTCGTCTTGTATCTTCCATTCAGTGGCGTAACAACAGGATGGCGGGCTGGCAAAATGCCACGGACCCCCGACCCAAGAGGGTCTGCCCAAGAAATATAATGTTCTATGGATGAATGTGAAGTCTTCAATACGCATTGGGCTAGCGTGAGAACTACATACCATTCCCTCTCGCCTAAGAGAGGAGTCCTATGGCCATTAGTGGGACATATACAACGTGTAATTGAGTACGCTGAAAATCTCGAAGTTTATTAAAATGACTGAGTACAACGTGACGATTTTTACTGATAGGGTCCCATCAAAAGAATTTGCCACGGGCCCCAGATGATAAAGTTACGCCACTGCTTCCATTTTTATATTCTTTTCTCTGTGTTACTATCATATAGCAGCATTACATGCTCACGGCCTTCCAATCCTATCTAGTACCATTTTAAAAACAAAGTAGAATATATACAAGTCTTAAAGTAAATTAATGATTCGAAAAAATATGTTTTTACTTTTTACATCATGTACACAATAAGGTAAAACATAAAAACACAATTAGTCCTTTAACAAGGCAAGTAATTTGCAACCATAAACATCGTTAATCAAGCGAAGTTAGTCCCCCATAGAATACCGTAAAAGGCCTCCTGCACAGACAACATAGAATATAGTCTGTAGCGTAACTGGTTCTCAGTATTAACATCGATCAATATTTATAAGTTCAGATCAATTATAGAAAGCTAATTAAAAACGAACTAAGGATGTAGACAATTTAGTTGTTTTTATATGATTATTGATTAGCAATTTAATGCAATTCCAATGAAAATACGACACACGGCTACCGCGTTAGTTAGTTTGTAACTGTTAAGTTTGAATGAATGTCTGTTCTTGTGTTACATAAAATAATTCAATTTTGTAATTCCATTATAAATAAGAATATAATCAAATTTAATTTATTTTCGTACTAAGAGTATGCAATACACATTATTTTGAAAACTCTTGTGACTTTACCCTAAGCGCAATTTTACAGAAAAACGTTTGTAAGATTAATTAGGTACCGGTGATATAGAAGAAGTCTTTTTTCGTGGGGAAATGCGTTACGCATACCCTCCCGCGGCAATGTTGCCTCGTGGTGATGGGATATGTGGGAATCGCTGCTGTGCATACCCAATAACACTCCACGGCGCCGCCAGCAATCGCTCTAGGCAGGACACGGTAACAACGTAGCCACGCGAAGCCAACCGAAGTTAAGTTTTTGAACCGCGCCACCTTATGGTTGATATCAGCGCTACGGATATTAAGTAAACTGCATCATGTCATACAAAAACGTCAGACGCTATCTAATAATAATTTATTTGTATGAATATGGTACAAAAATGTTATGGTGGTACAATGTGATCTCACATATTCTGCCACACATAATGTCGTGCAAATTTGTCTTAATTATTTTAATGTTGCACCCAAATAATCATTAATAGAATAATAATTTTTTCCAAAAGTAGTACATTAAGTCGATTTTTAAAAACTCTAGTAGGAAGGTCTTTGTATCTATTGGAATTCCTTTTTACACAGTACTGTTTACTTGATCTATCTTCTTTCCGTGTCCTTCTGTTCCTGAAACACTTTTTTGTCTAAAACTTTAATTTTAATGAGTCAAAGTTGGGTTTCGCTAGTAAACTGACTCTACTCTGATTGGTCAAGTCTTATTTTGGGAATAATAACAACGATGATTCACTTTGACAGCTGTAATTATTTTTACGAACGAGAATTGCGCGCTATATCCTCATCTTGACAAGGGGAATAAATCAACATTAATAATTGGCCGTGTAAATTAAACAAGGTGCGACAGATATCGATCTGCATTCCATTTACATACATGTATAATACCATATTTCAAGATATAAAGTGGAAATTATCGTGAAGAGTTCGATACAAAGTATGTACCTCAGTTACTCTCTTTCAATCAATCAAATAAGAACCGACTAATACATTCCAATATTTTAAACGTCCAAAATCATTAGACCCCTCCTTGTCGGTGAGTAATTGAACACTTAAACCCGAAACGAGGTTGCGTTATGTATAATACAGGCCATATTACAATAGCCATTAAATACGGTTCGTTCAACTTAGGGCCCTGCGAATATGTGCATTAATTCCGCCGAAATTGTGACGTCGTAACGTGTTTAGAAACGAAATATATCTGTTTAATATTGTATTACAAAGTTTGAAGTGTACGTTGGAAGAAAGAAATGTTTCAAGCGATTGGGCATCACTTTCGTCACTTCGAATACAAAATTGATTTTAAAGTAAAAATAACACAGCATTACATCCACAATATATATTGTTTTGGTTCTGTTTGGAGTAGAGACTCTTGCGTCGTGAGGTGCACAGGCGCTAATTAAAGATTTAAGTTGGCGCATGGTAGGTAGTACCGGTGACCCCAGAGCTGGTGCTTTCCTCGCTCAACGAATAAGTATAGCAAATCGCAATACAGCCAGTAAACGCCAGTATTAAAGGTACACTGCGGCGGGGACTAAAAATTAATAAAAAAGAAAACCATTTATTAATTTTTAATTATTATTACTATTAAAGATATAGTAAATACTATATATTTGTGTGTTGAAAATAAATTTGAGTTAATTTGTAATTCAGTAAAAACGAATATTTCCTGCATCTAAATCTTTCAGAGCATTTTAAAACGGCTCGTAATGTGTTTTATTTTCGTTTTATAGCGGCTGTATATAGAATCAGCACATTAATATCGTGCACAGATCTCTGTCAAAGCTTACAGAAATAGTGCATCCTGTGCTGCGCGCGAGCAGACGCCCTAAGTCGAGCTGGAATCGGATAATCGATTTTACGATTTCCAGAAATAACTCTCCACGTTTCGGGTATTTCGATATCTTTAATTAGCCTTAATTAATTTAAATAAGGAAAATATTTTTGCGGCTTTTACTGAAATGTCTTTATGAGTATATTCATTTTAAGTACTTACGATAATACTTAGTAGCGGTCAAGATTATTTAAGGAAACCTTGTCCTAGTTTTCATTCCCTTCAACGTCAGAGAAGGATGGTCACTTAGGGTGAGATACAAAACGAAACTAAGCGTTAAGTCTGTTTGTACTGTCTGTCTGTATGTAATGGATTTTGACATGAGTACCCCCTCAGTCTCGTTTAGTCTTCTTAGGTTCTTGCTATAAGGAAAATGATCAAACATGCATCAATATGCCCCTTAGTCGGATTACTTCTCACTCTTGATAATACAAAGAGTATGTTTGAAGTAATAATCCTGTTTAATAAATTTTACTTTTGTCCCTTCAAAGAGCAGTTTCGGCTTCAGGCTTCAGTGTGCGACTCTAATCTCTGAGGTCGCAGGTTCAATTCCCAGCTGTGCACCAATGGACTTTCTTTCTATGTGCGCATTTAACATTCGCTCGAACGGTGAAGGAAAACATCGTGAGGAAACCGGCTTGCCTTAGACACAAAAAGTTGACGGCCTACTTGCCAATTAGATTGACAAATAATCATGAAACAGATACAGAAATCTGAGGCCCAGGCCTTAAAAGGTTGCAGCGCCACTGATTTGTTTTTTTGCTCTTTGAATTTATTTAAATTAGTTCCTTACATTAATACGATTATATAACAAGGTTGTATTTAATTTTCTCACAGCTAAGTAATCTTATCAAACCAGTTTCGCTCTGATAATGATAGTGTTAATATATCTTGATCGATATGCAAATAAACACCGCATTTATTGTTTAATGGGTCAACTAAAAGCGAATCGAAAGATTAGATTTTTATGTAAATTTCTTGAGGATTTACTGCACATTAAAACCTTCTTGCAACACATTTTTAGTTTTATAGAAAAACTGGTTGCCTAGCAACGGTTGACATTAAAATTGTAGTGACATAAGAGAGGTTGATTGAGATTGAGATGGCCGGTCACAGTGAAACACAACATCGTTATAAATGTTCTTAATGTAGGCAAAGTTTTGTAGTATATAATAAAAGTAAAAAACAACTTTTACTAACTACTACTAACTTCAAACAAAAACACTTAAATATAAGTGTCTTTAGCTCTACAGATGTAACAATAAACCGTCTCAAATGTAAAACTTGATATATCCAGTAGTGGGCTAATTAATTTTAAAATAAAAAAGGGTGCTTGTACTTATGTACGCGCGTAATAAGTTATACTTCTTTGGCATTATTAACAATAGTTTTTGATTGCATGTAAATAATTAATTACAATTAAATAATCAAAGACTGGAGAAGGAGTCATTATAGTCAATAAAGTTCAGTTCATATTTGAAAAATTAAAAAAATAAATATTTATTATTATTCTCTTACATTAAGTGTAACATAAATTCTATTATTATTCGAATTTTGTATGTATTTAAATTATGGCCAATGCCGTAGCATCTTCCGTGGGCAACTTCATTCTGTTAATTTTGTGTCACGGTGCGCGCGCATCGTAAAATTTCACTCTCATCAATTTTTCATAACGTGTCTATAACTTCAAAAATCGTTAATCGTTAAGCGCCTATCTGGTACATATTCCGCATTGTTAAGTAAAAGATTACTAGTAAAAACTAAAGTTGGGGTTGGCTTTTAGAATCAATAATTTTGACTTATACTATAAAAAATGCATTATTTTATTAGTGTACTTTAATTAATAACAATTATTTTCATTTTTAAATTTAAAACGTAAAACGATATCAAAACAAGTAGAAACTTAAACCATATGTCATAATATATCACGTCAACATTTACGATGCCCGAACATTTTGAAATAAAAACAAATATGAACTTGCGTGTGGGCTCGTAACCGCAGCATAGTCTCATCATATTATGTATTTATATCTTAAAAAAAAAACGACGTCAAACTTAGTTTCATATAAACTTTTAAGATGCTAGAAAGTTCTAGTAATAGTTAGTATACGACTTTAAGCGTGCAACTTAGGGTACGATTCAATGTTGACTTGGCTAAGAATGACTCCACTATGTCAAAATTGGTTTTCTTTGAATTTCGAAAATCCTGCGTATTAACTCTGACAGAGCAACAAAGGATGTTTCTTTTCATAGGCGCTATCATTATTTGCTTTTATAAAAACAACGTGAGGAAACCGGCTTAAATAACATAAAAAATCGATGTGTTCATCAGCACTTACTTGTTAAAGAAAAGAACCAGAAATCTGCGGCAGAAATAAAGGGTTGTAGCTCTAGACTATAAAGTATAAACAATTTTTTAATGATTTTAATTCAATATTTATTTATCACACCAAAAGCTTTTCACTTAGGCACATTAATTTAAGTGCTGATAACATAAACACTAAACAAACGGCATAACGGAATGTTATTTTTATTACGTTTCGAGAGTCGTATGGATTTTTAAGAAATATAATTTTATAGCGTGAAACCAATCGTTCCCGCCAGATAACATTATCGTTTAATGGTCACTTGGTGCACGGCATGACGCCGGTGAAATAAAAAATAAATGTTAAAAGTCGGTTCGCGCCTCGTCGTAATAACATTTGCATATCTTGCTCACGGTAAGTACTTCGACATCGATAAGCTTGATTACATGTACTTTTTAATGGTACAACTACCAAGCAAAGCGTGGGAGCACACGTTGTACCAACATTAGAACTTAAATATTAATTTTTTTTAATGTAACAGTCAGCAAACTGCTCACCGGATGTTAAGTGATAGATACTTAGACACTCACCTTGTTAGAGGGTTCGCAAATGCGTTGCCGGCCTTTTAAGAATTAGTACGTAATTAGGTTCGGAAATGCATACATCGGTGAGCAGCTGGTTCCACATAGTGGTGGTGTGCGACAAAAACTGCCTTAAAAAACGCTCACTTGTGAAACGTCGAGGTGATACGGATGGAATTTCGAATTCTGCCTCGATGTCCGATGATGAAACTCAACTGCATCTATTAATCCGAACAAAGTGTAACGTTACCGTTGTTTAAACATATAAATTCTAAGGTGGAAAACAGTAGAACATCGTTTGAAACACCGCTCAACAAGAGCCTAATTATCACAATGCAAATCATACAAACGTTAGTAAAATGTCGGACAACAACGGTTGCCGTCAAACACACCAGCGGGCGAACAAACATCTCGTGTTTGATCGCCACTTTCGGTACTATTCAAATACATGCTGTTATTTGTTCAAGTGCCAGCGACACGCCACCGCCAAGTCCTTTAACCAGCGTAAGTTTATCCCAACGAATTCGAATGTTGCTTTAAAGAATTGAAGAAATTTTGAGATGGAAGCTCTGGATATCCTGGCGATCATTCGACCGAATCGAGCCGACACCTTTTCTTGTTCCTTAGCAGGATTTACCTGTCACGGGATTTAACGAGCTAAGTAAGGGTTGACTAAGATTGTAATTTACATGAAGCGACGACAGCCTCGTTAAGAGGACCTGTTTTAAGTAAACAAGAGGCCATAGTTTTAAAAGGATGTAAAATATGGGAAACAAAGTAGTCTTGATAAAGGCAAAACAGAGTGACTACACCTAAGTTATGTATACGTATTTCAAGTATACAGTATTTACAATTTTCTTAACCTACAAAATAATAATAAAATTCAATAAAAATTAATAAACAGAAAACATAAAGTTTTGTCCCTGTGGCAGTGTACCTTTAACGCTGGCAGCATTTCCTCGCTGTATTGCTTATTTGTTGAGCGAGGAAAGCACCAGCTCTGGGGTCACCGGCACTATCTACCAGACTAAAATCTTTAATTAGTGCCTGTGCACTTGAACCCCACGGCCCAGACTCTCTACTCCAAAGGGAACAAAGTCGAAGTTGGAGGAAAGACTCTTATATTTGAGCCGTTTATAATTCTCTGCCTGCTCTGCGGCCGCCCCAGCTTTTATGCTTGTCCGAGGTAGGTGAGACGGGGCCAACGTCTAAAAAGCATCCCATACCAAAGTCAGTACCATCTTCCAAAGGATTAACGACATCCCATCCGGCCGCGGTGTTAAATTGTCAATAAGTAAATGATTACTTGAAAATGAATTGTTTCAAGTTGTGAGAAATGAAAATATGGTTAAAAAACTCTCCGAGATTCCTGGTGTGTTCCGTTTCACATGAAATGTAAGACTAGAGATGAAACACGAAACCGTTTTTGGACTAACAGACAACATGACGTATCATGTGTGTCAACGCTTGTTGATGTGGAGATGCAATTGACCCCAGGACGCGTTCAAACATATAAAGTTACGTCTAACGTCTTTAAAGATATTGCTTTTTTAATTGGGTTTCAAAGTAATGATCGTGTACATGATAAAAGATAAATAAAGTATTATTTTTATCCAATTAGTCTGTCTTAACTCTTAGCTCAGTAGCTTAGAGTAAAGATTGCATTTACGTTCGCGTTTTAACGTCTCTGCGTACACCATAAAAACCTTATACAGAAGTAAACAGCTACTAGAAAGTGTTCTTATGGCTAGAACTATGAACAAGTTTCAAAGAGCCATTAACTGTTTAAATACATTGGGAATGAGAAAATACCGGTAGCTTCAAACGCACGGACCGTAAAAACGGGTATTATAGAAAAAGGCTAGCTATATAGGGAAGTGTGTCTTTTTAATGAGCAGTGATTAGTTTACTACTAATCCAAGTTGTACGCGAGTGAAACTAGGAAATACAAGGACGAGTTGAGGGGGTGTTATACATGGTTTAGGTTTAGTTCTAATACTATTGTTACAAAAAAGTTATTAGTAGATATTTCCAGTGTCGGTATGTAATGCAAACGCCACATTACAAACACATGCGTGTGCGAACTTATTCGTAAAAATTTTAGCTTTGACTGTGTTTGTTTTCGATTCTCTTGGTTACTATAAATGTAAAAACATAAATTATGCTTTTCAGACAACGCAATAATCGCTGTTGCTTATATTAATAGACCATAATTAGCCATTTTCCAAACATAGATTTTTTTATATCTATAAAGCAGTGTTCTCCTAATGGCTCCGTATGTCTTATCCCTGATATTGTAGGTTCGAATCCTGGCTGTGCATTTAACACTTGATCGTAAGATGAAGGAAACATTTTGAGGAAACCGAAAACCTTAAACCAAACATGTGTGTCAGGCATTAATAATAAACACATGACAAATGGTTACTTTAATTAAAAGCATTGAACTCTTCACAGCGCAAACACCAATTCATATTCAAACTATACTGTTATAAAACAATTTCAATATAAGTAAAAATTCGCGTAAATATTAAATGAGCCCGCTCAATATTATTGCACGATGTTTTTTCCGTTCGAAACTGATCATGAGAAATTGAAAACAATTTAACCTCATATGGTATCGAACCACCTGCAGATCCAGCTGATTGCTTATAATTTAAGTAATAATGGACTCGAATAATTACTATGCTTAACAATGCTTCTATCAAAGTACTTATACGTTTATGTATTTATAATACCTACTTTCGATTTTTAATATGACGGAATAAACATTGAAAAAAGTCTACTACATTTGGAATTTCTTGGAGATTACATCCATCATTAGGTCATTGAAATCGTAACAATGATGATGATAAAATTATCATTTCGATCTTTTTGTTTGGGTTATGTAAAGGACTATTGAAATAGTATTCTACCAAGATACCAAGAGACGATGTGTGTCAGACAGAGATCTTGGTGATCAGACTTCTGTGTCTGACACACATCGTCGACTTTAGCGAGTGTTAAATGCGTACATAGAGCAGTCCATTGGTGCACAGCCGGGGATCGAACCTACGACCTCAAGGATGATAGTCGCACGCTGGCCAACACCTTTATAACTATATATTTAGCACGAATAGATACGCGGTTAATGGATTCTCATCCCTGAGGTCGTAAGTTCGATCTCCGGATATGCACCAATGGACTGCACTATATACGCATTTAACACTCATACGGTGGCGGTCTGCGTGTGTCAGGCACAGTAGGCTGATCTACTTTCCTATTAGAAAAAACAAATGATCACGAAACAGATACATAAATCTGACGACAAGACATAAAAGGTTGTAGGGGCACTGTTTTTTGGCCACAGCGTGTTTTACTGGAGGTTCGATTCTCCGTAGAACAAAATTTATTTTGTATTTACTCAATGGATTGATTTTATAAATAAAAATATCAGTAAAAAGGAAACTCGACTCGGAATCGTAACTGTTCCTAGATAAATAAAAAAAACATTATTCTATAATTACAATATTCATCCTATATAATGATAGTAAAAATATTTCAATTATTTTTTTATCTAATTGTAACTAATTAAAACGTTACTTTCAGGTGGGTTGTAGTAGCGGGCGCGTGGAGAGCAAGTGTTCTGCGTCCACCGGTAACACCTGCAACCTCAAGAAACGACAGGCATTCGTCGTTATTACAGCTGGCTGCTTGGGGCGTGCCAGCCGCACTTGCAGCGGCTGTGTTAGTAACAAGAGATGTGGATGCCGATGAACTTACTGGTTAGTACTGCAATTTTATGGATATAGCATACGTCTTATCTATGGCCACAGGGGATTTTAATTATTGTAAGCGTATAGCAGCTAAAATACTTAACGACCCATAAAGCTTATACTGACTTCCTTGAAGGGCGTTATCGTCCGTACCGAATCATTATTACACATAGAGTTATTCCGAATTCTAACAATCGCAACTCGTGCCTAATGGTAGCTTATGGTTTAGCGATTTTTAGAGATATTAAATAATCATGGTAGTTTGACAAAAATTAAGTCATATCAATGCATCAACATGCTTATGAACGTCATTTTAAGTCCAATAGCCCTCGAATGTTCCTTAGCCGAGACAGTTTGACAGAAAGTTCTCTGTGCAGCAAGCTTCAAGCGCAAGGATATCACTGGATTGAAATGATAAAGCATAGAAAAATCTTTATTTAAATTATATGGAATTTGAATTTCAGTTTTTGAAAATTTACTTACGTGTTTCGTTAACGATTTCCTAGTGAGTTCTTTCTAGAACCTCATTTAAGTTTCTAAAGTGAACAATTAAATTTTTTAATATTCAAAATTATGTATGTTTCATACGGGGGCCATAACAATTTGAGGAATCTAAGGTATCATGGCACCAAAATGGTTTATAAACGCTGGACATACTTTGGTCACAACCTCAATTTTTTAAATAATAATATTACATTCTTAGCGCTAAATCTGAACTCTGAATCTTACCTTATGTGAACTCAACTAAGATATGAGATAGGATCTAAGATAACTTTTACAATACGGTAGCTGCAATTGTTCAATTTAGTAATTGCGATTGTGATTTAGAAATGGAAATATGGCGCACCGTAACAGAGAGCCCCAACGGTGGCGATTCGCGGTTTAATACGCCTTTGATTGGCGGTTTCTTCAAAGGATCGGCATTCATACCTTCCCATTCATGTGTTTTGTGAATAAGTATTGTATTATTTCACCTACGTGTACCCAATAGGAACAACGATTTTTTGCTGATATGCTCGATGCCAATTTCTTGTACACAACAGTAAGATTTCTTAAACGAGTTTTTCGCATTAGTCTTGCGTCACAAACATTTCAAGTTACAAAAACAAAATTTCGCAAAATAAATATTTGCCGTCACTTTTAGTATCAATTCTAATTTATACATTAATGTAACACAATTTCTACTACTACTATTCGAAGAAGTTTGCGTACGAATAAAATATCTTAATATAAATCTCCTCTGCTTGTGTTGGTTAACTCCTGCTAAACTCTTGGTCCGATTTTGATAAAATATTTTGTGTGTTTAGGTGTATCCGAGAATAGTTTAGATTTACTATATAATTTTTGTATTTACGACGTCTGTCACAGTTTGTTAAAGCCCAGATGTGTGTATGTTTATCACAGTTAGAACTTTTATTAAAATTAGTTTTTTTGTTTAATGTCCTTAAACTAAAATGCTTTTTCTACACAAAGCGTAGCGACAGTACTTCACAACATCGTTATCTATGGAACATGATTAAGACAGTGTAAGATACCGCCTTGTTAAAAGCAGACAATTTATCTAAGTTATAAGAATATAAGCCGAAACTAAGACCTTTCAAGAGTAAAAACAGCCGACTTAGATAAACTCAAGTTGCGGTAGCATTGATAAAAGTTCAAATATTATAGTTCTAGCCATTGATGTTCCCGCACTTCAAAATCCGTCTTGCTTTCGACGAAATTTTATATTATTCTAAATATTCATATAATACAAACTAAAATTTTGTCTCTGTATAGAGAACAAAAAGTTTGATCGGTTTTCTATACTCTATGTTTGATGTGAACGTCTCTGTCCTTTTTTATTAACAGCCAGTCTTTTAAATATTCTTTTTTCCCCTGCCCTTTCCGTCTGATTCTCAGGCATATTGCAGTTTCAATCATGCTGCGAGTATATTGTTTATTTCCTTTTATTATTACCACATCCATTATCCATAGCGTCTAAAGAAATGCGCGGCCATTATTCGAGCCGTTAAATACGACACCTTTCCTCTTCGCTCGCTCGTATTTCAATTTTAAATCGGCCCTTTTAACCACTGCCTTATTAATGCAGCCTTTTTCTCGCCGTGTGTTTGTGTAGGTGTTCGCTTTGAGAGCTGCTTTATTGGAAATCGGAATGTTATTCAACTCGCGAGAAGAAGCCGTATCCGCTAAAACTGTTCAAAGTATTTTGACTTTATTTTTTTAAACACATTCTTTCTTTTACAGGTACATGCTTTGTTGGGAACCAGTCTAGCAAGTCTCTGCTCGCCTTAGTTATTATTCCGGAAGCGATTTGCCTGCTACTCGGCTCCGTGTTCTTGGCTTCAGGATTGAGGACAGTTCTCCGCCGTCCGACGCCAGTGCCAGTCCCAGGGCCGTTGCTGAATGCCCCAAGTCACCCTCAACCCCACACCGACCAAAGTATCCTGCGATTAGGAGCGTTTACTGCTCTTTACGCAGTTCCCTCCGCTTGTATATTGGCAACGTGGATTTACGAGTATGCTTGGAGAGATGATTGGCTCACTGGGCCTGTCCCGTCAAGCGAACCCTCAACGCAGCCCCGACCAGCTCTCTGGGTGTTCCTATTTAGAATATTCGCTACGCAAGTTCTGGGAGTGATGGTTGCCGTTTGGATTGCCACTCCGCGTCTCAAGGCGTTGTGGAGGAGGATCAGTAGTCCCAGAAAACCTGTGATTGCGAAGTCCCCAGTTGGACCTCCGCCTGCACCGCTTTCTATGCATTGTTATGCTGGCCACCCGCACACACTCAACCGGCATTCACATAAATATGCGACGTATAGACCCCCACAGCAGCAGTCGTATCGTAAACCAAGACATTACCACTACTCTGCCGGCGAAACTATTCTATGACAACTTGAAAGATACTTACGATTAAAAATTGACGGCGATCAAAAGCATTTTAACTATGATCAATAGGATAGTGCCTCAAACTAATGTAATTCAGAGTTGTTTTGTTATAGTCTGTTAACTTTTAGTTTATCTGGCCAGAAAAAATTGTGCTATTATCGGAGTGCCATTAGCAACTTAAAGTGTTTAAGTTGTAGAATATAGTAATAGTTTACGAATGTAAGTTTGTACTATAATTGTAAGTAAATCTTGCCACTAATAAAGACTGGAGAAGTTTTGACTGTATAAATCTAACCTCGCAAAGTGTATCATCACTGCCTAAACATATTCAGATATGTTTTTGTAAATATACAGTAGACCTATATATTGTACTTAATTATTATAATGTTATTCATTCAATTTATTCTTGAAACTCTACAGTAACAATCTTGCCAAGAATGTTTCCTATTTAATAAGTAAAAGGTAGGTAAGTTGAAGAGTATTTTTGATAAAACTAATTTATACAAAAAAAGATACGTTACGAAAAAAGCAGTAGACCAACGTTGACTAAACAAAATTTTTAACTATCTAATATGTTTTAAATCTTTTAATTAATAAGATGTAATGGAGAAAATTTATATAGATAATAAGCCCACCTTTGTACAGTTGTAACATAGAAATAAGATATATCTAAGCATGTAAATATATATTTAACTAAGCGATGAAACTATTTTGTAAATAAATTGATGACATAATATGATATTTGTTTTACTTAGATTTTTACATTTCCACAATTCCTGTATAGTCTTTCTGGGTTAGAATTCTGAGACCTAGCGTTGACCAGCGCTGCTACTCAGTATCTCCAAGATACTTCAACAGCTTTGACTAATTGTCCTCCTTTATACCATGTTTGCGACATTAGAACTAAGTATATCGAAATAACTGAATCGAATTTGGATATAAAAACTTAATATCTTTAATATTGGCTCGGGATCGCGGAGGACATGTCACGGAGCAGTTATTTATGTGTTGATTAGTTAGATATCTAACAAAAGTTAATTGTATCTACTTATTCAAAATAATGAAGAAGATAGCTAATTGACCAGTGTCGAGGCCAGGGTTTGTTTCATATTTAAAGGTTGTTAAATCAATCAAATCAAAATACGTTTATTCAATTTAGATGGGTCTTAGCGCATGCTTATGAATGTTAAAAACGTTTACAAAATTCGCGAAAGAGCAAGACTACGCCATCCGTTCGCAAAACTACCAGGAGGCCTTGTTCTGAGAAACGGGCAAGAAACTCAGCAAGTTTAACCCTCCCTCTACATTACAATTATTCAAAGGAAAATGTCATTAACCACAACGTAGGTACACAAATAAGTAGGTACCTATAAATTAAGGAGGACTACGGAGCATTTAACAGTCTTCTCAGTTTCTAGGATGTGGGAAAGAGTTTTTAATTAATCCTAGTGTTGATGCTAATTCTGACTTTCCATGCCGTAATTCATTTTTAATTTATAACCACATATATAAAAAAATTATAAATGAACAGAGGCATAAATGTGACCGTCTTGCCTTATTGGAGTTGTGGGATTTTATACTATAAACCTATTATATGTCCTAAGCATAACACATAAAAAATACATTTTAGGTTTAAAACCTTCGGCCGCAGTGTTGAGGGTTGCAGCACGATTCTTAAGACTAATTTGCTAATATAGATTTTACGTCTTTGGAGTAAACATCAGTACTGTAGGATCAGGAGAATCGTGACGGTTACGATTCCCGGATGGGGACAGAAATTAAAATTACGTTAATTATTTTTTTAGATTTAATGGTACTTAAGTTTAAAATTTGCGGAACGACCTTCTTAGAGAAGTTTATAGAAGTTAAACAGACAGTACTACATCTAGTCTTGTGAAGAAACTGCACTTGTGTCTCATTAGAGATAAGTAGCCGAGAATATAATAGCAGATTTTTAAATGACGGTTAATATTTGTAGCCTATTAGTCTGTGCTAAATTACTAGTTTTGTTCTGTTGGCAACACTGACAGTTTTTATGATACTTGATTGGGATTATGTAGTGCCATTTCCTTTCGAAAGTTGGCGCTCTGCGGCTAGGTCTCCTTCTTTCAGCCTCTTTGCCATAAATGATTAGTTTAAGGAGCCGATTGAGATTGAATAAATGAAATGTCGTTGCTATGCGACATTTCAGAATTATTATATGATAGGTTGTCTTTCAGCATAGACTACATATTTAAATATATTCTGTAGTTATGTTGAATAAAATAACAACTCAGATAAATATATCTTTATTTAGAGAGGCCAATTAAATCTATTGCAATAAGATTACAAATGCTTTGATAAGATAAGGATACAAGCAGGGTTGGGAATAACTTAGCTATAAAATATAAAAATACAGTTGAAAAAATGGATAAAATCAGACCATCAATAAAATGAAGAAATGCAAATGTTCAATCTTTGAAGTAACAAATCGAGTAGATAAAAAACTAATTTGTGTTATTTACATAGGAATTCTATGCCTGAATGTTAGTTTAATCTGAAAGCACCTTCTTGGATGCCTAAATTTAATAAATTTAATACTTAATAATTTAAATCTATATAGTTCACTAATCATTAGTAATATTTCCATCTTCTAAGATCGTTGTTAGATTTCACCCAAAATCTCGTCTTCTGAAAAATAAATTTGCTATCGTAAGTTCGTCATTATTTTTATCAACTTGAACTTAAAATCCTTTATTAAAAAATACTTGTGACAACCTCCTTCGGTTTTAAAGTCGGTTACAAATCGAGCCGAGAGCAGTGAAAACCTAAAACTGTAATAGTTTTCTCACTGCGTCGGCTAATATTATATATTTTTTATAAACTTAAAATTACATTTAGAGTTGAGTGTTATCGCGAGCTCGTATGTTATATATGCATGTCCTTTCTGACGTGAAAGGACGTGACCTTGATTTGCACCATTGGAAATGTAAGGAATCAATAGATTACTATTTTAAGAAGTAAAATCAAGTCCATTCCATTCAAAAATAAGAAATTTTGATGCAAGGATAACTCACCTTCAACTTCGTCTCAGTCGGCACGTGTCAATTGACGTCGTTGAAGAAGAGCTTCAGCAAGATCGTGTTGCAGGGCTGCTTTCTGCCGAGCCACATTAGCTGGTACAGTTGAACGCAAACCGTTTACTATATCTTTCGTTTTACCTGAAAATCAAATTAAATTTATATACTGACGGGATTTAATTACACAAAGTATAATGCAAGGTACATAATATAATTCACTATGTTTAAAATACAAGTGGCGCTACAATCGGTCGTGGCCTCAGATTTCTGTTAGTGCTTTGTGGTCAATCCAACCTCTGATAGGCACAAATTCCGGCCCCTAGGCAACACTGCTCTAGTCAGAATGACCGCAGAAAATAGAAAAGTGATCTAACAACTTGCAGGACTCTTGTACGACCTTTTAAAAAATTTTAAAAAACCCTTGGGCTAAGTTTTCGTTTATCATGAAAATTTGTTTGTTCTTAATAGGTAAATTGGTGATCAGGCACCCACAACCATTGAGTTTTGGGTTTAAGGCATGCCATTTCCTCACAATACTTTCTTTTTCCGTGTGAGAGAAACAAATAATTAAAAGAATGACCAGAGGGTTGTGGATTGCAAGCCTAGCGGCTAGGATAACATTGAGACCAAGCAAATATACAGAACATAATATGGACAGCTTATGGCACAATTAGACTATGCAGAAATAAAAAGATAAAATAATATCTTGTATACCTAGCGCGTCTATCATGTATAAATATATATATTTTTAATAATGATGTAGTATATAATGTAGTCAGTTAGATTCAATTGAAGAATATTGCAATATGAAAGTAAATTGAAATGCAAAACAGAGAAATAGCATGGTACCAAAGAGAGGCAATGAGAGTAGCACCCATCTACTGAAGACAATATTAAAAGGATAGCAGGACAAATTATCTTAGTCTTGGCGGAACAATAACCATCATAGGAGTCATGCCAACTAGCATCTAGCAAATTTAATTTTTATTTAATATGCATAATTTCACTAGTGTTCATTCAGTTTGTTCAGTCATTAGTCTATATATATAAAAATGAAACCCGTTTTCCGTTGTCACGACATCACATGAAAACGGCTCGACCGATTTGTCTGATTTTTTTTTTGTTGTGTTTGTAATTGCCAGGAGAAGGTTCTTATAAAAGAAAAAAAGAAAAAAAAAATGCGCGGAAAATTAGAAAATTCAAGAATACTTAACCACCATACAATTCGAACTTTTTGGTGTAACCTTATGGCGTTTGACATAACACAACATTGACAGAATGCGTGCTGCAAATATCGTCAGAGGATGTAAGAAAAATGAATATCGTTCAAAATAAATGCTTCGATCGGAGTTATTATATTGATAATATAATAATATGCGAGCCAGAAAAACAAACAAAGAATGTTGTATAACATAAAGCATTAGAATAATAAACACTTTGTTGCTGAAATATTTTTTAATTCATTATACCAATTTGAAATCAATATTCATAGTTAAGACAGGACAACGTCTGTCGGGTCCGCTAGTGTTCTAATAAAAAAAAAGTAATTTAGCATTGATGCAATCAAAAATTCCATGACAATTAACTTTTCTGCATTTCACTTAACAACTTTTTGTTACAGTGAAAAGTTTACTACAACATTTATTATTAATTGTTACATTCTATATCCATAATGCCATTCTTAATTACTGTGAAGCCATAGATTTAATATAAAAAATCTGTGAAAGTTATTATATATCAATCTAAATAATTAAAGCAATTGCATCAGCAAAGAAGGTTAAATTAAGGTTTACTTACCAAAATAAATATCATTCAGTGTGTTTCGTATTTTGTTCTCCATGTCCTCTACCATTCTACCAATGTTGGCAATATGTGGTGTCACATCACTAACAGCAGTATCTTGCTCAGCCTACAAATATGTTTTAAATTACAACACTAAATAATATGTTATAACATTACATTTAAAAAAAAACTAAGATATGGTAATATAAGTATGTTTTGTAATTGTAGTGTTTTTGTCTAATTTACAAATTTGAAATACATTGTACCTTTATGAAATGGAACCATCTAAAAACCTGATTTGAGACAAGTAAAGTTTTTCAATTGTATCAGACAGTCCCTATAAATTACTCTTAAGGATAAAAATGTTCCTATATTAAAGTAGAGTATGGAGAGTATTATAATTTACATAAATTATTAATTAAAAAGAGTTATATCATTTTAACTTTTAATTTTGTGTTTTACAGAGGTAGTTATTAACTTTGTTACATTAAAAGAAGCACAAATAAAATAAATTATTAGGGAGTAACAGGCAGCCTTATTGCTAACAAGCAATCTCTTCCAGGCAACCCTAGTAAACTTAAACAAAAATGTTAAGGGTAAAGTGCAAGAAGTGCATAACCAAATCAACAAAAATAAAATTATAAGTAGTACTGAAAAATTATAGTATTGCCAAACTTAATCTAAAATGAAATAAACTAAAAATTAATTTTACAGTTCATGAATTACAAAAGTAACAATTGAGCAGGATAGGATATGGTTAAGAAGCATTTATGTAGAAGACTTTTAAGAGGTTAGGGAGGTAGCCAATCATATGGAGTTGGTATGTGTTCTACAACTTAATGGCGGAGATCCTAAACAAATGCCAAATGCCAAACAAGGAAAAGCTGTGTGAGATGGAATTTCCAAAAAGCAACTATTAGAGGAGCGTAACATGTAGTTAAGAATATTAATTTGTTTATGTGCATGTAAGAATAGAGTTTTTACCTGTCTAGTTAGACTACCCCCAAGATTCATAGTTCCACTGCCTTCTTTATTAGTTTGCAGCCATAGCATGGCAGTTGATGTCAACTTATAATGAGCATTACGTCCTGAACTTTTCTCTAACACCTCCACAACATGGATTGAGTCCCAGCAACCCTTAATCTTTTGAGAGCCATCACCAGCCTTCTTTATTAATATCACACCTGTAAATCAATGATGTAATTTGTAGTGTATTATTACTGTTGACAAGAATAACAAGATTATATTTTACTAACTTTTAATTTGTTTACAAACAAAAATACGTCATTTTACTTCAAATTTCCTTCTACTGTACCATTTGAAGAAACAAGTTGTTAGAATAATAGTTTAATTAACAAAGAAATACACACCAGCAAATCCATGATCCATGTCCCACAAATACACAGAACTTACACCACCCTCAAAATACATTTCTCTGTATTGGTCAAAAGCGTGATTAGCTTCTATTTCTAACTTTCTTAATCTCTCAGAGGGCATTGACCCATCTTCAAGTGGTGGATCATATGTATTGGACCATGGTGATCTGTAAGAATCTCCATCTCGATTATAATCACACAGTAAATAATCTTTTCCGTTGCTACGGTCCTGTGCTATCTTTAAGGGTTGGTCCACGGATGATAACAAATCCTCACACAAGCTCGGAACTAGGTCGATCAAATCGGTCAAATTCTTTTCAATCTGTTGAGGCGGCAGTCTTCGCATCAAATCTAGAGCACAATCCATTTGCTGCTCTGTCTGAAAGGACAAATATTCGACAATAACATAAAATAATCTCATATATAAGCATTAGTCATCACAACAAACTTTGTACTAGTCAGTATTAGCTAGCAAATAAAAATTACTAAATGTATACCATACCATGATTAAATATATTTATTTAGAATAACTAATTATGACAAATAATATAAAATTTTATAATTTGGTTTAAGAATAGGAATTTACAAGTTTTGGGAGTGCACTAGACGACCAACCAACCATTGATTAACGAACTGTCAAGTGTCAACCATCACCACCATATTTTTACATTTGTCGTTAGAATAATGTCGCAATTATACAGATAACAAATTGAAATAAACTCGACAATTAGACTATGTTTGGTAATAAAACAGAATTAAATATTTAAAGATGAAATAGATGTCATTATAACGTAGATTTACTTTGTGAAAAACTGTTTGTTGATACTGATACTGCTTATTAGTTTAAATAGCTATTTAAGATAAAAAAACAATTTACCGCCTTTTGCAAAAATCCAGTGTGATGGTTAATTGTCATCTCAAATAAATGTTTGCAGAGAGCTGCCAAATCCCAAAAGTTCATTTATTGTTGTTGTGTCAAACTTTTGTAATTTGTTGATACTTTCCGAAAAATAGGTACTGTATTAAAATTATAATTAGCATTAAATAGAAACTAGTCAAAGTAGCTGAAAAAGTTATTCTTGCTTCGTTGGTCCCTTATTGAAGGCATGTTAATGTTATCTTTGTTCACATAACTGTGATTCATGTTACGGGAATGTTATCCGCTATATTACACCTCAGTGGCTATAAAACTTGCCCAAACGAGATGCAAATCATTTAACTTCACCGCCTAAAATGATATCAACAGTAAAGCGTAATGATTAAATATTGTATGTCTATAATTGGACAATCCTAGGTTATTCAATGAAACCTTACGACTCGTCAGGGTTTTCTAATTAAAATACTTAGACATTCATACGGTTTACGTGATGTATTAAACATATTACTTTAGTAGTATATTTTGCAAAGTAAAGAAAACTATCTTTTCATAAAATTTAATCTAATATTGTGCTAAACATTGGAATGCATCTCTTTCCTGTGTGTCTTGTAAATATCTTTTTTATGTAAAAGATTTTACATTTAGATTGTTATATAAAGTTAAATATGTGCCATTAAGGGGAATATAATATTACAAAAGTTTGCTTACTATACTTATCTGGGTTGAATATATTTATAGGAAGGATATTGAATTTGAAGTGATAAAGTGATATTCACCAATTACAGTCAATGCTGTATTTATAGTCTATTTTAAAATTTCAGAAATCTGCAAAGATGCCAACACAGTTGGTTGGGCAGGATAACCATGCCAGTGATGTGCGGGTGAAGACTGTGTATAGTGGTGATGTAATGATCACATACATCAATCACAATATTACCCTTGAAGAGTTCACTCAAGAGATGATTGCCATCTGTCGTTTTACACCAGATCAGGTATGTCATTATAAATTGTACCTAATTAAGATACGAAAGAAAGAGACAGTGTTGAATTAGTATACAAAAAAAATTATCTATTTAAAAGGTATACATATTACAATTAGTTATAACCCTTTTAACAGACTTGTTGCCTAAAGACATATTTTAAACATTGTATACTATGCTTAAACATTCCTGTCACAAATAAGTTCCTACAGTTAAAAGTTGAGTAACAATGTACTAAACAGAGGAGAACACAAACATGAGACAAGAATATTAGAATTTCTATGATAATTACATTAACTAAGCTTATCTAAGTTAGATAGAAATAGGATAGTAATATAAATAACTATATTTATAATTATATTTAAAATATAATTCAAATCCCTGTTGCATAAGTTTAAGATAATTTTATGTGTGATGTAATATTTTCAGGTGTTTACAATGAAGTGGGTAGATGAAGAAGGCGATCCCTGCACAATCTCAACACAGCTGGAGTTAGACGAGGCGTTGCGTTTGTATGAGCTGAATCGGGATTCGGAGCTCACTGTTCATGGTAAGTAATAACTTTAGAAACTTATTCTAGGCATAAGGCAACAAATCGTAATGTCTCTCAGGACGTATTACCTTTATCTACAAGTTAATGTTACAGATATTTAAAATAATTATTTATGTTACGTGAAAGCTAAATAAGCACATGAGAAAACAAAGTTTTAGTTTATAACAAAGACAATTATGTTATTTATACTAATTATGTATGTTGTATGTATGAACAAGTAATGCATTCTACAATTTAGGTAAATTACTTTAATTGTGATGACAAAATTACTCCTAAGTAGCATGACCGTAATTTTTAGATTTTCAATTTTCTTACTGACTAAATAAGTAGAGAAAATCATGGCAAAGTTCAATTATTAATTGTAAAAGTTAGGTAGTGATGTAGGTATATTTGGAACTAAATATGAAGGTGATTTAGTTTTTGTATAATATTGGTATTGTGAACTTAGAACTATGTATATGTATTAGAAAACGCTTTGTTGGTAATGGAAAAAATGTATGTTATGGAGTACATATTTGTTTAAGTACTTTAATATATTTTTTTATAAGTGATTAGATTTAAGTGCTGCTTATAGGTACTGCCCATAGTTCTTATTAAAGGACAGTTAAATTATTATTGAAATTTTAAATATAATTGACAGATAATAACTTAATCCCTATAACTTAAAATTTTTTGATTTTCTTAAAACCGTAATTTTGATATCTAGATTCTAGTAAAAAATATATTCAGTAAGTACTATAGTCTTGGCGAAAAGTTAATAATGTAAATTAGGTACAAAATTAGGCAGTGATTCATTTATACTATTCAAAATGAAATTATAACAGATTTTGATAAAATACAGTCGAAATGGTGATTTTGATTTCATACTATGTATTAACATAAATGAATAATTTATTTGACTGCCAAAGTTTTCAGCACAAGTTGAGATGTCTGTCTTGAAATATTGGAATTAAGGAATAAATTCGCATAAATTACCACAACTGACCGCACGAAAGTTTAAAGATTCATTTACTTAAGAACTGCAAAAATTATTTTATGATTCTTGTATATTCAGCCAAAGAGGAAAATTAAGTTTCAGTATTCTTTGAGTATGTAAGGAATTATATAGAAAGCAATTTACTAACAGTTTAGTGTTAAACTCATTTAAGTATTTTTATAATATTATTTTTATTTATTTATTTAGACTACGTTTCAATAATACAGAAATGCCGTACAGTTAAAATAATTTAAACAATAATTCGCTTTCGAGCGGTCTCTTCTCACTACTGTGAGAATAAAATTTATTAGATAAGGTGAGCGCAAGAAGGGCAAAACATAAGAAATAAAATTACTTAGACAAAACTATTGGAACAAAGCAAAGAAATTAAAACTTAAACATTATTTAACTTTATAAAGATTTTGTTATATTTTTTTCTAAAGACAGCACATCTTTACTATATTATTCCCAATACGAGAGTACCGTTCCCGTATTATCGGAAATTTTAACATGAAAACATCTATTTTCAGCTGTTTACCCATCCGAATGTAGATTTTCGCTATAAAATCTTTATCTACCCGCATTGCGAATCCGCTCGACCGCTATTTCCATATTGAGATTGGTATTCTAGCGACGACGTTCCCGCTTTTTTACCAATCACGCGTATATCCAGTCACGTCCGATGTCGATTCACTTCCTAATAACTTCGTTTTGACGCTGATTGTTTTACTCTTATCTGTGATGACGCAACTTCATTGCCTCCTGCTACGTAAATACCTATTGTCGGTTAACGCAGCCATTCTCCAACAGGATATTGCATACGGGTTCGATAGTGGCATATAGCACCGTTGGGATTCGATGTAAAGTTGGCGCGTTCTAACCGAGAGTAAATAAAACGGGAGCGTACCAAACTTGTATGCAAACAGGGGCGGAGAAACTTGCTCTAATAATGTACAAACATTGCGGAACATTTTGGCGCCCGCTGTGGGCCGAGTTTGCTTGTGCCGCTGTCGCTGCGTAATTAGGGATATTTTAATTAACTTTGTTCGCGTTATGAAAGCCGATTTGAAATCCTATTTGTGTTAATTGAATCCGTTGCTCGTGTGAGGCCTTTGTTTGGTATACGTTAATACGCCCTGCTTGTTCGTTAATTGCTTTTCTGTCGCCGAATGGTGATGGCTTTAAAAGTATTTTATTGCCGGATTAAGGATGAGAGGATACAATTATTTTTGTTTTCTTGACGTTTTGATGTGTTTAAATAATTTTATTATTTTACAAGCAGACTCGGCCAAGCGTTGCTGTGGCTAAGGTTTTTGTATTACATAGTAGTAAACTATTTAAGGGAAACGGTAGGAGAACACCAGTCATGTCGACCACCATGCTTTTTTGGTGGTTATGCCATTAAATAGTAGCTTTTGTGAAACGTTGATACTTTCAACACAGCGCCATCTGTTAGAATTGTGACTGTCAAATAATATACAAATAATAGGCAATAAAATAATATTGCGGGTATAAATTAAGATGTAAGCTATCCTATCTTTTATGTTTGATCAAACTGTACACGGTGTGCAAATTTGTTTGAAATCGGTTTAGTAGTTTAGGAGTCCATAGCGGACAAACAATGTGACGCGTAATTTATTACACGCTTTATATTAGCTTCACCTGTATGTATGTATGTAACAGACTCCTTCGGACACGATTTTGACCCACTTTAAACGGTCAGATTTAATTCAACACTTATAAAGAATCAGCGACAATATAATAATTTCATAGGTTTATCTCGAAAAAACAATGAAATTTTTTTTAAGTCCACAAAGCAATACGATTAAATTGAGACAACACGTATTGCTGCTAGGACTAAAAAGTGGAAAATAAATATAGTTTAAAAAACTATAAAACACGCTTTTAAAGCACATCAAACTAAAAAGTGAAAAATAATTCCTAATTTAGGCTGAAAATGGTAATGAACAAAAAATATTGGTATTATTGTGAAAAAGCGTGGGTTGCTCGATAGACACTCAATCTTAATATATATTTATATATATTAAGATTGAGTATATAAATATATATTAAGATTGAGTATGAGATTAATTTCCAATACTTTAGAGTTGAGTGCAAATTGTACGCGGGACCGTAAAGAGATTTAATCAGGACGGAAACTACGGGAAGATGACGGCAACTTTGCTAATTAATGTATCTTGTAATTTTGCTCTGCCTTTCAAGTGCCACGTTACATTCAGCAATATTCATTTGATATCTGACTTAAGATTTCCTTAATGTAAATTTTATGACGGTAGTTCATCTAAAGTTTATACTAACTTCGGCTTTGGGTAGAGACAGAAACCTGGACCTAAGCATTAAACTTGCATTTTGCACTTGTTTCTTTAATAACTCTTTTATTTAAAAAAAACAAGAGTTGTTGTCTTTTAAATGTATCTTTCTATCTAATCTCTGATGTATTATATAAACACACACGGGTTATAAAGATTTATTACTATGTAACAAGGCGGATGTGCAAGGTTAGTTTTCCGAGAGGAGTCGTCTGGCCACTGCATATCCTGCAAATAATGCGCAGTATATGGATATATTATTTTAATGTTTCGTAACTGTTATATTGAACTATCTATTCTAAATTATATAATGGGCCATAGTTAGTTCCCTGGATTAGTGGAATATATCTATATTATTTTCTGGCGATTTTTATTCGATATATGAAATCGAAGTATTTCTCAACCCAGATAACATAGGGCCCTTCAAAAATGGGTGCGTGTACTTATGTACGCGCGTAAGAAGTTATACTTCTTTGGCAATAATTAATTCCAATGCCGGAGCATCTTCCGTGGGCAACTTCATTCTGTTAATTTTGTGTCATGGTGCGCGCGCATCTTAAAATTTCTCTCTCATCAATTTTTCATAACGCGCCTTAAGAAGTATAACTTCAAAAGGTTGTAATTCTTAATAATCTGGCAACGCGCTCGAGAATCCAAGTGCCTTGGGTGGCCAACCTTATTCTACAAGAGTATATATTTCTATCGGAAAGGCAGATGCGGTTTTACTTATTACATATATATTATATATGTAGTTAAAAAGTAGGCAAATGTTTTATGCTGTAAATAGAAAACATCTTTACTCCCAGAAAATGGAAGGTTGGGACGGTTTATCGGAATTCGTGCCGTACTGTGGATTTTCATGTTACCTAGTTAAGCTTTGTGCAGTTTGAGCGTGCACTATGCAATATTGCAATAGGTGAGCTGAAACATATTTACTTACTCCAGCACCTTTAGCGTATATGTAATCAAATAGTACATTCATTTTTGTATGGAAAATTTGGGCGGCGAATTAGTTAAATTAGGAACTTTATCGTACTGTTAAAGAAAGTTCGTGTAACCAAATGTGTAACACTGCGCTCATCGTGTACGTATTCGCATAGTTTAATCGATATAACTGTATACCGTTTACGTTAAGTATTTATCGGAAGTTCGTCTATTAAATGTATATAAATGAATGTTATCTAGAGGAAGGTAGAATTCTATTTAGATCAATTTTATGTATAAAATATCTAAGTATTAAAAAAAACCGTAACGTTTTTTATTCGTTATAGAGAGGTTTCGTTATAGGGAAGAAGTAATGTCTGGGTTTTGAACTAAAACCCAACTTAAGTAATTTAATAAACAATAAACTACAAGCTCCCACCTTTTCAGAATGCCAAATGATAAAATGACTCCTTCACGACTGATTTGAGAGCGACCGCCGATGCGAAAACCGCTGTGTGAGTTCGTGAAGTGAGTTACAGAATCGCAGGGCAGCTCCGGATAACCACTGTTTAATCCGTTAAAATCGCAAAGAATTCGAAAGAGAATTGCCTGAATTTTTATTGCTGAATATTGTGTAATTATTATAACAGCATTTAATAGAGACGTATCTTTATCAATTCGAATCTCCCAACTAGATTTTTTTTTATTGTATTTTGTTTCAAAGCAGAGCTGTTTTAGTAACTAACTTTATTATGTACGATTTTATAGCCCTTTGTGAGACAGGAGTTATATTTCGTTCCATGCGCCAAACTCAGTTACTGCTCTGGCTTTCAGAGGATTACGTTAGTGTAGGGGCCTGGACCTTTACTCTTGACCTGTCTGGCATTTAGTGCTTTTGTGTAGTAGATAATTACTATACAAATCTTAGAATAAGTATCGAAATACAGCGAGAAAATGCCAGCATTAAAGTACACAGGTATCAACTTTTAAAATTTGTAGTTTTCTATCTATATAAATTTTCATTACTGAGTAGAGTGTAAATAGCTTAAAAATTATATAAGTTAATAGTATATTTTTAATAAAATGCACGATACAAATCAATTAATATAATGTTCAACGAATATAGCCCGGCGCCCATAATCGGCATCGGTACGACTGAGGATTTTAGGTGGCAAATAGCAATATATTATAACATAATGGCAATAAAGTAGAAATTTCCGTGATATGTGGTCGTAATAACAAAAATACCGCTTCGGTATGCTTGAGGCTGGTGTATCGGCAGCCTTGAGAATGCTTCGGCATCCTTAGGCAGCCTTAGGTACGCCGCCGGCGCCGAGGCAACACTCGGGGGATAGTTTGAGATAATATTAGATATAATAGATATTGAGACGCTTCGGCAAGCTACAGGACGGTGCGGCATCCTTAAGGATGCTTCGTCATCCCTAAGAACGTTGCAGCATGCCAAAGCATAATTGCCGATAGTGTGCGCTTGCATGTAGGATGCCGAAGGATCCTTTTCCTTGCCGATGCCGATAATGGGCGCCGGGCCTAAGGCGTATGATCCGGCTGGATTCGAGGCTGATCGAACCTAAAGCAGATGATGATGATAATGCCCTGAAATGTATCTGATCCAGGGTACTCACTCACTCATACTCAAACACACACACACACACACTCGAACATATGACTCCCGTATGTGAAAATCCAGCGCTAATTCCGGTCTTAATTTGAGTTTAGAAAATTCAGGTTTTTACGTATATGACGTTTTTTTATGTAATAAGAGGCAAACGGGAGGATACCGTCGCCCTTGGACACTCACATTTCCAGAAGGCTCGCAAGTGCGTTGACGGCCTTTTTAGAATTGGTACATTTTTATTGTACGTATTAAAAGGGGCTTTTATCTATTAATACTATAATGCTGTAGAATGATAACCTCGTATGTCCATAGAACCATACACATCAACGAAAAAAATGTTTAATTTCGTCAATGTTCGTTAAAATATTATTAGGTGCTTTTGTCCATAGTTTTGGATGATTAAAGGGACTTATTTATTAATAACATAAATCCTTACTTCAGAACATAAGTCCTTTCTTTAGATTATACCAGTTAAATGACATGAGCAGTGTTGGCCTAATGGCTTCAGCGTGCGACTCTCATACCTGAGGTCGTAGGTTCGGTCCCCGGCTGTGCACCAATTGACTTTCTTTCTATGTGCGCATCTAACATTCGCTCCAACGGTGAAGGAAAACATCGTGAGGAAACCGACATGTCTTAGACCCAAAAAGTCGACGGCGTGTGTCATGCACTGGAGGCTGATTACCTACTTGCCTATTAAATTTAAAAATTATCATGAAACAAATTCACAAATCTGAGGCCAAGACCTAAAGAGGTTTATTTATTTATTTAGTTAAATGACTTAAGTGTCTAAGAATAAAAATTGTTTTTTGACCTCGTATATCATTCTACATTGACGATATGTAAGAATAGGCGTTAGTGATACAAACAAATTAGCTAGCAGAGATCGCATAATAGCATATTTTAAATCGCGTTGATATTCAGTGATACGAGGAAGCGGTTATTAATTGGCTCAATCAGGGCGTGTTACGATGTCGCGACGTTGCCTGACGCTGTATTAGAAATTTTAATATTTTTACTCGCCGACACAAATTGCTTTACAGTTCATTAAGCTGAGAGCTTTATTACTATAGGTTAATACGGTTTAGCAGCATCAAGCAATTCAAGGTCATACAGACTTTAATATGGCAAAAACGTCATTCTTTTCGAGATCAGAGATATTGTAGTGGTCTAAGGTCAAGCTGCGCTGAACCATGGACTTGATGTTTACTTTGTCACAGTAGATATGCAAGCCAAACTGAACGAAGAGCGAAGCAGCCGGAGTGGAACTGAAGGACTGAAGGGAGGAATCATAATGTTTCGACACTCGGCTCGGAGACCATTAAACGAGTGCAGATACCTACCTCGGAAGTGTCGTGTCAGAGTCCAGCGGAACTGATGAGGATATTTCCTCTGATACTAAAGCTAGAGTCACCTTCAAACAGTTGTGCCCCATATAGAAATCTAAACAACTAAGACGTGAAGTGTATTTTAAATATTTCGCTACTATGAACAGTGTTTTGCTAGATGCGAAACGTGAAAAGCCACAAAAGCCAGGCTAGGCTCCAGGTCTTTGTTAAGCGGTGCCTGAGACAGATCCTGGGAATCTTAGCCTGAGAAATTTTTAATGAATACTACAGAAACGCTGCTGGGAAACGCCAATCGACCACCAGACTTTCATCGCAAGTGGAGATTCGCCCTTCGAAGAGTAGATCCGAGCCCAACCACATCCCCAACCATGCACTAGATTGGACTCTCCAAGTAAAATTATAATCGTGGCCACCCCAAACAAGCCCGGCGACCTTAGTTGTGACCGAGGTACGAGCTATTGGATGGAAGTGGTCCGAAGTTAAGAGTAGTTGATGCCCTTTGCTCCACATTGAGGATATAGGAAAATCAAGTTCTCGTCTTAGCTGGCAAACGCTAGTCACCATTACCCTGCCCCTTCGATTTATCATGCATGGATCGTTTTGCTAACAATATTTTTTCGTCGACTATCATCAACGCTCCGTGTTAGTTGGTGAAGAAACAGTCTCTGGACCTCGAATGAACGAAACAATCAACAAGTTAGCAAGGTCATATATGATGACGATATTGTGGGGATACGTTGTATTCCACAATATCATGATAATAAGCAATGTTGACCTAGTGGTATCGACTCTCATCCCTGAGGTCGTAGGTTCGATCCCGGCTGGGTACCAATGGACTTTATGTCTATGTGCGCATCACATATGCGTTGAAGGAAACCGATTAGACGCAAAAAGTTGACAGCATGTCAGGCACAGACGACTGATCACCTACTTGCCTATTAGAAAAAACAAATGATCACGAAACAGATTGTATAATGTATTTACCATAATAACTGTGCATTATTGAAACAATGTGACAAGATAATATCGAATTTCATATAAAACGTAATTCTAAAGTGAGGCGAAACCACATTCATGGTCTTATTTTCAAGGCCAAAGCGTAGTCGAGACGCATTGAAACTATAATTATACTGCGGGTAGTTCTCCTAACGAATGACTCTGACCTCAGATGTGGAACTTGCTCTTGCTTTCACATTTTTGACAAAACATGTTATTAGACTCTAATTCTTAGGAAGGCGCTGTATTGTTTTGCAAATGTTTAAAGTCCTGTGTATCCAAACAATTTATGATTAATACCTGCAGCTGATGTCCATCATCGGACGTCGAGGCAGAATACGAAATTAAACCCGTATCACCTCGACGTCCGCCGTTCCACAACTGAGCGTTTTTCAAGCAGCTACCCACTGTGGTATTTCCGAACCAATTCGACTTAGGGTCCTTCAAGAAAAGAGCGTGTTAATTCTTAAAAGGCTGGCAACGCACTCGTGTGTGAAAGCGAGAGTATCCATGGGCGGCGGTATCACTTAACATCAGGTGAGCCTCCTGTCCGTTTGCTCTATAAAAAACCGAGTTATGCGCCACTAAGCCACGGGGGTCATACCACGGTCTTCTACTGCTAAGAATCATCAGATTTATCGTTCATCCGTAATACTCTTGAATCATTTTAAAAAAGTATTGTATACCGCGTAAATGATGAAAGTAAAAAACTAATGGTAATCTTTTTATGAAGCGAAATGCATCAATAGAGAAAAAATCTTACAAACAAAAGCATTGTTTGGATGGCAACTACCGTTTTGGTTAACTGGGTCTCCATATAATAACAGTAACGACATTGTTAACAATTGAGCTATAAAAATTACTCTTGCCGAACTGTTATTGCCTCTTTTCACTGGAAACGGACGCATTTGATAACTCGTCTAATGTGCAAGTCTAGAAAACGTATAAGTTTTAATTGTATTTCTGAATGTCGTGCTAATAAATAAATTACAAAACATAAAAACTAAGGGATAATATTTATGATCTCTGGACAACATTTACCATCTAAAGGGACTATTAAGGACAGTGTCGCTAGCGATATGGTTGATAATTTATCTATTAATATTAACCACGGATTTTCTGTGTGCACAATTAACGCCTGCTAGAGAAGGTAAACATCGCGAGGAAACCGGCATTTATTAGGTATAAAATACGTATAAAAAAATGTACAGAGAAAGAGGTAAATAAATAAAAGTCAAGGCAAGGTAAATAAAAAAAATAACGGTGCCCTTTTTGTACTACCAATGGGATCACCAAGAGAGCATAGGCAAGGACACAATAATGTACGAGGCAAGGTAAATAAACAAATAAAACAAAAATTAAAAAAAACGGTGCCCCTTTTGTACTACCAATGGATTATTTGTTATTATTATTTTCCTCAAAGAGAGCATAGGCACGGACATATTAATGTACCAGGCAAGGTACATAAACAAATAAAACAAAAATTAAAAAGAACGGTGCCCTTTATTAAGGGAAGTTGTATCAAATCAGCCAAGAGCAAGTAATATGTTACGTATTAAAATTTCATAGTCTGCCATTGTTCGTGTATGAACCGCGGTCGCTAATTGCCGCTTATAAACCAGTCTCCGAGTGAAAATCGTTGCGCGCGCGCGTGTTTTTCGCGTAAATGTCAGTTCTCAATACAATGATCGCGCGTGTTCAGTGAATTGTTTTTGTGATCATGGAATCGTTGACCCCCGTTGTACATGGAGATTCTGAGGTGGTTTTGCATAAACAAACTTTATAAAATCAAAATTCACTTTGTCATTCACATGTATATCTTTCAACATCTGTAGTGGTATAAATATCCGTTATATCTGTTTGAGAATGGTTTTGTTATGAATTACGTATGGAATGTGTTGGTTGAAATAGCGTATAGTGATTTTACCACAGATGAGTGAAAGTGTATACTTTTTATTGTAAAAAAAATATATTTGTTGTCGTTTGTTTGTTTTGACGCGGTTCAATTGTTTTGCCGCTTTCTACTGTATATGTAATCCATTGATTTTCTCTTGTTTTTATTGAACTGTAGTAGTAGGTACTATTTATAGTGGATGTATTCGATATATAACTACTCGAATGAGTCATATGATTTCGTCTGCATACTTACGATTTTAGGTTTAGTAAATTTTCATAATAGATTGTGTAGTAAACGATAACTTTCCATTTCTTAGCGAGTTCCGTAAACAAAACTGGTTTATATGAAAACAATCATTGGATTGAGATCTGTTTATGTCTGTAAATCGGTGCAATATAGATTTATAGTACAATTAAATAGCTCAATATATATATATTTATATGATATACGGTTTTTATAGCACATAGGTCAGGTGTAATTGCGATTTTCTAGATTATTCTGTAAAATGCCAGTCGTAAAAAATATTTTGGGAGGAGGTGATTTCTATATACCATTATTATCAAGATCTGTATTATTTGGTTTAGTAGTTTTTTGGGTTAAAGAGCAAGATTAATTATATACGCAATATTGTATGACGCAATAAATTCATCTTGTGTCAGTCTTGTTTTGGGAGTATCGAAGTACCACCTCGTCACTAGATGAACACACGGACGAGACTTTTCTTTTTACCTTTTTATAGATAACTAGCTGATCCGGTAAACTTCGTTTTGCCATGTATATCATTTATAATAAAAAATAGGGGTTGATCGTAGAGGGGTGAAAAAAGTAGGGGTTGTATGTATTTTTTAATGCTGTATCATAAAAAAATAGAAATTAAAATTTTTGTCTAAAAAATAAAAAAAAAATTTAGGGGTGGACTACCCCTAACATTTAGGGGGATGAAAAATAGATGTTGGCCGATTCTCATAGATACCGGATAAGCACAAAAAATTTCATCAAAATCGGTCAAGCCGTTTCGGAGGAGTATGGCAACGAAAACTGTGACACGAGAATTTTATATATTAGAAGATAAAATATGACTGTCTCTGGCTGATTGGCACTCCAACCATGTCTGGTCCTCAGATTTCTGTATCTGTTTCGTGTCTGACGCACGCCGTCTACTTGGACATGCCGATTCACGATGTTTTCCATCACCGGACGAGCATGAAATGTATCGGTGCACAGTCTGGAAGTCCTCGCACGTTGAAGCCAGGCTAAATGCAGGGGTATATGGGACTCGACTCACTCCAGGTATTCTGTTACTCTAGATAACCGGGTGAGCTATACCCACTAAAACCACCTTGGGTAGTACCAAAGAGGCCCTTGGGCTCGCTTTCGCATTTAATTGGGACGCTGAGATACCCATAAGAAATATAGTAAACGAAAAATGTGTAGTTTTAAGAAATACAAAAAAATCACCAGGTTTTTGTAACCGGTTTCGCGGTGAAATGCGATAAGAGTAGTGACCTATATGCACTCTAAATTTCACCACGGAACTGTTTTAAGGTCGTTTATTGTACTTTTTTATGTTACAAAATTTTTCGAAGAACAGATTCGCACATTTTACATGCAGTATTTTTATAATAGCGTGTCAAGCGAAATAATCTAATGTTCGTTCCCATACTCCTCCGAAACGGCTCGACCGATTCTTATGAAATTTTTTATGCATATTCAGTAAGTCTGAGAATCGGCTACTATCTTTCAAACCCGTAAGTGATAAAGGGGTGTCCACCCCAAAACAAATTGTTATTATTTGACAAAATTTTTGTTTTTATTTTTCTATGTTACCTACAACATCCAAATTACATACAACCCTTAATTTTTATGCCTCTACGATAAAACCCTATTTTTATTACAGTAGATAGTTATTTTTATTGAACTAAAAAAAAGTTTCCTAGAAATAAAATACATGGCAAAACAACGTTTGCCGGGTCAGCTAGTATATTATATAATTCGATTATTCGATGATTACACGCACTCTTTTTAATATATTTAGATGTATATTTCTTTAACGTATAAATTTTTATGTCTCATATATAAACTAGAGGTAAAACTATAAAAATATTTAAATCTAGATAAAACGACGAATAAATATATGATTTTACGTGTGTCTCAAACATTCTATAAGTCTGATACATTCGTGGAATTTATCAATATTTTCTATAGTTCTATTATGCCCAAGAGATGTTGGCAAAAAGGCTGTCTTTGTTGTTATCTTTCGCAATGGCATTCTATTGCGGCATTCAAGCTGCCTGTTGACTGGATATTTTTATAATATGGTAGTTTGATCGTGTAATGACATAACTGAGAATTTTTTTTTAATTATAATTTTTTTTTAAATAAAACAATTTCTTCTTTATTTGCTATTGTACAGAAGTCGCTATCATTATTATTACAAGAGCTTGACAGTACATAGAGCGTGTGATTCTCATCATCTGACTTTTGTGTCTATGTGGACATTGTACACTCGCTAGTACGTTGAAGGAAAACATCGTCCGGATACCGGACTAAAAGTCGACGGCGTGTGTTAGGCTTTGCTTGGCCTGATCACTTACTTCTCTATTAGAAAAAGAAAATCTAAAAGAAAAAGAAATCACGATACAGAAATGACGGAGTGTTGTAGCGCCACTGGTTTTTTTAATCATTATTCTTAATGAGACCCTAGAGTTTAGTTTACCTTGCTTTTTTCGGACATCTAACATTTTTTTCGTAAAGAATATATGGGTATATCGTATTCTGCCTCGACGTCCGATGATGGAACTCAACTGCAAAAATCACTATATACAGAAGATGTCAAATGAATTATAAAGTATAATAGAGAAATATAATATTTCGATTTAGAAAACAGTTAAAGCTTACCCATCAAGCTTTCGGCGGCTTTTTCCGGGAAATGGTAAGGGAAGGTTATATGCTATATGGTTGGGTTGTAGTACTAATAACGAATAGTTAAGTTACGAAACATTGGAAACGTGCGTTATCTAAAGGCGTGATTAACTGACGCGTGTAATTACGGTTATTGTACGGAATATTTATATAATATAGTCAACTTTTCCGTATATAGTAACACGCAATATGGCGAGGACCCGCCTTTATTCGGGTTATATAATATTCGCGATGTATAATACTAAAATACGAAGTGGTTACTAAAAGTACATACATATATGGGTAGGCAAACCAATTCAACGTTTTAAATAAGGAAAGAAAAACAAAACAAAAAAGTCAACAAGTAAGAAGTTAGTAGAAATAAAGTTGCATGGGTGTATGTGAGGGTGTGTGTGTGAGTGTGTGTTTATTGACTTGCTGTTCTGCTTTGCTGTTCAGATGAGCGCGCGTTTTCATCGCGATCTCGTGTAATTTTGTTAATTTTCGTAATTATATTTTGTTCTCGCATTTAAAATGAGTAAAATTGAAGATATTAACATCGACTTACTAGTCTAGTCGACAAGTTGAAAATGGAACAAAATAGAGATACTACCCCTAAAATTATGTGCGATAGCTCATTGGATCCGGAATGACGTCTAGAAAAATGTGCTAAAAGCGTGTATTAGCACATAAAAAATTGCAAAAGTTATAGACCATTAAAGATGAAAAAATAATGGCATTTAGTTTTTTGCCAATATTTAATAAACTATTAATATTTAAGAAATTTCAAATAAAGATTCTGAAAGAGGAGGAAATTTCCAACAAAAAACTCCTGACTCCCGGAACTCTATCTCCATTATTTATAATGTTAATTTAACGCTAAAAATAGGTCTGCGGGTGACATTTTTAGGATTCGCGCGTGGCGTCAAAAGCGACTACGGCACATTAATTAATTTATTTAAGGTATTGAATATTTTTTTTTAAATTTGAAAAAATTATGGTGTGTTCTGAACACTATAATTAATTTATTCCCGTTGGAAATTTTACTTAAAGTTAATTTTTCAACAAGTTAAATAATTGTTAACTAACGAAATTTTCTCGAACGACCGTCTTAATTGTAAGTGAAAAAAAATGTTTAAATAATGGTCGTAAAAATATTTCGCTTCGTAGAGCCTTTCTTACATACATACTTAACAAGATCGTGCCATAAAAATTAAAAAAATATTTATACTTTGTTTATAACAATTTTTTGACTTAAACAAAAACTTAAAAATCCATGTAATGATGTTAAAAAAAATTTTTTTTTTCTCAATCATCATATAATCGTTTTTTTATTAATACAAGATATTTATTGATTTGCAAAAAAAAAAATTCCCGCCATTTGTTGATAATTTTTTTTTAAACAAATTGATTAAATCAATATTTTTAAAAAAAATTTTAACACAACTTTATTACATTAAAATTTTTATGATTTTTTAAAAAAAAAATTCCTTAATAACAATTTTTAATTGTTTATAATCGTTTTTTTTAATTTTCTATTGTTTAAATAATTAGTTTTTATAATTAATTTAATAATTAATTTTAAATAAAAGTAATATTCATGATAATCAAAAAATTTACAAAAAAAATTTTTCTATACTTTGTTATATATGGTTGTTTTTGTTAATTTTAGAAGTTTTAGAAAAAAAATAAACAAAAGTTGAATATTTGTTTATAACAAATTGGTAAGTTAATAAACAATAGAATTGTTGATAAAAAAAATTTTTTTTTCTGTTACTTTATAGAAGACTGTCAATTATGATTTTTAGGAAAAAAAAATTTCTTAACTAATTATTTAAACAATAGAAAATTAAAAAAAACGATTATAAACAATTAAAAATTGTTATTAAGGAATTTTTTTTTTAAAAAATCATAAAAATTTTAATGTAATAAAGTTGTGTTAAAATTTTTTTTAAAAATATTGATTTAATCAATTTGTTTAAAAAAAAATTATCAACAAATGGCGGGAATTTTTTTTTTTGCAAATCAATAAATATCTTGTATTAATAAAAAAACGATTATATGATGATTGAGAAAAAAAAAATTTTTTTTAACATCATTACATGGATTTTTAAGTTTTTGTTTAAGTCAAAAAATTGTTATAAACAAAGTATAAATATTTTTTTAATTTTTATGGCACGATCTTGTTAAGTATGTATGTAAGAAAGGCTCTACGAAGCGAAATATTTTTACGACCATTATTTAAACATTTTTTTTCACTTACAATTAAGACGGTCGTTCGAGAAAATTTCGTTAGTTAACAATTATTTAACTTGTTGAAAAATTAACTTTAAGTAAAATTTCCAACGGGAATAAATTAATTATAGTGTTCAGAACACACCATAATTTTTTCAAATTTAAAAAAAAATATTCAATACCTTAAATAAATTAATTAATGTGCCGTAGTCGCTTTTGACGCCACGCGCGAATCCTAAAAATGTCACCCGCAGACCTATTTTTAGCGTTAAATTAACATTATAAATAATGGAGATAGAGTTCCGGGAGTCAGGAGTTTTTTGTTGGAAATTTCCTCCTCTTTCAGAATCTTTATTTGAAATTTCTTAAATATTAATAGTTTATTAAATATTGGCAAAAAACTAAATGCCATTATTTTTTCATCTTTAATGGTCTATAACTTTTGCAATTTTTTATGTGCTAATACACGCTTTTAGCACATTTTTCTAGACGTCATTCCGGATCCAATGAGCTATCGCACATAATTTTAGGGGTAGTATCTCTATTTTGTTCCATTTTCAACTTGTCGACTAGACTAGTAAGTCGATGTTAATATCTTCAATTTTACTCATTTTAAATGCGAGAACAAAATATAATTACGAAAATTAACAAAATTACACGAGATCGCGATGAAAACGCGCGCTCATCTGAACAGCAAAGCAGAACAGCAAGTCAATAAACACACACTCACACACACACCCTCACATACACCCATGCAACTTTATTTCTACTAACTTCTTACTTGTTGACTTTTTTGTTTTGTTTTTCTTTCCTTATTTAAAACGTTGAATTGGTTTGCCTACCCATATATGTATGTACTTTTAGTAACCACTTCGTATTTTAGTATTATACATCGCGAATATTATATAACCCGAATAAAGGCGGGTCCTCGCCATATTGCGTGTTACTATATACGGAAAAGTTGACTATATTATATAAATATTCCGTACAATAACCGTAATTACACGCGTCAGTTAATCACGCCTTTAGATAACGCACGTTTCCAATGTTTCGTAACTTAACTATTCGTTATTAGTACTACAACCCAACCATATAGCATATAACCTTCCCTTACCATTTCCCGGAAAAAGCCGCCGAAAGCTTGATGGGTAAGCTTTAACTGTTTTCTAAATCGAAATATTATATTTCTCTATTATACTTTATAATTCATTTGACATCTTCTGTATATAGTGATTTTTGCAGTTGAGTTCCATCATCGGACGTCGAGGCAGAATACGATATACCCATATATTCTTTACGAAAAAAATGTTAGATGTCCGAAAAAAGCAAGGTAAACTAAACTCTAGGGTCTCATTAAGAATAATGATTAAAAAAACCAGTGGCGCTACAACACTCCGTCATTTCTGTATCGTGATTTCTTTTTCTTTTAGATTTTCTTTTTCTAATAGAGAAGTAAGTGATCAGGCCAAGCAAAGCCTAACACACGCCGTCGACTTTTAGTCCGGTATCCGGACGATGTTTTCCTTCAACGTACTAGCGAGTGTACAATGTCCACATAGACACAAAAGTCAGATGATGAGAATCACACGCTCTATGTACTGTCAAGCTCTTGTAATAATAATGATAGCGACTTCTGTACAATAGCAAATAAAGAAGAAATTGTTTTATTTAAAAAAAAAATTATAATTAAAAAAAAATTCTCAGTTATGTCATTACACGATCAAACTACCATATTATAAAAATATCCAGTCAACAGGCAGCTTGAATGCCGCAATAGAATGCCATTGCGAAAGATAACAACAAAGACAGCCTTTTTGCCAACATCTCTTGGGCATAATAGAACTATAGAAAATATTGATAAATTCCACGAATGTATCAGACTTATAGAATTTTTTTTTACAAAAATTTTTTTTGTAAATTTTTTGATTATCATGAATATTACTTTTATTTAAAATTAAAAAAAAATTTTTTCTATACTTTGTTATATATGGTTGTTTTTGTTAATTTTAGAAGTTTTAGAAAAAAAATAAACAAAAGTTGAATATTTGTTTATAACAAATTGGTAAGTTAATAAACAATAGAATTGTTGATTAAAAAAAAATTTTTTTCTGTTACTTTATAGAAGACTGTCAATTATGATTTTTAGGAAAAAAAAAATTTCTTAACTAATTATTTAAACAATAGAAAATTAAAAAAAACGATTATAAACAACTAAAAATTGTTATTAAGGAAAAAATTTTTTTTTAAAAATCATAAAATTTTTAATGTAATAAAGTTGTGTTAAATATTTTTTTTAAAATATTGATTTAATCAATTTGTTTAAAAAAAATTTATCAACAAATGGCGGGAATTTTTTTTTTTGCAAATTTATAAATATCTTGTATTAATAAAAAAACGATTATATGATGATTGAGAAAAAAAAAATTTTTTTTAACATCATTACATGGATTTTTAAGTTTTTGTTTAAGTAAAAAAATTGTTATAAACAAAGTATAAATATTTTTTTAACTTTTATGGCTCGATCTTGTTAAGTATGTATGTAAGAAAGGCTCTACGAAGCGAAATATTTTTACGACCATTATTTAAACATTTTTTTTCACTTACAATTAAGACGGTCGTTCGAGAAAATTTCGTTAGTTAACAATTATTTAACTTGTTGAAAAATTAACTTTAAGTAAAATTTTCAACGGGAATAAATTAATTATAGTGTTCAGAACACACCATAATTTTTTCAAATTTAAAAAAAAATATTCAATACCTTAAATAAATTAATTAATGTGCCGTAGTCGCTTTTGACGCCACGCGCGAATCCTAAAAATGTCACCCGCAGACCTATTTTTAGCGTTAAATTAACATTATAAATAATGGAGATAGAGTTCCGGGAGTCAGGAGTTTTTTGTTGGAAATTTCCTCCTCTTTCAGAATCTTTATTTGAAATTTCTTAAATATTAATAGTTTATTAAATATTGGCAAAAAACTAAATGCCATTATTTTTTCATCTTTAATGGTCTATAACTTTTGCAATTTTTTATGTGCTAATACACGCTTTTAGCACATTTTTCTAGACGTCATTCCGGATCCAATGAGCTATCGCACATAATTTTAGGAGTAGTATCTCTATTTTGTTCCATTTTCAACTTGTCGACTAGACTATACTAATCGATGAAGTAGAAAAAAGGCCAGCAAGTTGGAATATAGCAAATTTGTATAAAAAATATAATATAATTTGTATTTTTTTTTTCAAAATTGGATGAACCCAATGTGTACGTTTTCTTTTTCTATATTTTTCTTTATAATAAAACCACAAAACAATAGCCTCTTCTACGTCCATTTTCTACGTTCTACCGAACTAGACTGACGAGTAGTCTCGCAACGCGCGTTAGCGCTCATCATCTGAACGCTCTTCAAATTTGATCGCGCGTTGACGCGCGTTAACGCGCGTTACATATGAACATAGCCTTACTTAAAATATTAAACTAGAACTCGTCATACTGAGCTGTTTCATATGCCACAAACCACAGTACGCGAGTCTCGACTTAATCTTTATGAACTCATATTTTCTTAAGAATTTATTTGTACCATCTAAAACGCACACACTTTCCCCTCCTCACATTTCACGTTCCCACACAATTATTGATAAAATAAATAAAATTAGCACTGTTGTGATAGGTACTCTACAATTTGAAGATAATTGTGAATAGTTTAAAATGAATTTATTTTTTTAGACTACATTACTACTAGTATGTATGTGTGTAATCACGTGTATAGATAAGCCTATATAACGAGAGACAGCTGTGAATGTAAACATGCAGTGCAATTGTTTAAACCAACTTCCGGGTAGCTTAGATCGTGATTTGCTTGTTCGGTTTATTTAATCTGTAATTAACTGTTACTACGCACTTTAATAAATCATTATATTTCCGCAGATACAGTTTTAGATAAATGGTTTGAAAACAAATCGGTCTTAGTTGCTATGGTAGAAAAAAATACCTGTGGGGCAAAAGCATGCGAACTTAAGAAGTTTAAGACAAGTATAGAAATTGATATAAAAAATACTTAGTTCAGCTTTTTATTTTGTTTTTTTTTCCACTAAGGTTGTAGAATATAACGCTATCGAAGTGAAGTGTAAAGAGAGAAGGATATTATTGGGTATTTGTATTGTTTTTCAAATTTACATATGTATATGAATATTTGAACGTCACTCGCCTTTGATTTATTATGAGCTTACGTCTAAAACTGTCCAAAAAGTTCGTTCCGATGAGACGAATGTCAAACAAGTGAAGGCGAGTTGTATAACCAATAAGTTAAATTGAAATTCATTTCGGTATGTACACAGATGAACGTCGATATTAATTAAAAAGTTCTAAATTTAAATTTACTACCAGGGCGGGCTAAAAGAACTGGCAAGATACTCTCCGCCACTCTATCAATCGCCAAATTTCTGGTTTATAAGGAAATTTTAAGGCATCCATAGACACTATGCTTCACATATTGATTAATGAAATAACAAACGCTTAGATAATCAAATGTTAGCACTTGCTTATATTATAGAGATAGCAAAAGTCAAAAAAAATAGTGTCGTATAACACTTTCATGTGTTTAGATGTTTAGCGTGGAATGTTCTAGTCCATTAGAAAAGATGTACTATTCATGTGAAATGACCGAAGCTTAACTTGTTTAAAAGTGAAATCGGTTTGATATCACCAAAGCTATTTATTCAGGAAATTGCTCGTTATTTGAACTAGAAAATTGTACTGGGATTCCTGAGATTATATGGATTTAAAAACGCGTAGAATCTTAAGAAATCTGATGGAGCTTGGTATTGGTATTTGCTTGCCAAGTAATTTAAATTAATTGTAACAAATTTTATTTATCACGTAATTTATTTTCGACATTTTAACAGAACAAAACTTAGAAGCTTGTGTTCCAAAATTAGTTAGTTCAATAACATTCGTTTTCTTAAATATATTTCAAATTAAGTCATATTACATAGTAAATAATGTAAGCGATTGTTTTAAAAGTAACTGACAAAGTTCTTTAGTTCTTTGGACCGTTGTTACAAAAGCCACCATTCGTCTAAAGATATATTTTAAGCAATTTTAAATTAGATATCAAAAGGTATTGGATTTGACAAACGGAAATTACTTAACTCTAAGTCTTGAGTTTGTCGTAACTAACAAGTAAGCTAAGCATAGTTTATTATCCATACTTTCTAGCTTGGTATTTATAGCCTAGCTGAGAGTTTTTGCCGCGCACCACCGCTATATAGAACCCACATTTCCGAACAAATTCTAAGGGTACATTTAGATCGATTAATTATAAAAATCCGCATAATCTGCCACATAAAAATAGGCATGCAAATGTCATATAATAAGAACAGTCAGTTATTTATTATTGTTGTCAAAGGTATTGGTAGGGGAGCCCAAGAGGGGATTTCGGGATTTACTCAAGCGCGGCAGATTAATATATAGGGGGATACCTTGTACCCGGTTAAGTACCTCCACAAAATATGAGGCTCATATATAAAGCCGCACGTGAAGGAGACAGGATCAGTTTAGTAAAAAAAAATTGACCATCAGAAATTCCCGAGCGCGTCAGATTAAGGTAGGGTGAGTTAATTACATCCTAAAAAGTGTATATTCCACTAATCTGACATTTTGAGAGTGACGGAAAAAAAGGGGAGGGCAACAAAGTTGTAAAAAAAAAACGTCATCTCGACATTCTCGAGCGTAGCTAATTTTTTTTTTATTTTGAAGGAAATAATTCAAGAATAATGAAAAATATATAATCTGACGATTTCCGCAAGCCGAAATAACAAAAATTCGTCGATAAAGTTAAATGCGTGCAGCTGCGTGATGCCTACATTTCCTTAAACCGATCGGAATCTACTAAACGGCGTTCTAAATATTTTCCTCAAAATTACATTTCCTGTGAATTTGAACCGATTCGGACCGATAGATTTTGAGAAATTTTGAAAAATCTTAAAAAAATAAGAAATATTTTTTTTTAAAGTGGTTTCTTTATTGATCAACTTTAAAAACTAATCCGCCTTTGAGCTTGAAAAACCACGTCGATCGCCACCAAGCTGGTCAAAAGCGGTTGATTCGTTCGAGAGATATCGTACACGAAAGAAACCCGAAAAAGTGTTTTTTCGGGATTACTCCGAAATTTGTGGTTCGATCAATTAAAATTGCAAAATTATTAATGAGGATGATAAAACTGCGTCGAATGCCGCCAACCGCGTGAAAATTGCTTGATCCATTCAAAAGTTATTGCGGTTTGAAAATTCCAAAAATAGTGTTCTATGAAACTTCTATCAGACTTTCGAGCTGGGAGAGCTCAAATGCATAGAAATGTTATTTCTTTGAACTCAGCGAGCTCAAAATATCAATTTTAAGCGCCCAGGAATGGAATTAGCGGGAAGTTGCAGGGATGGCCCTTTAGGTGAACCGTTTTTCTATTTTTTTTTGTCAGATCAGGCGAATCCCTCTAGATAATCGTCAGATTATGAGACAGTACGTTTAGAACATAAAGATGAACCACATATATCTTAATCTGACGCGCTTGAGTATTTCAAAATTGCGATTTTTTTTTTGCAAATTAAGAAAATGGCTGTGGGTTTGCGTCCCATCGAAATCGTCAGATTAGTGAATGAGAGCTTTTTTTTGGTGCACTTAACACTCCCTTAGAAAATCTGACGCGCTCGATAATTTTTTTTTTTTTTTAATTTTCAACCCTTAAATACAACCACCCGCATCATGCAAACGATCAGATTAACATACGTACATTATTAAAAATACGTAGGGCATAGATGCTATCAATATCTGACGCGCTCGAGGATGTCCATGCAACAGTTTTTTTTTACATATTTAACAATCTATAGCCGCTTCCCCCACCGATGAAAAGGAATTTATCATATAACATTTTTTTCTTCTTTTTATCTAAGCTTTGCATCCCAATAGGTCTCTACGACGCTCGAGTAAATCCCCATTTAGCATCGTGGGCTCCCCTACCATATGGTCTAAATACTCGCCCACGTTATAAAGACACTTTGCCTGTCAAAATTTAATTATCTTCAAGATAAAAGCGTACCAATTTTTTAAAGGCCGGCAACGCGAGCTCTCTGGCATTATGTGTCCATGTGCGGTATTATGTATCCTGCCCGTTATCCTTCTATTCTGTATAAAAAAATATCTATATAAATATATTCTCGTAAATGTAAGTATGATTCCTGCATGTCAAAAATAATATATACTTTGTTTTAAAAAACGTACTTGGACAATATTAATGTTTAGCAAACGGTTTTCTGGTATTTGTATAAAAATTACTTACTACTACTATACTAGTTTATTTGTCATATGTAATAAAAAAACGTATTATGTCACGGGAGTACCTAATAGTTCGCGTCAGTTATTATCGTTTCTGTACCATACACTAAAAATGATTAATTCAACTTAAACGGAATTATTACGTTTTGATTGTTTGTATAGCGTACTGCGAGAGGTGTTGCAAATGTCTAGAGACCTTACTAGGCCGTCCACCTGACCTTGATCTGTTGGTGACTCATATGCAAACTCGCTGGACCATTTGCTATAATCTCTATTGTTGAATTACGAGTTTTTTTTGTTACATTTAATTCTAGCAAAAAGTTTAATGTTTTAGGTTGTTGGTTTAGATAAATATTATTGAAGTTATACTTCTTTTGGCGCGTTAGGGAATTATGTGAGTAATTTTTTACGATGCGCGCGCACACCGTCACAAAAAACCGACACCCTGAAGTTAGCAGGCAATATTTTAAAATAAAAATGTCAATTTCTATAATTATGCAGAAATAATTTTATTGTGATATTTAAATAAACTTCATTTAACTAGATAATGCGTTATAATAAAACTTTCAATGTATTAAATACCTTTTTTCTATTGTTAGTGTCGTTTTTTCTAGAAAAGTAAAATAAGGCGAAAGATAAAAAATTAAAAAGGTTTTTATCTTGTTACGCCAAAGGAGTATAACTTCTAACGCGTGTACATAAGTACACACACATGTTTATTTTACTATAAAATTGGTGTCATTTATTTTTGTTTTTTATTTAACACAACGTTAGTAACTCGCATAGTAATATCATTTATCTAAATTTACCTTTTGTCGCTTTCTGTCAATTTGTGTTTACCATGGGATAAAAAATACGGTTGAGTACTTTAAAACGGTGTCATTAGACTAATAGATGAAAGAAAGCGTTATTTCATTGAAATAACTTTAATTATTACTTTTTCTATGTAATAACAATACAAAGGAATTGCTGATTTTATTTCACATAAGCCGTTTTAAATGAACAATAAATTCCAATCGAATTAAACCAATTTCACACTGTAACGCGCGTAAACCTTTTGTGCTCAATTATGTTTAGTATTAATATCTAGAATCTAGATTTTCCATTTATTTATAGAAACACCGTTTTCCTTCACACGCTATTCTAACAAGTAACAACATCTAAAGTTGGCGACCTTAATTTAAAGCAAACATTGAATGGATGATGCTAAAAGCGTTCTTATGTTCCTTATATTAACAGTGTTATTCCTTTGCACGCGGTCACATGCAGTTTGCAGATCTAAGATAGGTTTTTTCTCACAAAATAAGCTTACTTTACCGGTTTAGTCTGGTAAAATCTTGCACAGATCGATAATAAAATTGTATATTTTTACGATTTAATTGCTCTTTGTTCGTATTATTAGATTTTATGTTAAAAAAAATATATTGAAATATGGTCTATATTTCAATTTCGAACCTTAGTGAATGTAAGTTGGTATTCGTATCAGAGAATTTGGAACTTTACGAACATCTTAATTTAATTGTTATAGTTTTTACTTATAGCTTAAAAGGTTATATATAAAAAAAGCATTCAATCATAACTCACACGTAATTTCTTTCCTATTAACGCTATGGAAGGTGCATCCCAATGAAGTATATCTAACTTCTGCAGTATTTTTTTTAAATTATTATTTAACGCCATACCGCCGCCCGTGGAGACTCTATGCCAGAGGGCGAGTGCGTTGCCGGCCTTTTAAGAATTGGAACTCTGTTTTTTGGAGTCTAAGTCGTATTGGTTCGGAAATACTTTAGTGGACAGCTGGTTCCACATAGTGCGCGGCAAAAAATGCCTTAAAAGCTCAGTTGTGGACCGACGGACGTGGAGCACAACCGAGTTTTATCCTCCCAGTAGCAGATCCTGTGACACATCGTCATATTTTGGGCTTGTCATTAGAATGTATTTTTTCGAAAGCATTTGTTAATTGTAAATCACGGTCGTGTAATATGAGTAAATGATTTTTAATCTACGTAAATGAACATGCATTTTTACGAAAATTTCAATTGAGTGAAACAGTCAAATGCCAACAAAAGACCCGCGCAGCCTTCGCATTAATCAAATTTTTTTCATCAAATGCGGTTGAATTGAGGAACGTATAGGATCATTATTGTTAACGATGCACGATGTTTGATGTTTTTTGGTATTGGTGTGACAAACATAAGGGCGGTATATGTGTAAATGAAAATGCTTTATTTCGGTCATAGCGTTATATAGGCTTTAAATAGATAATAATAAAAAAATCAGTGACGCTACAACCTCTTTAGGTCTTGGCCTCAGATTTCTGAATCCGTTTCATGATCATTTTTAAATCTAATAGGCAAGTAGGTGATCAGCCTCCAGTGCCTGACACACGCCGTCGACTTTTTGGGTCTAAGACATGTCGGTTTCCTCACGATGTTTTCTTTCACCGTTCGAGCACATTTTAAATCCGCACATAGAAAGAATGTCCATTGGTGCACAGCTGGGGATCGAACCTACGACTTCAACCTGCTCAATATAATAATAAAAGCCCGTTTAATTTCCAATCTTTACAAAAGTAGAATATACAGCTTAGGTTTGTTAGAATTATACACACACAAATTATACATATACATATTATACATGTTATCCTAATATTCTAGCATCCTTCAGTACCAATGTTTGAAACCCCTTCACGGGTAAAGGCCCTTCAGCTTTTTCCAAATATTTCTATTTCGTCTATCTACCTTTTTTTGGGGCACCCAATTTAAATAGAAATGGTTTTTCGATTTGATCCAGTAGTTTCTGAGATCGCGTTCAGCGAATCAAGTATAAGTTACCTTTAGCAGAATACTATACATATTAAAAGTAGTATAAAATTGGAAGCCTGGTCGAATTGACTGATTCTGGTTGACCAATACTCCATGGTACGTACCATGTTTTTATACATAGGCCGAGAAGCTAAAAAGCAGGGTGTCAAATCTACCCTTTCCTAAGAAACGTAAACTAAAACTAGGTCTGTGTGAGCTTGGCGTATATATTATACATTTTTTGTGGAACCTATGCGTACTGAAATGTTTGTGATAATTGTAATTATAACGTGCTCCGAGACTTGTAAGAACGTGTTATCGAGTTCATAATACCGCGATTACTTTCACTAAAGGTTAAATAATCGATGTAACGACAGATGTAAGCGAAATTAAGTCGTATTAATGTTATAATATAGCCTATTATTGCGTAAGGTTTCAAGTCGTAATGTCGTCAATGTCCGGGGCTTTCACTGTATGACGGAATTAAAAAATAATGATAGTGAAACTTTAAAAGCTACGAAGCTAAAGCTTAGGAAGACTTAAAGAAGACAAACAATAATGGTTTTTAGTTTTTGGTTGTGATTTAAATATTTTTTCTCATAGTTTTAGTGAGAAAAATTGGTTCGACTTAAATTTTCTATTATTATTATTGGTTTGTCTCGTATCGTTTTATTATAATATTTATTTTTTACATACATAGTTTTAAAAAGTTTATATTGGCTTAGTTTTACCCTCCATTTCTATGTCAAAACAGAACTTATTTAATAAAATAGATAAAACAATGATATATGACCGCAAAATAAACTGGAATGGAAGGGACCAAAGGAAGAAGATGGCGCCCTAAAAAAGTGGATAGAAGATATTAGCAGGAAGCGAATAAAAACAGAAGTGTCAATGGGCAGTGCGTTTAGCTAGATGCACAGACTTATGATGGTTGACTTTAAAGACTGGAATGGTAAAGAGCAAAGGGAAGAAGGGGGAAAAAAAATAGGTGGATATATATATATGTATTTGGAAAAAGCTGATGGAGGCCTTTACCCGTTCGGGGGTTTCGATCAATGGTACTGATAAAAGTTATTATAACATAGTAGCTGACCCGGCAAACGTTGTTTTGCCATGTATATTATTTCTAGGAAACATTTTTTTCGTTCAATAAGAATAACTATCTACAATAATAAAAAATAGGGGTTGATCGTAGAAGGGTCAAAATTAGGGGTTGTATGTATTTTTGTACGTTGTCATTAATAAATTAAAACAAAACAAAAATTCTAAAAAAAAATTTTTTCGGTGGACACCTCTTATCACTTACACTTGAAAGATAGATAATAGCCGATTCTCAGATTTACTGAATATGCTTAAAAAAATTTCATATGGATCGGTCGAGACGTTTCGGATGAACATTGTTACACGAGAATTTTATATATTAGAATAACTAAAGTTTAAAGTACCCATTATGAAGAAAATTTTAATTTGGTATTTATCTAAAGCCTTCCCATATTCAAACCCTGCGTTACCTTAGCCATATTAACCTTTGCAATAATTATTTTTCATTGTTCGATATTTGTTTCGTGCTTTTGAATGGGTGACCTCCGAACAGGAAATCCTTTTGCATGGGAAGTTGAATAATTCATTTTGTAATTATCACGTTAATGGTTGTTTAGTTTGTGGTATTCAATTATTGTGGCTCATCATATTATTGAAAACTTCTGATACTGGGGAAACTGTCATTCAAGATTGTATGACCTCGCTCAAAGTGGTGACAGCAACTTAGTAGGCCCATTGTATATTTTTAACCAAATAATTATATTTTCTAAAAATAATGATTTATGTGACAAAACTATGAATTTTGTATTTACGCATTGAAAAGCTGTTTTAATACATACATTAGAACTTAATTCACAAATCATAACTCAGTTTGTTTGTATATTTTTAACTAATAATCGTCTAGTATTGTCTTTAATTAACATAACTTTTACATATTTAAAGAATACATTTGTTTACCGGATTGAAGTTATGTATTATCATCACCATGACCACGCACGCCGTAAAGCACGCGAAACGTCGGTTTTTTTTAATTACGTAAAATAATACATAACTTCAATCTGGTAAAAAAGTGTTTTCTTTTAATAATCTTCTCTTACTTTAATTATAACTTAAACACAATTTGAGAGAGAGAGACGGATATGGTGGAGATTATTAATTAAATTTTTCGGATATACGTTTTTCTTTCCTCTAATAATAATCTTTTGGCGGTCAATGGGTCTTAACTTTAGATTACGATTTTTTATCACCTCTCCTTTATAGGCAATAAGCTTTAAGACATGCCAGTTTTTTCATGATGTTTACCATAACCGTAAGAAGTTAACTGCGCATTTAGAAGCAAAAATCCTGTGGTCCTATTGGTGGGGTTCGAACGCACAACGCGCTATTATTTAATTTACCTGCAGCTGTGTTTCATTATCGCACGTCAAGACAGAATACAAAATACCATCCGTATCACCTCGACGTCCGACGTTCCACAACTGAGCGTTTTTAAGGCATTTTTTGCACCACTACTATGTGGAACCAGTTGCCCACTGTATTTCGAACCAATTTGACTTAGGGTACTTCAAGAAAAGAGCGTACCAATTCATGAAATGCCGGCAACGCACTTGCGAGTAGTTTGGCTTTGAGAGTATCCATAGGCGGCGAACTTAACATCAAGTGAGCTTCCTGCCAGTTTGCCTCCTATTACATAAAAAAAGAGTCGCGCTCCTATCAAATACACATTGCTTCTTTTTGCTTTATAAAATGAATATATATAATATATTTGTTTTCATTATAATCGCCTCGATGTCAACATCAATTTTAATGACCTATGTATGCGACCTATTTCGAAGTGAATATGGAGTAAAATATTTTAAGCGTCGGCCTCATTATATGACGTCATTAATATTATAATAACACCTTGTAATTGATGTTTCTAAGCTCTTATCAAAATAAGCGATACAACCTTCATATATTCATATTCTAGGCCGAGGTTGCTTGTAGCAGATTTAAAAGTAGGAGTAATTTTGATGCATCTTTTTTCTTCTATTTGTCTTCGAGGCAGCAGCATTTTTGGCTTTTAAAAGAGCCGCTTCGCAACGACTTTTTTGACTGTTCTAGAACCTAAGGCGATAAAACAAAAATAATGATTCAAAGCAGTTTCTAATTTTTTTTTTGGGCAACCAGATTAGGACTAACACATGATAAACATAAAAATTTATGACAAGCGATGCCGTCCCTACGATATGCCGACACGTCCAGCGAAATGAAATACAAAAAACAGTGATAATACAAACAACAATAAAAACTACAAACTTAAGTAAAAATAATGTTTAAATCAAAAATTGAATTATCAGTACAGTGTCCAAATTTTAGCCTAGCCGAGGTCAGTGAACCATGAAACACGTCAAACAAACACACACACGACAAACTCTGCAATGGTATGGTAGTGACATTAACTATTAATTGGAGTTCATAAGAATACTCCAAAATACATAGCATTAAATAGCGACGAAAAATATCGCGACAATTTTTTAATGACACAGAACCAAACGGCTTGCTGCGGTCGGGACATCTACAACACCAGGAGGCTTGCAAATACGTTGCTGGCTTTTAAAGTAGTGGTAATGACGCTTTGCTCAAGCAATTGTTAAAATGTTAAATGTTGCGCAAATGGAAGACTAATTTATAAACTTACTAGCTGACCCGGCAAACGTTGTTTTGCCATGTATATTATTTCTAGGTAAATATTTTTTTTTCTACTAAAATAAAAAATAGAAGCTCATTGTTCAGGGGTGAAAATAAGGCGTTGTATGTATTTTTGTATGCTGTATCATAAAAAAGTAAAAACAAAAAAAAAAATTGTCAAAAAAATTTTTTTTGGGGTGGACACCCATTATCTATCACTAAGGGGTTTGAAAGATATAGATAGTAGCCGATTCCCAGACTTAATGAACATGCATAAAAAATTTCATAAGAATCGGTCGAGCCGTTCCGGAGGAGTATAAGAACGAACGTGTCACAAGAATTTTATGTATTAGATATGAATGTGATTGACGCTGTTATTGCAATAAGATTTTCTTTATTACATTTACTGAACATGTTAGCTATTAGAAGCTGACTGACCTCGCGTGTATCCTGTCAAATGTTCAGGTGAAATTAAGAGCTAGACATCAAGAAACTCTTCACGTATCTTATACCTATACAGCCTGAACAGTGTCTGTAGTCGTAAATAAATCGAATTTCGTTTCGAGAGATCGTGATAGGCAACTCTGTTTAGTCAAAGGTCTTAGATAAGAGGATGTATTTAATAATGTTGAATGAAGCTTTTTACAGCTTTTCTTTGGTGAGACTCACTTTTGATGTTTTATACATTTGATTTTGTTGATGTTTGGTTCGTATGTTAAAATAGGCTTTTGTATTAAATAATGTAGAGAATATAAAACTGTGACCGGTTTTGGGGGTATAAAAATCGGATTTATAATACATAATTATTAGTGTGTTTCAAAGCATTAAGATAGATATTATTGATACCTGCAGATCATGAAACGTGTATTTAGATCATAATATTATTATATACCTAATTAGGTAAATAATAGACACATAAAAGTAATTAACAAAATATTTTTTATTGAAAGGAATGAAACGACGCGGATAAAAGTTTGGATTGATAGATTTTATTGAAAACTAGAAAAACCCTACCAATATATACCATATTGTCTTTTGTACACTTATGCACGTCATATTTTTTAACGATCAGTTCTCAAAACAAACTTGCAAGAGACTGTCCGATAATTCGTCATCTGTTTTAATTAATCTATTTGAAATTTGATGGTTCCACTCATACATTGTTTATGAACATGTCTCTCTTAGTTAACGAGCATGTTTTATGGATAAAATGGTGGGATGATTTCGTGAGATTGCTGCTGTTACAATCGAAGACATTCGACATGTTTCTCGTATAACGTATAATCTTAATTTTGAATGTGTTTAACGTAACATATTATAAGATAAAAATAAATCAGTGGCTCTACAACGTTTTAGGTCTGGGCCTCGGGTTTCTGTAACTGTTTTATGATCATGATACTTGGGTACAGAAAACGTTACGGCGCGTTACAGGGGGGGGGGGGGTCAACAATGTCCAAATATTGCGTGACGTAATAGTTGAACGCTCCCTTACTTGATTTAATACGCTATGTTCCCTAGGCCAGAGATCTTTTCTGTTTATCGTGTTCGATCTTGAGCTTACATTCTTTATTTATCAAACTAATACAATGACGCAATCAACTCAACTATAGCTGGTGTCGTATCAATTTAGATTTATTAAACTTTGGTTATTGATCACAAACATTGTCTAGTCTTTGTGGTTGAAACATTGAAGTTTCTATGTTTTATTAGTATTATTTGGGCTTATCATACTGAATTATGTTTGTGCTTCGAGCATCTACACTAATAATATAAAGACAACAGCTTTGATTGCTTGTTTGCATTTTAATGCTCTACTAGCGGATAATGATAATGAATAAATGAAATAAAACTATATAAGATAATGTAAACCAAGGTGTGTAAAAAATACAAATGCAATAATATTCAAATGCGTACAGTTTTGTAGAAAATACAGTATCTAATAAAAATAATAAAAGCCCGTTTAATTTCCAATCATTTTAAAATCAGGATAACAAAAAAAAATTGTTATCCTATATTCTAGCTACCGTCAGTACCGTCGTGTCGATCGGAACCCCTTCACGGATAAAGGCCCCCTCCAGCTTTTTCCAACATACCTTACCACATATGTATTATATATTTAATCAAACAAATACCTATACGTGTAATGCCGGGGAACCTAGCCTAAATGCTTTGTTGTTAAATAAAGAATCAGTGTAACTAATAAAACTTTACTTAAAATACAAATGACGAATTTTATACAGTCGATTCAAAATCTATCCACAAATCGTCGAGTTTTGCTAATAATTTAAGAAATTCTCTTTAAAACCCATTAAATGTGTTATTTAAATGCAGTCCAACATTTCTATATCAGTTCATATATCAGGGAAAACTTTGCATGTACTATGAACTAGAGGTGTAAAAGTAACGAAAAAAAGCGTACCCGTATGTATTCGTTACTATAACAATTAGTACTCGTTACTATAGTATCGTTACTCGTTACTTCTCTTAAAAAATTCGGATTTACTATTTTGACACTTTTAACCGTGAGCACTTTTAAATGTTAATGTTATATATCAATAACATCGCAATCTATTGCATATGCATCAATTATAATGAAAAAGCAACAAATAGGTATCGAAAATTATTTATTGATAATAATACTTGAATAGCATTCTAACGATAAATCAACATAAAAATATTTTTGCTTAGAATAAAATTAAACATCTGTAAAAAATAAAACTTGGACGACGACGAATTTTCAAATTATACCTACTTCACATAATAAACAAACATCGCTCTTTGTAATGTACGTTTTTAAATTCACCGAATATGCTCGCGCATGCGTAAAGGTCGATTTACATCAAACGAACATAGAGCTAGAGCTAGAACAAGAGCATTCTTTCGTAATCTTTTAGTGTAAACGAAAGCTAGAGGTATCGATTTACATCAAACGAACATAGAGCTAGAGCTAGAACAAGAGCATTCTTTCGTAATCTTTTAGTGTAAACAAAAGCTAGATCGAATGTTCTTTGCTCATTCGTGTCAATTCTGTGGTTAGTATTGGTAGTGCTTCGTTATGTCTGACTCTGACAGCGATATCATTATTGCAAGTGCTGCATTTATTATTTTGTCGCGAAAACTCTTTTTTTAACTCTTCAACATTACATTCCAGTTGTTTTGCGATTTCCCGCCAAGCATCTTGTTTGTAAGTTGTATTTTTATAGTTTTCATACGTCGGATCCCACAGGCATCTGAAATTGCGGTAGGCTTCTATCATTAATAAACATTTTTCTTGAGACCAATCCATAATTTAATCGATAAGATACGTAAACAATCGCTAGAACACAAGAACGCTTTGAAAAGACCGCTCAGTGGCGCGAGCACGTCCGAACACGCTAGAACGCTCTAAGCAACTGTTCGCGCGCTCTTGCGCCGTTTACATCAAGCGAACGAGCATTCTTAGAATATTCTATAGAATCTTTGCGAACGCACTAAGAACAACGAAAGAATGCTCTACGCTTGTTTACACTAGAAGAATTTGATGTAGTGGGGATAGAATGAGCATTCGCTCGTTTGATGTAAATCGACCTTAAAACATACGATCAGCAAATGTTTCTATACACACATCAATAGTACTTGCGTAAACTGAAACATGTAGATACTCATACTACGAAAGATGCGAGTAACGAAATGTATTTGTGAGTAACGTTTCGTTACTCGGTACTAGATGGCGTACTCGTTACTCAGTAACGAATACATACGGTTTGCTACAGCTCTACTATGAACATGTCCCTTGTGCCTTGTAAGAGTACAAGCGGTATTCATGAGCGGAATGTCTGGGTAATAGATTGCTGAGATAATTGGTCACAATTGCGTATGTCGATTTGAATACATCTTGACCTTATGAGTGCTTTTGATTGTCTAACGGCCAATACTGTAGGGGCACACGATGCCCAGTCTTAAGGCCAGAATGGGCCAAATAAACTAAATCATTATTATGGTAACTAAAGTCGTTTGTCTCTTTCTGATACATTGTTTTTATATTGTGATGAAAAGAGACTTTCGATAAAACGCTGCAATTAGATTGTTTTTTTGAAGCGTTATTCCTTTTGGCGCGTTAGGGAAAAATGATGAGAGTAAATGTTTATGATGCGCGCGCACACCGTCACAAAAAACCGACCCTGAAGTTAGTTATACTCAAGATTTTAGGTTTTTTTAAAGTATACTTCTTTTGGCTCGTTAGGGCAAAATGATGAGAGTTAATTTTTTCTATTGTTACTGTCGTTTTTTCTACAAACGTAGAATAAGGCGAACGATAAAAATTTTGAAAATATTTTTATCTTGTTACGCCAAAGAAGTAGGTATAACTATTAACGCGTGTACAAAGTACACACACGTTTTTTTATGAATAAGGTGGAAAGGTATTATTAAAAAAATACACTTGTTATTCAAAAAAATAAAAAAAAACCCTCAAATGACCAATTATTTTAAATTCAAATTCGCATAAATACAGTTCTATAAAATAATGCAATTGGTACAAAGTTTTTACCGTCATAGATAAGTGAATTGAAATTTTCCTCTTAAAGGATCTTAGTCACGTCTCGGCAGTGAAAGCTAGTATTTGCATGGAATAACTTACATGTTTTACTTAAAATCTAGTATATATCTCTATGGTAATCACTTTTATCTCGTTACTTAAGTGCGCATATATCGTGGTGGAAGTCTACGCATATAGTAGGAAAAATCTTCTGTCAACCTTGGAAGCTATATAACACTCTTAACAGTGGCAAATGCTGGAATTAAGGAATGAGTGTAGATGTTTCTTTCCATGACCAGGCAATAAAATGAACGCTCCAATAGAGTTTCAAAAAATAAAAAAACACGCTTTTAAAGCACCATTTTCAGCCTAAATTAGGAATTATTTTTCACTTTTTAGTTTGATGTCCTTTAAAAGCGTGTTTTTTAGTTTTTTTTAAACTATATTTATTTTCCACTTTTTAGTCCTAGCAGCAATACGTGTTGTCTAAAATTAATTGTATTGCTTTGTGGACTTAAAAAAAATTTCCATTGTTTTTTCGAGATGACTATGAAATTATTATATTGTCGCTGATTCTTTATAAGTGTACAAAGTTTGAATTAAATCTGTCCCTTTAATGTGGGTCAAAATCGAGTCCGAAGGAATCGGTTACATACATACATACATACAAAGCGTGTAAAAAATAACCGAACCTACTGCGGGGAGCGATTTGTCAAAGTTTTAATTGAATGACACTATCGGTTGTATTAATATTAATCCCCGGGGCAACATTGATAATGTTTTGCTTGTAAATGAACTAAAGTACCGACTTCGTTACGAGTGCCTGTAGCGAATTTCAAAGTAACTTTATAGGGGATTCGAAATTTGAATGTGTTTCGAAATTCGAATATTTTTCAACAGTCACTTGTAAATTTACGTACGCTAAAAGTATGATCATATTAATTAATAGTTTGATTCGATTAAATATTGAGGCATGTAAAATTTAGTAGATTTAAATATAATCGTATGAGAACAGGAATCATAATTTTTCGTACGAAATGGTTTAATAGGTGTATTAGGAGCTAAATGAACTTATAACCATAACTCTTATATTTAATGCTTAATTTCATAGTTTTTTCAATACATTTGGTTTGGTTTAGTTTTTATGTACTGTAAGGAACTGACGGACTGAGGGTATGCCTGACAAAATACCCTCAGTCCGTCAGACATATTAAATACTATATGAGCAGTGGTGGCCTAGTGGTTTCAACACGCGGCTCTCATCCCTGGGGTCGTAGGTTCGATCCCCGACTGTGCACCAATTTACTTTCTGTTAAAAGCTGTCTCTGGCGAAGCAAAATATCGAAACGTCAACGGTGTCTGTCAGACGCAGAAGGTACATCACCAACTTGCCTATTAGAAATGATCACGGAACAGATACATATATCTGAGGGCAAGACCTTAAAGGTGGTATCGCCATTGATATATATATATTAACTACTATAAATGATAATGATGTGTGTTATACTGTAATACCGCCACGGCTAAACTATCAAATATTTTTTTATACTATATGGTAAGGGGGCGAGCTTACGGGATAGCTATAAAAGGGTGCGGCAGGCTTTGAGAGAGGAGTTTGCTCTTTTTAAATACATGGAGTTCGTATCTCCACGTAAACACCTCCACTGGGCTAGTTCGCAAATGGAAATGTCTAATGTAAATATTGGATTTTTTCTATAGATGAAGTCCATAAAGCTGGAAATGTCTCCGACATATGAAACATGTTTTTCCACGCCTCGAAATTGTCAAAATATCGTTGGCGTTCATGAAAACATATTTCTGAAAGGTTATTTATACGAAAAGGAAATCATTCTTTCTGATTACTTTTTCAGATGTATTTCACTGTTCTTTATCGTGATTACTTTTCGATTTTATATCTTTGTTCCGATATTGTCTTTGAAATTATTCACATACATCAGATTGTAATATATCGGGTGTATGTTCATTGGTATGTCTAGCGTTTTTGGGGATCTGGGGCCATCCTTTGACATCCTGGGGCGGGAGTCTGTCCCGGTCATCATGGCACACTATAATCGCTGTGTGTGAGATTTTACCTCGGTCATAGCTTTGTAGCTTCTTGATTAACCCTTTACAAAGATTTACTTAATTCGAACCTTTAGTTTCTAATATTATGTTCATTGGTTTATTCACTCAAACTAACTTCGCTAGGTCTTTTTAGCTTTACAAAACCGATAGACTATAGACTAAAGATTATTAATTTACCGGTGTTTGGCTCAATATTGGACCACAGACGTAGTTAAATTTGTGTTGTGAAAATTAAATGTTTAGGTATTGTGGAATGTTTGCAATATTACTATTTTTTTATAGAACACGGGCAAACGGGCAGGAGGCTCACCTAATGTTAAGTGATACCACCGCCCATGGACACTCAATGCCAGAGTGCTCGCGAGTGCGTTGCCGAAATCTAATAAACCCGGCATAGGTGAATAATATTTCTTAAGATGTTGTATGTTACTATAACGTATATCATATAGGTATACATCTATGGCTCAGTGGTCAGCGCATTGTTCTATTTCATCGACTCACTTGCCGTTGATTTCGTAAATTATATAATATCTGCTATTTGACGGCCTCAGATACCTATTATATAATACGATTAAAAGATAAATATAATAATTAGCATAATGTTTCTAACAAAGCCTTCCCACATTGCGCTAATCGCTAATGTTCTCAAGTTCAATGTGACTCGTTAAAAAATCAAGGTTAATTCAAGGTTTATTATCAAGTTTTTAATTGAACACTTTTGGCGAATGTAACTACATAAATCTAAATGATTATATGACTATGATATTATGACTTTTCTTTATATCAAGTGTGTGGAAACCGTGTGTGTACAATTAAGTAATCTGGTATAAGCGTGTTTTGATACCCGGACACAGGATAGGTGGACAACAGATAAATTAAAAGTTTAAACTATTTTAAGATAATATTTAGGTACTATTATCTGTAGCAAAGTTATGATTAACTATTATTTTATATTTTTAACATATATTTACTTATACTCACGTAAGCTATTGGTGTTAGGTTTATACTATATATATATGTTAACGTAAAATTGTAAACACCGTTAGATTGTAATCTATCTCGCGAGATTATAAACTGTCGAAAGATTGTGAACCTCAGCGTACTGCTTACAATTTAACGTATTATTATTCGGTAGATTGTACTACACTAACTTAGTTATCATTCAAACTTCTTTGGTCAATTACAGATTAATTTTACTTCCCAACAATTTCATATAACTACCGAATAATTATACGTTAATTTGTAAGCAGTTCGTTGAGGTTCACAATCTTTCGACAGTTTACAATCTCGCGAGATAGATTACAATCTAACGGTTTTTACAATTTTACGGTGACATATATAAATAAAAATCTCGCGCTAAATATATTTTTTAAATTGCCCAGTTGTCACGAAACAAAACGGTTTTTAAACGATTACTTCTGTCAAACTGGCTTATCTTCCGTAAATTTTGGGGAATATTTTGAATAAAAATAATAATTTAAGAATTATTAACTTTACTTTATAAAGAAATAACATCACAGTAGACTCATTCAGTCATTCTCAAAAATACGCATTAAAATATTAAAAGAACGCGTTTTATACATTATCATTTCCTTTTCCTCTTCATCTGTCAGATTTACAAAAAATTAGAGGCAAAGAATTCACAAAATTCATGCAAGATATCTCTGATATTTGTTACAAAGGCAACATTCTTTTACTTTACAAACGATTGGACACAAAGAGTCGGCGTGGCTGGGGCAAGGGGAGTGAAATTTTAGAATCCTTTCAGATGCCTTCGTACGTGCTGAAGTCTAAAATACAATTCTCTGTTCACGACAGGTTTAGTACCACCGCAAATACTGTATGAATGCCGTCGTTTAGAGATATTTATTTTAATATATAGTTTTTATTTAGACTTTACACACGTGTTTAGTAAAATGCATTTAATTGTGCGTTGAAAAAAAGGTTTAAAAGTATTGTTGAGTAATATAATTTCTTGTTAATTTCAATAGACTTTGGCTTTGTTCACTTAACTACGAAGAAACTGAATTGCTAGTTCAAGTATAGTTTTACCATTCCTAATTTCCACACTGCACTTTACACTATTTTACACTACCACCCTCCACCTTCCATCCCATCAATCCCTTCCCTAAGATTATCATTCTGGTGCGTACAAATGTAAACCTGTAAATCTCAACCATGTAAACCTGTATCCTGTAGTTTAGTAATTAGTCTTAGATTTCTGTTTTTCTTTATAATATAGTTATATATATGGTTTCAATATTATTGTTAAGTTACTATCTCGTTATGCCATTGGAAGAGCGGAGTACCCTGATGTACAGGTCTCCCCAGACTTAGTTCAGAGGCTCCAATATCTGCTAAAAATGTTACTTGTTATTGAATAAAATTTTTTCTTTTTTTTTTGAATTTTTTGAATTTGAAGAAATAGTATGTAAAAGGAGCGATTGACGTATACAAACGATTGTGTATATGAGTGAACATGTATTTGTTTCACACATTACACCATATATTACACCAATTGTCTATTGAAAAACTTAATTTGTTGGCAAAAAAAATTTTAACTTCAGACCCTAATTCATAGGAGATTTTAAGCACCAAGTATCTATTTCTCAAATTATACTAAGGTATTGTAAAAACGAAAATTAGTTATACTTCATAAATAAATACCTAAATGGCTAGCGCAATGCTGTCTCCGGTGGACATTACTCGTACTGTGATGTCGTGTTTTCAGCTCATGAACCACTCTGACTTGTAGACTACCGTCTCGCCTTTTCAAAACTTCAAGGAATTGATACAATATACGTGTGTCTTTAAATTTTGTACAATATTTTGTTTTTAATGAATTTACTTTCCGCTGTGAACTTGAACATTATCTGACACTAATTGGAAATTAAGCCAGATGTACTAAAAATTCTAATTATATAATTTCAATAAGGTAGAGGTTCTATGCATAACTTACAGTTATGAAAATTATTAGACAGAAAGGTAGTTTCTGAATTAACTCATTCAAACCAAGACACACCCGATAAGGTTACTTTGGTCCGTTTATCAGCACACCTTCGGGACGGCCCGGCTTTATTCCTCGTGACAGATGGGTTTCTCACCTCTAAGCCAATTCTGACCAACGCTGATAAGCTTTCTCACTTACTCGCCTATACATAGTCCATTTACATGTTACGTTGTTTTAAATTTCGAAAAGGTTTTCATTTATTTAATGCTTCGGATGTGTACGCTCGTATAGACGGCGTGTTGCTCATATTTTATTCAAATATCAAACTCCCGTGCGCTAAGCTCTCATCATAATATTGCTTAAGCATGGACCAATTCACAATATCCTACACCTGAATAATGCCTAGTTTTCCATAAATGCATTTGAATAACAGCAGCCCAACAGCCAGTTACAGTTTTATAACGCAATATTGAATGTTAATGCAAAACCATCTCATATTACTTTAGCGCGAAACGTGAAATGAATAAGGGATGCAGTGATGGAATTTTTGACGCAAATTGATACATTTAAGATTGTGAAAATGATTGTGCTGTCCAATATATTTCGCGGTAATCATCTACAAAACCAAATGGCAAATGAGATTAATGTTACCGACAAAGAGAACTCGCGGCCGATCTCACAAAGTTCGTTGCGATTGAAAAATAAAACAAAAACTGTGGACAATATAAATAACACTGTAGCTAACGGATTAAAGAAAGTGAATAGTGAAAAGTGTATATCGAATAGTGTCGACACTCTCCTCACACATAGGGAGGGAAAGGAGAAAGTGATATGTAGTGCCAAAGGTCTTTTAGAAACTAATTTAGATGATATTTTTAATGATGTCCATGATGCATGGAATCAACCAAAGAGCTTGGGAACAAGCGAACCTATATTGAGATTTAACGATAGTAGTAGTGCGGGTAATCGAGAGTCCTACTTGTCTGAAGAGAGTGAGGATACGTCTGTCAGTGACTGTACAGATATTGATGCGCGGGAGCAAAGGAAATGTATGGGAGCACGACGCTTTGGCCATTTGCTAAGGAGAGTCATATCAAGAAATGGTAAGTCTGTATCTTTTCGTCAACTCAGTTTTGTATCGCGGAATATACTTAATATTAAGAATATCCATAGAGCTAAATAACCTGCATCATGAGCTCACCCCACACACAACCTCTCGTTTATTATTATACCCTCACTTTTACACCAGACAGCACAGCTGAATTATGTATTACGTATTTAATAAGTTTTATTGATTTTTTCCTTTCGTAAATGTTTGAACCTTTTTGTATATATAGTATTCAATTTTTGCCTATATGGTTAGTATAGTTGTTTTTTGTTGTATATAATTTGTTAGCTATAGGATTACGAAATATATATAATAAATAAGTTAGACTAACTAGAGTTAGTCTATCTACACTCACGGGCTCATAAACTGCATCAAACTTCAGGATTACTTTGAAATGATTTTTTTAATAAGTATGCAAACTTTTTGGATTAAATTATATAAATATGGAGAGACTGGCCCTTAATCTTAAAAAAAAAGGGTGCTTGTACTTATGTACGCGCGTCAGAAGTTATACTTCTTTGGCATTATTAAAAATAGTTTTTGATTGCATGCAAATAATTAATTACAATTAAATAATCAAAGACTGGAAAAGGAGTCATTAAAGTCAATAAAGTTCAGTTTACATTTGAAAAATTAAATAAATAAATATTTATTATTATTCTTACATTAAACAAATAAAACACTATTTATCTTTAAAACATTTTTATTTCATTATACTATTTATTTTTATGTGACTCTAATGTCTTCATCAGAACTTCGGTTTGTAATTTTAAATTAATCATTACTTGGTTGTGCATCTACGAGGCTTCTCCAAAACTAAAACTACTTCTTGCTTTCTGCAACAAATAAGAGAATATTAATTTAAGCTCTGTCCATGCAAAACTTAAAAATTTTTATAATTCATATTATAAAATTTTTAACACATTTATATTAATATAATTATATAAATGTGTTAATAATATAATTTGTAGCACATGCTACAGACCTGGATAGCAACTTTCTTTTATTCTATTTAGAGATAGAGATAATTTAAATATAATAGCGGTGTCTTCCTTGTATGTTTCTTTGGAGTTGTTTGGGGATTCTTGTTGTTCAGTTCGACATGATTTTCTTTAACCTTTCTTTAATCCTACAAAATAATGAAATTGTTAAGTTATGTTGTCACTGTTGTGCACACCTTTGTTTGGCTTTTTTAGTATTCAAGTTATGTCAAAACTGATTTATTACCTTGTCATTGTTGGCTTTATTTGCTTTTGGGATATCAATTGTTTCCAAAATGATTTTATTTGTAATATCCTGAAATATATAAATAACATCTATTAATTTAAGTATCATGGTGAGTGGTTCGCACTCAGGTATTAAGGTGTATTATACCCACTGTCCATTATAAGTGGGAATGGGCTCACTTCGGGCTGGACAGAGTTTCGGTACTACAAATGCAACATGGATGTTTTGAGGTATTACAATATCTCTAACTACCCTGTAGGGGAATAAAGTACTGTTGTGAGCATATGCCTATGCTTGAAAGGTTGAACCTTGAACATTACCATACATCATATTTATAATTAACACAATCAAATTCATTGAAATCTACTTCAAACCATTGCGGTATCATCTCTGCCATATCCATTGTGTCTGGAGAAGGTGATGGTGGCTTTGTTCCACCTCCAGTTTTTGATGTTTCACGGCGATAAGATGACAACTCTTTTTTTGTATTCAATTTAATGCACTTCCACTGATTCATCAATTGTTTTTTGTCTCTTGTCCTTATATTTGCTAGATTAAATCCGAAAAATTACATGTTTTGATTAAATATGATCATTATAATATGTATATATGATATGGTCATTTTTTTGAGATGCAGGTACTTATTAAAATGTTTACTTCTCTGTTATATCGCTCCAAGCCTTCATTTTCTCCTTATTAGTATTCGTGCTTAAATCTTAGTTCTCAATTATTGATATATAGGGTCGTAGAATATTTCTAAAAAGTTGCTGTAACAAACGCAATAAACAAAAGCAAAGAATAATGGTTCATGTTTCAGTTTTAATCAACAATAATACTCGATAATACATACGGATAGTTAACCTCAATTGTATTGAAGCACTCAGGAAGGTTGGCACAGTTTTTTCACAAATATTTTATCATATTAATTAGTATTGATTTAGATAATACTTCTGATTATAATTCAGACGCACATATAAAATTCGCACTTGTATAATGAAAATAACTAGGTATATAATCTTTTATTGTATACAATAATTAAAACTCCTATATTTGTTTAAAAGGTAAATGTCATTGTCAGATGTCAATGTCATGGTCATTCAAAATTCTCGTTAAGCTGCTAAGCTAAGAAATAGAATATGCGTGAAGTTAGCTTCACGCATATTCTATTTCTTTTTACTTTTAGATTGTATTATTCCCATCTCGCTCGCGCACGCTATATCACACAGCCAATTTTGTGTCACAGGTGCGCGCGCATCGTAAAATTTCACTCTCATCAATTTTTCATAACGCGCCTAAAGAAGTACAACTTCAAACAAGCAATATTTAAAAATAGAACTGCAGTAAAATAAATGAATATAGCCGGGTAATTCTTATTGATTTTTTATTTTTATTCTACAGCTGAATTATTGTTACCAGCAGAATTGTTGGGTAAGCTCATCGAGAGTTTCTGAACTATAATATGAATACTTCGTCCGAACAAGCTGCTCAAATTGTAGCATTGGTGTGGGAGGACTTGGCTCAACGAACGATTGGTAGAAATTTAAATTCATAGTTTCATATTTGATGTACGAAATTTTGACATATCACTCTAGGCGAGATTTTGACTTGGGATACGATTTATTAATCGCTAGATCAATAATCTCTATCATTTGTAAAACACTTACATAGTTTTTAGACTTTCTACACCAATCCCAGTATAATCAATTTAAACTTCTAAGCTGAACAGAATTTGTCCTAAAATAATTGAGTAAACAAAAATCAATTTTCAAAGTCTTGTAACAACGAATCTAAATCAGTCGATAAACATCTGGTATTAAATTGAAATGGCGTCATTTATTTATTTTCAATTGTCGCAAATTGTTTCCCTCGCCCCGACTGAGATGACCGTCGCGTCGTAAACTTGTAAAATCGTCGATCCTATCTTGTCCCATTCAATTGGTTTGATTTTGAATTATTGTCTTGTCTTTATCTAACATTGTCTTTGGTCTGGTAGATTTATATAAAATTTTATATCGGTCTAGCAGCCCGTTGCGGCTTCGCACTGGTGGACATTGATTTTAAAAATTTTTTGTAGGTATTGATATGTTCTTTAATATTGTGGAACATTTTTTTGTTCTATCATCAATAGTTTTCGCAGAGTATGCAATGAAAGATATTTTATAGGCATGTTTTTACATCTTAGGTAACATTGTTGTAGTTTTAGTAGGGATCCTATATTAATCAGTGATAATGTAGCATTCAAATGGTGAAAGAATTTTTAAAATCGGTCCAGTATTTTTTGAGCCATTGTTGTTACATGTTAAAAACATTATATTAGTATAGATGAATGCATTGTGTGTGATGTAATGTGATGAAAGTCTTTGTTTTTGACAGATATATTTTAATTGTTCTTATTCACGTAAATCTAATTCTTGGTAGAAGAAATGAAAAACAGTGATGTATTGTTGTTGATTAAAGAAACTATTTTTCCATCTGTTGCAAATGAAATCTGAAAGTCCTTCTTATATAATATGATCAAATTTGTGGCGCTTTTCGAGAAACATAACAAATCAGACTAAGTATAAACAAAAATGGTTACGAGTTGACCCATGACTTGCTGTCAAAGTGAGGTTAGTTAGAAAATTCCAAATATATCTGTTTTAATTTATTAAAATGTTTTTTGTTTAATTCGTAAAAAATACTTCTATCTCGTGTGGGCAATTGCAGTTACGTCATAAATTCATTGAATACCGTAATGGCGTATCATTAAATCTCATATCTCACATGAATATTCACTAAACAAATAAATGCGCTCGTTTATCTATGGACAATGGTTTCCCTTACCAAGTGGAAACTAAGTTACAGACTTCTTGCTTAACACCTGGGCTATTTTGGAGGACTTTGCGTTCCTATATGCTTATTTATATTATTACTATTGAAGAAGTTTCTGGTACTTAGCAGATTTTATTAATAGTACGCTGTTCATTTTTAATCTAGAGTTTTCTAGACCCATAAAAAAATATTAGACCGGCTAATGACTACACGACTCATGTAAAGCTCTAAGTATATTATGTAATGAATTTCCCCGCATAGTTGAATTTTAATGGATAGGTAGTATTCGCTGTATATTATATTTTAAAATTTTAAAATCAGCCATTCAATTATGATAGATGCAAAACCAATATTTAGCCCTTATTTCCATTTAAATTATGTTATATTAATGCTTATGACTCGTAAAAACCAAAGACATTATAGATATTATATACGCGAAGTCCCGTAATCCTCCACTTATCTAAAGTCGGGGTGATTTTTATCAATATTAATTATTGTTTTAAAAAAATTACGTCGTCAGTTTAAAAAGTAATATTTTGGCATCCAAAAGTTAATATTAACATTTAAGTCCCAACATCTAAGAACAACTATGAAGAGTATTAATCAGAAATAGAACACGATGTACATGATTGGCTTGTAATTTTACATTCAGAGTTTCTACGGGAAAATTCCGTACAATTGATCGAAGATTCAATGGAAAGATCGAGATGAAACTGGGAGATTACACAAGTACAAAAGGAGCTGTAGCGCTGATTCAAATTTTCCTCTAATCGTTCGATACGTTTTCTGAATAGTGATTACAGTCTTTGTAAACTGTTTTCTATGTAAGGGTTTGAAATTGCTTCGATAGTTCATAGTACATATACAATGTAAACTCTATATAACGACACTAAAGGGACCGAGCATATTTTGACGTTAAATGTTGTCCTTAAATGGAAAGAAGAAAAAGCTGTATTTAGGAAAAGATAAAGTTTATTTCAGACTAGCGTAAGTAATTACATTAAAAAAAACGTGTGGCACTCGGGGTCTGCCGCGGTAAAGCTATTGCATAGCATGTTTTATCAACTTATGCAATTATAATTATTTATTTATGCAGTATTTTTTTCATTGATATTAATTAAATCTACCACTCTTACGCTTCGTCACCGATCTCGTCAGAGTGATGTGAATACGCAGTATGCCTTCTGTTCCACTCTAACGCACCTGCGTTACGTCACCGATCACCCCAGACCGATGTGAGACGCGGTATACGTTCTATCGCGCTCTAACGATGACGTATATATATTACGTCATCGTACATACGTACGACCGATAGTAAAGTTTATTATGGGTTAGGACAATAAAGCAATATAAAGTACACAGCTCCGCAGTTTTAACAAATTTCGGCAACTTAATAAGTACGTTTTATTATTTTATTATGGTTATTAAGGGTGGGTGTAATGCTATGTAGAGTATATCATTGTATGGAAAACAAGCTAAACCAACCAAAAACGAGTGATTTCAACGCTTTAGGGGGTTTGTCGATCGTGGTTCGTTACATGGAGTTTACACTGTATATACAAATTTACTTATTAACAAGATAATCTTTCAAATTATATGTATCAATAAAATTTACCGGTGTGGCATAACATTCGTATTTACACTTATATTTGATACTATAAGAAAGTCTCTTCCGTGTTAGGGAAGTGGAAATAAAGTTTAAATTATAAAAATATATTGTATCTCAAAAACCTGTATGTCACTGTATGTCAAAAACATATTTGATTTGACAGTTTCTATCATCCCAGGCGCAAACTTAGAAGCTCTCGAGACCTTTTATTCGCCTTTTCAGATCTGAATTACATTATATTATAACCAAACCTTATCAGCTCTAGCAAATTTTTAACACGGTACACCTAAATGGTAGTTAATCCGCAATTCTAACTCGTTCAAGCAAAATTGCAATCAATATCTGATGCAGCTATATTTAACCGTGTTACGTGGCTAGACTGTTAATGGGTTGCACGAAAGTTCAGTTCATCGATACGCTTAGTTGGCCTTGTACAAGCGATACGGTGTCATACAACTGCAAATAATAAATTAGCGAAAATTGGAAATGGAATGAGGTCATTCACCTTACAGTATAGGAGTATATCGCCTCTATATTAGTGTTGCCCAAATGCAAGACCAAGACGAGACTTAGGCCAGTCTTGGTATTGTCTTGCGTCAATACACCTGGTCTCGGTCTTGGTATTGGTATTGCGCTCTCAGTCTTGGTCTTGGTCTTGATCTTGCAGCAAGAGTCTCGCAAGTCTCGCAAGACTTGCAAATACCTATTTGCCTATTGCTATTTGTGGGGGCTTGCGGGCTATCCTGGAGCATTCACCAATGTACAATGTTCATCAACCAATAATAGCAGGCAGGCTACAGGCATTGTGTTGAGATTAGCAGATTTCATTACAGTGTGCGTAGGTACATTTTTTAGGCAATTTGTCGTACTCGTGACTGGCGCGCTTTGCTACGTAGGTACTGTCGTTAAAGTATGTGTAAGTAAGAAACGATGTAGGTACCTACTACAACAAAATTGTATTCCTTAGAAAAATAATCGTCGTACCTACACGACGATTATTTTTATTTATTTATTAAATCATCGCTGAAGACAATAGTCGCTACTAGAGTAGGTACGATAGAAGTTGATAAACCGACACTGCAATTCTCGATGATTTTAAAACAAAATGCGTAAAGCAATATGACGTCGCTCATATTTGGAGCTTTTCCACGTTTCAAGTTTGTTAAAATCACCCACTTCCAATTTTGCAGTGCAATGTCCTTTAAAAAGGTATAATAGGTAATCTATATATATAAAAATGAAACCCGTTTTCCGTTGTCACGACATAACATGAAAACGGTTTGACCGATTTGTCTGATTTTTTTTAATAATATACCTTGAAGTACGAAGATGGTCTTACGGAGAAAAATTAAAATAAAATTGAGTGAATCAGTCTAAAAACAACACTTTTCTATATTCCCATACAAAATATTCGTAATAATACTTAAAAGTGAATTTGAACTTTAATACCATAGCATAAAGTTCAAGTGTTAGTGGAGGGGTTCCGGGAAGGTAAATTTTTATTTTTTGACATAATGTATTTTTTGTCTTATCAATTTTCTTTTTTTATCTTACTAGCTAGACCGGTGTCCCGAATAGCAGAATAAGTATAAATATAAAGAATCGACTGTTAGGCGGTACGATGTTCGCCAGGCCAGCTAGTAATAATATAAACTAGGTATATTTTTATTACTTACAACAATTTTTATAAAATCTACCTATCCTTACGACTACATTCTTCCTTGCGAGGACAACATAATCTATTTGCGTCCGTTCTGAGCACCCGGAAACTTATTTTATTCTTTAAAACATGGGCAGTGGCGGCGACCTTTGACATGAAAGCGACGGCGGCAACACAAAGTCTAGAAGCGGACTAAATTTTTACCTATTTTGGTGGGGTTGTCAATGTTGGCATTAGCACAGAAAAATAAAATTAAGTAAACACAACGTTTATCCACTTTTTAATAACTAGGTATCCACGATAGAATATTTTTTTTACTAATTTCCTAAGGGTCGATTCGACCAAACTTCAATTTATACACGAGTAACTATACCAAGAATAATCTATTCCATGATTTTAATCTCGAGTAAATCCATAGTCGTTTGTCCACGTAATCGATAGTATAATCGCGCTAGGAATAACAATACGCGAATAGCAAGAAAATGGTGAACGAAAATAAAACTCGGCAAATAAATGTTGTTCTACAACGGGACAGTGTAAGAGCATACATCATGTCAACTCGATTTTGCCGTATTATAGTGTGAAAAAGTAGCTTTTAACAGGTGTCAAACGACAACAAAAAGTTTTTATTTCTTGTTTGTTTGAGGCTTTCGTCTAAAAAGGAACTTCTGTTGAGCCCAGTTGAATTTCATTCTAATATTATAGAAAATAAAAAATCTAAAAATAAATAAATAAATAATAAATTGTTTAAACGTTTCATTATACAATGCCAGACTATTAATTTAGTGCGTTGCGTTGACTTGAAATTAAAACACAGAACACATATTTGTGAAATGACAGAAATCAGCTGATTGGACTGACTGACGCCATTAAATTATTCTAGGAATAGCTGTTATTCCGTGCGAAACGGCGGTATAGTTACAATTCCCGAATAAGCCCACTATTCTTAGAATTTGTAGTTGGTAAAACGTAAAATTTATTTACTCTCGATTAACTGACGATTTATTCTAAGATTAAGATTTACTCTTCTTTGGTCGAATCGACCCTAAGTACTCAGTCTAAATATCTTTTTCATAATTTTTGTTTTTCAATAATATGTTGTGTGTAATTGAATGGTAAACTCTAAATCTTACTAGAGAGCTTTTTTAAAATAAACTTATTGAAAGCACTGACATGGCATATACACTTTTCAATCTTGCTGCTCACATTTTAGTACCTAGGTATCACTCACTATCTATCATTTACCGATATTAACAATGATTATTTCGAAATCAAAATATTCGCAATTCAATAGATGCAATACCTACTTAGTTATTAATTATCATCTCGCCCGACAGCTTTTAACGCTGTAGTGTTCGAATTCAAGCCAGTGTGAGAATGTATTTAAATAAAAAAAACTCAGAGCATTCAATTTATACCTACCTACTGCTGGGACATCTTCAAGGTCATTTAATTTTATACTCCTATACCAACCCTACCAAAATAGGTAAAAATTTGTGTGCCTCTGTCCGTACTCTTTGTCGGCGAATGCGGCGCTCAGTGTCAAATGCTGTGTTACACTTGTTGCAAACCGCGTCTTTGTCGGTAAATTATCAAATAAGTAGGTATTTAATACACCGACCGACCAACAGTTTATTCGCAGAACGTCACATTTCCCCAATCAACTTTGAACCTTAATCCTTTAGCGATAAACTTGAAAATCTGTTGAAGAAATTTGATAGATTGTAGTAGCTTGATGTGCTGGCGTCTGTACCATAGTATTGGCTGCCGTAGAAACTGTTACTAGACCTACTCGACTCGCTGTTAGTTTTAAATTTTGCTAAGTAGAAGAATAATATAAACTTTGAAACATAAGTTTCACACCTACATGATGTTTATATAATTTTGTTAACTATAATTTTAAGCACATACCAACCTACGAGTACTAACGTTAACGATCTGCACATTAGACATAAACAAGCATAACATATTATTATAGGTAGATACCTACAAGGTATGAACTTTGCTAGAAAGTTATTAGGGAACAGATTTGTGAGTATTAACACGCTACCTACTTAATAAATTGTTGAAATATAATAAGTACTTACCTACCTAATCAATACAATACGTTTCAGGGTGCTTTCAGACGAGCGGCACGTTGCCAATTACAAATACAACTGCAGCCCTTAGTTTAGTGTTATGATTTGTGATACCTACGGTTTTGATACTGGGGAACGTTTCTCAAAATCGAGATTGAAACCAAATACCTACTTAATAACGCCCAAATCTCAGTTTGTCTTAACTGCAAGACGCAAGAGTCTTGCAGGCTTAAGTATTGTCTTGCTCAAGTCTTGCAGGGTTCAGTCTTGGTATTGGTCTTGCTATAATAAGGCGGTCTTGGTATTGGTCTTGGTCTTGCAAAAACGCAAGAACAAGACCAAGACTGCAAGACCAAGACCGATTTTGGGCAACACTACTCTATATGTATGCTATGTATAGCTATTCGACTAGTGCATAGTAAATATACATGTTTAAATCTAATCTATTTCTAGTAATAATATTTTTTGGAGCGTTTTTATTACAGCGATGTCTTAGACTTATACAGTCAAGTTTTTTATATATTTCGAGTTGACACAATATGCTATGTATTTTTATTAATGAAAACACTCCTGCCCTAACAGTCGACCCTAAATTGACAAGAGTGCACAATAAGTAAATAAAATTTACAGACGATACAAAAAAAGAAAACACACGAAATTAATTAGGAAAAATTACATACCAAAAAATACAAGAAATTAGCTAACTACTATATTCACTAACAATTACTAGAACTTTTGCCAGTTCACTCGACGGACAAAGAAGAAGGTCCGTTAACCTATTTAATAATTTAACTAAATTATAATTGTATAATATAACTAAAATATATGAAAAATGTAATCAAAAATTCTATCGTACGTTTATTAAGGTAATTGTATACTATATGGCGATTAGACTATAATAAATGTATGTGCACAACGCCTAAAGTGCTTTTAAGCGCACTAGAGTCGTTTAAGATCTTCTGTTTAATAATCGTAAAAGTTAAAAACTCGTTAGGCGGCGGACGTTAGAGGCTTGGTATCGACCTGCTTGCGCCAATTTTACCTGCACTTAAACGTAAATATTACAGTCTATGAACGGGTAAAGTTTTTAAAGCTACTAAGTGCCTATAGTATTATAATAAAAGCCAGATGCGAGAATATTTCTTAAACAGGGCGGATTTCCTAGCGTTGTTGGGCTCTTTATATATATATAATTCTTCTGTGAGTGTGTATGTCATTGAACATCTCTCAAACGACTGGACCGATTTTGATGAAATTTTTTGTGTGTGTTCAAGGGGATCTGGGAATGGTTTAAATTCACAAATCAGCCCGCCAGATGGCGCTGCAGTCGGTACTTTCATCCTTTGCTTTACTAAGTGCTTGAAATATCATGCAGGACAACGTCTGTCGGGTCCACTAGTATAGTATTATAATAAAAGCCAGATGCGAGAATACTTCTTAAACAGGGCGGATTTCGTAGCGTTGTTGGGCTTGGGCTTTTCGAGGTACCGGGAAGTCTTGCCCGGTGTGGGTTGACCGCAAGCCGGATTCGAAAATGAATATAAAATTGTATGCAAATGGCCGCTTGGTCATACAGATTTAAGTATTTTCATACAAATTTGATAAGCAGTGTTACTGCACAGTTTTCATTTTTAATACGCAATAGCGAACAACAATTTTGCTCAGCGGAAGTTACACCTGCAATCAATTAAATCACAGGTGTTTTATCATGTGAATAATTATATCTGTATGCCTTAAAAGGTAAATTATTGACCATGAGCTGTAATAAAACAGTTTTTTATCTCGTCTAGCAGAAAAAATTATAGATTCTTAAATGTTTACTTTAAGTTTTTGTATGAATGGATGGATATAATGTGAAATATATAATAAATTTAATTTGTCACAAATATTCTTAAGACAGTATTCAAAATTGCTCTTATAATGTAAATATATCTTAGTACGGTTCGATGAGAATAAGAAATAATAGACGATTTATTATTAAAACTTTATCACAGAAAAACAGTTGTTTTTATTATATATATATACTAGCCGTTTCGCGCCCGCTTTGCTGGACGAATTAAAATAAATTTTATGTTTCATTATTTTATTTTTTTTCATATGTTTTTTCATATTTTTATTTTTAACTTCCCGCTAAGAAAATTGAAATATTTCGAAAATCGAGTTTTTAACAGATGTTGACGTTTAGAGGTTCTAGGAAGCCTCCCCGAATGTTTCCGCGGTGAAGTCCGTATGGATAAATTTTCATAAAAGTAAAACAGCAATAAAAAAATGAAGGAACGGAATTGGAATTTAATAAATAAATAGTCATAAACCATCTAGGAAAAATTTCGCATCGAATGGTGGTAGTTTCATGTCGATACGATCAGTGGTTTAGGCGTGATTGAGCCTCAAACGAAGACCATTTTCATTATATATATATAGATAGATAATTTTTATGTTAGCTTGCACTTATTGTATTTCCGTCTATTTTTCTTTATGATCAGCTTTGGCCTAGTGGCGTGCGACTCTTTTTCCTGACGATCGAACCAGCATCAATGGACTGCCTTAGACCCAAATCGTCGACGGCGTGTATCATGCACAGAAGGCTGATCACCTACTTGCCTATTAGAAAAAAAAAAGAAAAAAAAAAAAGAGATACAGATAGCTGAGGCGCAAACTTTGAAAGGTTGTATTGCTACTTCTTCTTCTATTCGTCTAGACGGTAGCCTTTAATACACCGCATTACACAACATAGGACACTAATTTATCTTACACTAAACTATAAAAAATAGAATTTAAAATTAAATACGACCACTACGTAGTTTTAATTTCTTTATATTTTGTCGTTAGAGCAATGTTGGCTTCATCGTGCGACTCTCATCCCTGAGGTCGTAGGTTCAATCCCCGGCTGTGCACCAATGAACTTTCTTTCTAGCGTTTCTTTCTATCTAACTATAAAACATCGTGCGTTAGGCTGATCACCTACCTGTCTATTAGATTACCAAATGATCATGAAAAAGATACAGAAATCTGAGGCCCAGACCTAAAAAGGTTGTAGCGCCATTGATTTTTTTAAATATTTAGTCGTTAATGTATAGGTCAGTAAATGTAACGATACCATAGTGTTAGTAAATAAATACGCTCATATTGTGAAGATTAACTATATAAGAACTTTTTGATAACTAACGGGAAACTTTTTGTAGAAACCAGTCTCGATTTAGTCGGTACGTGACGGAAGACAACTCAAAGATTGATTCCGTACTATTTTTATTCGTTGTGATAGATCGGGGTTCTTTTAGCAATTTGTGGGGTTCTATGATTTAGCTTCGTCATGAAGAGTTATGTAACTTGGACGGTGTGAATTATTGAGAGGGAATATTTTATGAGATAATATTTGAGTACAAGTATAATAGTGGATGTTTTTAAAGCGGGAATATGAAGATTTTGGTTATACTGTGTTACTTAGCGAACGCCGAGAGCCCACCTTAAGGGCGTTAATAGTAGAGGATTTTTAATGTAGAGCATACCAATTATTAAAAGGCCGGCAGCGCGCTTGCGATCCTTCTGGCTGTGCGAGTGTCTACGGGCGGTGGTATAACTTAACATCAGGTGAGCCTTTTGTCCGTTTGCCTGTCCATAAAAAAAGGACCCAGTCCCGAAGCCTCCGCATCAAGTCATCCGTGGCACAGGCCTGCGTAAGCGCATTTTTACCTCCTCAAAAAAGCTTTAGTTATAATCTTTCTAATAGTGAAAGAATCGGTGCAGTCAATTTTCAGTTCGTTACGGGTCTGAGGCCAGAGCTGGTCCTTTCCTCGCTAATATGTATCCCAATACAGCGAGGAAATCCTACCAGCATTGAAGTTACACTGCCACAGGGACATATTATTATTTATTTTAATTATTATTACTATGTAGAAAAGAAAGACGAATATTGTCATTCGTTCCACATACATAAATGTATGAAAGTTTTTCAACTTTAGTAGTATTGGTTAGCATAAGAACCACAAGATTTATTTAATTTTCCATTTCTTCAGTACATTCACACCCAAATCAATGGACCACAACACAGGCTCGACTGGGCGTGACATCAAAGAAAGCATTAGGCAGTCACGCATCAACGTAAATCAATGTATGTCATCACGAACTACTGTATTGTTACGAAAGTGTGTGTATTACAATGACAGTAGATACGAATTTTATTACCCACACTAATAAAAGTACAAAATTTCTATGCGCCAAAAAGTCTAATTTCGTAGGAGACCAGTTTCGCCCGTTTTCAATACTCAAATCAGTCGGAGAAATATCGATAATGACATCGTCGTCGTTTAGTCGTCATGTGGGTAAAGTGTGAGCACAAGACACGAATAATTATCGTAGGTACTATATGTAATTTACATTTATGTATTCCTTTTGAGTGTTGTTCACACGAGAATGTAAGTGCATGCTCCTATTTCACCATGCCTCCTGCTGATAGAGGACAAATTTTTGTTTTTAATTTAATTTTATTATTATTTATTACTTAAGATGTCATGTGGAACATGGTGTAATGGTTGTAGCTCCTTACAAACGTTGTGTAAAACAAAAACTTGGCGATTAAAAAGAGGAGCGGAGAGTTTATTCCTAGTTCTTCTCTTCCGTTCTACGCCCGATTTGAGAACTGGCAGTAAATGTAAAATTAGAAGCATTTAATATGTATTTCTTTATGGACGTTCATAAGAGTACCTTGTGTTACCTAAATGAATAAATGATTTAATGCCCTTAGGTCGATGACCCCTTTTTTCTACATTTTATTGGAATTCCCCCAAAATTCATTATATTAGGTATGCAGCGGTCTTACCAGTTGAACTGTGTAGAATGGATCTTCAATTATAATTAATTTCCAGCGATTGTCTTGAGCTAACCAATTGGGCTTTTAATCAAAAGCCTCAATTGCACTGCAAAGGGGTATTGTTAGAGCCAATAGCCTTTCGGGTTATTAGAGTATGAATAAGACATAGGTTGGTATTATTTCGAGGTAGCTTACAATTTATAACTCGATTAGACTAGAAGATATATGTTTGATTCGCAGACAATATAGCGTAAATGAGGATGAGAATTAATGTAATGACAATGAGGTAGGTGAATGTAGAAAAAACGAAATGTGGGGGAATAGTATATATTTATTAATAATTTATTTATACAAAGATTCAAAAAAATAATTAAATGGTGCAACTATTTATTGGTTATTCTTGGGCCGTACGGTTCAAGTGCACATGCGCTTATTAAAGATTTGGGTTAGCGCCTGGTAGATAGTACCGGTGACACCAGAGCTGGTGCTTTCTTCGCTCAACGATTAAGTATCACAATACAGTGAGGAAATGTTGCCAGCGTTAAAGGTACCACAGAGACCGAACTTTTCAAGCTTGTTTTAATAATTTTTTTATTATTCCTATGTACGTTAAGAAAATTTAAAATACTGTATATTTGATTGTGATGATAACTAATAAACTTTATTGGTTTAGTAAATTTTTTTAAAGTATGCAATGCAACTTTTTGATATTATTTCCCTAAATTTGGAAGGCCACGAAAGCTTACAAAAAAATAAATTTTTGTTCTATGTTATTATTTATGCAGAGGTTTATAAGTATGTATGCGGGCGAATTAACAGCGACCTTACTTGCCAGTGGGGCTACAACATCAGAGCCTCAGATTTCTGTATCTGTTTGTCATCATGTCATCAGCATTCTGTGGCATACATAAGATAAATAAAAATGCAGTCAAAATCTGTTATAACAACATCGAAGGGACTCATATTTGGTCGTAAAAACCGATAGTCGTTACAGCCGATGACGTTGTTATTAAGAAACTAATACAATAGAATTCAACCGGGACCTTTGATTTTGGTCAATATAACCGGTATGTTGTTGTAAACGATGTCGTCGTAAACGGTTTTTAAACTGTTTAGACTGTATTAGTTTTTAATAATGAATTTCTCAAATGCCCTAGGCGTACTTGAGTAATTAAGGGCCTTAATAATAATAATAGCCTTTGAATTTGCTAAATAAAATAAAGATTGTGTCAAAAGTTCTAATACAATCCTTTTAATTCTTAATCACTCAAACCGACATACATTCGGATTAATCTCGATTTCTGAGTCCTTTTAACAATGGTCCTAATTTCCATGTCCCAAGATAGGCTTTCAAACCGTTTCAATAGCTGGCAATCTCGAGAGTGGCTGTCCAGTGTTGCCATATAATGGATGTTTTCCCAAATTATTTGTATAATAATAATTTAAATATAGAGGTAAGGTAGAAAAAATAGTGGATCTGTTTGATGTTTAAATAATTTCTTTAGTTATAAGAAATTAAATAGTGTAATTCGGAAAATGTACTTTGATTTTTTTTTAAATACAATTTAACCTTTATTAATGTTATATTTATACGAATTATGATCTATAGATTTTGATCTATAATGAAGCGTGTTATTATTAACACGATAATTCAATCATTAAGGTTAATTAATTTGATTAATTAGCAACATAGATCTGTCGTGTTCAGCATGTATTAGCTGAAATTAAGTCTATATAAACATACTTTAACGACCTGTTTCCTGCGACGACGTCTATGTGAAATTGAGAGAACGTGCTTGTATCAGTATACGTTTTTTTATATTCTAATGAATGTATAAATAATTAATCATGTGTAGTATATTGCATCTTTCTATTTTAATCTATATATCTAAAAAAAAAATCTATATTTATCATTTACAAAATAGTTACATTTATTTACGATTTGCCTTGTATATTTGTATCCTTATCTAAGTATAATACAAAGAAGAGAGGTAGAAAAAAGGTAAACAGTAGATATGGGTAGATGAAATAAAACTGGTTGCAGGCAAGTCAAGAGTTGGGCGAGAATGGGCAGATTGAATGGGTCTTTTTTTATTAAGTATACACGCACGCATAGTTGTCCGTTTGCCCTTTTTAGGCATTGACTACTGGACGCTCCTATAAAAAATAAACATTTTTAGGCACGGTTATAATAATGAAACAATCTAGCTAATGTAAGTTACGTAAACTTTAAAACCCGACTCAAAAGCTGCATATAACTGATAATTGAAATTTATCTTACGCTTCAAAGACTTTTAATTACCAGGAGAGCATAAGTGGGGTACAGTTCGACAATTAGCTATAGACTTATGTGGGTCCCTTTCATATAACGATTCAACGCTTGCTAATTGGTTGTGGGAAATGGAATTTAAGTTACAAAAATTTAATAATTGTAATTTAATAAATAAAAATAAAGCTTTTAATGTCCTTATAAAATTAGAATTATAAACATGTTGTTACTACTTACATATAAGATATATCAAATTATAAGTTACAATTATAGAAAACTTCATAGTTATACATGTCCTCCACCAAGGAATGCTATTTTTCCCTTCACAAGCCACCTGGAGCCAGTATGGAAAGTTTAGAACTGTTCTCCCATTCTCCCATCGAATTTGTGGGTCTACCTTTGCGCCGTGTGCCTTTTGGTTTTTTCCATGATGTGATTCGCTTCTTCATCTTCCATCTTGATGCCCACGCCAAATCTCTCGTCCAATATAGACGAAATTGAAACAATTTGACACTGCTTTGCAATGATTGAAATGTTGAACAGGAGTTTCTCTAAAGCATGTTTAACGTTGTTGAAGTAAAACATTCTTTAGGCGCATGAGGGTAAAATTTTTACGGATAAAACGCAATAAAAATAATATTAGCGTCACGAAGATGTGCAGCGTTTTTGTCGTAGAAAAGGGAGATAGCGATTGAGACCAATTGAGAGAAGGGCGAATTACTTTATAGAAATTCTATTTTCTCGAAATTAAAATTTCTTCAAGAGAATTTATGAAATATTAGTATTTTATATTTTATACAAAATAATTGATTGAATTGAATTGTAAATTAAAATTATCGAGAGCGGATTTTGGAGCTGTATACAAGTCAAACAGCAAGTACTATTACATAGGTTGTAATATTAATTTTCTCGCATTCGTAATATCGCATAATAGCAGGGCTCCATATCAACAAAGGCATTGAAACGGTATCACTCGATATATAATGGCTGACTTTCCCCATTGTTTTTCGCTGGAGCAGAACAACAGCGTCACCGTGTCTGATCGTTTACTGACTTACTTTAATTGCAATAAACGCTGGTGCTAATTACAATTATAGAAAGTTATTTTCTTTTAAAGAAATACATAATATGTATGTAACTTCAACTGAGCAGACTATTTCGCGATATCACAATTGTTCCAAATTTATAATAATAATTTATTAATACTTATTATGTCTTAAATCTACTACAGATTTATGTCTTAATAAATTAATGATGCAATCTGTAATTTTTTTACCTTAGCATTTGACATGACGAACATTTGACGTCTATACGCTGTCACCTATCGTCATTCTAATGGCGGCGCCAAAAGAGCATTGAGAATTGTCAATTGTCAATATTAGTTTCTTTTTTTAAACATGCCAACTTGACATCCAGACCAAAAAGGTGCAAATAGTGTAAGTAATTCGCCATCTGTAAATTGTATTTAAATGTGTTTATTTGTTTTCAGGTAAGTACCAATTTGAAGAAGATTCTAAAGGGATTTCAGGTATTTCATTATTTATATAGTTTCCTCTACAAATGTAATTTTTTTTATTCACGTAAAAATAGTTAAGGTTCGATTTAGTATGTATATAGTTTTGTTTCCAAACTAGAAGTAGTTACTTCCTTCGACTTGTGGACGATAGTGGTTCTCTTCTTCCGACCTAAAGGGAGGATCCTTCAGTAGCCACAGTCCACTGAGTTTTGAATGTCGTCATCGTGCTGGTTGTAGGAGTCGCTAAAGACTTAAAACAGCGCTCCAAATTGTCACAAAATTAATCCGCCATAGAAATGGGTTACCATCAGTAAAAATTCTATAAATCCTCCTTGAAAGATAAACTTTCTGAAATCGGGTTTAGCTGGCAACTTTGAGCGCATTACGTTGAACTAGGAGGTTGCATTTTTCACCGACAATACGGCCATTTACCAGGCGATTGTCAGACCTTTCATACTTTGTACATTTATCACAGTTCTACAGAGAAATAAGGAATAATTTCGACTTTGATTCACGAGTTTTGAAACTTGTCGAAAACAAAGGTATTGTTTAAGTCTGTAACTGTTAGTGTTTTAAAAGTGTATATGTGTGCACTTAAGCCCGGTTTCTGAGGTACACAATTGTCATTTTAATAGGTATTGATTCAATATATAAGGTGACAATGGCCCTGACAGCCTCCCATCGCACATAGAAAATATACTAAAACATGACTACATACTATGACTAAAGTAATAAACAAAATAAAATATACATTGTTTATTCAGCATCCGACCGGTAGCCAGGGAGTTCGTCGTTTTGATAATAGATGGCTCTTAAACATTTAATTTGGTGTAACCAGTGCTGTTATAAATCATCATGACACCAATTCACTCACACGCAACATCTGTGAAGTATGATTGTTCAATCATTTTTTTATGATACTTCAGTGGGCAGCTGGTTCCACATAGTTGGTACAGTGGTTACAATTTTTAACCTGATAAACGTACAGTCATTGTATTACAGGATTCAAATATTTTTATTAAATTCAAGTAATGAAAACCATTTCATTTTATTTAAAAGTAGCAAGTTTAATCCAGTCCAATTACAGCTGGCGAATTTTATCCTAAAATCCCTTTCTAATTAAAATTAATTCCTTTATCGAGCTTTTAGCACACGGTTTCATTGAAGTAAAGGCTGCAGGCGGTGGAAATTCGGCAAAAGGCAAAATGCGATTAAAATTTCATTATGGGGAAACTGTGTGGAGCGGCTTTTTAAGACTTTTTAAAGATACGTTATTATAAGCTACAATATCGCAAGTATTAGTTACGGAAGTTTTTTATGATGTAACTTTAATTAGAATTTATGGGTCGTAAAATTTTATAAGGTCTTGTAAACTACATTAGACTTAAATTAGTGGAGGCCTAGTCAAAGCCTAAAACTACCTTTTTTACGTGAATATATTGCAGAGAAAACGACTTTTAGCTAAACCATGTCAAGTCATAATGACCGTCGTTTCGCAATCCTTCTTAATTCAAATATAAATAAAGCAACAGTTTGATAAGATCTTTATAATCGTTAGCGCTTGACTGTCATCATCATCATAGTGATGATGATATATCTATGATAGCCACTGGGCTATACAGCCTTTTGTGGGCCTTAGCCTCCGCGAGTATATTTCGCCATCGCAATCTATTCCATGCTTCTTGCGTCCAACTTCGAACCCCTATTGTTTCGAGGTCCTTGATAACTCCATCCCACCAACGCAGTCTCGGTCTATTGCATTTTCTCTTGCCACCAGATTGTGAGTTCAGTAAGTACCTTGTGGTTCTGTCGTCCGCCATTTGGTGCACACGTCTCAACCACTTGAGCCTGTAGCATTTTATGAATTGGACGATGTTGGCGTCGTATACAGATACGCCAAATACCGTCATCGCAAGCAGGGCCAAAGAATCTTCCACTCGTCTTGTTTGCTAAGAGCCAAGGTTTCAAAACCATAAGTGACCACTGGTCGCAGCAGAGTTTTGCTTGACTATTGCAATGCTAATTCAAATGTCAAAAATTTATTTTGACATTTCATAGACAATCAATATATCCTTGGCATAGTGGTTGATCTAAATGGTATATGAGAGTTTCCGGGTGGCACAAGATTCATTATCTAGCAGGAAAATTTTCTATGTCACATACGTAGATACCAACCAATGTCTTATATACGTAAAACATATAATATAAGTAGATTTTTTGTCTACCCGCAAGAGTTTTGTTGCATTTCTATTGAAAGTTAGCAGCATAATATTTCTCATTGAGATATAAAGTAAAACTCGACACAAATGTGTCGGAGATTCAACAATGACATTGTTCTATGGCCGCATATTCAGAAGTTCTCGCTTGTTGTCCCCTCATTATACGCTGTCGTAGATTTAGACACGCAATTACCGAAACTATTACAGTATGCCTTTGTGGACGTATGGGCTTATATTAAAATCTAGTGTTTTATTAACCACAATTATGTATTGTGTTCTTCTTATAAAAATATTATTGTCGCGGCCTTTTTAATGATCCAGCATGGCTACGCTGTTCAAGTGCGGGTGACACATATCTATTTTAATTTGAATTTATGTTTGTAATTTCCTGTACCATTACTTGCGAGACCTAAGCCCTGCTAGTAATAATTATACAGTGGGGCTACAACTCTTGTCTCGGCCCGAATAGATCTGTTTATATAATATGTTTGAAGTTATACTTCTTTTGGCGCGTTGGGGAATAAATTTTTACGATGCGCGTGCACACCGTCACAAAAAACCGACACCCTGAAGTTAGCTATAGTCAACATTTTAGTTTTTTTTGCAGTTATGATGATAAAAGTTGACCAAAAATGATGAGAGTAATTTTTTTTTCTATTGCTATTATCGTTTTTTCTACAAGCGTACAATAAAATTTTGAAAAGTTTTTTTTTGTTACGCCAAAGAAGTATAACTTCTAACGCGTGTACATAAGTACACACACGTTTTTTTTATGGTAGAAATTTTTAATTGCTGTGTTTTGTTCCATTATTTATGTGTAAGTATTGTATTATGCAGTTTTACTCTTCTCATTTAATTTAATTGGTTTCCGTGACTGGGGTGTGGTTGGCTAGAAGAAAGCGTTAAAGCCAGTCGCTCTCCATTTTATGTAATTATTTTAACTATACTGTATTGATGATAAAATTAATTCTAGTTTAAAAATTTCAGTACATTTAACTTCTTACCGTACACAGCGCGACACGAAATTAGGTCAGTATTGAACAAAAGTTGTTCGATAGGAACTATTGAATGCGGAATGTATCAAAGCGAACGCCCCGATATGAATGTTCGATGATTGCTTTTTGAAATTGTGTTTTTTCAAAGGGCCTACACTCGACGAAATTGTTAAAAAAGTGCACTTGTGTTGTACCGTTTTATTCTGTTATCGTCGGGAACTATTTCCGGAATTTTAATACTTACCGGTCTATCTGCAATTGTGAGATTATTATATCTCAACTAGCTGCCCCCGCGAACTTCGTTTCTCCTTAATGTGATTTTACTTAGCCTACCTTTAAGTACATACCAACATGGAACATTTTGCTATGCTACCCCTGAGACTGTTCGGTTTTTAGGAATGAAAACTTGTTAGGTGTTTCTGTGATTTTTCTCTATATTAACTTCAGAGTTCAAGTCATTAGTTTTTAATAAACAAATAAAAAATAGGGGTTGATCGTAGAGGGGGAAAAATTAAGGGTTGTATGTTTTTTAATGCCACATAATAAAAATATAGAAAATAAATAATTGTATCCAAAAAATAAAAATATATTTTTTTTGGTTGGACACCCCTCATCACTTAGGGGTATAGAAATATAGATAGTAGCCGATTCTCAGACTTACTGAATATGCATAAAAAAATTCCTCAGAATCAGTGAGCCGTTTCGGACGAGTGTGTATGACATTGCGACACGTGAAATTAAATATATTAGATTTGAATTATCGCTCTTGGACGAAAGAACGGCTGTCAAAACCATCACGATTAATCTATGATTCCTATTCGATAACCCAGGCCAGAATTTCTTGATGAGACCCTTGTTTCTGTTTGTTCATGATGATAATAGGAATAAGTCGTACAAACCTTCGTTGTGAGAGAAGAATGAAACGAAACTGTAACTGTATTTCTTATATTTTATTCACGTTTACATTTTAATCGTGCATATATTTTGACTTTACATACATATACGTATATACATAAGCCTTTATTCATAAGCTTAAAACCTTAAACGGTATTAAATGTTTTGTCCTCATTACTCTGGATAAATAAGGATGTCATAACAGCTTGTTGGGGGCTTACAAGCAGGAGGGTCTCTTAGAAATAAGTCCTTACTACCGGCCATAGACGTCTGCAACATTAAGAGGCTTACCACTCGTTGCCTTTAAGGTATGAAGATAAAATGGTATGATTTTAATACCCCTAAGTTGTATCGGTTCCACAAAGCTGTAAGCGGCAAAAGCTGCTTTAAAAAGCGCTTTTTTGTAGACAGCGTCGGGGTGATGATGTCCGCAGGTGTAATTATGAACAGTTCTTCAGAGCCCCCTCGATATATGCTTCTTCACTACAGTGAAAGCTGAGCTATTTTCGGGTTATAATATAAATAAAGCAATTTTTTCCCGGAGGCCCAGATACATTTTGAGTCACAGAGCAAGCGGAGTGATGTTTATTTATTAATTTATTAGTAATCTTACAGCTAACATCTATATTATAAAACAAAGCACTTAGACAATATATATAGCCAAAACAGTTTACATAAACAAGATATATGAAACAGAAAACATAAGTACATTTATAGACAAAAAACATAAAGAAAACTTTAAACAAACGATAATAATTAATTCTTAATATTTCAAAGAAAAAACTAAATTGTTACTGCTTAACAAAGTTAGTCTTACCGCCTCTTCAAATATTTATCCTCTTTGGTGTGGTAGAAAACATCAACATCCTCCTGTTGAGTATATAAAGCTGGGAGAAGGGTAGGGGAGTGATTTTACAGGTTTCGTATATTATACATAATATATAATTATAGTCTTACAAGCTGGCCCGACAAACGTCGTTTTGCCATGTATATTTTTTCTAGGAAACAATTTTTTAGTTCAATAAATATAAATATAACTATCTACTATAATAAAAAATAGGGATTGATCGTAGAAAGGTGACAATTAAGGGTTGTATTTATTTTTGTATGCTGTATCATGAAAAAATAAAAAGTTTTTTCTAAAAATAAAAATATAAATCTAGGGGTGGACACCCCTTATCACTTACGGGTTTGAAAGATAGTAGCCGATTCTCAGACTTACTGAATATTCATAAAAATTTCATAAGAATCGGGAATATGATGCTATATTTGTATATGATTATTCTTTTTGCTTCTGTTCCTCCCGATCATAATCTAAATTTAATTTATCTATCTGTTTCCACTATAAATGTGTGTCCTTCGTAATAAATAAACATGATACAAATTAGTCCCGTCCTTTTAAAGCACGCGTTCCAATGATAACGGCAATGGCCTCTATGTTTTTAAATCTAATGAAAAGTACAACAGTATAAAATATATGTTATAGAATGGTTTCAGCGCTCAACAATTACGTTTCAAGACGTACGAAAAAATCTTGCCTTGACCTGCAAAAACAGCATGTCGCATTCAGAAATACGAAATACATTTCATAAAACACATTGTCGCTTTGGAAAATGGTTTAAATATGGTAAAATTTCGTGGCGGAGATATATATACTTCGCTCGCGTTTGTGCTTTCGTATGATGACCGCTGTTTGGTGGAATTCCACAGACCCTTCGTAAATGGGCGTTGGACCTACGATATGCAGGATTCGTCAGGCCGTCGGAGTTAAAAAATAAATATAAAATCCGTTTTTGCACCAGGAATTGAACTATGACCTCGGCTGAGCAAGTCAAGTCAAGTCAAAAATCATTCATTCATATAGTTAGCGCAATGCACACTTATGAACGGCAAAATAGAAATATATATTAAATGCTTATCTAAATCTAATCACTATCTTTAATGTAATTCTAATTTTACATTTAATGCCAGTTCTCAAATCAAGGGCGTAGAACGGAAGAGAAGAACTGGCAATAAACTCTCCGCCACTCTTTTTAATCGCCAAGTTTTTTGTTTTACACAACGTTTGTAAGGAGCTGCAACCATTACACCATGTTGCACATGACATCTTAAGTAGCATAGCAATAATATCGTTATAAACGCAAATTATAACACTATATGCATAACCCAACGGTCCAATTGCCCCTCGGCATTATCGGGCTTTCATTTAAATGTGTACTTACGTAAGCAGTGGTGGCTGGGGCCTTTTATTCCTGAAGTCGTAGGTTCGGACCCCGGGGTGTGCACCAATGGACTTTTCTGTGAGTGTTTCTTCTAGTATACACACTGTACACTCGCCATACGTCGAAGGACAACTTCATGAGAAAACCGGCATGATTTAGACCCAAAAAGTCGACAGCGTATCTCAGGTACAGAGCACCTAATATTAGAACAAAATATCACGAAACAGATACCGATATCTGAGTTCTAACAAAAAAATATTTGAATTAAAATTTAAATGACAGGCAAAACTAGCGTCTTTTCCACAGACTAAAAAACAAGTTAAATAAAATCGAAATAGATAATTTATAATCTATAGAATCTTACTTAAGAACCGTAATTATTGCTTTACTTATACCATAGACATGAGTAATATACAGTTAAAATTCTCCTACTTTAGTGTCTAATTCTTGTTACTGGCAACGTTCAAACAGTTTCAAATAATATTACATGAAGTTAAGAGTCGGGGCGGTTGAAATCCTCTTGGTTTTATTGCTTTAATGAAACTTTGATGAAATGTAAGGAAGCTTGCATTAACTGGAAAAGACTGCATTTTAGATTTTCATAGAATATTATTTTAAACTTACTTTAAAAGTGTCTATCGTCATCGTCTGCAGCCCGACTTTATCAAATTGTGCTTTTTGGAAGATATTTCATTGATCTCCTACAAATAGTTAAATCGAAATTGTGTATAATGCTTGTAGTATAGGAATGAACTATAACGATATGCCCAGAGATCTTGTGATAACTGAAATATGTACAACTCAAAATATATAAAAACGGCTAAAAACAAAAGGCTTAATTACTAATGTCATGTAGACAACAGTTTTACGTCATCATACGATTTGACAGACGTCGTAACACAGGTCTTAGGGGCCGTTCAAGTATGACGTAAGCACTATAGGGGGTCTTTGATTTTCTTATTTGGTGATTACGTCACCAGTAATTATTAACTTTTTTACACACGTTACCCACACATTGTCTATGCTTTAAAATAAAATGCATTTTCGAGGATTCCTACAAAAATTAAAACGTTTATGTACTATCATTTTTGGGAGAGCTTCGCTTACTTTTGCTGACAAGAGGAAGAGGAAGGGGATAAATTGCACTAAATCTGCTTACGTAATACTTGAACGGCCTCTTAAATAAAAAAAAAAACATCGAATTGTAAATCTGAACCATTCTCGAAACTTAAAAATTTCATCATAATCAGTCCAACGGTTAGAAGCACAGATGCTTTATATATATATATATATATATATATATATATAAAGATATTCTAAAGAAATTATGCGTATTAAATAAGAGATAATAGTGCGCATAATTGCCACGCCCTTTCTTCCGGTAACTTAAAGAAATGTTCTTCCTTTTACCTTAACGCTCCTAAAACAACAACTGGAAAAATTCTGTTTGTATAGCGAACCTTGTTCAAAAAGGTATTTTATTCACTACATATAGCTTACAAGCGCACTATTTACTTAAGGAATGGTTATAAAATTTTATCGGCTGTAGTGCTCGTAGTCTATATATATTGCCCCTTTAAAATCCTTTCCAATAACGTTTTCTTACGTAGTAAAACTTGGTAAACGTATTTTTGAATTTAGAATAACACTCCAGAAAATATGACTTAAATTTATTTATAACGTTCGAATAGTGCCACATACTTTTCTTGGCCGGTAAGAGCGTTGCTGTCATGGATATAAGTATTTTTATTTATTGCCAGTAATTAAAAAATAACCATTATAAGGGCAATAATTTGAAGTCTTGCAAGATAACTTAATAATTTATTGAAATGTCTTAATAAAACAATGCATACTAGTACCTAGAAAATACAGTTAGTATTAAATAAATGTGACACAAACTTAGGAACAACTGATATTATAGGTTTTGTTATCTGTACTATTAATATATGTTTAAGATACCTAGCAATCAGAACCGTTCGATAATGAAAACTTTGCCATTATAATTCAAGGAATAAAAATTAATACATTTTTAGTTTGATTTTTATTGTAGTAAAATTATGTGTAGCAATTGAGAGTTAACTGACAATGTCAGTCTGACATTTTAAAATGGCGACGCGACGGTAGTATCAATTTTAGCCGCTGGTCAAGAATAGTATGTGACACTGTACCGCCTAACAGTCAATGTGCATCGTGTTATAGACAAGCTGATCTTCATTTATTATTTTATGAATGTAATACAAAATAAATATTAAGTTCCCTAAAGACGTTACGATACCTTGATTTGTTGTATATTTAAATAGCTTTATATATTTTCCTTAAATAAATTTCTGAACGCACGCCTAAATATTTGATGACCAATATATATGTCAATCCTTTATCATTTCTGACATTCTACATGTTTAAAATACGCCACTTTCGGAATATTGTGGATATCTTGTCGATTGTTCTTTAAATTGGGAGAGTTTACCGTATCGTAGGATGAACACTAAATGTTTGGTAGTTACGAAACCAGTGAACATTTTGTATTGGAAGGATTAGTTTTAAGTCTAGCAGTAGGTTTTCCTGTGAATGATTTCAGAATTCCTTATTCTGTTGCTTTTATACATTTCATATGTTATAAAGTCTGTTAGTAGGTAAGTTCAATAGACGAAAAATCATAATTTACGCAGTGATTACAGATTTCGTTTCATAAGGATCGCATTAGTTTCGCTATCTTTATTAACTATTTTATTAATTAAATAACACATAAGCACACCCCATATAATACACACCCTTACGTACATACCCTCACTTTTACATCATCACACAACACAGCTGAATTAGATATTACTTAGTTAAACGTATTTAATAATTTTAGTTGATATTATGTATTCCTTCTTTGGTTATATCTTTGATATATCTTTAGTATAATTGCCGTTTGTTATATATCATTTATGTTAGCTGTAATATTACGAAATAAATACAAAATAAAATAAGTTAACAACTATGTTGCCATATATCGTTAATAGTTAATGACCGTAAATCTAAGTTATCTTACTACGAATGGTTAATGTTAGCTGTTAAATTTTACGACGGCTAGACCATGGATGGATATTGATAGTGGAGCGTGTTATGTATTTGTCCTTGTTTATATTTTATTACTGAAATAACCTAATTAGGCTTATTTTATTTAAATTTTCTTTTTATATTTTTTTACTTTGTAGGTTAAGAAAATTGTAAATACTGTATATTTGATAGTATGGTTAGGTTTAATTAGGCTAAAGTATTCGTTGTTTGTACTGTAAGGAAAATGTTTTCTAAAAATATCAATATTTTTTGTTCTCGATTTAACAGGTTTAAAAAAGTTTGACGATCTTGTGATTGTTGTTGTTGTTTTTTTATAGACGTGTTCTATAAAATTGGGCAGTAGGCTTAAAAGTGTTAAGTGATATCGCCCATGGACACTATGCCAGAGGGCTCGAGAGTGCGTTGCCGGCCTTAAGATCTCTGAGTCTTGTGATCTATTTAGGCTTCTAAGCACGTGTGCTAAATTTTGTTATTGTTTATATGTTTGTTCTGTAATATCTTGAAAACAGTAACTTTTATTGTTGATTAAATTAATGTTGGAAATACTACATAACGATCGTGTAATAAAAAGTAAACATTATAAAAAATATCTAAAACATAAAATTTGTTAAAATAAAATGCTTTTCGATTAATACCTTGAACAAAACGCCTCTGCGCAGTCATATTTCAGCTTACTCTTTAATTACAGCCCAAATACACAAACACATTTCCGAAATATGAACGTTACTATTCTTTGTTATTTAGTAGCTTTGTGAATCCTATCCGTTTAATTTTGGCTTGCTCCCAGCACAGATAATTAGTTAACATGAGTTGGGACGTTTTGAAATGAGATAATCCTGTACAGCCTGCCAGATCTTGAAATTGTATATTCCGTTTATGTATACTATTACAAACATGTTTATACTTTATTGTAACGGATTTCTTATATTATTGTGTCCGAAATATTTGAAATGTCTATTAAATTATTATTATCACAGATGTTTCAGCGGAAGGACTCGATGATTTGTTTTAAGTCAAATATACGGGGTAGTTTTCTTTCATTACTTTTGTATGTATTGATAAAGATAGGAGGAAACGATACTTATTTTTAAATCTTAATATTATAAACGTTAACGCGGATTGCGTTATTAACGCGTTGGAATTTAATATTTTTTTTACTCTTAGCTCTTTAAAGTGTGATTAAAATAATATTATTTGTTTAACGAAAGTATTATGTCAACATGCATACTTTCATGTATATCATATGGATGACAAACCTGGATTTTTAATATTTAAAGAAGATTGGAATTTTAATGCCAAAGGGCTATGGAGCGTTCTATTTTTCATTTGAAAAAGACAACGTTAAAAACACTGTAATAAGAATATTACGAAAATAACAGACGTAACACAGTCAAAAAAGTTGAAGTGAAAATGAGCCGGTAACATTGTCCGCGTTTGTGATGATAGATGAAAAAGAACCTGACTTGGAATGGTCCAGTGGGAAGAAAATAGAAAGGACGTCCAACAGAAAACTTGCAAGATGAAGCATAAGATATAGCGAGTAAAGATTGAAAAATATTAGCGGAGATGAGAGACAAATGAAAGAATTTTTGAGGAGACCTTCACTGCGGAGGTCGTGTACTAATATTAAATATAATAACTTAACATATAATCCTTATTATAGACCTAGAATATAAGCTATTTTTATTTTAATAATATTGTTTATAAAACAGTATAAATGTCGTAGTACAGTGGCGTCTAATAATATAGTAATAATAAGAAAATTAAACGGAGAGTCTGAAAAGATAAGCTGTTTTTTCTATAGAATAGGGGCAAACGGGCAGTAGGCTAGGCTGTTAAGTGATACCGCTCATGGACATTCTCCCAGAGGGCTCGCGAGTGCCTTGGCGGCCTTTTAATAATCGGTACGCTCTCGTCCCTAAGTCTAATTGGTTCGGAAATACTTCAGTGGGCAGCTGGTTTCACATAGTGGTGGTACGTGGCAAAAACTGCCTTAAAAAACACTCAGTCGTGGAGCTTTGTAACAGTTGAGTATTATAAAACAATATTTAACAGTTCCAAAGATTTATCGAAGATGTTTTCTCTTCGCAATCAATCAGAGCTAAGTGAGATGTGTGAAAAGTGGTTAGCGAACACGGGAATCGTAGCGGAAGTGGATCACTGCTCGTTCGACCTACTTGGAGCTAAACCAGACTTTCAGTATATATAAGTAAATGTAAATACATGAAAACGAATGTGTATTTGCTCATGTACTTTCCAAATGTAAGTTGGATTTTTTAGTTAAATTGTTAAAATATAGTCGATTCTATAAATAAGACAAAATGACATCCAACAGTTTCGTTAGATGTCATTTCGTTTTAATTCGCATTGTAGGAGTATTCTCGTAAAACAGTTATTTTGATCAATTCAAAAACTAAACACAAATTTTATTAAAGTTTGATTTTATTTAGTTAAATATTATTACAATACAATTGAAACAACGGCAAAGGTACGCAAAACTAAAATTATGGCCTTAACAAATCATTATAAATTTCACACTACAGTTTAGTAGTTTGAAAAATCTCCACGTTATAGGGGGAATATACCGCCTTATATGAAGGGGGGGGTGGAGAAATCTAAGAACTGTGTGACTATTTAATCTTTACTCTATTTTTATTTATAATTTAAAAAACTAATACGGAGTTCCACCTGCTAATAGTATAGTTATTCATCAAAATGTTTTCTATATCACTCAACTGCAGAGTGCAAATTTTACATTCATACCAATACCATAGGAACATATTTCATTTCAAACATACGATATCAAGTCTCGGAGAGCATAATTCATTACTCACGTCCTAGGCAAGTCGCATTTCAGACACGACTACGACAGTGACCACTCAGTTACATTCTGAAGCGTTATAAAGAAACATCAATCATCGTTAGAGGGCATTCTAAAAGGAGTTTTATATCGTACGATTCGTGGATGTGAAACCACAAATTTAATTCAAAGTCTTAACTAGTTGTTAACTTAAAAAATATATAAATCACTGGTGCTACAACCTTTTTAGGTCTGGGCTTTGTATCTGTTTCATTATAATTTGTCACACACTTCGACTTATTGAGTCTAAGGCAAGCCGGTTTCCTCACGATGTTTTCCTTCATCGTTCGAGCGAATGTTAAATGCGCACATAGAAAGAAAGTCCATTGGTGCACATCCGGGGCTCGAACCTTAGAGTGGAGTCGCACGTTGAAGCCAATAGGCCAACACTCTTACATTTGTTAACTATTGTTGTATAAAAATGCATCTAATATATGTAGTATTTTAAATAAAAGTATATACATCGTATGCGGTTCCTTGGTCAGTGGACCGTTGACGCTCTGTAATCCAAGCGCGTACAAATTATTTAATGATAATTAATTAAATGCTAAATGAAGGTATAATAAAGTAAATCAGTAAAAAGCTGAGCCTGCGTCTGGCTATATCTAAGGGTATAACTCCAGCGATTTAGGTAATCGCCACGCTTATAAAACTTCGATTCGATAACCTGAGTGAGCAAAGAATACAGCCTGAAGACGTACGCTGTATCTTCAAAAGAGCGAGTGCAAACTTGTTTATTATGTTTCGATATTAAAAATCATTGTGGAACAATAAAAGTAAATTATTGATATTAAAACGATTAAAAGGTTTTATATATTAGCCCGTCTAATTTCACAACTAAACCAAGTAAACTCTGTTCATAATATCGTGAATGTGACAGAAAGAGACGAATATACTTTAAGCAGTATTATAACCATGATGCTTTTACAAATGAGCTACTTTAAAGCCACCAAAGAATGAAATTTTCTTTACCAATAAATATTGTTAGTCTCGACATCGTGTCGGTTGTTATTAATGCTCGCGAAGTGGCTGACCGTGGAAATCAAAGCGTGGTCGTCTATAACGAGATAATAAAGCTCCATCGATGGATGTCTACGATGACAGGTTAAATGGCTTCTGTTTTTCATTATAGGCCTTTTCAGAAATGTTTGTTCATGATTCCAGCGTTTGTAATGTACAATTGAATAGGTAATATGTTTGTTATTGTACGGTTCCTGGGTCATCGGGGTGCTTTATATAATAGAGGATTTTTGTTTTACTCTATATTAACCACTCGCGTATAACAATATAATATGAGCGAAATAATGAAATATTAATTATGTAACGAATTAATGAAATTTTACAGTCGAAAAGAGGACGTAGGCAACGTCTGGCTATACTCTCGGGGCGTATCTCCGACGATTTAGGAAATCGTCACGTTTATAAAACTAAGAAAGCCTGAGTGAGCGAAATGTACAGCCTTGGCTCAGTTATTTTGTTGATAACTAATACAGTATTTAGGTTACTGTATGTGTGAGTTCTTTTTGTTTGCCAGGAACTCAGGACTTCCAGGTCATGTGCTACTAAGCTATCTTCTTCTTATAGTGCCATCTCCTTGCGATCATCATGGCTAGTTTAATTTTGGATGCAGCGCTTCTAAACAATGACTTGGTGCTTTGGCCAAACCATTGTCTAAGGTTTTTCAACCAAGACGTGCGTCTGCAGCCAGGACTCCTTCCTGATACTTTGCCTTGTATGAGAAGCTCGTATTTTTAAGTGCACTTCTTTGTTCTTCTGCATTCTGTGCGTACGGTTGTATTTCGTATGCGGCTTAGCTATGGTTGACAGCATTGTAACGCCCTAATGTTTTATAATTATAATAAACAGTTTATTTACATCCCAAACAATATAAGAGACAGGAAAATAGATGTACATGGCCTGTGTTACAGCTTATTAAAAACCATAAGGAATAGAAATCCCGTAGCCCTCAAAATATTAGACCAGACATAACTTTTCGTTTGTTTCAGACGCGTCGTAATTTTTAGGTTCTAAGCAATCTGATTTCCTGACCTCATTGTTGGTTGCGCCCATAAATCCATCGGCTATACGACTAGACGAACAGATGATATTAACACTGCCCTTTCAAAAAGTCATGAAAAACATTGTTCGAAAACATATTTTTCATTTTATAAAGTTTGTTGAAGTCGATACATAATATTTTAACACGGCCGATCGTCACACTTGATCATTTTATGATTAGCTTGATTATGTTAGACGCATTTTGATTTTGATCATATTTTATAAATTATTTATAAATATATTTTAAGGAATTTATAATTAAGTTTGTTATGGAAGAGCTGGGAACCCTGACGCAGGTATTTTTTATTTAAAAGGATTCCCAAATCTTACACATTGTAATACATAAATTATGTACTTAATGAAAATAAAAAAAAATGAATAAACACATTTTTATTATATGTATTTAAATAAAATTGGCAAAAATTTGTTGTAAAATTGAATGTTCAAGGCAAAGTATTAGTTACTATAATATCAGTCTTCTTCTAAGTCAACTTCTTATTGTAACCATACTAATTTCCTCCTTACGACTGACAATTAATACTTTCTTCATGTTGATAAATGTATTGAAACAAGATATAATTTACAAAATTTACCGAACCGTTATTCTGGTACAAACATCTTTGGATTATATGAAAACGTATATGAAGGTAAATTAATATTTTGCCCAAGCAATATTTTTACCTTACCGTCTGATGTTTTCCGAGTATTCGTCGCACGTGTCACCCTCCTCCCACCACTTCCACTCACCTACTTCTACATCCTGCTAGTTTGTAGTCTAACGACGGATGGTACAAAGCTATATGAAAATGTGGATCAGCTATATCTAAATTATTTTATAACAAAGTATCAAGTAAAGAAGCCTTTGGACTCAGCTTTTTAGTTTGACGGTTTACTACAATTAAGTATTTGGAAATTTTATCAACTTCGTCATTGTATGTAGAAGTTATATAAATTAATGGATGCTTGTTACTATAGAAATGTTTCCATTGATTTTATTAGCTGTTTATAAGAAATAATAATTTTGAAATTAATTATATCAATAGACGTTATGAAAAATTTTCATAGTAATATTTACAATTATTTGTATCTATTATTATTTTTATAGATTTAACTAATAATGCTATTTATTAAAAATTTCACTATTACCATTAATAAACGGTAATTGTTTACATAACTTGACGTCTCGAAGCCGTCGTGGTCAGCGACTGCCACATCAAGTAACCGATTCCTTTGTATATACATATATACGTTGAAGTTCTATATAAATATATTTCTGCCAAATATTGTTCACGATGTATTAGAACTTCGGGACTGTAATCAAATAGCATCAAAACCGTGTTAAGTTAATCATATACTTTTCATATAATAAATACATTGCCACATCTAAAATATATGGTTCGCTCCTACCTTCCTAAAGAAAAATGTTTCTTGGGAAGTAAAGTGAGAGTCGTCTGTCTACGTTACCTGTAGCCCTCGTCATTTCAGGACCTATTTTAGGTCACATTGTGTCATTATGAGGACAAACGAGACGCTTCTGTATAAGACAATGTCTAACTGTAGATATGTAGATAGCATCATATTTAAGTCCATAAATCTTAAGAAATAATCCTAAAACATATTCGCCTTATAACTTTTTACGGCGTACAGAGAAAAGAGTGATCTAGTTAACTATAGGGTAGATAATATATATAACTTGAAGATTATATTTACAAAATCTAGGGTTATAACTAGAATTTAATAAATCAAAAGAAAATGTAGCGGTCATTCAACTCTCTCATACTTTTTTTTTATTGGCAAGTAGGTGAGTAGGCTTCTGCACCCGACATACGCCGTCTGTGGGCTTAGATAAAAAAAGCTCAAGCTTTGAAAGCACGGCCTCTAAAAGCCCGAAAATTGATTACAATTCGAAATAGCTTAAAAACAAATTGCACTATTTGTTTTTAAGCTATTGCATAGATTTTATCGTGGGCTTTAAGCGCGGCGACAGAATCAAGAAATTCCGTAACGAAAAAAACCTTACACACGATGACGTAATATAGGGGCGGCAAATACGCGTTAGAGTGGGACAGACTCATACTGCGCATTCCCATCTCTCTGACGAGATCGGTGACGTAGCGTGAGCGCGGCCGGCGCAAACGTACGTGTTAGAGTGAGACAGACTATATAGGCGTTTTAGTCTGAGTCTGGTAGAGTGGTTTTGAAATAATATCAAAGAAAAAACTTGAATTAACATCAAAGAAAAACAAATACTGCATAAATAAAAAATAAATAAATAATTATAACTGCATAAGTTGATAAAAAATGCTATGCAATAGCTTTACCGCGGCAGTCCCTGAGTGCCACACGTTTTTTTTTTTCTCGTTTTTAATAAACCCCGATGAAGCTTATTTAACTTTAAATTCGAAACATTTCAATTGGAATCGTAATGTTAAGTCCACGTTAGAAAACAGAAATAGCTATGTGTAGTCACGGATTAATTTGTTTCCCTTTTTTTAAACGAGAGATTGCTCCATCGAGAGGCGTGCTTGAATAAAAAATTCGCAATGAATAATTCAAAGTTATAAAAAGCTACATCTTTGAACGGCAAAGTAAAAAATAAAATACAAAATTGCGGCGTAAAAGGCTTTCACTATTATAGCCTGCTTATTCTATCGTGCATTTTGTCTCATCGATTCATTATTCGAAGAAAGCGTAGCGACGCAAATGTGAAACATTTGCGTCGCTGACAATTTTTATAACTTTAAAGCTAGTTCTTGCTTACTTGCTGACATGACAGTATATAAAGTCGGTAAGATCATGAATTGAATTTATGTTTTTTGATATTGATTAATAAAGCCGTATTGGCCTAGTGGCTTTAGCGTGCGACACTCATACTTGAGGTCGTAGGTTCGCTACACGGCTTGTACACCGCCGCCGTGGTTCACTTTGCTGGTTCGCTTTTTTACTGTTGGTGTTTGAAAACATTGTGAGGAAACCGGCTTGCCTTAGACTCAAAAAGTCAACGCCGTGTGACAAGCACAGGAGATTAGATTGACAAATTATCGTTAAACAGATACAGAAATCTGAGGCCCAGACCTAAAAAGGTAGCGCCACTGGTTGTTTTATTTATTTTTTTAGTTTACATTTATTATATCGCTAACATTAACACAAAGTCAGTGATTTGCAGGCAATCTTACTGCTGAGATCAGTTTCTTTGAGACGCCTCGGTCAGAAAATGGGAATGAAAATCGACCTAAGATATACATAATAACAAATATAATATACATTATTTTGTTATTATGTATTAAGAGTTTGTTTTCTTATTTTATATGTAACAAAGTTGTATTGTAACAAATAAACTAATTGTATTGAACGTTTTGCTGTAAGTATTTTATCACAATCGAACGCAATAGGGCCCTTAAAATAAAGTGGTGTAATTTTGTGTTGTACTAACTTTTGTATATAACAGAAGACAATATACGAAATAGTCGATGTGACCTAAATTACCCAAGCGTCGCACCGCACCACTTAGCCCCGGATAAGTCACGGTTATATTAGTTTCTCAAGTGAATTATTGTTCTTTTGGCGCCATAGTTGTATCGCTATTGAAAATGTTCGTAACTGATGTAGCAAGCTTTTCAGCTGTCGCTACGCCGTAGAAATGTCTACGACGTAGCTCTGTGTTTCATATGATAATGGCGGAATATTTGCTACGATTATAAACTAAACAATTGTGCTATTTTGCACTTATTTATAGGTTTTATTTATTAATAATAAATGTAATCTATTTAATAGTGCAAAAAATTTAATTTGTCTTTAAAAAAATCGATTGCAGCGTTTTTCAGTGTTGCATTTTTTAATATGACTGTAAAGTTATTGATCCTGTAAATTATATTTTCAGCTTTATTCTAATTATATACAATCACGTCCAAGAAAACACTATGATTTTTTCATCATATTAAAAAAACTAACTTAATTTTGCTACGTGCCTCTAGTTTCTTCTGCAGCTAACCGCATAATATATAAACCTTATCTACTCAGTATTTTGTCGACTGCAATTAGAAATTTCACTCGCCATTCGAGTAAGTCGAGTAATTACCACTGCAGTATCGCATCGAGGGAAAGATTGAATAACTTGTCATCGAGATAAGTGCAGCCTTTGTTTTGTTTCCAAGTGCATTTAGTCGTGTTTATCACTTGAAATTACACGATGTAAATTACGTTTCAATGTAATATTTGTGGTACTAATATTGAGCCTTTTGACACAGTTACAGTTTTGGTTTATGATTTTCCCTATTATTTAACACGTCTTGTGTACTTTATTTATGTAACTATTTATTTAATAACATATTAAATACTCATCTAGCATTGTCCAAAAACAAATGAACGCGATTGGTTGATTTGCGTTTGCTGGGAAGTTCTAATTTTTGAGGTAATTCTGGGTCCATGCGTCCATCTTTAGAGTTTCTTCTACAATATATATAATATAATAATGATCCATTCTCTATAGTAGTCTTGTCCTCATATTGCACCTCTTTATTTGTTAATTTTTTTGTTATTCGTAATTTGATGTAGTATATGCCTCGATCATTATATTAAGTAACATTTTTTAATGTAAGAAGTTCTATGTATCTAACCAAACTTTTTCTTTTTCAGGTAAGTGTTAGTTTCAATGATTACTTGACTTTTTAAAAGGTAAGTTTGAAAGATCTATAACAATAGTTTTCCTTTCTTTTCAACTCTATTGTTAGTCTTATTAGGTGAAAGATAGGTCCATTGTCTGAAAGAAAATGTTTTTGCATTTTATTTTTTGACCTGCATACTTTGGTCATAGATAATTTGTTCACCCTTATACAATGTTGCAAAGCCTTTACTCTGTTTAATCGAATAAGAAAATTCGTATTTTATACGTAGGCGTGTATACATTATTTTTTTCAAACAATGTGATTCTGTTTTAAAGTGTAAATAAGCACAACAGGTAGATTTTGTATATTGTAATAAACATAGAAAATTGTTAAAGCGTGCTAATGTGACGCTCATATCCTTATACACAATTCTTGTCAATCCTAAAATTCCCTCTTATCATAAAAATTAATTCAAATTCTCAGGTCCTTATATGTTACGCTCCTCTAATAGATGCCTTTTGGAAATTCCATCTCACAGCGCATCCTTACTAGGCAATTATGATCTTCGCCATTAAGTTGTGGAATACTCTCCCCGACTCCATACGATTGGCTACCTCCCTAACATCTTTTAAAACTCTTCTACATAAACATTTCCTAACCATAGCCTATCCTGCTCAATCGTGACTTTTGTAATTCTTGTATTTCTCATTATTTTGTATTGCATCGCAATTCATGAATACGTGAGATGAGTTTTTCAGTTTTTAAGTTAATTTATTTTAAACAAATTTAGATTAAGGTTGGTGATTCTATAATTAATTATTTTAAAAGATTTGGCTATGCACTTCTTGAACTTTTCCCATTAACTTTTAACTTATTAGCGATAAGGCCGCCCGTTGCAACCCTTATAATTTTTATGTATCATGTTATTTGTTGTGTGTAAGTAATCTATATATCTATAAATATACTAGCGGACCCAACGGACGTTGTCCTGATATTTCAAGCGATTAGGATATTAAACAAAGTATAAAAGTACAAGTTCAGCGCCATCTACCGGGCTGATTTGTGAATCTAAACCATTCCCAGATCCCCTTGAACACACACAAAAAATTTCATCAAAATCGGTCCAGTCGTTTGAGAGAAGTTCAGTGACATACACACTCACAGAAGAATTATATATACAAAGATAAAACAAAGTCGTGTTAGTTACACCACTTATAACTCAAGATCGGCTGGACCGATGTTAGTTATCTCTTTTTTGTTGGATTCCTCTCCGCTACGAATAGCAGAATAAGTAATAAAATATCGGATAAGTTATCGAATAACAATAAAAAAAAATATTTTTACCATCTCCTGACGAAATAAGAAAGTCAAAGTCCATCAAATATATCTGCCAATATGTCACAAAAGGGGCGATAAGGGGCGGTTTTTCGCATCTGTAACCTCTAATAGCAACGAAATAAAACATTGCTGAATTGCAAAAAAAAGTTGTATAAATGTTATTACCTAATGAAATCCTAAATTAAGTTTAACTAAAGTTAAAACGATATTATTAGACTCTTAGGCGGAACGAAGTCCGCCGGGTCAGTTAGTAAATAAATAATACTCAATAGATTTCACATATAATGAAACGGTTGAAGTGTAATAAAAAAGCAGGCAGGTCACCTATACTAAGATTATTTTATTTCTCTTCCACTCGCATTTAAAGGAAAACGAATCGAGAAATAAAAGAAACTCGCACATAAGTCCGTTCTAAAGTGAAATTTTCCACGCCATTGAAGCACTAAGTGTTACCGGTCAATATTAGACGGCAAAGGACGTTGCTCGATACAAATTGGTTTTAGTATGCAGCAATAATACTAAATATCAAGTAAATACTATTTATTATTTAGATTAGCTTAAGTCAAGGACCGCACTTGTAAATGTGCTGTCTGATGCGATTATCTATATTATGCATACAGCTTTAGTGAGTGAAGTATTATCTAGTACTGTAGTATATTTATGAAATAGTAAGCTTATAAATAAAATTAGTAATTATTTATATAAACTGTGTTGACCGAGTGAATTGGATCTTTTTGAAACATAGCTAATTGGCACTCAATTACCGTAGAGCGCGATTTTTAAATACTTTTATCGCATTCAAAATTAAAATTGTGGTTTTTATAATTTATAACTTGCATAAGTATCTCTTCTTAATTTTGACCTTTAAAAATGGTTTTCTCAAAGTTTTTTACACACTACAACACTGGGATGTCTCTAATGAGACTTGTATCTATTCATCTATCACGAATAGCGGCATGTGTTTGTTTGCTTCTGCTTTCTAAAATAAAAATATTATTATTACATTTGATTTAATAAGTTATAAGTTTATTTTTTGTTTTATGTTTGTTAATTTCTTTGTCTTTCTTTAACATTTGTTGTTCTGTTTTTCTCTTTTGGCCTTAAAAAAGTTAAGAAATCAGTATCGCTGAAATCTTTTTGGACCTTAGATGTCTGCATCTGTCTCATGATCATTTGTCAATCAATAGGCAATTAGGTGATCAGCTTCCTGTGCCTGATAACGCCGTCGACTTTTTGGGTCTAAGGCAAACCGGTTTTCTTTCACCGTTCCAGTGAATGTTAAATGCGCACATATAAAGATAGTCCATTAATGCACAGCCGGGGTTCGAACCTACGACCTCAGGGATGAGCACGCTGAAAAGGCACTAGACCAACATTGCTCTTCTGGTGTGTCAACGCCAGATAATTTCTTTGAGTATCAAACCTACGAGTTAAACTCTATCTGCATTAAGCACAAAGCTACGGTGATGGAGATGTGCCAATAAATTTAATATTGAAGGGGAAAATTCACATTCTACCCGAAACTATTACTGAATTATGTTATGATTTATGACTGTATGTTGGTTTATGACTGTTTTGGCAACATGTATTTTCAAAGTTGTACTTTAATTGTACTCTATACAGAAATGTAGAAACGCTTTAGTGTTATTGAGTTGTTTATGTTTTTACGATTTTGGACTTTACTAACCTACTTAGTATTTAATTAATTATTGGACATTTGTTAAATTTTAGTCAATTGTAGTACTTAGAGAAAATACAAGAATCTTATTTTATTATTAATAAATTGACGATCATCGCGTTTAATGCAAAGGTTTTAGGTTCCATTCTCATCGAAACATATTTTTTTCGGGTTGATAGGAACAATCTTACTGACTTGTTGTAATATTTTTTTTATATAACTGGGGGCTCATCTGATGTTAAGTGATATCTCCGCCCATTGACTCGCCAAGTGGCAAGTGCGTCGCCGACCTTTTAAGAATTAGTAGGTTTTTTTCGTGAAGGACCCTAAGTCGAATTGGTTCGGAAATACTTCAGTGGGAAGCTGGCAACAATTAAATTACCGTTGAAATTGGGGCGGTGGGTTAGGATATTATGAGAAATATTGTGTATTTTTAATTAGAGATTTTGCTTCTGGTAAGTTCGACAGCGATATTGTAGAGTTGAGTCAAGCCGAAAATATCAAACGCTTCTTGTTAGTACAAAGCGAGTTTTGGACAAAACTGCTTTATCAACGATGCGAAACCACTTTCATGGTTGACTTGCTCGACTACGATCCTCAATTGTATGGCCAGGCCCATCCTGAACTCTATAAAGGACAACGGAGAATGTACTAGCAAGTATATTATAAATAACGATATTTTTAATACGTGAAAGTAAAAAACGTACAGCTTCTCCATCCTACGTAGATAACGAAAGCTCAGGTTATGTAGGAGTCGATAAACAAAACATTTATTCCACAACAGAAGTCAATGTATAAGTATAAACACTAAAGTTTAGCGTTATCAATTGGTGATGATGATTGGGGGTCAGCTTACAGATCCCCAAGCAACAACGTTAGAGAAAGAATTTACAATGAAAAGTGTATCAAACATTCATCATATATTATATATGGTGAAATAATATTTTTTTTGCTATATCTTGACTCGGTCTTGGTATGGACCTAGAATCTACAAAGCGTAGCTTGATAAACAATTAATGCGTAGCATTCGTAGCACGCCTACGAATCTTTGAAATCGATTTTTTTTATCTACACGTAGTTTTATATACACTATAGTATTTTATACCTACATTCATAAGATATATATATACATATATATATATATAAGTTATATATATCTTATTCCTGATATATAGTATAGCTAGTTTGGTGTAACTTTTTAAAAATATAAATTTGTAGCGATTTATTCTATTGTTTGTTTTAATAAGGTCAAATGTTGGTTTGTGTTTAACTTTTGGGTCCAGCAAGGGTGCTGGGGAGTGAAGTATGAAGCTTGCTAGCCCTCTCGCAAGTTGATATTAAATAAAACTTTGTCGAATTTCATTGGAGCACCTACCGTTCGACCCTTAAACATAAACGTGTCCGAAATCGTAATTTTGCCAATTTTCTTCACCAATACAAATAAATATAAAGCGATGTTTTCGTTATTACGTTATCTTTAGTTTTAAGGTTTTCGTAATAGAATTGATATAGTTTTGTGGAAATATGTCTTATTTTTGTCTTAGATTTTATCCTTCTCAAAAGACATATTATATTTCACGGTGTAAATTAATGTTTGTTTTAAAACTGCTTTTAGAGGATCGGCATATATATAGGTATTGTTAACACATAAAACTTTATCTAGAAAGCAATCAATAATGGTGGTGCAACCCATGAAATTAGAATTCTATATACGTCTCTTAATATTTGTTTTAAAGTAAGTAGTCAGCCTTCTGTGCCTGACACACGTCGTCCAATGGTGTCCGATCTTTTTCTTCCGCAAACGAACAAGTGTGAAATTGAGCTAATAGAAATAAACATCCATGATCATATCCGTATCTTAGAGTCGCGCTTTATACCACCAGATCAACACTGCTCTGCACTTTAGCTAAATGCTAGATCAAGCCTACATTATACACGGCTAGGTTAACATTTATGCCTGAGTGAGTCGCGATGATATGCGGCGTGAAACTGTGATCGCACCGCAACCAATTTCCAGCATCCCGCCGGAGATCCGTTGATAGGATACGTCAGAACGTTGCCAGGGTTGTCATTTTCACTATAACAAAATTAAATTAGTGTAATAGATTTATTGCAACTGGTTTTTGCGTGTGGGCATGGTGAAAACCTCTTGATTATTACCTATAAACACGCGGTTTTCGGCTGGTAACACTGATCATATGATAGTGCGACCTACGACGCAGTGCGCCCACCTGTCGGCGCGCGTGCGTCCCGCGGTGACGTCACAAGCCCGCGACTCACATCGGAGACGCCCGAACCGACCCGACCACGACGGATTGATCCGACTCACTAATAATCAAATCATCCGTTCTTACGGTTAACGCAAAAATACTTTATGCACAACGGTCTTGCAAAGTCCAAGAGGCTGTGTTACTTGATCAAAAGAATAGGTTTTTGGACGCAAAATTGTAGGTTTATATGTTATATTTGCAAAAATCATTAAATTTTGCTACCACTTGTCCATTGTAGATAATACTGTAGTATTGGGTGCTCTGGTATCTATGTCTATAAATCTTTAAAACAGCCTATCCCTTGAAATTGAGGTCAAACGGGCCAATGCGTTAAGACAATTGGTTAACGTTAAAACGTATCAAAGTTGCGATCTCGTAGCGTCTCACTGGCTCCTTATCTAGTTCTTAATCCAAGATAAATATTACATCAATCGGGGGTGTAGGGCGGCGCACGCAAGCGCGATTCTCCCGGCCCAGTCCCGCTCTGGCCGCGCCGCCCGCCGCACGTCGCTACGCGGCCGCGACCCGGCGGCGACTCACACGCTGCCTGCAACAACCCGTTTATTAATTAGACTCTCGTATTACTACTAAACTACCGTCTATTAGTGCTACGTCTGTATAAGAAAGGCACGCTGACGTCGCGTCGCGCCGTACCCACGTGCCCATCTCGTTGCGTAAGTCGCGAAAACTAACCGAATCTCCTTTGACACGCAAGAAAACAAATAGAGTATCGATTCTGTTTATTCTCCGTTGTGCCCAGTCAGGCACATGTTTGCCTCTGCGTGTATTGACTTTAAGGGTAGAATTTGTATATTGTTATCCGCGAGCCTACGGGCGCGGTCTTTTAAGCCTATAATACGCAAGTGCTGGTTGACCTTAAAACTAAGGCGAGAGAAACTTTTGACATTGCCCGTAAAAATTTTAAGGTTTAAATTTAGGTTTAAAAATTTACGTTGCCAACTTATCTCGCTACGAGCAATTAAATTTATACTGAGAAAAATAAAATGTATATATTTTAGTTTTTTTGTTATTTTATATTAACATTTAGCTATTACAGATTTTGTGAACCTCTTTCATATAATAAATTTAAACAGAAGAAAATAAAATGTTATTATATGAAAGAGGTTCACAAAATCTGTAATAGCTAAATGTTTAATGCCACTAAAATAGGATTTAATTAATTATCATGTGAATTCAGAATTTCAGGTTCTCAAAAAAACTTCATAAATTCAATTACATTGCATGTCTTCCTAACACCATTATACCATTACTTGTTACATTTAATCCCATCAATTAAATCATAAAACCTCCTCTGAAATGAAAAATAGAGCAGAAAGTTAAATACTTTTCTTACTCCACTTCATCGTAATATTTATATTCGTGGCGGCCATTAAACTTTTTTAATCGTCGCTAATGACTTCTTTCCCTAATTAATGATCCTCGACGCTCGGGAAATTAGAAATTTGGACAAAAAATTTGTATTAGCGCTTTGAAAGGCGCCTCACGAAACGTTTACTAAGGACTTTGATGATATATGAAAAAATATATTTATCTAAATAATAACTTACATTTGTACCTATGTTATACAAAATTTATTCGTGGGCCTTTGAAGAGCCCATACAAACTTCTAATGTTCCATTGGTCAAATACTTCCCTACACAAAGTTTACCCAGAGGTGTTTTGTGTAAATACGATATAATTTCCTTTTGTCTATCTATTATCCAAATCTTCACCATCATAATAATTTAAAGGAAGATATTTAATGACTCTCATAGTGAGAATTGATAACACCATACCATCATCAACATCAATGGCTATGTTGTATATGTATGTGCCTTAGCCTCCTCAAGTATATTTCGCCATCGTAATCTATTTCGTACTTCTTGCATCTAACTTCGAGCTACTGTTGTTTTGAAGTCCTTGATAACTGTATCCCACCAACGCAGCCCTGGTCTACCGGGCTTTCTCTTGCCACTAGGTTGTGAATTCAGTAAGGGTCTTGGGATTCAGTCGTCCACCATTTGGTGCACATGTCCCTATAATATATAATATAAAATTGATAAACGCATTATAATCTAGTTAAAATGTAAATCTTAGAAATAATTTTATAGTTCTTATAAAAGGTTTGATTCCTTGAGCATAAATTGGTCCTAGACTAGCCTTAAATTATAAAAGCTTATGACGTCATTGTTGTCTCTGCAATGTCCAGTAAACAATGAACATCAGTCCGTGTATAAGTATTAGTCGAACAATGGCTGCCCATTAGTACCTTAACAATACGTATATATTTAGAGCTTCCAAGTCACAGTGGAAAACCTTGAGAAAAAAAATATGAAAATCCCTATAAAGATATCGAATATGCCTGAAATTCAACACAGCGCTGTTTCAGGCACTTTCTGGCGGTTTACACTTTGTTCAAAGTTTGCCTGCACGTTTGCCTCCCATTAAATGCAATACATGTGTTACCATATTCTGTTTTAAATTGACAAATAATTGGCTAAAATTGGGTTAGCCTAAGCCATTGTAACACAAATAAAAATTGGTTCGATCTCAAGTGAAAGTAGGGAATCCCATCACTAAGCTAGCTAGAAACGTTTGTAATGAAATAAAAAATATCAAGCCCCGATGTTGTACACCAATAACAATTATATTTAATGTTTACAGCTAACTAGGGGCTTAAGGGGTTACTCCAGGAAGTGAGTAAGTGGGAAAGCACAGTCGATGTAACCAAGTCACGTGAACAGCTCGTTCGGCGTTCGTGTTTAGCCCTACATTTCAAGTATTTCACAAAACTTTCATGTTATTTGTCGCGCCTAATCTATGCTAATATTGTAAATGCTAAGTTATTGCTTTTGGTTATTAGGTTCTTAATAAACTCATCAGGGTGAGCATAGTGGTTAAGTTAACCTCTCAAATGTGCGTTTGTTAGGTTTAACCAAAATTACGATCATTAAACAACTATATGTTTATAGCACCTGTATTAATTTAATAAAATCAAACACCACTATACGCAATACTCGTCGAGCGAGTTTGCTTATCTTGCCGAAGCCGCGTACAAATTATTTGAAGAAGTAATTGATTACATATAATGCTTAACAAGTATTATATTTAATCAATTACCGTCTATAATTCGTAATATTAGCGCGTTTAACCAATTCAAAAGGGCATTAAAGATACATATCAAAATGAGCCTAGTAGACTAAAATTGGGACGACTGATGGCCAAATATTTGACTGAAATAAAAAAAAATTTTTTTGTAATGAGAAATAAAGTTCTTTAAACATTATTTTTATGAGCGTTAATATTTGGTTGAACGAATGTGATAAAATCTTAGATCCAATATCGTTGACGCGTCTGATCATCTACTTACACAAAAGCAGATCAAAAAAATAAGCCAAAACCCCTCAAGAGTCGTAGTGACACTACATAAATATGTTGTCTACAGATGTTATTTCGACTTCGCGTAGACCAAGATTTTAGCTACGATTAACGTAGGACTTGTAACCGCCGCGTAGACTTCAAAAAAATTGTCTGCTTATCTTTGTCTTCTATATTCATTTATTCATAATAAAATTCCAAATTCAAAATTATTCTAATTTTAAACTCGTCTCCCATGATTTCATATTCACATTAACCAAGAAATAGATTTAAAGGCGTTAAATTTATAGGAAAAGTGTCACCGTTTTGATTCCAAAATTCAATTTCACATACGTCAAGTCTTTAGTGCTTGTGGTATATTCCCTGGCATATTCTGTTCCAATAGTCTTAGATTTCTCGGTTTACGTATAATCCAGTATTAATCATAACATAGTCTGTTTCAAACATGAAATATGGTTTCTATGAATTATTGTTATTCTGTGCTCGTGCATAGATAGTCTAGTAATATTGAACTGCAGTGTATAGTCCTTTTCATGAAAGAAGTCCCCCAGACGCGGCGCTGCAATCGCATAACGTAATGTTGCCATTTATGAGTAAAAAAATTTACCTATTTTATTTACATTTAGCAGATGTAATTTATCAAAAAATATTATTTTCTGCATGTAAAAAGTTTGCATTTCTGTTATGTAAAAAGTATATAATATTTTTATTTACTTATATTAGCGGTGTTCTACCTACTTACAGAGAAAAGATGAGAAAATAGGGTAAAGAAAAGCAATACAATTTTTTATTCAGAGTTTATTGCATAATTGTTGGGTTACAATTTTTTTCGAAGTACACACCGCTATTATACCTTCGTTTGTAATTCTTGTTACAGTTTTCTCTGACACACCTGCAATTAAATTATGAACAATTAAAAATAATAGTAACTTTAAGTTTATAATGCTTATGTAATATATGTTTTAATTTCAGTTACCTAGTTTCATCACGTTATGTATTTATTCAATTTTGTCGCAAAAACGAATTTAAATCATAAAAGTCCCATCAATACAGCAAAAAAATATTAAATGGCAACTCTAAAAAGTACCTGTTATGGCGGCAACTCTCTTCCGAACATTGTTTAGTGGTATTAAAACACCTTGATTCCTATGTTCCGCTTCACAGAACTCTTTCACCTTTAATATCATTTCTCGAGCCGAACTTTTTACAACTTTTGGCATTGTAATCAATCTTAAAAATGCACTAAGCTAGTTAAAAATTCACAAAAATCTACCACAACAAACGAACTTGATAACATCGACGAATGACAACATTGCCGACCTGTCAAATTTAGTTCCAAAAATCACCGCGGGACTTCTTTCATGAAAAGCACTATAATAGATTAATTCGTCTTAATGAAATAAAAAAAACATGTTCAAACGTAGACACTTTTTTAAAACTAAGAAATGTTATATTACTTGAACGGTAAAGTTCTTGAAGCTTCAGTTTGCGTATTATTGATTGATTTATTTATTTTATTTATTAACACTTCGTTGCAAATAAAAGAAACACAATACATAAAAATTATAAGGGATGCAACGGGCGGCCTTATCGCTAATAAGCGATCTCTTCCAGGCAACCCTAGTTAAGAGAAAAACTAAAAAAAAAAGAAACATGATGCGTGCGAGAAGTGCAGAATCCTTAATCTAAAGTAATACAAAAATAATATTTTTTTCATAACAAACTAAAAACTTAAAAGCTAATCTTACAAATACATGAACAGCGAATAGTGATGTAAAAGGAAACAAGAATTATACAAGTCACGATTGATGAGGATAGGATAAGGTTAAGAAATGATTATACAGAAGAGTTTTAAAAGATGACAGAGAGGTAGCCAATTGTACGGAGTCAGGCTTTACTTAGATTTTAATGTAACTTTTTTAAAACCTGTTTTTGTTGCTGAAAGTCTTCAACTGTTGAAATAAATACCAATATTTCTCGCACAAAAACTAATAGGATCGTATCGTCTGATACGGTTTTATGTTTCTCCTTTATATAAAAGTAATAAATGTTTTATGAACCATTTCGGTATTTTCCAAGGCTCAACATTAGAAATTAAGAGTTGAAAACAAAAGAAGTTTGATGATATAACGTTTAATTATTCAAAATTTGCGTAAAGGCTCTATAACTCAACGTGAATTGAATTTTGTAATACGACACTTAAACAATTGTTCTTTACAAAGTTATTAAGAAAGCTTCGCCAGATTGAACATACAATTCTCATGTATATTAAATAATTATATGTACGTTGTTTTCATAGTAATTTGCATAAGAAAAGCTTTGTATATTTAGTAATCATATGGATTTTGCGTGTCGTTTTCTCGTATCGGATACTACTAAAACAGATTCCGGTGAAATAATATTTATTTCAGGGTAGTAGAAAACGCGGAACACATATCAAGGAAATGTGTTTGTCATATCCATTATATATTTGGATTACGAAGTATACAAAAAAATCTACACTATATATTTTTATCACCAAAAAAATGTATACCTTTCTTTTCTCCCCGGTTTTTAAACTCGGTTAGAAATTTAACAATCATAGGAAAATTAAAATAAATAGTAACAAAAGATAGTTCTTTTTTACACGCTTTATATTAGCTTCACCTGTATGTAACCGACACCTTCAGACTCGATTTTGACCCACTTTAAACGGACAGATTTTATTAAAATTTTGCGCACCTGTCAAAGATCGATGACAATGCAATAATCCGAAAAAAAAAATTAAACTAAAAAATAGTTAAAAAAAACTAAACAACACGCCTTTAAAGCACATCAAAGTAAAAAGTGAAAAATAATTTTAGCTGAAAGAATAATTTAGGCTGAAAATGGTAATGAACAAAAAATGGTATTATTGTGAAAAAGCGTGGGGCGCTCTGTGCCATATTTTTCGTCTATAGACTTTTATTTATAACTACTCCTAAATATATGTAATAGTAAAAACCCGTCACTATGCTATATCGAACTACGGCTGGTAATAAAAACAATATTGTCGTTACGCTCAGTATAACCACACCCAGTCCTTCGACAGGTTCTATAAAAACATTTGACAGTCGATTTTTTCTATAAAAAAAATTAACTTAGCAATGTATTTTGAATATGGAACGGGGCATATTGACTATTGAACCGATGTATAATTTAACGACACAACACGTTTACAAATTACATTAAAGCGTTTAATCTTCAATTATCGAACAATTCACGCGTCTTTTGTTGAAAGAGCACTCACAATGAGGGTGGGTGATCGAGTATGGGGAATCAAAGGGTTCTAATTACGTTCCGTGCTCAGTTATTTTTAAATTGGAGCTTCAAATAAAGAGTCATTTTTAGAAAAGAAGAAAAATATTCCTTGACGACATCAAACGAAATAAAATGTAACAGGAAGGTTGGAAGGATGTTATATATAAATCGTTATTCACTAATAAACTAATTATTTATCTGTTGTGAATCAAGTAATTTTGACTGCCAATGTTATTCTTTTATCTATTATGGAAATTATATTATTACTAGCTGACCGGGCAAACGTCGTTTTGCCATGTATATCATTTATAATAAAAAATAGGGGTTGATCGTAGAGGGGTGAAAATTAGGAGTTGTATGTATTTTTAATGCTGTATCATAAAAAATTAAATCAAAAAAAAATATCTAAAAATAAAAAAATATATATATATTTAGGGGTGGACTACCCTTAACATTTAGGGGGATGAAAAATAGATGTGGTCCGATTCTCAGACCTACCCAATATGCACACAAAATTTCATGAGAATCGGTCAAGCCGTTTCGGAGGAGTTTAACCACAAACACCGCGACACGAGAATTTTATATATTAGATAATCATTTGTCATAATGATTAATTGAAAATTTAAATTATTTTTGCATTTTCAATCGAGATTTCTCTCAAAGTGCATCTGCTCGTATATGCAATAAAGCTAACTTCATTATTAAATAGAGGATATGTATGTACGTACTTAAAAACTAAAAAAATAACGGATCGTCTCGCTTGACTGCTATTGGACGGACGCTGCTGACCAATCACAGTAAAACGTCATACGTTCTTTTTTCAAATATATATTCAACGTTACGACTTAAACCATTTCTGACTTAAGTTTCCCCGTTTCACCTTAACCGCGTAATAAACTCCAGTGGGTTATTAAAAACTTTTTAACTGCGACGCTTAAATAAACATTCTGGAATGCGTTTTGAGGTTAAGGCGTTATGATAATCAGCTTGACAAGTTACAAATTGTTATTTGGTTCGGCGTTTGGGCGGGCGGGTTGTTGGGCGGTTGACCTGATTTCGCGAAGTATGTTTCGTTTGAAAAATGTTTATGTAATTTTCGTTGACGGAGTGCATGCTACACATTCCGGCCACGGTTTGATACGGATTATTTTTCATAAACAAACATTTTGGCAGGGCGACCCGAATTTGAATTGTGTTTATTTATTTTGCGTATTTACTCTATTTTTGACACAAGCAACATTTACCTTTTACGGGTTAAATAAGATTAAAATCAGTCGTAAACAAATTGTTAAGGAATTTATTAGCTCACGTCATTAGGTATGTGATTAATATTTACCTACCGTTAGAGACACTTTAATGAACGACTCTGCTCTAAGTAGACGAAAAGTACACTTTTTAATCATCAATAAATTATGTTCAGTAGTTCGTATACATTGTTGTTTAATAAATCTGTAATAATATTACCATTTCAATCAGTCCTAATAAAAAAAACGTGTGTGTACTTATATACACGCGTTAGAAGTTATTACTTCTTTGGCGTAACAAGATTTTATTCTACGTTTGTAGAAAAAACGAAAATGTTGACTATAGCTAACTTCAGGGTGTCGGTTTTTTGTGACGGTGTGCGCGCATCGTAAAAATTTACTCTCATAATTTTGCCCTAACGCGCCAAAAGAAGTATAACTTCAAAAATAAAAGATATAAATTTTACATTAAATAAAATATTTAATTGTTGTGTCTAAGGGTACAGGGACACACGATGTTAGTTATTTCAGAATTGTTAATTGTTGTTAATTATTAATAATATTTTATTATTATTAATTCTATATCTACATTATTTCAATTCTCTATATTCGAGGGTTATTAAGGTATAGAAATTAATTTCGATATCTTATTGTAAAATCAATAAACAACAATGTTACCCCATTATTTCCATCATATTAAGTTTCTAAGGTTCATGATGTGTTTATAATAGTTACATCAATTATGCGATACGAACATTTTGTTTACAAATTGCTGTATATAAAAATTTCATAGAACCGGCTTGAATTCGAAAGATATTTAAAAGTTTGATTTCCATTTCGCCCATTCAAAACACGGTACTAATAAAAATGGTCGGTCATAGTATTTGTTATATAAATGATAATAGAAGTCGATTAAGCCATATAGTCATTTACTGGGTTGCAAATCTTGTATGTGAAGTATAAAATAAATAAATAAAATTAAAAAGGCATTCATTTCTTAATTTTCACATTATTTTTTACTTACGTTTTGTCTATAGTAGGTACCTATATTATTACACAATTTAATCATAATCGAATTTTAGTAATTAAATTGCTATTATAAATAATATTAATTTAGATTTATTCTATATCTTATTTCTAATCTGGTTCAGCTAGGATCCCATATTACGTAACGGCTTCCTCCAAATATGCCCATTTGACACGGTCGTGTGCTATGGCTCCAGTTTGGACTAGCTTTTGATCTCGTCTTCTCAAAGAGTCAGTGGTCTTCCTCTTCTCTTTTTCCTTGAAAGCCTTTCCACAACGTTGACTTTATTGTCCACCTCCGTTACTCTTTAAATTAAAATCTATAACTAATGAATCCACAGCGAGATTTACAATCGGCTAGTCCATCACAAACACAATTAAACTGTACATTCGCAGTATTTGACGCTAATTAGCGACATATAATCCCATTGGGCTTGTATTTATTGCAGTAATTCATTGGCTAGTTAATTATGTGCTGTTTTGTGCAGCGCATGTTATAGTTTAGAATATTCAATGGCTATCCTGTATTAGAATTGTGTGATGTAATCTATTTAATTGCTATACGAAGTATATTGTTACATGACTGTTAGTACTTGGTCTACTATAGTCCTCACCCGAAGAAAATGCAGAAATAGGATTGTAGAAATAATGAAATGCGTGCGTTGGAGTTTGGACTTGTTAGACTCGTTACTTCCGAATGCAAAGTCATTTTATTTATTTATCGTTACTCCTTTTTCCAGAAAGGGTAGACAGAGATCACGGATCTTCACTTGCTACGCTCCTAACTTCTGACATATCTCTTGTCCACTTTCATGACATGTTTTTTCTATAGTACCTACTGGATATGTACGGATATGTCTAGGTATGTACGACAAGGCGTACTCAACCCCACTTCACCATCCACGATTCATCCGTTCTATATGGGACAAACCACCTAAGCCTTACTTTTTCGTATACTGTCATTACGTCCTCTTTTAACTAAACACTGCTAACGTATCTCATAATTACTTATCCTATCAATATTCTCATATTCCATAGTAAATAATAATTTTGAAAAATATTATTTTGGATCAAATTCATGATAGTACATAATCGTAGGTTCCATTTTCAGTACAGAATAATTACCCCTATTTTGTCATTTAAAAATTCTTAAACGTATTTGAATGTGAATTTAATTCATTATTTACATTTCAAGCGCTGTTAATTTGTTTGGGGATAAACAGTGTTTTATTATACAGATAGCACATTGACGATTACTTCATGTGTGTGTAATTTAATCAACTACCTTCAAAAATTCGTAATATTAGCGCGTTTAATTAATTCAAAAGGGCATTAAAGATACATATATGAGCCTAGTAGACTAAAATTGGGATGGCTGATGGCGACGTGTATCTCGTACATATTCAGTTTCTCGTGTAAATAAAAATACATTTTTTTGTAATGACAAATAAAGCTTTAAATGTACTCAGTATTAATACATTTAAAAGCCTTTTTTGCCAGTGATTTATACAGGTAATCTGATGGAATTCATTCACATGGTTTCCCTGAGCTATCGAAAGCTTTGAGCGGTTAGAAGTGCTAATTCAACGCGCCTTGTAAAGTCGAATTAGCGCCTCGCTCGAATAGTTTATAGCTGGCTATATTTCGCGTAGTTTCATTAAGTGCGCATTATCCCGGCGTTTTGTTTTATTATCGCTTTGTTTTAACGGTTAGTGCGACGGTTGGGGTAGTAAAATTTTGATACTCATATTCATGTAAGGGACCTCGTGAACATTGGAACGATAACGAAGATAATTGTCATAAATTTCGTGTTTAATCTGATAGCGTGTTTATGATTTAAATCTCTACTTGTGTAAATAACAATATGGAAATATTTTTAATAATAAGGTTAAAGATTGGTGGAGTCAGATTTCGCACTTAGACTCTCACTAAGTCCTGGCCAACTATGCCAGTCTAGCTCCTTCTAGAAGCACAGAAGTCTCCTGGCCACTTCGCAGGCTTCAAGGAGCGACCTCAGTGCTCCGAGGATTTCTATTCGTGGCTAACCACAGCGTCGCATTTAGCGAGGGTGATTGATTCCTCTGCGCTGAAACAGCCTCTGTGGGTGGGGCTGTCTGATACAAATAAAAAGTTGTTTATTAAGGAGACAATGGCCCGTAATTGTCCCTATCATTGTTTTGAGATAAGTTCTGTTGAGGCTTAGAAGTCGCTTAGTCATTGCCGCGTGCTGGTAGAACTATTTTGGCCTGTCTGCAGTCCGCGCTTCGTGAACATCGTTGATGTTGGAGTTCTGTAGATCTTTGGATTTTAATTACTATAATGCACATCCGAATATGCTTTACTTAGTTAAATGTATGTCATCTATTTTATTTTCATTTTTGGCTATATTTTTTTTGGTATAACTGTTTTTAGTATGACGAAATTAACTCCAAGTCAAAGTAGTATCATTTGTCTTGTAGCATATTTTTCTATGCTATGATTAAAACAGTGATAAAATTGTTAAGGGAATTTAAAAATAACATTTGAGTTTTCTAAATAACTTAAAATAGTTTTTCCCGTGAACGCAATAATTTGAAACCGATTTCAATATTCTCCGCAATGTTTATATAACATGCAATAAACGATAATTCTGTTTTGCAAACAAAATGAAAATATCAATACATTTTCCTCTATGCCACAGTGAAACTAATATTTACTCAATTAAACATTTCTCGGCATCATCTACCATTATAGCCGATTCAATGCATCCTTTATACAGTTCATAAGAAGCGACGGAGAACAAACAAGCAACATTAATTGACTTCTTTCAATCAATATTAAATATCGCGGTGAATAAGGCAACGCGCTGACACGATACTCTATTTGAAAATTATACTCTCTTTAATCGGCAGCTCATGTCTGAGCGTCGTGGTCAGCAACGAAGCATCTGAAGTTTCCACCGGCTACTCTTATGACAGTGGACAGTTTTGAGGACGACAAGTCTTTCACTTGATCGGTCGATCTGGTTGGTCGGCCACGTGATCTTTTGCCTTCTGTGTTACCAACCATGGTCAGTTTCTCCATGTTCTCATCGCCTCATTGTATGGCCGAAATAAGATCCAATTCGCTGTCGGCATATAGTAGACTAGCAAGTCCGTATGTGGAGCTGGGACAGGATCAATGTATTGGTGCGCAGTGTTCTGAGCATTTGTCGCCAGCTCCACACCTCTAAGGAAACGATCCTTAACCTTTCTCGAGCCAAGATAGTCCACATTTCTACTCCATACAGGAATAGGGAACATTAGAGCCCGTATCAGTCTTATTTTGGTTTTGATCCCAATTCCTCTCTTCTTCCAGATGTTGTCTAAACGTGTCATGGCATCTTTAGCCATGCCATATTAGTCAAATATTAGCTGAATATAAGAATTGAATGAAAGCCCTCAATAGAGTATCAAATACGACAGGTCGTGAATATTCTCATATAGAACTTATCATGTATTGAAATACTTTGCTGTAAAGAACACACAGCTTACAATTTACATGTTAGGTTTCAAGTGTGCACGTTAGGGTCAATAACCTTAAAGGTCATGAACTCATAATGTCACGAATCAGCTGTTTTAGCGATACGATTTCGAGTAAATTTCATGGGGTTTCTAGGTATTTTTTATTATATAAATAGGTGCGGCTAGATTCAGATTTATACTTTACAAAAATATACCTGAAGAGAGAATGAGAAATGTCAGATTTTAGGACGATCCCTTGCAGACGTGAAGTAAACTTATAAATTGCAGTCGTACATAGAATTATAACACATCACAGAATAGAAGTGTATTAAAATTTTAAATAAATTTTATCGCGATCATTTTAATATGCAACATCAATCACTTCCCTCTCTAGGTATTTCCTACTAATATTTGAATTTTAATAAGCCTCGATTCATCGCCACAAGATGCATTGGTCACTAGGGAATTATTATTCTCGTGTGGCTTATATCTTGTGTTACCCAGAAATATTAATCTTAATGATGTCTTCGTTTGTTAGGATTTCGTGATGAAGTGGATTTAAATCTTGCTTCTATTTTTTATGGGGGCAAACGGGCAGGAAATTCACCTGATATTTAGCGATACCGCCGCTATTGCTTAATACATTGTCACTCGCTGGGGATTGAATTACGCGTTATTGTTAATATTATTTTCGACTTCCCAGTACTTAACACCACATCACTGGGTGGTCACGAAACGTGTTACTATTGGGGACAGAAAAACGTTACGGTGCGTTACATGGGGGGGGGGGGCAATAATCTCCATAAATTGCGTGACGTAATACTTGAACGCTCCCTTTTGTACAAATGCACTTAGTTAACTTTTGACCGTTTATCCTTGTGACTTTAAAAAAAACCATAACAAAACGTACGGGAATACCTTAAGGATATAAACACGAATTTATTAGGAATAGACGTTTTGTGTGTCAGAGAGTCGCGAGATATGAAGAACTGTTAGAATATACTCTTATTTTACCATGTGTTCGAAGATATTAAACGTCATAAAGACAATACCGCCCGCTGCCGACTCAAATGAACCGACTATAGAAATATTGACATACACGTTATTTCCATTTTCATATCAGCGACCTTTGTATACTGTAATGTAGAGGGAGTCTATGTTATCGAATATATTAGTAACTGTCAAATAATATATTTGTTATATGTTAGGGTTTGATAGGCTAAAGACATTAAAAGACCATCTTGTGATAAGAGGCAGACATATTTTTGTATGTATCGTTTATTACTTTTTTCACGATATTGTTCCTACCAACACGAAAATCGGGCATAATGTTCCTATTAAGGAGCGTTCAAGTATTACGTAACGCAATTTTTGGAGATTTTTGACCCCCCCCCCCCATGTAACTAGTCGTAACGTTTTTCAGTACCCAAGTATAGTAAAACGTTTCGTGACCACCTAGTGACTCTTAAGTTACTATTATGGGGTGTAAGTCGAAAATAATAGTAACAATAACGCGTAATTCGATCCCCGCCTGCATCGTAACGTTTTACAAAAGGCCCCCCCCCCCCTCCCAAAATTAGTTACGTAATACTCTAACGCTCCCTTAGGTCAATTTTGGACATTTATTTATTTAAAACTTCATTGCATACATATAACATAGGAATTTTAATGGGCGGCCTTGTCACTAATGAGCGATAGCTTCCGAGTAACTCGATATTTATGCATCAATGATTTTGTATTTGATTAGGAATAACATGAACTGAGCGTAGTGGACAGTTTGCCACAATATACTCAGATGTTGTTTCTATTTCATAACTATATGTTTATTTATAATAAATTCAACAAGCAAAATCAATTACGTTGGATAGCCACACGGAAAATGAATTTAACATTAGGTTATAATTTATGCGTCCATATTAAAATATGGAATATTTCAAATATGACAGTATACCGATTCGCCAGGGATTTAATAGAATAACAGATTTTTCCACTTCGCTACATAATACTCGTATACAAAAATAATGTTATGAAACCGATATTCAAAATGTGATTGCTCTTATGTAAAAGGTACATGGTTTTCACATATAATTATCAAATCAAGTAAGTATGGAGTTTATTGCCCATTCTTCTCCATATGAAACTACCTTTCGGAAGGGGCAAAAAGTCTTTTTTTAATATTTTTAATTTGTAATTGTGACTTTCTAAAGTGTCTTTTTAATAGGCCTAATTGAAATAATTTGATTTGACTGATTTGACTTTCAAGATAGTAAAATTTCGCTTTTCAGTAGAAGTATGGATGTTAACTGATTATGATATGCTTTATTTTCTTTTACTGAGATTTGCGTATGAGACTGGGTGTAGACAGAGGCTTTTAGGTAAAGCTGGAGGTTGTTTTTTTTAGCCTTCCTAGGCTTTTTGATTAAACAGCTGGGGGGAAAATGGACAGGATGCTCCACTGAAGTTAAGTATCGCCGCTAATGGGTACTCCAATGCCTTTTTATATTTAGTACGCTCTTTTCATGGTCAGTTTATTTTTAGTGTGCCAATATTGTTGTCAAAACATAATCAAAGTTAAAAATAAAAAAATCTACTTCTTTCACACTCAGAGTTATATAAATAGCGCAACCTGACCTTATATAAACACCATTATGTTTGCTCAAATACAATATCTAGTGACCGTATTATATTGTGTTATTTTTAGTTATTCATCTGCGTCCCTACAGGTTAATATCGTTTGCAACATGCGAAGAGAAATTGCGTATAATGAAACGTATTATTTAACATTTCGTTGAGTAAGAAGTTATCAATAAAATAATTAATGCCATGGGCGTAATAATAAAGGAAAAATAATTTCAAATGTATTTTAAAAATTCATATTCTCTTAAAATGAAAATGTACACAAATTAGTTCTTATTTCTTTTCCTCATATGAATATGCCCGAAATTATACCATCACGCAAAATATACAATACAAGGTCTACTATCCTAATATCGCAATAAAAGAACTACTCTTTACATCCCTTAAGAATTGGGACGCTCTTTTCTTGAAGGACCCTAAGTCAAATTGGTTCGAAATTACCTCAGTGGGCTGATTCCACATAGTGGTGGTGCGCGGAAAAAACTGCCTTAAGAAATGCTCTGTTGTTGAACGACAGCGTCTATAGTGGTAGGGGAGCCCACGATGCTAAATGGGGATTTACTCGAGCGTCGTAGAGACCTATTGGGATGCAAAGCTTAGATAAAAAGAAGAAAAAAATGTTATATGATAAATTCCTTTTCATCGGTGGGGGAAGCGGCTATAGATAGTTAAATATGTAAAAAAAAACTGTTGCATGGACATCCTCGAGCGCGTCAGATATTGATAGCATCTATGCCCTACGTATTTTTAATAATGTACGTATGTTAATCTGATCGTTTGCACGATGCGGGTGGTTGTATTTAAGGGTTGAAAATTAAAAAAAAAATTTTTTTATCGAGCGCGTCAGATTTTCTAAGGGAGTGTTAAGTGCACCAAAAAAAAGCTCTCATTCACTAATCTGACGATTTCGATGGGACGCAAACCCACAGCCATTTTCTTAATTTGCAAAAAAAAATCGCAATTTTGAAATACTCAAGCGCGTCAGATTAAGATATATGTGGTTCATCTTTATGTTCTAAACGTACTGTCTCATAATCTGACGATTATCTAGAGGGATTCGCCTGATCTGACAAAAAAAAAATAGAAAAACGGTTCACCTAAAGGGCCATCCCTGCAACTTCCCGCTAATTCCATTCCTGGGCGCTTAAAATTAATATTTTGAGCTCGCTGAGTTCAAAGAAATAACATTTCTATACATTTGAGCTCTCCAAGCTCGAAAGTCTGATAGAAGTTTCATAGAACACTATTTTTGGAATTTTCAAACCGCAATAACTTTTGAATGGATCAAGCAATTTTCACGCCGTTGGCGGCATTCGACGCAGTTTTATCATCCTCATAAGTCATTTTGCAATTTTAATTGATCGAACCACAAATTTCGGAGTAATCCCGAAAAAACACTTTTTCGGGTTTCTTTCGTGTACGATATCTCTCGAACGAATCAACCGCTGTTGACCAGCTTGGTGGCGATCGACGTGGTTTTTCAAGCTCAAAGGCGGATTAGTTTTTGAAGTTGCTCGATAAAGAAACCACTTTAAAAAAAATATTTCTTATTTTTTTAAGATTTTTCAAAATTTCTCAAAATCTATCGGTCCGAATCGGTTCAAATTCACAGGAAATGTAATTTTGAGGGAAATATTTAGAACACCGTTTAGTAGATTCCGATCGGTTTAAGGAAATGTAGGCATCACGCAGCTGCACGCATTTAACTTTATCGACGAATTTTTGTTATTTCGGCTTGCGGAAATCGTCAGATTATATATTTTTCATTATTCTTGAATTATTTCCTTCAAAATAAAAAAAAAATTAGCTACGCTCGAGAATGTCGAGATGACGTTTTTTTTTTACAACTTTGTTGCCCTCCCCTTTTTTTCCGTCACTCTCAAATTGTCAGATTAGTGGAATATACACTTTTTAGGATGTAATTAACTCACCCTACCTTAATCTGACGCGCTCGGGAATTTCTGATGGTCAATTTTTTTTTACTAAACTGATCCTGTCTCCTTCACGTGCGGCCTTATATATGGGCCTCATATTTTGTGGAGGTACTTAACCGGGTACAAGGTATCCCCCTATATATTAATCTGCCGCGCTTTAGTAAATCCCGAAATCCCCTCTTGGGCTCCCCTACCATAGAGGTTTTCTTAAGAATCAAATCGTAAAATACTATACTAAATCATAGTTACGTATATAACTTCGATCACACAGGGGTTTCGTTTATGTAAAAGCTTTTTACGATAATGGCCGCAACATGGTTTTCATATAAAGGCCGTAAAAGTGCCAATAGCAAATGTTTGATTTATGTAACGCCGCATAGCGCTCGAATCGCACTGCACGCAGAGTTCTTTTACTCGATTGCACATAAAGGGGTTTTGTTAAAGTGCAGCATCGTGATGAGGGAGTCATGCTGAGTCTTGACTCTTATTCTGGAACGGAAGTTGGAAGTTCTTTAGGAACTTGTAAAATGACTTTTGTGGATACTATACCATTATTTATACTGGGCATAACTTCGTAACCATGGTAACTAATAGGTTACCGCCATCTTTAGTCTCTGTTTTATATCGTTTTAATGACAAGTGTCTGATACAATGGTAATCTAAACAGTTGGCAAACTATTTTTTAAATGAAAGTTGTCGTGTGATTCACGTTGAGGGGGTCTATGAAGAATGTGACAAAATTCATATTTATTTATATTACAAGTTAAGGCCTTTAGTCTAGTCGACAAGTTGAAAATGGAACAAAATAGAGATACTACTCCTAAAATTATGTGCGATAGCTCATTGGATCCGGAATGACGTCTAGAAAAATGTGCTAAAAGCGTGTATTAGCACATAAAAAATTGCAAAAGTTATAGACCATTAAAGATGAAAAAATAATGGCATTTAGTTTTTTGCCAATATTTAATAAACTATTAATATTTAAGAAATTTCAAATAAAGATTCTGAAAGAAGAGGAAATTTCTAATAAAAAACTCCTGGCTCCCAGAACTCTATCTCCATTATTTATAATGTTAATTTAACGCTGAAAATAGGTCTGCGGGTGACATTTTTAGGATTCGCGCGTGGCGTCAAAAGCGACTGCGGCACATTAATTAATTTATTTAAGGTATTGAATATTTTTTTTTAAATTTGAAAAAATTATGGTGTGTTCTGAACACTATAATTAATTTATTCCCGTTGAAAATTTTACTTAAAGTTAATTTTTCAACAAGTTAAATAATTGTTAACTAACGAAATTTTCTCGAACGACCGTCTTAATTGTAAGTGAAAAAAAATGTTTAAATAATGGTCGTAAAAATATTTTGCTTCGTAGAGCCTTTCTTACATACATACTTAACAAGATCGTGCCATAAAAGTTAAAAAAATATTTATACTTCGTTTATAACAATTTTTTTACTTAAACAAAAACTTAAAAATCCATGTAATGTATCCATGTAATATGTAATTTTTAATTTTAAATAAAAGTAATATTCATGATAATCAAAAAATTTACAAAAAAAATTTTTCTATACTTTGTTATATATGGTTGTTTTTGTTAATTTTAGGAGTTTTAGAAAAAAAATAAACAAAAGTTGAATATTTGTTTATAACAAATTGGTAAGTTAATAAACAATAGAATTGTTGATAAAAAAATTTTTTTTTTCTGTTACTTTATAGAAGACTGTCAATTATGATTTTTAGGAAAAAAAAATTTCTTAACTAATTATTTAAACAATAGAAAATTAAAAAAAACGATTATAAACAATTAAAAATTGTTATTAAGGAAAATTTTTTTTTTTAAAAATCATAAAAATTTTAATGTAATAAAGTTGTGTTAAATTTTTTTTTAAAAATATTGATTTAATCAATTTGTTTAAAAAAAAATTATCAACAAATGGCGGGAATTTTTTTTTTTCAAATCAATAAATATCTTGTATTAATAAAAAAACGATTATATGATGATTGAGAAAAAACAATTTTTTTTTTAACATCATTACATGGATTTTTAAGTTTTTGTTTAAGTAAAAAAATTGTTATAAACAAAGTATAAATATTTTGTTAACTTTTATGGCACGATCTTGTTAAGTATGTATGTAAGAAAGGCTCTACGAAGCAAAATATTTTTACGACCATTATTTAAACATTTTTTTTCACTTACAATTAAGACGGTCGTTCGAGAAATTTTCGTTAGTTAACAATTATTTAACTTGTTGAAAAATTAACTTTAAGTAAAATTTTCAACGGGAATAAATTAATTATAGTGTTCAGAACACACCATAATTTTTTCAAATTTAAAAAAAAATATTCAATACCTTAAATAAATTAATTAATGTGCCGTAGTCGCTTTTGACGCCACGCGCGAATCCTAAAAATGTCACCCGCAGACCTATTTTTAGCGTTAAATTAACATTATAAATAATGGAGATACAGTTCCGGGAGTTAGGAGTTTTTGTTGGAAATTTCCTCCTCTTTCAGAATCTTTAAATTTCTTTAAATTTCTTAAATATTAATAGTTTATCAAATATTGGCAAAAAACTAAATTCCATTATTTTTTCATCTTTAATGGTCTATAACTTTTGCAATATTTCATGTGCTAATACACGCTTTTAGCACATTTTTCTAGACGTCATTCCGGATCCAATGAGCTATCGCACATAATTTTAGGAGTAGTATCTCTATTTTGTTCCATTTTCAACTTGTCGACTAGACTACTTATCTAAGCACAAATTGCTGTGTCAATGTCAATATATCGTGTAAATTTCAAAATCATGTTCTGCTTACATTTTCGTCATAAAATGAATTCAAAGTGTCAAAGATTGGCTGTCTTTGGATTTTTTTTCTATCAAGTGAAGTTATTTGAATCGTGTATCGATCTTTCAAAATGGATACATAATCTACTCAACTCCACCATATATTTTTTCCATTTGCCCTACTTCAAGAAATGATGATGAAAAATGGAGAGAAAAAATTTAGATTTTTGGAGTTTGCCCTTTATTTAGATAGATAGGTCCTTAAATTCAGTGTTTAAATAGTTATCATGAGTATACTATTCTTGCAATTTTATATTACTTCTGTGTTTCAAAGATTTCGAGTTTTTTAAGTTCCCTAGATGTCGTTGTATCCTATGCGACTTTTATTTTAATTATATTTACAGTTATGTACTTATTTATCCAATTTCCGCTTTGAAAAGGCTTCCAAATAAGAAAACTTAAAAGATAAGTTGGCAATTTCCTTTAACATTTTTTGACGGAAACGATTTATTTCTATTGGATTTAAAAAGTATTTCTACAGAGATATTTTTCTATTACGGTTATAAAAAATATTTGTAAACAACGTTTTTAAGTCCCTGTCATAAGTTTTTCTCTTTAGGCAAGTAAGAAAAGTTTCTTCACCGCACAAGTATTAAAATATTAAAATTTCCAAGGTCGAGACATGCATGCTTAACCACTAGGTTAATACAGCACATTGCGTTATTTTAATGACGTAAAAACAGAAATTGCGATCGCCTTAATAGCAAAAATAATATTTCATGAATAGGTTGTTGAAATTCGTTGCTGAAATTATATGGCTCGGTTTGCAAAATATTTTTGACCGAACTACTACTATTCGGGCGGCTGCTCCCAAACGACGTCAAAGGAGATTAGGTTCGTTTACAGTTGTGTATCTTAGGGTTGTCTACTTTTTAAAATAAACCTTACAATTTTTAAAGTATGTTTCATTTTAGTTGATGAAATTTGTCTACTATAGTGAAGTGGCAACGCCCTACTGTCTTAGTTGTAATGCGTACGCTGTATACCTGGAGGTCTTGGGTTACATTTCAAAACAAGTATCGTTTCGATTTTGAAGACTCCAGCCTGATCTACTGGCTTATAAGAGAAATAGATCCAGAAGCGGGGTTTTAAATTTTCATACTTGATTTACTAGCCAAAGCTTATATGTTCTAAAGTGTATCTGAAATGAAACATCACTTTAAATAATTTGTATTTACAATATCTCTTAACGTTGTCAACCCTTCAGTCAATTTAGTCTTCCGCGAAAACAGCCACAATGGCTTGGGGATACTGGTCCGCGTCTTCCGTGCTCCCCGACAGGGGCCGCAGCCCTCGCCGCGCGGGGACCTCCGTAGTGCATTCCCACCCTAACCCCCCTACCGCGAGAGAGGTCATGGAGACACAGGATGAGAGCATCATCCACACCGCGTCTACCTCCCGCGACAGTCGGGATCATTCTGCCTCCCCCCACTCCTCTTCCAACGGGGGACACTCCCATCATCACGAAGTAAGACACGCTGTGCCAGCGAGCGCTCTATTTGGTGAAAGTTACGGGGAACTATCAAGACGGCCATCCCTCGATCTGGGATCAGTGCGGAGTGCGTTAGCGTCGTGTTCTGGTGGTGGGACGCTAAGTGCTGGGTCGACGTTGACCCGCGGTGGTACAATAGCGGACTATTTGCCCCCGGTCCCGTGCCCCCATCATCATAGAGTGTACGTGGATCATCATAAACACTATGAGCAGCCGATACAACCAGTGCATGTGGGTGTGCCGCACCATTCACATTCTCACTCACACTCGCACGCGTCCAGTCGACATCACACGGACGATGAAGATGATTTGGAACCAGCATATGCTACAGGTATTTGAGCTTATTATATTACAATAGAAAATATAGCTTTATACATAAGTATCTTAATTTGAATTGTACTGAGAATATTATATAAAAGGTATACAATATATTTTATTTAACGCTTTTAAGAAATCTACCTAACATTTGGGTCCCCATTTGTAAAGATGCAAACATTCTAGCTCATATCAAGTTAAAAGCATCTGAGGAGACCAAAGTGTATGTAACGTTTAGTGGCGAAGCCTTGAATAGCAAAATATAAAAAAATAACGAATATTTACTGCTACGTTATGAAAGAGAAAAATAAATCAGTGGCGCTACAACCTTTTTAGATCTAGGCCTCAGATTTCTGAATCTGTTTCATGATCAGCCTATACCTGCCACACACTGTCGACTTTTTGATTATATGCCCATTAGTGCACAGCCGGGGATCGAACCTACGACCTCAGGAATGAGAGTCGCACGCTGAAGCTACTAGGCTAACACTGCTCACGTTGAGGAAGTATTAATGATAATATTATAGGCTTTTAACATGTAATAAAAAGCTTTTAAAGCTAAGAATTATTTTATTATTTTTCTCTACCCATAATGCCTTTTCGTTACGTTATAAATAAAACAGATATCGATGACAAACAAATATAAACCACTGTCAAGTGAGTAAACTGTGTTTCTCTATAAATGTAGTTCGTAAGTTGGGAGTCATGTCGGTCGTTAGCCGGCCGGGCGCATCCACGCTACATTAGGCACTAAATGAAAGCACTATGCCCTAACTAGGACGAAATATATTAATAGAGTGCTATTCATTTTCTAATTACTCTAAAGACTTGATGTGTGGAATTAAAGTCCTATATGGAATAATGTTAGCATATTAGAATGCTTAGGAATATTAGGTTATAAAAAATTGTATTAAAATTTAGCTTAGTTTTGGTTATCACGTAATTCTAAATGACCCGCTCTAAAACAGTAGCAATAAACTTCGTCCATAAACTAATATTTTTCCAAGCTATTGTATGGTTTGTTCTCAAAAAGCAACCGTTGCCTTTTGAGAATAATGTTATGACCAGGATACAGAGATTCGCAATATATATTTTTATATATAGTCAAAGTCAAATCATTTATTTCAATTAGACCATCTAAAATGGCACTTTTGAACGTCAAAAAAAATATATAAAGAAGATTCTAGTTGCCCCTTCCAAAAGGTAGTTTCGTGTGGAGAAGAATGGGCAAGAAACTCCACACTTACTCTTTTAAAATAGGTTTACAATATTTTGTTACATTTGTTAAATAATTATATGTGAAGACATATATAAATTACGCGTTACATTGTTTGTCCGCTATGGACTCCTAATCTACTTAACCAATTTCAATCAAATTTGCACATCGTGTGCAGTTTGATCTAACTTAAAAGATAGGATAATTTACATCTTAATTTATACCCGCATTATTTTTTTATTGTAAATTATTTGTTTATTATTTGACAGTCACAATAATAACAGATTGCGCTGTGTTGAAAGTACCTACCAACGTTTCACACAAGCTACAATTTAATGGCATAACCACCAAAAAAGCATGCTCCCCATGACTGGTGTTCTCCTACCGTTTCCCTTTAATAGTTTACTACTATGTAATATAACAAAAATTTAGCCACAGCAACGCTTGGCCGGGTGTGCTGGTATATATACGTATAAAGTTTAATCTGACTGTCACAATACACTTACCTTCAATGGATACGCCATGACTTTATAACATTTTTCAGTTTCTATTAAAAAATATATGAACAACAAAATATATGAGCATCAATTGTTTTCCGAGAGTGAATGGAAGGCATAATTACATTCGCTCTTAAACGTTTTCATTCATTCGTTCATATCTGCGAGTGCAACTCGTACTCATTCATACGCTTTTATATTTGTTTTTAATATTGAAAAAACTTAGGCTGGCGCGAGTTCTTGATAACATCAAAACATCGTTGGTATGGAAATAGTTTTCCACAAATGTGAATTCTCGGGGCATTTTAACAGGTTTTTCTGAATGTAAAACTATTTCTGTTTCGTAAAGAAAATGTACGTTGTAACAAATCGAACGCGGTCGAATTTTCGAGCTTTATTTTCGAAGTTTAAAATAAGAACGTTTTCCGAAAGTTTACTCAATGCACATGTTTGATTTGGAGTAGAATATTACGATAAATAGAATATACACATCACGTAGTTTCAGACGTTCTTCAGATATTCCGTCGACGTTTCTCTTCATTTAATAAAGTTGGAAAATAATGAAAAGCTTCAACTTGGATTCATAGCAATAAAGAGCTTTCGACTTTCTACGTGCCAAAATATGAAATGGAAATCGACTTAAATAATGCAGACAATAACTCAGGTGTAATCGGGAATGCTTCGCCATTCGAAACCCGACCAATATTTTAAAGCTATGAAATATATTCAGATACCAATCTCGAGATAGCTTTGCAACAAGTTCTGAAACTCGCTGATCGAATTTGCACCTTAAAATGATGATATTAAATATCAAAATAAATTAGCGGTTTTGCCCCAAACATGGCTATCAACTGAATTTCAACTTTCAGGAGAGGCTTTTCAATTTACATTTGAATAGGGGTTCCCGGGGTCAATCGAATTGACATTTTATTAACGGAAATAGAAATTACTTTTCAAATTGTTATTATCATTAGGTTTTGTGTATCTCTTGTAACTGGAATTTAGTTTAATTAAAAATGATTACTGGCTAATTATAGACGAAACGGAAACAATTTGACACGCTTTGAAATGATTTTAATAAACTCTTGTTTCTCTAAAGCATATTTAACCTTAGGTATTAATACTTGTAGCGTATGCAACATAGACACAGACATGATGATATTTTAAGACCAGTTTTTATTTTATCTAATTGATTAATTAGAAATCTAATATATATAATAGCAATAACATCACTAATAATACTTAACATAAAAACGATTCCTTATTATCTGATATCCAGTCTCTTAATCATTTTATTTCCTCCAATATAATATGAGCCCAAATCCAATTTGCTGCTGACATCAACATAATGCTGGATTGAGCCCATTTTGGTAAAAATTATCGTGTTTTTGGATTTTTTTATATATATGTTACTGTAAAAGTTCGAACTACGGTTAATCTTAAGATTTAAGTGTAAGTCTTAGGATTTACCGACGTGAGTTGGTAAATGTAAGTATTTCTGAAAATACAACGATTTTTTGGAGCTTTTACCATTCGAATTCAGTATATGCTAGGTTTTACCACTGTCAGCTGGTAGATGTTGGTTTTAGGAATAAAACAATGAGTAATTCTTAATTATTAACTTTAATGTACTATTAGACGAAACAGGTATATAGTATTATAAAATTGATTAAGTATGCACTTCAAAAGTGCATACTTAATCAAGTGAGTTCCCAACTCTCAGAAGCTCAACACGGGTTTCGGTCTACGAGGAGTACCACTAGCAACCTCTTAAATTATATGGCTAATATTAGCCCAGTAGTGGACAGTGGAAAGCAGGTGGACGCTGCCTATTTCGATATTAAAAAAGCGTTTGATTTGGTCGATAACGACGTGCTTTTGCAGAAGCTTGCACAGGTAGGATTCACTCCACACTTATTGAACTTCATGGCTAGCTTTATGGAAGATCGAACGCAATACGTGGAATACGCTGGGTGTAGGTCAGAGGCTTACTTTACGAGATCAGGCGTGACACAGGGCAGTAATTTGGGACCGATGGAATTTATGATAATGCTGAATGACCTACCAAAAGTTGTCAAGAATGCAAAGTGCTTGCTCTTCGCTGATGATATCAAACTTTACATGCCCATAGAAAGTACAGACGACTGTATGCGGCTGCAGGAAGACATTGATCGAGTGGTAAATTGGAGCAGGAGAAATAGATTAGAGTTTAATTTGGCGAAATGCAAAGTCATATCTTTCTCGAGAGCACGATTTCCCACTCGATACAATTATACTATTAGTGGTCTAACGTTGGCTAGAGTATTGGAGGTTAAAGATCTAGGAATATATTTTAATGCCAATCTTGGGTTTGCGCAACACGTCGATAAAACATGCAAAAAGGCATACAGAAATTTGGGGTTCATATTGCGAATAGCTTGTGGCTTCACAAATATTAGTGCGATTAGAATTTTATACAATGCGTTAGTCAGAAGTCACTTGGAGTGCAATGCAATGGTGTGGGCCCCATATGAGGCTAAATACAGTCTCATGCTAGAGCGAATACAGAATAAATTCACCCGGTAAATCTACAAGAGACTGTACGGAGTGTATCCTTTGTATCCACTTATGTACCCGACCCTGTTTGTTCTGGGTATGGTGGGATATGACCAGCTACGCCTCAGAAGAGAGCTAGCCTTGTCGGTGTATATATTTAAGATACTTACGGGTCGGGTTCATAATCCGGATATAATGGAGAGACTGAGTCTACGGGTACCAAGTAGAAACCTGAGGCGGAAGTCTCAACTTTTGGATGTACCGCGCGCACATTCCAACTTGGTTAGCGAAGCACCACTCACGCGAGCAATACACATAATAAATAAGATTTCTATTAAGGTAGACTTATTTGTTTGTACACTGGCTGAGTTCACAAGAGTTGCTTCCTATACTATTAGTTATAAGATTTAGGTACATAAATATATTTCTGTTAATGTTTTGTATTTAGGTTAATTGGTGTGGGTAAAATATTGTGTCGTTCTATCGAATTAGTTATTACTGTAAAGATAGAATAATTATATGGAATAAATAAATAAATAAATAAATAAATAAATAAATAAAGGTATCATATGATAGTAATAAGTACAAACTAATACCAACATATTTAAATTATTTTGAAAACACACATAACGTATGTCTCTGAATATCTCAATCTCTATCATATCTATCTAACTGAATCAGTAGTTCTCTATTTGGAATTTAACAACGAAATACAAACATAATGCTTACATAAGCTAGTCTAACTTAATAATTATTTTTGATTTTCAACATTTACCGTGCCATTAATGTAAATCCTAAGATTCACCAACGGAATGGTGGTAAGAGTTCGAATAGCAAACCTTTTGGGACATTTACCATTAGGAATTGGTAGATCTTAGGTTTTACTGGAATGTCTTAGGATTTACTGCAGTTCGAGCTTTTACAGTAACACAGTATACATTTCAGTCAAAAATATTTAACATTCATCATGAGTATTTTCACATAAACACCGATTAAAGACAAGCACATAATTCATATTTGCAAATACGTTTCTAAATGTCAATACAAATTGCAAAAACTAGCTATTACAATTACAGTCCAACCTAAATGGAGTACAACGTAAAATATACCAACGACCTATTTGCAGAAATTAATTCAATTGAAGCAACCATTTATTAAGGTCAAACGGGAGTCGTGTACTGGTAAACAAGATATTTGTTTTGTTTTTTTGTTTGCTTAGTTATATCAGATGAAATATCGTTGAACTATATACAATTATTAAATTATTTCTTCGTTGCTTGGTGTAGTTGGTTAAATGAATTCAGAATAGATTACGTCTGGATCTCAATGACACCAATTTGACATCCAACTTATATTGTTATACGAGCAGTGCAGGCTTAGTAGCTTCAGCGTGCGGCTCTTATGCCTGAGGTCGTAGGTTCGATCCCCGGCTGTGCACCTGTGGACTTTTTGTCTATGTGTGCATTTAACATTCGCTCGAATGGTGAAGAAAAACATCGTGAGTAAACCGGCTTTAGACCGAAAAATCCGACAGCGTTTGTCAGGCACAGGAGGCTGATCACCTACTTGCCTATTAGATTGACATGTGATCGTGAAAAAGATACAGAAATCTGAGACCCGGACCTAAAAAGCTTGTAGCGCCAATGATTTATTTTATTCTACAATAGTTTTTCGTTATAAACTGCTTAATACGTCCTTAATGCGATAAAAATGTCTGTTATGGATTAACATTGGGATATTCTAGAAACGAACGAGAGTGGTAATAAAAAACGCATTAGCAACGGTCGTAGCACTGACTGACAATCAACGGAATACAATTGAGGAGAGGTCTGTTTTACCCCGATTTCCTCAGACAGTGTTTAGTCTTATAGAAAAAGCATCTTAAATAGATAGACTGTCGTTGCTGGTGTATGAAAAAGAGACGTTGTGAGTTTTAGTCAAATGTGAAAGAGAGTCAAATCATACAGAAATTATATATTGAACATAACCGTAGGAGGAGTCGTGAAGTTTCTCTATTTAATCAGGAAAATAACATACAGCAAAAATGTAAGTCTTTCCTCAAATTTTGGAGTATAGATCGGAAAAGCGAACAGTTTCTATGGGGTAGCTTAGAAAAATGTTCCATATGTTGGTATCTAGCTACTAAACAGACGAAGTTCGCAGGGGCATCTGGTTCTATAATGTTTTTTTTTAAATCTTATATAAACGACATACAAAGCTCCAGTATTTCATACGAAAATCTTATTGAATAAAGGAATTAGATTCTTATTATTATTACAATGTAAGTTAAGAGTGTAATCAAATGAGCTTTAAAGTTTAAATTTTAAGATTCAAATAAGATATTTATTTCCAACCCATAATACAGTATTTACAATATTCTTAACCTAAAGATTAACGTTAAAACATTTAAATTGGCTCCTAGTGAATACCGGTGACCCCAGAGCTAAAGGTAGGTGCTGCTAGGGTTAAAGGTACACTGCCACAGGGACAAAACATTTTAAATTCTAACAAATTTTCTATTTATTAATAATTATATAGTATTATTATTATGTAGAAGAATTTTGTGAATGTAAAATAGTTTTCGATTTGTTGACGAACATATTTACGAAACTAAGCATACGTACGAAACCAATATCATACCTAAATACTCACAAACATACAGGTCAAACAAATAACCCCTTTGTAGTAAGTAAAGAATTAATCGACTCACAACACAGTGAAGATTTTTCACAATTAACGAAAAACGATTAGAAGGGGCAATCCTCTACGAGTAGAATTTATGCCTTCCAAAGTACACCTTATTTGTACGGTACTTATCTGTTTTAGCGTAGTTTGACTTAATTACATTGGAAGTCCAATTTCCTGAACTGAAAATAGTTCAATGAAACGGTTTAGATGTGTCAAGTTTTTCATGAATGAATTGGATTGATATTTAAATAGATTTACTAGCTGATGCCCGCGAATTCGTCTGCGCAGGATTAAAATATTTGTTTTAATGATGTAGCGTGAAAGACATATTTATTATTTATCTACTTTTAATACCAACAGCGATAAAAGTATCTATTTTCATTTTGGAATTAATTTATTACTACCAAATGTGCATTTGAAATACATTATCAATTTTTATTGTAGTTATGCTTCACTATTCTGGCTATAATGGCTTACACATAAGATTTAGATATATACTGTGGCGGGCTTTTTTGTTGGACTATTTAAGATTAACATTTCCATCATACCTTACATATGTGTAACTCTATTAATCTCTAATTGTGTTTCCACCACACCAAATTATTTTCTATTTAAGATCATGTATGTAATAAATAAATAAACGAAGTTGATGAATTTGATTTTAGAACATTTTCAAATTATTATCAATCACGATTTAATGTTTTTCCAAAAATAAATTCTGTTAAAAATAATGTATATTTTAATTTAATAATACAAATATCATCGTGTAATTGTAGACATATACTGCACGTATTCATAGTTGGTATAACAATAAACCTGTCATTTTTCTCTTTCACTTCATATATTCGATATTCTACTCTTGGTAGGGGAGCCCAAGAGGGGATTTCGGGATTTACTAAAGCGCGGCAGATTAATATATAGGGGGATACCTTGTACCCGGTTAAGTACCTCCACAAAATATGAGGCCCATATATAAAGCCGCACGTGAAGGAGACAGGATCAGTTTAGTAAAAAAAAATTGACCATCAGAAATTCCCGAGCGCGTCAGATTAAGGTAGGGTGAGTTAATTACATCCTAAAAAGTGTATATTCCACTAATCTGACAATTTGAGAGTGACGGAAAAAAAGGGGAGGGCAACAAAGTTGTAAAAAAAAAACGTCATCTCGACATTCTCGAGCGTAGCTAATTTTTTTTTTATTTTGAAGGAAATAATTCAAGAATAATGAAAAATATATAATCTGACGATTTCCGCAAGCCGAAATAACAAAAATTCGTCGATAAAGTTAAATGCGTGCAGCTGCGTGATGCCTACATTTCCTTAAACCGATCGGAATCTACTAAACGGCGTTCTAAATATTTCCCTCAAAATTACATTTCCTGTGAATTTGAACCGATTCGGACCGATAGATTTTGAGAAATTTTGAAAAATCTTAAAAAAATAAGAAATATTTTTTTTTAAAGTGGTTTCTTTATCGATCAACTTCAAAAACTAATCCGCCTTTGAGCTTGAAAAACCACGTCGATCGCCACCAAGCTGGTCAAAAGCGGTTGATTCGTTCGAGAGATATCGTACACGAAAGAAACCCGAAAAAGTGTTTTTTCGGGATTACTCCGAAATTTGTGGTTCGATCAATTAAAATTGCAAAATTATTTATGAGGATGATAAAACTGCGTCGAATGCCGCCAACCGCGTGAAAATTGCTTGATCCATTCAAAAGTTATTGCGGTTTGAAAATTCCAAAAATAGTGTTCTATGAAACTTCTATCAGACTTTCGAGCTGGGAGAGCTCAAATGCATAGAAATGTTATTTCTTTCAACTCAGCGAGCTCAAAATATCAATTTTAAGCGCCCAGGAATGGAATTAGCTGGAAGTTGCAGGGATGGCCCTTTAGGTGAACCGTTTTTCTATTTTTTTTTTGGCAGATCAGGCGAATCCCTCTAGATAATCGTCAGATTATGAGACAGTACGTTTAGAACATTAAGATGAACCACATATATCTTAATCTGACGCGCTTGAGTATTTCAAAATTGTGATTTTTTTTTGCAAATTAAGAAAATGGCTGTGGGTTTGCGTCCCATCGAAATCGTCAGATTAGTGAATGAGAGCTTTTTTTTGGTGCACTTAACACTCCCTTAGAAAATCTGACGCGCTCGATAATTTTTTTTTTTTTTTAATTTTCAACCCTTAAATACAACCACCCGCATCATGCAAACGATCAGATTAACATACGTACATTATTAAAAATACGTAGGGCATAGATGCTATCAATATCTGACGCGCTCGAGGATGTCCATGCAACAGTTTTTTTTTACATATTTAACTATCTATAGCCGCTTCCCCCACCGATGAAAAGGAATTTATCATATAACATTTTTTTCTTCTTTTTATCTAAGCTTTGCATCCCAATAGGTCTCTACGACGCTCGAGTAAATCCCCATTTAGCATCGTGGGCTCCCCTACCATCTTGACCGAGTGAAGTATATTGTCTAACATTCTTGTATAAGCTCAGTGAAGCGTTCTCATATCTAGCCTGTTTGCTTTTCTTAGCCACTCCATAATCGAATTGCGAAAATTCCTGATGCAATGTTTTATTAAATTTTATCTTGCAGTTTTATAACTTATCGACACACAATAATTTTTCATTTAAGCTTTAAAATATTAATATTGGATACTCAATATTTCAAATCATTTATTCATTTAGGAAACACAATGCTTCTAATTTTATATTTACTGCCAGTTCTTAAATTATGGGCGTAGAACGGACGAGAAGAACTGACAATAAACTCTCCACCACTCTTTTTAATCGCCAAGTTTTTTGTTTTACACAATGTTTGTAAATTGCTGCAACCATTACACCATGTTCCACAAGACATCTTAAGTAATTAATAGTTAATTAATAATAAAAAAAATGAAAGATTTGTCCTCTATCAGCAGTAGGAATGGTGAAATAGGATCACGCTCTTTCTCGTGGGAACAACACGCATACTCCCTCCTTTATAATAGAATAAATCAATTTAATTTGATGGAGTATTTTTGTTAAAATAGGGCAGGCTGTTTCGTTTTTATCAATAAGGGGTTATTAAAAATATTCACTACAATTAAGAGAATTGCCATCGTATTTTGTTTCAGGTTTTTGACCTATTACATAAAATATAATATATATATTCATGTATAATAGGTATCAACCGTACACTACACAAAATAGTCTGTGATGATATATAGGTTTGATAAGTGGCTTTGCATGTTTCCGATGCAAGGGTCTCCACGACTCGACTCCAATAAGAGATTGGCTTAAGCATTGTTCAAAAAATTTCTACTGAATTTTATGCTTTTAATAAAGTATTTTATCGGATTAACGTGCAATCTTTAATTTTACGACTAGGAAATTTTCAGATAAAAATTGAATGCTGATTGTAATATACTTAAAATTATAAATAAAATTTGTTCTCATTACACTACAACTTCATTTAACTAACATAACAAGAAAATAGTTAGTTTTGGTTATTATTGTTATTGTTATTTTATTTTTAGTTTAATTAAAATGTTTGTTTTAATTATTATTTTATATTTATTTTGTGGATGTTAGTTTAATTCATAGATTGCTTATGTTCTAATTCAATTGATGTGTATGTGTGTTAAATTTGTGATGTCATATTTTCTTGTGTTTTTTTCGGCATACACATTGTTTTAAAATGAATATATAAATAAATAAATTGTTTTCACAAATGGACATTTAAAAAATTAAAGGACTCCTATTATAATGACATAAATCTTCAGTCGCGCTCTTAATTTCTGAAGGTCATGTTAAACTTGCTGCACTATTTCCTTCACTCCACCCTGTCTTCGGCATATGACCTAGTCCTTCACTCTGCCTGTCACAATAAGTTTTTCTAAATTGTCTGGATCAGCCCTGCGATTCTGTAACTCACTTTTCGAACTCACACAGCGATTTTCGCATCGGCAGTCGCTCTCAAATCAGTCGTGAAGCAGTCATTTTATGATTTGGCATTCTGATAAACAATAAACTACAAGCTCCCACCTTTTCAGCCACCACACCTTTCCACCAAAAGTGAGTTACAGAATCGCAGGGTTGTACCTGTATCCAAAAAAAAGCTCCGGATTTATTTCGTAACAAAATGTCAAAAGACGAGTCCCTTTCTTAGTATGATATACATAAAGATTTAGTTTTTAGTCTAATACATACTGATTGAGTGTTTGTTTATGGTATTAACAAATCACTGATAATACCAGCCTTTACCTCTATATTGTAATAACCTATATCTAACCTGTTAATTGAAGCCACACCTTTATCCGCTTTCGAATCTCTAATAATACGCCTACAGATAACTTGATATCCATGTGGTCCAAGTTATGTGAACAAGAATACTATACATATACTATATAGCGACCAGCAGTATCGCAGAAGAACAAAACAGTTCTTGAAATAGTTTAATATCTGGAATAAAAAATTAACGTGATTTTATGAGTTGAATTAATTATAACAATTCTCAGTCACACTAAATTAATGACTTAGCAATTTAATGGTGATAAATGTAAATTTAGAATCAATTTAACATCTTTTCTGTTGACGTTCATTAGTATACTTGGTTACCTATATGAATAAATATTTTGAGTTTCAGTTTACAGTATCATTATCATCAAATAATAAAAAATGGTTAGTATTAAAATAAAATTTCCCGACAGTCGCTATCTGTTCATACTTGGTTCAATGGAGCTATTCAAGTTTACATATCGCGCCTAATGGCCGGGTAATTTGTTACACAAATCGCAGGTGTACCGTCCGGTCGGTTGATATGCATAACTAGATCATCTTGATGGACATTATTATCATAATACATCACACACATATACTATAGCTTCGTTAATCTTACCGTTTACTCTCGAAGATCCGGCTCGAAGGACCAAAATTATTTTCTGGCGTTTCTAGTGTCTAATTTTAAATGGTGACGATAGTCGTGTGGACTCAGTTTCTGCACTCAGACGCCTATTTGGCCTGTTGTGCGTAAAACCAGCCTAGATCCTTCCTGTCGGAAAGTTTCCTGGGAACTTCGCAGGCTTCACGGAGCGATCTCACTGCACCGAGGATTAATGTTATCATGGTTATCATTATCCGTCAATATTTTGCGCCATTTTTCTTCATGCTAAGAATAAGAAAATTAGACAAGCAAAGAAACACAGACATAAGAGCTAGAACAGGTCTGATAGACATTCTCACTAAGATATACCAAATGAAATGGAGATGGACGGGTCATATGCTACGGAGCCCCATGAAATATGGAGAAAAAAAACTGTATATAGCTAGGTATTAATGCACATCAGAAATTATTAGTTTGCAAGCTTTATTACTACTGTTTCCAATGCTTCTTGAAGCTCTCTGAAATCGTCTGAGTATTCTGCTGATGTTGACATATAAAATTCATATAAGCTCGTGTAAAAGAAAATTGTGTATTAAATACATTTCAGTCCAATCAAACGGCGGATCCCGTCGGGTAAAAATTGCTTCTGATTAAATTTTTTCGTATAATTTATCTCCAATTTGGGCGCCTCGTGTGACTTTGGATTTGATCGCGGGCGTAATGCGATTATCTCGAATTGTGTCAAATTTTGTTCAGCTACCTATAGATGTGATTTAAAAAAATAGAATGTATAAATTACGCATTTTTTCCTATAGAACACGGGGCTCATCTAAAAACTGTGTACGTTGCCGGCCTTTTCAGTACATTGTACCAATGTACATTTGTGTTTGTCTCTTTCGAGTCTGTCCGTATGGTCGGATACTTCTCATACTTCTATGGACAGCTGGTGGTGTACCACAAAGTGGTTAAAATAGTGCCTTATAAAACGCTATGTTATAGAAATACCGACGTCGAGGTGGAATTACAATAACTATTTTTGGTAATTATTATTTTTAAAAATTTTACGTAGTAAACGGAGTAAAATTTCAAAATGAAGTCTAATTTTAATTTATGTATAGGTCAGAATCGACAAGGCCTAGTTTGAGAAATAACTTCGACAAACCACTGCAGAAATGCATACGTCCATTCGGAATTTATGGCGTTATTTCGCCAAATATCCAACTCAGATGGCGTTGGCAAGAGATTTATAAGTACGTCGAAGTATTTTTGCGAATACAACTAAGCCTTTAAAAGTTGGCTGTATGAAGTCGTTTCCATAGAATAGTAATTTTCCGAGAACACAACAAATTAAAATAAAAGAGTTTGAGGCGGTATGTAAAAAAAAGAGTAAAAAAGCAAGAGAATACAAATTGATCCATTAATCGAATTATGTAAAATTTACTAATGATTTCCATCATTCTTGTTTAAAAATAAAACCTAGGTCTAACCTAAAAGTTAGGTCACAGAAAAGATGACCGAGGGGAAAGTGGAATGAGGCGTAAAAATATGGAAATACCATTCACCGTTACTCCCGTCTCTTCGCTTGTCTCCGTGGGAGAAGACCGCCTCGTGGCCTCGCCGGCGGTTGCAAGTCTTCTCTGCAGCGCAGGATTATGTAGAATGTTTCCTTCCTGTACTTGAGCATGGCCCTTCCTGCAAAAAGAAAAAAATAAAATAATCTAAATATGTTTTTTTTATATAAAAGAAATAAAGCCTATGTGACTCAAAGATAGTATGTGTATGGTGTATAGTATGATGAAAAATTGTGGAAATAATATATAACAAAAACACAAATATACCAAAGAATACATACAAGAAGGTTCAATTATTTACGAAAGGAAATTATAATAAAAAATATTGAATATACGTAATACCTAATCGGGTGTGTTGTGTGATCAAAATCAAATTAAAAATCATTTATTCATTTTGGTAACACAATGTACACTTATGAACGTCAAAAAAGAAATATACATAAAATGCTTCTAATTTTACATTTACTGCCAGTTCTCAAATCAAGGGCATAGAACGGAAGAGAAGAACTGGCAATAAACTCTTCGCCACTCTTTTAATCCCCAAGTCTTTTGTTTTACACAATGTTTGTAAGGAGCTGTATCCATTTCACCATGTTCCACGTGACATCTTAAGTAATTAATAGTATAGTGAGGGTATGTGTGTGTGGTGTGCTCGTGATGGACTTTAGCCCTATTGATATTCTTAATAATCATTCTGAGCATATTCCGCGAAAGATTGTTCGTTGTAGACCTACTAATCTTTTTATATTAGTATAGATAAAAACACCTTGCGATTGTAAGTTACGACTTTGGAACATAAAATGTAAAGCAGAACTTTTTAATTACGCTCAGGTTTTTATTACTTAGGCCCTAAATTACGCTTTCATTCTCAACTTTGCTTTTAAGCGAGGATTTGAGCGTGCCTAATTTAAACACTGTCTGAATGTTTTACATTGTGTTCTAATTTCCGTAGTCACATGCATTTAGAACACGCAATATAAACTTAATTCCAATGCAAAATTGCCATTGTCAAATCAAAATTTACTTAATTTACTTATGAACGTTATTATTAAAAACAAAAGACGAGCTAATCAATTATTATATATTAATGGCTTATATTCGTAAATAATGTTAATTATATGAGATGTTTAACGCTCTAACGAACAAGTTGTTCTTAAAAGGCCGGCAACGCACTCGCGAGCCCTCATTGAGAGTGCGCCTCCTGCCCGTTTGCCCCCTGTTCTATAAAAAAATAAAAATGAATCCCTCGCTTTTCACAAACCGGTCTCAAATATAACCAGTGCAGATTTTTGGTCACCCGTGGACAATGCCGAGTTAGAATGGCTCCTCGTATTCAAACCTGGAATTAATTAATGTCCGTCACAGCCATTTTTCTATTTAATAAATTAATCTAAAGCTATAAATATCTGATCAATAAATACGTAATACTAGTACTATCTGATCAGTTAATACCTGATCAATAAATACGCTTAAATTCACCCATAAGAAGTACGTATAACGTGAAATAAAATTCAAGAATATATTTCAGAACACTCGTTACGATCGTTGTGAAAATCCACTTTATTTAAAGTTTTTTTCAACTCGGGTCAAGGCCTGTCTCTATAGCGGTTATGTAAGTCTATGAATGCTCTCTTAGTGCACTTATTATGATTTAAATAGGAGACGAAAGAGTTAAGGATTTTTTGAGTGTGTAAAGCTATTCATTTTGAATTGAGCTTTCATATGAGTACTTGTATTGAATGTATAAAATGATCTCGTAAAAAGGTTTTACCGTATTTTTAAGTAAGTTGTAACTCAACATGGATACGTAAATGTAGTGGATAACCCAGGTGACAGTGCGACAGTGGGGGTTTTCTCACATATGGACTTATGGACTGGACTGGAACCTCTTAACTGGACTGATTTACTGTAGAACATATACAATTCATAAGTCCAATCAAGCGAATACCTATTAAAATTACTGCTGATTAAATTTTTTCGTATATTTTGTGACTGTAGAGTAACTTATAGAGAGCTATTAGAGAGCAGTGTTGGCCTAGTGGCTTCAGCGTGCGACTCTCATCCCTGAGGTCGTAGGTTAGATCCCCGGCTTTTCACCAATGGACTCTCTTTCTATGCGCGCATTTAACATTCGCTCGAATGGTGAAAGAAAACATCGTAAGGAAACCGTCTTGTCTTAGATCCAAAAAAAAAGTCGACGGCGTGTGTCAGCACAGGAGGCTGATAACCTACTTGCCTATTAGATAACATTTTTTTTATCATGAAACCGATTTAGAAATCTAAGGCCCAGACCGAAAGCGAAAGATTGTAGCGCCACAGATTTTTTTTTTAATTTTTTTTTTTGTAACTTAACCCGGTAATAAATTTATTGGGTAATTCAGACAGTGATACAGAAGGATTGTGTTTCACTTATAGACTGGGCTGGCATCTCTTATCGGAACTGATATTAACTCACTAGCGAACTTTCTGGTATTATGGGTTCAAGCCACAGAAGGGAAAAACCGGGGCTTGTAAAGGGTTTTAACGGAACCCTTAATGAATTAATGAATTCCTTATCTATTTAGACATAGAAATAACATTTATTAGTAACAAAAACACACACACATAAACACACAAATAACTATAATCAAAGAAAAAATTAAATGAGAGATATCAAAAACAAAACAAAAAGTAATCCCCTTGACCATTCCGTTCGTTTCAAGTTTGTAATGCGTGTATGCTGAGGTTGTAATTGCATTCTCCTCAGCATCATGCTGAGGAGCAGAATGTTCCACAGCGCTGGTCATTCTGCCAGAGACCACAGCGACTCAGTGGCAAAAAAAGAAAGAAAAGCAATTTAATAAATACTTCGTAGAGAATTTGTTTGCTTATAACGCAAACAGGCTAATCTTATATAAAAATTTAACACTCCGTTCAACGCTAGAAATATTAAAGTGTTATTGCGAACAGTAACAATATCCGTACAAAACATAATAGCGCATTGTTTAAATGACAAATGTAGCAATTAAGCGTATTTTTCACAAGAAAAGCGACGGAACATCCATCAGCCGGCGAAATTTCATCTCCATATCTGGCGAAACGTATAAAGAATCTAGGTCAGACGGACAGAACGAATTTATAAGGGCAGTGCCACAGTTTACCAACAACATATAGTAAAAATATTTTAAAGATATATAAAATATAGTGGAACAGAAATTAATTTGTATTTATAAAAATGTTAAAACAGCCAGGCTATAAAAGGATGATCTTATTAAAACTGTAGATGGTTTGCTTATATATATATATATATATATATATAATTACAAAAGAGTCATATGATTCGCATTTTTGACACATATTGCGTAATTTAATTTTAGCTTTAAAATTATGCAAGTAAAGAATATATATACTGTGGATATAAAAATGCATCTTTCGGAAAGCCCGTAGACAAAGGTTATAACCTACTTTTATATTTCTGCCTTTTCATTAACCTCTTTGAATATATTTGAAGTTGTTAAGAATGAAACACTCAAAACAAGTGAATTAAATTTTTTAACCTTTTTTAAAAGTTTTTTTTTTACCGTTACATTATACATTTATCTTCTTCTTTTGGTGCCTCTCCATTACTGGTTGGGCGGCAGTGCCGTGATGCTGTTGTCTTGTGCTTGCTGTAGTCGCAATACCGGTCCACTCCCTAACATAATGCAGCTATGAATTTTTCCTTCTTTTCCAGTACGCTTTTATCCTGGATTTTACCCATTATAAATAATTGAAGGAGATAGTTACGGCCATGATGCAACACGAGGCCTACATACATACGTTTATCTTTTATGTAATTAAGTGAAAGGCGAGAATCATAATATTTTAAAATATAATAGTCTATACATACCATGTTATTTTTAATTAAATAGAACTGAATGTCGTTGTTTTTATAGTAAACGCACGCACATCGGGGATTCAAATCGATCTAAATTAATGTATAGCGTCCCTTTGTTTATTTTCATTTGAGTTTATTTAAGGCGGTACAATGCCAATTTATATATAAGTACTCTTTTGTCTCTTTCTATCCAATCGTATTTTCCCTGAGAGAAAAAGAGATATGCAGTGAGAGGAGCCTAGGCCCAAGGCCTGCAGGCGTAGAGTTAGGCATTGAAAATTCAATCAAAATACAGCTATTAAATACTCCCTACACAGTTAAAGATCTTCAGCATGATCGCTCATCATACAAGCTGTCAAGCTCATACGATAACAGACGCTTTCTAAAATTAACTTAGTTTTTTGTATATACGAGCTGATCGAAGCGAATTCAGACCAAAACGGCCTTTCGACAAAAAGTTTTTTGTAGCCTTCGTTTTATCTGTGGCAAGTTCTGACCTTCGGCGAAGCATCCTTTGGGTCGATGCCAAAAACATGACAATAGATTCTGAAAGAGAATAATGATATTGAATAGTGATAGGAAATACGATAAAATATTTTTAGGAAAATTCACGTGTATAGAAACGGAAACCATATAAATTGGTTTATGTATTGTCTGCTATGTATTATGAGGCAACATACATAGTCATCATGGACTTAGTTTAATAGGTATTAGTTGTTGTTTCATGCTATGTGTGTCTATGGTTCAACAAAACTTATCCAAAAATGCTTAGCTGCGACGAGGTGTTTAAGTCTCAAATTATCAGGTAATGACTATATATAATATAGTCCACGTATTTTTATTGCTGTGGCTTTAGCGTGCGACTCTCATCCCTGAAGTCGTAGGTTCGATTCCAGGCTGTGCATCAATCGACTTTCTTTCTATGTGCGCATTTAACATTCACTCGAACGGTGAAGGAAAACATCGTGAGGTAACCGGCTTGCCTAAGACTCAAAAAGTCGACGGTGTGCGTCAGGCACAGCAGGCTGATCACCTACTTGCCTATTAGATTATGATCATGAAACAGATACAGAAATCTGATGCCCAGACCTAAAAAGTAGCTGTAGTATATTTTGTCTTTAGTGTTTAATACTTGTCTTTTTACGTCAATAATATGCGTAATAAGCCAGATAATGCTATCTACAAGTAGACCTGGCAAACATCGTTATGCCATGCATTTCTTGGAAACGTTTTTTAGTTCAATAAAAATAACTATCTACTATAATAAAAAACAGGAGGAACTATATAAAGGATTGTATGTATTTTTGTATACTGTATCATATAAAAATAAAACGTTTTTTCTAAAAAAATTAGGGGTGAAGCCTTAACATTTAGGGAGATGAAAAATAGATCCTATTCTCAGACTTACTGAATATGAATAAAAAAATCATAAGAATCGGTTGAGCCGTTTCGGAGGAGTATGGGAATGAACTTTGTGACACGAGAATTTTATATATTAGATTTAACTAAAGCGAATCATATATATATATATGTATATTCGTTAAGGCTTTGTTTCTCCATAGCATAAATCTCCAACATAAACACGGCATGGCTGGACTTAGGTTATCCTTTGGCTCGTCGCCAAACATTTGACAATAGCGGCTGAATCCCCGCTTTCCTGACATTTATATGCATTAACATTTCTGACAATCGCACTGTGTTCTACATACCATAATAAATAGGTTATTTCTTGTATTGAATTAACATATAATCGGCCTTATTATAAATTGTTGATTGTGGAAGAATTAATAGGTTTCAATTTAGAACATTTACTCAGTTTATATATATTTTTATTATTGTCCCTTTCACTGTTTACATATGTTTTAATTGCTGTGTTCCATTAGTTTTGTCTAAATAATTATGTCTTATGTAAATTTGCACTTCTTGCGCTCACCGTATTTAATTTTTCTTTTTCTCTCAGGCTTGTAAGAGACCGCTGGAAAGCGATAAGGGCGCCAGTTGTTGTCAATTTTATTTTAATTGTACTATATTTCTGTATACTTGCAAAGAAGTGCTAATAAAAAAACACGCGTTCGAAGTTATACTTCTTTGGCGTAACAAGATAAAAATCTTTTTAAAAATTTAAATTTTCGCCGTTTGTAGAAAAAACTACACTAACAATATAAAAAGGACAATAAGAACAAATACATTGAAAATTTTATTATAACGCGTTATCTAGTTAACTAAAGTTTATTTAAATATCACAAAAAACTAAAATGTTGCCGATAGCGAACTTCAGGGTGTCGGTTTTTTGTGATTTTACCCTAACCTGCCAAAAGAAGTATAACTTTAATAAATAAATATTTGACTGAACGTCCCGCTTTACTCACAAACCCAGCTAGCTATGCACACAGAGATAATAATCCTTCTAACTGACGATCTTAGTCGTAAATAAGAATGTACTTGTCACAATTTCGAGTTAATATATAGTATCATCCTTTATATATCTCATACAGTATGCATTCCAACGATCATTAGTCCTGAACAAAGCCGACGCACGCCACTAAAACCATTTGTTATGACAGCGTCCCCCGAGGGTAGAGTCAACGTGCAGTCACGTGCCGATTCTCATCCTTGCCATTGTTCTAACTTGCTCCTCGACTCTCAAAGACCTCTTTGTTGCCAATATAATGCCCGAATGCCTTACAATCCATAAATAACAATTAGATTCTGCTACGGAGACTATGTATTTCTATATCGTAAAGAAGTTCGATTGTCATAAACGGCAAAAAACATTAGTTTCTCTACAGGGATGGAGTCTCTAACGCCCTTGAGAACTGGCAGTAAATGTAAAATTAGAAGCAGTTAATCTATATTTCTTTTTTGACATTACACGTGTACATTATGTTACCTATATGAATAAATGTTTTTTGACTTTTGACTAAATGCTAAAAACAAAAATACTTATACCTAATCAGTAATTTAGAATTACTATTTTTCACGAAAAAGAAAATTATTAGCGTTATTATATGTTGAAGAAAACATAGCTGGTAGACCATTTCGTGGTGTCTTCTGGTACACGAGAGTTGGAGAAGTAAAAAATTTAATAGACCATGGGCACTAAAGCTCAGAAAGAACTATATTTTTTATTTTTTATTGGAACGGAGTTCCTTATCGCGCGTTGTGAAAGGGGGCTAGACGGAATAAATTCTTACGAAAAGTTGTCACGACACTTTTTTGCTATTTGCTATTGTAATACACCGGTTCTCGTCCGATCACCGAAGTTAAGCAACGTCGGGCGAGGTCAGTACTTAGATGGATGACCGCCTGAGAACACCTCCTCTTGTTTTTTTTTTTTCGTCGTGTAAGATTGGTGTCGAGAAAATCTATCATACTGTTATGATACCAATTAACATATAAATTAATCAAAGGAATTTCGTTCCATTCGGGTGTCCCTTGACACCTCTAAAGTTTTTATTATTATCAACTGGCGGCCTTATGGCTTTTGAGCGAACTCTTCCAGCCAACCTCTGTGAGAAAAATAAATAAAAATAAACACTATTGTTATTGAATTCACTATAGTTACAATATAGCGCCAAAATTTCTCTATATATAGTAAAATTAAGAATCAAGAAAAGAGTTGTACCATTTATATGATTGTAATGTTATTTTTAATTTTCAGGTAAGTCAACATGATTACGCTGCATAAGTTTGTGATACCACAAAGCTGTAAGTACCTTGGTTTAATTAAATAATAACGGTTTCAAAGTAAAACTTTGACATAAATATGAGACGCAGAAAGGAAAAATATTACTAGGAAATCTCATTTAATACTAGAAATATTTTCCAATCTTCCTGGAGATAACATTATTAAGTCTTATAAAAGGCAGTTACAAATTACATTAAAAATTGTATTGGATTTTATACGTTTCACATAAGGCCTGCAGCGTCTTAAAGGATTTAGTTTACTATTTGAACTCCTATTTTAGTTTTTATATATGTGTTTGCAAAAAACATTGAAAAATTTGCCACCTGTTGGCAAGAAGGGCTATCAATATATACATACAGATATCTGAGACTCCTGCGCCTAAACAGTTTGATTATTTTTATTACTCATTCTGCTCCTCAGCATAATGCTGAGCCAGGGCCAATTACAACCACAGCACACACGCATAACACACTTAAAACGTACCTTGTTCTTTAAAAAAAAGAAGTGCGTGCGTACAAAGTACACAATATGTCAGAAGTGAAACTTCTTTGTCAAACAAATTTTTAAGTCTTGTTTTTATTTATACAAATCTAAAACTGTTGATTTCCCAGACTTAGAGGTAGGGAAAAAGGAAGATATGTGTATAAGTGACGAAAATTAATACAAATTGTAGATTTAATTTTTTATATTTATTTTTTTGATAATAAAAATACGTGGCATTTTAATTTACAATTCGTCATTTAAGATTTTAATAAATTTTGCTTAAAATAAAAATACTAATATTTCATAAATACTCTTTACTCTCTCCCTTTTCTTCGACAAAGACGCACATCTTCGTGACGTTTTTTAAAGAATTTACCCTCGTGCGCCTAAAGAAGTTTCACTTCAAAAAGGTTTCCGCCAAAATAAATAGTATCAATCTTTCTGAGCCATGGGTTTTTTTTGTGGTGATCAGACTACTCCACACTTCATAGTAATAGCAATATTGTATACTATTATCTAAAGGTGGGTCACCCTAGTATAATTCGTTATTTCGGTTAAAGGATGCTACAGTTTTCAGCACAGTGATCTCATTACAGAATCTCTCAATATTACATAACACGTAGGCGCTGTTCGGCAGCTGGCAGAGCGCCCGACGTATGATTACATTTGAAAATATACATGTTATATAATATGAGTTCTAGTGGTATACTGAAGTGAGATTTAGCGAGAATTCGTGATGACGATGTTTGGGTAACAGATGAATGTAGTTTTTAAAAGACCAGCAAGTATAAAGCCTTAAATGAAATTGAAATGGTAAAGACTTTGGATGGAAAACTAGAGCGATCAGTGAAAACTAGTTCGTGACGCTAAGAGCTCCATCATCAGCGAGGTGAGTATTCAAAATTTTAGGTATTTTAACAAAGCAGGTGGTAGAATATTGCTAGAGTCGCGAGTGCGTTGTTGTCTTTTTAACGGTACGCTCCTTTATTGAATTTTAAAAATATGTATAAAGTGCCGCAGCCAACCAAATGATGGCTATCTATCGCATGAACACATCTTTATCGATTGTGTCTAAAATAGCATAGTTTTCTTTCATTATAATCAGTATATTCGTTGAGGTATCGATAGCAATCGACAGATAGATAGATAGATAGTCAAATATACTGCACCTCTTTTGCGTCGGTATTAAAAATATTTTAATAAGGAGAAGTGAATAGAAAATAATACTTCAGCGGATTCAAAACGTTTAAATAATACAATTTAAATTTTTGAATCTTAAATTACCTCGACTAACCAATGCTGTAAAGCAGGGTACAGTTTTATTTTCAAATATTCCTAAAATTGGGATACCACTAATAGACCACAAGCCCATGAACAAAAAATACCTGTGAAGTGACCCAACCTGAATTACGCTTAGAAGGCTGTTACTATATCTGAAAATAGCTCTGAGCACTATGCCGTCATTTCTGAGCGGTACATGTGAGTACGTGAGTGAATGGACTTTCTCAGGTACAATGGGGAAATTTCGACTAATTATTAATGTACGGCTTTGTTATAAGTGTATAGATGATTAAAAATAAATGTCGAAAAACCTAGTGCCGTACAAAAGTGATGGTGCCGGAAGTCGGTGCAAATTTTAAATTCGACGACAGTTGCAGAAGCAATATAGGTCATTTATTACTGTACGGCATTTGTGTGATTCCTTTTGGACACATATACAGATACTTTACCCGTAAACGCCGTACATATTCCCAGCGGAGCGGTCGAAAGCCAAGGGTCGCAACATATATCTGATTAGCATATAGGTGATGATGATATGAAACAACATAAAATTAAATGATCTTGAGAGTACTTCACAAATAGATAACATTTTCCAGCATGCCGTACATTTTTTGTGGAACACATAGGTGTATGGGGTAAATTACTTTCCTCAGAAAAGAGTCATTTTCCGGTGACTTTTATCTGTACGGCAATAACACAGGTTATTAATACTTTAGACAATCTTCAATAAAAGATAAATGCCGTACACTTTCGATAGTCCGCTACCACCGCCTACCAATACAGGGCGTCCCAAAGTTATGGGAAATGAAGGGAAAGTACCTTAAATATCGTAGATAGGGTATTTTACTAAAAGAAGACTTTATGTTATTTTTAAAAGTTATTAATTCTGCATTCAAAGATTTTTAAAAAATTACTTGCCTCGTCTGGGAATCGAACCGACTTAAATGTAAAAAAAAACACCCCTACTTTTATGATGCCAATCGAAAGAATGGCCAAAAACTAATAACTCTTCTTCAGTAACATAGTATTTTAAAAGAAAGGAACAGCGTGAATATATTTTTTTAATCAAATTAAAAACATTATCTATCGTATTCGGCCTAAAAAAATCCCCTACGAGTCTGTTCCTTTAGAAAAGTTATTAGGTTTTGGCCATTCTTTCGATTGGCATCATAAAAGTAGGGGTGTTTTTTTTTTAATTTAAGCCGGTTCGATTTCCAGACGAGGCAAGTAGTTTTTAAAAAATCTTTGAATGCAGAATTACTAACTTTTAAAAATAACATAAAGTCTTCTTTTAGTAAAATACCCTATCTGCGATATTTAAGGTACTTTCCCTTCATGTCTCATAACTTTGGGACGCCCTGTATTATATTTTTATTTTTGTTAAAAATATTTTTCCTTTACCTCTCTCTGCTGGTACGATAAGGCTGTAAATATACTTTACAGCCTTATGGTAGTATACTCAGATATGTACAGTTATTAATGACCTTAAGGGACACCTCAAACGTCGTCGAAGTTTTTATCAGCTGTAAAGAATAATCTGGAGTAAAATGTACGGGATCTGGTTTTTTTTGTTTATTTATATTTGATACATATAAAATAACAATAATCTTTGAAAATATTACTCCCCATATTACTCTAGGAGCATTTGAAAAGTCATCTAAATTTCGGAAATTTCATATATTTTTTATCATAATATTTTTATTTGTTACCATTTATAATGAACGGCTATAATGTACAACGGTAATATTTAGTAACATTATGTAAAAAAACAAGTTGCCGTACATTATTCTCTGATCTTACAGCAGTAAGAACTTGGTAAATCCTGAAATTTCGATAAATATTTAATTACACAAATATTAACTATAATATTTGGACGGCATAATTATAAAACATTATTGTCCGTGTTAAATAATATTTTGAATATTTTGCCGTACATTTTACAATGACCTTAGGGTATATGGGTGTAGGGGTAGGGTTCCGACCCTTGGCTTTCGACCGCTCCGCTGGAAATATGTACGGCGTTTACGGGTAAAGTATCTGTATATGTGTCCAAAAGGAATCACACAAATGCCGTACAGTAATAAATGACCTATATTGCTTCTGCAACTGTCGTCGAATTAAACATTTGCACCGACTTCCGGCACCATCACTTTTGTACGGCACTAGGTTTTTCGACATTTATTTTTAATCATCTATACACTTATAACAAAGCCGTACATTAATAATTAGTCGAAATTCCCCCATTGTACCTGAGAAAGTCCATTCACTCACGTACTCACATGTACCACTCAGAAATGACGGCATAGTGCTCAGAGCTATTTTCAGATATAGTAACAGCCTTCTAAGCGTAATTCAGGTTGGGTCATTTCACAGGTATTTTTTGTTCATGGGCTTGTGGTCTATAAGGCTTAATACTCAATATTTTACGATACTATTGAAAAGGCAATACTAATAATTTGGTCGTCCACAACCGACCGTTTTTAATACATTTTTTGTCGCACACCACCATGTGGATCCAGCCCACTGAAGTATTTCCGAACCAATTAGACTTAGGGTCCTTTAAGAAAAGAGCGTACCAATTCTTAAAAGGCCGGCAACGTACTCGCGAGCACTTAGATTCAGAGTGTCCAAGGGCGGCGATATTACCTAACATCAGATGAGCCTCCTGCCCGTTTGTATAAAAAAAAATACTAATATAATCAGGTTATCCTTCAATTTTTAACTGACCTCGCCTGAACCAATAAATACGAAATTTATAGTTACGTCTACGTGTGTCAATAAAATTTAAGGATAATGGAGTAAACACGTTTATGACCAAATAAACTCCAGTTCGTAATTTATTAGAGCGTATGTTTACATGAGTGAAGGGCGAATATGTCACCTGGGTTTCAAGTTTATAGTTGGTATTTCTGCTACGAGATGGCGCTGACGTGGTTATTTATTAGAATAGTAAAACATCTCAAAGTTGTTAGAAGACCGCCACTACATATATCTACGTCTGTTTTATTTTTGTATAGCAATAAATATTGTTTCACTAGAATCGAACCGGGAATATTATAGTTCGGGTTATACGCGATCAGAACAGGAACACACGTCTTCTGATCGCTTAGGCTTTAACTATACAAAAATCCGATATGTTAATATTTTTAGAAAATTTTAATAGTAACTTAAGTAACAATTTAAAATATATAATAGTATTAATTTAATATAATTATTTAATTAATTTAATTCTATTAAATCTAAATTAATTAATAATTCTAAATTCTAAATTCTAAAAATCTAAATTAATTTAATTCTATTACCAGTCTTTATATAACGTATTTTTTTAAATAGATTTCTAGTTAGGAACAATAATCTGTCAAATATTATTAATACTGCTGATTTTTGTACTTAGCCAACCTTTAGTCGCTACATACTAGCATATGAAACATTTTGCTATGCTACTCCATAGAGACTGATCGCTTTTCCATAAAAACTTGCCTCTGCTGTCCTTTAGATCACGGAATAAATTTAAAAAAAATCTCAAGTTGTTCCAGCCACCTTTGAGTTTTGGGCTAAGCAATATTTTGCGATTCAGTATCTAATATATAAAATTCTCGTGTCCCAATGTTCGTTCCCATACTCCTCCGAAACGGCTCGACCGATTCTTATGAAAGTTTTATGTATATTCAAGTCTGAGAATCGGGTACTATCTATCTTTCAAACCCCTAAGTGCTAAGGGGTGTCCACTCCAAAATATTTGTTTGTTTTTAGTTTTAGACAATTTTTTTATGATACAGCATACAAAAATACATACAGCGCCTAATTTTCAGCCCCTAGATAGTTATTTTTATTGAACTAAAAAATGTTTCCTAGAAATAATATACATTGCAAAACAACGTTTGCCGGGTCAGCTAGTTATTTATATAGATTACAAAATAATACTGGTGAACGTCAAGTTTCTTGTGCTATTTCTTAAGTGAAATGTAAGTCGCATATCAAGAAAGTATACTCTAGGCTTATAAGGGTTTCACCAAAAGGTCTTCTATTCAACATGAATTTAACTTATGTTGTTTAATTTGACATTGGAAGGGTTGTCTACTGTCGCGGCCATTTTGCCTCATGAATTGCAAATGTGCCTTAAATGAGATACTGTTTTATTAAGCGCTCTAACGTGAGGGTATTTTAAGAGCTTCTTAAGGGAAGATAAAAGAAAGTATGTTTTAGATGATGTATTTAATCGTGTTATTTTAGGCTAAACCTTTTTTTATAGTACAGATGGCAAACGGTGGATCACCTGATGTTAAGTTATCACTTAACGTTAGGTAAGCTTCCTGCCGTGGACCTCCACGAATACCGCCCATAGACAATCACAAAAGTCAAAAGTAAAAAAATCATTTATTCAAATAGGTAACACAATGTACACTTACAAACGTCAAAAAATAAATATACATTAATGCTTCTAATTTTAAATTTACTGCTAGTTCTCAAATGAAGGACGTAGAACGAAAGAGAAGAACACACACTGCCAGAAGGCCGGCCTTTTAGGAATTGGTACACTCTTATCTTGAAGAACCCTAAGTCGTATTGAATCTGACACGATTTAGGTTAGTTTACCCTGAAAGGGGATTTAGCATGAGGACTCCCGTATGTCATATTCCCATAAATTTTTGACCCTGGGTAAAAATTTATGACGTACAATTAAGAAATACACGTTATACTAGATCGCTGTATTATATATAGATATAGATGATCGCATATTACAGGCCGTAAACTATTCGTATTGCGGGTTTGTACAAAATTTTAAACTAAAAATACATACGATAATTTCACCCTGCTACCATTAGTTAACGTAAAAGTAAGCAAAAACAATTGACTTATTTATAACATAAATATATTTTTAATGTTCTATCTTAGATAAAACATAAAAGAAACAGTTTTAACTTTATTAAAAACTTTTTAGAATCCTTACCATCTCACTGTGTCACATTGTGCACACACATAGTTTAACTATTAATTTCGTATGATTGCAGTGAAAGGCAAAAAGTTGATCTTCCGTCCATTAAATTACCTAAAGTCAATGCACTAAAAAAGCGAAACTGGCAAATTACGATGTACATATAGTCAATATATTTCCTTATCAACTTATAGTAGTATAAGTTTCAGCAAATATACTGATCTCATGAATTCTAAACTTGATAGCCGTATATTCTGTAATAAATAAGCATCTGGGGAACGTCCGCTATTCGCTATCAATCTTTTAATGTCTTCATTGAATACCGTAAAAGCATCTACTTTTATATCAGATATATTTTGAATTCGAAATTCATATTTTGTGATTACATCCACGCTATCAACATTTGTAAGAATGTTTTGATGACAGAGTGACACAATGTGTAAGTATTTTGGCAACAAGATTTTTAATTTAATAGATATAATTTAATATATATAATAAGATTTTTAATTAAATAATTTTAATCATTTTTTTTTATGTAATAGGAGGCAAACGGGCAGGAGGCTCACCTGATGTTAAGTGATACCCCCCGCCCATGGACACTCACAATGCTAGAAAGCTCGCAATTGCGTTGCCGGCCTTTCAAGAATTGGTACGCTCTTTTCTTGAAGGACCCTAAGTCGAATTGGTTCGGTAATACTTCTGTGGGCAGCTGGTTCCACATAGTGGTTGTGCGCGCCAAAGACTGCCTTAGAAAATTTATTTCTTTTAAAATATGGTAAATGTTATACATGTGGTTACGTGTGCTAGTCCTAAGCCTGAAGTCGTGCGTTAGAACGCATCTATGCACTGATTTCTTTTTATTAGCTGGTATGCAAAGAATATATATTAAGACTAAATATCTTGTCAGGCTGAAGGATCACCTGTTCGTCTAAAAATTAATGAGATTTGCCGTCAGTGAAATTTTTTTTAAATGGTTTTTAATTTAGTATTTTTTTGCATTAATTTACTTTTCTATCATGTTTTGTCTTAAATTTTGCAATCCAAACGTATTTAAACCTACATTACATTCGATCAGTCGTTGTGTATTACTTTAGGATAAATTCGTATGTTTTAATAATAATAATAATAACACTTTATTTACATCACAATAACATAAGCAAATAAAATAAAAGAAGATAAAGAGTGTTAACTTTAGGTCTTGCTAAATCACGACCTTTCTACTTCCAGACAATATAAACATAAAAAAAAATAAGAACTTAAAACTACACTATACTACTTAATATAAAATGACATACAAGTATAACAAAAGTTTGTTGGTACAATGTTGTTAGTAGTGTGACCTATTTAAAAACACACGTTCAAAAAATGTTCTAGGTCGGTTTTTATAAGTCTCTAATATCTGTTGAAAATAGGAGTATTTTACGAGTACTCTCTGAGTTGTAACCTGTGCCGTTAGACGCTAACGATAAAAGTATCTTTGAGCTTTTTATTGCACTGAAGCCATTTCATTGTGAGCCAGTCACGTACTGTGGAACTCTATTTATTTTATTCAATTCCTTTAGTATCGATTGAACTGGCTTGTTTGGAAATCGGAAAATTAAACAGCAAATTTCAATTTTCGATAACCATTTTATCCCAAGAAGACATAAGATATATACAGGGTTGCCAAAAAGTCGTGGATCAAACGCAAATAGGGGATAGATGAGGTCATCAGCTGCAAAAAATTGTTCTACGGGAGGTCTCTAAGCTCAACCCCTGCAGAGGTATAATTTATTTTGCGTTTTATAACAAAACTGACTTTTTCACAGGTAGGTAAATAATCTATGCTATATGCGCCAAAATTTGTAATACATGGTCACTTTTCGGTAGAGTAATTTTTTTTTCACAGTGGGGTCCGAAGTAAACAAAAAGTTTTGATTTGAAAAAAAAATATATCGTATAACTTAATATTATCTTCAATACACTCAATTAATAACTATAAATAGTATGTCTAACGCCAGAACTCATCAGTAACAATCTAGTGGATATTATGAAAAAGATACAGGATGTAAATTTTATCGAATTTTATTAAGAATTAGTAAAAAAAGTCAATTTTCTTATAAAACGCAAAATAGATTATAACTCTGCAGGGGTTGAACTTAGAGACCTCCCGTAGAAATTTTTTTTGCAGCCGATGACCTTATCTATCCCTTATTAGCGTTTGATCCACGACTTTTTGACCATCCTGTATAGCTATATGAAGCGACTCGCTACTAAGCAATCAGCATAGTGTCAGATTTCACGACTCGTACAAGGTCACACAAATTGTCAATTAGACTCTATTGCATAATTTAGTACTTCGATAATCCCGTAATGTCATGTAATTACATTCCAAATTGTACAATTATACAAGTTTCATCTAATTATAAATGGCTGATGTCGACGCAAGGCAAGATTTATGATCTATTACGGAGAATGCAATAAAATCATATTATATATGCTACATAAGTGTTACTGTTATTTATTCAGTTTTCTGTCTGAACAACCGAAACTTGCGTCATAAAATCTCCTTTCAGGTTTTGTAAGTTATTTATATTTAACCAAGGCGACAGTTTTATTATATTGGATTTTGAAAGGAAGTAAGAATAAACGTTTATTTGATTGAAGCACACATATATATAAAATACGAACACAATCACTTTAATCAAAAAATGTTCACCTTCAATTAATTTCATATCTAGTTCTTTTGTATAGAACCATGTCACAGTGATACTAAACTCCTCAGATCGACTTGACGATTTTTATGAATTTTTTGTGTATATTACAGAGAATAGGTAAACTATTTTTCATATCCCCATTTTGAACATTTTAAATTAAAAATGTATAAAAGCGTTAATTTGTACCCTGCTACCATTGGGGTCCAGTTTAATTATATAAATTAATAGGGTAATGGCAAGATGACGTTAAAGATACACATCAGAATGAGCCCATTAGACTAAAATTGGGCTAGCTGATGGCGACGTGTATCTCGTTCGTATATAATATTAAATTTCTCATGTAAATAAAAAATAATTTTTGTTATGAGAAACAAAGTTCTTTAAACGTTTTTTTTAACGGGCCAGCTTGTTTGATTATTCAATTTCCAGAAAAAATTAAAATCTCGTTACATATTGTCAGATACAGTCTTAGTTATTGTATAACGTTAAACTATTGCTAATTAAAAGTTATACGTTAATGAATTTTCACATTGAAGACCTTTCACGAGCAGGGTCAGGAAAGGACACAATAATTTATTGTTCCTAATAGAGCGATAAATTGTCTCCCTGTTATTAATTTCACTCGAGAATTTATTGTTGAAATGAAGTGCGCAAAAAGCGAAAGTTAACGAGCGGCAGACAAAAGGGAGCCGCAGCTCCGATACGGACAATTTGCAAACTCATTTACTGTTCAGGGTACTTGAAAAAATAGGAGTTTATTTATGAGATTTTGAAAGTCATTAATTTCAGCTAGAACCTTGACTAGATCTTAGTCATTCTGTGACCATTACTAAGTAAAAATATTGAAGCAATGCCAACAAATAAGGTTTTGTCATTAGGAAAATAAAGCCTTAAACCTTAGTTGGTGGAGGGTATCATACAAACTGTTACAGGTGTGTCAAAGATCGATAGAACGATATATGGTAGGGAAAAAAGAAATAGATAAATAAAGTATATAAAATTAAGAGGAATAATTAAAGTAGCAGATGTCACAATAAAAATAAATAAACTTCACGTAAGTTTATTTATTTTTAACACAAGGAAATGGGTAACACACAAGAAAGTATTAAACTGGTGCTCAAGGTACAATAAACCCAAAAAAGGAAGACAATTTAGAAGTTGGATAGACCTGATTAAGAAACCGAGGGTTACATGGCAAAGAGTGGCACAGTTCAGACAGGAATGTCGGGAACACACACAGATATTTAGAAATAATGAGATGATAGAAACATAAATGTGTTTAATTGTAAAAGAACCTGAAATAAAAGGCTTTTATTATTACATATTATGATACAAACTAAAGTGGTTACGTTTGCCTAAAATGTACCCATTTTCTCTATTCTTTTCTGAGAAAATAAACGTAGAGAGGGAGTTCCATTCATCAGTGAAATTCATTCTGGATATAAATGGAACTTTTCTTTTTCCGTTTTATTATTCTATGCATGTTTAAAAAATCACTTTGGCCCACAGTCGAGCAAGGCATCAGACTCTGTTCCGAAGAAAGTGACGTCAGGAGTCCTGAATATGAGACACAGTTGTAAGCTAATCCTAGCTAATTAAGATGTTAGCTATAAATTTTACAAAAAAATTAACAAAGACCTTCGATCCGTAATGTAGCGTGTTCTTAGTTGGAGCATATACAACCGTGTATTTGCCAAAATCATCAGTTCGAATAGCTATATACAAATAGAACAAGAAATCATAACGACCATTGAAATTTCCTCAGACCTTTTTACCTTCAAAAATAGCACCCAAACCGTCTCTTATCGCGCCCCTAATAGCGTTTCGCTTCAAACAAGGCCTGAAAGGTGGATGCTGCGGTCGTCAACAGGTGCCCGAGATAATGCCTGAATAGTTTTTGCCTGAATATCGGGCGGGCCGTTTCGTAGATAACGCGTAAAAGCAACCGGCGCGAACAAAACAAGGAAGTCCTTTGTGGTTAATGTCTTTCGCTCCGTAATGTTGATAACGGTTGTAATAGGATTTTTAATATCCCAAATGTATAAGCTTTTAAAAAGATGTCACAAATTTCAGTTTTATTCAGTGTATTGAGTAGGAAAACTACACAGTAAATAAACAGTATAATAATAATAACACTTTGTTTATAACAATAACACAAAACAGGATAAAGATAAGATTAAATAAATGAAGACAAATTATTTAAATAGGAGTACTTACTGCTAAAAGCAGTTAAAAGTTTCTTCCAGACAGTAGAGTGGCAGTATAGTAAAGAAGAAACTTGTCGTTTTCTAATCAATTATTTCTAAAACCTAATGTGATTATATCTATAATTTAAAGTACTGTTCAGTCGAGGTATATATCAAAGCCGTCGTCGGGTTGTCTGGAAGAAATCGCTTGTTATGTTACGTTTGATTTGTATTGTAACGAAATTTTAATTAATAAATAAATGTCTGAAATGCATGCTTACATTCAGCTCGTTACGAAAAGCGATAAAAGTGTATGTAAAAAAATTATTTACATACAGCCTCGAAACATTCAGAAATATCTCCTCACAATTTTATTTATCGTTATTTTTTAACGTAGAGTTCGTGTCCATAAATGAAATATGATTACTGACAACACTGAGATTAATGGCGGGGCGAGTTGCCAACATTACGCTTGGCTTAACTCGAAAGAGCCTTCAAGATATGAACGTTTTAATATCTCTCTTTTCGGCTTATATCTGTTTAGAAGTCGTGTAATAAGCGTGGACTTCGCTTAAATACGTCATAAAGAGGCTTGATGAAGTAAAGTTTTTCTTTTACTTACGGTTAAATTAAAAAACTTAGCGCTGTTACAACAAAGAATGGAAGTTCCGAAGAAAATAAACAAAGGATAGAAAACAACTGTCCGTATGTAGTTTGATCTTAGATTCTGTCTGGGGAAATGTTTCTTGTTGAGTGTGTGAGCAAAATATATTTAAACCTTAGTAGTTAAAATGCAGCACTGTTAGCCGAATATATAATAATACTTACATGTTATGATTCATACCTAATGAAGCCTTTGAGTTGTTGGTGCAATGGGCTATTTAATAGAAATTTCAAGTATTCAATTCAATTGAAAATCATTTATTAATATAGGTAACACAATGTTCACTTATCAATAAAGAAATATATATGAAATGCTTCTACTTCACATTTACTGCCAGTTCTCAGCCAGGGCGTAGAACGGAAGAGAAGAACTTGCAATAAACTCGCCGCGACTCTTTAATCGCCAAGTTTTTTGTTTTACACAATGTTTTTAAATTGCTGCAACCATTACACTATGTTCCACATGACACCTTGAGTAATTAATAATAATAAAATGAATTAAAAACAAAGATTTGTCCTCTATCAGCAGGAGGCATGGTGTAATAGGAGCACGCACATACATTCTCATGGGAACAACACCCAAATACATAGTCGAAATAACTAACATCACCGCATACACGAGTTCAAGTCCGACCAGTCACACAAGCAGCACCCGTTCACGAGTATGCAGTAACTATTTAAAAGAACAACCAGAAACTCAGAAGTTTCCTGGGCGCTACGCAGGAGCTTCACGAAGCGACCTCACTGCTCCGAGGATTTCGGTTTGTTGGTAAACCACTGCTTATTATGCTTGGGTCATACTACCTTTTTTCCTCAATTTTTGTACTGAACATTCGCATTTTATATTTGTTAAAAATTAGACCTATTACTTTCTATAAGGTATTTTCTATTATAACAGCTTCCTAAACATATTGTGCAAACATGATGTCAAAGAATCAAATTTCATGCAATAATTTAGTGCAAAAACAAAACAAGAATGTTAATATGATTCCACAGTATTACTTGATCTGATAGAAACAGATGATTTTGAACCCCTATTGTTCTTTATTAAAGCTTAAAGTTTCCTCTGATAGATCTAAATATCAGCCGAACCCAACCTAAATTCCTCAGCGCTTTCGTTACTCCGCCTTTTCGCTGTCAAGTCAGGCAAAAACGCTGCCTTGACTTCACACTTTTTGTCCTTTATGGAGAACAAATTCTTAAGAAAGTAGTTATGAACATCTTCTGATGTATATAAACTAAGATAGTCAATTTTCAGACATATAACTCAAAAACACAAATAGACACAATATAAAAGCAATAAACAAGACATAATGAACGAGTGTGTATTTTTAGGTATAACGCTAGATAAATTTTGTAGTTAGAAAGCACATATTGAAAAATTACAGAACAAAATACACAGCTTCGTTTTTGTGTTAAAACGACTAAGGGAAACTGTTAACCGTGATACGGTATTAGCTATTTATCATGCATATGTTTCATCTATACTTATATATGGAATTATAGTTTGGGGAAATTCAGTCGAAGTAAATAGGGTATTTAAGGCTCAAAAGAAATGTATTAAGGCAATTTGTGGAGCAAACTGTCTTGATAGTTGCATACCTTTATTTAAGAAGATCAAAATGTTATCCCTTCCCTGCCTTTATATATTAGAAATGTCCTTAGTCGTGCACAGAAACATACATATTTTTAAGTCAATAGAAGTCGAAGTAAGAAGTAGATATAAACTATTAATGATGCTGAAGTGAAAGTAGTCAAGTGAAACGTTGTGTCAAGTGTAACATGAAATATGACACTGAAGATGACAATAGTCATTTTATAAAACTATTGGCATTGATAAATTGTCTATTACTCATTAGTGATTAGTGATTATAAACTTAATTTTACAGTAAAAAACGTATGGAGGTTGAAAACATGAAATTTAATTTATGTATACATAACATGATGTCAAGGAATATAAAACAAATGACGCAAGAAACGTTGTGTCCGATTGTAATTAGTCAAACATGACGCATCATGGCTTGTGTTATACCTACTGAGATTCTATCATCACAACCGAATGGAGCATATAATGTTTTTTCTTTCGTTTAACATTCTCACCCCACTATTTCGCGACATCTATAAAATAATTTTGACCTTTAAACCTAATAAATATACTTAATTCAACCCAACTTAAATTAAAACAAAACACTACCAAAATTAACTTTTAATTTAATAGATAATTGTTCCATTGAGTATAGTTGACCGCTTGTACGGTGTCATATGTAAGCTTCTTTGCAATAAAGCCGCAACATATTTTGCTTATTTTATTCATGAATTAAAAGCTATACAAATTATTCTACAAAGAACAATAACTGAATTATTTCCGCCATGTTCGATGTCAGACAGATATTAATTTTTATGTAAATGTTAGTTACACAATGGAAGTGTTCAAATGTAAATTTGTTGTAATTACATTTTGATTTTGCTCTGAAATATTTGTAATATTACGGGTGAAACCACAATATTCGTTATTAAATGTTTACAAACATTCTGTAGCCTTTTCTTAAGATTTTTATTTGTGTTAAAAAATCTTATAGACAAGTCATGCGACATTTTAAACTTATTAAAATGTATATGTTATTGTATTAATTGAAAAATAATACTGTAAGGTACGCACTACCTCTTTGTCTCCAGCTGAAAGTAGAGGTTTCCGAACCGATACGAATCAAGAAAAGAGCCATTTCCTTAAATACATCCCAGCATTGTCCACGGGCGGCGGTTGGCACTTCAAAATGTTTTGCTCGTTTGACCGCTGTTAAATAAAAAAAAAGTGCGTGCGTACAAAGTACACATGTCAGAAGTGAAACTTATTTGGCAAACTAATATTTAAGTCTTGTTCATATTTATACAAATCTAAGACCTTAGATTTCCGAGACTTAGAGGGAGGGAAAAAGGAAGCTATGTTATGAATTTAATTGTCATTAAAATATTAAAATTGTCGAAAATTAATACACATTTAAAATTTAATTATTTTAATTTATTTCTTCGAAAATAAAAACACTTGGCATTTTAATTTACAATTCGTTATTTGAGATTTCAATAAATTATTTTGAATAAAATATAAAATAGGTACTATTATTCCATAAATTATCTTTACAACTTTTTTTTACAGAATATATATAAGGTAATTCGCCCTTCTCACTCTCTCTCAATCGGTACCAATCGCTCTCTCCCTTTTCTTCGTCTAAAACGCTGCACATCTTCGTGTCGCTAATATTATTATTATTGCGTTTCATTTATTTAGAATTTTTTCGCATTAAGAAGTTTCACTTCACTCCGTGTTAAATAGTCTGCACAGAGTCATACATTGGATTTTCGGGCTTCAAGGTAAAGTTTTCGTTTACGCGCTTAGACTGGATTACAAGATAAATGAAGATCAATCGATATTCGAAAAAGCATCCAACTCCACCTCGAGTTGGAAAACTTAGGGGCTTTAATTTAAGTGGCCCTCTCACGTAAGCCACTCAACGGAAGAATCTCTCCAGCAGAGTATCGTTTGAATATTAATGTAAGATTAAATGTAATTTTTAAAGGCCACTTTATTACTTAACGACTTTGTTCTTATAATTTATGTATATATTTAAATATTGGGTTAAATAGGTTCAATGTTCTATTAACTGCTTGCGGCAGTGCCGCAAACGCACGCAGTGTCTTTCGAAGGTACTACAAAAAAAATACCACACACATTAGTGGCGCTACAACCTTTTTAGTTCTAGACCTCAGATTTGTATATCATGATCATTTGTTAATCTAATAAGCAAGTAGGTGATCAGTCTTCTGTGCTAGACACGCTGTCGACGTTTTCGGTCTAATGCAAATCAGTTTCCTCACGATGTTTTCTTTCACCGGTTGAGCTAATGTTAAATGCACGTAGTAAGAAAGTCCATTGGTGCACAGCCGGGGATTGAACCTACGACCACAGGGATTAGAGTCGCACAATTAAAGTCGCTGGGCTAAAACTGGTCTGAGTTCTGACCCCAGCTGTGCTTATAATTGTTTCTTTCTATGTGTACGATTTGCACGCAAGATAAAGCTTCTTGAAGAATATGGGATACCTACCCATGTATTAATAAATATAATTTATTAATTCATAATTCAAAATATAATACCAATCTACTTTAAACAAGAAATTGTTAAGTTTATATTGGTTTGAAATACTTATATTCGCTTATTCAAGTCAAACTTTAGGTCATATCAAACGGGCATCTGTTTTTAAGTTAAATAAAAGTTTTGCTTATTGAAAATTCACTTCAGAGCGAGAGTCGAAGTTGTTATCGCAATGATGTTGCACCGCAGTGCTTTTGTAAACTTACTTCCGATTGAATGCGTCAACGATGCACACCGCACTGCACTGCAGTATTCCGATACTTCATACTGTTTTATACGGCTTATCGAGTGTATAGCTTTGCGTTCCCGAAATACTTGCGTCAAAGGAACATTATCTTTTAGCGTCTTTTCATTTTCGGAAATATTTTGATGTCGCAGTTATATAAGGGCAAAATGATGTTTAAATTAACGCTATAGATACAATTTAATTCAGATATAGAGTATTCATCATCAAAGATCGAAGTTTATACCCTTTAAAACCAGTCATTAATATGTATGATATTCAAATTAATTGAAAAGCCATAGAAATGGTTTAATACGAATCATATCAGTTTGAAACAATACATGTCGTGCAAACACGGCGAAGGAATGCGCAATCTATGCAAGTTTTCACTAACGTTGAACATTCTAATGAATATGCAAATGGCCACTAAGCGTGTATACTCGGCACATCGACAGGACACGTCGATTCGTTGCGGTTTACAGGCGTTAGGTTATTTACAGCCCTTTAGTTTGCTACGACATGGCACTACGAAATTAAGCTACGTAGATTAGTTGGATTCGTAGAATGGAGCTGCGCGTAGAGCTTTACTTCTACACGTAGCGCTTTACTTCTACGCGTAGCGCTCTACTTCGAAGCGGTGTTTAGATATATTGTCTTTTTATATAGTCTAGGGTTGTTTCAATACTATATAGTATTTACTGATAGCTTCTATTGTTTATTTACGTAGGTACCGAAAGGTTAATTGTATAATCGATTTGAAAACAAATTACAATAAATGTAATCATTGATGCTGTAATGCGTACTTCTAGATTTTTTAAAGAAGCCTTAAAGGATAATTTGTTGACAGAGCGAGATAAAAGAAATAATCTACGCTTAGTATCATAAAAAGTGTAATTGTGATGAAATATATGAAACTTTTTCAATCATCCCAAAGCACAAGTTATTGCTTGTAGAAGGTTTTTGTGAGACTTTTATGTAACAATTTACATAAAACGTTATAATATTCAGTGGCTGTCGTATCTCAGTGTTACCAGATACAGGCTACAATCGTAAAGTTGTATCATAAAAATTCGGCTTTTTCTTTTATACTGCGCTGGCCTCTATTCGCTCCGAAAACGAATAATCCAACAAATTTACGTTTTGTGTTTTATATTTAGAGGACTGTAAATGCCATCTCTTCAGTGTTTTTGATCGAATGTGTGTTGTTTCATTAAATTTCGAGCGTTTGAAAATTTTAAAGAATTTGTTGACATTTGCTAATGAAAACTTATCTTCCGTATCTTAAATCATTTATTGAAATATGCAGAATCAGTGAAAATATATTTTATAGACTACTGTTAGATATAGTAAATACTTAATATTTTTATTAATGTGGGTTCTCATTTACTATTAAAGACTTAACATAGTTTAAAGAATGTTCTGTCCTGACAATTATATTTTTATGTGTAGCTCTGACTGTGCACTGACTGTTTGTATAGTGAAGGAAAATATCGTGATTAAATCAGTATCTGTTACACCCAAAAATCTACACGAGACTGGCTTAGATGGCTTCTATCTAGTCTAGATGAAAGATATAGTCAATAAATTGAAAATGTTGATTTTTTAGGCAAATCAAGCGTTTGATATTACAAATATATGTTATAGTAGTATGTTTCTTTTATCTAAATATTAATCTAAGAGATCGAGATCAAATCGGTCTCTGAATTTTAGAAAAATACATTCAAAGTTAAATGTAGCAATTAGATGCAAAGTATTGCGAAATTGATTTAACTAACGTGTAATGTCGTATTTGGAAGTGTTTTCATCAAAGCGAACGTAAGAGGTCCTTTATAAAGACGTATTCATACAAGCGGCGAAATATCACCCAAATGTCAAGGAGCGCTTAATATGAGAGCTTTTGACTCTTGATTATTTCTTTTAGATGCGTTTCCGCTTGGGTTTAGTTCATTATTTCAGTATTTTATGACTAAATTTTGGATTTATGTTATTATCTTATTTGGTAATATGCTTATCACTTAATATTAAATATCTAAACGAATTGTTAATAAAAAATATATCAAATCAAATCAAAATACGTTTATTCAATTTAGATGCTTCTTAGAGCATGCTTATGAATGTCAATAACGTTTAAAAAATTCACGAATTTACACTTCGTTACCTTATTCAAAATACATACATATAAAAAAGCAGACTACATAAGTAATTTGCCAAACAGAAACAAGCGATTTCTTCCAGACAACCAGGCAAAATAGTATGGAAAAATAGGGTAAAGTACAAGAAGTGCATAAATAATTAATAACAAGACATAAAATAACATATTACTATAACTAAAATTTGAAAAATAATAATAATATAAACGAAAAAGATAATCCTAGGGTTAATGAGTCGCAATAAATAAGTTATAATTACGAGACAGAAGATAATTTATCAAAAAGAAGATTTATAAATAAATTAAAAGACAGAACTCGTCTGATATCAAGAGGTCAGAAGTTCTAAAGCCTGATACTTTGCATAGTAAAGGAGGAGTGATAGAATTCAGTTTTATGGGTAGGGGTTTCAAGAATTAGATTTCCAAGCGAACGCAAATCAAAGCTACTGCCAGAGAGGAACATCAAATTTTGCTTTAAGTAACTAGGAGTTTTAGGATTAAAAATTCTAGAGAAGAGTAAAATGTCCTCATCTTGCGCCGCAATCGCAATTTATGGGGACTAATTCAAACGTATTTCTGTGCACACATGTGTGTACTATTTTTCAATGGTGGCCAGTCTTTAGGAACCTTGACTTAATCGGCCTAGTGAACAAATTACTTATGATACATTAAAGGCGTACGAAACTCTCCAACTCAATTGCATGTATTATATACTTATTGTGCATTGAAAATACTTTTCTATTTTAGTACTCAGCTCGGCCAAGCTATCGATCTATTGCGTCAAACCGAAGGGTGAAATAGAGTAATTACAACCAGTATTGAAACGTTGCATTTATCTTATCTACGCTTGATGGGATTGTTCGAGCTAAACAACTAAGTTCTAGTAATTTTAGAGTTTGGTCCAGATTATATTACTGAGTTATTAAAGTGAAATGTAAATCGTTTGATTAACAGAGACATACGATAGCCACGCTAACGAAGCAATTGCTACGCTGCACGATAGAAAATCGAGGTCTGTTTCATATCAGAAATCGATAACTTTTTTATTTGTCAAGAAAAACGATTGAATTTTTGCACACGCATTGGGTAAGTAGGGCATCGTATATCCGTATCGACAATATAGTGAATTAAAAGTTATTTTTTCATTGCTTTATTATAAAACAATATTTAAGCTTATACCTATTGAATGAGTAATTAAGCACTTTTATACTATTCAATTAACTTTAAAAAGTGCGTCAATAACAACATTAGTAAAAAAACAAGATTTGTGAAATATGCGTTATTTTAACATTTTCCATAGTGCATGTTAGATATTATCGTATTAAATGAAACAGTTAAAGAATCGGAGAAAGAATAGTAGTTATGATGAATCTCTTTTTTTGAAGTGAAACTTCTTTAGGCCCATGTGGGTAAATTTTTTACGGAACGTAACGAAGATGTGCAGCGTTTTTGTCGAAGAAAAGGGAGAGAGCAATTGAGACCGATTGAGGGAGAGTGAGAAGGGTGAATTATTATAGAAATTCTATTTTTTAAATTAAAATTTCGTAAAGAGGATTTATGAAATATTAGTATTTTATAATTTATGAAAATAATTGATTGAAATCTCAAATTACGAATTGTAAATTAAAATGCCACGTGTTTTTATTTTCCAAGAAATAAATTTAAAAAATTAAATTTATTATTTGGAGTAATTTACGACACTTTTAATATTTTTATGACAATTAAATTCATTAAATTCCTAACATATCTTCCTTTTTCAATCCATCTAAGTCTCGGAAATCTAAATTTTTAGATTTGTATAAATATTTTTGCCAAAGAAGTTTCACTTGTGACATGTGTACTTTGTACGCACGCACTTTTTTTTCAAGCTTGAGGCTGTGTGTACTCTTAGATATTTCTAACAAAAAGTCTTTAATGTGGCATACATCAGACACAGTGGTTTAAGAAAAAGGTATAATAACTAGATAGTAACGCAAATTTGCTTCACTATCTGTGCGTTTAGATCTAAATAGGTTTCGTGTATCCATACGAACGAAGGCGTGGGTAATAGTTTTTCACTATTGCCCTGAAAGAATTGTCAATTTAAAAACTAATAACGCCGTGCTAAAGTGAAAATAGTTGTGAAATTCAGAAACTTTTATATTAAACGAAACGTTTTTGTTTTAACATCAAAGTTACAAGCTTTTGAAAATAAATAAGTATAACGATACATTTGGCGAACGAATAATATGTACGAAAAGTGGTGATTTTTGATAATTGACTGTAAATAAATAACTAAATTTTCCATAAAAATCCCATTAAATTTATAAAATGCGCCAAGGACAAGGCAACGAAATATAGAAGTTTTATGTTATTTAAAAACCTACATTTTCAAAGGACATTCAAATAGAAAAGTAAATACAATAGCATATGAAAAACCTCTAAACAAAATGTGCAAAGCGTCAGCAAGGTGCACGGGTTTTTCGAGTGAATTCACCGGTTGTTCCTGGGTTGCCCTTTTTGAAGATTCACCCGATTTTACCGTGTGTTAGGCAAAACTTTGCAAAATAAAATATTTTCAAACTCCGCTAGATTTGCACGTGAGCTTCGGTTGCTGTTTTAAAGTTTTTCACAAGTACTCGTGTATTTTTTAAAATAACGACTATAGTTATATCTTTCAATTCAACTCCATCCTTATGTTTAGTATTAAAGTAAGTGCTTTTATTGTAATATATATAAACGTGAATAACACACGCATATATGTTCATTTATATATGTTATGGTTTATAAAAAATATAAAAGCTCTATTCATATAGATATAGATAGCTCTATCATTCTATAACATAATATTAAAAGTTAAATTAAAAATTTGTATCATTGCTTTTGCGATATAAACGTGATATACCAAGTATTTCTATTTGAGTTCTAGTATGTTTACTTGAGTATAGTATGTTGATTTGAGTCTAGATATATAACAATATATATTCTAAGTGCATATGCTAATACAACATTAGTTTTGCCATTAAGTAAAATAATCTATATATATATTCTGATACAATTTAACTTTTGCCAGTAATTAAATGAATCTGAATTCTCATGTAGCAAAACAAAAATATTAATATCTAAACAACACAATTTGAAACAAATTTCAACGCGAGTAAAAGAAAAGCAAGCAATTTCGTCGGGACATAAAATATTGTCCTAGAAACGGTTATTTTTATTTGCTCCTGGTTTTACTGCTTTGTGTAGCATTAATTTGTTACCTTTGCCTTTCCACAGTTGTGATATATGGTATTATACTTTGGGAGAATAGAAATAATTTTAATACACAAAATTCGTTGGCACAAAAGTCTATGTCGTGTGCCTTTATGATTATTCTGTTGTTCCGGTGATAGTTTGTTGTGGGAGCCCTGTATTGTCTACAAGTCGTCCCCATGGGGCAAACATTTATGCTTCATTGCCATAAAGTCATATCATCTTTGTGCAAACATATATAATAGCAGGTCGAGGCTCATAAAGCCAGACAAAAAGCAAAAAGATTTAATAAAATTACGTGAGATAATATTTTTTTATTATTTACATTTTTTGTATGTTTATGATGATCTAAAGTCTAAACTAAACAATAGGAATAAAATTTAAAACGAAAAAATAAAAAACCAGGAAAGAAAAATCTCACACAAAATCACATTTACCAATAATTATAATCAAATAGGTAAATATATTACTTGAAAGAAAATTTATCTTTCATTGGAATTAATATCTATATAAGTTACTTCACACTTTTGCAATATAGCTTTTAAAAGTGACTGTTATTACTGCATGCGCCAAAGATGTATTGGCAGTATATATCTGTTGTATTTTTAAATGTATTGATTATACTATGATAATTTTTATCTACTCGGTAAGCTCCATGAAGTGTGTCTAAGTGTTTTCTAGGTCAATCTCTGCGGTCTCGGTACTAGAGCGTAATTATTCTAATGAAGGGGGAATCTTCATTGGCTCTTTTAATTATTTATCAGTTAAATGTACTGAAGCATTACAGCCTAATGGTTTAGACCATACCATAGTTAATGTTAGTGAAAGGGATCTTCTTTTTTTTTACTGAGACGTTATTTATATGAATTGCTTTATATTTAGAAGTTCAACATCTCAGAACTTTCAAGCACATTTTATATATGCGCAGTGAAGTTGCCTTGCATTCGCCGTTTGCTCGATTTCTTCTCATTTCAGTAACTTTTGAGGGTACGATTTGTGGTCTAACAAACTTAAAAATGGTAAAGTGTTATATTTATCATATTGAGGATGAAATATCCTTAGAACAAAACCTGAAGGAAAGTTTACGTGTAATAATTTTGTATTAATGTTTTCTTTACAATTGTTTTTTATTTGATATCTATTTAACTTTTTATATAAATTGCCGCTTATCAAAATAATTATGCCCCCGTCTTATCGTGCCTCAATAATTATTTTTGTATATTGAACATATACAGTAGTTTTAACATTATCAATAAATAAATACATTCGCGCAATCGATTGAATAAATAAAAGACCTAAGGGATGTGGTTGACCTTATTTCTCGTCAAAATAAATTGCCTGTTATTTATTAAAGTCGACGACATTTCTCCAAAAACTAGGTTTTCGAGGTTTGTCGATCTCGCGGGATATAGTATCGTTGATCCTAAGAAAATACTTGAATAGTGTAAGAGTCATACATTATATGAAATTTTGAAACCTAACTACATTTATATCTTAAATTATTTTATATATTTCACGTAGTTGTCAAAAAACACGACTTTACAAAAACAAATTAGTTCTTTGTCCCAAAGTTTATTTTATTATTTTTCAATTATGGGTAATTACTCAAGGAAAATACCTTTTTTGTATAAATTTTGCTTTTGTGAGTAATAATACAAATATTACATTTGGGGTTTATTAAACCGATTAAAATTCGATTACCGTCTAAAATTCATAATATTAGCGCGTTTAACTAATTCAAAAAGGCATTAAAGATACATATCCGAATGAGCCTAGTAGACTAAAATTAGGACGGCTGTCAGATGGCGACCTGTATCTCGTTCGTATATATTAAGTTTCTCATGTAAAAAAAAATATTTTTTGTGATGAAAAATAAAGTTCTTTAAATTTTATGATCATAAGAAAAGTAAAAGCGTGCACGTGAGTTATTTTGATAATAAAACTTAATAAAAATAATACACATCTTCAATTAAATTTTAAAACAAACGATTTTGAAAAATATCGTTCAATCGGTCTCTTAAATAAAAAGCAAACTTTGTCATTTTATTTATTTATTTATTTGCTTAATGGTATTCCTACAGCTACTTACAAGTACTATACAATATTCAAAAAATTACACTATACACAAGAGCCAAAAATGGAATACACATTTAAACATACACAAAACACAGTTACACCTATACAAATACAAAAAAAACAAAAAAATTACAAAGAATATATGTATGTATGTAAATTCTAAATTCTACGATTCACAGTTCATTACAACACATTTATTATAAAGAAGGAATAACAAAGCCATTCTATCTAATAAAAGATACTAGATTTTTTATATCATTTCTTAAACATTTTTTAGATACATTAAATATTTCTATTTGCTGGTAATTCCTATTATAATCTGAAGGTATACGATGCATGACTGAGTTACGCAAATAGTTTGAATTAAACCGAGGAATTTTAAAAAGTTGCGTTTGCCTTGTATTGTGTGAAGAAGGGGCGTGAAAAAGTAAAAGCGGCAATAAGTCAGGACAGTCAATTAAACCATTGCAAATAGCGTGTAAAAATATAAGGTCATATTGTTTACGTCGACATTCCAATGATTCAATACCAAAGTACTTGCAGGAATCTATATAGCTACTGTACTTTCGGAAATCCTTAAAACTTAAAAACTTAAGAAACTTTATTTGAATGTTCTCTATTGCTTCAATGTATTTCTTGTAGGTTGGGGACCAAACAGTGCATGCATATTCCAGTGTACTCCTAACAAAAGCAAAGTACAGGCATTTTATACATTTTATATTCCTGAAAGATTTGCATACTCGTTTGAATGCATATTATTTTCGTTTAATGAATACCCCTCGAAACCCCCGGTTTCATACTTTAAAGTCAAATTCAAATTTAAATTACTTTAACTCGGCGACGCTGAGTGTTTGTCTTCTTTCAAAAGCTTTCCCCACTTTCCATCAAAATTGCCTTCAATAACACCTCCACAAACAATTTGTTTTTTTTTTTAGAACGGGGGCAAACGGGCAGGAGGCTCACCTGATGGTAAGTGATACCGCCGCCCATGGACACTCTCAATGCCATACGGCTCGCGAGTGCGTTGCCAGCCTTTTAAGAATTGGTACGCTCTTTTCTTGAAGGACCCTAAGTCGAATTGGTTCGGAAATACTTCAGTGGGCAGCTGGTTTCATAAAGTGGTAGGGCGCGGCAAAAACTGCCTTGAAAAATGCTCAGTTGTGGAACGGCGGACGTCGAGGTGATTGGTGTATGAAGCTTCAGTGAGCTAAAACAATTTCTGTGCCTGCTTCATTACCCACATATATAGACTATTACAGATCGGATGTAACGATATGTCATTCGATACAAGGATAGGCTCCCTTAGGGTTACGCGCAACGCGCATAAATTGTTAGTTATCGCCTGACATTTAAGGAGATCTTTGATAACATAATTCAAGTTCTTATCCAACTTAAGGCTTTGATAACTTGAAATATCATAATTACATGTGAATGATTTTTTGAGGTACGTTGCAGGGCCTTGGAGGACAGTTATGTCCATTGGGCGTTATTATATTGATATTTATATTTTACTAGCTGATCCGGCAAACGTCGTTTTGCCATGTATATCATTTATAATAAAAAATAGGGGTTGATCGTAGAGGAGTGAAAGTTAGGGGTTGTATGTATTTTTTAATGCTGTATCATAAAAAAATAAAAACAACAAAAAATATCTTAAAATTAAAAAAAAAAATTAGGGGTTGACTACCCCTAACATTTAAGGGGATGAAAAATAGATGTAGGCCGATTCTCATAGATACCGGATAAGCACAAAAAATTTCATCAAAATCGGTCAAGCCGTTTCGGAGGAGTATGGCAACGAAAACTGTGACACGAGAATTTTATATATTAGATATTATTGGAAATAAAAAAGCCTTCGTTAACTTATAAGACGTATAACGTAAAAATGCAATTACACGCGTTTGACGTGTCTACGGGATATTGTTGCTATTGGATATTTATTGGTCCAATACCAATTACCAATACCAATACCAAAGTACCAATCTAGGTAAGATTTCGTCTACAAATTTCTTATAAATTAAAATTTATATCAATTTCCTATTTGATTTAAATTAGATATATTTCAACGGATGAAACAGTCCAGTCACAATAGATCAGTTTGTAAGGTATATTTAGCCAAGCATTTCTGGAGACAATACCTGCTGCTTGCATTTATAATGTAAATAGTTAATTATATTATGAAGTGTTTGCTGTGGTAGTAATAGTTTATTATATTTATTTTATGTGTTCAGTAAAACGTAATTCTATTTAGTTTAGAACATATTCTGCGTGTGTATTTTACAATAAAGTATTTTATATCGAAAACTAAAAGGAAAATACGTCAAGCGTAAGTAATAGGCAATTCTCCTTTAAATTAGAAAAGGGCCGTGATGAAGGACAGGCGTGAGTGAGCCTCGAGTTATGTATGTAAATGTGAATCCTTTCGAAAGATTGATTGAGCTATATAAAGTAGGCAAACGCGACTCAATTTCGATTTAGACTCTGTTGATTACTTGAACTGAAATACTGGTTAACGGAGCCTTCAAGTATTATGTCACGTAATTTTTGGAGAGATTATTGGTTTATACATAAATTATACTTTGGTTTTAAAATATAAGGTGTAAGGCTAAACGCGCACGGGTTACTTTTGTTACCGTTACATTAAAGTTGTCATTGTCACGTCATGTTTCTAAAGTGGAGCGCGCTCACGAAGGGTGATGACTAAACTTTTTTGAAATCGAAGTGTCATTTGCCGATATGGATTACGAAGAGACGGTCGGTTACCCCAAAAATTGCTAAATATTATTTTACTTATCTTGTTCCAAGCTTTAATTTTAATGGAAGTCTTTCAGGTTTTTATCAAATATTGTTGGTCTCTTTTCCACTTTAATAAGAATGATATCATTATCGATATCGTCTTCTCGGATATTCACCTTTTGTGTCGATGATGACACCATTCTGCGTGCACCAAAGTCGAGACCATGCTGAGAGTGACAAATTGGTCACAAATTGAACGGCGCGGTGACAGTCTTCTTGGGCTTGTTCGTTTGGCGGACATAAATGTCACCCAGTTTTCGCGTCGGAACATGCGTGCATCTCCATATATTTCCACAGACTTGTGTGAGGAAACAGTCACGGTGATAAAAGTAACCCGTGTGCGCTAGTCCTAATATCTACCGATGTCCATACGTCATGCTACACATACGGCTGGCATTAAGTTGACGTGGACTCAATGTAAACACTACATCGTAGATCAATCAAAACTGTCAAAAGAAACACGCTGTAACGCGCAGGCTTCGTGGGATATTTCCGGAGTTCGAACTTCGTACTTTCAGAAGCTAATAATAAAAGGCTTTTAAAATGAAATGTGTATTGTAAAAATAAATACTGTGAAAACTACTAGCACTAGCCCTGAGTTTCATTTTAGTAAAGCATTAATTTGAATATATTTTTTAATGGACGTCTTTGAGTGCGACTAGCGGTCGTATTTATTTTTCAATGAATCATAATTAATAAACTGAAAATCATAATTTTGCTGCGTGAGAGATGTGTCGATTCATTTCTTAAAAAATAAACTTCAATAATCGAACGATGACAGTAATATGTTGTTGCAAAATATTTTTGGGAAGACGAGTTATTGGTCCTACCCGCTTTTTTAAATAAATTTTGAATAATTATTTGTATCAAATTGACAGATCTCACCATTTTTTTGTAGGATTGTAATTTGAATTCTGAACTGATCGTTTAATTGTATTGATCCTTAGATTTAGAATTATAGATTTATTGAAGGCGTAAGAGTACTGAAAATATACCACTAATATAGGGCAAGTACACAAACTTTTAACCTCATTAGTATTCCGCCTACACCACTGTGTGCTTGCGGAATTGTCAATAGCTAAACACAATGCCAACTTTACAGACCCAAAGAGAATTACGGACACATTGGCTGAATTAATCATTGTTACAATCTATATACTATGTTTATACTGTATTAAATTTATACAAATTGTATAATTTATTGAAAGCGACGACAACAACAACAATTGTCTCTTCTTAATTTATAACCTAAAGGGCATAAGCATAAAACTTCTCGTAATAGTGTTATTTTAATTTATTTTCAAATACACTAGAGAACTTAAAACTAGCTTTCACGCCAGGAGAAGGCAATAGCTCGTTGTGTGCTATTTCAGTATATTACTATAGATACTATATAATATCTATTGGATTGTTAATGGGTTTAGTTTTAAAAATGTCCCTTTTAAAGAGCAATCAACCTTAAGACTTGCTACATATTTTATTTATTTATTTATTAACACTTCGTTGCATTAACATAATAGAAATTGAACATAACTGGCGGCCTCATCGCTTGCGAGTGATCTCTAAAAACTAATCAGGAACAAAAAAAAACTGAACTAAAAAAGGTTACATGATAAATAAAAAGTGCACATGAATCACGATAATTTTAGACGCGTTAGTTAGTAGTGTACGAAAGTTGGGATACGATGTGGACAGGTAATGTTTGTAGAATAGAAATCTACTATCTTAATTATGTAGTTGATTCTAAGTCCAGTTAAAATTAAAAACAAATATACGACAACTTTCTAAAAGACAATTTAAAGTTCAACTGACCTGTTTACAGCCTGGCATTATTAAAATAATGAATAAAAAATTTTAATTGCACCGAATATTTACTCAGTAAATGTGAGCTCATAATGGAGCTGTATTTATGGAAACTGCACGTACGCTGTTTGGTCAGCTGTTAATATTAAACAGCATTTTCCACGTCGTTTCATCTGGCTTAAAAGTTTAAATTTAGAACTCATAAAAAGCTTTATTTTTTGTCAGCATTACGCTGCAAGTTTGTAGTCAGTTCCGGTCATCTTTCCAAATTTGCCTAAATACACAAGCGATTTATATGTAAATTGAAGTATGCGATTCTTACAGCTGTACAGAGTTCACTAAATTATCTCTAAAATTAGATTAATATTTGAAGTTATTTATCCAAATAACGTAAATCAAAATCAATCAGTGGCGCTACAACTTCTTTAAGTCTGGGCCTCAGATTTCTGGATCTATTTCATGATCATTTTTCAATCTAGTAGGCAAGTAGGTCGCCATCGACGTTTTGGGTCTAAAGCAAGCCGGTTTCCTCACGATGTTTTCCTTCACCGCTCGAGCGAATGTTAAATGCGCACATAGTAAGAAAGTCCATCGGTGAACAGCCGGGTATCCAACCTACGACCTCAGGGGTGAGAGCTGCAAATAAGAAAGTACGAAATGTAATACTCGATGATATGACGATTGATTTTCAAACTTCAAAAAATCTGGTGCTACTGGATTATTATTATTATGTTAGCGTGTCTTGCTATTAAAAATCTAATATATGTTCGTTCTAAAACAAAACATCGTTAAGGGATGGTTGCGGTGAATGTAAAGTTGTTGGAGTTGAGAAAGTTAGCGTGCTTAACGATCGTCGCTCTTTATTTTATTGCTACCAAAAGTTATTATATTGCCACTGTCTTTAAAACTTTTACGGAATATTTGAAAGTAAACCACTTTAAACATCTTTTGTCATAGTTTCCAAACTGCTTAGAGAGTATGAGTGAACACTTAGTGAACGTCACCAAAATTATAATCGTGTATATTTGAAGACGATTGCGTGTTGTTCCCTCTAGAATGTAAGTGCGTGCTCCTATTTCACCATGCCTACTGCTGATAGAGGACAAATCATTTTTTTTATTATTAATTACTTAAGATGTCATGTGGAACATGATGTAATGGTTGCAGCTCCTTACAAACATAGTGTAAAACAAAAAACTTGGCGATTAAAAAGAGTGGCGAAGAGTTTTTTACCAGTTCTTCTTTTCCGTTCTAAGCCCTTGATTTGAGAACTGGCAGTAAATGTAAAATTAGAAGCATTTAGAATTTGATATATATTTCTTCATTGCCGTTTATAAGTGTAAATTGCCTAAATAAATAAATGATTTTGATTTGATATGAAAACTATCCCAATTGGCGTGTAACTCCACCACCCAAGATACGGTTTGCGGCTATAAAGTTGATAGGCTTAGACGACTGTATTGCTGGCAATGATGTATTGCTGAAATGTACCTGCTATATCTATGAAAATACCTGTAGTTTATAAACATTTTGGCATAAACATACAGTAAATGCGCACTAAATAATAATTTATTTAGCAATAGTGTATCGCTGGTTTCCTTTGTGTACGGTACTTGATGAAGGCATAATGATAACAGAATAAATGACATCTACGGGTAATTTTTAAAAACATTTCACTGAGGTTTAGAATTATATCCTTATTTTCTTGCATTTAAAATAGCCTATATTAATCAGTGATAATGTAGCATTCAAATGTTGAAAGAATTTTTTAAATCGGTCCAGTACTTTTTGAGCCATTTCGTTACAAACATACCTACAAATCTTTCCTCTTTATAATATTAGTAAAGATATTCGAAAATATGTTTGCCCCAAGGGTCGGCTCACATTGTGACTCAAATATTGACACAGTTGGTATTTATAATTTTTTTTTTATACTAACTCCTTTTAATAACTATGGCAATTAGCTTGTAATACTTAAACCCATGTTTGTTTATTGTATTATTCTGTTTTACTAATACATTCTGCTTTTATAACGCCTCAGGTAACGTTTAATAATTAATACATATGTAACAAAGAAGTTGTGGTAATTACATGTGGGTACAGGTGCGGGCGATGCCTAATGAGTTCATAAATTGAGCAGAAAGGGTCCGAGAGGTCCCTGGGCGTTGGAATAAGGTTACAAAATACTTTTTCTTTATTAAATTCGGAGCTCATAATGACTCGTATAAAATATAATTAGTGTTTTACTTAATTATTAAAGCGCCAATTAGTGTTCGAGTAAAATATTTCACTCTATACGCCAGTCACGCTCGTTCCAGTTACGAAAGTCTACGTACGCTACGGTGCTACGAGCCTCTACGTAATCGTGGAGCACTTCTACGAATTGCTCATTGCATTTACATTCTGATAAAGTAGCCCTTTACATTTCCATTTCAATGAGCATTATTTAAATTAAGAATTTTACAATTGTATTGAAACGAGCGTAAAACGCAAACAGCGCTTAAGCCGATAAGATATGCGGGTGGATGTTGCGATTTTCATTAAATAGCCGGTAGCGCTGCAGCGCATTATTATGCAAATGCAAGTACACAGCGACGGGAAGGCGCCGACATTGAGTGGCTGCTTTGAAACTGATTTATTTTGTATCGATAATAAATTGTATTTTACTCGCTTGACTAGAGACAGCTACGCTCCATCTCTAACGCCATCTACGCTCTAACCATAATATAGTAATACGGTAAAGGATTTTGTATTCCAGTTATTCTAGAACTACATTTAAATTAGCGTGAGTTTGCAACGCAATGTGTCTGAAACGCGTCAAGCCAGTGTAGTATAAGCTTCGTTCCGTGGCGGATTTACAATGTATTACTGTAACGAGAAATGTAAGCTTAGCTTTAACAATGTTTTGACAGATAAGGATGTAAATGATCAATCAAAAACAACTATTAGAATAAGCCTGGTCGTAAATTTGATATCACTCTAATGAATTTTTGAAGTTATACTTCTTTAGGCGCGTTATAAAAAATTGATGAGAGTGACATTTTACGATGCGCGCGCACCGTGACACAAAATTAACAGAATGAACTTGCCCACGGAAGATGCTACGGCATTTGACATAATTTAAAAACAACATTCGAATAATAATATAATTTATATTACACTTAATGTAAGAGAATAATAATAAATATTTATTTATTTAATTTTTCAAATGTAAACTGAACTTTTTTGACTATAATGACTCGTTTTCCGGTCTTTGATTATTTAATTGTAATTAATTATTTGCATGCAATCAAAAACTATTTATAATAATGCCAAAGAAGTATAACTTCTTACGCGAGTACATAAGTACACGCACCATTTTCTTATGAAACTATCGTAACCGTATAAAGACGGAGATAGATATTGGTAATATTAATAATGTCAGGCTAACATATCTATGGTGCCTAATCTCTATTAATATACAAATTTAATAATGCTTTTATGCGATTTTTGGTCCCGTTCGGAATTTGTACATTTTGGCATTTAAATTTGATTTTAAGATATAAAAAAGAAAAATAACTGGCCCTTAATCTTCTATCGTTATAAGAATAGAAGAAAAAGCGCTGAATATAAATCACCGCTACCATAAAAGATGCATATTTATGCAAATAGCGAATATGATATTCCTTTATTCCGAGCTTTTTCGTTCTGATTGTCGTTTTTATTTCTGTTTGTTTTAGACCAACTGCGGCCTGCGGATTAGATTTATAATTACTGCTCCATTCCAGTTTTCGTTCTGGACGGTTTGGTGTTTTAATTGATTGCTATTTAGAGCCCAGGGAATGTTATAATTAAAACGGAGAGAATTCATGGGGACGCAGCCCGACACGATGAACTCACCAAGAAACTCGCAAGTCACAAAAATCCATAGGAATGCCATAAGAGATGGAATGAAAGATGGTGTAATCTACAACAACAGATTCTAGAGCATCGTGATGTAGGGAGGATCATCAACACCCCTCTGACTATCCTTAAATGTAATCTCAGAGTCCCAGGGTCAAATCCGACATCCGTTTTCACGTTATTTCCTTATTAAAAAATGCTAACCGCTTAAAGCCTCTTAATTTTCAATTTAGTTTAAGAATTGATTTTGAAAAACAAAGATTGTTAACGTTTTGCTATACTTCTTATTAGTAAAGACAGATTACAGATTTGCTTAAAGGAAATTGTTTTATATGTAAACTGTGACCCGGCAAACGTTTAGCCATGTATATTATTTTTAGGAAACATTTAGAGGTTGATCGTAGACGGGTGACCATGGTTGTATGTATTTATGTATGCTGTATCATAAAAAAATTAAAACAAAAAGGTTGATATAAAAAATAAAAATTGACTTACTGAATATGCTTAAAAAAATTAATAAGAATCGGTCGAGCCGTTTGGGAGGAGTATGGGAACGAACATTGTGACATGAGAATTTTATAAATTAGATGTGGTTATTAATAACCCAAGTAAGTTTGTAGCTTCTTAGATGTGAGGTATTAATATATTAATCATTGTATTATATTTCATTTTGATATTCATACTATATATAATTACGTTACGCGGTACGGCAGGTTAAATTGTAAACTTATCAGCTTGTAGTTTACCGCATGCGGTTTGATATATTGAACTTTTAAATTAATGTTCACTATATTTTATTGTTAAAATAGTATGGACATTTATGGGGGTAAATACATGTTTGAATTTAACTGAGGAGTTTTATGTGGACTATTTATTAATAACGTGAAGAAATAAAGTAGTTATAACAGCCAATGTAGACTGCTTTTAATTAATTTACTTAAAGAAAGGTCCTATTTGTTACCTTTCCTAAAGTTGTCAAGTTAAACATTGCAATGTCTGATAAAAACTAGGTTAATCGAACAATCATATATATTATAGAAACAGAAAAAAATATTCAGCTAATCACAAAATATTATAAAATTATAGTTCATGATTTCATATTACTTTTAATTTATTACATAAAAAAAATCTCACCTTACACGCAGTATAGAATGGAAAGTGACACGAACACATACATAAAACAATTTTTTCCTTCATATAAATTAGTATAACGACACTATTTTAGCCCTTTAGCTAAGATGACTATATAAAACTAATTTGTCTCTATTCATTTCATCGTAAAGAATGAGAATGACAAGGACAGTACTCTGACGACCAAGTAGTTTAAACGTGGATCAATTGAACTAATTTAAAAAACTTCAGAGTGAGACTCTCCTCTCAGGTCGTAGGTTCTATCCCCGGCTATGCACCAATGGACATTTCTATGAGCGCATTTATTATTCGCTCGAACGGTGAAGGAAACATCGTGAGGATACCGGCTTTCCTTAGACCCAAAAAGTCGACGGGCTGTGTCAGGCATAGAAAGCTGATCACCTACTTGCCTATAAGATTGACAAATGATCATGAAACAGATTCAGAAATCTGAGGCCCAGACCTTAAAAGGTTGATTTAGCGTGATTAATAAGAGGGTATTTAACTCAGTAATTCAGCTTTTTAATAAATTGAGTTATGTAACTACCCGCAAAATGTACAATATATTTTCTAACTCAATATTAAGTTTAAACCGTAGCTCAGACCCACTTTATTAGGCACTAACTTCGTTAGAATTTATCTTCAAGTTCTTCAGTATTTTTTCCATTTTTCTGCAATGCGTTCTTCTATTTAATTTAAGAACATTTTGCGGATATATTATAGAAGGCGTTTTTAATAATAAAAACAGAAAAACTTTTATATGTAGTTTCCTCTTAATAGGTTTTTTTTTTATTTGCAAAGTATCTTTACAGTTACTAAAACACATTAAATAGCATGTAAACTATTTTGTAGATTTAATAGATACTAGCCGTTAAACATCGTATCACCTACATATATTTGTATCAAAACTTATTACAAAAATATTTAAACAGAAATTTCTGAAGGTATCTATAATCTATATATTATATGACTACCAAGTGACAATTTTTGTTTCTAAAAAGACAAAAAACATCTAATATTTCCCAGTTAAGAACAGATTTAATTGGAAAATCCAATTGACGTATCTAGTATTTTTATTTACTTATTATTTATGTTTCCCACCGTGTAAACCTGATCTACCACAAATATTTCAAGATTAGCCAAATCTTTCCAGCCTTACTCGAGTTTTCACGAGACAAACGGAAGGTAGTAAACATTTTAAAACTGCGAAAGGTATGCTATGTCGTCATTGTTAATAGCGTCACAGCGCATGAACTGTGATATATTTAGATTCACCTTTTATTTGACGAGCTGATAGAATAGTTTTTAGCAACATTATAATAATAAATAACAATAATTTATTGTTTCGATACTTTGGCGACTAAAGTTGATTTTCTTATTTTGTTGACAATTGTATATTTAAAACATATATTGCTTTCATATTATATGCATCCAGAATTATTCAAATGGACAAGTACTTTTATCTTTGTCCGATATCCGGACAGTTGCCGGATACTTCACATCCGGTTTCTTATTTGACCGGATATACACCGGACTTCGCTTATCGGATGAATTTATGCGTTGTTATTCATAGGTGCTTTGTTGTGCTTTTATACGGTTGCTGAGGGAATACGCTATTGAGTAAACCTGCAAGTAGATGATTCTTCTGTTGGACTCCATCCAATCATTTCCTTTTCTTTGAAATCTTGAGAAATCTATCTCTTAGGATAAACAAATACAATAGTATAGACATTATATTATGCTATGAAATAATATATATGTTAATAATTTAATATCTATATGAAATTCTCGTGTCAGTGTTCGATCCGATCGACTCCTCCGAAACGGCTCTCCCGAATCTTATGAATGTTTTTATGCATATTCAGTAAGTTTGAGAATCGGCTACTATTTTTCAAATCCCTAAGTGATAAGGGGTGTCGACCCCAAAAAAATTTTTGGATAACATTTTTTTTTATTATGTGGCATTACCAAATACATGCAACCCTAAATTTTCACCCCTCTACGATAAACCCCTATGTTTTATTATGGCAGATAGTTTTATTAAAGTAAAAAAATTGTTTCCTAGAAATAATATACATGGCAAAACAACGTTTGCCGGATCAGCTAGTAATATATATTAGTATATAAACATTAAATAAATTATCTGATTATATATACCTATAAGAATTCCCAGTAGGTAACAAGCACAAATGATACATAATCATTGATATTAATGAAAATGAAAATGAATGACTATAATTAATATCGATATCAGACGACAAACTCTGCAGGTAATAATATTAATAATTTATTGCAAGAGTATGGTACAAAAATGTGTAAGGTGGTACAGATTGTAAGTTCGTATATTCTGCCACACACAATGGCGCGCAAATTTGTCTTTAAAGGAATTTTACATTTTACATTATTAGTCATATGAATTGGTCAATTCTTATATTATTAGTATTGTACATATTATATCATACGTTTTTAAATGTATATCAACTGCAGTGTCACACGCAAATAATCATTTATTTAATAATATTTTTTTATAAAAGTAATACACCAAGTCAATTTTCAAAAACTATAGTCGGAAGATCTTTAACTCTTTTGGTAAATTATTGTAAACCTTGATTGCCATACAAAAGGTTTGTTTGCTAAACAGTTCCAGATTGATTTTTGGCACAGCCAATTTCTCCCCATGTCTACTTCTTACTTCGACTTAAAAATATGTATGTTTCTGTGCACGAATAAGGACATTTCTAAATCTACATACAGGGAAGAGATACAATTTTGAGCTTCTTAAACAAAGGTACGCAACTATCAAGACAGTTTGCTCCACAAATTGCTCTTACACATTTCTTTTGAGCCTTAAATATCCTATTTACTTCGACTAAATTTCCTCAAACTATAATTCCATATCTAAGTATGGATTAAATACAATTCACATTACTCTATAAGAGTACTTTAAAATAAAGCTCCAACATAAAGGACAATGCAATCAGAGAGAGCACAGTGCAGCCATCAGTCATGATCTCACAGTGAGTGATCGCAAACTTGGGCGAGTGATGGATGACTGAGAATTTACACAATTCGCCACGTATTGATAAGGGTTATCTTACAACGCTAATTTGCGTTTAAGCTTCGAAAAAGCTTTTATTGGGGTTTTATTTAAAATCAAATTAGATTTGTAATTTGGAAATAAATAGTTGTTTTCATTTTGTGAACATATGTAGTCAGTGTAATGTAGCTAAGTAACTGACTACACTCTTAAAATTATACTTAGTTTATTTTATAGAGGTAGGATTAGCTTTAATTTTAAGCCTTAAAATATAAGTGATTGTTGAGTTTCCGTGTCAGGGTACTTAGCGACGAAATGACTACTTTATACGCAAGTTACTGCCATCGAGTAGTTATACTCGTACATGTAATGATTTTATTCGTTCTTAGAAAAGCGCCACCTTGATGGCTAGTCTTCCACAGTCCGCTCCCTTAGGCATTTCCTTTTGCGAAGTGGCGAGCTGTGGATTCGATATCCGAGGTCTTTCCTAGGAGATACGACCTCAAAACTTTTCCCCTCTTTTTAAATGGGCATGAGCATAAGAGAGGATCTTAAGGTCGGCAACGCACCCTCTAATATGGGTGTCCATGAGCTGCCTTTATAATTGTTCCGTATTCTCGTTTGCCTTATATAGGAAAAAGTTAAATTCTTTTTATATCGTATTTTACTTCAGCTTTAATAGTAAGCTGTTAAAAGAGGAACAAAGCTGTCCATCAGTCGACGGATACTCAAGCCCTCTCAATTAAAAGCGTACAGTGTCCTATGTTAGAAGCAAATTGTTTCGTTCGGCGCTGCGTCATCGCTATCGAAAAATTCCAGTAAAGATGACTCATAAATAAAGTCTAAATTTATACGAACACCGAAAAACGCCAAATAAATGAAGTTCAGAGATAGACTACCATCTTTGTATTATACTTGTTATGAACGCGTTATTTTAAAGAATAGGGGGACAAAGAAGCCTACGTGACCCCCCAAAAAAGCCAGTCATAGTACCCCATGGACACCCATTTTTAGTGGGTGCGTTGTCGGCCTTTCAAGGGGGAGTATACTCTTATCGATTCCACAGTTCGCTAGTTCGCAAACGAAAGAACTAAAATAAAGTAGAAATGCATAGTAGCAGATTGCTTAGAGCAGGGTTTAAATAATACTAAAAAGATATTTGATTTTACAGAGCTTCGAACTTTGAACTAAATTTCTCAATTCAGGTTTAAAATTCGAATGACAAACGGTAATTAATTTAAAGCTATATAGAACTGGAATAAATGTAAAAGTGTTTAATTAAAAAGTTCGGAATACAGCATAGTTTGTTTGCCGTCCACAAGTTTGGGACTCGTAAGGCTTTGCATGGCAGTCACGCTCCAATGAATATATCCGGTCATACGTGAGTCTTAGTTCTAACTCGTACTACTTGTTACTGGATACACACAGATGTTTGAGTTTTGGAGAGAAAATTGTTTTAGTTCAAGCGATTTTTAAAAGAGTAGGTTATCAGTGTGATATTTGGAAGTGATTAAGGATTAGTGATTAATATTTAGGCTTCCAAGGACGTTCTAATCGTGTTTCGTATGTTTTTTTCGCATTTTTTTTTTTTTATTAGGTATATTCCTACTAAAGGAACAGTGAACTTTTATTATATTCGGTTTAGTAAATTGAAATATACGCATTTTAGAGAGGACATATATAATGTTTTCAGGAATCGAATGCAGTTAAATTTTTCAAAATTCATTTTATGGAATGTAAAATTGATTGGGGTCGAGTTGTTTCATGATTAAAATAATATATTTGAGTCAATTATAATTATTTAAGATACGTACGATTCATGTATGCACCAAAAATAATAAAAATAGTAATAGATTTGTATACAACTTATCTGAGTTAACATTGAAATTTCCAGCAGGTAAATAGGAAAAGCCGCGCCCATAAGTAACTAGATACACTATGCAACGAAAGTAGAATTTATTATTTTATATATACATCTAGTTTCCCGTTTTTACCATGAAGCAGTGTGTAAATCAGGAGCCTTAAAGGAGATTAATAAGTTGTCCCTTGGCCCACGTCCCGCCTCGGAGAGAGTTTGTCGAGTTTACGAACTTTGGGTCGCTAAGTTTCGTGATGTATGTGTAGCATTACATAATATATCTTAGGTCAGATAGCTAAAGTAATGTGGAAAATTCGAAAGTTTATATACTACTATATAATGTATGGTGCAACATACGTTTCTGTTAGCTTAGCAGTTAAGCGTGCGAGTGTCAATCTTAATCCATATAATCTTTGTTATCTGTGCGCAACACAAGCCGAAGAAGCCGTTTTATAAATAGAAATCGATGACCTATCGTGAGAAATCAATGAAAGAGGCCAACACGTATAAAACTGGCTTATACGTATTAATAATATTACACTGGTTTATTAGTGAGCGAGAATAGTATGTGTCTAGGTAGCCATTGAAAAGGCAAGTTAAAAATTTTACTACAAAACTCTGATATATTATATCTGATATTTTAATATAACCTTACATGAATTGGCATAAAGATACAATTAGGTATTTATAGTAAAAATGAAAACAACGACCATAGCAAAGATTTTAAGCTTATTTTTATTTCTTGTACATGTGTGAATCTGATGTCATCAAATAATATAGTACAATAAATATCAGCACTTACAGTGTACATAGTGTTGAAGAGGCATTTTCTGGTATTATAGAGACTTGTCATTATGTGGGAAAAACATTACATTGTATGGACAAAAAAGTCAAGGAGTTTGATGTTAGATGAAAAAATTTACAACAATTTTTTTTATAGAACAGGGGGCAAACGGGCAGGAGGTTCATCTGACGTTAAGTTATACCGCCGCCCATGGACACTCTCAAAGCCAGAAGGCTCGCGAGTGCGTTGCCGGCCTTAAGAATTGGTACGCTCTTTTGTTGAAGGAGCCTAAGTCGAAAATATTTGGAATTTGAATTCGAAACTTCGCATACCCTACACCCGAACAATACGACTCGTTATTTATACTTATAAATATAGCACCCGGGCGTGAATTAATCGTAAATGAAAGAACCTCTGAACTAGTATCGTTGCGTTAACGATACGGAACATTAGTACATCGAAATGACCTATATTAAATGCGCACAGGCGGCGCGGTGCTCGTAAACGAATTTGGGACGAGCAATAAAATGATGATCTCATGGGATACAGGAATTTATCGTCTGCGCCTTTATGCTTTAATTATTATATCGTTACTTTATTTCCACGAAATACAATTCGTGCTGCAGAAGCGGGCGGTATTTTTGTGTTTCCCCAAGTTCTCGTCAAGAACAGGTTTCTTGCGTCGGCTAACTGGAGCGTCAATTTTCAATTGGTTTGTTTTACGTACAATTTTAATGGTAATAATGTTACAGTGTATATGTCACTGGTCTTAGTATATAGTTAGTTATTTAAATATGTTGGACGTCCTGGTGGACAGAAAAACTGTGTCCAGTTTGTGTTTCCACCACATCAACCTATTTTATTTTTAACATCATGTATATAATAAAAATAAAATTTTAAAAAAAGTAGGTAGGAATTAAATATTATGACACTATCTGGTCAATATATTCTTGAAGCCTTTTTGTATGTACCAAAAATATAAACGGTTTTTTAAACAAATGTCTTTCACGAGTATAATACTCGAAACAGAACTAGTTTATAAAAGTTTCTTGTTTCAATCAAAAGTATGTCGTATTATGTAAGGTTTAAAGATACTAATAAGGTATTTATTCAGCTTATTCTCTGAATTAAACAAATGCCCAAACGAAGTTTGCACATCCAACTATCACAACCCAACGGAAACAACCTCTCAGATCTGAGGTTGCTCTTAATATATTAAATTATAGTATTCCCAGAACTGCAGCCAGTCTTAACAGATTTTGACCGAGTTTAGCGACTCTCAACTAGTTATTGAATTCAAATAACAGTGTTCGGATAACTTTGTAAGTAGGCTGATTAATTGGATTTATTTAACTACTAGCAATGCCCCGCGGTTTCACTCGCGTAGATACCGATCTCGTGGGGGAGGAAAATCTACTACAATAACATAAAAGTTCTACATACTTATTTTTCTTAGTTTTTAAATATTTCTTTTCAGATTATGAGATACACATGTATATTCATAATCTGACCAACATACATATTTTACTTTACAACAAATATATATCTAATATATTTTTTAATTCATAACATTATTTACGTAGAATGTCCGCTACTGTTTCATGATGTCTAAGTAAAGACACATGTATAAAACAACGTAGAATGTCCGACATTAGTAAATTTATGCCCATGGGCAAAACATTATTTTTGTAGATATTCATACGTCTATACTGTACAACTGTTTTTTGTTCTATCATCAATAGTTTCCACAACTCACACGATGATGATTTTTATTGATAATTTTTTCACACCTTGGGTAATATTATTGCATTTTTATTAGGAATTTTTAAATGTAATATAGCCTATGTCAGTCTGTGAAGATGCAGCTTTCTTATGTTGAAAGAATTTTTGTATCTTTGTGTGAAAACATTACAAACATACATACAAAAACACCAGTTTCACCAAAAATTTATTATCTAAAATTTATAACAATTATGTGCACAGGCAAAAGTGTAAAAACGTAGCTTTGCTTTGGAAAAATCGCAATGTTTTTATATTTTTCGGTTTCATCGGAAATCTGAATTGTTAGTCGTCACATCCAAGAATTAGCTTAAAATACAGTACTTTCATTATGGTTGCATACTTAAATAAATGTATCCGTAGGTTTGGATGAAAAAACACGACTTTTATACAAAGCTTTTATAAAAATAAAATATGTTTACTATGGAATATAAGATACAGGTATCACTTATTCCACGTCATTAAATTTGAATTGAATACTTTTATATATAATTAATTTTCTACAGTGCTAGTTAACAATAACTAATCTCCATTATCATTGTTATTTGATATTTTCGCCAAAATATTATTAGATAGATTCTTAAGGAAGGTGTATAGTAAATTATGGTTTTATGTAAATTTATATATTACTAACTGGCCTGGCGAACAACGTACCGCCTAACTGCTGCTATTCGGGACACCGGTCTAGCTAGTAAGATAAAAGAAAGTTGATAATACAACAAATACATTATGTCAAAAAATAAAAATTTACCTTCTCGGATCCCCTCCACTAACACTTGAACTTTATGATATGGTATTAAAGTTCAAATTGCCTTTAAATATTATTACGAATATAGAAAAGTGTTGTTTTTAGAGTTTTTCACGCAATTTTTTTTATTTTTTCTCTCCGTAAGAACCATCCTCGTACTTCAAGGAATATTATAAAAAAAGAATCAGACAAATCGGTCAAGCCGTTTTCATGTTATGTCGTGACAACGGAAAACGGGTTTCATTTTTATATATATAGATAATATATTAATTATAATATATTATAATATATTTATAATATATATTATAATATATTTTGAAAAGTTCGCTAATATTTTTGCCAAAATACACGTAATCCGCAGGCAAGTGGAAGCAAGCGTATTTATAAAATTATGAGGAAGATACGATGTTGACCTGGAAAGCTGTATGGACCATGGTAACAATGTTTTCCCCAATACTCAGGGAAATGTTACTCCTATAATATGTAACGGTCATTGAATTTTGTATGAAGGAGAGTTCCCGACCGTACCTAACGGCCATTTCTGGGAACGTATAATTTGCATCCCTTAAACTGTCAGAATAAATCAGTATCTACATATTTTATAACATTGAGTGATATTATTTTTTTTGTTCACAGGTAAGCATTGGATTTGTGTAATTGTTAATCCTTATTGATTAAGGAAAACGAAATCTTCGAGAAAGGTTTGTGATACAAAAGACAAAATACAAAATTATTTATTCATATTGGTAATGCAATGTACACTTATGAACGTCAAAAAATATAAATATGAAATGCTTCTAATTTTACATTTACTACCAGTTCTCAAATCAAGGGCGTAGAACGGGGGGGAAGAACTGGAAATAAACTCTCCGCCACTTAGTTTTTATACAAAGTCGACAACAATGTTATTAATATTGAAATACAATTTGCATAACTCATATCTAAGCCACGACATAAAATATTTTGAAACGATAGAGTCATACGGCAAACGAGGAAAAGCAAACGGAGTATCAAGAGTTTCTTAGACTGTATAACATTAGTGTATGCTTTTAGTCTTTGCTAATTTTCGAGGTGATATTAGATATTCAAGTTACAAGTAGTCGATGCTTTGTATTCACCTACCAACTCTTCTATTTCGGCATTTTTTTCGGACTCTCCATGACCCGTCGATTTGGGTCGATATGAAAATATACTATAAAATATAACTCTTTATATAATACATTTAGCAGTTATACATAATCACAATTCCCCCTGGTCCATTAATAGACGTCCCGAGACGCAGAGAGCTGTGACCTTGGAACCATTATCCATATCGATGGGAAACTAGGACAAAGATTATATTATGACGTTTTATCGTAATTTTGCACTATTTCGCATCAGTATCGCTACCGTCTTTAGCGTGTGATGATTGAATTTTAAATTTCGAACACGAATTATGAATCGCGAGTGAAACGTGATCAGTGTGTGATTTTTAAATGTGGTTTCTTCCACAGTAGTTTTGTGTGACCTAATTTTGTTACATTTAGGTTTTTACTATATTTTTTATCTATTTTGATTAGCTTATATTAAAGTACGTGAAACAAAGGCATTAATTTTTCTGTAAAAAAATCTTTATCGATCGATGCAAAAGATTATAAATCATAGAATATATATATTTTTTTTTTTTTTTTTTTTTTAGAAGACAATTCACACCAATTGACCTAGTCCCATGCTAAGCTGGTGAAGCTTGTGTTATGGGTACTAGGCAACGGATATACATACATATTATAGATAGATATACATATAAATACATATTTAAACACCCAAGACCTAAGAACAACACCAAATGCTCATCACATCGATGTTCGCCTCAGCCGGGGATCGAACCCGGGACCCATGGATTCGCAGTCAGGGGTACTAACCACTAGACCAATGAGTCGTCAATATATAAATCCAATTACATTATTTACTTACCATTTTGATTATATAAATGAAAGTACTTCAAACAAAATTCATAATTAATTTTTTGGTTTAATCTTTATCGATCAATACTGATACGATATTATTAAAACAAAAACATATAAACCAAATAACATATATAAAAAAACATGCTTCTTATATTCATAAATTAAATATTTTAATACTATTTACACATTTATTTCCAATGAAAAAATATACAGTATTTACATTCTTAACCTAAAAATAATAATAATGATTGAAAATTGATAAAAAGCAAATTAAAACGAATTTAAAAAGTATAGTTCCTGTTTTCAATTTTTAATGCGGAAATCCATTTGGCATTTCGAGCAATCTCAGTCAGGAATCAATAGCATTCATTAATTACAAACTTTGTCCATTTAATTTGACGATCATTAACGAATTTTCGCTACGACGCCTCGTAATTTGGTCAGACATTTTAAATTAATATTTTATTTATTTGCTCAACAGTATTCATACAGCTACTCACTAAATAATATCCAAACAATTATATTGTACACAAAAGCCAAAATCGGAATAAACATTCAAACATAAACAAAGCACAGTTTCACCTATATGTACAAAAAATATAACAAAGTATATATGTATTTATAATAAATTCTAAGTTCTAATATTCATTGAACATATATATTTAATATAAAGCCATTATTAATAAAAGATACCAGAGTTTTTTAAATTTTTTTAGTTGGTTCATATATTTTGAGTTTTAAAGTGAAACAAACAATGGTTCAAAACAAAAACGAGGATTGTTTTATCCATCTGTTTTCGATGCTCTGTGACCAGAGAAAATCGGTCAAAGACAGGATCCGACAAAGTGACGGTAAGTCAAAGGCTATATTTTCTAACATCTGTGGAAATTCTTTCACTTTTGTGCAATCGAGTGCAGTGGAGCCTTATTGAGTCTGTGCTGAAACGTTCAAGTATTATGTACAGTAGAAATATTGGTTCATGTTGCGTGAAATCCGGAAGTAACAGGAAAATCAGTAAAACCGAATAATTTAATAATTATAATAATTATTGACGCTTTTTAGCGATTATTTCAAAGCCTTAGTTAACGGACACAGTGACACTTGCGAAATAATGGTTATTTGGTTTCGTTTCGTATGTAATCGTTTTTTATATGAATCCTCATATCCATCACTATAAGCGAGAGTTCGAAGTCCCCTAACTAACTAATTGGGTATGGGGCAGACTTAGTACACGGTTGACACGCAAATATATATAGTTTTACAGAAAATCGAAGTCAGGATCGTAGTTGCAAACCACTGAGCAGGGGAATTTTGTAGTAATTATAATTTTACACTAAGTACACAAAGAACCAGTCGTATTTGACAGACTTGAGCCTCAAAAAGTTACAAAATAAAAGTCCGTATATTTTTCATTACAGATAGAAAAATTTAATTGAAATTCAAGCAGTGTTACCGCAAATAGAGAACTACAGTTGTTTGACCTACTTCCTAGCTTCGTTGTCTTATCTGATCCGACGGCATTGACTTTATCAAGCCAATAAATATTATATATAAACACTGATTTCTAGTGAAAGTATGCATTTTTGATGATTTTGTAGGTTTATGGAAAAGCCGGGAACAGGTATTTTTTACTTAAAAGGGTTCCCAAATCTTACGCATAGTAAATTGTTTTTAATGACTTTTTTTAAATATCCTTTAGTTTTGTATATCGTTAATCGACGATTAATTTAATTTAATTTAAACTAATCAGTCGAAAAATAGATTCAGAGAGAAATAAAAGATAGAAACTCTAATTCAAACAATAAAATTGTTTATTAACTTTACGAAATTACTAAACTAAAAAATGCTTTCTTTGTTTTACTTAAATTTGATCTCTTATTCATTTAAGAAATTCTCCTTCTGGTGGAATTAAATATTCATATCATATACGTATAGATACACAGTATCGCAAATAATTAAGTACCTGCTTTTATTTATTATTGATTTTAATATTATATAAAAACTAAAAGTACAAGTACCAAAAAACCACTAAGGTGTTTAACTTTGGAGCCTGAAAGGCTACACAATACAAATTTTAAAATCCTTATAAACTAAGAGTTCAAATAAAATACAATTAATACAAAAAAACGAAACGAAAACAATACAACAAATAGAGTGAAGGAAAACGTTTTTATACTTTAAGGCCCTATCCCAGCACGAACTGCTGTGTCAGTGTCTCGGGGTGGACTGTGAGGCACAGTGAAGGGCTGGAGCACTGAGGAGCGCCGGCCCGTAATAACAATTAGTTATGTAAAACATTAAATTAATGTAATTTTACCAATTTTTCTGAAATAAATTACTTGGCTTGCGATAAAATATATCGTGTAAATTTCAAAATCATGTTTTATATACATTTACGTCATAAAATGAATTTAAAGTGTCAAAAATTGGCTCTTTGGATTTTTTTTCTATCCGATAGCGAAGTTATTTAAATCGTGTATCGATCTTTCAAAATGGATACATAAACTACTCAACTCATATATTTTTTCCATTCACCCTACTTCAAGAAACGATGACTAAAAATGGAATGAAACAATGTACTTTTTTGGAGCTTGGCGACCAGATAGGTCCTAAAACGTATATCTTAAATTTATGGAGCCAAGCAATCGCATCCCAGGTTGGCTAAAAAATACCTTTTTGAAGACTTTATTGTTTATGTATTAGTCGAATTTTGGTTTGTTACACTATCAGTTGTTTCACCCAATTGTAGGTGCGGCTTATCACTGATACGAGACAGAAACAATTGATAACACGGCAGTTGCCCACATTACTTGCATAAAACAAAATCTATCGAGAGAGACGCACGCTATGATGTAAATCTATTCTATGATTCGTGTTTTATCTGTAACCGTTTTAAATTCATGCAAGTTTCGCGCCGTTTGTAAACTAGAGAATCGAATAACAACCACAAATTCAATTTTAGAATGATATACGGACTACGTTTAAAAATGTAACAGTGACTGTGTAATTGACGTTGAGTGATTTGAATATGTCGATAAATGGATTGTCGATAAAACGGTGAAAATGAGGGGTATTTGGTTGGAGTGTTTGAATGCAGCTGCTAGTCATCCATTTCCGCTGGTTCCGGGGGATTTAGTGTCGCCATTCGATATCGATTTTGACGATGAAAGTTGGTAATTTTTAATCTTTTGTTGTAATGTAATGTTTCTTAAAAACACTATTTTTTTAAGTATTTCAAACACAAAACAATAGCAAAAAACTTAAACTGGTAATGCACTTTTATAACAGCATTATAAATAAATAAATCAGTGGCGCTACAACCTTTTTAGGTGTGGACCAGATTTATGTATCTGTTTTATGATTATTTGTAAATCGAATAATAACGAGTGAATGTTAAATGTGCATATATTATAAAGAAAATACATTGGTGCACAGCCGGGAATCGATCCTACGACCTCAGGGATGAGGTTCGCACACCGAAGCCAGTAGGCCAATTATTGATTTATAGTAACAGCATTTCCGGTCACACTTTTAGATACAGCCTTTAGTTACATTGTGTATGATAACAAAGTATGTTTATTGTGTTTTCTATTGTCCGCCACAGATAGCAAATTGATTATTCTTTATCATACGATAAATGAACAGAACAAACACTCAATCATGCAGTTTGATCATCAATTTGCGCGTGCTAATAATACCCGATATTTCCTGGTTATGGGTTGTTAATTCTGTTCTCTAATATGCTTATTAATCAGAAATTATTATTGATTAACATTGGTGTTTTAATCAATTTTATTTCCGCGAAACATATACAATGTGCCAAGGAGATGTGAACTTGGAGAAACTGACCTTACACAGAAGGCAAAATCTCACGTGGCCCTTCACCAACCAGGTGGACCGAAGTGAAAGACTCGTCGTCCTCAAAACTGTACAATGTTAAGAGAGGCGCTGGACAGAAACGTGTGGAAACTGATTGTCCTCTCCAGATGATTTAAAATAAATGATTTCCGTGAAACGTTACTTGAAACTTGAATAAAATACTTACGTAGATTATCTTGCTATGCAACTTATCTTTTTGCAAATGCAAGATTAATTATATCTAAGACTGATAAAATATTTAATTATACAATTTAATCCTTACTTAATTAATTTCGTCACTTAAAACTTGATTTTATATATTTTAAATAAAGTGTTGAAATGTTCTACCTAAAGCGTTGCGCAAAATCAGTAGATAGCGTTATCAACCGAATTATCAGATACAGTGCACGGTTCTTAACTCAGCCAGTCAACGAAACACAGTGGAATAATAAGTAACCGGTGAAAGATAACTTTTATCGATAAAAGATCGATTCGAATTAAAATCACGCGCAACATCGAATCGACATTCGACCGAGATAAACTATCTTATCTAGCAGTCAGAGTCAATCGTTGTGAACGGAAGGTTTAATTTATTATGAAGTGTTGACAATATGCGTATGTCTTTGACGGAATGTATGCGGGAGTGTGCGTGGCAAACTTTTTACTGTGGGTTGGATGCGTGTGAACGTTTGCCTTCAGTGAGTAATGTGCTTTCACCGGCCTATCCTCCGCTAGATGTCGTCATCTCCGCCCCAACGTGTAGTAGATGTATGTATTAAAGTTGACATTGACATTAGATAAAGTATCGATAACATTCGACATCCCTATGATCTATCGAATATTACAGAGCAATTTTAAATTGACATGTTGTACGTAAACTCTTATTTATAACACACGTACTAAAATAGCTAGTTAATGTAATCCTTATCATTCTCTTGTCCTTTAAAATTGGAACGAGTTAAAACATTGATTCAAGCACATTTATGAATAATAGTTAATTATGAAATGTTATTTTAACATTGCAAGATAAATTAAATCCCGCAATCGCAAGTGCGTCGCTGGCCTTTTAAGAATTGGTACGCTCTTTTCTTGAAGGATCCTAAGTCCTAAGTCGAATTGGGTTGGAAATTCTTCAGCGAGCAGCTGCTCCACATAATGGTGGTACGCGGCAAAAACTGTCATAAAAAACGGTCAATAGTTACTGTGTAATAATTTTACAATTTCAATACAGAATATATAAATTTAAAAATATTATCGTATATAATCCGTTGTCTATTGTTTTATCAAATTCCTCATATCATATCAAAATTCTCGCTAATAAAAATAGTAAATGTCTAAAGTTTTACGAATTTTGTTTAAAATACACGAGCCGGTTAGTCCAATATTGCGTTGAATAAAATATATTTTTCGTGTTGGAAAAGCAATCTATATTTATTACTACAGAAATGGAACTTTGTTTATTCGGATTAACTAGCTTTTGATTTACGCTTGCAAATAAAATATTTTATATTGCGAAACTTGTATTTTAATTTTGACGTTAAATTGTTATCTGTGTTACATCTGACATCTGTCACTAATGTTTGTTCTGTGGTTATTCCTTTCAAGTATTTTATATTATATAATTTTTAATTTTTGTATTGTTCACTTAAGAAACTTAAATTATGGGAAAGAAACAAACATAATAAATATTATGTAATGAAAAACTGAAATTGAAATTTCAAATAATTTGAATAAATTTTCGAATATCCCCTAACCTAACAAGTACAGTAAAACGTTTCATGACCACCTAGTGACTCTTATGGGGTGTAAGTCGACAAAAATATTAACAATTACGTGTAATTTAATCCCCGCCCCGCATCGTAACGTTTTACAAAAAGAAAATTCGTTACCTCCCCCCCTCCCGAAATTCGTTACGTAATACTTGAACGCTCCCCAAGTCATCATCATGCTTCTGTAACTGACACACACGGTCGACTTTTTGGATCTAAGGCATGCATGCCAGTTTCCTCATGATGTTTTTCTTCATCATACGAGCCTGTCTTAATATATATAGACAGAAAGTCTATAGGTGTACAGCCGGGGATCTATCCTACCCTCCTAAAAAAATCCATGTTTATTTATAAATTATTCTTTGAGATGTGTCGCGGATGTTATTAAATATATAGCCTCTCAATTTACAATAAGTATGTTAATTTATTATTTTAAAAAAAAATAAAGGCTTTGAATCTTGAATCTTGAATGTTAATTTATAACTGCAATCAAAATATCATAGTTACGTGACACAATTTAATGAAATAAACACACAATCGTAATTCGATTGGAAATTATCAATTATACGTGCTTGTTAATTTATCCAATGCGGGACAATTGAATGTTTCGAATATTAATCAAATAGTCAAAAGCAATGTTGTTCTAGTGATTATACATGTGACTCAAGCTTTTCTGGTGCGTTCAAACCCTGGCTGAACAACTTTTCTTTCGTGTAATAAAATATTAATATTCAAAACTTTAAGACAAGCACAGAACATAGTGGCAGTTGACCAAACATAGACAACTGGCAATTTTTCTAAAGTAAAAATCGAAATTAAAATCGTAGTTTCACAATATAAAATATTTTTACTATTGCAGCTCTTGTACAGTAATAGAACAGTGCAAGCCAATCGACAGGTTTAAGAATCCAATGTGCCTATTGCGAAAGAATTATCAAGAAAACAGTTTACAATTTTAATATTTAGCCTCAGTCATTCCTTGAAACCTACCTATTTACAAAAGATACACGGTAACCTACTTATTGTGGGTGTGTCCTATTCCAACCGGCTCCATCTCTCTCTATTTTGAGCATTATTCTGTCAATCTTCCCCACCAACTTCTTCAAGCTCTCTTCGGTAAGAGGGCGACGTCTCTTTTCCCTGGTGGTCCTTTCCACCCTGTTAGTGTGGCCCGCCCATTTCCACTTAAGACTTTTTCAATGGGATACTGCATCAATAATTGTTCTCTTCTTTCTGTGCTTCTCTTGTCCTTTAGCTTTAAATTTAGTTCGTTCCATTCTTCTATGACAGGTTGTTTTTTTTTTTGTTCGAATCATATTGAGGATTGGCTATCCTAAGAAAGCAATATATACGAGATTTATATTTAATTTTAGGCTTTATAAGGTTAATTAATCTATCAGTGTCGTCTTCCGGTTAGCGACGAACTTTAAACTAATATAACCTAACAACCATTTTAGTTTGGAAGTTCCAAAGAAATCTTTTGTTGCATTTATTTTACACCATTCATAATATCTATAATGTAATTGATATATTTATCTAACACAGTTAAATATCTAAATTATATTGGTTTGGTTTTATTAGTCTGCTGCCTTTATATAATAAAAATAAACCCTAAAAGTCAAAGTTGAGTTGTTCGGTTCAAAATGTTTCGTTATGATAATTTTTATAGACCGGAAACTCGTTACTGTAATGTGATTGCGCGGTTTGGCTTCGGGAGAATGCGGTCAGGAATAACTCTATTTCAGACCTTGAGAGGGTTTTGGGTTTAACAAATTTATTTTTAAAACATTTCTTCTACCTGTCATGTTAAAAATATATTTACCGAATGCGCTCGTATACAAATAAATAGTAATATTGTCTCTCTTATTATCTATGCTATGTTGGCCGAGTACCTCTTATCTTTGAGGTCTATGGCGTGTGACTCTTATCCTTGAGGTCGAAGGTTCCATCCTCGGGTGTGCACCAATCGACTTTCTCTCTATGTGCGCATTTAACATTCGCTCGAATGGTGAAGGAAACCATCAACAAACCGGCTTGCCTTAGATCTAAAACTTCGACGGCGTGTGTCAGGCACAGGAGGCTGACCACCTGATCCTTGCCTATTAGATTGACAAATCATGAAACAGATACAGAAATCTGAGGCAGACCTAATTGATTGTTGTTTTTTTTTTCTATTAATTATTATAATCTACTCATTAACATTTGGAACCAGTAATTCTTGGAACAAGTTTCCAAACTCTTTATAAATATCAAGCTTTAATACTAAATGCAAAAGATATAATAAAGCCCCACCCCATAGCAGGTAGTTATGAATAAAAACTGCGCTCGTCCTCACGAAGTACCCACTGAAATTTTAATTTTTTTACAAAACTTTTAATTGCTTTTTCCATCGACGCCGAGTGGCTATTTCACGATTTAATACCGAACGTGCGATGGTATACCCGTGTTTTTATATCCGACTGTTATTTATGTGAGCATTTTACGAGTGTTTTTCGATGCGGTAACTGTTTTCTTAATGTTATAGTAAATTTTTTGCTTGACATTTCATGGATTAAATATGCTTTTGTTAGCGAGTCTCATTCCTGGGGTCGTAGGTTCGAACCCCGGCAGTGCACCAATGGACTTTCTTGGAGCAACATAACATTCGCTCGAATGATGGAAAACATCAATTTTACATGAATTTTACATACATACACATAAAAGTTTACTAGAATATAACATACGCATGTTTTTAATACTAGGAACTAACGCAGACTGCAATTTTGCAAAAAAAGGATACTTTTCTTAAATAAATTTAAGAAATTTATTAGAGAAAAGCTGTCTATAAAGGCTTACTCTAAAGTTAACGATTATCTAGTTAATAAAAGGGCCTGGGACTAGTGCTAGGCAGGCTGCTTCTAATTAAATTGCGATATTTGTTTTAAAACAAGTGTTGTTTGCCATAGTCATTTTGTATGATGATTTGCTATTTTAAAAGAGTTCCGAGAGTTTTTTATGCCGCCTTTTTCTCTCGGCCTACACCCCCTGTCTTCTTTAGATAAATAGGACCGATTCAAATTTAATGAGTGGAATAAGTGATCCTGTAATAAACATATTTAATTAAATTTTAATACAAACCACTGTGTTTTCAATTGTATTATTCTATGAAATAAATAATACAGATCTAAAAAGCCAGTTTCAATATGTGGAATGAAATTCTGCTTTTTTTATATTCCATTAAAAATATATTATGCAAACATCATACTAAAAATCTTTCTTCCACAAGATTATACCCAACTGTGACCTTTATAAATGTGAACTTTTGGGAACTCGACGTGAGAGCACAATATTTTAGAGCGAAATTCCATTTAAAATAGTTTATTAGTGCTAGCGGGCAGCGGCCGGCCATTTGGCAGACCCAGCAACATATACTTCGTAAGTAGGGTAACTATTGTATAAAAAATGCATTTAGGATAAAGGTTAAAGCGTAAACTAGCTTACCCGTGACATTGTGAGAGCATTGTTGTTTTAGTCGGAACTGAATATGATAGAATAAATTCACTCAAACAATTGGCAACGGGCGAACATGTTGTTTATAGACAAATCATTATTCTGCGTATCATTGGTGTTGTCTGTAAGATTTGTTGGTTTTTCGTCACCCTCAATTTAATGCTTTATAGGTACACTGCCACAGGAACCAAACTCTTTAAACATTTTTTTTTGGGGGGCAAACGGGCAGGAGGCTCATCTGATGTTAAGTGATACCGCCGCCCGTGGACACTCTCAATGCCAGGGCTCACGAGTGCGTTGCCGGCCTTTTAAGAATTGGTACGCTCTTTTCTTGAAGGACCCTAAGTCGAATGGGTTCGGAAATATTTCAGTGGGCAGCTGATTCCACAAAGTGGTGGTGCGCGGCAAAAACTGCCTTGAAAAACGCTCAGTTGTGGAACGGCGGACGTCGAGGTGATACGGGTGGAATTTCGTATTCTGGCTCGACGTCCGATGATGAAACTCAGATACTTATTATTACTATGTAGGTTAAGAATATTGTAAATACTGTATATTTGTGTGTTAGACAAATATATCCTCTATTGCTTCTCCCTTTAATTGCAAATCCAGCCCACGATTGGTGAACAGTGGTGGTTCAAACGCCGAGATCAAGAGATGCTTGATTAATTTAAATTGTTTACTTTTATGTTTTATAATTAATTGGAGAAATATCCGAGTGCATTGTTACCCTACTTGACCCGGTTTCTCGGCCCGGGTCTGTCCGGTTAAAAGTACGACTTACATAAATCTCTTTTAAAGAATTGCAACTATCAACGCCATTTTTGTTTTTATCCGCAGCGAACTGGAAGTGATTAAGCTTTAATGCAATAGCTGGAGACTTTTGTTTCCGAAATTCGTTCATTCATAACGGATGTCAAGTATTTAGGTTTTAAACAAATAAGGCTTTGTTTGATGACCTAAAAACATTTGAATACGATGACGTAAGTTTATAAACGCTGTTTATTAAAAGGCTTTTTTATTAATTGTAAGAAAGTTTCTTGTTATGAGCAGTGTTGGCCTGGTGTCATGAGCGTGAGACTCTTATCCTGAAGGTTCGAACCTCGGATGCCCAATGGCAATGTCTAAAAACAAATTATATTCGACAAAAATTGCAGTGGCGAAATATACTTGCAGAGAGTAAGGCCCATTAGGGGCTTTACAACTGTTATATATTGTATCGAATAAATTTGCTTTAGATGACATACGCCTAACATTTTAAAATAATAAAAAAAAATTATAGTTCTATCAATTTTTTTTTACGCAGACACATTTATATATATAGCAGTTACACAACACAAACAAGATACAAATACAAAGTAACAACAGCAATAGACAATAAATAGAAGTAACTTAACAAAATACACCTCAATCTATAATATATTTTCAATAAATTAATACTGTCCTATATAGAATAAAACATACTCACATACCAATAATTTCTAAGCACACGTGCCTTCAAAACCTTATTGAGTTCGGATATTCACTTATACGATACACACAAACACTCCAATGCAACTATATATATATAATATGTATTATAAAACGAATTAACTAGTTTGTATAAGGCCAAAAACGTTTAATACAAAACAAAGTTAAACCAAAAACCATCACAAAACTTTATCAACGGTAGTTAAAAGAAAACTTGTTAAAGTAAGCCAATTTATTAGCGAAAATGCTATTTAGACTGGCATTAAAGTGTCATGAAAAATTCTGTGGTTACATTATAAAGGTGTTCGTGGTGTTTGACATTTTCATTTTACTGTCCCCATTGCCAGTTTGAGAGATGCGTAACTCTGGTTTAATTCTGGACAAAAATATTTGTTTAAGTGATATCTCAGTCGTAAATATACTGTAATGGTGGTAGTTTCGAGTTATAGACAAATTATAAATAGATCCAGCCAGGATTTGAACCGGGTTCTTTTGATTTTCTGGATGAGAACCAAGCTTTTTTTAATTACCTTGTAAGAACTTTGTGTCACTACAAGCTTTTAACAAATAGTATATTTACAATATAAAAATGAGTTCTCGCTGTTGGAGGGGCTTAGGAGGTAGCTCATACAATTTGTTATCTATTGAGACAGACATACTGTTTTAACGAATATTTATGTTATCTAAGCCTAATAATTTAAAGATAAAAATGATACTTTTTGCCTAAAAATACAGTATAGTTTACTTTTAAAATGTCAGCAAATTCAAATGTTACTATTAAAATGAGCCGCGGTATTTAACCCGGAAACAGTTTTACTTCTCCTAAATATTTAACTCTCCTACAGAAAGTGTATTATGAATGTGACCTAACCCTTATGACGTGCCAAGAGCGAATAAAGAGAAGGGTTGGTGGTTGATGGGAAACAATAAAGGAGGCAATTAATTAAAAACATCGTTCCCAGTCCTTTGAGATTTGCGCTGATTTCCACAGAAAATCTGCGCGAAAACGATTGCTATTCATTTTGAAGGTTAAATTAATTTAAAAGGTTGCCTTATGTAATCTGTGGACGTTCCATTATTAAATTAAAATATTGTTTTGCGATTAACCCTTATGTTCATTTTGTATAGTATATTTTCTAGACAGGAGAAAATATATGTATTATTTTATTTAAAATTTTGGATACCTGTTTTCAGTAGATGGTATATGCCTTGTGGATTTTTTAACACTACTTAGGGTCCATACGAACACATATTGCAATGGTATGGCAAATAAACAATTGTTTCCTATATCAAAAATTATTTAACTCTCGATAGAAAAACGTTTACACTACTTACCGTTTTAACGTGATAAACGCAAAATGTATTAAATTGTCTACGAAACTCATCGTAATTGTCTATTCAGAGAAATAAATGATCACAAAACATTTTGTCGTGGGAGGTATTAAGTAACTACGAGTATGTGCTTTAGATATTATCATTACCATGGTTAAGAACTACTAATTTTCTTAGACAATCTAATTCTTGAAACTCTTACTGATAAAACTTAATTCTATCACTCCTCATTTACTGTGCAAAGTATCCTACTATGAAATTCCTTACCGATTAATATCGGACGAGCTCAGTCATTAAATTTATTTAAAAATCTTATTTTTGATCATTATTTTCTGCCTCGTAATTAGCTACTACTTATATATATAAATTACGACTCAGATAACCTTTGTATTAGATTTTAAATTTTTGTTAATACCTATTATTTTATTTATTATGATTTTTATTTCTTCTTTAGATTTTAGTTTCTAGTTACACGTTATTTTGTTAATGATTTATGCACTTCTTGTACTTTACCTTCTGTAGATGTTTCTTTTTTACTGTTCCATATTAGGGTTGCCTGGAAGAAATCGCTTGTTAGCGATAAGGCCGCCCGTTGTCTTATAACTTATGTAACCTGCTTTTTTATGTATGTTTTTGTGTAAGGTAACAAAGTGTAAATAAATAAATATTTTTGATAACACCTTTTTGTATCATATTTACAGAAATTTTAGTGTGAGCCTTGAAACATAAAACATTTGTTACACCCTTAATAGGCAAATGTATCTAAAGACTGTTTGTTTGTTCCGTGTCTGAGAGGATTGGGTATGATCAATGACGAAACTCGACAAACACTGTAACATATTGTATCATAAATCAGTCGATTTATGAACGATATATCACGTGTTTTTGTTTGCTTTATTGATATCCATTATGGATATTAGGAACGACAAATAATTCTTGAGCCCAAATAATAAATGATTAAAAGGGTTGATTTATTTGATGTAATGCGAGGTTTTAGACATTTTGTAATGGAAATAATGAATTTCAATTACGTAATACAAATAAGAAATCCTATTCAAAGAATTCAGGATTTCTTATTTGTAATATTAATATTTCGAAATGATTAAATGTATTTGGATTACCCACGAATACTGTTAATAGCTACAACCATCTCTCTGTTAAGGTCTTGGCCTCAGATTTCTGAATCTGTTTCATGATCGTTTGTCAATCTAATAGGCAAGTAGGTGATCAGCCTCCAATGCCTGGCACACGCCGTCGACTTTTTGGGACTAAGACATGTCGGTTTCCTCACGAGGTTTTCCTTTACCGTTCGAGCAAATGTTAAATGCGCACATAGAAAGAAAGTCCATTGGTGCACAGCCGGGGATTGAACCTACGACCTCAGGTACGAGAGTCGCACGCTGAAGCCACTTGGCCAACACTGCTCATAAATTAGATAAATTTCACATACATAACTTTATTTTGACATTCTACATTTTAATATGACTGATTGGTTTATTCCTGATCCAAGGTAATAATAATATAAAATTTCGTTTTTCCAATTATCCATCCACATTTTTTAACTCGTCTACTATCATAAAACAGAAAAGTTTTCGCTAACATAAATAGCTGTAATACCGTTATAAATGCGATGTCAGAACGATAATCGAGCTCTTTGTTTACTTAATTGTTAGCTGAGATAAAAAATAAATAAGAATTGTGAGTCGTAAGAGCGTCGGATCCAATCTCATTCGTTTATAAAATAAAGGGAGTGCCACTCACAAGTGCTAACCAAAGACGTTATGAAAATATGTTTTAGAATTTATTGCTTTGAACTCGCATTTTCAGGCGAATTCAATTGAATCGAGGACCATTTTAAGCTTGACGTGTAAATTAAAAAGATTTTCTCGTATTTGAAAATGTTGCAAACATTTCTAAGATGCATTTATTATTTAATAAGGTTTTATGTGCTCTACGCTGCTACGGAGCTACGACGTAGCTTAGTTACGCTTATAAATGTTATTGACCTTTTACATGTTCTTTAATATTTTGCTTCTTGTATCGTTTAAATGCTACAGAACTTATAAGTGAATGATTAACCTGTTGTAATGGGAATTTTCGGACTTTCTAGCGAGAGTTCTATTGGTTTTAATCGATAATTGTCATGAAACAATATTTTTTCCGCCAGGAAAAGGATATGGCGAATAACGCGAATCCGTTTATTTACGACTTTATTGTCGAAAAAGTAAAAATAAATTTAATTTATGTTCTATATTTCTAATTTTAACTTTAAGTTTTATAATAAAAGATCCTTTTAAATTATCCCTTAACTTAAATCAACAAATGTTTTTCAGTTCAAAGTGAGATAAAAGTTTTGGAATTGCGAAAATTCCTCGTTATTTGCTTGTTTTATTGCATTCTCTCGGGTCAGGGTTTTTGAAAAAGATTTAAATGGTAATGAATATATTACTTATATAAGAAGAATTACAATAAATTCTTATACACCAATGCTAGTTTTTCCACCAGGGATTTTAACCGGTTCTATTCCTGTGAAAGCATATTTCAAAACAATTTAACAAATTTTTGTTGTGAATGTTTTGTGAGGGGCCTCCAAGAAAAAGAGCGTACTTAACGTTGAACCCTATCTGGCTGACACTCTATTACTTTCTATTTAGTCAGCATTTCCCAGCAAGAGGATTATTACAATATCAAGTTAGTTCGGTATCATCCTTCGTCGCGCACACACATTGTAACACCGAATTATCAATTAAACTTAATAATTTTGTTAATACATAATTTTAATTAATTTTTTAATTATAAATAATTTTCTGTATTAAAATTGAGGTATTGTAGAAGTTTCACTGTGTATATAAGCTATCTCTTTTAAATAATCATAAATTGCTCTCACAAACACGTCTTTTTCACATCAGCAATTCAAGTTCATATGAAAAATATACTTAATTTTTACATAGCATCTTAACACACTCTAATTTCGGGTTACCAATACCATTTATGTAAGCTTTTTAACACCTCCGACGACTACATAGTCGGGGAATTATCTGGAAAATATTTAATAAAAAAATAAAATAAAAAAACACACTCTAATGAATTAGAATTAAACTTGTAACAAAGTAAAAGAATATAAATCATGCCGTTTTTCTAAACAGGAGAAAATAAGAACATGAAAGACAAACAGTAAACTTAGGCCGGCAGTTGTTTGTCTGAAACACATTAAACAGATTGCAAAGTTGTGTTTTTTGCTTTTTTCCTCGTCCTCTATAATTATCTTTTCTGTTGTAGCTTTTTCTTAGTTATTAGTTTGTTAAATTCTTTTTGTTTTGCTGCTTTAATTTGTTCTTAAGTTGCCGGTTATCGATAAACTCTAGACTTGAAAGCTAAGAAAATTCAGGCGTGAAATGTACGTACATTTTGAGGATACTCCCGATTTTCCTATTTCCAGAATAGTAAATCCAAGCAGCTCGATCCCGACTTCAATGTTGAATTCGATCCTCAGCTTGCAGCATCAGCGCTTCTATTAAGAACTCTATGGACATTGCATACAATAACCTCTGATTTTAAACACACTCAAATTATAAATAAAATGGTTGTATTAAAATTTCGTAAATTTTACTCATAAACTGGTAGTTCTATAAAAGTTCAATCAACTGCTACGCTTTCAATGCTACGTCGTAGACCTACTACGTCTCAAATAAAATTTGATTACATGATAACATAAGCTTTTATAAGATGTGTCTTTTTAGTACATGCAGCGGTTATCTTTTCTTTATATTTTTAGTAGTTTTATAGCGCACTAAAAATTGTCAAAGGCCTGCAACGCATCCACTGAAATGGCTGTCCATGGGCTGCGATGAGTTCCCTTTTTGGGCGACCCATAGGCTCATATGCCTCCCTATCAAAGAAGAAAAAGGCGTGAATTTTTAAGAATCTATCGTTAATTTAACTAATACCTAGAGAATTATTGTTTTAAAACAGTTAATTAGCCTTTATATATAAAGCCATAATAATTTTAAAGCATAAATGACAAGATTTGATCCGATAAAACTAAAGAGAAATTCGCGTAAGCTGCGGTATATTATAATGACCATTCAGTAAACCGCATCACTGCATACGATTTCTACGAACGAATTTTCCACGCCATTATCCAACTGAAACACGTAGCAGCTTAACTAACCTATCTTAATTAAAATGCGCTTTAGGCTTTTTTTATCGTCTGCAATCCCAGATCCGATGGCCGAACTAACGCCACGTGTGCATTACAGTATTTATTACGTGATTTTATTACGTGATTTTATACTGTGTGCTACACGTTATTTTTGGTTGCATAGCTTATCCTGTTAAGTTATGGCTTTTATGAGGCATTGCCATAGCATTTACTAATTATTAAAAAAAAAAGGCATTTGCATTGCCAAAGTTCATTTATATGTACGTTATTTTATATTATTAGTACAGTATTCTATATTATTGTTACAATATTATGTTATCCGGGAAAGCTTAAAGTAATACCTTTCTTAACAATATGTAAAAAAAAAAAAAACACAAGTGCAAGCAATACTTCTAAAATAAATCAGTCGAACGGTAGCGAACAGTAACGAAAAATTTCTTAACTTAAAATAGTGTTAGATTTTTAAATGAAAAATAAAAATGCAATACGATTGCTACAACCCTTGAATCCTCAGATTGCTGTATGTGTTTTATGATTCATGATGATTTGTTTTTTCTAATAGGCAAGTATGTCGACCTTCTGTGCCTGACACGACGTCCACTTTTTGAGTTTAAGGCATTTACTCACGATATTTTCCTTTACCGTATGAGCGAGTGTTAAATGTGCACGTAGACGGAAAGGTTCACTGGTACGGCGGAGATTCGAAAGTACGACCTCAGGGATAAGATTCGCACGCTCAAGCCACTAGGCCAACACTTCGGCTTTATAAACAAGTCATAGTTTATATAATAACAGTAAATAACAGTACCGTTTAAAACGATTTTACAACCAAACAGGCTAAAATAAATTTATACAACGAAAAATAACGGAAAAATTAACCATTTTGCATGCGGTAGCTAAGGTGGGTATTCAATAACCTCTCATCTTACGGGTGGCTGGTCAAAATTGAGGTCTAATTAAAAAAGCCCGGCTCGGATGATGGCCGTAATTGGCTATCCGCTCCGAGGGCACTCGATATTACCACAGTGTGTTGCAGTGGAGAAATATTAAAAATTGTTTAAGACTTCAGCAGGTAAATTAGGTGGCTGCTTTTTATGTCTACTATCTAGTATGGTTTTCTCCTAGTGCAAATTAAAAAGATTTTTGTGCAGGATAGTCCATTTGTCAGTGTAATAAAAGCTAGATAAATAAGTCATTTGATTTCAATTAATAATAATAATATCAAGAAGACAGTCATAATATAGTTATAAATATGTAAGTTAGAGCAGTGTTGGCCTAGTGACGTAGGTTCGATCCCCAGCTGTGCACCAATGGACTTACTTTCTATGTACGCATTTAACATTTGCTCGAACGGTGAAGGAAAACATCGTGAGGAAACCGACATGTCTTAGACCCAAAAAGTCGACGCCGTGTGTCAGGCACTGGAGGCTGATCACCTACTTGCCTATTAGATTTAAAAATGATCATGAAACAGATTCAGACATCTGAGATCAAGGCCTAAAGAGGATGTAGCGCCACTGATTTATTTTCTTTTATATGTTAGTTACAATATTGTCCAAAATATTATATTAGTAGGTTAGCTTTAAAGTATATTAAATCTTAAAATTAAAAAGTCTCATGCAGTCCATTGCAATGACCCATGTAAAGCAATCCAGCCGTCCCACTATTACCGCCAGCATGTTGAGAATGTAATGGTTGCAACTTCTAACAAACATTTTGTGAAACAAATAACTTGGCGATTTTTTTACTGAAAGTTTTTTTCACCCGTCTACGCTGGTTTTAGAACAGGCAACAAATGTTAATTTAGAAGCATTCTTTTTTTTCGACTAATTATCTTGTTGATGTTTATAAGTGGTTGGTGGAACAGTGTTTTATTACATTGAAGAATGGTGATGAAACTTGAAAATTGCCGAAGCTAATTATTGCGCGTTTATTTAACAAAAATAACCTGTTAATTTTATGAAAATAGTTTTAGTTTAATCGTTTATTTTCCGTTGTATTAGAATTTATTCTAGACAAACCGAAAATTTCTCCACTAGAGATTCGTTAACTATGAGTTTCTTTGTCGTAACGGTCACTTCGAGATTGCATTTCTTTCCAAATAACTTGTTTTATACCAAAGGTTGGAATGCAATTTTCCTTAAAGTTATCCGAACCAAGGAAAATTAACAGATTTTTCTTTCTGTACGTTTCTTTAACCTAAACATCGTAGCTATCTATAACTTACTAAAACAAATCGATGTGTGAATTTCTTAATGAAGTGTTTCCAAGTTGAAGTTCTTGACATCAGACCATAAAGTCTTGGAGCCTCCTAGTCAGTGGTTAGACTGGTCTAGGAACCACCCTTTAACACACACTTTCTTCCCTCACAATATGTGGTGATAATGACTCATTAATTTAATTATTGCTTTATGGTAGTGCCCTTTTTACATAGCAATTGGATGTTAAACATAGTAAAAATGGGTTCGATTCCCGAAAAAAAGATAATCATTGCCTATTAAATAAAACAAACGTTTAAATTTTCAATATTTTTATAATATTTTGTTCTTAGGAACAAAACAATAATAAACTCTCGGAACCTCTCTGTCTAAATGTTAAAAAGTAGAAATCCCAAGCTTTAAAGCAAGGAATTGAAATGCGTAAGTTAGTTTATGCGTTAATACAAAAATAAAACTTAAACTTATAAAAACTGAAAGGATCATGTTATGGGTTGTGTAATTATACATTTAATGTGATTTTTGTTTTTTTATACATATGAAGGTTTTTATTATTAAGTAGCTGCCTCCGCGAACTTTGCTTCGCCTGAATATAATTTCTTTACTTAGCCTACCTTTTTCTACTAAAAAGCACTTACATACCAACATATACAACATTGTGCTATGCTACCCCATAGAAACTGTTCGCATTTCCAGAGAAAACCTTCCCTAGAGTTCAAGGAATAAATTTAAAAAAATACTCGAATTGGTCCAGCCGTGTCTAAGAATTAAGCTTAGCAACATATTTGGGGTTTAAAAAGTTATATAGAAATGTAGCCGTGTAAACTTACGTGGTGTATTTAAATCCAAACTGTCTATCAATAGAATTTCCTACTCGAAATTAACAGGAAAACATCGTGAGAAAGTCGTGTGTCGGACACAGGCGGTTGATTACCTAAAAGAAGAAAAAAATCTGACTCAAAGACCGGATAGGGTACAATGTATATTGCATATGATAACAAGCTTTATAATAGAGAAAGTGGCGTTAAACAGTCGCAAGGGTTTTAGTACAATAATTATCTGCTTTATCATGTGATGAGCATTGAGCAGTACGATGTAATGTGCCATCATGGTGCTGACAAAAAAACCTAGGCGATTTAAAAGTGTTTCGGACAGTTTATTGCCGTTTCTCGTCCAGTCTATGCTCTTGGTTTGAGAACTAGTATTAAATCGAAATATAGTATAGCCATAATTAATCAGGTTTTTCTTTGTTTCAGTATTCCCCAATGTACCCGCCGCGCCAGGGATGCCATGTGCTGGAGAGGACAGTGAGTATTATTATCCATGGCTCACATGCACAAAACACATTGAAAATAAATACCGCAGGCATATTAAATAATCAGTGAAATTAACAAAATGCTTATATATATATATCGAGCTGACCGGGCAAACGTCGTTTTGCCATGTATATCATTTATAATAAAATAGGGGTTGATCGTAGAGGGGTGAAAGTTAGGTTAGAAATAATAAAATCAGAAAAAAAATATCTAAAAATAAAAATATTTAGGGGGATGAAAAATAGATGTTGTCCGGTTCTCAGACATACCCAATATGCACACAAAATTTCATGAGAATCGGTCGAGCCGTTTCGGAGGAGTGTAACCACAAACACCGCGACACGAGAATTTTATATATTAGATTTATATGCTATAGGTACATCACACCTTACATATAATTAGACAAACGCCCGGTTTTATAGTTAAAATACAGGTAATAATACCAATAATCGGATATCAATATATACGGATTGAATAAAAAATCCCCTGGTTAATTATAAGAGAAGTTAAAATACACGATCACATAGCTAAAAGGTTGTAGTCATACGTTTTCCGGCAAAATTTTATGTTATATTTTAATGTATTCCAAAATACCTTCGGTAACGATTTTACGTTTGCGTGAAATTCTTTTCTGTGACTCGAAATTCGAAGTACCTACTACAAATATATTCTTATTATATTTCTGGAGATTGACTCGTTCATGCATAAGAAGAATATGTTAGAATTAACTTTCGTAAAAAAATCTGAATCTCACCCTACTAGACTAATACTGTTTCCGTTCTGTTCACAATACGACATATATTTTTGTACGTACAAAAAATATATATAAAATCATACTATGACCATTGTTAGATTTGAGGACCCTTTCCAGTAGAAATAACTCGCAAAGTTGCACTGACAACAGACATGTTACACAATTTACAGAAATAACACAATACAATATTTTTCTGTTTATATGTATCGTATATTTTATATACAATATCTATTGTCAATCGAAAACAAAGTTTTGTTAAAAGCGCTAACACAATTTAGCATGTTACGATACCTGCAATGTAAATGTGAGATGTATGCTTATTGTATGGATTATTATTACTATTATCTATATATATAAAAATGAAACCAGTTTTCCGTTGTCACGACATAACATGAAAACGGCTTGACCGATTTGTCTGATTCTTTTTTATAATATTCCTTGAAGTACGAGGATGGTTCTTACGAAGAGAAAATTAAAAAAAAAATGGGTGAAAAAGTCTAAAAACAACACTTTTCTATATTCCCATACTAATAAAATATTCTTAATAATATTTAAAGGCAATTTGAACTTTAATACCATATCATAAAGATCAAGTGTTAGTGGAGGGGTTCCGGGAAGGTAAATTTTTATTTTTTAACATAATGTATTTGTTGTATTATCAACTTTCTTTTTTTTATCTTACTAGCTAGACCGGTGCAGTCCCGAATAGCAGAATAAGTATTAAAAAAAAAATAAGAATCGACTGTTAGGCGGTACGATGTTCGACAGGCCAGCTAGTCATAAATAAATCTAAAATAAATAAAATAAAATATAGATTGTCAATAAACACGATGTATAAGACAAATGTGTAGGAAGACGAAACTGAACAATTAATTTTAATTAACAAAAATCAAAGTTCTGTTTATGACAGTGTAGATATAATTCCTCTAACAGAATGCGTTCCAAGCGTTGCTTCTGGTTGCTAATTTAATCATGTGGTTAGTGGTTATGAAATCTCATCAGGCTCTTGCGCTGAATGAGTATAGTATATAAGTGACTTAGCATAATACAGTGTTTTCCAACGTGGTTCCCAGGCCCCATAAGGGGCAATTTGAGTGTTAAGGGGCTATTTGAAAATTTATTAAAATTTTGAATATTAATTTCAGTTATGCATTATGTTTTGAAAATTAACTTACTATCGTTAACAATTTCCTAGTAATTTCTTCCTTTAAGTTTTTTAACAAAACATTTTTTTAAGGAAGTCTAAATTGGGGCAGGGCACAAAGAAGGTTAGGAAACACGGGTCTAATAGGTTGTTAAAGGGGTTTAAATAAAATAATTAAACGAGCGTAAAAACACCGTATTCTGCTAACATTATTATAATATTTATAATTAAGGCTGTATTAGCCAATAGGTTAACAGTATTTAACTAGATAAAGACGTCTCGGCTTGCGACACACATAAGCGTTCAAGTGCAGCTTTGTATTTTATTATGTGCAAATAAATAAAGCGAATAAAAACATTAAAAAGATCAGAAAAGATGACGTCTTAAACAGTAATTTTTGACTGTGTCTCTTTTCCTCACAGCGTTAACACAGTTTAAGGAAAAGGGACGAGTATTGGGAAAAAAGCGTGATTTCGTTTTTGTGATTTAAACTACTTAATTTTTCGCTGTATGACAATGTATTTTAAATGTTATTGCATTCGCGTTATAGAAGAATTTTAATATGTACGCTTGAGTCACAGCAAATCTAAGTTTCTTTAAAATAAACTTTACTTAAACGTTAGACAGTTATTAATTATTATTATTTCTGTATTATAAAATAAGTTCCGAGCTCCGAAAACTGAAACAACAGTCTCAATTTAATTAAATAGTGTTTTTTTTTAAGACAATTCACACCAATTGACCTAGTCCCATGCTAAGCTGGTGAAGCTTGTGTTATGGGTACTAGGCAATGGATATACATACGTATTATAGATAGATAGACATATAAATACATATTTGAACACCCAAGACCTAAGCACAACACCAAATGCTCATCACATCGACGTTCGTCTCAGCCGGGGATCGAACCCGGGACCCATGGATTCGCAGTCAGGGGTACTAACCACTAGACCAATGAGTTGTTATTGGCTATTTTCAGTAAACTTGGTTTTAATTAGAAATATTATAAAAATGTTAGCACAGTACCCAGTGTCTACGCTCGGGAATTATTCAAAGTGTACGCTTATTTAATATTTAAGTGGGAAGAATGAGAAAATGTCACGTATTCTGGGTCAAAGTCAGCTTTCTGGGCCCAAGACCGGCTTATAAATAGTAACTACTGGAGCTCTTATGTTGACTTTTTGAGTAGTCTATATCAACTGAATAGAATCTAAAATTTAACACAAGTATAATACGTATTTTGTTACGATTATATTGATAATTCATTGATTATTATAAACGAAAAGCAGTGTTTGTTTAGTGGCTTCAGCGTGCGATTCTCATCCCTGAAGTTCTAGGTTCAAGGTTCTATTTCCCTTAAAACAAAAAAAAGTCAACGGCGTGTGTCAAAATCCCGCAATTCCTGTCTGCACTGTGCCACTCTCTCCCATGTACCACCCATGGGTGGTCTGCTTGTTTGCCTCCATTCCCGTAAAAAAATTGATTTTTGTAACTTAAAAAGCGTAAATGTACAACAGAATACGTGTCCGTACGTGTAATAAACAAAAAAATTGTCTGGAAAATCGTAATAAAAATGTAATTCACCAATAAGATATTATATATTTTGTGTAAAGGCCAAAGAAGTCGGTATTTAAATTACTCGTTGTTATAATATTACGAAACGATATCTACTAAGTTAACTTGCCTTACAAGCATACAGTAGCCATGAATAACAAAGCAATTAAACAGAAGTAGCTAATCGAAACATCAAAGATGTATGGTGTAACGTCCGTGTTTGCTCACGCTCTCATATTGACTCATACATAATTTGCTTCTTAGCTCCTTCCTCTAGAATATAGTAAATCTATATCACAACATGGCGGATCTTGGGAGGCTCATGACGGTCATGGTCCCCGATGGGATCTCGATAAAGTTTCAAGGACAAAGTACCTTTTCTTAGTAAAGATTGATGACACTGCAAAAGATGTTATTTTACTAATTTAATAGTGAATTTTAAACATATAATATACTCTGAATTTTAATTCCGTAGAATTCTGACATTTCATAAGTGTTGCTACTAATAAAGTTCTCCACCGAAAAAGGGACAAATTTGACTTATTTAAGGGCTATAAAAACTACTTACTCAAGTGACCTAATACAAAAATAACAAATATTTTAATATCACGAACAATATATCAAATAAACTTTAATTACTTTATTTTATTTTTTAGCTGGCTGCTGGCTGTCTACTAATTTCAGGTTTAGTAAACCTTTCAAAATCACTTTTAATGTGGAGAACCGCACTTAATAAAATTATAACATTAACTAACATTAAAATGTATGTATAGTCTCAGCTGTTCAGACTCGTATTGAAAATGAAAAATGTGCCCGGCCAAAAAGGTTTGCACTGACATGTCAAAAAATGGTAGCTGTCAGAATTCTACGGAATTCAAAATAAGAGTATAGACTTGTTTGTGTGAGAATGCGTAAAAACATCAAAGATATGTGTCAAAGTCTGTCAATAGTGCGTATTATTGTCATAATCGATCGTTGAGTTCATCTACAACATACATATATCTATAACTTGTTTCTTTCCTTTTCTATTATGTTGATGCGGCTATAAATATATAAAGCAGCAGTTTTTACAAAATTTTCTCTAAAAGGGCAAATTTAGAATTAGGGTGTGAAGTTTAAATTATTACGCATTGAAACCTTACAACCTTTTAGATGTGTATGATATTGCGAGGAGTTGACATTCTTAAAAAAACAAATGACATCGTGTTTCTTTATTACATAATCTCTGACACATAATGCTTATCATATAAGTAATTAATAAAAAAATACCAAACATTACAAAATATAGCAAAGCAACCTTTTTAATGTATCTGGAGTTTTTGGACCCTGCAGCAGATTGCACAGTCTAATTAATCGAATAAATAAATAACTAGACATTTAATTAGTTCGCCTGACAGCAATTGTACATGAAAGTTCAAAAACAAATTATCATAATCAAATTTCAAATGGCAAATACGCGCGGTATGCAAATGACATACACTAATTGTAACACAAACAATGTATCTTGGAGACGGAGCAAATCGCATTAGTGAATGTTCATTCTGTCTTACGACCTTAATTTATTTATTCAAAGCATTTATATTAACTTTTCACTAAGCATTTTTGAATATTTATATACCATCTCGAAAATATACCTTTTAGTTCTGAGCCTCAAATTTCTGTATCTGTTGCTCATTTCTAATAGGCAAGTAGATGATCAACCTTCTTTGCCTGACACACACCGTCGACTTTTTAGAGTCTAAGGCATGACGGTCTAAGTGAGCGCATAAAAAGAAAAATCCATTGATGCACAGCCTAGAATCGAATCTACGATCCCAGGGATGACAGCCGCACGCTGATGCCACTATTTATATATGCCTCATATTAAATTATATACAAAAATGGCACTACACACCTTACTCCTTAGTTTTCTGTTACTGTTTCTTGATAATAATTTCTTAATAGGCAAGTAGGTGATCAGTCCATGCAACGCCGTAGAGGTTTTACCACCGGCGAAGGTTAAATGCTTTATATAAAAAGAATAATCCATTGATGAACAGACGTGATGCGAAAACGCGACCTCAGGTTCGAGAGACGCACGAAAGTAAATGACTTCGTCATCTATAATATAAATATCAATATTGTTGGTCATAACAAACCCTACGTGATCCTAATATTACATTTCTTGGAAAGAAAATGATACATTACAGCTTAGTGCTTTCAGCTATTAAGATGATTACTCTTTCACTTTGCTACCTTGGTCAAAGAGAATAGAGTTATGACCCTTAATGAGGGGATCTTGCCATATCTTTATATAAGATTTCCTACTACCGTTAGCCTCTACTTTAGTTAAATGAGTGCATTAAGACTTTTTGAAGTGAAATTTCTTTAGGCGCATGATAGTAAAATTTTTACGGAACGTCACGAAGATGTGCAGCGTTTTTGTCAAATAAAAGAGAGAGAGAGATTGATACTGATTGAGAGAGGGTGAGAAGGGCGAATTAAAAATTAAAATTACATAAAGAGAATTTATGCAATATTATTATTTTATATTTTATGCAAAATAATTTATTGTAATCTCAAATGATGAATTGTAAAGTAAAATGCCTCGTGTTTTTATCATCGAAGATATAAATTTTAAAAATTCAATTTATAATTTGTAGTAATTTTCGACACTTTAATATTTTAATGACAATTAAATTCATTAAATTTCTAACATTTCTTCCCTTTTTCCCTCCCTCTAAATCTCGAAAATCTCAAGTTTTAGATTTGTATAAATATGAACAAGACTTAAAAACTAGTTTGCCAAAGTTTGTTTGTTTAATTAAGGTTCTTAATTATTATTATGATTTGTGTAACAAAAAAATTATTTATACCATTTCAAAATTTTAAGTCCTGTTCAAATTTAATTCATAAGGATACTTTTAATCATGAAATTGTTGTTCGTAAAGTTACATTCGGAGGTAACTTTTCGTTAGTCTTAATTAAAACTTAATTAAATTTAATACCATCTTGCTTTTTCATAACGGAGCCTTTGAAATTTATATTTCATCGGGAAATGTAAATTCCCTGAGATATTTGAGACAGAATTTATAATAATGCAACCGTGGTAGTAACTTTATTTAATTTTAAAACCCAAATATCAGGAGTAGCTACATTTATTGTAGATTTTTATTTCGCGTGCGTCTATAGGTTTATATAGTACTAGCTGGTGCCTGCGATTTCGTCTGCGCAGGATTAGTATTTCGAGTAGCTTATTTAAGCATGGCCTAGAAAAAATCTACCAAAGATATTGACTATTTAAGATAAATATTTCCATCATACATTCCATGTTATGTATTCACTATAGCGGTTTTGGCAGCGCACGCCGGGATAACTATGGTAGATTTTTTCCTACTTACTTGATATTTTGGACAATTCACACAATTTCTTTATAAATTGTAGCCTATGTGTTATTCTGATGCTATATTATTGTAAAGTTTCATTACAATCCATTCAGTAGTTTTTACGTTAAAGAGTAACAAACATCGATCCATACTTACAAACTTTCGCGTTTATAATATTAGTAGGATAATTTATTTTACATAAATGTAAAGTATTTTAAAATATATATAATTCATATCTTTGTATAACGTAAAATGTCTTACACAGCAATTACACTGCAAGAGCCAGCGATCACACGGTTCTGTTTAAGTGAAAACTACTATAACAACAATTAATCTTTATTAATATTGACTGTGAGTAGACTTCAGCGTGCGACTCTCATCCTTGAGGTCGTAAGTTCGATCCCCTGCTGTGCACCAATGGACTTGCTGTCTATATGCGCATTTAACATTTGCTCGAACGAACGAAAAACATCGTGAGGAAACCGGCATACATGCCTTTGACCCAAAAAGTCGACGGCGTGTCTCAAGCATAGAAGGCTGATCGTCTACTTACCTATTAGATTGACAAATGATTATTAAACAGATATAGAGAGAGAGAGAGAGAGAGAGCCACTGGTTTTTATTTTTATAAATTGTCTAAAGTAACATGTCTGGTACTCACATGGCGCCCAGAAGTTAGGCAGATGTGACTAGATGTTAATATTATGTGCGGTGTGTTTCAGGAAGCATATACAGGCGTGGCGCCCGCCGGTGGCGGAAACTGTACCGCGTCAACGGACATATATTCCAGGCCAAACGGTTTAATAGAGTGAGTATATTTAATAATACAATAAAACTGTAATCAAAAATGACTCTGAGGACATTTTCAGCAACTCCATAGAGACCTTTCGCCGAGTCGTATTAGCAACCTTGCTGTGTTAATTATTTTCTTTTGATTTGTTATATGCCTATATAAATATGTATTAAAATCGTATACATATTCGCGGATGCTTGCCGGACCCATGCTACTTCTTCAATACATAGAGTCCCCTCGTGAGTTGTGTGAGATCGGTGGCTACTGGATTGTGAGGAATTCGCATGGATCTGGTTAGCGTTTTCTTAAGTTCTCATGTCATTTTCACACGTGTATATCCTTTCTATAACATATTTTCATAAGTGAGTGTGACGTTTGAGAGCAAAAATAAAATAAATACAGAAATTGTGGAATTATAATTTGTAATGTTTCGCCAGGATCATCTATTGCTTGTTTCGTAGACAAAAGTTATTTTAAACAAAATTATTAATTAAAAAGTCTGAATAGTCTTTTGGTTGATTTGACAGCAAGGAAAGCCTTAACACAAAATTACTTCAACCAGGATAATGAAATGCATGGAGATTTAGATTGTATTTTTTTTTTCTTTTTTGTATTACAAACTAAAAAATATTTGGCATGTTTACCTTCTTGTTGTAAAAAAAAAATCTATATGTGAAGATTTTTAATTGGCCCATAATGTTATATATATATACATATATTTCTGTATTGTGCTGTGAATCTTCTGAATAAATAAATAAATAAATAAATTAGTGACTTGGAAAATATGATTCTAAAATGGTAAGGGTTTGACAGACATTACGAACATACAACACTGAACATTTAATAAACTTAGCTATTTGTTTCCACTTGAAGTTATATGTAATATATATGATATGTATGTAAACATAGTGCCATCTCATAAATCCTTTTAAATTTCCAGCGAGCCTTCTGTGCCTTCTGTCAGGACCGCATCTGGGGTCTCGGCAGGCAAGGGTTTAAATGCATCCAATGCAAGCTGCTGGTGCATAAGAAGTGTCACAAACTGGTGCAGAAGCCCTGTTCAAATGAACACGTTGATCCTATCGAGATTAAGGATGACGCTAATGGGGAGAGCACGCTGGGAAGAGCACCGTCAGTCAGGTATAGAAACAAGTCTAGTAGTTGCGAAATAGTCCTTTTTGATCTGGTTAAACTCAAACTCAGAATAACTTTATTCATATAGGTAACCAAGTACACTTAACAGCAACAGCAAAGATGTTAAATTGACTCTAAATTTACATTTACTAAGAGTTCGGAAGTCAAGGGCGTAGAGAGGGCAGGAAACTCTCAGCCACTCTTTTTAATCGCCAAGTTTTGAGTCATACAAATTGTTTGAACTGCAAGTCGATCCCAAGGGTTAATTTATAATAACATTTAATTAGGTTAATAAAGTGCTTGTAATCGATGATGAAACTTAAATGATTAGGAAAGTAACGGGTGACAAGTGATTTACAAATAACATTTGTAAGAACATATTATTGAAATTCTAGTTCAAGACTTACAAACCTATTTTACTAAACTAAATTAAGAATAGTATCATCTAGTAATATACAATAACAAATTTCCTGGCGTTTGAATATTTAAATATACTGAGCTGTACTAAGGTATCTTTTCACTTACAAATTCATGAAAGTCACCCCTTTTTATAACAGAAATATAAAAACCCTTTTTTCTTTAACATAGATGCTATACTAACATAGGACTATGACAAGTAATCATAATAATATGAAACAGCGAACTCATGATTTTATAACGCATATGTTTATAAATACTTATGGCAATTTCAGGTCTCGTGAGGAACCAGAGCCTCCTCTTCCGGAGACGCCACCAGCGCCGTTGCCTCCAACCATCAGAAATGAAGACCTGGAGCCGGGCTCGCAGAGGCAGTACTCGCTGGACGACTTTGAGCTCATCAGGGTCATTGGACGAGGGTCTTATGCTAAGGTATGGCATATTTAATAATTTTCCTATGCATCATGATTTAGTGGTATCCTCTATGGTCTTCAGATTTTAGCATCTGTATTGTTTTTCTTAAGTTAATAGGTAAAGAGCTTTCTCCGCTTGATACACATAATAGCCATGTCAAATTAGGTAAAAAAAGGGGTCAACTTTCTTGTTCTTCGTCGTCTTCTTTTTGTTGTCGATCGAGAATGTTCAATTCATTGACATCATCATATGCGCTTTCTTTATGAGAATTACTTGGATATAGTGAAGCGTTGAGGCAAGCTTGTCCATTAAGACGGGGACACGATAGCACTTGTGACTTTTGAGACAACATTTAGTGCCACAAAACAAGGGTTTATACCAATTTACAGCTTATTATCTTTTATTCCGACGTGATAATATGACTGGGCTATAAATACATTTAACGTATAATGTATCCCTATACAATATCAGGAAAGACTGCTCCTTAAGTTGCCTGTATCAGCGACCTTCGGTCTAACTGATAAAGTTTGATAATTATAAATCACCAATGTAAACGACATTGGTGATTTAACTAAGGTCTTGGCAGATTGATGTATGTTTCGTGATCATTTTCCATGGTGCTCAGCTCAGGTGTCTGTCGCACGCCGTCAATTTTAAGATCTAAGTCATCCCAGTTTCTTCAATATGTGTTTGGCAGATAGTCAAGCGACTATAGTATGTGCGCTGTAGCGTGGGGCGCTGTTGTTGATAAAATTAGAAATTATTGTAATTGGTTAAATTTGGTTTCTTTTTTTCTTCCCTCTCCATAACGAAAAAAGATCTCAGCCCCTAGAAATTCGTTATAAAGAGTTTACACTGTATATTAAATCATTAATAACGTTAGTAATTTAAATTAAACCCAGCCAGAATGTACTAATCTACATATAAACTTACGCCAATACTGATTTACACACACACTATTAATTTTAAACTGAAATCCCTATTCTCCAGGTGCTGATGGTGGAACTGAAGCGAACCAAGCGTGTATACGCCATGAAGGTGATAAAGAAGGCTCTGGTGACTGATGACGAGGACATCGACTGGGTGCAAACTGAGAAACACGTGTTCGAGACCGCCTCTAACCATCCGTTTTTGGTCGGACTCCACTCGTGCTTCCAAACGCCAAGCAGATTGTTCTTCGTCATCGAATTCGTACGTGGTGGAGATCTTATGTGAGTATTTTCTGAAAACTATATTTCTAAATGACCATTTTATGTTTACAATAATTATAATAATCCAGCGTTACAATCCTGTGGGCCTTGGTTGCAGCTTCTTATTATAGACGAGCTGATTTATCTCTTTTTTGTTTAATTCTGTCATTGGTTTCCTCACTATATCTTTTACTTTCGGTGCCTCTCCACTACTCGAGATTGGCTGTCTGTCTCGTGAAGCGTGTCTTGTCCTGTACCATTTTATTTTAATTAATTCCTTTCAGATTATTACATATACACTTACATTCATATTCTAATCTATATACAAATTGTACATTACAACGTGTATAATGTAGATATCTAATACATTTTTAAATTCGTAACATCATTAACGTAGAACGTCCGACGGTAATTTTTTTTTATTCATCAATCCAGGAATTTTAACTTGATTAAAAATTGTTAAAAATTCAAACAGAAATTCAAAATGCTAAATTATTATTATATTAGGCAATTTTTTTTTAAATTAATATAGCCTAGTTCAGTCAGCGAAGATGCAGCTTTCTAATAGTGAGCTTTTGTGTGAAAACATTACAAACATTCACAGAAAATCACAAATGTTTCTTCTTTATAATATTAGTATCCAAACGCCAAGCAGAGTGAGTATATTTATTTATCACGCTACTATGTTTGGAACAAGTAGTGGTTAAATTATATATATATATATATATATATATATATATATATATATATATCTATTAAAGGTTCCACATGCAGCGTCAGCGTCGTTTGCCAGAAGAACACGCTCGGTTCTACGCAGCGGAGATCTCTCTAGCTCTTCACTTTTTGCATGAACGTGGCGTCATCTATCGGGACTTGAAACTGGACAACGTCTTATTGGACCACGAGGGGCACATCAAGCTCACTGATTACGGAATGTGCAAGGTGATTTTATGCAAAAAAAATTATTATGGCGATATTTATTACATTATGAAAATCCCTTCCCGTATCTCATAAACTGCTAAACCGATTTTGAAACTGGGATGGTTTATTAAATTGTTCGACCTTTAAACCAAAAGAATGATCTACATACGACTTGAATTTTTCGAAAAATGTGTGAACTAAATGGTCGAATGGCTGCTTTCGTTTTATAAAGTAGATGCTGCGAACGGGATTTAGCAATGTTTCAGGTCCATATTCTAATGCGCAAGTCATAATGATTGACTTTTTAGAATATCCTTTTTTATAAGTATTTTTCTTATAAGATTTTTTTTATAAGTTTTTTTTTCATATACAGCTTGAGTTACTTTAAGTTAATTATTTTACAAAATGACATATTCATGTTTCAAGAAATCTATGCTGATAATAAAGAAAACTTTACTTTGTACAAAAACTAGCGTTGCTTAACCAAGAGACCATTATAGGTATCTCCATAATCATTAATTAATTAACAATATCTTCAACTTAATTGAATCCGATTAACTATTTAAAAAGTTTGACACAAATCATGAAGATTTGTTCAAAAGTGTTGGTAATTCGTGGACCGTTAAACATTGTACACGTTTTCAGGAGGGCGTAAGACCCGGCGACACAACGTCGACTTTCTGCGGGACTCCCAATTACATAGCCCCAGAAATATTACGCGGGGAGGAATATGGCTTCTCAGTGGATTGGTGGGCTTTAGGGGTGCTCACATATGAAATGTTGGCTGGAAGATCTCCCTTCGATATTTCACACGCAGCTGACAACCCTGATCAGAACACTGAGGATTATCTCTTCCAGGTATTTTTATTTGTTACATCGGTACAATTTTTTTTATAGCTGGTAACACCAATAATGTAGATGTGATTCTATGAATAAAACTCATGTGACAAAAACAAATAAATTATATTTTAACATTGACGTAATGAAATTTTTTTTAAGTTATACTTCTTGATGAGAATGAAATATTACGATGCGCGCGCACCGTGACACAAAATTAACAGAATGAAATTGCCCACGGAAGATCCTACGGCATTGGACATAATTAAAAACAACATTCGAATAATAATAGAATTTATGTTACACTTAATGTAAGATAATAATAATAAATATTAATTTATTTAATTTTTCAAATGTAAACTGAACTGTATTGACTATAATGACTCCTTCTCCAGCCTTTGATTATTTAATTATAATTAATTATTTGCATGCAATCAAAAACTATTTTTAATTATGCCAAAGAAGTATAACTTCTTACGCGCTTACATAAGTACACGCACACTTTTGTTTTCCTGTAATGTTCGGTACTCCGGACATACGAGGTTATCATTCTACAGCGATGATATGTCTGTTCTTCCCTGGTATCTCTGTGCCCCTTTTTGGCAAAGGCTCTTTTAACGTAACACCACTGTAACACCATGCCATATGTTAAGTGGATTCGACGTTTTAGATTTACAATGAAATTATTATTATTTTTGTATTTAAGACGTGACAGGCACAGCTAGTCTCTTTATATATTTTATCTTGCGAAAGTTTCCTGGTAGAACTTCCTTTTAAACTTCCTAATCTCCTTCTTGAAAGATTTTTATTTGATCATTATGTTACATTACATTAATATTTTAAATATTTAATGTTCTGACACAGAATTTTTAGTTGTATCTAAAAAAGCTAATTCTGTAAATAGCGCATTTGAAATATTTTTCTAACAAAACTAATAAAAATACATGTTTAAAATGATTACAGGTGATTCTAGAAAAGACGATTCGAATCCCTCGTTCTCTATCCGTGAAGGCTGCGTCGGTGCTGAAAGGCTTCCTCAACAAGAATCCGGTTGAGAGACTTGGATGTGGAGACACTGGCTTCAGAGACATCGTTAACCATCCGTTCTTCAAGAGCATTGAATGGGAGATGGTAAGTTTTTTTAATTACAGGTATTACGTCACGCAAGTTTTGGAGATTATGGAACATGTAACGCGCCGTAACGGTTTCTGTACCCAAGTATAGTAAAATGTTTCGAGACCACCTATTGACTATTTATATCTAAAAGTTACCATTATGTGGTGTAAAGTACTGGAAATTCGTAAATAACATTAACAATAATGCATTATTTAATCCCCGCCCCGCAAAGTAACGTTTTACAAAAGCTCCCTAACTTATATTTATACATTATAATAAAACCTAACGTACATCAAAATCATGTATGGAGAGATTTTTTTCTCTTCGAAAAACCACGATTGTAAACCCACCACCAATTTTTACTATTGATAACCCTAAGAAAGTTGGCGATACTTATTAATTTGTTATTTTAGTTGGAGCAGAAACAAGTAGTTCCACCATTTAAACCTCGTCTGGAAGGAGAAAGGGACCTCGCTAACTTCCCACCTGAGTTCACCGATGAGCCTGTGCGACTCACGCCCGATAAAGAGTATGTTATTTATATTTTATTTTATTAATATCTATAATAAATAAAAATTAATATAAAAATAAAAAATCTGTGGCGCTACAACCTTTTTATTTCAGTATCTGTTTCATGATTATTTGTCAATCAAATAGACAAGTAAGTAATCAGCCTTTGTGCCTGACACAAGCATTCGACTTCTTGGGTCTAAGACAAGCAGGTTTCTTCACGATGTTTTCCTTCACATAGAAAGGAAGTCCATTGGTGCACAGCCGGGGATCGAATTTACGATCTCAGGGATGAGAGTCGCACGCTGAAGCCACTATGCCAACACTGCTCATGAGAAATGGATAAACATGTGGTCAAAATTGGGATAAAATCTTATTTTATTTTTGCACAGCATTTGCATTTACCCTATCATTTATATAATTAATAAAAACCTCCATTCCAGTAGCGAGATAGCGGACATCGACCAATCGGAGTTCGAGGGCTTCGAGTACGTGAACCCACTCCTCATGTCCCTCGAGGACTGCGTGTGACACCACGCCTGTCTGCTGCACCCAGGCGACAAGCAGGTGTGTATTCATATGTCGCTGCTTAGAATCCGGCCCGAAGGACCAAAATATACTTTATTTGTAAACTACCTGAAGATTCAAATTATCATCGCTGTACACGGTCGCTGAAAAGCACTCGAAACGTTGTTCATGTGAATTGTGTATTTATTTCGATATAATCTGTTAATAAACTTTTATTTATTTAAATTAAAATATATATATTCTTACGTATTATATATTGTGTTTTTGGTCGGTAGACTACTCGTTCGTTCCTGCACTAATTCCAGAATATTCTTGTTTGTGACTAGCTATAGGCTTTACTTATTGATGATTTAAGCTGGGCATTATATATTATATTGGAAAAGAACTATTTAATTATTACAGTAAAACTAGTTTAAGTTGATTTAATATCAGCCGTTTCACTTCATGGACATATAAGTGTATTACTCTGGTGACACTGTACGTATAGACTTCGAATATAAATGTCATTTGGAAAAATTACTTTAGAAATTGACAGGATTTATGCTAACATTTTTGTATTATTATTGTCTTTAATAACTCCATATTTAATATACTTATTTGAACATACAGATGTACGGGTACAGCGCGGAATCGTCATCATCAGACTACGACTCGGTCTGTTCGGAGAGACCTTCCCGCAAGCCCACGCTATTGCAGCACATGTTCTGCTTGCCGCTCAACTGACGCACGAAACACACGCAACAAACCAAACAAGCCACAATGCAACGATCGTTCGGTAAACATACACAACCTATCACCACACAGTCTTACTATACACAATCACATAATACACTGTCTTATAATACAGCGTCTTACAATACTCAATTTCATAATACGTCGTCTTATAGTACACCGTCTTGTAATACACTGTCTTACAATACACAACAGACTTTTAAACCATTAACAAGACAGATGTCTGATTTATCACAATCATTGCATCGACCGCCATTAGGTATATCTCGGCAGTATTCGGATATAACACAAGAATCGCTCGGTGTACGCCAATTAAACAATGTGTTATTGAGACGCGGTGAACTTTTAAATGAATCTAATACACAACAGTCTTTTGGCGAACAATCAGACTTTACACACACACATAAATCTTCAAAACGTAGCGTAAAATTTGATGCTGATCTTTTGTGATTTTTTAAATTTAGTTTTTGTTTAGATTTTAAGAATTGGTAACAAAAAAATTATGAACATTTTAACCTCTTCGGTTTTCTTTGAGTGACGTCAGAATTGACGAATTGAACAATCAATATATTTCAATGGTTTTTTAACACTATTTTATTTAAAAAACATATTTGGGAACTCTTATTTATATTGTTCATGAACATATTTCAGACATTTATCTATGTCTTCATTATTGTTTTAATGATACAATGAGGTTCAAATTCTTCATAGGGTTTTTGTTACACGTTTATTTATTACCCTATAGTTATTACCGTATATTACCCTGAAGTATGTAATTTCGAATATCAAGTACTTAAATAGTGCCTAAACATTCCGAAACGTGGTAATGGAATTGAAATAATTGGTTTCTCATTATGTTAACGCAGGACCGCTACTAGATGGCGCTGTATTAAATTTACAAATATCAGTGTTGCCAACAACTCGCCACTTCCCATTTCAGTTACATGTCTTGAAAAATAAAAAGTGGTGAATGCGCTAAGTTGGTAGATTCATTCTCTTTAAAGAATAAGAGTATTGTAACAATGTTTTATATTTAATATTTATCACTATCTAGTTCCAGCGTTAACAGATTGTGTGCGTAACGGGTTGCAACAGACAGACAACTCGCTATATGTACATAGAATCGAGATAGTATTAGAATGTTTATTAAAAGTGTGATCAAGACTTGAAAACTTCGCTATAATAACCGAAATGTCTTACTTTTATGTTCCATTTTAAAGTTACTAATACGATAGAACTACAGAATAATAAATAATACAGAATAATAAGTAATACAGAACTACCTTCACTGATAATTATTTATTTCGATCATTTTTTATTTCTATTTTATTTTTTTCGTTAAATATAAAATATCTACGATAAATATTGAAGCGGTTTGAAAAGTCAAGATCGCACGTTAGGTATACTCCTACTATATAATAATATCGATATAAACATACCAAAGCGGACTTTGGTACGATAAAGCTGTACATAACGATTGATGTACTATAGGAATATATGAGATTTTCTATAAGAAAAACTCGTTAATAAAATACCCATTCTAAATTAAACAAATATAATTAGTCGATATTACCATTATAAACACTAATAAAAAATAATTTTCGAGCAATAAACGTATTTAAGTACGGCAGATTTCTGCTCAGAGGCACGTAAGGAATTAAAAGTAGTAACATATGCGCACGCGTCGCGCGAGTGTAGAACTAGAGTAAGCTAGATCGTAGCCTATTAGCTATTGTGACGTCATTTCTTTGTTGGTTCTATCTGTTATTGCTTAAGCTGTCCTATTACGAAGTGAATCTTCAAAACAGAAAAGAAAAGTCTCTTTCGTGATTACACTGAGAGGAGAAGAGATAAAATTGTGTGATAAGAGTGATGTTATGAAGAGTCATCAGTCATCTCCAATATTAACCATATTGGAGATGACTGAAATATTTGAAAGGTCAATTCAGAGGTACATCAAACATTTATGATTGCCGTGACCTTTCTTTGTTTTCAAGGTCGTAAATGGTCCTTCGCATCAGAGTTTTAAAGTATTTGAACCTTAAGCGATAGTACGGTAGACGGCTAATATTATAACCCTTAGGCGTTTAAAAATATACTGTAAATAAATTTCCGACGTTATAAATTATGTAAATGCTAGAAATCATCGCATACCGAAATATTGTTGTTATTGTAAATAAAGATTTTTCACGAAATAACGCTTTCGTACGCTTATGTAAATTTTGTATATGACCGCTGTCTCAGTGTTGCCATTTACTGTTGTGTATATACGCAATACTCACCGTTTTATTACGTAAAGCGTACAATATCGTTTTAGCTTAGAAGTAAATACCTCATAAAGTTACTTCAGTGCGGTGCACTTAAAATATAATCCCTTCCTTAGATCCTCTTCTATGAAAATCGTTAGGTAGCAAACGAATTTTACAAATTAAAGCACTGATAAAATCGTAATTCTATCGTTATCGAAGTATATTGTTAAAGTAGGTAAAAGACTTCGTGAACGGATGTCCACAACTATTCTAAATAGTGTAGAGTTAGACATTTTGCACGATAATTTAGTGATTCGTTCCACACGCCTTTCCCTCGATAATTCTTTGACGTTGCTGGCAATTGTTGCGTTGTTGTGTGCGGTGGTTATTTTCTATTAAGTATTTAATATATTCATAGGCTTATTTAAGTTAACATTCCATTTTGTTTGCACTTATGACATCACATGAGTTTTTGTATTGCATGAAAATACCCAAAAGTGAGGCCGCTACGAGAGTTGATTTTTAACGGTTTTATTGAGGTCTATTTGACAACTAATATACTTAGTCGAGTTGCCAGCACCAAATGGCGGCTTGCATTTTTTTACCGCCAATAAAGTTACGGATAATTATTATAATTAATATCATGAAAATGGATTAATTGACTAATTACATTAATTAATGTACAAATTCTTTATCTATCCAATTTAATTGTTCCACATATTTCCTTAATACTATTTTAATGCATAACAATGCAAGATTTTAGCTCGTGTAACGTAGCGGCCATTTTATATGTGTAATGCTATTTTGTGATTTCGCATTTTACTTAAGGTGTCGTATTACTTCAATACATGTATCTTGTGTATCACCGATTAGATAATGTTGTTATGATTGTGACTGCTTGGGGTGTGACTGCGACTTATTGTCAAATTAGACTGGATGACTTGAAACTGTACTATTCTATGCTTAAATAAAATAAAGAAGATTAATCTGAGCCACGTTTTTTATTCCAATAATACCTGACATACCCTTCCTTTGAGACAAAAAAACAATTAACTAGTTAAACTAATATAAATATATCATAAATTGAAATTGAGAGTAGTAGCTAAATATTTAATAACTCCTTGTATTACATTTTCAAGTTACTGTAATTCTTTATAGCAGCAACGAATAAAATGACAGCACCAATAATCACGTCGGTGTCACCATTGCGGAAGAAGGATTGTGTACTGTTTCTCTAAATGGAGGATCCTCGAACAGTCTAACCACTGACTGGCCGGCCCGAAGGCCCCAATGGCTAAGGTCTAGTAACAACGTTAGCGCGTTTCAGAGACATAGTAGTGACTCGTAGGTACAGATTATAGGTGTTGCTACAATACCATGCCATATTATGGCCATGTCACATTCCAAGGTTTTAATTAAATGAAATTTGATTGTCTGACGTAGTCTACACTTAAATTCGAGTAAATAGATACGCTTGAAGTGAATGGCAATTTTTTTTGTTAATTTTTGATATTTTTTAAAAACCTTCAGGGCATGATTTCGACGGTGATTTAATAACGTTTTTAGTTAATAATAAGTTCCCACTCTTTTTTGATCCCTGATGTTTTGTGGAGCAGGTTGCACTGATCTCACTCGTCCCTTTAGAACGTCCTAGACATGCTCAATTGGATTGAGGTCAGACTTCGAGCTGGTAAATAAACGACGGATCCCAATATGTGCATTTAAGTTCCATATTCTACGAAATCTAACTCCATACCTCCGTCGAAATCAGAATGTGGTATTTAATATAAGAAATAAAGATTAAATTATTGAATTGCAGAAAACATCCAAATAATTTTAAAATTGTTGTAATCAGTAAAAAATCGTTTCAGCAATAACATACAATAGTCATTGCTTTTGTTCTTAATTCTTCACGTAAGTGTTTTGAAAAATCGCTTAATTTAATGACGTATGTATGATTGTGAAATACGATTTTTACTGTAGAACAGTTTGGGATCCAGATGCAAATTAAATTATCTCCATATGCATTCTTCGACGGCAGCTTTAGCTCGCATTTTATATCCACAAGATGTCGCTTTATTACCTGTAGTCCGTTTTATGAAAAAGAACAAATAAAACACTGAAGTTAAAATAATATTTATTAAAAAGTGCACGAATAAACTAAATCTACACACAAATCATTAAATTGTTATTCATAGCCAAAACATTAATTATATTATGGAATAAATGCATCACATTAAAATTAATACTGGTTATATTTTAAAACTAATACTGATTTCCGAAAATTTTAATATTTTAAACGCTTAAATATTTCAAATATAATACGTTTCTAAGTAAAATATACTTTTTAACAAAACAATTCACTTTAAAAGCGAATATTAAAATAGACCTCTTATAAAACAATAACGAGTAATACGAGTCTAACTCGAAACGTAAAATAAATGTTATATCAAAATAATCGGCCAGCGCCGATATTTATATTTAATAAAATATATCTTTGAACATAAAAAAAAACAGTAAAAATAATTGGTAAAATCAAATAGTACATTTTATAAAAAAATTATGTCAAAATGTGTTTATATTGACTTAGACGACTTCCTTCAAGAAAGGTACGTATTTTTAAAAGGCCAGACACGAGCGAGTGCGTGCCTTGTTCGTATGAGTGACCACGGGCAGTATATCTGAGCTCAATAAAAAAATACTTGTTTCTATTTAGTTCCATATGGTCTAAGATCCCGCTATACAACGACCTTCACCGAGATGCTTATTTAATGAAACTTATTTTATATATAATTTAATATGTCAATAAATATAATCCATATGGGTTGCCTAGCAAATTTCAGTCCAGAGTATTTTTAATTAATTTAAAAAAATATATTTTTTTAAACATTTCACCAGTAGGTATGATTATTAGATAAATTCTATACCAATCGAAAGTATGAAGCCCATAGAATATGCAAAAGTTAGGTTGTTTTTAATCAATTAATTATTTATGTGTATATTTTTTATGTGACACTAAAGTATATATACATCTTTAGTATAAAAGATGGTTATAGTGATACATATATAATACTACCCTGATTAAAAATATTGATTGAAAAAAGTTCAAAAAATTTACTACATGCTAATTATAAAAAAAAAAAAATTTTTTTTAAATATTAATTAAACATACTCTGGACTGAAATTTGCTAGGCAACCCATATGGATTATATTTATTGACATATTAAATTAAATATAAAATAAGTTTCATTAAATAAGCATCTCGGTGAAGGTCGTTGTATAGCGGGATCTTATACCTACTAATATGCACCCTTGACTAAAGTCTGAATGTTACTATTCGATTTTACGTTAATATAATACATATAATATATGTATTGTGCTTTAGTTGAAAGATATATCAACACTTAAAATACAACACTGAAAAAAAGATCTTTTGTGCTAAAGATTCTAAATGAGATTAAACAATTTTGGATATTTCGATAGTAGATCTGTGAAAATAAGAAATAGAGTATAAAATTTAGTCTATGTCATTTGACAATATGGTACTGTCAAATGTCAACTATAAATGTAGATAGAAAAATATTACTGGTCGCCATTTTCGTGGCCCAATTTTTGCTTCTTCATTGGCGGTGATGAAGCGAACATCGCTCCAGACTTCAAATCGGACATCAAAAATGGAACCTAGGAAAGAGTTTTCATTATCAGATACATATAACCGAATATAATTGTTTACTACATGGATTTTAGATAATAAGTTTTTGTTTGATTTTATAAATTTTTGAACCTTTTTGTAGTAAAATGTATTATGTATTCCATCTCTGGCTATATTTTCAGTGTAACTGTTTGTTATTATATATAATTTATGTTAGCTGTAGGATTACGAAATAAATAAATAATACATGTAGATTCGATAATAATCAGAAAGTCTTTTCATATTACGGATTAATATGTATTCTGTATTTTAAGATATAAATATATATATTCAGAAATAGTTTAGTGGATCCAGAAATTAAACCCTTTTACATCAAATACTTTACCTCTTTGTCATAGTAAATATATAGAAAAGAATTTCTTTGGTAATTTAAACTTATTTTACCTTTAGGCAACAAAAATTTAATTAAGCCTAAATTAATGTCCTTTAAAAATTTAAATTTATGAAATTAGATAATATGTAAGATAATATACTTAATTTTTCCCCTGTAAGTTACTCCATTGCCTAGAAGAGATCGCTTAATCTTAAATAATTTATCGCAATAATTAAAAACAGCTGTAACTAGTAAACGCTATTGAATATCTTTGCATTTCTAACCAAAAACCTATAATTTTATTTATTCAATTTAAGAATATTGGGCATTTATTTTTTAGAATGTACAAAACCTGTAAATACCTTATGTTCCAACTGCATATGATGGACAGGTGGAAGTGCGAGGCAGGCCCTCATTATGTTATCGATGCAGGCCCTCTGCTTGAACAGGGCGTTGACAACGGGTGTTCCCGGGGGAACTAAGGGCGCCTTCAGGAGATAGGCTAGAGGGGACAAAACCGCGTGCATTGGGGTCCATTCTGGAAATTATCAAGTCAGTTTAGTGAGAGGCCTCGAATAGTCATTTTAAAATTATAGACCCTAATTTTAAATTAGGGATATGAAAAATAATCGATTATTAAAAAAATCGATTAAAATAGATTTTTTTAAAGTGAAAATCGTCTATTGTTTATATTTAATTAATAAAACCATGAAAAATAAAATATTTAAGGTGTTTAGTTTGAAATGCATTCAAAAATTAGGAAGAAATCGATTAATATAAAATCGATGATTTTTTAAGAAAAATCGATTATTTTTTCATTGTAAAAAAACAATCAAATCGATTTTTTTTAATGCAGATTGTCACATCCCTATTTTAAATATTCCGGAAAACCATGTTTTTTTAAATAAGTTGTCGTTTCGTTTTTATATTGATTGGTTTTTTTTGAAGTTATACTTCTTTAGGCGCGTTATGAAAAATTTATGAGAGTGAAATTTTACGATGCGCGCGCACCTGTGACACAAAATTGGGAGTGTGATTATAGCGTGCGCGAGCGAGATAGGAATAAGACAATCTACAAGTAAAAAGAAAAAGAATATGCGTGAAGTTCGAAGATCGCAAATTTTGAATGATTTCAGTCATCGCATAATGACATTTGTCATTTACTTTTCAAACAAATACAGGAGTTTTAATTATTTTGTCAAAGAAATTGAGCAATGCTTTTTCACAAAGACCTATATTGTTACTTAGTTAAAAGGTTATGAACCATACCTAGTTATTAAATTGAATGAATAATATAATAAAATAATTATATTATTAATATTAATAATAATTATTAATATTAATTGATTGTTGAATAATATACTAATAATTAAATATTATTAATTTATTAACGTTAATATTTATTTAATATTTAAAAAAAATAAAGAAAGCCAAAGAAGTATAACTTCTTACGCGCGTACATAAGTACACGCACCCTTTTTTTTTACTCTTTAGTTCATAAGGAATTTGTACTGTGATGTACTGGGGGCACCAAAGTTAAACCCCTAAGAGGTTTTGGTGTTTTCTGTACTTTTTTAAGTTTAAGTTTATACACAATGTTTAACCAATAAAAAAAAACAGGATTATTGTATGAAAATTTGAAGTACTCCAAAGTTCAGCACATCTGTGGACATTACCTTGATTGACATTAGGTCTGAAAGACAGACGAGTGAATAACTCAGCCAGCACCACCAAATCCAAAATGAGTGGAACTGCAAGTAAGGAATCCTCACACGTGTTGTGGACCACGATGGTATTTGTTCCGTGAAGGAGGATTTCCGAAGTATACTCGTCCATAGCTCGCTTGGAGTCACCTATATATAAATAAATAGTGTTGTTAAAAAAACCTATTTATAATAATAATTTATTTATTGCAAGAATATGGTACAATTGTGTAAGGTGGTACAATCGTAAGTTCGCACTTTTTTTACATTTTACATTATTAGTCAAAATTCTTATATTATTTGTATCGTACATATCATACTTTATTAAATTTATATCAATTACAGTGTCTCACGCAATTAATCATTTATCGAATAGTAATTTTTTCCAAAAGTAATACACCAAGTCGCTTTTTAAAGGGTCTAGTCGGAAGATCTTTTAATTATTTTGGTTATTAGGTCTGGGCCTCAGATTTCTGTACCAGTTTCGTGATTTGTTTTATCTAACAGGCAAGTAGGTGATCAGCCTTATGTGCCTGACCATGTCGATTGGTTTAATGCGAGTTACTCCACACAGTTCTTCACCGTACCAGCGAGCGGTGAATGGACATTTAAAGTGCACAGCCAGGATTCGAACCTAAGGGATGGGAGACACTCAAGCCACTAGCCAAAACTGCTGTCTTTTATGTGGTAAAAAGACATGCATTACTTGAAAAACTAAATTCAAATATATTATACAAATCAGATTTACAGTGAGACCATTGATTATATATGCAACTTACAAAGGGATAGAAATATATATGTATATTGTATATATATTATTTGAGTTATATAATATCTCAAAATAGTAGATTCTTTGGCCTGTATAGCTTTGAAAACAACACACTAACACAACAGAAGAAAAATAAAATAAGTGAAGATGTAAATGGGAGGTCTTAGGGAACGTTCAAGTATTACGTAATGCGTTTTGGTGGGGGTGGGGGTGTAAAACGTTACGATGCGGGACGGGGATTGAATAACGCGTGATTGTTAATATTTTCGACTTACACCACATAATAGTAACTAAAGAGGCACAAGGTGGTCGCGAAACGTTTTACTATACTTGAGTACAGTATTGTACTGGGGTACTGAAAAACGTTACGGCGAGATACATGGGGGGGGTGTCAATAATCTCCAAAAATTGCGTTACGTAATACTTGAACGCTCCCTTACTGCTAAAAGCAATTTCTTCCCAAATACGAAAATTAAATGTTTAATGCGTTGCTTTTTAACTTACCAACATACGGCACGTATTTAATAACCACCACGTGATCTGGTTTCTCCCCTTCCGCGTACAAAATGCGATTCGATTCCACCATGTCATCCACAACGTTGCTCTTTGTTATCTATGGTAAAGCATGCGAAACGTCGGTAAATTATGTAAAATAATTGTAAATTTATAATAATACATTACTTCCGGTAAATCCGGTAAAAAAGTGTTTTCTATAAATGATGTTTCTTTTTGCTTTTGATGATTCGTAGTCATATTTTTAATGTGTTTTTTTAAATATTAAATAAATACCTCTTTGGATCGGAACTGTTTGGGAGCTGAGAGATTCTTTCCATCATTGTTGCCGAGGTGATTGTAGCTCACAATAGATACTGGTTTTAAACCTGTAGAAAATACAATTGTAACTGTCCATCCTTTCCTTCCTAGTGTAAAATTACACAGTTTATCAGGATTTAAACACGTATTTTTACATTTGTACCAATTCACCACGTTTCTAAATGTATTGACTATGAATTGATGCCATAAGAATTATGTTTCAGATTTTAACAGTTTCGATTCCCAGGAAATACTATTTTCAATGTTTTATGAATTATTAGGAAATAATTGCTATGTTGCACACATATAATTCGTATATATTTTTAGGCCCGATACAAGACCCCCGTAGGATGCAAGAACGGAGCTTTTCTAACACAGCCTTATATAAACTTTAGTGAGTCTGTAGTCTCTGACCAGCAGAGATTCTGAGTCGAATCCCACATACCCCATGAATTCTTTACCATATATTTTGTCTGAAATTTTGCTTTTTTATTCAAATGTTAATTCGGACATAATATTTTTAGAGCCAATGTCAGGTCCTGGTAGAATTTGAGAGCGAGTCGAGCCTCTCCTAAAGCTTAGGTTTCCTAGAAAAGCGGTGCCGTTATCTAACGGCCGTAATGTAGCGTTGGGTGTCGTCACCCATAAATCTATAAATAACATCGGAGTAGGTTTCCTAGAGAACGTTGAGTGTCACCGTAACGTCAAATAGCGGTGCTGTCATTTGCATGACGGCCGTCATAGCGGTGATAAACATTAGTTCAACGATTTTCGGGTGTAGCGGTGCCCATATTTAATTAATACAATGAGAGGAAACGTGACTCGGACGAGCGAAAAAGACGGCCGTTAATTAACGGCACCGCTTTTCTAGGAAACCTAAGCTTAACACAGCCTTGTAGAAACTCCGGTGGATTTAGTGGGCTCACCTAGTCTCTGAATAGCAGATATTGTGGGTTTAATCCCAGATACCCCTTACTTTCGGAGGCATTGGGTGCGCAGTGCATTTCCACTTGGGATATAAAAACAATAGCCCAGACTTACCAGCAGACACAAGAAAATCGACAAGCACAGATTTAAGCTTCGTCTGTCCGGACTTAAAATCATCGCCAGCAACAAAAACGCCACGTTTTTCCGCCCTTTCGACCACACCAGCGACTAATGTGTTCTGTGGCGATCCATTGATGTAGCAACACTGAAATAATAAATATAAGTTATAGTACACTGCTACATAGGCACTTTATTAAATTGCAATAAGGCAATTTATTGAAAAAAAAATTAAATAAGAAATCTAAAGGAAATTAGATTTCAAAACTATGGATATTCAGACCTAGCTCGTATATCAGAACGCTCAATCTGAATATCGTTGAGTTTATTATTCCTGTATTGTTTTTATATATAATAATATGGTGTTGTGTATGTGTGTGTAAAACAAGAGTGGAGGAGAGTTTGCCAGTTCTTCTCTTCCGTTCTACGATCTTGACTTGAGAACTAACAGGAAATGTAAAATTAGAAGCATAATTATATTTCTTTTATGATGTTCATAAGTGTACATTGTGTTACATGAATAAATGATTTTTGACTTTTCTTTGTGAATAAATAGAGAAATATTGAAATAGATATACATATGTATATACAAATACTCTGTAATTAATTGTATACTTACGTCTTCATCAATAGCGGCCATAGCAAAGATTGTAGAAGGGGAAATCTCAGAATCATTAGCACGGAGCGCCTTTTCCAAATTCTCATCTGTATCGTGGACACCTTGCCGCACTTCGCAGAACCTATAATTTACTGTCTTACAATACATTGCATAAGACAATACAATGATTACGAATTTAAGACGTTTAATACAAACAAATTCTTTATGCACCCCTTGCATTTGTTGTATTGTTTAACCCAATTTTTTTTTTAAATACATACGAGCCCTAATTTTCACCTCTCTACGATCTACCCCTATTGTTTATGTAGATAGTTATTTTTATTAAACTAAAAAAATGTTTCCTAGAAATAATACACATGGCATAACAAACGTTTGCCGGGTCAGCTAGTGATATTTTTTTTTGATTGGACAATTCACACCAATTGACCTAGTCCCACGCTAAGCTGGTGAAGCTTGTGTTATGAGTACAAGGCAACGGATATACATACATATTATAGATAGATAGACATATAAATACATATTTAAACACCCAAGACCTAAGCACAACACCAAATGCTCATCATATTATAAGTTTCAATGAGATTACCTATCATAGTGAATAATAATTTTATTAAGGCTTTTGACGTACAAATCTGAAGGCGATCCAAGATCTGAAGTATACCTTTCAGTATTAGCTGTCCAGAGTACAATGACCTTATCCAACTTCTTCTTGTCGCGGAAGTTCTTGATATCTGCACGAATCTGTAGGTACTGCTCGTAGCGCGTACCACGGATGAGGTTCGTTGCTCTGTCAGCCTGTTATAAAAAACTAATTTTAAAAAACCGAACAAACAGAGAAGTGCGCAATCTGTGGTCGTTGTTTCACGGCATTGACGGAGTTTTCTTTTTATCTCCACAATTAGCCGTATCAAACACGAGGAAATGTGCATTCATTTGACCTAAAAATCGACATGTGCCGGTTTATTGCCAGTTCTTCTCTTCCGTTCTACGCCCTTGATTTGAGAACTGGCAGTAAATGTAAAATTAGAAGCATTTAATGTATTTTTTGACGTTCATAAGTGTACATCGTTTTACCTATTTGAATAAATTGTTTTGACTTGCTTAAGAAGGAAAATAATCATGAAACAGATATCTTATATTAGTTTTAGCGGTTATTTTCGATTGGTAATTTTTTTTAAACTATTTGCTTTCTAACACTAGTGGTAGCTATATTCAACCCTGGAGACATTCAAAGCTCGTCTACCCGTGGATTTATCTATGACGTACTCGCAAGATATTTGAAATATCGACAGCGAAGTCTACGATGCGTCAAAGACGGCTTATTACCTAAAGGCTTATTAAAACTAATTAATATGCCTAGATTAATAATTATCGCGTTAAAATTGCCCGAGGATCGTTCAACAAAATGAACAAAGTTTTGTGCTGTCTTTGTCCATTAAACTCCAAGTCCGAGTTCTTTGTTACATATAGCCGTGGGGTTCAAGTGCACAAGCGTTAATTAAAGATTTAAATTGGCGCCTGGTTGATAGCAGGTTTCGGTGACCCCAAAGCTGGTGGTTTCGTCGCTCAACGAATAAGCATTAAAGGTGCAAATCTGAATTTAATAAATAATATACATACAAATACATTTTATATGCATCATTTGTCGTTTCGATATAATACGTGACAAAGAAAAACTGCCCCAGCAACAATTACAATAAATTTACATTCTAAAACATACACGTGTATAATTTAAATTATAAACATCCACATCCACCATACATAATAGATTATGGAAAATCACAGTTTAGATGTATTCATTGTCTACACGTGCTAAACCCCTATTTATACCAACTGATTAACTTATCCCAATAATGTAAAGCATGTTGTAGCGCAGTTTTGACAGTTCTTCTCGCCCACTTGGAAAAGCAAATGAAAATTTAGGCTGAAATAATGACGTTTAATGGGGGCCTCATAGCCTAGCGGTCTTATTAAGTGGCAGCTAGGTGAGGGGTACCGGGTTCGATTCCCGGTTCGAGGGCAAGTTTTAATTTAATTTAAATTTGCTCTCGGCCTTTGGGAGGGTTGTGCTGTACCGGGCGAGTGCCAAAACCGTACATGGAGGACATGGTCGAATTTCTAAGGCAAAAAGCACGAATTATAAAAATCTCATACTTGACGCTGGCTAATGCACAAACCGTGCCAGAGCCATAAAAAAAATTACGTTTAAAAGTGTAAATAGTTATTGAGTATACTTTGATTTGATTAAGAATCACTTCTAGACTACCTGTATGATCTCTATTCCTATGAAGTAATCCTATATGTAGGAAATTTCTTATTACTAGATTGATTTTAATGTGTTTTGAAACCTTATTTAAACTAAATCAATTAAAATCTTTATATTATTACATTACCAATAAAACCTTTCTCACATCGCCCAGTTTTTTAATTATGAGGGACATAATTTTACGCATTTAATATTCAAGCATAGCTTCTTCCAACTACCCCGTATTAATTCGTAATCCTACAGCTAACATAAACTATATACAACAAAAAACAATTATACTAAACAAATAGCCAAAGAAACACAACAAGAGAATTCATACAAAAAGATTCAATTATTTAGGAAGGGAAAAAATGAATAAAAATTCGGCTGTGCTGTGTGATGGTATGTAACGACAGAGTGTGTATGAGGGGTGAGCTTATGAGTCAGGTGATTTAGCGCTATGGATATTAATAATACTGCTTTTAGGCATATTCCACGATAGCTTAAAAAAGTCAAGGAAAATAGTGGTCGTTGTATGCATATTAATTAATTAATTTTATACATTTATTTCTCTAGTGATTTAATGACTTTTTGTTTGAGTGTTTGTTAAAACAAGACAGATCAATCGAAATAACAAAAAGGTTATTTAATACTTTTTACTGCATTGAATTCATTCAAACGGTAATAAATGCCACATATTATGATATAAAAATTATAGAGACCAATAGACAAACACTGTTAAGCGGATATGGAATTTTCCAAACAGCGGCATCCGGTGAAGTGTCAAATGTCAGATTAAGCTGAAATCGATAGTTGTTTTAAAAACATCTGTAACAAGACACCTCTATTTCATAGAATCGCTTTCTTTGCAATAACCTCGATTTTTCTTTTTTCTGAACGAGCATAAATTAGCAAATTTACAAACGTAATATTAATTGTAATATTATAAAGAAAATGCTTGTTACCAAATATTATTTTACGTTTAAAAGGCCCTGCAAAAAACATAGACATTGTTAATTAAAGGCCGCTGACTTAAAATCTTTCATGTTATATATGACAGCCGAAACTATAGAGGGAAAATAAATAACTAAAACAGTGGCGCTACAATCTTTTTAGGTCTGGCCCTCAGATTTCTGAATCTGCTCTCATGATCATTTGTATATGCAAGTAGGTGATCAGCCTCCTGTGCCTGACACACGCCGTCGACTTTTTGGGTCTAAGGCAAGCTGGTTTACTCACGATAATTTCCTTTACCGTTCGAGCGAATGTTAAATGCGAACATAGAAAAGTCTATTAGTGCACAGCCGGGGATCGAACCTACTACCTCAGGAATGAGTTGCACGCTGAGTTGCAGGGCCATCATATAGAGGGGAAAGGAGCAGAGAAATTCTGCATCTCGTCGATTTACACAAACTCTTTTTTAAAGAGCCTTTTATTCTAACCAACCTGAAACTAATTATCTAAACCAATCGACTTCAAGAACGTCTCCCTTCTACCTCACTACGCAAACCACTGAACCGTGGAAACAATAGCGATAATAAGGATAAAAGTGTGCGTGAAACCGTGGTAGAAGGAAAACCTTCAAAAATTTTGGTTTCGAGATAATGAGACGAATGTTATTTTAATATTTAAGTTTAATAAAAAAAATCAGTGGCGCTACCGCCTCTTTAGGTCCGGGCCTCAGATTTCTGAATCTGTTTCATGATCATTTTTCAATCTAATAGGAAAGTAGGTAATCAGCCTCGACTCGACTTTTTGGGTCTAAGGCATGTCGGTTTCCTCACGATGTTTTCCTTCACCGTTTGAGCGAATGTTAAATGCGCAAATAGAAAGTACATGTGCACAGTTGGGGATCGAACCTATGACCTCAGGGATGAAAGTCGCACGCTAAAACCACTAGGCCAACACTGTGTATAAACAGTGTATAGACTTTACGTTTAATACGTTTCACTTCTTCTTTTCTTTTATTTTTAGTTTCGTGCACTTCGTGGCATTTTATTATTCGTTTTGCCTGAAAGATATAATGAATAAAACCCGTAAATGTACGCGACTTTCGATTTTACACGCAGAAATATCTATACAAAATCAACAGCCTAGCATGACGGGTTCAGGGAAATAGGTCAAGGGCAACTCTGACCTCGCACAACAAATCGGCTAAAAATAACTAATCGATAACCGATAACCACCTGTCAAAGCAACAGTTTGTTATAGGGAACGCGCTATTGGCCTACAAGTTTCCTCATAGGACAATATATAGCAAACTATACTTTTCTACGTTAAATTCTCTTAAGTTTTGCGGGTTACAGCCATTAAATACTAAGCTACGAAAACCATTTAGACATATTAAACGTTTATTTAACGAATATAAGTCAAGTCAAATAATTTATTTTCAATAAGACCTAAAATGGCACTTTTGAACGTCAAATAAAATATGAAGATAATTCTAGTTGCCCCTTCCAAAAGGTTGTTTCGTGTGGAGAAGAATGGGCAAGAAACTCCAAACTCACTTACTCTTTTCAAATAGGTTTCCATATTTTGTATACATTAGTTAAATAATTATATGTGAAGACAATGATACAAACATAAGAATCGGTCGAGCCGTTTCGGAGGAGTATGAGAACGAAGATTGGAACACGAGAATTATATATATTAGATTAATGAAGTTTGGAGTTTTGCCATTTCTACGTTCTATCTTCTTGATTTGTACCAGGAACACAAAGTGTTTGGACGTGTACACGTGCAAACTATTAAGATTTATTACGAGTCTTGGAATAGAATATTTAGTAAACACTAAACATTCAAATACAATTACATTTTCTATAGTAAAACAATTATAATAAGGTGAGACGTCAACGTATCCTTAGAAATCAAGAATGGCCGAAAATTACGCAATAAGACACATTTGTACACGCCGGTATTCAAACGTACTGACTCTAGGTTGAGCAGCGCGGAACTACTAGGCTTTTTAAGAGCAGTGTTACTATAATACTATAACAACTCAATATTTAATTGGTCAGCAATTTTTTCTAAGTCAAAGTCAAATCATTTATTTCAATTAGACCACCTAAAATGGCACTTTTAAACGTCAAACAAAATACAAAGAAGATTCTAGTTACCCCTTCCAAAAGGTAGTTTCGTGTGGAGAAGAATGGCCAAGAACACTTACTCTTTTAAAATAGGTTTACAATATTTTGTTTACATTAATATACATGTTCCTCACATATTTACAAAATATATCGAAACCGTAGAATATTATACATTAAAGAGAAATAATAATAATAATATAATATTTTTATTTTTAGCTCTAACATAAACTTAGTTTTGAAATGGCAGAATGTACACATACACAATGTATGTAACGGTAAATCTTCAGCGCATGCACTCCTGTATCGATTGCGAACCCACACGATATTACTCTAAAAGCTTTCATCAATAAGCTCAATATATCAACTATAGTTAAATATATGAAAAGGCAATGAAGACACCGCTTGATGTAAGTAAACATATAATCACAAGTATTTTTGAAAATGTTATATTATGTCTATGCGATAGTGTTTCTAGAACAATATTCGAACCTTCTATGTTTATGCGTGACTAGAACAGTGTTAGCCTAGTGGCTTCAGGGTGCGACTCTCATTACTGAGGTCTTAAGTTCGATCCCCGGCTGCGCCGGCTGCTGAAGTGCGCATTTAACATCGCTCGAACGGTGAAGGAAAACATCGTGAGTAAACGAAGGTCTGTGTCAGGCACAGGAGGCTGATCACTTGCCTATTAGATTGAAAAATGATCATGAAACAGATTTAAAAATTGAGGCCCAGACCTAAAGGCGGTTATAACGCCACTGATTTATTTTATGTTTACGCGTACGCTGAAGAGACAATTTAATTAATTTAAAAATATAATTTAACAATAATAACGAGTTAATTAACTGAAATTTAATTGCCGTACTGAAAAAAATTGCAATATAGTTTTGTGGTCTTATTTTTAAATGCGACTGCGAAAGAGTTGCTGCATCTAGTACAGGACAAGACAAGCTTCACGAGACTGACCGTCAAGCTCCAGTATGGAGAGGCACCAAAAGCATATAATTATATCAAAAAAGACATTGCGTGAAACAATACTTAATAATATAATATGACCTACTTTCCTATCCATTTAGTAAATATATTTTAAAACGCAACATAGATTATAGTTTCGCCGTAAATGCTTACTCAATTCTTCTATCAAATTTCAATTATTTACAGTTTACGATATAAACCATATTTTTTCAATTGAAATTAATAATTACGAACAGGTAATCATTTTTATTGTATGTAAAAAACATTAGTACAGGCATTGTCGACAAATATTCAAATCATATTTTAACTAAACTAACTTTTTCTAAGAGACTTGCACAAACTATGATTCTTGTATGTTAAAACCCATTGTGCAAGATTCTATTTATTTTATGAACAAATGATTACTTTGTTAGTTCTCAGGATTTTAATGAAATTGGAAAATGATTTCTGATATATATATATAAATATATATATTCTTGGGGAAATCTTCCCGTCCCTATTTGCTGAGCTCCTTCTCTATCTCCTTTAATTTTTTTCTGTACAAACATTACCGTCCACATCATAACCTTTACTTTCGTACTAACTACTAACTGACGTGAGACTGATCTTAAATTATTGTGATTCATGTTTCATGTTTGTAGGTTAGTTTATTTTTTGTTGCTGTTTAGTATCTTTGCACTTCTTGCCTACCTTATCTAATTTAATACATTTCTTTTCTCACAGTGGTTGCATGGAAGAGATCGCTCGAAAGCGATAAGGCCGCCAGTTGGCCATTAATTATGTTAAATTTATATATTGTAATGCAACGAAGTGTAAATAAATAAATAAATTTAGACCCCAATTCAGCGTTAGTAAGTAAAGTTTATCATACCTGATTAGCTGCAATGAAGTCTGGGTCATAAATAGCTGGTCTAGGCTTCATAGCTGACATCTCTTTCTTCAACTTCTGCTGAAGATCATAGTCGATGACTTTCGCCCGTACCATTGACTCGGCAAGGTTCAAAGGACTTATGTCCCATCCATCGATAACTATAAATTTAATAGCATATTAAAATTACAGAAACGATTTTTTTTAATTGCAGGAATTAATACATGAATTCTCATTTGCCTTTCAACCTCTACGGTTAAGGCCTAACGCAACAATTTTATAACTTTGATTTTACTGGTCACCAGATTTTAATTGCCTGAGAAACCTATTCTGACAAAGGATCCATTAAATGGGTAGTCCCTTGCAATACTTGCATGGATATGTTGATAAACTTCTTAGTCTTATATATCTTAAAGTATTATAACATAGACATAATACTTGATTTCTGTGAGAAATTAAGCCATTTGTGTCTCATTTTTTATGTATCCATTAAAATAAAATATGTTTATTATGGAACATAAGATACAGGTATCACTTATTCCACGTCATTCAATTTCAATCTGTAGGCATCCCTACTCATTGGCAAAGAAGACAGAGGGTGTAGGCCGAGAGAAAAAGCCAACGTAAAAAACTCTCGGTACTCTTTTAAAACAGCAAATCATCAAACAACACTTATTTTAAAACAAATATCGCAAATTAATTAGAAGTAGCCTGTCTTGCACTAGTCCGAGGCTCATTAGTATGATAAAATTTTATTATATCATATTTGATATATTTTTTTTAATTAAAAATGTTTAGTTATCAGAATCTTAATATGAAATTCAGTATCCATGAATAAGTTGACAAGTCAACAAAATTATTTTTAGTGTTTAATTTGGCATGAGTAATAAGAATCTGCAAGTTTTGTATTTGCAGTAAGAATATGTACTGATATGGTCACTAATTAATAAATTTTCAGCAATCACATCTTTTATGAATTGAATAAATATGGGCAAATTGGTTTAATAACACCTCAATAATGGCATTATATATCTGTTTTGAGATCATTTGTTTTTTTCTAATAAGCAAATCGATGATCAGCCCTCTGTGCCTGATACACACAAATGGAATTTTTATATCTAAAACATGCCAAGCAAGTATTAAGTGCACACATAGACAGAAAGTTCACTAACGCACAGCCAGGATTTGGATATCAAAACTCATATGCAATTTAAAATATTGGTACACTATCTTTCTTACCTAGATCATCTGGATGTACCATAGGCAACAGTTGGGACATTTTGACAAATACATCATTCCCTTTTTCATCTAGTCCTAGACGAACTGTAGATGCTTGTGTGATTGATCCAAGCCTGAGTCAAGTTTAAAATTGTTAAAATATGAACTGTTATAAAAAATTTAAATTTATAGTAAAAATTGAAACTGGTTTCATTATTTTCTATATTTTGTTCTTTTAAAGCCGAACTATATATTTCAGTGTCTTGACACTTACCAGTTAGAATCTAGTTTTCCATTTCTTGTATTCCATGACAGTTGATGTCTGTTGGCCAGTACTGCTGCTGTAAAGGTGGATCCATTATTTCCACCCCAGCCTACCAACATGACACCAACCCTGCCAATCTTCCTCTCTGTTTTAATTTGAAGTGATGTTCGGTATGGTTTTGCCTAATGTAAAAAAGGAAAATCTATTTAGGTTTCATAGTAAATTTATAGAATATGTACTTAATTTAGATAGGATGAATTGTCAATTTCTACACGCCCACGACGGCCACATATATTAATGCAAAAAAGAAGCATTCTGAAAGTTCGAAAATATTCCAGGCATTTCAGTAATTGCTAGTGCGCCGACAACAGGTAATACAGAGATAAAGCAGCCGGTGTATGCTATATTTGTTGTTAAAAACATTATTAATAATCTTACCACTAGCTCATTCTTATTTCTAGTTACAAGAGTATCCTCGTATTCATAGTCTGAATAGATAAAATCTTCAGTATATTTAATATTTGGTGAGGAAACAATCAAATTAGAGGTTGTATCCATCATTTTAATTCACGGAAAATTAAAGAAACTTAAATTAAGCGAACAATTTATATTTAAAATTATTATTATATTTTTACGATTCTTAACAAGCAATTAAAGAGCCTTGTTTCTGTTATTTAACTTGAGTTATTTACGCAAAATCCTTTGCTAGGTACAAGTTAATTACTGAAGTAGAAATACGTGAACCACTAACGCAAACTCACATATGACTATTGACAAATTTGTTTGAAGAATAGTTTTAATACTTCCACTTGAAAGTGACAGTTCAAGTCCATATTGATAATTGACATATCAAAAGTAATGTCATTTATTGTCTATCGTCTAAGATACATTATGATAAATACTGTAAAACGCTTTCGTTACCATTATTTATAGATAATAACAAATTTAATTATTTTTAACTTGTTATTAGTAAGCTTTTCTTGATTCCATGTTGATTTGTAACATATAGTATAAAAAAACAGTTGAAGGTATACAGATAAAAAAAAGTAGAGCGAGAGTAGAGCCCGTTAATCTGTGTTTGATAGCTACGTCAAAAGTGATCATAGATAATATATTTATATTATCTGTAGTAATTTTGAAGCTGTAGAGTCTAGACTAAAATCGATTCGTTAGTGACGCATATTAAGTAATCTGTGAATGGCGCTAAGTTGAAATTTTGAAATAAAATATGTTGACGTCAAAGTCAAAAAGTCCAACCAAAATTAACGTTTTAAACTTAAAAAAAATATCGTCCGATATGAAAAAACAAACTTTCCTCAGTTTGCCAAAGGATGATACAGACTTATTTAATAATTAGTACAGTAGTAGACTACTAGTATCATACATACCTTTATTTTGTACAAATAAAATTGTAAATCACCATACGTAAAAATAAGAATATGATATATTAATATTTATATATTATGTTTTAGGTTCATATTAACATCGAAAACTTATAGTATTATCCGTCGACATTTATGTACTTGTTTATATAGGCCCTGTTAAATATAAATCTATATAGTCTTCTTTGTCCTTATAGGTCCTTTAATAAAATAATGTATTTTTAAATATCATACATTTATGTCTTCAAAGGTAAGAAATACGAAATATTCTTAATTTGTATACGACTATAATAATAATTAAGAATATTTTCAACTACATAACTACATTAAAAAGTTTGAACTGTAGGCAGTTGCTCTTTTTATACATGTAATCGTATAAAATAGTTCTAGTCTAAAAAAGAAAGGTTATGTAACTAGATATACAGACAAAGTAAACCGTATATCGGATAATGAAGAAATATTATTCATGCAACCGCTCATGCGCCCTTCTCTCCACGTCTATAATATCAAATATGTATTATAAAATATTGTGAAGCTAACACAAACACAATATTACGTAGTTCATAGCTAGTACTTAGTAGCTACATCACCAGTGCACCCATATATTGTAATGGTTTCATTAATGTTATAACCATATTCGTATAGTTACATTTCTGGTTTCACCCTCTCCCCGCGCCATGCACCATAATATTAAATGTAATATTGTTATACGTTGTTTTGTTTGTAGAGATGCATTCTGCAGCAGGTACTTAAATGAAAGGATGGAATCTAATAAAAAGAAGACGGTTTGGATCCATCTATTACAACTATTGCCTATGTGTGGGTAAAATTTTATGCATGTTGTGAGGAGAGATTCAAGTACTTTTTACACACATACTTCCCACCCGACAATTTTATTATTAGGAAGAGGCCCATGTTGGGTTGAAATAAAATAATTTAACCTTCACAATAATTATCGTTGTATATTTTATAAAATTAATATTTTTATTTGTTAAAATACAATATACTATATAATTCTACAGTAGCTTTATAGAATGGTTTCTTAATTCAATATTTAACAATTAACAATATTTTAAGTAAGTGGTAGGTAAGTACATGTAAAGTATTAAGTAATCATAAAAAAAGTATTTAAATTTCAAAGACGTTAATAATTTGTTACGTTATCTGCAACAAAAATGAAAAAAATTTGTATGTACTTCGCGTTATTAATGTATACGTGCAGCAGTGTACATTTATATAGTTGTATATATTTAATTACGGTATAATAAAGCATGCGGGGGGGCGAGGCGGCGCGCCGCGCTCTCATATTCCGTATATTGATTGTGCGAGGGGGCCGGGGCAAGGAGGGGGCCACGGCGTGCCCCACTCTGTTTTTTACGACACGGCTTTCTGTGTAACATAATAAGTATTTAAAAATTTTTGTGAAATGTTTCGGTGTTATTTGTAAAAATTCGGGAAGTGGAAATTAGGAAACGAGGTGAGAAATTTTCACTGGGCTGATTTAAGTCATAATTATCGTTTTACCGAATATAATATAAATAAAATTTTATAGCTCTAAATTCCGTCGGCGCGTACCTACAGTATTACACTGTCATACCGCGTACGTATAGTGTTTTTTTACGGGCATCGTTCTAAAAATAAGTTGTAATAATTATAATTTTATGTAGCGGTCGCAGCTCCGAGGGGTTTCTGTAGATTTTTCATAAGTTGTGAATTATTAGTGAGTGACAAGTGTTTGTGGTGGTGCAGATGCAGGGGCTGGTGAGTGACAAGACGTTCCACCTCAAGTGGAACAACCACCTGCAGAACCTGAGCCAGCTGTTTACGACGATCTATTCGTCGTCGGCGCTCGCAGACGTAACTCTGTCATGTCGCGATGGCACCCTCAAGGCTCACAAGCTGGTCCTTTCGGCTTGCAGCCCTTACTTCGAACAAATTTTCAAGTGAGTCACATCAATAAACACGCATCCATCATTCATTTTTCTCAGAAACGAAACCATTTGCTAATTAAAATTTTATGTTATTTGTAAGGAAAAATTTTCGTTACATAAGTAAATATAATTAAATTTGTTTTAGTTTTATCAAATAATGATAAAGTAATTCAACAGTGTTGATAATTTGTATTTAAATTATTTTTGATAATTTCAATATAAATATTTTTCATAGGGACAATCCATGTCAGCATCCAACAGTGATATTGAAGGGTATACCTTTCTCGGAGATCAATCTGTTGGTAGAGTTTATGTACAAGGGATCGGTGGATGTTCAAGAGTTGGACTTGCAATCTTTGATGCACACAGCCTCTGAGCTAGAGATCAGAGGACTGGCATATGAGGCTCGTGATAATGCTGCACAGTTACTGAATGTGAATTTAGAATACCCTGCCTACACACAGACAACAACCACCTCAACTGTCACAACATCACAATCATTTCAACAAAACCGTACTGATGTCGAGAGATTAAAACAGGTAAGTCTTTGCCATGTTTAATACTTGTAGGACTTCAACGTTAAACTGCTTGATTGTTTTCAGAGTAGTTGTGGTAATATTATAATATTTCATGATTTATATAAACAAATAACTATGGAAGACGTTATCCCTCTTCAAATTGGTAAGCCTAAATTTTTATGTGTTAATTCATTTGTTTTTTTTATAATAAATTGGGACCGTGATTGAGTTGAGTAAAAGAATGATTTAAATTTTTATGAATGAAGTTAACTGATGACAATTAATAACCATTATGTTAATAAATAAATAATACTGCTTTTTTTAAATTTAACAAGTGAATCTCAGTTGAGGTTTTAATATGCTGTAGTCACACCTATATTAAGATGTAACAATATGTAAAAAAATTGAGCCATTAATGATGAAAAAAAATTAAAGATCTCAATTGTTTAAACTAGAACTAAGCTTGAGTTGAATAGTAGAACATTTATAACCAAACATTTTATTTAACAAGTGATATTTCAATCAAAATATGATCTTGTATTTAATAAATAACCTTTTAAGTCTTATCGCTAATTGGTTGAATTTATAAATTTTAAAAATAGAATTTATTATATACAATGAATTACTGGTTTGCTATAATTAAAAATAAGTTTTACTCATGATTTAACACACAATAAGTGTGTGACTATACCATATACAGGTATATTAATGGGAAGTAATAAATAATTATTGGTTCATTGTATTGGAACCTTTTTAATTGCTTTATTTTTTGTGGCAATTTTTTTTCCCACTTGGGAATTGCAATTATATTGTTATAATCTATGACATACCAATAAAATTATTGTAGATGGCTTGAGTGAGGATTTTGAACAATATATTTTTTATAGATAATGTTTAAGCTGTTAGAGAAATCATTATCTATAAAAAATAACTCATAGACAATATTGTTCAAACTTTTTTCATATGGCTGGAAACCGCTCTTAAATAAAATCTCCAACACAATATAACTGGTTTTAAAATATAGGAGTTTAAAGTAGGGTTTCTAACAAATAAAAATAGTAAACTGTAGAAGGTGCATTGGCAATGAAATTTGAAAAAAGGTAAAACATGAGCTGTGGAACACTCAAACCAGACTGGGAAGTCTAAAATAAAACATTCATTGTTCTGGCCGAGTAATGCTAATGACTTGCACGGATTTATAGTAAAACAATATTAGCTATACTTCTCTATAAATATTATATTATTATTATAAAGGTGAAAGATTTGTTTATAATGAATGAGCATTTTTAAGGCAGTTTTTGCTGCGCACCACAAGTAAACCTTGTGCCAACGGAAGTATTTCTGAACCAATCCGACTTTGGGTACAATAAAAGAGCGTACCAATTTTGTATAGGCCGGCAACGCACTCGCGAGCCCTCTGGCATTTTGTGTCCTTGGGCGGCGATATGACTTAAGATCAGATGAGCCTCCTGTCCGTAAAAAAAGGATAAAAATAACTACAGGACTAAATTAAAATATTCTCTACCATTGGAATGCCACATTATCTCTGACATACAAAAAAAATGTAGTGGTATTTAGCTGAGACAGGGTGCTACATTATATATGTAAATTTCCATAAAACAGCTAGCTAAAAAAAATCAGTGGCGCTACAACCTTTTTATATCTGGGCCTCAGATTTCTGTATCTGTTTCATGATCATATGTCAATGTAATAGGCAAGTTGGTGATCAGCCTCCTATGCCTGACACCGTCGACTTTTTGGATCTTAGGCAAGCCGGTTTCACGATTTTTTCCTTCACCGTTCGAGCGAATGTTAAATGCGCACATAGAAAGAAAGTCCATTGGTGCACAGCCGGGGTTCGAACCTACGACCTCAGGGATGAGAGTCGCACGTTGAAGCCACTTGGCTAACACTGCTCGCTAAACAGCTAGCTACATTGGAAATTTTGTTTTGGAGTTTGGTTTATTTTATTTTAAATTAATATAAGTATAGCTAGCTAAGTCTTATAAAATAAATTTTAATTAATATCGTTCATGTGTAGGCAATGTTGTCCATGTCTTCCCGTAATTATATCTATTTTTTTAACTACTAAGATATAATACCTTAAATTATGATGTATGTACTAAAAAACAATAACAAGAACATTTTTAATGTTGCCACGACCTCGTTTTTAATTCAATTAATATTACATAAATCTAAATGTACAAAAATTTTCCAATTTAGATTTTAGCAGTGCGATGACGCCATGTTTTCTCGTAAATTATCATTAAATAAATATGACGTAAGCGATTTTCAGATATAGATCATAGTGTATTTATGAATATTAAAACTGATGTGATTTTGATGAAATATGTTAACTATGTTCGATAAAACGCAAATTTTAGCTAAATATGTTTTCTATATCTAAATCAATGGAATTGGTCTAATTGTGATCCTGAATTATAAGGAAACCACGTTCGGACCCAAAGGGTCTTTTGGTATCATCCAATGGTGATTATTCCTTACGCACACAGCAACCAAACCAAAGTTTGAACAACTTTTTTGTCTAGTTACTAAGCTAGTTATTTTTTATAGATTAACTTTTTATCTGCTTAAAAATTGTCTATAATAATATTTTTATTTTATTCAAAATATACATTCAAAACCGTTTACGACGACATCGTTTAGAACATACCGGTTATATTGACCAAAATCAAAGATCCCAACTGAATTCTATTTGACCGCCTTATAAAAAAATAACAGATTTAGTAATGTAGAAAAATTATAACTATGTATGTAACAAATCGCACGAAAATATTATAATTTTCATGCCAAATAAATAAAATGTAGTTATATTTTATACATATAATCACACGTTCAATAATAAGTATTAGGTACTTTTTTTTAATAACAACGTCATCGGCCCTTCGATGTCGTTATAATAGATTTTGACTGTATTAACATTTGCAAGTAAAGAAAATAAGCGTCTGGAAATTCATTCTAGCATTCTGACATCTCTTTTTTAAATAATAGTAGAAGTCCTACGTGAAGGAAGCATTAATTAAAAATTCTTTAATAGCTTTAAACATTTTATACACTTGGCAGATGATTGGTAAATTGAATTAAATGATGTAATAAGACAATGAGTCACAATTCACGAATATCATTGAATATTGTGTCATGGTGACTGGTATATGGATAACTTCTTTTGTTGCTATTTTATCCTTTGAACATAAAGTCGTTATTAAAGGATTTTGATTGATATAAACAAGCAACTTTTATTAAATATATAGCTGCACCCGCGAACGTGTATTGCTTTAATATGGTTTTTTAGTTAGGCTTTTTAGTAGCTACATATGGAACATTTTGCTATGCTACCCCATAGAGTTTTTCGGAATAAAAACTTACACGTAAAGAGTATCAAAAAAAATTGGTCCAATTGGTCCAACCATCTTCTTCAAGGATTTAAAGATATTCTAAGTTTTTTACTTCTACATTTTTAGTAGCTTCATGTATACATATGAAACATTTTTCTACCCCATATTGTTCGTTTTTCAAATTAAAAACTTAAGTAAGTACTAAATAAAACAATATTTTTCATAATTTTATCTCCATAAAGACCTTCCTCAGAAAAAAAACTGGGACTCGTCTAGCAGTCTTCGAGAATTAATCTTAGCAAAATATCTATTAATTTTGATTTACATAGATTACGGTGAGATTTAGAAAACATGAACTCATGTATGTCAAAATACATGACGGATATTTGTTAAATATACGAATACAATAATTTATATTCATCGAAAACAAATGTATTACCAAATGTTTTGAAGTACAGTAGTTCTTTTATAAAAAAATATAAAAAAAAACATCACACAACCGTCTCTTTTAATACTCAGGCGTCACTACACCAGGAACACAGCTTTTATTTAAAATACCTTTTTTTAAAAACGCTTGTATTGTTGAAAAAATTCAACTATTTCAAATACCTACATACGTGTACTCTAGAAATGTATATCTCAAAAACTATTGAACCGATGTTTATGTAGCTTGGAATTTATAATCTTGCTTTTCGGTTTTCGAGAAATTTGTGGACAAAGATACATACGCTAACAAAAGCACATGTGCTTGGTATTCTAAACAGATCATCTCATTCCAACGTTTAAAGATTATCCTGATCCTATGACCCTGTTGTTTAAAGTAGAAGACCCATCTTTTTTTTGTCTCATTACCTCACTATCTATATTTTTCAACATTAATTGTTATGTATATGACGAAATCAGTTTTACACAAATTTGCTAATATAATGGCCATGGAGTACAATGCATGTGCGTATTTAATAAACAGAAATAATGACGGGAAGTATTAGTCATTTATTTAATTTACTGCCAGTTCTAGCCTACGTTATCGTAATGGTTATAATCTGTGAAATTGGCGCGAAAAAATGTTTTGCACGCAAAAAGGTTTATCAAATGTTTATGCTAATTATACAGATATCGCTAAGTTTTTTTATGCATATATCGTTCACAGATGTTAAATCAAGTTATGGGCATAGACAAATAGTCCTTTGTTCTTGGAAATCTATGCTCTTTTACCTGTGTAAAGTAAAAAATCATTTAATCATATAGGTAATATAATGTACACTTATGACTTGTCAGTAAAGAAATACATATTAATGCTTCTAATTTTACATTTAGTGCCAGTTCTCAAATCAAGGGCGTAGAACGGAAGAGAAGAACTGGCAATAAACTCTCCGCCACTCTTTTTCATCGCCATTTTTTTTTTAACACAACGCTTGTAAGGAGCTGCAACCATTACACCATGTTCCACATGACATATTAAGTAATTCATAATAATAACATAAATTAAAAGAAAACAAAGACTTGTCCTCTATCTGCAGATAGAGGACAAGTCTTTGTGGAGGAGGCATGGTGAAATAGGAGCACGCACTTACATTCTCGTGGGAACAACACGCAAATACATAGTCGAAATAACTAACATTTTTAACTAAAAGCTTTGTAACCAATGTATTAAGATATTATGTTTGTATTTGGAACTCGAAAACCTTCTTATTAATTCCTATAAATTTGATTCATAACGGAAATTAAATGCCTAAATTAAGGTGAAGAAAAATCTCACTGAATACAATATAAATATATACATATGTACTAATAATAAATTTGTCTGACGTTTCGCTATCTTTGGACCCATTGTCACAATTTGTATCTGTTAGCCAACGTTTTAATCAGTTTCTAAATATAAAAAAAACGTTCTTAAATATGCACCACATCCAATTTAAAGCCCGAAATAACGATATTTTTTATCACAGCCGGTATAATATTCTCAGAACCATTAATAGAAATTAAAGCAATTTGTGAGCTCGGGCCGTGTCAAATTAATATAAAACTGGATCGTTCGAAACAAAAGAGCGTCTACATGAATGCTGTTAACAAATAAAGATATTGGAATAAGAGGTACCTATAGCGTCTAGCCAGGAGTCATTGACAGTGTTGTACACATATATATATATATATTATATATAATTATACACATTAGTTTAGGTATTTAATTTGAATTAGGTATCAGTAGATTTATAAGTTAGTTTTCGAGATACATACAATACATCGTAATACCGAATTGCCTAACAAAGCTTTTACACAGGTAAAAGAATAGTGAATAGATTTCCAAGAACAAAGGTCTCTGTTTGTCTATGGCCATAACTTGAGCCTTATTAAACATTTATAGTCTGTGGAAAAAACGTGAATATTAAAAATCTAATCTACTGATTTGTCTCTGTGACATAGGATTGTCTTTGCCATGATATTTTAGCTGATATTCTAGCCCTGCGAAGACAGGTCGCAATGTAAAGCCGTTCTCAGAGTCGTTCATTAATACGCCCCTATAAAAAACCGTTTACTCAAATAAAAGCTAAAACCCTTGAATATTTGTTCCTTAACATTTCATAAGTTACTCAGTTATTTAAATTAATATTATAATTATCGCTCTCCTTACGTTTAAAATATTACAATGAAGTATTAATATTTTCTAAGTTTGTGCTTTTTCGAGCTAAAGATAACAGGGAAGGGCAAATGTAAACACTTGCCAAGGGATTCGTTTACTTTAAGAATTTGTAAACAAAACGTAAAGTTTACTTTATAGTTTATCACTCATTTCCCTTACCATAGGGTTAACATTTATTTAAACCCATATTCATAAAACCTAAATTATTTTTACATATAAAGATACTAACTCAGTGTGTACAGCGCGTAACGATTGATCTGGTCTGGTCGTAAGAGAACAATGATATGAGATATATAAACGAAACATTTACTTTATTGAATTAAAATATCTGAATTGCCTCGACGCACCTTATGATTTGCCTGAAGGCGGAAGGGTTTACAATTGGACATGATTATTCTTGAAATATTTAAATACCACTTTAGTCTCTGTAGTTGCGATCGGCTTTGTAAATATACAATGTACATACTAGGTAAAAATTTATTCGCGTTAACACAACATAATTATTCCCAATGTTATTCTCTCTAATACTTTTACCTCATTTGATAATAAATCTGTTTGTGGTTTTTTTTCAAATTTAAAAATAGAATATCTGTTAATTCTAAATTTGATTTCTACGTCGCCTTCTGTAGGTGTTGGTTTTTTTATTTTAATTTAAAATTGGAATATCTGACAGTTCCAAATTTGATTTCGACATGTGTTTTTAATTTATTTTTAAACGCTAAAACAAAATAGAATGCCCCCTCATAAAAACCCATTGTAACCAAAAAAATTAAAAGGTTGAGAAGTTCCCAAAATCGCCTGCGGTCCTTTTGTATTTTCAATAATTGTTTTGTTAAAATACATAAATTTTAATCGTCCGCAATTTAAATGGAATGGTATTTTTTTCAAGTCGTAAATTATATCTGAATAAATTAAACAAAAATTAAAGATAAATAATGTTTTAGATAACATAAAATAACATATTAAAATTTTGTATCACACGATAAGCTATTTTTATTTTGCATATTATCGCTGGTTTTTGAATAATATTTTTATTATTGGACTATAAAATTAAATAATTCGTATTTTGATTAGCTTTGGTTTGATAATTGTAAATGTTGGTAATATAATGTAGCGATTTAAATGAATTATGCGAATGAACTAGCCCAATGCTGTGCATTCAAACCCTGGCCAAAAAACTTTTTATAAAATACAGACAGCGTGTTGACACAAAAAATTACTTGACTATAAAGAACCTATACAACATACTTTTTTTTATGGCTCTGGCACGATTTGTGCATTAGCCAGCGTCAAGTAGGTATAGTTTTTTATAATTCGTGCTTGTCTTTAGAAATTCGACCGTGTCCTCCATGTACGGTTTAGGCACTCGCCCGGTACCGCACAACCCTCCCAAAGGCCGATAACAAATTTAAATTAAATTAAAACCTGCCCTCGAACCGGGAATCGAACCCGGTACCCCTCACCTAGCTGCCACCTAATAAGACCGCTAGGCTATGAGGCCCCTGAACAACATACTTAGGAATATGTTTTAGTTTAAACAAAAAAACTAGTAAAATCTAAAAAAAGGTTTTTCTCTCATCTCCCAGTCAGGTGTAGGTAGTTTTTAAGCCTTCAAAGAGAAAGAAATAAGAAACTAAGTTCTACCTATGGAGGTAGGAAGTTTATATGGATAAACTTTATAGAACAGTTAAACCAAGTGTAATTAATAAACAAATTATTATAACTTATTATACTATAAAAATATATTATGTAGTATATTTTTTTATAGTATAATTATATATTGTCTTAAAAAAATAACGGACGATTAATAATGTCAGTCGTATGTGCGTAGGAGCAGGTAAAATTCTGATTTAATGCTATTTTTTACATCTTATATTTTAATGGCTCGTGTAGGTATTGCTTAGCTTAAACTAATCTTCTATTTGTACATATTAAGTTATGAAAAGTTACGATTAATTATAATTGGTCCAATTATGCGTTTAACCAATTCAAAAAGGCATTAAATTTACATATCAGAATGAACCTAGTAGACTAAAATTGGGACGGACGATACATATTAAGTTTCTCATGTAAATAAAATACATTCATTTGTAATGAAAAATAAAGTTCTTTAAACATTAATACAGTAGAACCTCTTTAAGTCTAACCCCGAAAGTCGAAAAATGTTTTGTTCTCTTTCCTTCAAGCCACAAAACCGCCTATACACGAAATCTCTGCCCTCTTTTCGAAATAATCAGTGACTTGATAATGAATCTGCAAGCGGTTTTGGTACATATTTTCTGTCTATAACTCGAAAAACTAAATAGGACCTACGTATCTTGACATTTTGATAGTTTATATATATGTTTATTACCTCTGTGACTTGATTTTTTTATTTAGGTCACCTCCAACTCAAAATTAGTAAGAATTAAATCAAATCAAAATCCGTCTAAGTCTATATTTCGAATTTTTTAAAGTTGATATTGAGTTATAGAAGTTCTACTAACTCGACGAGTCAAGTGTACAGAAATTGTTGACCAATCAAAGTTAAACGATGGCGCGTTTCTTTTGATTTTGATTGGTCCATAAATCTGGTCCAATCACAAACAGGCGTCGTTTAATTTCATTTTACTACACACCCTAATCACTTTATTAATTTTAATAAGATTTAATTTTACAAATGTTATAAGTTAAAAAATAGTTTCACAATCTTTGACTACTTTTTTATTCACGTTGTCTTCGTTTAAAACATACACCGTACCATTTCATATAACTGGTTGGTAAAAAAATATTTAAACAGGTTCCATATGTAATTATTGAAAAAGGTTAAGAAAAAAGCAGATACTGCTTCGCCCATGGACCGAGTGAAATGTCAGACAAAAATATCTTTATGTATAATTTGGGAAATTAATGGTTTCACGGCCACGTACCGGCGGAGGCTTTTCGACATCCTTTGTACATTTTTTTTTAATTAAAGAGAAAATAGTTGGTTTATTTTGTAGATACACAACACACACTCACACCCACACACAATTGGCTTTGCTACCCAAAATGTATATTTTCCCGCACCCTGTATATTTAATTATTTGTAAAAGTTTATACATATACTTTTTCATGGCTCATCAGATTTAAGGCAAGCATTCTTTGTCAATCTTTACCATTTGTTTCACTGGGATTTGACCCGTTCGTAATCACTTAGTAACGAAGGTGATATTTCATATGTTAATTATTTGTAAAAGTTTATACATATACTTTTTCATGGCTCATCAGGTTTAAGGCAAGCATTCTTTACCAATCCTTACCATTTGTTTCTCTGGGATTTGACCCTCTCGTAATCGCTTAGTAACGAAGGTGATATTTCATATGTTTATTATTTGTAAAAGTTTATACATATACTTTTTCATGGCTCATCAGATTTAAGGCAAGCATTCTTTGTCAATCTTTACCATTTGTTTCACTGGGATTTGACCCGTTCGTAATCACTTAGTAACGAAGGTGATATTTCATATGTTAATTATTTGTAAAAGTTTATACATATACTTTTTCATGGCTCATCAGGTTTAAGGCAAGCATTCTTTACCAATCCTTACCATTTGTTTCTCTGGGATTTGACCCTCTCGTAATCGCTTAGTAACGAAGGTGATATTTCATATGTTAATTATTTGTAAAAGTTTATACATATACATTTTCATGGCTCATCAGGTTTAAGGCAAGCATTCTTTACCAATCCTTACCATTTGTTTCTCTGGGATTTGACCCTCTCGTAATCACTTAGTAACGGAGGATTTCTTTAAGTCTCAATCAAGCCTTGAGCAAAGTGTAAGGGTTAAAAAATCAGTCAAAACTTCTGTAAGTGTTTTAATCAAGGCAAGGCAAAATAAGCCTTTTGCGCTTGACATATGGAGTCGACTTTTTGGGTTAAGGCATGCAGGTTTCCTCGCGATGTACACAGCTAGATGCGTATTAAATACGCTCATAGAAAAATCGTGGTGCACAGTCGGGATTCGAACCTTTTTTTAATACTTTGGCGCGTAAGGGAAAAATGAGAGTAAATTTTTACGATGCGCGCGATACCGTCACAAAAAACCGACACCCTGAAGTTAGCATTATCAAAATTTTAAAATAAAAATGTACATTTCTCTAATTGAAATCTAAAATGAGATAGGAAGCATTATACAGTGTATAAACTTTAAATTAAGTAAACTTTAAATTAAGAAAATTTTAAATTAAGGTAGTAAGAAGTTTTCACTTCAAAAAGTTTCTATAATTAATGATATTATGTAAATAAAATTGATAAATTTCATCTAATTTTATAATTGATTTACTTACTTGACTTACTTATTTAATTTTTTGCACATCTGTTTTTTTTATTTCAGAAAATGATCAAATACACACTAATTTAAAGTTTAAATACACTGTATAACCTATCTCACTCTATCCCACGCCAAATCCTATTAATTTATGTGTATGTCTCTTTTTACTGTCGCTTTTTCCGTTGCATCCGGTTTGAAATCACAACGATTCTAAAGAAGTTTCACTTCAAAAATGTTTCATGATAATTCTAATAGGCAAGTAGGTCCAGTGTCTGACATATGCCATCGACTTTTTGGGTGTCGGTTTCCTCACGATGTTTTCCTTCACCGTTCGAGCAAATGTTAAATGCGCACATAGAAAGAAAGTCCATTGATGAACAGCCGGGGATCGAACCTACGACCTCAGGTATGAGAGTCGCACGCTGATGCCACTAGGCCAACAACACACAGCCACTAAGGCGATTACAAAAAAAAAAACTTGATGCGATTTTAATTATAAGTGGGGCCATTCAAGTCTTACGTAAGCACTGTAGGGGAGAGGGTCTTTGATTTTCTTTAAGGTACGTCGACAGTAATTATTTCCTTTTTTACAAATATTACCCACACATTGTCCATGATTGAAAACGAAATGCATTTTCAAGGATTCCTACAAAAAATTAATATGTTTATATATCTTAAAATAGATAAATTACGTGTCACGTTGTTTGTCCGCGATGGACTCCTAAACTACCGAACCGATATCAATCAAATTTGCACACCGTGTGTAGTTTGATCCAACTTAAAAGATAGGATAGCTTACATCTCAATTTATACCCGCAATATTATTTTATTGCAAAATATTTGTTTATTATTTGATAGTCACAATTCTAACAGATGGCGCTGTAAAGTACCAACGTTTCACATAAGCTACAATTTAATGGCATAACCACCAAAAAAGCATGGTGGTCCCCATGGCTGGTGATCTCCTACCGTTTCCCTTGTATAGTATAGTATGTATAGTATAGTATGTAATAGTTTGCTACTATGTAATATAACAAAAACCTTAGCCACAGCAACGTTTGGCCGGTCTGCTAGTATATTATATATTTTTGAGACTTTTGCTGACAAGATGGGGGGGGGGAAATAAATTGCAGTAAATCTACTTACGTAATACTTGAACGCCCCCCAGTGATTTAATTATACATAAGAATATATGCTATAGGTTTAATGTCCGAATATGATAACTTATAACATTGTTTCTATTAAATATAGCTTATGCTAGGCACAAAAAACTATACCGCATGGGAATGACCTCTCGAGTTTAATGCCACGTCATCTCCTATTTCTAAGAAATCATTTGAGATCAAACATGATTTCTGTTATAATTTTTATGTGTTTTTCCTAATCGGAACTCGTTTTATAACTAGCTATTAATAAATAATTGACCCTAAAATTTTTGCTTATTTATTTTTATTTAGTATTTCAAGTTACTCGTCTACAAACTCTACAAATTAAATTATCCTTACTACATTGACCCCTTTCCAGAGCACAGCTCTTTTTAAAGCACTTTCTGCCGCGCACCTCCTCTTTCTGGAACCAGCTGCAAATAGAGGTACATATTTCCGAACCGATACGACTTGCAGTACCATGCGGTTATCACTTCTTTCAAAGTTACTGCTCAGAAGAAAATACAATTACAGTCAAAACCGTTTACGACGACATCGTTTAGACTTTAGAACAACATACTGGTTATATTGACCAAAATCAAAGGTCCCGGCTGATTTCTATTGTAGTACTTAATAACAACGTCATCGGCTGTTACGACTATCATCGGTTTTTACGACAAAACATGAGTATAACAGATTTTGACTGTATTTATATCAATATTTTTGTAATTTAATTTGTTCTCCTATATACTATCACAATGAATAAATAAAAACAATAGGTTTTACTATAAAAACCTTAAACAGCCTCAAATATATATAATGGTTTGTCTTTCTCGCTCTTATCATTTAAAAAGCAAACGAACGAGACAATAGTATATATAAAACTCTGTCGTCGTGTTTATTAAACTGCCCCGAACCGGCTAGTCAAATTGTGTATATGCAGTAGAATACGAAACTATTGTTATACCCCTAAGCGATAAGGGTGGCCCATCCCGGTTTTTTATTAACTTAATAATAAAATATTCACTAGAATGCGGGAATGCAATGCTGGTTATAAAGTTGTAAGGTAAGGGGAAAGGTTTTAAAAGCTTCGTTAAAACTTAAAAGCGTCTTTCCCAGCGTAACTGACATAGAAATGATAACATCTACGCTGTTAATCAAAAGAACACTGGGGCAACGAAATTTCTAGAATATTTTAGTAGAAACAATTTAACAATTACCATTAGTTACTCGTAATTTATATAATTACGTCTGTTGTCATATGATATAAAAATATATATACTATGAGCAGTGTTGACCTAGTGGCTTCAGCGTGCGACGCTCATCCCTGAGGTCGTAGGTTCGATCCCCGACTGTGCACCAATGCATTTTCTTTTTATGTCGCATTTAACATTCGCTCAATTAAAGGAAAACATAGTTTCCTCACTAAGACCTAAAAAGTCGACGGCGTGTGTCAGGCACCAGAGGCTGATCCTACTTGCCTATTAGATTGACAAATGATCATTAAACAGATACAGAAATCTGAGGATTTATTTTAAAGATTTTATAAACAAAGATGTTGGGTTAAGCTTTTATTTAAAAGGTTTCATTAACTCATAATAAAAGTATTTTATTACTATGAAGATACGTTCGGGATTTAAGTACCTTGAACACACACACACACAGGCCTCTACCCAATTAACTGATTAACAATGTAAATAACCTTAAGGGCTGTTAACAAAGATGGCGGAAGATATATATTCCTCATATAAGTTTTTTATGGTTTAATAAAAAACAAAGTAAAAACACAATAGTTAAGAATTTTAAGGCTTTACATCCGGGTCGAGCAATACGTACAGTGTCTAGCGAATGAGTCACCGTTCACTCTCACTGCGAACAATGAACGAAGAAATTCTTTCCAGTCTAGACAGGTCTTCGGACGTTACTCGGGCGTTTTGAGTGAATTTTTGTATAGAACGTTTATAATTTGTTGGCGTTGCGTAGAGATATATGTCTCTTATATCTTCTACCGTATTTACCATGGTTCCTTAAATACGCAGATAGAAAGTCAATTGGTGCCGGGGATCGAACCTACGACCTGAGCGATAAGAGTCGCACGCTGAAGCCACTAGGCCAACACTGCTATTTGTTTATTATATTTAAAAAAAATAGTAAAACGTGTGGCCCGTATCATCAGTAACCCATGTTTTGTCGAAAAGTTTTATCTTAATTAAACGTACAATTTTAATTTAATTATTTTATTACTCTATCTATGCACATATACATATGTTATGTTCGCAATTGTGAGACTTTAACCTTGACGGCATTAGAACGGTTCAAAGCTTTAAAATATCGCTAAGTCAGTAAAAAAACTCTTAAATTAAATTTAGATTTAATTTGAGATTCATTTATTATCATAATATATAAACCAGTAATAAAAGACGGTAAGGCTTTTCATTAAAGGATATATGTTACTAAGGGTGAGATCTATAGTCCGCACTTGGACTTTACTCTGACTTAACTATCGAGCTAAGACACAGTCGGTATTTATAGAGCAAACTGCGAATCCCTCCCTAGTGTTGGCTTAGCTTAATCTCAAGTCCACGAAATCGACGACTTACCAAAAACTTTGACTATAAGCCTAACAAAAATAATGGCCTAAAATTTGCTCTACCATCATATCTTTTACTGGACTTTTTATTTTTGTCGGTTTTTAATGAACGGTGTTGCCATTTGGTATCAGAGTTCCATAGACTTTGGGAAAAATAGAATTTGAATTCAAAGAAATTTTAAATGATCTTGATAAATACCTATGAAATGCATGAAATAAAATAATTATACATTATTATGGTATCTATTGTTGTTTATTTACATTATTTATATAAGTGTTCAACCCCATTTTTGAGAGATCTTATAAATAACTGGTGTGATATCGTATCTGTCACCTGGCAGCCCTGGCATATTATAGTGACAACGAAATTCAAACTATAACCTAACCGATGACTCTCGCTTCACATCTGTTATTTTCGTTTCCCTGAATCTTCTACCATTTATTACCTGACTACCCTAAAAAATTTGAGATAGGAGTGGAACATATAAAATTAAAAAATCTGTTAGAAATAGAATTTCTTCAACAAAAATATAAATTAGTATTAGAAATATGTATTACACTCAAAAAAAGAATCAGAAAATAAATGTTTAAAATGAAACAAGTTTTGTTTTGATATTCTTTATTACCGAACAAATTACCTAGTTAAATTGTGCAATCACAGATTGCCGGAATGCTAGACCTGTAGGAGATCTTTCATTGTTTCTGTGTTACTCAACTTCTGCTGTCAGCAAGATCACCATCATCATAAGCATAGGGGATGCTTATGACTCTATATACCTATATTATGCAATACAGCACAAGCTATAATTATATATAACTAGTATATTTTGTCAATTTTGACTGTAGTCCTAGCTGTAAACATGGAAATTTCCTTTTCTACACTCCGAAAACCCTTTCAACAATATGCCTAGTTCTTATTTGAGAATAATTATAATTATTGTCAGCTCTTGTCGTTGGATATAAAAGTGTTGTTAACATGAAGTTAAGTGCCGGATAACCGCTGTCACCTACTAAAACTCCTTCTAGTTCACCATTTAGCAGCCTTGCATACGCCTGGCAGTTTCTAAATATCCTGCTGTCGTGTGAACTGCCAGGCCACCTGGTCACTATATCAAATATTTCCATATCAGGCCCTATTATTGCTTGCACATTTACAGAAAATTACCCTTTTTTATTTCTGTATGCTTCAGAGTGAGCGATACCTTTGGGTCTATTAATTTTTATATGGGTGCAGTCAATAGCTCTGATTATACTGTTTAGGTCATGGTGAGTATTAGATCTTATTAATTCTTCAAACTTCCTTTTGGCTGTGTTCATATTTCTTGGAAAATTTACAAATCTAGGAAGTAATTTACTCAACTCTGCAGAGACTTTATTTATAATTAAACAGACTGTAGATTGGCTTATTCTGTTCAGATCACCACACACCATCTGTAATGTCAATGAATTATTATTAGTTACATATATGTTATGTTTCTGAAAGTCAGAAGACAAATGTCTTCAACATATAATGTATTTAAAATCATTTGAGAATACATAGGTACCTATAATATTCAAATCGAAAAACCATACATATTTATGAATACAATATTACCTGAAAACATCCAGTTGCATTTTTATGCCTTAATGCAAAAAGTATTTGCAATTGCGGTAGGTTTGGCGATCCTCTGTTGTTATAAGGTTGCAAGTTTGTAATGATCAGTGGCAGGATCACATTTAATACCGTGTGTTTCAAAATACGGTTCCTTCTTTTGAATTCATTCTCACCGTACAGGATGGAAGGATTTTGGTTGTATTCGTTCCGAACATATACAACACTTTAGTCAAAATTTTCAATTGTTGATATTTGATACAAGTGCTCTGTTGCTGTTGTCACTTGTCAAAACAATGCGATCCGTTCTACGTAACAAAATTATTGTCATCTTTAAATAATTAATACATTTTCTAAAGGTTACTCGTAAATTTCTAGTTATTGCAATAATAAAATAAATGAATACATAAATAACAATAAATTGAAGATATATGTGTACCGTTTTAGATGTTTAAATATTTGTTATTGTTTACTTTTTTAAAGGATAATAAACAAAGTATTGCATGAACTGAAACATCAATTTGTATTTTGACATTTGCTGTCTTAGCTTGGGCTTAGCTTAATCTCACCGTTAAAATGTCTATAAATACGAAATCATAGTTTAACCTTAGTGTACACTAGGCAAAGTTTTTCGTAAGGTAAGTCTGAGCAAAGTCCAAGTGCGGACTATAGATCTCACCCTAAGATTCTTAAGTCAAGTGTGTTGTTCCCACGAGAATGTAAGTGCGTGCTCCTATTTCACTATGCCTCATGCTGATAGAGGACAAGTCTTTGTTTTACATTTATTTTATTATTATTAATGAACTATTAATTACTTCAAGATGCCATGTGGAACATGGTGTAATGGTTGCAGCTCCTTACAAACATTTTGTAAAACAAAAAACTTGGCGATCAAAAGAGCGGCGGAGAGTTTATTGCCAGCTCTTCTCTTCCGTTCTACGCCCTTGATTTGAGAACTGGCAGTAAATGTAAAATTAGAAGCATTTAATATATATTTCTTTTTTGACGTTCATAATACATTGTGTTACCTATATGAATAAATGATTTTGTCCCAAGTCCAAATCTGAGAATGGTCTTGCAATGTCCAATACTGTTTTTAAATCTTCTGCTACATATCACTCTACTAAAATGAGTTTTAGCCTCTGAAACAAGAAACTACCAGCGCTCCCTGTCTGGTACCACTTCCTGCCAATTTCTGGCTTTCAGCTGCAGCAGATCTTCCTCCACTCTGTCGATACCTGCTCAAAGTGCCCCAGCACCGTATGTGCCTATAACGTTACGAGACCGAATAGCGTACTATATACATTTAAAATATTAAAATTAATTTCACGTCGGAAATACCACTAAATCGTAGATAACGGCATCGCAAAAAATATATCTCATTAATATTTTTTGCCCAGTACTTGGTACACAATGGATAATGTAATCGTTGTATGTTTACAAGACCGTGTAATATACTTATAAAATATTTTATTTTATTATGATATTATTATACTTTATGTGTTGGAATGTTGGTATAATTTGCAACGGCTTACATATATGTATATTGTATATATAAAAACGATGATAAATGTTTGAGCGTCTGGAAGGTACTGAAGCATTTCCAAATCAATTAGACTTAGGGTCCTTCAAGAAAAGAGCGTACCAATTCTTAAAAGGCCGGCAACGCAATCACGAGCCCTCTGTCATTGAGAGTGTCCATGGGTGGCATCACATATATTTTGCCCCCAGTTCTATAAAAAAGTCGTCACTAGATGCACTTAAAATAAATTTTCTGAATCTGTTTCATGATCATTTTTCAATCTAATAGGCAAGTAGGTGATCAACGGTTTCATCACGATGTTTTCGTTCACCGTTCAAGCGAATGTTATATGCGCACATAGAAAGAAAGTCCATTGGTGCACAGCCGGGGTTGTACCTACGACCTCAGGGATGAGAGTCGCACCCTGAAGCCACTCGGCGAACACTGCTCAATGAAACTAGATACACTTAATGGAAAATATACATACATATGTAAATTAACGTTTTTAGTTTTGACTCTTATAATAAACTAATAGAAAAGTTAAAATACTTGTAGTGTCCAAGTAATGGTTAATGTAAAGCCAAAATTAGTGAAAAGAATCGTCTTCTTGACTCCCCCCCCCATGTAACGCGCCGTAACGTTTTTCTGTACCCAAGTATAGTAAAACGTTTCGTGACCACCTATTGACTGTTTATATTTAAAAGTTGCCATTAAATTTATAATAATATTAACAATAACGCGTAATTCAATCCCCGCCCCGCATCGTAACGTTTTATAAAAGTAATCCCCCCTAAATTCGTTACGTAATACTTGAACTTTCCCTAAGTCCGAAAAGAGGATATAAGAGAGACACTATTCTAACAAAGGAAGATGCTTTAAGCTCTCGCGAATCTAATTGAAAACATTAATTTCTAGATTCACATGTACCAACAGTCCATGATGCGGGCTGAAGAAGTGCGCAGGCGGCGCAGAGAAGACATGCCAACAACACAAACGGCTGTCAACAATATTTTAGCTGCAGCAGCAAGGGAGATGGAAGAGGCAAGACAAGCGACCAGGACTGATAGAGTTGTCGCTAGCATCCAGACGGAACAGGATAGCAATAGTAAGTACAGTCTCTATTTAAGCTGCTGTTACAAGAGTATTTATTTATAATAATAAAAATATCAATGACAATGTATAGAAATTATTTTTATATATTACGAGCTGACCCGACAAACGTTGTTTTGCCATTTCTAAGAAACATTGTTTTAGTTCAATAAAAATCTGCTCTATTTAAAATAGGGGTTGATCGTAGAGGGGTGAAAATTAAGGGTTGTATGTATTTTTGTATGCTGTATCATAAAAAAAATTGTGTAAAAATTCAAAACAAATTTTGGGATGGACTATCATGGAATATCATTTACGGGTTTGAAAGATAAATAGTAGCCGATTCTCAGACTTACTGAATATGCATAAAAAAAATCATAAGAATCGGTCGAGCTGTTTCGGAGGAGTATGTGAACGAACATTGTGACACCAGAATTTTATGTATTAGATTCTGCTTATACCTTTTCTGTCATATTTCGACCGCATCAGGCCACTTTTCTATTGGTATATTTAATAAATGAGGTGTTTCTTTTATTTGAGCCGTGTAAAAGCGTTATCCTAAGTAGGTTCATCCGTTATATATAGTTATCACTGGACAATCAGTGCACTGCCGGGAAAAAAGAAGGGAAAAAAGAAGGGAACAAAGAATTAGTGTACACCATAAATAAATCTGATTTTTTAGCATCAACAGCTACACCGTCAGACGTGAAACGCGAGTCCGAAGACGAGAGGCCAAAGAAGAGAATCTCGATTATGTCACCTGATGATGAGAGGATGAGAGCGAAAAAGAAGATGACTGTGCGCTTCCAGGACGAGAAGATGGAAGAACCCAATAAGGTCACTTCACCCAGTGAGTATTGTATTTAGCTTTTACAGTTTTTTTTTAAATATATGTAATAGTTGCTCAAGCGATCAGGCGATTTATTTAATTATTAAAGTTCACCACAACATATAATGCTATATCTACAGTATATGTTACAAGCTATATTTTCTAATGGAGGGTCTTTGATTTTCTTATTTGGTGATTACGTCAACAGTAATTAATTTTTTACATTACGTAAACAGTAATTACTTTTTTTTACTTTTTTACAAATATTACCCACACATTGTCTGTGCTTGAAAACGAAATGCATTTTCGAGGATTCCTACAAAAAATTAATACGTTTATTTAATTGATCAGCCCACTACCGAATATGTCAAGCTCTGGATTAGTTTTTATTTTGTTGTTCGTTCTATGAAAATGAAAAAGATGTTCTTGGTTCTATTCCGAACCAATTCGACTTTAGTAGGTAAAGCACTTTAGAGCCGTCTGGCAAAGCGAGTGTCCAACAGACGGCATCACATAACATCAGATGAGCCTCCTGCCTGTTTGCCTCCGGTTACATAAAAATTAGATTATTGACTTTAATTAACATTTAAATGGACTACAAAAATTCTAATTATAAATATCATAAATCCTTCGATTTATTGTCATTATTAAATGTCAAAAAATCAAGTCTAATATGTCTCGGAACGCAATCAAAAAAACAGGTTGAAGTTTTATTATAAGTTCAAATAATATTTGCTTTTAATAAAATTAATAAATGACAACATAGCGGTAACTTTTAAGATATATTTGAGATGTAATCCTTCATTTTAATATTATAATAAATGAAATATATTATAAGTAATTCAGATTAATTATAAAAAAAATCCGCACAATCAGCCACATAAAAATAGATTAGAATAAAACTTAATTTATAACGCACATTTTAAACGCAAGTTCATATACAATGTAAAAACATGTTTAATTACGTAATTTAAACAATTAAAAGACAGTCCTATGTGTATTCATCTAACATCGAACTCAGAGAAACTTTGAAATCGATTTTCCTTTAGTTTTTACAATTCAATTTTTGGTTTAATATTTTTATCTCTTCGTGTATGTTATGTTTGCCTATAAGTGCTTGTTACATTAAATATTGTAATGAAAAATTTGTGTACCAATGTATCAATGCTGCGCATTGGCAAGTTTTTATATATATATCAAAGTATCTCAGGTAACCGTTATTTAAATGACGACGAGTAGTTAAGCACTATTAAATATGATGATGTTTCCGTCAAATAATGATAATTATTAACAAGAAAACCAGATGAAAAATTATTATAATAGCCCTGAGGGCATTCGGAACGCACCTGCCATTTTATATGATTCAAGTAATTGTAATTTTATTTCAGTTAAGGTATATTTTCGCTTAATACTACATTGACACGTATTGTTCAAGATTTGGAAATAAAAAACTCATTGCCAAATCTCGAATTTTATCTATAAACTATCAACATATTCAGTAACTAGAGAGCATACTAAAAGGCCGGTAACGCATCCCCTAACCTTTTGAAACAACGGTTTTCCTTTATCGCCTAACCGCAGGCTCGCTTGCTCCCCCATGCTTGTTATAATCCAGTCTCCCGCCGCGTGGTATGTCTCTGTTAGGTGAGTTCAGTTTTCACTATTAGTTCATTAGTTAGATTTAGGTATATAATGACAAGGTTTTGTGTAAATGGGTATATAACGATTTCCACGTGTTTGAAAAATATCACGTATATATTTAAAAAAAAAATTGTACTATATATTTATTTATTAAAGTACACCGCACCATACATATAATTTTTGTTTATACATATTTTAATTTATTATTATTGTTATTTTTTCTTTAGATTTCACTTTATTTTAATTTAGTCATAGTTACGTGTTATTTAGTTTTTTTTTAAATTCTTTATGCACTTCTTGTACTCTACTGTAGGTGTTTCTTTTTTATTGTTCCACTTTAGGGTTGCCTGGAAGAAATCGCTTGTTAGCGATAAGGCTATCCATGCCTTATAATTTTTGTAACCTGCTTTTTTTAAAAATTATATGTATGTTTTTGTATAAGGAAATAAAGTATAAATATGTAAATATTTTCAACAGTATAAGCGATAATTTTACAAAAATAAAAATATTATACTTCCATAGATTTAGTAAAAACTAAAATTTATAATTAACTACAAATTTTAATTTTTATCTTACTTGCCTAATGTGGATGAAACCGATAGGTGTCAAACAACGCTTTTTAAATCAGCCCAATACCGATTATATCAAACTCTTCAAGCTCTCAAGTAGTCATTCAAAGTCATTTTTTTTTAAAGTAATAACCGTCATCCACCTTCTTACCTATTTAAACAAATCACGATACAGAAACCTGAGGCAAATAACAATATTTAATAATAGATTCGCAAAGTAATTGTTATTAATACAACAGTCTATCTTAAGTATAGCGAATACGTTTTAATCGAAAAACCAGAGCACTCCTTAAAATATTGATTGGCTTTCCCGGTTAATGAATTTCATCCTATACTCCTGTTATAATTTAACAAGGGTGCATCAAGCTAGCGCATACATCTGCAGTATATTATAAGCACTAATTATCTTATGTGAGGGTGTTCCACCCTTCATAACTGTAGTTGCCACTATGTATATCAAGGGTTCATATGTAAAGTCGCTATAGGTTTTTGTTATATGATCAATAGCTATGAGTTATTCAATGATAGGTATTCGCTGGCATTTTGTTCCTATTTTATCCGTTCCTAAATAAGACTAATCAATATGAAAGTCTTGTCTATGATGTTGGGAAAGACAATGCAAATGTTACGTTGTTGTTCTATTGTCTTTGATTTCTGACGTGAATACAGATAATGTAAAATGTAACAGATTTCCGATGCTTGGGATAGATTTAACAAGGATTCTGATCAATAGCTATGTGTTATTTCATGAGAAAGATTATATTTTAACCCTTGCTAAATAGGACTATGTATTAATATATGAGTCTTGTCTATTACGTTGGGAAAATGTCATGTTGTCTATTGTCTCTGGTATTTACGTGAACATAGATAATGTAAAATATTTGATTTTACACTATCGATTCCGGATGCTTAGGATATATTCTTCGCTTAGCGCTAACAATGACTCCCATATAAAAAAAATACGTACAGGGGCATAAATATCTTTTAAATAAAGCTTTATATTTCATACTTTAGTATGCTTTAAGAAGACTGTTTTTAAAAGACGGAACTGTTCCTAGACCCACGGTTGTACCAATACACTTTTCTATATTTATATATTCGAAAACATTATGACTCAAACTCTTCTTAGTAACCGACGTGCTGTGCACAGGCTGATCACCTAATTGCTAAGAACAATATGAGCATGAAACAGTATTTACAATATTCTTACCCTAATAATATAAATTGATAAACAGAAAATTAAAACAAATTTAAAGTTTGGTTCCCTTTAACGCTGGCAGCATTTCCTCGCTGTATTGCGTTTCTTATTCGTTGAATGAGGCACCAGCTCTGGGGTCACCGGTACTATCTACCGGGCGTCAACTTAAATCTTTAATTGGCGCATGTGCAGTCAACCCCACTGACCAAATGTCTACTCCACAGGGAACAAAATCAAATCTGGACGAATATATTACTTTTATGACGTAATATATGCAAACATATGTTATCGTAACTGAATTTTTGCTTTTAGTAAGATGTAAAGTGAATGTACAATTAGAACATTTTAGTTTTAAGTAGCGTTTCACGGTTCGCTTGGTTTTATGTCTTATGTAGTATAAGATATATTACTTTTTTTAATAGAGTCTAATTTTGCAGTAATAACTATTTTATCTTGGATATAAATAATTTCTATGACCATAAACTTAATTAAATTTATTTATTGTATCCAAAGGTTTGGACAATTTATTCAGTAGCATAAATAATTTACAATATTTATGTTTAATTAACTTATAATTAAAGTATTTTTATCCAGTATACAAGCGTCACTCTTTGATCTATTTGTTATTCTTTACTTTAATTGCTTATTACATACCTGTAAATAATGTACAGCCTAAAGTACAATAATATTTTTTAAATATTACGACAACGACAAACCGTATTTTACTCTGGGTAATACTGGCAGCGTATAAAAAAACAATTATCCGTCAGATGTCAAAATTTATACATGATTCTAAATTTAAATTTGCCGCCTTCTAAACGATCAGATTTTATAATATACAAGATCGCATGGAGCAACATTACATCCTTCACAGGCAATTTATGATAATAACAAATTAGACTCGGTCTGTGATCTTGATATTTTTTTCTATATAGCCAAGTATGTGTTTTCCTTCTCTATAAGGATAGGTTAAGGTCGCCGGTTCCATCGACTAATAGAGGGTTCAATATTCAATCGCTTTCTGGTAATGGTGATAATTATGATCAAAATATTTATTTATAAAATCCCTAACACATATATAAAAGTTCGAATAAAATTCTTACATTAAAATCATATTTTATCACAATTTTATTACTCAATAAAACTGTATTTCTTTAATATTTTTTTGATTATCTGAGGTCATTACTCGGTCGTTGCTTTAAAATATTGAATTTGCGAAAACAATTTTGTATTTTTCGTAACAGTTTCATTTATTCACATTTTAACCAAATTTAAATGGAAATTTTTGTCATAAATTAAAACCTGTTTTTGTGGTACGTACTAAAATAATGTATTACTTAGATATGATATAAATGATAATGCCAATTTATTATATATTTATGTTACTCATAAAAAGTATATCAGTAGTATTATTTTACCAAAACTCTTTCGTCTCTCAAACAATCGACGGCGTGTGTCAGGCACAGATGATCACCTACTTGTTTATTAAAAACAACAAACGATCAAGAAACAGATACAGAATCTGAGACCCAGACCTAAAAGGTTGTAGCGCGACTGGTTTTTTAAAATTTAATTTAAATAATTTTTAAACCTCACGTTGAGATATAACCTCATTTTTTAATAAACTTTCGGATTTTCCATATTTCACATGAATACATTATATTTAATAACCTTAGTTCTTAAATATGGTATTTTATTCCAGTAGCATGGACTCTATGAAAATTCGCGAAATCCAAAATTACTTTACGTAAATAAATTCATACAACCAAGAGTTTGAGACACAAAAATATGTCGTTTGAAAGACAGAAGGCTGACAAATAATCCGTGAAACAATAATATATATCTGCTGCATAACCCTAGTGTCTTAAAAAAACAAAGGCGATAATCGACTTGGTGTTTTACTTTTGGAAAAAAATTATTATTCAATAAATGATTATTTGCGTGAGGCACTGTAGTTGATATAAATTTAATAACGTATGATATGTACGATACAAATAATATAAGAACTGACCAATTCATATGACTAATAATGTAAAATTCCTTTAAAGACAAATTTGCGCGCCATTGTGTGGCAGAATATGCGCACTTACGATTGCACCACCTTACACATTTTTCTACCATATTTTTGCAATAAATTATTATTATTATTAGAACCTTTTTGGTCTGGACGTCAGACTTCTGTCTCTTTATTCTAACAGGCAAAAGTTTAACTCGTAAGGTTTTCTCACGATATTATCTTTCATTGTACGAGGGAGTTTTAAATGCGCACATACATAAAAAGTCCATTGTGTAGCCGGAGTACAAACCTACGACCTCAGGGATGAGAGTCGCTCGCTACAGCCAACACGGCTCATAGTCTTATATTATAAAGGCGTATTTTCTTCAAGCGATTTATGATCCAATAAATTGTACATTTATACAATTCACTTAAGCTATATATGTACTCTTAATTATACTTTATAATAGAATGAATGGCAAAAACTATTCTCAAACCCATAATTTGCTAATCGAACGGGATACATAGGTCAAACAAAAAACATATAATATGGTGATCTAGATAAGCATTAAAATATCTCGGGACAAAAAGTTATTTGTAAAAGTTTTATAGTTTTGCATTTTAATATTATGTAATTGTATGGGCGATACTGATTAGACGTAAACCGTGCCAAGTAAAAATAAATATGCATTTTTTTTGGAAATTAAAATCTGTTATCTATTGAATCTCTAGTCCACAGATACGCGATTCGTAGAACCAATCACAATCAAACGAAACGTCATCTTTTGACTTGACTTAGGCCAGGTTCACACGGCATTGTCCTGCACGTTTTCTTTGTATTCGTTTTTTTAAAGTACTTTCCGGGTGGGTGTCCACATGGTAGATTTTCATTCGTGTAAAATACGAATAGCCGCAGTCTTCACACTGTTGTCACAGTGAGCGAGAACGAGATAGAGCTATATTATGTGCCCCTTTAAACCGAATTAATGTTAAAGTTCATTCGATTTGCTTGACAAGTCCGTTGAGTATTCGTTTGAACGTATAAACGGTGTACGATATTTTGCAGTACAAACGCCGTGAATGGGTCTATGTACAATACATGTGCCACTATTCGTTAAGACGTATACTGCAAAAAAACGTGCAGGACAATGCCGTGTGAACCCAGTCTTAGCGTTACGGATTTATTTATTACCTAATAATATACAGAGACAAAATATTTCACAGAACACGCAAATACAAAATCGAAAAAAGTGACAAATATTTTTATTAAAACAAATTTAATTAATTCTGGAACGTTGATAACAACTTACGCTGGCAGACATAAACTCACAAAAGGTTCATTAAAGCAAATTTGAAACTAATTTTCAAATTGTTGTCATGGCATATTGTCGCGATGTTGTATATATGTATATACTCTGTGAAAAGTGTTAGCTCTCGGGAATTCGACTATTTTGATTTAGACAATAATGATCAATTACGTGCTATGTAAATAAACAACAAATTAATTGTAAAGACAACCTTTTTGTTTGCTTTCAAATGTGTTGAATCTGTTCTCCTCGCGCTGCTGGCATTTAGAAATAGGTAATTGTAGTGCCACTGATTATTTAATAATAATCAGTGGCACTACAACCTTTTTAGGTCTGGGCCTCAGATTATGTATCTGGTTTATGATCATTTGTCAATCTAATAGGCAAGTAGATGACCAGCCTCCTGTGCCTGACACACGCCGTCGACTTTTTGTTTTCTTCACCATTTGAGCGAATGTTAAATGCACATAGCAATAAAATTCATTGCTGCACAGCCTGAAATCGAACTTACTACCTCAGGGATGAGAGTCGCACGCTGAAGCCACTAGGGCAACACTGCTCTTTAGGCCAAACAACTATCATAAAATACTAGTGTCTTTACACATGCACATTTATCATCATAAATTTGTCTAAACTTTTTATTGAATAGATTCAAGACCCATACTATAAAAGGCTACGCAAGATATAGTTATCCTTTTTTAAACTATAAAAATAATAAATAATATTTATTTAGCCTTTAGCTTTGTATAATTTAATGTATAATGTATGTATAATTTATTTTTACCGTTACAAAGATATAATACGCAAAAAGTCGTTAATTTAAAATGCATTGAGACATTCCAGTTTTATAAAAACTTGTAATACACTCGTATCATATGTACTAAATATCCAAAGGGCTAGCCCATACATACTTAACAGATATATATTTATAATCTTCAATATAAATCGCAATGAAAAAGCGAACTTACTGTTTGAAGAAGAATCGCATGGAGGTGATGTTTGCCTGGTATTTGAACCTTGAAGATCTGTAGTCGAACATGCTAACCACTATTAAAAAGGCAGTCAAAAATCGCTATAATAAATTCCTTTTTAGAAAAAAAATTCCGACTTCAAAATTAATTTTTATTTATAAATAGGTACACACGAAATATTATATAATCATTTCTTTCCTTTAGGTCTGTTTCGAAATCATATTATCGGATAAATGTTACATGACGTTTTCATATAAAGTGCTTATTATGAGTCAATTTTTTTAAGATATTATCAAAAAACATATTATACTTAATACTTTCATATGTAATTTTAGATTGACATTCAGATTACATAATTGGAAGTCTATAAATTCAGGCTTAGCATATTTCACGTTTTTTTTAACACACGGATTATGAAACTGACGGCTATTGAGTTTATAAATAAATATATATATATATATATATATATATTGTGTGGTATGTATTTACTAACCAAAAACTTATAAAAATATTTCGCCGAATTGAACTGAGGACCTCCAATGCCGCCATGAGATTGATGATTAGGTTCCAATTATATTTAGCTAGCTAGATCTTTAAAAAAAACTGTACCAAGTATTCTCCCTAGAGAACTACGCACATAGGTGGCTCCTCTATGAAGTTTTGATGTAACATTTATAACAAGAAATATTGTACAAATATCTTTTAAATTACAAGTTCCGATTACGTAACAGTGACATGCTCTTCATAATTTTGTATTTTGTTTTGACGTCAATGATATTACAATACAGTACGTTACCATATTAAAATTGTTGAATAAAATCATTTGACGTAATAGATTTATGAAAAATTCATATTACGTAAATATAGATAGAATCGCAATAAACAAATCATTCATCAATATATATTCAAAAGAAAGTTATGACTTTCGAGATTGAGAAATATCGATAATGCGTTTGACAAGTTATATCACTCCTGACTAAATTGGGCATAAGAAACATTTGTGATTAATTAATAAAAACAAACAAAAATTCAAGTGCCGAACAAAGAGACTGTAACACATGTGTACAAAACGGAATTTGATTGAAGCTAAATATTTTGTACACTTCGAGAGAAAGAACGAACTTGTGCACTACAGGGATTCTAACGCACGACTTTTTTAGCTTTATCATATGTACCTTGGCTTAATGTACGAAGTCTCCAGAATAGGGCAGAGGGCGTCAACAGTGAGTCTCTACCGTTTTGGTCTTGAGCTTCGTATTTCACCTCGCCCCAAGTCATTCCGCCTCTCTTTGCCCCATTTGCAAGGTTTATTTATTTATTTATGCTTTATTATCTTATTCACAAACATACACATAACAAAAGTACAAAAAACATGTTACAAAAAGTTATAAGGCAACGGGCGGCCTTATCGCTAACAAGCGATTTCTTCCAGGCAACCCTAATGTGGAATAATGAAAAAGAAACACCGACAGAGGGTAGAGAGTACAAGAATTGCAAAAATTATTAACAAAAAAAAACTCAAAATAACCTATACTATATCTAAAAAAAAGTAAAGTCTAAAGGAAAATAACAATAATAATAAATAAAAGTATGTATAGACAAAAATTTAAAATACAATCAAAAGGTTATCAGAGTATATAAGCATTCTTTTGGTTTTCTTGTTGGTTCCAATCAATTAATATATACCTTACAAAGAATACGTCTGTTGTTTCTGCAATATATATTTATTTTCAAATATTCTCACATTTATATACGAGGAACTTTACAAAATTCGAATTAATTGGTGACAAATGTGAAATATTGTTGTTATTAATTTTGGCATTAATATAAATTAATTATTGTACCTTAGGGAGTAAGTTTTGTATTTGATTAAAATTTTGATACTTTGCATTATAGTGAATAAACAATCGTTTAGTAGTATTAGATTTATAACATTGATACTAAATTTTCGGTAAATTACATTTTTTAGTACTTTTAAGATAAAATGACGACGACTTTTTTGTTTGTTATGACGTTGAAAACGATCCAGTTGCTTTTGCATTTATTCCATTACAAACATAAAAATGCTTCCTCTTCATATAGCTTATAGTATATCTTGCTTTATATCTTATTTTGTACTTAACTCTAACCGCCAATATTACAAACAAGTCGGCAATTTAAATCACATCATCTTACATCTGACATCTTCATATAACTTTTTATCTCTCCGAAAATCTCTCAAATTATTTCTGATTCTTTATTAAATTTTTGATTAAATTCTTTCGTATTATGCCATTTATATAGGAAAAATCTACTGACTTTATATGCTTCTGTATCCGTTTCGGGTGGTTTTTCTAATAGGAAAGTACCTCACGATGTTTTCCTTACGAGTGTGTGCGTATATAGCAAAGTTCAGTCCACAGCCGAGGTTCGAACCTTACTGTTAATTTTGTATGCTATAGGCTAACATTAGGCTATGACCGAGTGTAAACAGGGAAAACTGTGGAGCTTAGATAGTAATCAACGGTATATTTACTTTAAGGAATTTTAATGTCAATTGAATTACCGTTGGCAATTACCGAAGACGAAATGTAAAAACTTGGACATCTTCGATCAATTACAAGGTTTTATTTCTTATTTAAAAATCAATTTTGTTTAATTGGCATATTTGTAAGATAAGATCTTTTGCGGGATTTCAACGTTTAACGCAAATAAAAATCGTGTTTAATTTACATAAATTAATTAAAATGTACTTTGCGAAATTAAGAATTTCTACCAATAATTACGCGCAGAAGTTAACCCGTTTCTTGAATATGTATTCTTATTGTTAATAATGCTCTGTTTTGCCACGCAGTGTTGGGGGTTTGAACCCAATTGCAATTGTGATTCTAAACCTTAAGATTATCGTGTTTTAATTGTAGATTTTTCATTATTACTTGTAATTATATTTTTACCCCCACCCTTAGTATTTATTTTTCTTACTGAAATTGTCTGGGAGAGATCGCTTGATAAGCCAGCCCGTTGCATCCCTAATAATTTGTTACCTGTTTTAATCTGTTCTTTAAATGTAATAAGTAAGACTTTCCTTTGGTCATTTGACACTCGAGTGCAGGAAAATATCGTGAGGAATTCGGCCTTAGACCCAAACGATGTGTGTTAGCTACTTACCTAGAAAAACCTAATTATAACGAAATATATTAAAACCTTAGGCCAATACGAAGGGTTATAACACCACTGATGTTATACTTTAAAATAAAAAAAATATAACTTGAGAAAAAGTACTTAAATTACTCGTTCCATTATACCATTGTAATTCCGTTTGTATTAATTATATTAAAAACATCGCACGACATTCATAAACATTGGGTTTAATTATAAAAATATGCGATAAGGAATAATGGTTATTGTTTAAATGTAAACTAATGAAAAAACGTATGTGTTTCTGTAAATAAAATGGTTGTAATACATACATAAAGTGCTCTTGCTCTTTCCTTCAAATTGCATTTAGGCTGTAATAAAAAGAGATACGAGTTCTTTAGTCAAACGTTATGAATATAGGGGATAAAATTAAAAAGTTTCCTTGGTCATTTCAAACTCAAAATAACTTTATTCATATAGGTAACCGATTATGAACGTCAACAGAAAAGATAGTTAATTAATTCTAAATATACATTTACTACCAGTTCGTAAGTCAAGATCGTAGAGTGAGCAAGAACTGGCTTGAAACTCTCCGCCACTCTTTTTAATCGCCAAGTTTTGAGTATTACATGATACAAATTGTTTGAACTGGAGCAAATCAATCCCAAGGATTATTATTATTATTAAATCTTTATTAATCCATACAACAATTGGTTAGTTTGCATTAGTTGTGTTAGTTTAAATTTATGTTAGATTCCTTTTTTAGTGGTCTAGTTCTTGTATGGCCTTTTAGGGTAAAAGCCTCCTCCATATTTTTCCATTTCTCTTTGTCTTGAGCAACTTTCATCCAGTTTTTCCCCGCTAATTCTATAATGTCATCTGTCCATCTCTTCTTTTGTTGTCCTATACATCTTTTTCCAGTAGGTCCAATCCATTCTGTTATTTCCAGCGTCCATCTTCTATCCCGCGCTCTAGCAATATGACCTGCCGATTTTAGCCTTAGAGCGTGTTTAAGTGCATCTGTAATCCCAAGGATTAGAATCATTTAAATAATCGTCAAATTTATAAAAAGCTTTATTGATTTATGTACGCTTAACGAGAGTTTTCGTTTGAGTTTGAGTTCGTTGCGGGTAGGCGCAAGTTGAATATCGAGTCCTCACAAAATAACCAATTAAAAATAGAAATAAGTGAGAATACACAATAAAAAGTAAATATCAAACTGAACCAGGAGAAGATATACCATAGGCAAACGTATCTGCCTCATTATTAGTGTAAAAAATAGAACATTTTCACGTTTTAATTTGTGTTATTGCAACGGTGACTTTTCGTTTTGACTAAAACAATTAAAAGTGCGTGTACAAATCTAGTGCAAGTGACTCGGAACAAGGATCAGTCAATTTTTGTTGATATTACTACAAAAAGAAGAAAAAACTACGACTTTGTAACAGTGATGTTAAACGGGTATACGTGACTTGCAGCGACCTAATATTACATTAGTCACTCCTTGTAAACGTCACTCAAGAAAGAAACTGTTCAAGTAATTCGTCCTCTTCGTCATACAGTATCTCGGCGTCGCAGATAAGCTGTGTTCCTGAATCGAACATTTGTATCGGCCCGAGTTCAAACCTAGACACGGAATATTGACACTTCAATAAATTTCGAATTTTTGTTTTTATAATTTTACTTGAAGATATCTAATCTATCTCTAACGGATAGAATATAAAAGGAAAAATAATTCTGTAATAAAAAAAAAAAAAAAAAATTAGAAACAACATTTCAAAGTATGGACAAAAAAGAAATGGAATACCTTATAGAATCGATACACCAAAAGCTGTGCGAAAAGTTGGAAGATCAGACGAGAATTATAACAGAAAGTGTAACAAAGTCCGTCGTAAGCAGTATAAATGTGAAGTTAGCAGAATTAACTGAAGAAAACAAGAAACTTAAATCGGAGATCGTCGTTCTAAAAGACAAAGTAAAATTCCTTGAAGATGGGAAAAGGAAAAATAATTTAGTATTTTTTGGCATACATGAAAACCAACAAGAAGAACCTAACCTGCTTACACACATGCTGAAGTTGATAAATAATTCAACTGGTTTATCCTTGGACCCTAAAGAGCTAAGCTCAGCTTATAGACTGGGCAAAAAGAGTGAAAATCCTCGCCCAGTCCTCGTTAACTTCACTAGCCTTTGGAGAAAATACGAGGTACTGAAAAATGGAAACAAACTCCCATCTAACATGTATGTAAAAGAAGATTTTTCCAAAGAAGTATTAGAAAAAAGAAAACTATTACAAATCGAACTAAAAGCTGAACGTGCTAAAGGGAAAACTTGCCACATTAAAAAAGATAAGCTCGTTATATACGAGAATACGCATGAGAAATCTGAAAAAAGAAAGAGAAACTTCTCAGAATCTCCGAAACAATATCAACCCCAACCAACAAGTAAAAAAATAAACTTACTTGATTACTACGAAGCGCATGGCTCGAATTCAACGCCGAAACAGCAAAAAAACTAGCATGCGCCCCCGACCGCTCGAACCAACATAATTCTTTCAAACACAACAACAACAGACAAAACGCACTAACCACCCCAAGCCGGCTGGTCACCGTGGGGGCTGTCGACCACTCCCTTCCAGCTCAGAAACGAGATGAGAAGATTCACAAAAACATTACAAGTTCCATCACTCCAAGCCGAATCGAAAATAAGATACTTTATATCGCCACTCTGAACTGTCTATCATTGAGAACACACGAAAAACTTACCGAGCTAGAGTTAGCTCTTTTAAAGATAAACTGGGACATATTAGGATTAAGCGAAATAAGAAGAATAGGCGAAAGCATTGAAGATCATAAAGAGTATATCTTCTATTATAAAGGCGAAATAAAAGGATCCCATTTTCCAGGTTTCAAGGACAAATGGTCAATTATACAAATTTATGCACCTACTGAAAATCATGAAGAACATATCAAAGATAAGTTTTACAACCAATTGACTACAGTTTTACAAAATACTTTCAAAAACATCATAGTTATGGGCGATTTCAATGGAAGAATAGGACGCAGACGTCCTGGTGAAGAGAACATCATAGGCGACTTCGGCTTCGGCCCAAGGAGCAAAAATGGAGAACGAATGCTCAATCTTGCTCTCGAAAATAACTTAGCATTCATGAACAGTTTCTTCAAAAAAGTTACGGCGAAGAAGTGGACATGGATATCACCGGACGGACGCCACAAAAATGAAATCGACTACATCGGAACCAACAATAGGAAACCCTTCCAGAACGTTAGTGTATTAAATCAACTCAACTTCAACACCAATCATCGATTAGTAAGAGCCACCATAAAATGTATCGAACCAAAGAAAAGTAGAAATAAATACAACACAAAAACAAAGCTAATGATAGTAAAACAAATCCCTGACAATGAAGTCAAAAACCAGATAGAAGGAAAATATATCAATGAAGTAAATGAAATACTTGGAACTCTAAGTCGCAATCCCCCAAAAACTAACAAGAAACAAATTGGAAAAGAAACTCAAAAGCTAATGGAAGAAAGAAAACAGCTCTTAAAACTTGGAAAAAACAAGCAAAATCTAAAATTGATATCAGAAGTAAGTAAGAAAATTAGTAACAATATTAAGAAAGAAAGAACCAAAAGAAGAATAGAAGCACTTAATTACCATATAACCAAGACAGGAGGAGTTAAAAAAGCTCTAAATGAACTCGTAGAAACAAAACAATGGATACCGAACATTAAGAATTACGTAGGCAAACAACAGACAAAAAGAAAAGATATATTGAAAACTGCAACAGACTTCTACAGAAACCTCTACTCACTAGAGACTGATAATACCTCACAGAATCCAGTAAATCTTGAACAAGACGAAGAAGAGGTACCTAAATTTCTCCTTTCAGAAACGGAGCATGCTATCAAAAGCCTAAAAAATGGAAAAGCGCCTGGACCAGATCACATAACTAATGAGATGATCAAAGTATCATCAGCAGCACCAGGGAACCTAAGAAAACTTACTGAACTATTCAATACCATACTAAAAACGGAATACATACCTTCTCAATGGACGAAGAACATAATTACACTGCTCCACAAAAAGGGTGACAGGAACATCATAGAAAACTATAGACCTATAAGCCTTATGTCCAACATGTATAAAGTTTTCTCCAAAATGATCCTGCGAAGAATAACGAAGGTAATGGATGAACAACAACCCATGGAACAAGCTGGATTCAGATCCGGATTCTCAACTGTAGATCATATACATGTTATAAAACAGCTAATACAAAAGTGCAAAGAATACGGAAAAGCACTATACATCGCTTTTGTAGACTACAGTAAAGCATTCGACTCTATAAAGCACGATTCCCTCTGGAGAGCCTTAATACAACAAGGTATACCAAAAAAATACATACGTATAATTAGAAATATATATACAAGTAGCACGGCTTATATCAAACTAGAGACAACGGGTGAAGAATTTCCTATAGCCAGGGGTGTGAGACAGGGCGATCCTTTGTCCCCAAAACTCTTCTCAGCCATTTTGGAGAGTTTATTTAGAAATTTGGAATGGGATAAGGTCGGCATAAACATAAACGGCAGACAACTGAACCACCTAAGATTCGCAGACGATTTAGTGATCATTTCAGATAACGCAAAGACGCTTCAAACTATGCTGCAACAGCTGACAGAAGCAAGCAAGATAGTTGGGCTTTCTATGAACAAATCTAAAACGAAAATAATGACAAATAGAGAAACTATTATGATACAAATAGGAGGAGATGCTATCGAATATGTAGATCACTACGTATATTTAGGGCAAATAATATCATTTCATGACCAAATGGATCTTGAGATAGAAAGAAGTTAGAAGAGTGTCTAGCGCCTGGAAGAGATTTTGGTCACTCAAGGAAGTACTTAAAAGTAAAGACTTCCCAATAGTAGCTAAGAAAAAGGTGTTCAATCTATGTATCCTACCATGTGTTACATACGGCTGCGAGACTTGGGCTTTATCTCAGAAACATCTTCTAAAGTTGAGAACATGCCAAAGAGGAATGGAAAGAAGCATGGTGGGTGTAACACTGAGACATCGAAAAAGAGCAGAAGAGATCAGATCAACGACCAAAGTAGAAGACATTATAAAGAAAATAAGGCAGTTGAAATGGCGCTGGACTGGGCACATGACGAGAGATAGCAGGTTGAAATGGACAAAAATAATTACAGAATGGCAACCACGTGATGGAAAAAGGAAAAGAGGAAGACCGACCAAGAGATGGGCAGACGATATTAAGATAATAGGAGGCACAACTTGGACAAGAAGAGCTAATAACAGAAAAGAATGGAAACAGCTGGAAGAGGCCTACGTGTCACAGGACACGCTGATCACCAAAAGCGGGTCTTATGATGCATAAGATTAAGTTTTATTTTATTTATGTGTTAGAATTAAGTGTTTTTTTTATGTAACTTAAGTAATTGTTATTACATTGTATGGGTGTCAGCAATAAAGGCTAATCAATCAACGAGAGTTTTGAATTTATTCAGCGATAATTCTCTAATTTCGCTTGGGAGTTTGTTGGTCGTACGCTTAAATTAGTTATGTTTCGAGTATTATACATTTGAAAGTCACCATTTATTTTAAAATCGTTTACTCCCTTAGGGAAACACAGCAAATACTCCGAACAGCTCGATTTTATTTAAAAGACAAGTTAATCAGCTGTCTGTTGACTTTTTGGGTCTTTAATTACTACATATTATAATTTAGTTTAGCAAAACATTTAAGAATATAAAATTTGTTTCCGGGGTACATAACTGGTAGCGTTTCTTTACTAGATTACATTGCGTGGAAAGATGGTTTCCTTTTAGCATCATATTATGAAGTGTTAATTGGACACAACAATATATATGTGCCGTGAAGCGAACGCGCCTCACCTGGGTCACCTTATATAATAGTTTAACACTCGTCACTATATGATAAAAATATAGTTATGTATGTTTCGTTTAAAACGATTGATAAGTTGTTAGTTGTTGTAATTAAGTAGATGTGTTTGGTTTAAGCTGAAACCTGTCTTATAAAATTAACTAACACACCGATTAACACATGCCAGAAATAGCCGAACAAATATATTATAGAATTTAGTTTAATAAAACCAGATTTTATTGTTATAAATGAGAGATGTTTTTTAATCTTTACAGTATGGTAATTGAAAATTATAATTAATGCTTTTTCAGATGCAACAAATAATGGCGAGCCAAAAGAAGACAACAAACAGGGCGGTATAAAAGTTGTGCAGTTGGCTGTTTTACAGAAACCCACCAATAACGAACACGACGATTCTGATGGTAAGACTTCAAATTCTTTTTTTACACATGATTTTTTTAAACAGATTACATTCAATCTATAAATCAATCATACGACAAATGTTTAGCATGATATATCATGCGATGGGACGACGGGATCGAAAGCGATCGAAAGCAAAACGGTAGCTGGAAAAAATTGGATGACGATGGCACAAAATAAAATAGGGTGGAAAATTTAAAGAAAAAACTTTTTAACCGGATTAAAGTTATGTATTATTATAAATTTACAATTATTTTTTTGAAGACATAAGGTGTTGGATGTCAAAAAGTATCACAGCTGTAGAAAAAGTTCTGCCAAAACTCTCCACCTTTTAGTCGATACCAACTCCGGGGAAATAAATACAGATAATGCAACTTTTTCTACAGCTGTTTTACTTTTTGACATTCAACATCTTTTGTCTTCAGTCACCGTGACCACGCACACTGTAAAGCACGCGAAACGTCGGATCAATTTAAAATTATGTTAAATAATTGTAAATTTATAATAATACATAACTTTAACCCGGTTAAAAAGTTTTTTCTTTAAATGTGTATCGGTTATGTCAATAAAAGACAATACTATAGGGTGGACTATACTATAGGGTCTCCCGGACCGTAGTTAAAATTATATTTATTTTTGTTAAATGCATATCAATAAGATGTAGATATAAATTTTATTGCATTAAAATACGCCTCAAATTTCTAATGAAATACACATTTTTACAGAACGAGGTAAAGCGATGGACGAGGAAGAAGAAACAGATTCAAGTGGTTCCGTATCTGATGCTGCTGCCAATGATTCGCAGGATGGAAGGCCGTATGCATGTGATATTTGTGATGTTAGGTAAGCACTATGTTTTAAGTTTTACGTAAATCTCTATATAAAATTCTCGTGTCACAATCTTCGTTCTCATACTCCTCCGAAACGGCTCGACCGATTCATCTGAAAATTTTTATGCATATTCAGTAAGAGAATCTTTCAAACCCCTAAGGGGTGTCCACTCCAAAAATTTGGATTTTATTTATTAGACAACAATTTTTAGTTTTTTGTTTTTATGATACAGTATACAAAGATACATACAACTCTTAATTTTCACCCCTCTACGATCAACACCTATGTTTTATTATAGTTATTTTTATTAAACTAAAATATTGTTTCTCAGAAGTAATATAAGGACATGGCGAAAGAACCTTTGTCGGGTCTGCTAGTTTATTAATTATATTATTATAGCGCAATGTTGGCCTAGTGGCGTGCGACTCTCAAGTCTCAACCCTAGTCTTCAGTTCGAGCCCCGACTGTGCACCAATGCACGTTTTGTCTATATGTGCGTCGTTGAATAGAATACTGCATAGTTTCTTATCTTGTGTGGTATAGATATAATTAAAAGTAATCAAAAATGAAAGAAATAGCTTTTAATAAAAAAATATTGGTTGTTTGTAAAGTAGGTTTACGATCGAGATGTTTACGTGATAACGTCTTATTGGTGATATAAGTTTTTGGGAAGTAAGGAATTAATGAAGATAACAATTTTTTCAAATTTTAAATTACATCTATCGTTTTATTCACACTTTTGATGATACATTTCGGGTGTAAAATGACAAGTTTACTTATTCGACTATGATATACATTTTTCTTCATACATTCACGGAATCACTGGCAGCGCTCGAGATGAGACGGGAGATCGGTCCGTCTCTCTCTCGTTATACCTGCGATCGCGCTCGTGAGGTTTTGGTGTGACACAAGTTTCTGAACATGTCACCCGACTAAAACGATTTTAAAGACGTTATCACGTCAAAAAACACTTACGCAGGTGTTACACAATGATCACCGGTTTTACCATAATAAATAAATATAATTTATTACTAAATTCCAGGTTCGCCCGTTCATCCCATTTGTCACGACATCGTCTTACGCACACCGGTGAGCGTCCGTATACGTGCGGCGGTTGCGGACGTTCGTTCGCTCGCTCCGACAAACTGCGCGTACACACTAAGATCTGCGAGCGGGTACGTATTCATGTACGTGATGTGAAATGTGGTTTTATGTTTTTTATACTTTTTGTTATGTTGTATGTAGTTCTACGGAAATAAATAGTAATAACTTAATTTAAAATACTTAAAACTAATTAGGTATTAACGCTATATTATATACCTTTATATACAGCGAGGAAAAAAACGTTATATTGTCTTTTTGTAATTAACTAAAAACCTTATTTTCTCATACAAACAAATTGAGAAAAAAAATCGTCGATAAATTTAACACCCTTGCAAATTCATACATACTAAACATCGGTAAAAAACGGCAACGCATTGGCGTGCTAGTTCGGTAGGATTATTATTACGACCGGGACGTAAAAATTATAGCTAAGTTCACTTGTGTCATAACAAATTAAGATTAATAGAATTCGATTGTTTGAGCCACCGGGATGACTACGAAAGAGATTGTATATACTTACTAGCAGACTCGGCCAAGCGTTGCTGTAGCTAAGTTTTTTGTTAGGTATATTATATAGTAGTACGTAGTAAAGGGAAACGGTAGGAGAACACCAGTCATGGTGACCGCCATGCTTTTTTGGTGGTTATGCCATTAAATTGTAACTTATGTGAAACGTTGGTACTTTCAACACTGTGCCATCTGTTAGAATTGTGACTGTCAAATAATATACAAATATTTTGCAATTAAATAATATTGCTGGTATAAATTGAGATGTAAGCTATCCTATCTTTTAAGTTGGATCAAACTACACACGGTGTGCAAATTTTATTGATATCGGTTCGGTAGTTTAGGAGTCTATAGCGGACAAACAACGTGACACGTAATTTATATATATTAAGATATTCAACTGAATGTTTCATTCGATGAGGTTAAGTATTCATAAGTACTTTTTTAATACAGTTGCTCAAAAAGTGGCGTATTGCAGTCGAGACACACTCGTTTCTTTACCTTATCCGAACTAGTGCGTTTTCTTTCCCAACTGTCAAAATAATGTCTATTAAAAAGAAAAAACCAACCACAAAGTTTTTACTAAAAAAAAATCATGCAATGATTCATGCAAATATTTCTAAAAAGGAGCTACTAACTTGTTTCAATATCAGATTTAATGATTTGATTCAATGAGTTAGGTTAGGTTTCATTTCATCTCATTAAATTTCATTTCATATCAATAAAAAATTCTACTGAAGACTTGGCTGTATGGGCATAGTTCCCTTGGCCTAACCAAAATTGGGGGAAGAAAACAAAAAAATCTTTGCTTATATTCTTTTACGGTTGGCGCAATTTTCCATAAATGTTCTTTGCTAGTTTAGTTGTTTGTTATATTGTATATGAAATATACATGAACAAACATACTAAATTACATACAAAAACAGTAAATATGCAACCTAAAACTTCCCCAGTTAGTATAAAAAAAAAACTGTTCGAATTCCAATATATATGTGAATTTTATCTTTTATAAGAAATAAATGATTAGTTAGTTGAGTTTATTGTGTTTTTTTATTTAATTAAATTGCTTTGCTAAAAATAGTTCTTCAGTACACGTGCGTAACCGTCATTGCAACTTGTTCCGACTGTCATTTGTCGTAATTTGCAATGGCCGGCTTTCCACACTCGTAATGAAATACTAGACTTAGGTACGATACATTACAAGCATTTCACGTCTAACCTGAAAGGAACAACTATACTGGAAAAGCTGTTACAAGGAAAGCATTTCCAAATTTCAGGAAGACCCAACAGTGGATATGGCAAACGAACAGCCGGTTGTCAAACGCGAGGACAACTCCGAAGTGATGTCAGGAATGGTCCGTTCCACGCATCGCGAGTCCAGCCATCTTGTTTTCACGCCCAGCGGTGACGTCATGCTGCCCCCGAGAACTACTCCAGTGATTTTAAACTCCACACTGGATGCTAGGAACGATGCTGATCTCTCTGATCCTCCGAGACGGGGCCGCGGTAGACCCAGGAAGACCCCGCTGCCTTTGACCCCCAAGGTCAAGAAGCGACGAGGACGCCCGCCAAAGACGTCTCTTGGTAAGTTAAATTTATTCTGTTTCATAGTGCTTAGGGGGCGTCCATAAATTACGTGAGGTGTTTAAGGGGGGGAGGGGGTCGAGTCAAATCTCATTTAATCTTACGTTGGCGAGAGGGGGGGTCTCGGCAAATATCACGCAATTTTTTGACGCCCCCTTATGTAAGTAACAAATTCTAAAAAAAATTAGCTATTATTAGTATTCATTTATTCAAATACTGTTTGCCTATCACATGCCTAGACCAATTTAAAACTATAATGGACTTGTGGGTTGCGTTATTTTAATCTGAGCAATAAATAAATTATGATAATAATAATTAAAAATTGATAAATGTAAAATTAAAACAAACTTAAAAGTTTGGTCCCTGTGATGTTTAATGATGGCATTTCCTCGCTGTATTGCAATACTTATTCGTTGAGCGAGGAAAGCACCAGTTATCTAACAGGCGCCAATTTAATTCATAAACATAATAAATATATATATTTTTTTACAATTGACATATCACAAAATGACTACGTACTGAGAACATGTAAATGTATAATTAAAAAAAACTAGATTTTGAGAAATAAAAAACATTCCAGACATGGAAGGATGTGTACTAACAAGTGGTACCGTGATGGGTCCCAGCCCCCAACATATGTCTGCTCTGTCCCCCGCGGGCCAACAGCTGCTGCTGAAGAGGAAACGAGGTCGCCCACCCAAGAACTACCTCATACCCAACAGACCTGGTAAGAAAAGAAATATAGAGATTTTTTTCGATATTTTTTAACAATGTTTATTTTCTTGCTTTGTTTGACTTTAAATTTGAATGTTTTTAATAGTTTATAGAAATATTATTTTAACAATTTGTTGTTGAAATTACCTGTTTCCGTTTTCCAACTTGTTTTGAGCTTGGCAGTCCAATTTCTATGGTCACGTGATGTTACACAATATTGCCATATTCAAAATACAACAATAAGAAATTATTGACGTGATAACGTCTTTAAAATCGTTTTAGTCGGGTGACATGTTCAGAAACTTGTGTCACACCAAAACCTCACGAGCGCGATCGCAGGTATAACGAGAGAGAGACGGACCGATCTCCCGTCTCATCTCGAGCGCTGCCAGTCATTCCGTGAATGTATGAAGAAAAATGTATATCATAGTCGAATAAGTAAACTTGTCATTTTACACCCGAAATGTATCATCAAAAGTGTGAATAAAACGATAGATGTAATTTAAAATTTGAAAAAATTGTTATCTTCATTAATTCCTTACTTCCCAAAAACTTATATCACCAATAAGACGTTATCACGTAAACATCTCGATCGTAAACCTACTTTACAAACAACCAATATTTTTTTTTGTCAAGCGAACGCAATACTATTTATATTGAAACACAAATAAAATAAAAAAGGCGAATAACATCACGTGACCGTTATAGTAAACATAATCTAAGGTTAGTCAACAAAAGATAAATTTGTTTCCCCGGGACTCGAGCGCGTAAACGCTTTAAATAATTGTGATAAGAACATAAACGATAATCTAAAAGTTAATTGTAACACTAAATTACGGTTAAAACCAGAATATAAAAACTTGGAAATTACCGTCTTGTCCGAGTTTTTATATTACAAAATGACATTATAATGAATCACCAGTTTTTATAACTAGCTAATTTAGAGTACAGTCAAATACAAAAGTGTTTTTGAAACGTGTTTATGGTGTAATGTACAGTGATGCCCCATATAACGTATTTCCGACCCCCATATAACGCGGTATTTCCTCCCTATATCGCGGTATTTCTCCTCTTAAACGTGAAGATTTCTCAAGTTATATTTCTGTAGTGTGAAATTTATAATAATTTTTTGTTATATTTGTGGAGTATGAAATTTATAACAAATTCACAAATCGTTTTGCGTACCTTTGCACCTGTTTCAATTGTGTTATAAAATTATACTAAATAACTTTATTAAATTCGTGTACTTACTTTTTCATTTGTTCAAAAAAATGGTTTTATTAGAATACTCCTACAATACGATTTCCGGGGGTTTACTGTGTTATTAAATTTAGATTCAAATTTTGAATCAGAATATTGTTTTTTTAAAATACTACTCGAGTCCACATTGTCGCAATAAAAAGAAACATTTAAGAAATTTTCCAAATGCCGTTTGTGTGTGACTGTACCTAGATAATATCACGATTCTATTGTATTTGTCCGTGTGTGCAATCACTTCAAGCTTTTTATTTTTCGTTACAGCCTTTGATGAACTTTTTTGTTTAATGTTATTGTACTCTTGCGCCGTTTTTTGTTCCATATGCATATTATTTCAACAGTCTTTCCGACAAGCGAACAACTAAATTTAAATAAAATTCTTACAAATTAACTATCAAAGATCATAAATAAAATTACCATAAGGAAAATGTTAATTTACATATTAAATATGAATAATTAAGATAACTTTTATCATGTATAATACGGTGAACAAAAAAGTTCTAACGACATCAAATGAGAATAGTTTATAGAGCGAATAGTGTATTTGACAATAGATCGCAAAACGTCTAGTCCTATTGACGTTCGTTCGTGTTCGTGACGTGCACGACTCGTTTCTTGTTCGCTAATAAATCGGACTCCCTATGTCTGTGAGCAAATGGACACATAGTTTAGTATCTTACTTGTCTTTCTAGATATAAAGATGAACTGTCACTGCGCAGATGTTCCAACTGGGTCTTATGTAATATATGTAACGAAATGTGTGTACATTGCGTTACCTATATGAATAAATGAGTTTTGACTTTGACTTTAAAAGCATAGGATCATCATATATACATAAGACCCAGTTGGAACATCTGTGCAGTGGCAGTTCATCTTTATGAACGTCAAAAAAGAAATACATATTAAGTGCTAAATGCTTCTAATTTTACATTTACTGCCAGTTCTCAAATCAAGGGCGTGGAACGGAAGTGAAGAACTAGCAATAAACTTTGTCTCTGAGTCTCTGTGTTTCCAGATTGGACTAGAAGTTGCGATTACAACCCTATTGTTATTTTGTCAGCGAAATGTTTTTGAGACATATCTCAATATAATGCTTTTAAAAATGATTACACATAGCAGAATCTTGCAATTTTCTTGTAACCTAAAAATTAAATAAAGAAGTTGCCAGTTTTTCTGACCTGATCTTCCCTCTTTATTTGGGAAATAATAAATCTAAATTTAGTAAACATAAGTAGATTAGATTTGTTAATCTTGGCTTTCTTAATCTAATCCTAATTGCAAATTCAAGTCTTCATGGAAACTTTGATTTAAAACAGTTTTCACTTAACTTGTCTGAATATTACTGGAAATTGTCTGTCGCAAAAAGTTGGGCGATTTTGGCAGATGGTAATCATAGACATGTCTATGAATCTCAATTAGTTGGCTTGACATCTGTCAAAATGACTATATGTGCGCCAAAATATTTGAACCGTCCTAAAATGTTGCTCAATATTATTGTAATATCACACTGTCAATTGTCAAACGTAGGAATAATTGTTTGGCAGTCTTTGAATCTATATTTGAATTGATATTGCTACCGATGCCACAGACTAGACTAGGATTATACGCTCTATACTCTATTTCTCTTTTATGTAGATTGTAGTCGTTGAACGTGTTGTGCAGAGCTAATAAAGTGTTTTCTTAGGTATGGATATGACAATACCGATGCAGTACGGCCTAGCTGCTGAGATAAACAAATTTTGTTAGTATAATACATTATTTGGCATGAACAATTGGGAAATTGTCGGTACTAATCGGTATTTTATAAGGGATCGTAACCTCCAGCTGAAATTAACATATTAAACAAATCGCATAATAACGAAAGCTTTTTACTATTATTTGCTTCTATTGTAGTTTCGAAATATGCATGATACATGGTCGCATTATTGGGCAATTGCATGATTAAGTGCTTTTTAAGTTGTGAACGAAAGGCGTTCTTTTTCAGATAGTTAAATTTTGAAAGAATTGATTTGATTGTCTGAAAAAATCAATATAAAAACGCTAAATCAATCTTGAAATAAGCTTCAAATCTAGATTTAGACCTTTTGAGGTTGGGAGCGTTCAAGTATTACGTCACACAATTTTTGGAGATTATTGACCCCCCCATGTAACGAGCCGTTTAGTTTGTGGTGTAAAGTACTGGAAAGTCGAAAATAATATTAACAATAACGCGTAATTCAATCCCACCCGCGTCGTAACGTTTTACAAAAGGACCCCCCCCCCCAAAATTCGTTACGTTATACTTGAACGCTCCCGTTCCCCAAGGTCAAAATCGCTGTTACTACACACGAGTTAAAAAATTTATACATTTTTATGAAACCATAACATCTCCGCCAATTTCCAGACGGCCGACCGAACGAAAACTACAACGCGACCAACCTGCCATTCGGAGACTTCTCCTATTTAACGGAAATGATGTACAACCCTCTCGCGTACTCTTACGGCGTGACCAGCGTCGACCCGGACCGGAACATCGACGCCGACCACATGGCGTCCGAGACCCACGACAGGACCATCGACGTGTCGGACTCCTCCAGCGACGAGGAAGACTCGAGGGTGGAGCCCGAGGAGAACGTCCCCCCGGTCGGCTGCGAGACCCAAATCATGACGGTAGGCGACTGTCAAATCGTGAAACTACCCGCAAACGAGGACAAAGAGGACAAAGATCAGGCGCAGATGGATGCGAACGTGTCGGTCTCAACTCCCAGCTCAGTCACGATTACCCCGATCACCACCGTGGGCGATTGTACCATACGCCCGGTTGAGAACACATAATCCACACCTGTTTACCCCATCATAGTCATACGCTATGTTGTTCAGTAGTCTGGACTTTTTGGGGATTCTCGAGTTTTGAGTGCTGTAAAGACAGTTCTCGGAACGTTTGGGTTAGAAGGACCCGAATCTTTCGCGTCCTTTGTGGGACGAGTCCGGACTACTTTGAAATTTTCCATTTTCCTCTCTGTCTTCCCTTATTATACTATGTGGGGTAGACGTATTATTGTGGTAGCATAAAGTTGGGTCTTCGTCAATGTGCTTGTAGCGTATGCTAGAATGTCTTCCTATTATTAATAAGTGGATGTCTCGAACAATTTAGAACCTAACGTTGCCAGCTTAACCACTAATGGTAGAAATTTCCCCATTTTTGAAAGTTGCTATTCGGTTTTAGATTTACGATGTTTTATTGTAGAAAGCGGAGCGGTGTCGCCCACGAATGCTACTACAATGATAATATTAGATTAAGTGTAGATGCATTTAAATTGGAATAATTTATTGGATCTTGAGATTTGATCACGAAAGCTTTACACGGCTTCGGAACGTTTGGCGTCGGGGACTCTCTCTTTAACGGGACAAAATGGCGGAGTGCGTTCCCGACGCGAAACGGACCGACGCGTCGAAACAAAGATACTCAGTCGACACAATTGGTTCGGAACAAGAAGTCACAAGCGAACAGTGTTTTATATGAAAGCGAATCCGCCTGGTCCGCCAGAGTTGCCATAGACTATTTTTATTTGAATCACAGAGTTCTCGTATAAGACACTGTTTTTATAGTAAGTATAACTATTTTGCGATACTCTACAGATGAGTCATATTTACCGCGTATTTTAATGGAATTAGGTAGGAATTCTCGGTTGCCTTCGATGTGGTTCTCGGTGTGACTATGGGCGCGCGGCCTATTTCGGGGAGATTTTTAGCTTTAATAATGAAAAAGATTCACTTCCCTTCCGACGTTTCCTTCGGTCAACGCCTCGAGCGACGGACGTAATTTTCGTGGATCTGATTTATTTTCTAGTGATCCGTACCAGACTTAATATAGTAGTTTTGTAACGTAGATTGGCCGTCTATTTACGAATTATCCGTATATATTGGATGTGTAGTAGCACAGCTGTATCGCCTTTATCTTATCTTTGTGAATAGCGAGTAGCGTGTAGTGATTAGGTATTTGAAAAATTCTAAAATGTAACACCACACGAACAAGTGATACGTTCGCTAAATATTTTTAGTCGGACATAATTTAATGACATATATTTCTCTAATCGTTTATGCCTGTATGTGTAATCTTAGTACGTAATTCGATTTCTCGCGGGAATGTCGCCATCTTGGACGACCGTCAATGTCAACGTCAAACACGACCTGTCAAACGAGTTGACGTCGGGCGCATTGGGTCGCAAATGTATATTCTGACAGCTATCCAGTCATTGATGCTGTTAAACAGTCGATTGGACTTTAATTAAGTTTCTTGAGTTCCTTTACACGCTTTGCTATGTGTGTGATGGCTTCTTTAAATCTTTTACAATTAACATTTTTCAAAATTAGCCATAAAAATAAGTAATTGCTTATACATGACTATTCGATTATAGTAGTCGCATTATGAACTGAGTCTTCGGGCCATAAATCATATTTAACTGTCTGTCTCGCTCGCACTTACAGGTCTTATGGAAAGGTGTAGTAATGTGCGTAAGAATTGTAGAGGTGCATATCGATAACGGGATAGGTACGATCGATATGCTAAACTATGTTAAGTATTAATAGGAATAATTTTTCGAAAATAAAAGTTTTTATTTGTAAGATAAATGTCACCATTTAATTTCTTCAAAACCACGTTAGAAAAGCCTCCATTGTGCGTAACGAAGCGTAATTAATGTGTCATAACGAAACATCTTATATTCATAGAAAAACAACAACCCTTACTCGTAACGACCAATCAGGAGTCAGAGCGCGTGCGCAGGTACCTAAGTATTGATAACGGGTTACATTGCGTCGATTCCTACTGTCAGAGAAGGCCGATTTACATTATCTTAGTGTTTAGGAGAGTGCTTTAGTACAACTTGAAAGGCAAGTTCTTTAGCGTAGCGTTTACTAAAGCAAGTAGCGTTTACATGTTTCAACTAAAGTACTATCCTAAAGCACTCTCCTAAAGCACTCTCCTAAACACTAAGACAATGTAAATCGGCCATGACATTTATGCCCGACGAATCAGTTTAAATGCGTCGACTGTAACGGGAGCAAATGGCTGATCACCTACTTGCCTTAAAATTGTTGGCAACATGTCTGCCACAGACAAAATTTAATTTTTTTATTGAAGAAGCCGTCACCCATACGTTTTACAAGTATTATTTAGTTCCCTTGAATCTGTACAGTAGTATAGTTCCTAACGATTAATCAAAATTATAATCCTCGAACTAACTTAGTGGTAAGTTTTTAGTTTTCAAGATCAAATTAGTTCACTATTAGTGATATGTTTATTTTAATCCGCTTTACTTAATAAGACTGCTCGCTTTTTCATTTGCCCTAGAGGCTTCATCTGGCAAGCTGAGGTGAGAGTTTATTTAATACAAATGAATCTGTATTTTTATACTAAAGATAAGTTTCCGAATAATCTTGTGTCCCACGCGGTAGGTTAGGTTTTTATGTTTTAACGGCCCTATTGGCAGCTGACGTGCGGTCGCAAGTCATTATGGTTAGGAAATATGCAACTACCTTCACAGGAAATTTGAGAACATTGTAATTGAATTATCATTTTGTTCAATATTTATTTGGCTCGAAATTTGAGTTTCTAGAGAACATTTACACAATGTGGTATAGTCTACAAACTACAAAAGTTCTTTATTGAAAATTTAAGCAGTGCTCTGTCGTATTCGGAACTAAATGGAAGTATACAAGTTCGCTTTCCGGTAAAAATAAATATATGAAAAACACTGATTTAACATAATATGCATGACGTATCAAAAAGTGTATACAAGTATCTAAGGTAAAGATTCAGAAATGGCGACTTAGCGTTAAGTTCTACTTCCATATGTCAAATCATAATATAAAATATGTTTTTACGTTAATCGCTTAGTTCCGACTATGAATGTGAAAGAGAATAGCCATTTATTATTGAGCCATAATACCTTATGTGATCTTATAGTTTTTTTAATATGAATAAATGAAATATAGAATGTTTAATTTTGAGAAAAATAATGAATTCAAATGATTTCATTTGAGATTTAAAAAAACTTGATTGAAAATGAATCTCTAAAAAACATTAATAATATTGGATTGGATTTTCCCAATTTGACATTGGGTTGTGATCGCACTACAGCAAGTTTTGGCAATAAATGATGGTATAATTATTTATGGAATGTTGTATGAGCGCCCGGTTGTATTGCATTTATATTAAGTTTTATTTTTATTATGTCCCGCGACGCAACTAAGAGTATGAATTATATAACGTAAAAAATGCATTTATCATCTAAAATGATTTTTTAATTATCAACGATCAAATTATAATCCTTTTTATATAAAATGCCTCATTAGGTCGCTCATCGCTATGAATTCGCCGTTCGCGCCAAAATTATTAACTATTAATATAATACTGGCAACATACTTAAAAAACCACTGCCGTATAATATTCTTTGTTGCGTCACGATTATGCTTTTAATCAATTTTAATTTAGGTTATACCTCTGTAGGTTTTATTAGGGTCTCGTCAATGAAATTATCAATTATTACTTATGATTTTTATTCCTACAATGTATGCTCTCTGTCGCATCATGTTCGGCGAGATCTTATTCGTTTTAATCAAATCATCAACAATATATTAATTAGTTTTAATTATGTTATTCCTGTTTTGTGAAATGTGTATCATTTTACGTTGTGATTATGTGAGTGCAAAATTATTTTGACCATTTTAATTGACTTTGTCAATGGGCAGCAGAATGTTATGGACACATTTATTTCTGCATAGTCCGAGAGCAGTATTTTTTAGCTGTAGTCTTTATATAAACTTTTTTTTATTTTAACAATTGTGAAATTCAATCGTTAGTTAATTTCTAACAATGAAATATTTAATAAAGAAATTACAAAACTATCCGTCTTTTACTTTTCTCGCTTCGACGTATTTCCTAAAATAAATAAAAAGAAATGACATTGACATCTCAGTTAAAATAACATTAATATACGCTGTCTCACTACCCAGGGTAATTTATTCTAATAAATATCATTTGTAATTTAAAAATTGATATATATATTGTATTGTCTACACTATTTTTGTACAACAAATGCTGTATTATATTTCATAACATAGTTAAACTATTTAAATCAGTGGGGCCCACTTTTCGAAAATTTATTAAAATAATTTGAATGTCAGTAAGTATTTCTTTGTTTTGAAAATATACTTACCGTGTTTCGTTAACAATTTCCTAAAAAAATTTTCCTCAAACCTTCGTTCTTAAGTGAACAATTTAATTTTTGCCCCCATTGCGATCTAATACCACCATTAATTTCAACGCTATGAATTAAATTATAACTCCTTAAAATCTGAATTAAAATCTATTTAATGGAGCATTCTGACCTAGATTTGATTTTGCAAATTTAATTCTGAAAGGAGGCTTTGCAAATCGTTGTAGCTTTTTAGGAACAGAAATGTTTACTCTGGACAAGATATCTGGGGTATCCAAAATTCCATTTATAAGTTTATACAGAAACATGATATCAAGCAGCTCTCTACGATGACGAAGTGATTTAAGGTGAAAATGTAATAGACGATCGTTGTAACTAGGAAGTTTCCTAGCCATGTTGCAACCATAGCATAGGTGCCATAAAAATCGCTTCTGTACATTCTCTAAGCGCTTGATTTAGATACCGTAATGCGGATTCCACACAGGACTGCAATAATTGAGAATACTACGTACGAGACATGTGTAAATTGTAACTTTAGTGCTGGTACTACGAGCAGACACAACCGCAGTACTAGAGCAGGCGCTGGACCAGCTTTTGCTTATCCGACGCAAAAGCGTGTTTACTCCGCCAACACGGAGCATTTACTAATGTGTCTCGATATCGATCACCAACTCGATATAGAAGATTCTCAGTTTTGTTAATCATAGGGTGTAAGAAAAACAAACATTAACTATAATAATTATATTTAAAGATAAATACAGGTATTTGGATAACAACACTAGAATATCAAACACTTGCTTTTATTACCGGATCAAGCATTTTTGTTAATAGAAGTTATAGGCAAAATATTTTAAACTTTTCATATGAAAAGCACCAATTATTAAAGGAAATTTAAATTGAGTATATATTAAAATACATTTATTCATTGGTATTCCGCCTCATTGACAGGGTACTATAACCTAAGTTAAAGATTGTCTCATCATTGAGGCAAAGCAGATAAAAATTTTATTTGCAAAATATAAATTCTATCGAAGATCTTTCCTGCAATATTGGTACTTAATTAATGGACAAATCAAAAAGTTCCAAAACTTTAATTAAATTTGCCTTTTAAATATCCTTAGGAACTAAACCGGAGATTAACAGTCGAGACATAGCACGGACTTAAATATGTCAAATTGGGACATGACATAAGGAAGTCATACTTAGTGAATTCGACTCTGAATCTTACCCTAAGTCCTCTTAGATTTTGTTTCGTTCCCATAGCTGCTAACATTCCGAACTCACTGTTGGATAAGGAATGAAATATTTTCAAAGCATGCATAACTATATAATTAAATGCATGCAAAATGGCTTTTAAAAATGCCTTGATACATTTTATGTCCCAGGTGGAGGTGGTTGCCTCCATTGGGGATGGGCTCCGGGCATATTGCAGTAATTGGAGCCAAAAGTGGGCATATTATGTCTAAATGGCATCATATTGGGCGCTCCAAGGAATGGTGGTCGGCCAAATCGCATCCTTGGACGCACGAACATGGGTGGAGCAAACAGTGGCCGGGTAAACCCGGGTGGCGGACTCATATCCGGGTGGGGGGGAGGTATTCTGCCGTGATAAACGGGTCCGGGTGGACCTCGGTAGTTACTATTTCTATTCCTAAATTGTGGTGTTTTTCGTTTAGCTTCAAGTATTTTACGATCCTTCGATGTTTCTCCACCTGTGGTTTCGTTTTCTTGTCTATTCTTTTTCTTCTCTCTTCTCACTCTCCTTTCTTCTTCGTCATCGGAAAATTCGGCTTGATTAGGTGGTGTCTCGACGTCGTTTAACCATGATGCGTCGCAGCCTTTTACTCTGAAAATTGTGGTTTCGTATTATTTACCAAATTTAATTTTGTAAAATATTACTTAAAATAAATGCAATATTAAAAACGTTTCGAATTGTTTTGTGATATTTTTAAATTTGTTAGTTTATAACAAATGAATCTTATTACGTTACGATAGTATTTTTTTTAAGTTTGAAATATACCAGCATTTTTTTTTAAACAAATCGAAGTACTAGAAACTATCTACAAAAATAATTTCAATGACAGAATAACTAATGCCATCTGTTGGAAATTAGCATTAAATGCTTGTAATGTGACAGAAAAACAATCCCAATATTGGGTTCAGCGCCATCTATTACTATTTTTGTCAAACATATTAGACCAGCCATACGACCATGTATTCTTGCTTAACTCCTATATACTAAAAATTATATCTTCACTATTAGAATAGTGAAGATGTAAATGATAGTATTTCCTAATGTCATACAAATTCAAAATATCTCTTATTAAATACTCTATACACATCTATTTACTTTTATTTCTATCTATATATATCTATATATAATTAATCATTTAACAATCGTTTATTTTATACTGGCATGCATTATTATGTCACAACATTTTGGGTTTGGAATTAAAATAGCGTCCTAATACAACGTTAGGTTTCCATACATACATAAATAACACTTACACATAATAAAACTTTTAAATTTAAGTAACAAAACATACTTCATAAGTTGCTGAACTATCACGTAGTTGGTGTGTGGAGTATTTGGTGCTATGAACACATCCATATTTACATCTACTCCTCGTTCAGCAATGTGATCAGCAGAGTTGAATCTTACACAATAATGTGGCTGAGATACCTGTAAATATTATATGGTTACATTATAAATCAGAACAAGATAAACAGAACAATCAACGTTGCTAGCTCAGCCCTAAAGAGTGAGTCATGTATATGTAGCATTAAAATGGCTTAAAAATGGTACTTACAGGCCCAAAAACGTCAAACACTTGACCAAGTGGTTTAGCACCATTTTCCAAGAACAATATGCTATCTATATCTACAGCTGGTGTTTCAGGTAATCCTTGAACTACAACTGTAAAGGATAAAATTACTATAACACTCTGTACTATTTAAAATTCGAACATCTGAGGTTCAAACAAGAACATGCCTTAGCAAGTGAAGGATTGATGAACAGAAATTAAAACATACAACTGTGAGAAACTTACCTAACCTATCTACGATACTGCAAATTTTTCCAATCTTAGTGGTTTCTTGAGCTGGTATGCTTATGGTAAGATCTTCTATGGGTGGGAGCTCATCAAGACCTATTTCACCTGGAACCTTAGGAGGAACCAATATCTCTGCTTGATTTCCACTCAACTCATCCCTTCCAACAAAATAGGATTTATATTAGTGTCTAGTATATCCAATAACACAGAGAACTCTACCGTAATACAAGGTGAAGGTTACAAATTAACATAAAATGTTTCCATGACAACTCAAGGTTATTTTAATTTTTTTAATAATCAAAAAGCTTGATCATATTAAATCTATTAACAATAATTGAGTTTGTGGCAGAGACAAAATAACATTTATATGGTTTCTACTCAAAATAAACAGATAAAAAATAGAATTATCTTATTATAAAATTAAATTATACAATGAGGATACTAAAGAATTTTATTAAAGCTGTAATACCCGCTATAAGCCCCCTCAATGTCTTTGATTGAATCCACATCACTATCACTAGAATCTTCAGAGCTATCAGATTCTGAGTCATCACTATCCTCATCATCAACTCTATACATTGTCACATCGTATTGAGAGACAGCATTTTCTGAACTATCTATGATCATGTGAGTTGTAACTTCTCCATCGCTTTCACCGGAATGTAAAGGACCATGAGCACAGGCATTTATAATGTTATTTTTTAACACCATTTCACTTAGTTCCACAGTATCCGAATCTCCGTCTGTCTCAGCGGCATTTTCATTCGATGGCGTATATTCCGATTCTGAATCCGAATTATATTCAGATAATAAACTTAAAGACACGTTTTTATTATTGCTTTGGTCGTGATTTTCCATTGCGAATCCACGAGGACGGCACTAACATCAATTCCGTTTTAACTGTAAAACTATTAAATGATTTATAGCTTTAAGCTTAGGCACTAATTAAAACGTTAAATCACAAAGGAGCTTATAGGTAAAATTAATCCATACTGCGAAGGAAACTAGGGATGAGATATTTTGAGTAGGAAATGAAATTGCAAAATGCTGATCACCAAGAGCATAAAGCATTCGGAAAATTGCTGTTTTTAAACACTTTACACTTGACGTTGTCAAACTGTCATGTTGATAACATTTCCACTGTTTGATAAGCAACTTGTATATTGTCTATGCTTTATATTGTTATGGTAGTCCCAGTCTGTGGTGTTATTTTACAATATTTTTTTTGAATTCTGCCGCTTTAGAGTTTAGTATTAAAACTTTTTCATCGCCTTTTTCCACTTTCTTAAGGCCACTGACGATACGTCCATTAATTCTAATGGAGTAGTCGTCGTCCAAAATCGTCCCATGAATGGTAAAAAAATATTCCATTTGGATGGACGTCAGGCAGCTCTGGATTTCCAAACGGATTAAAATCCATGCGTCCAGGCCAAATGGACGTCATCCGCGGCCGTCCGTTAATGTCAGAAACGTGCGCCACCGGCCACGCCATATGGAAGCAGTCCGAATTGTCTGTGAATGGGCGAAACGGCGTCCATTTTTTTGAGGTTTTTGTTTCAGTTTATGTTTTGATGTCGATGGTGGTGCATGTGCTGTGTATTTGTCAAGCGTTATAAAAAAAACTATTATGTCTTTGTCTGCGCGTGACTTTGTGTTGGAAGTAATAGAAAAATATAAAAGTATTTTTATTTTTAAATAAATATATTTATATTATTAAATAAGTAAAAGTATTTCTTTGTTTCAACCAATCCTTCATCCACCTTCTCTTAGGTATTTTTTGTCTTTTTAATAAAATACACACAACTGCTGCCACCAGTAGGTAAAGTATTGTTATCCATAGTATTATTTATTTCCGTTCCCGTTCATGCATCCAAAAGGCAGTCTACTAAATGGACGTATCGTCGTCGGACGACCTTTATGTACATATTAACCGACGTAAGTCTTGTTGAGTACAAAATATACAGTCTGGTTGCCTATACATAGATAAATATTCAAAACAAAATAGGATAGGGTTTATATATTTAATTAAATTTATCTGTTTATTTTTTATTATAATTCATAGTATTTCAGGCAAATATAATTTCTTTTTCTAAGCTTTAGTCAGCTACATAGATTTGAATAGCGATTCATTGCGAAGAAAATATAATTTGTATATGAATACATAAACAAATAAATTTTATTCAAATGGTACAGCGGGTAGCAATTTTCCTGCGCAGTTGCCGAAACCGATGCGAACGCCATTTTCATTAACGCAAAAACCGCGGAGTATAACAGTGTCGCCATCTTGCAAGAATTTACGTTCCTCTCCAGACTTTAGACGTAACGGTTTCGTTCCTTTCCAACTTAATTCAAGCATACTGCCATAAGAATCAGATGTCTGAAAATAAATAAAAGTTCATGAAAGGATTGCAGACCAATGACAGTTACGTTACTCAGAGGCTTTACAATAGGAAGAAGCGTCAGGAATCACTGGTATCCTTATTTCGATTCCCAAGGAAATGATAAAGGCTGGTGAATTAGCGCGTAGCATCAACTTGTTAAATAAATCAAACGTTTACAATTTAAATCCCTGTTCCAAAAGACAAAAACATAAAACGCTTTCCCGGGCAAAACGCATTTCTTTATTAAGACTTCAAATCATTTTAAACGGGTTTTACGGTATACTTTAAATAAGTACTAGTCAAGGTTTATTTACTTATGTATGTTAATACCTCACACACACTACCAAATTTGAAATAAAAAAAAAACTGACTGTTTTCTAAGTTGATCAGTTATATTTTATTAAACACATTCCGTATTAAACAACATATAACTGATTCATATCCCCTCGAAAAGACTTTTATTTTCCTAGAAATTTGTGCACAAACATTGTTTTTATATAATAGGGGCGCAAACAACGGGACGCCCAGACCCATTTTAGTGGGTGCAGGCCTTTGTGGCAGGAGTATACTCTTTCTTTAAACAATTGGATGTCGTATCTACCAGGGTACCACAGGGTTCCACAGTTCGCTTGATTCCAGTCATCATGGTGATGCTGATGAAATTTTGAATTAATAGGGCTCGTCGGTGTTGAAACCAGGCAAGTGGGATCAAAGACGTACATTTACGAAATTTAAACAGATTGAGATTCATCATACTCAAATATTATCCAAGTCCAACAATCTACATACAGATCGAATATTATGATAAAAGTTATTAACTTTCTTTCATGAAAGTCCGGTTGAAAAGGATTCAAGTTTTGTACTATGAACATATAAATCCTAAACTTTTTTTATATATACAGATATAGCCCATAGACACTCATATCACCAGTATAATCGCAAGTCCGTTGCCGGCCTTTTAGAAATTGGTACGCACTCAGAAGGACCCAAAGTCGAAGTTAGAACTTACGTCACCACTGATGGTCCCCGAGCCGAGGAGGTCTCCAGGGTTGAGGTTGCATCCTGTGATAGTCTGCTGGGCTAATTGCTGCTTAACTGTCCAATATAGGAACCGGTAGTTGGAGCGACTAATCGTAGTGACCACTGGTGATTTTTCAGCTGAGAAATTAAAATAATACAATAGTATGACTTCAAGTAAGCTTCTCGGATTAAATGGAGAGAATCAAGCTCAAATAATAGCTATTAAAATTTCAAAACTGCCTTTTCCATTTTTCTAACGGCTTTAAATAGAAAGAACAACTAATTTAACGCTTTAACAAACAAGAAAAACATCACGAAACCAAATGAATGAATATTCAATAAAATGTCAATGTCTACCCTCATTTCTCATTTTTTTCTTTTTTTATGTTAAGTACTCTTTTCTTGGTTCGGAAATACTTCAGTCAGTTGGTTCCACATAGTGGTGGTGCGCTGCAGAAACTTGCTTAAGAAACGTTCAGTTGTGGAATGACGGACCTCGAGGTGATACGGCTGGTATTTTGTATTCTGTCTTCACGTCCGATGACGATTTCTGATGAGCATACCCTTAAATATTACTTACAAATTAAATCCACTTCCAGTTTAATATCAAAGTTGAAGTTATCTTCATGTTTCAAGTAAGGGAATGGTGCCGGGTCTTGAGGGTAGTTCTCGACAATGTAAGGTCTCAAGGCGTCTACCGTCACCACCCAAGGCGAAAGTGTTGTTCCCAAATTTTTGGCCGTAAATGGCCCTAAGGGTACGTACTCCCATTTTTGAATGTCGCGAGCTGAAAGTTATGGAAATATTATTATTAATAATCCAGCAGTATACAAACACTTTTTTGGGTTTTGGTTCTCTCTTTCTATATTAAGGTATTAAAGTAGGATGCTACTGCGCTTTTAGTGTTTTAGCTTGATATATAGCCAAGTGATCAGCCGTCTGTGCCTCACCCGTATCGACTTTTATCAAGACATATCGGTTTTTTAATGTAACAGGAGGCTTACCTGATGTTACCATTGCCTGAATGCTGGCAAGAGCGTTGCCGGCCTATTAAGAATTAGTACGCTAAGTGGTTTGGAAATACTTCAGTGAAAAAGGATGTTTTCTCTCATCAGACGTGGAAGTATCAGGCACAGGTTTTCATTGGTGCATAGGCGATATTCGTACGCGCAATTAGCTAATAAGATTTAAATATAATGAAGAACTGGCATTTTTAGACCATAAAAGCACAGGCAATCCAAAGTACCTACCAATATCTTAATATTATCATTACATACATTAATTAATTAACAAGAAATGTGTTAGTAAATAAAACAAACAAATATTTGTAGGTGTATGTAAGTCAGTGTATACGCACCACTCCAATCGTTCATCAATGCAAATCCAAAGATGTGTTCTTCAGCCTGTTTGGCAGTCACTCTTTCACCAAGTTTAGTAGGAGGTCCACCAACGAAACAGGCCATTTCCAATTCAAAATCCATCAATCTGCATGGACCGAAATGGGGCTCGGCACCTGATATTAATAAACAATATTGCTTCAATGTTTTTCTATGTTTATAGAAAAATGTCTAAATATTTCAAGAAGTAATTTACTTTGACTTAAGAGCGGGATCTAACCAAAATCGTATCATCGTAGATTTGATTTTATTAGTATGTGATGCTTGAATTAAAAACAATAAATATATATTGATCCTTCACTACAATTTCACAAAGTGGTGAGAACAGTACTCCATGTGGGGCCGAATTTGCGCTATATATGTATACAGTTGCAAGCGGTGGCTCGAAGTGAAGTACCGTCTCGCCTTGCTGAGCACACCAAGCTTCTTAGCACTCTAGTTAATTTATTTTGAACAATAGTTCTAGTAAAATATCGAAAATGAGGTCAACTAATATATAATAATAATTAAATAATCATACTTAATATTCTGCACGTCTAGGTGACGAATAAATTATCTCCAAAAAATTATAATGAAAGTTTATAAGTTGGTATTAAGTACCTTCAACTGGCAAGGTTTGTCCATACGGTCTCCTAATCGGTGTTCCGGATACAATAATGGAGCTAGATCGGCCGTGGTAGCCGACTGGTATATATTTCCTGAAAATACTCCTCGTGAAACATTGTCCGACTTATTTTTAATAATTGCACTCAATGATAAAAAATTATGCCGTGATCAAAAGAGACAGATGAGTTCTTGAATGAATATAATGAATAGAAATAATCTTATTGATTAAGGATGTGAAACAATGTTCATAGGGCAATTCCAATTCAATAATATTTGGTTATTTATTAATTTATTTCGTAATTCTACAGCTAACATAAATTATATTTATTACAAACAATTATACTAAAGATATAGCCAAAGATTGAATACATAATATTAACAAAATGCTTCAAATATTTATAAAAGGAAAAAACAATTAAAATTATTAAATACATTTAAATTAAGTAATACCTAATTTGTCTGTTTGTGTGATGGAGTAAAAGTGCGGGTGTAAACGTGGGGTATGCTCACGATGCAGGTGATTTTGCTTTTAAGCATATTCCGCGATAGCTTAAACAAGTCAAGGCTTAAATATTGGTCGTTGTATGTCCGGGCTGCGCGATACAAAACTAAGTTTTTTGCGTAGTTGGTGTTGATGTGAGGAACGTGAAACGTGTTATCTCTAAGTTTTCAGTGTATTAAGGTAGAATGAAACATTTTTAATGAAATTAGTGAATAAAAATGATAAGATTCCATAGATAAATAAAGAGGTTTTATAAGTAGCTCACCAGTTAGGCATAAGCGCGTTTTCTTTGCTCCTGAACATAATACCAACGTTGGTAGCATGGTGTATAGAAGAATAGAAATCTGTGTAATCACCGATGTCAGCTGGTAAATGCATTTTGGCTACGCTCTGCTTGACAAATGCCCTGTACGAAAACAAACAAAATTAAAACATTAATATATGATTAATTAAATAAGATCCAATTATGTATTCTTACCTTTCCCGTAATTGTGAATCATTTTGTAAAGTTTGATTATTTACATCCAATAGATTTTGTATCGTTGCTCTTGCTTCACTCCAGTAAGCTTTTTTCAATCCCATAAAAGAGTTCAATTTTTCGTCCTATAAACAGATAAAAGCTAGCTAAGTTTTGCGTCAATTGAGAATGTTAATATATTATATACAAAATTAATAAAACTTCTTAATAAAGCTAATTCGTTTTCCTTTGCGACGAGACAAATGAATACTAGTTGCAATAGATAACTGCTTTGAGATAAACGCATTATTTTTCTGTAAACAATACGAAAGGGAAAGCAAAATGTATGATCATTAACAATTCAGTGTTTCATTATAAAAATAATAAAGGGCATGAAGACAAATTTATTTTAAAAGGTTATGCAAAATCTAAAGTTAATTATATTCGTTAAATTAACATAACCAGTCTTTTCTATACTTACTTTGAAAACATGTTGTTGGTCTCTCAAGAGATCGCCATTAAATAAATGCGATATGACATTCAAATCTAATATCCATTCGCCGATAGCCACTCCTATGTGTTTTTGTTCCTATGATAATAAAGTAAGTACATTTATTATTACTGTATAGGGCAGATTGTACGATGACTCTAGTGCAGTTTCAAAATTCCCGCGTCAATATAATTTTAACACAGATTATAATTTATATCATTTAATTTAGATTATCTTAGGATTTATGGTTCAAAAATAATAAAAAAACAACCAAAAAGTTTATTGTTGCTAACTAAATTGCGAAGTTAAAATAAATATTTGATGAAGATTGATAAAAAAGGTCACATTGATGATTTTACTTTATGTATATTTAACTTTATTTTTAATTTTAAACATATGCCATGTGTAGGAAACTAAGAATATAGAATACTTACATTTGAAGGCGAAGTAAATACACCATAAGGTAAATTTTCAATTGGAAAGTCGGTGTCCGACGAATATTCTATGAACGACTTCATAACGTCTGTATGGTTGGCGGTTCACAACTAAAATCACGTTTATTAATCTAAAACAAGTCTATGTAAATAAGCTTAACAAACTTGTTTACCGCCGGTTGAGTTTTATAGCTATGTTGTGAGGTTAGGTTTGACATTTCTCAGTCCCAAGGACATTCGATTATTTGCGCCTGAGAATTTTTACAAGAAACAAAACATTTTAGTTTAAAGTAATTGCTATAGATGCTAATATTACACAAGGGAACAAACTTAAACTTTTTCTTTGTATTGAATTTTATACCTGTACCTAACCTACTAATTTGAGGTCGCTGAATACAATTTTACCCTATTTTTTTTCTTTTCTTTAATTTGAGGGCATAGAATCTTAAAGCCGTAATTTTTAATCGGCCACAAATAAGAAGGTCGATAATTAATTCGTTTGGACTGCACAAAATTGTCTGGAAAACAAAATGGACGAAAACTATGCGTACCTTTACAGTAATTTAGACTGAGAGGAAGTACCACCGTTCCCTTTGTTCTTTAAGACATTCTACTACAGAGGAACGTTGTTAGAACATTAGAAACATCCCTCCTAAACAAAGTCAAGCAAAGAAAATCTTACAATGTTTTTTTTTTAATATCAGTGGTTGTTTTTCTATTGATTTTCTTAAGAAACAACAGATTTTTAATATAAAATGATTTCAACAATTCTTAATGCTACAGAAAAGCTGATCCTTTGTTATTTTAGGTACCTACTTAAAAGTCTTACTTTAGATTATGCTATCTCTGTTGCTCCTTGAGTATATTAAATAGTAACTAGCTGACCCGGCAAACATTGTTTTGCCATGTATATTATTTCTAGGACAATTTTTTTTCAGTTCAATAAAATAGCTATCTACAATAATAAAAATAGGGGTTGATCGTAGAGGGGTGAAAATTAGGGGTTATATGTATTTTTGTATGCTGTAAGTATCATACAAAAAACAAAAGAAAATCTAAAGAATAAAAAACAATTGGGGTGAACACCACTTATCACTTAGAGGGTTGAAAGATGGATAGTAGCCGATTCTCAGACCTACTGAATATGCATATAAAATTTGATAAAAATCGGTCAAGCCGTTTCGGAGGAGAGTGGTAACTAACATTGTGACACGAGAATTTTACATATAAGATAATTTCATAGTACACAACAAGCGGTTACTGAATTCATGCGTAAAATGTTTACTTGATGCCTTGATTGAGTTTAAAATTTCCTTCAAATTCCACATTGAAAAGGTATATTATTATAAATTAGCTATTATAAATTATTTTGGGATTTCGTAATATTACAGCATATTTTCGTAAATTATAGATGAATCATGTGAGGTTTTCTAGTTAAACACAAAAACTATTTCGAAATTAGAGAAAAGTTTAGACAGTTATTATTTGTAAATATTTTTATAAATATAAGGGAAATAATGAAAAGAAACAAACATAGTTCATTGTTTATTATAAATATAAAGTAGTATTTACAATTCAAAATTAACCTTATTCAGTACGCCCAACAGAGGGCGTTGCTTGGTCACAAGGCTCGAATGAGATTCCGAGACTGCCTGAAAATCATTTCTCTATAGTCTATGGATAAACTTATTTTTAATTATCTTATTTTGACGCGCATATAAGAAAAGTATTTTTGTTAACATCCATAAACAGATTATTGCGAAATATCAGGATTAATATAGCTTTGTACTTAAAGAAAGAATTCTCAAACTTGATTTAGTACTTCCAGAGGTAGCCTCTTCATAGTAAAAAGATAATGTAAGACAAGGCGAAGGGGACGGATTGAATTGTATAGTTGTTATTTAATGACAGTAGCAGGAAAATAATACATATAAAGGTCTTCATAAAAGTATGCACCAAGCATTAAAATAGCTGCCGTTTCTAAAAAGATGTTTTTAGCAAAGGCACGGTAACATGTCGTGTTTAACACAGGTATCTAACTACTACTAGTAACTAAACTAAAATAATAATACATTTAATTTTAAATCTAAACAAAGTGATCATGAATATAACAAAACTATTTTTTTAAAGAAATTTCAACATTATTAGTATCTCATGTTTAATTGAAAATATTTGTGCAATGTTTTTAACAATTCAAAAAAATTTACACTGGTCTTGCATCGGATTAAAAAAAAAATGTGTGCGTGTACTAGTGTACACACGTTAGAAGTGAAACTTCTTTATGACCTTATTTTTCGAAAAATTATCTACTATTTGCAAATTTACAGAAATTGGTTAAATAAAGTTAAATTAGATAAAGTTTAACAAAAGGCTTTTAATATCACAGACTTGAATACAAATAATAGAATTATTTCATTTTACCTTATTACCACTAAGATTATTACAGAATTTCATAAATTGTAATATAATTTTTAGTATCATTGTTATAGTTATTATAAATTTTTGTTATTAATGATTTAGAATCTCTTCGAATCAACCGTGGTAGGGACGAGAAAAAGACGCGCGTAACGGTCAAATGTGACGCGTAACCGAAACATGTGACGCGAAACCGAAACATGTGACGCGTAACCGAAAAATGTTACACTAAATTTTTTTCCAACCCCGATAAAGAAGTTTCACTTCAAAAACTGAATGAGCTATATTGAAATTTCTTAAATATTTTTTTATAATTATTTACACATAAAATCTAATGCCATACTAAAGCTAACATGACATACAATTATTACACAACATTATGAAAACTGGTCAATGACGTAATCTACGAATTACTTAGAAATGGAAATTAGCAATGAGTGCGACCTGACAACGAAACTAAGCTGGCGAACAGAAATAACCAATTATATTTATTACATACATAAGATCTTTATATTTTAAAAGATTAGTGTCTTGGAATATATATATAGTTAACTAGTTTAAACGTTTTTATTTGCGGAATTCGGTCGTAGTGATTTTATAGCCACCAGTGATCAAAGTATCAAGATTAGCCTAAATATGGGTGATTTTTGTTGTATTTACACTGAAAATTATATTACGAAAAATAAATTTTTTTCCCGCGTAACTTGGAGTAGTAAGAACAATTGGCCCGAATAAGTTATTTTGATGCAGAGTTTTCATATATCAATTTCGCAATAAAATTGTATCATACGAAAAACCAGTAATTGGCTATATAACCATGTTTCAAGAATTATGATGTTATCTAACAATCCTATTTTCATACATCTCTCTTAATATTCGAAGCAACACGAAAGAGAAAAATAACACATAACAGAGATGAAAGATCAAATAAATATATTTTTATTCCATTCGCCAGCTAACGATTCAATAACATTTATTTACACAGAGTCGCATCAATTTGCTGCAGCGATGGCAGGATGAGCTTCAGTTTGCGCCTGTAAGCTGGGTCCGAGGCCAAAGGGTTCCGTTCTAAATAAATGGTAGCAAGTTTCTTGTTCTCTTGAAGGTATTCTATCGATGACCATTCTGATACTTGGTTGTCGTTTAACTGAAAATGTTTATATACAATGTATATAAGAATTTATTCTTCTTTATTCTGTTTTACACTAAAAATATTTGGCATGTTTACCTTGTTCTATAAAAAAAAAACTATATATGAAGATTTGTAATTGGCTCATAATCTTAATATATATAAATTACGTGTCACGTTGTTTGTCCGCTATGGACTCCTAAACTACCGAACCGATATCAATCAAATTTGCACACCGTGTGTAGTTTGATCCAACTTAAAAGATAGGATAGCTTACATCTTAATTTATACCCGCAATATTATTTTATTGCAAAATATTTGTTTATTATTTTTGATAGTCACAATTCTAACAGATGGCGCTGTGTTGAAAGTACCAACGTTTCATATGAGCTACAATTTAATGGCATAACCACCAAAAAAGCATGGTGGTCCCCATGACTGGTGTTCTCCTACCGTTTCCCTTGAATAGTTTGCTACTATGTAATATAACAAAAACCTTAGCCACAGCAACGCTTGGCCGGTCTGCTAGTGTTATGTATATTTTATACATCTATTTCTGTATTGTGCTGTGAATCTTCTGAATAAATAAATAAATGTAAAATGTTGGCCAGTGGTGTGCGGTTAGTGAGGTAACCAGCATGCCTTAGACCCAAAAGTCGACAGTGTGTTTCAGGCAAGAAGGCTGTTCGCTTCCTTGCCTATTAGAAAAATCAAATGATCACAAACAGATACAAAAATGTTGCGGGACTAGTTTTTGAAGTTATACTTCTTTAGGCGCGTTATGAAAAATTGATGAGAGTGAGATGCGCGCGCACCGTGACACAAAATTAACAGAATGAAGTTGCCCACGGAAGATGCTACGGCATTGGACATAATTTAAAAACAACATTCGAATAATAATAGAATCTATGTTACACTTAATGTAAGAGAATAATAATAAATATTTATTTATTTAATTTTTCAAATGTAAACTGACCTTATTGACTATAATGACTCCTTTTCCAGTCTTTGATTATTTAATTATTAAAATGTAAATAAAAAAAATGTAATTATTAATTTACATGCAATCAAAAACTATTTTTAATAATGCCAAAGAAGTATATATAACTTCTTACCCGCGTACATACGTACATGCACCCTTTTTTTAATACTAATCATATTTGTAATATTTCCTTAAGGTTTGAACATTTAGTTTTCTGTAAATAGCAACACAAAAAGTCCATACACCGTATCGAACATAATGGTATATATGCTTTGATTTGAGATATTATTATATATGCAATGTAGGTAAAATATGTTTATGGTAATAAGTTATGCGTAAAGCTGTCTAGAAACCCTCATTACTGTTTGAAATCATTTGAACAACTAGTTATATGACCAAAGGTTTAAATTGTTGATTAACATATTATTAATATAACCTTACCCAGAGTTCTTCCAAATCAACCATATGCCGAACATTATCAATGACTGTAATTTTATTTGTCGACAAATCTAATGTTTCTAACTTCACTTGGTAATCCAAATTCTCAATCGTGGTAATACCATTCTCTGAGATGTAGAGTTGATCTAATTTTGTTAGATTCTCTAAATTCTCGATTTTTACTATCCTGTTACTTTGTAAAACAAGTATTTCTAAATTTGACAGATCTTCGAGATTTTGAATTTTATTTATTTTGTTTTTTCCTAGATACAGTTGTTTTAGTGTCCGTAACCCATCTAGGTTTTTGATTTCCTGTAAGAAAACAACATTTACAATAATATATGAATGTTTCGTTTCAGCGACTGCCACTTTATTTATATCAATAATTATTTATAGCTTAGGGAGCGTTCAAGTATTACGTAACGCAATTTTTGGAGATTATTGACCCCCCCCATGTATCTCGCCGTAACGTTTTTCAGTACCCCAGTATAGTACTGTACTCAAGTATAGTAAAACGTTTCGTGACCATCTTGTGTCTCTTTAGTTACTATTATGTGGTGTAAATCGAAAATAATATTAACAATAACGCGTAATTCAATCCCCGCCCCGCATCGTACCGTTTTACAAAAGGACCCCCCCCCCCCTCCCAAAACGCGTTACGTAATACTTGTAACGTAACTATAACTTTATTCTACATACAATACATTTTCTAGTGTTGCTGCTATTTTAACTTATGCATTTTTTGTCGTACCTGTCTGAAGGACTTGTATAGCTGATCATGAGTTATTACTCATACCTTAATTATTAATAAAACATGTTGCAATAAGTCATTAAGGCTGAGCTTACATACATTGAAAGATATTTAAAAAAAACTGATTTTATATTTCACCATTATGTGTTAATTAAAGTTATTATGTAATTGCATACAAAATTGAAATTAAATATTGGTAAAATCCTTTAAACTAAAATCTCACTTACAATATTGATGACTTAAACAGGATCATCCAAGAAGCGTCACTAAATTAAATCATAATATTAAAATAAATATTTATATTTACCCGTATTCTATTATCTCCAAGTTCAAGCAGTTCCAACTTCGTGAGGTGGTTAACATTTTTGATTTCTGTGATCTTGTTTGAACTTAGAAAAAGCTTCTTTAAATTTAGAAGTTTATCGAGCCCAAATATTTCATGGATTCTATTGAATGATAAATCCAGAATTCTGAAATTTTAAGGTTTTTGAGAAGATATTTCCTCAATTTAATTTAAAGTTTTGACACTATTTTCATTAAAGAGGTTAAAAGGGACTGTAACAACTTAAATAAAAATATTACTAGGTAAAAAAATTATTTAGTCATTAAAGGTCCTCCATTTTCTCAGCTTCTTATTTAAGGCATGTATATTTTGGCTCTAATTTTGTATTTTAATACTCACAAGATTTTAATAGCAGTTCAGAGAATTTACTTGAAACTACACTTACTCGAGATTTACAAGATTATCCAAATTCTCAATTACTGTTATCTGGTTGTCATATAACTCAAGCTCAACCAGTGCGTTTAGGGTGTCTAAGCCCTCAATCTTCTTTATCAAATTCCAACGAAGATATAGTCTGTAAACATGGAATGCAAATTAAACAAAATGGATCCATTACTTACAAAAAAAAAACAAATTGGAATCTTGTTAGTATAAAGAGAGAGATATATATGTCTCAGAAAAATGTACCAAGTTTACCGAATACACAAGATAAATGACGTAATTCTAAGTGATATTTCAATAATATGTTTATCTAATTAAAGTTGATACCTTTCTAAATGCTTCAAAGGTTCCAGATTTTCAATTTTACCGATTTTACCATGATTAAGATCAAGTTCCTCGGTATTTTCATTAATAACAATGATTTCCTGGGTCTCAACTTCAGGTGGGGGTGGCGTTACGGGTGGAGGTGGAGATTTATCACCACTATTGTTTTCACTTCCATCATTGCCGTTAGGTACAGCATTTGCATCGTTATTCGCCACCGGGGTATCAATATTATCTGAAAGTCACATTAATTAACAACTAGGCTTATTTGCTTGAGCAATCAAGAAACAAGGTTACCTTACAATAAATACTTACCAGCCATACTAGGTCCTTTAGTTAAATATATTTTAGCCTAATTGTAATTGACTAATCAATATAAGTAATTAAAATGATCTCCCGTTGTATGTTGTTAATTCCTAGCCGGCGTTTATTTTAAATTAGCTTTTTAGTTTTTACAACCAAAACTAACACTATCTGTCACTTTAAAGCACAGATTAGAACATGTTTACAAAAATTATGTTAAGACGTTTGTTTTGATCATATGTACATACACTGTATAATATATTAAGACAGACTAAGAAAACTGTTAAAACTTGAGAAAGCTTTAAAGTCCTTAAAATTTCAATGAAATACAGACACTATTCTACGAGTGAATTATTTTCCTAATTTATTACAACAGACCAACAAGAAATAAGTAGTGATTTAACTATTTTCTGTACCTTGGCCTCAGATTTCTATATCTATTTCGTGATCAGTTCGTTTTCCTAATAGGCGATGCAGGCTTAACATACGCCGCCGACATTTTCAGCGTACCAACGAGTTTTTTTATATATTAGACTGTGACACGAGAATTTTATATATAGATTTTACAAATCGATTCAAGATTACCGATAATAAACAACAATACACCAGAATATGTGTCTCTGTGGTAAAATTTAAATCACAGTGTTTATATTTTGATGTTTGTAATTTGTATTGAATCCGCTTCCGCCAAATTTAAAATATATTAACAATACTTATTTTAAATTCTATTTAATATTGATTCCAATAGGAAATGGACCAAAATCATGACGCAAACGACACTATAGAAAAGTACGATTTAAAAGTTAAGTCAAAGCCAAAATATGGTGTTATATTACAGCTGCACCACACTGTCCGCGGTCGTCGTATCAGATTTTCTTCAGCTTCATTCGATGATATTCACGAAAAATTAGCATGTGCGGATAATGTAGGAAATATATTTATATTAGATTTTGCTGATCTGAAGTTTTGGAAGTTAGCAAGTCAAGGACCGTGCACGGCACTACACTTTTATCCCAATAAGCTAGATACTTTAATAGTTGCCAACAAAAATTACGATATACATTTTATGGATATAGAAAGCGGTTCAATATCCTTCACATTGTCTGGACACAGTGCCCCTGTAAAACATATTTCCTATTCAAATAGTAAAATGAATAATCTTCTAACAGCAAGTGCTGCTGAAGCTATTTTATGGGAACTTACTAATTATACCAAATATTTTACATTGAATACTTATTCTGGTGCCCAAATTCAACAAATTATGTTTACACCAGCTGGTGATTATTTGGTATCCTGTTTTCAAAATGATACTGTTCAAATATGGAGACATGAAACTATGAAATCTTTAAAACAAATTATACCAAGTGAATTAAAACATATGAAAAGTATAGCGTTTACTATGAACGGTAGAGCAATGGCAATGGCAGGGCTCTCTCCAACCTTAATTTTGTTCAGCATGGATACATGGAAAGCTCTTGTGTCTATTGATTTAACAAAGTACAATATATCTGGAGTACAACTTGTTTCATTCATACCGCAAGTATTTGATGGTGGATCCAATAAAATACTGGGTGTCTTAAGCAGTGATTGCATACTTTATATGATCAATGTAGAGACATTGAAAGTTATACATAACATTCGCTGTGAATCATCTGGAATTAGAAATTTTATTGTAAGTCCCAGTGGAAAATATTTTCTATGCATTTTACAGTTAGGTGAAGTAAATGTTTATAACACATCATGTGTTTTGGACCTGGCTAAAGTTTCAAAAGATAAAATTATTGTACCTACACCAGCTCATATAAATCCTCCTTATAAGATTCAATCTAAAAATGATCTACATACAAAATTAGAAGTTGAAAAAAGGATGCGCACATGCATGGATAGTGTGAGACTGAGAAGAATACTAATGCAATATGGGGAGTATCCTGAAAAATTTAGATCAGTTATTTGGAGATCACTTCTAGTGACCCCTAGAAACAAAATAGCCTATTCAACCCTTGTTGACAAAGGAATTCATACAGCTTTTAAAGATATTGAGAAACAATTTACAATTCACAGTACAATCACTCTGAAAAGTTTGAAAAGACTGCTGTCATGTCTTGCTCATTGGTGTCCATTATTTGGGGTCTTAAAATTTCTTCCAGGTTTTGTTTTCCCATTTGTTAAAGTATTGCATAAGGATCCCTTATTGTTATTTGAGTGTGTTGCAACAGTTTTGATGAACCAATGTCAGCTGTGGTTTGAGTATGCGCCCTTCCCACCTCTTAGCATTTTGGCTATAATAGAGAATATTTTAGCAGAACATGACCAACAACTGTTAGATCATTATTGTGAACTCGGTATAACAAGTCAAATCTATGCTTTAAAAATCCTAGAAACTGCTTTTAGTGAAGTTCTCACATGTTCTGAATGGCTAATACTGTGGGATCACATTGTGAGCAATGAGCCATCATTTATTTTGATGGCTGTTGTGTCATATAACATTATTCAAAAGAACGCTATAAGACGACTGACTACATACAAGCAATTAGAAAACTTTTTTCACAAACAAAATCCTTTGGATAAAAAATCCTTTTTAAAAAAGACCTATTATTTACTAAACGAAACACCCGAGGATATTCATCCCAGACGATTTTTGAATTCTTTTGTATCTCTTGAAAAAGGCATAAGTTATCAACAATTTTCTGGCTATCCTAAAGCGACTATATGTCTAAAGCTTGCTAGAAAAGAAAGAAAAAAGAATAAAAGTGAACGATATACTTTAAAAGATCTAACAACAAAAAGTCAAGAGCGGGAAATAAGATGTCGTTTTAAAAATAATGAAAGCGATATTGATAGTAACACTGAATTAAGTAATGATGATAATTTTGGTACCGAAGAAAAGCTTTATAAAAGTACCAGGCGCGAAGCTTTCCAGAACAATGGAGATATCATTAAAAGAAGCGTGAAAGACGACTTGATAGAGAGCATTATGTGCCCAGCCACAGTTCAGCTAAAGAGAAGCAAAAAGGTTTTAAAATCAAATAAAAGAGAAGATATTTCAGAAAGAGCTGAATCTATATCTAAAAAAAATAAAAAAGCAAATCAGAATAATCAACTCGAAAAAGCGGTTGAAAAGTTACTCTTTGATGGCAGTAATACAGAAACATCTAGAACGTAATGAAAAACAAAAATAAATAATACAAAAATTTATTAACCATACATGAATTACACAGAAGAATATTTAAAGATTCTGATCTTTTGGTTTTCCGGAAGACGGTTTCGGTATTGTTGATTTAATGTGGCTGAACTTTTTATTAGATGCACTTAAATTTGGACTCATTAAATTCGATTTCGATGTACTTGGCGGTGGAAGTACTTTTTTTGGCTTGAATAAACCTAAAAAATACAAAAAATATTTTGTGTTTCAGTTAAATTATGATAATACAGTGGAATATCTATAACTTGTTATAATAATATGTGATAACTCGGCTTAAGGAGTTTTCGACTTAACAAAAACTTCGAGATACATATGATTTAATTGTTGTAATTTCGACTTACAGAGGCACGATTTCTATGTGTATTTTTCTATTTGTAGAGTCGAATTTGAATAACAATTCATCTTAAGTTTTGTATATATATTTTTACATAAACTGTTCTCTAAAAAATGTATGTATTCATTCATTGCACGTGTGCAAATCAAAAACAAAAGATATAAGAAATAAGAGCTATCTCTTGCTTCTTATATATTCTAAGCCCCGAATCCCAACAATCATTTTGGATTTTAATGCTATTATTTTGGGGAACTCCAAGTAAGACGTAATTATATTTTACTAACTACGACTTGCGGAGTCTTCGTTTTAAAATTCGAGTTGAGTTTAAATATGTATTATCAATACTTCGTTGGTAAATAACATTTTGTTCCGAGTTACAAAGTAGGTTAGCGGAAGGGCAATTTTTTTCGACTTAACTAAGTTCGAGTAAAAGAAGATTCCACTGTACTATCAACTCAAAACTAAAATAGAACTATAAATATCAAGGAACTGTTCGCTTTGAAGGACTAAGGAATGTGTAAAATAAACTACTTACTAGTCAATTTACTCTCTTTGGGTTTTTTATCTACTTTTGGTGTAATATCCTTTTTAAGCTTCAAAAGGCTAGGAGAGAGCCGGCGTAGACGAGACGTTTTCTCTTTTGTGGCGATTGTTGATGTGCTTGATTCACTTCTTTTTAGATTGTCTTTCTCATCACTTGGTGTTACTGATGCTGGTATATTGGAGCATGACAGGAAGTGGGTTTTTGGTGTATCTGCCACCTAGAAAGCCATATTTTTATAAATAAATAACGTGTGCCCAAATCGCTTTCCAGGTTTTCGTGTATTTTAGTCATATACTCTTTACAAAACTTCGTTTGGTCACAGATTTCCATGTATTACTTGTTTATTTTATTTCATTAGTAAATAGGTAATCAGTTGCGATTCTGTAACTCACTTTTCGAACTCTCACAGCGGCGGTCGCGCTCAAATCAGTCGTAAAGCAGTCATTTTACGATTTGGCATTCTGACTGACGACTGATTTGAGCGCGACCGCCGCTGTGAGTGTTCGAAAAGTCAGTTAGAGAATCGCAAGGCAGGTCTGTGCTTTTGACACATTACGTCTATTTTCGGCTCTAAGGCATGCCGGTTTCCTTACAATGTTTTCCTTCGTACAAGATAGCATCAATTGAACATAGAAAGAAAAATTAATTGCGTTACCGCTGTAATCTGAACGCAAGAAACGTAGGTCGCGGATCTAGCCACTGCAATAAAAATTTGCAGACCAAACAATATAAAATCACTCCATAGTTGAAGTAAAAACAATTGGCTCCTCAACCTTGTCTGTATAATGAGATACAAGGCATATTTTACTGAAAGGGATATTATAGAAACCTGAACAACCATTAGGATTTGTTATATGTGCTAATGTACTCACTTTAAAAACAGGTATCTTAGAAACATCTAATTCCTGGCACGACGAATCGTTTTTAGTTTTTCCACTCAATGTTTGGATAACATATTTAATATGTTTTTGGGTTTCTTCACAACAATTTGAAGCGTAGATAAGCTTCTCTAAAATATATTTCGATGTTTGAGGCTCTTGAATAGGGCTAAAAAACGCGAGAGAAATTTTTTATTAAGATTTAGTTAAAAATAGATTATTAGATAGAGATTGTTGCGGGTAGGCGCAAGTTGAATATCGAGTCCTCACAAAATAACCAATTAAAAATAGAAATAAGTGAGAATACACAATAAAAAGCAAATATTGAACTGAACCAGGAGAAGATATACCACAGGCAAACGTATCTGCCTCATTATTAGTGTAAAAAATATAAAAATATCACGTTTTAATTTGTGTTATCGTGGCTTCGATTTCGGTGACTTATCGTTTTGACTAAAACAATCAAAAGTGCGTGTAAAAACCAAGTGCAAGTGACTTATAACAAAGATCAGTCAGTTATTGTTGATATTACTACAAGAAGAAGAAAAACTATGACTTTGTATTTGTGATGATAAACGTGTGAACGTGACGACCTAATATTGCATTAGTCACTGTTTGTAAACGTCACTCAAGAAAGAAACTGTTCGAGTAATTCGTCCTCCTCGTCATACAGTGCCTCGGCGTCGCAGATAAGCTGTGTTCCTGAATCGAACATTTCTATCGGCCTGAGTTCAAACCTACACTCGGGATATTGAAAGATCAAATATTTTTAATTTTGGTTTTATATTTTTTACGAAGATATCTAATTTATTTCTAACAGATATAATATAAAAGGAAAAATAATTCTGTAAGGAATTAAATCGCCGCCGCCGCTCCCGAGCTCGAAGCGAATTGTAATTATTTTCGGACGAGTTAACGATAACAGATGTTTACTGGCTGACACCGAAACCGGAATCTAGTGTTGCCAACCCTTAACAAGTATTCCAACTAAATAATGGAAAAGGAGATGGATATTTTTTGGCACAGATTGAAGGAGGAGATGGCTGCGCAAACAAAGGCAATAACCGAAGCTGTCACTAGAAACGTGTCAGAGAATGTCAACGAGAAACTGACTGCTCTGGTGGAAGAAAACAAAAGCCTGAAGACTGAAGTAAAAATCTTACATGACAAAATTAAGTCCATGGAAGAATACAGGAAGGGAAACAACATAATCTTCTTTGGTATAAAAGAGGAACAGCGCATGGAGTCTCCAATCGAAGTCATAAAAAAAGTACTTGAAGAAAACATGAACCTTCATCTTAACTCGAATGAAATAAATAAAGCTTATCGACTAGGAGAAAAAAAAGGCAACAAACCGCCTCCTATCCTTGTAATGTTTACAACAAACTGGAGAAGAAACGAAGTACTTAGGAACAAAAAGAAATTAGATTCTGATATCTATATTAAGGAGGACCTTAGCAAGGAAACCTTGGAAAAGAGGAAACAACTTCTGCCTCAACTAAAGGAGGAACGAGCAATGGGAAAAATTTGTTACTTTTTCAAGGATAAAATAGTCGTGAAAGAACCGAAAGAGGACAAAAGAGATAAGAGAAAAAGAGACTCCACTAACTCCCCAAGCAAATCTCCAACTAACACACGTACTGCGGGCCCAAAGAAGATTAATAAAACTTGCATGCTAGATTACGTAGCACGTGGCAGATCACTGTCACTACCTTCACCTTCAGCATCAAAAAACGCTCAACAGACGCCGACAACAACAGGAGACCCAACCCAACAATAGAAAATCAAAACAAAAATAACAACAATATTTACATAACAAATAAACAAAATCAAACAAATAGACAAAATCAAACAAATAAACAAAATCAAACAAATAAACAAAACCAAACAAATAAACAAAATCAAACAAATAAACAAAATCAAACAAATAAACAAAATCAAACAAATAAACAAAATCAATCAAATAAACAAAATCAAACAAAAGAAGCATTCCCCAACCCGGCTGGTCCCCGTGGGGAATTAGACCACTCCCCCCCAAAAGAATACCAACAAAAGAACCAGATTTATATAGCAACCTTTAATGTACGCACACTGAGAACAGAAGATAGTCTGCTAGAATTGACAATGGCACTGGAGAGAATAAAGTGGAGTATAATAGGAATCAGTGAAGTTAGACGCATGGGCGATAAAATAGAAGACTATGGCGATTTTGTCCTATGTTCTAAGGGAGAGACACCAGGACAATATGGCGTCGGTTTCATGATACATAAAGAATTAGAAAACAATATCCTTGAATTTCAAGGGGTTTCAGAGCGTATAGCAGTCCTAAAAATCATGCTACCTTTATTTAAAAAGGAATGGACCATAGTACAAGTATACTCGCCTACAGAGCAATCTTCTGACAGCACCATTGAATCCTTCTATAAAAAACTAAACAACACTTTAACCGAATTAGGTTCAACAAATTTAATCCTGATGGGAGATTTTAATGCTCAAATAGGGACTAGGAAAGACGGCGGAGAAATCATAATGGGACCTCACTACCAAGGAAAAAGATCAAGAAATGGACAGAAACTAATAGATTTAGCTTTCGAACAACACTTAGTCATTTTAAATTCACTATACAAGAAAAAACAAAACAGAAGATGGACATGGTCATCCCCTGACGGGCGCTATAAAAATGAGATTGACTATATACTTACCAATCGTGCCAGATCATTCGAAGATTGTCAAGTCATTTCAAATTTAAATTTTAACACTAACCATCGAATGGTGCGAACCCAGCTTAAATCTACAACAATAAAATGTACTAGAAAATTCACTAACCACCAAAAAGAAACAACGAAAAATAAAGGACCACAACTAACAGCCAAACAACTGGAAGTAGAATTGAAGAACATAGAAGAAGATCTATCAGAGCTGAATACACTGAAAATCTACAGCAAATTCTCAGATATTCTTGGTAAATTTAGTACGAAAAAAGAAGTACATGGAAAAGGAAAAGATTTACTGTCGGAAAAGACAAAACGAATAATGGAAAAAAGGGAAAAAATTATACAAACTTCCCCTAAAACAGTAGAAGTTAGAAAAGTCATTGCTCAACTAAGCAAAGATCTAAGAATGAGTATGCGAAAGGACAGGAAATTATATAGACTACGAACTTTGGAAAACCTAATTGAAAAAACTGGAGGAACTAAAAAAGCCATAAAACTACTACAAGAAAAGGTGCAATGGATACCCAAATTCAAAGATTTATCTGGTAAAGACAAAACTAAAAGACCAGATATTATAAGTATTGCCACAGATTATTACAGAGAACTGTACTCAAAAAGATCAACAATTGAACACATTGAACTACTTGACTCAGATAAAGTACCATCCATTATGATACGCGAAGTCGAAAAAGCAATCAGCGCACTGAAGAGAGACAAAGCACAAGGTCCTGATAATATTTCAAATGAAGTGCTACTTGAAACAAAGCATATAATTACACCATTCCTGACTAAACTCTTCAATACTATCCTGGAAACGGAAAGTATTCCAAAACACTGGACTGTATCGTCTATTAAACTACTGCATAAAAAAGGTAACAGAGATGACATTGGCAATTATAGGCCCATAAGCCTAATGTCCAACTTATATAAAGTATTTTCAAAAATTATTTTAAGCCGTATCAGTAAAACTTTGGACGAAAATCAACCCAGGGAGCAGGCAGGCTTCAGAAACGACTACTCGACAGTGGATCACATGCACGTTGCTAGACAGATAGCTGAAAAGTGCAAAGAATATAACATCCAATTTTACTGTTGCTTTGTAGACTACTGCAAGGCATTTGATTCACTGGATCACTCAAAAATTTGGGAAGCTTTGCGAAAGCAGGGTGTGGAGCACAAATACATAAGGATAATTAAGAACATCTACACAGGTACCACAGCAAAGATCAAAATGGAAAAGGAAGGCTGCGACATAAATATCCTCAGAGGAGTAAGACAGGGCGACCCACTATCGCCCAAACTGTTTACAGCTGTTCTAGAGGAAATATTCCGAAAGTTAGATTGGACAGAATATGGCTTAAATATAAATGGCGAGAAACTGACCCATCTGAGATTCGCGGACGACATAGTGGTATTTGCAAATACGGCAGAAGAATTACAAAATATGCTCATAGAACTGAATACAGCTAGCAAAGAAGTTGGACTCTTAATGAACATCCAAAAAACTAAAGCAATGACCAATGGCAGGAATGACAGAGTAATAAAAATAGATGACAACACAATAGATTATGTATCAGAATATCTTTATTTAGGTCAACTGATATCCAACCATGATTCAACTACAAAGGAAATAGACAGAAGAATTGGAAATGCATGGAAGAGATATTGGTCCCTAAAAGAAGTTATGAAAAATAGTCAAACAAGCATGCACATCAAGAGAAAACTTTTCAACATATGCATCCTACCAATTCTTACATACGGCTGTCAAACATGGGCACTTACCAAAGCACAATGCGAAAGATTAAGTGTAACCCAGAGAGCCATGGAAAGAAGCATAATAAAGAAAAGAAGAATTGATAAAATTAGTAACAAAAAATTAAGAGATAAAACAGGGTTTGCTGACGTTGTGTATAAAACAAAATTACTAAAATGGAAATGGGCTGGACATACCATAAGAGGAGCAGAAAAATGGAGCAAAATCGTTACACTATGGCAACCAAGAGGCCATAAAAGAAACAAAGGTAGGCAATTTAAGAGGTGGGCCGATGAAATCGTGGAAATGGCAGGAAAATCTAAGACCTGGACGAGATTGGTTTACAATAAGAAAGAATGGAGGACAATGGGGGAGGCCTTTGCCCGTAGGCACACAGAATCAGTTATCATAGATTAAGGAAATAACAGTTATAATGTATATATTTTGTATTCTGATATAAGGCTAATAAATAAATAATAAAATAAATAAAAATAATATAATGCCTGCGTTGCTTTGTGCGTAAGAGTTCCTTGGTTCGATCTCGGCAAAACAAAACTCTTACGGCATAGTACTTATTTTTAGAGGCCGCTGTCACTCGTCTTGACTATGATCGAAACAGATGCAGAAATCGATATATTAAACAGTCCATTTGGACGTTACGGGACTTCAAACATAATCTATCAAATGTCAAAATCACGCCTTAAAGTACCTACTCCTAATTACCTTGATGTTTTATTCCGACCACGGAGACTATCCGGTGTAGATGACACGGAATACGTCCTAAGTAAAGGATTATATCTTTGATTTTATCGTTACACCAACAGTTTTACTGGCAACTGAGGCGCCTTAGCCCTTAGGCGCGAAACACACAGAAAAGACGTAGGTGAAGGCGCGGTGCCTGCGCCGCGCCTTGCCGCTTCAAAATGCGTCAATACAAAATGTACGTAAGCGGCACGTTGTTAATTATACTCAAGCGGCGTGGCACAGGCACGTCGTTTCGTCACCTGTTCCGCGTCGCTAGCAGTCGCAACTAGAGTGATGAGGAAAACATGCTATCACGATAAAGTCAGCCTGCGTAATGACTCTTTGAGCCGTCTCTTCGCCTCTTTGATATAATTTATGTCGCATCCGTGCCTTATCTGTTCCTTCCTCTCACCTTACGCCTTTTCTATATGTTTCGCGCCTTAAAGTACTCCTAATTACCTTGATGTTTTGTTCCAACCACAGAGACTATCCGGAGTAGATGACACGGAATACGTCCTTTGTCTTTCAAGGATCTTTGGTATCTAGGTAAAGGATTTAGTATTATCAATAAAAAATAAAATATAAATAAATATAGTCTAGCAGCTTCAATGGGTTAGTAAACAAATAAAATTATTTCTAAGCAATTTGGAATGTTTTAATTAGTGTGCTAAAAGTGAACTCTGTCGGTAAGAATTATACTTACCAAGCTGCCCAGATTTAAAGAGCAGCTTAGAGGTAACTAATCAAAACATGATGCATTCTAAAAAGACGACAGGCCCCTTGGCAGCCCGTTAATAATGCAACAATATTAACTAACTTTCGTAGTAGCTTTATCAATATTGAAAAAATACACATTAAAACCGATACGCTAAAACTATAGATTTAAACCTAGGTTTTTTATAGCCGATTCATTAACGATTATTACTAAATAGGTGATCAGTTTATAATATGTCATCAAATGTTGGTATTAAGGTCCCAACTTTTCCTTTGGAGTAGACTCTTGGGCCGTGGAGTTCACACACGTTCACAGGCGCTAGTTGAAGAGTTGGTGCCTGGTTGATACTATTGGTGTCGCTCGCTCATCGAATAAATATCGCAATACAGCGGGGAAATGCCACAGGAACGAACAAAAAACATTCTATTTATTTATTTTATCTATTATATATTATTAAGGGTCTTTCAGATTTGAAACTTAGGGAAAATTATAACTCCGGTAGGTCATAACCAAATAAGACTTTCGAGGCATTAGCGCTAATTCTCAATCTATATTCTAGAACATCAATCAAAGTTAAGTCTAGTTTCAAGAGCTCTTAATTCTGTTTGATGTTTGACGTCTGACAGCGCTCAAGACAAATACGCATGTCATGTCAAAAACTATAAAAGGGATTAAGACATAGGGAAAAGCCGCTGAACTACATGGTTCTGAACTTACCTGTCCCTTAAAAGATCTTGGTATGGGGAACGATGGTGACGAATCATCAACAGTTGTCAACGTGTCCAAAGAACGGTAACGTGTCGGTGTGTCTGCTTCTAATTTTAACCTGTAAGGAAATTATACATATACAGTGTAAACTCTATATAAGACACAAGGGACTGTGCAATGTGCATTTAAAAAAAAAATATTTCAGACTAGTGTTAGTAATTATATAAAAACAATTCGTTTTGAAGGCTTTTGCGTTGTCTGTTCTTTTTGTAATGCACCAGTAGTTCGGTTGTATATTTTTACTTATTTAATTCATATCCTGCGATATTGAAGCATCTTCGTGATAAAGCACATGCAAGCATGCGCAATTTGTAAAAAATACGGATTTCTTGGAACGTTCGGTACGTATGACGTGTAGTCGAGTTTATTTCTCGCTAGGACAATAAAACGACAAAACAACATACAGCTCCGCAATTTTAACTAATTTCGGCAGCATAAAAGGTACTTTTTATTATTTAATTGTTGTTGTTATTGAGGATGGGTGTAATGCGATGTAGAGTGTATCATTGTATGGAAGACAAGCTACACCAACCAAAGCCAATTGATTTTGACGCTTTAGGGAGTTCGTTAAACTTAAGTTTACACTGTATAAAATAAAATTCTCGCTATCAAATAGTTAATAAATTACATTAAATACGATAAAGGAGTAACGTTAGTAAATTACCTTATCTCAGGCGTACTTAGTTCCAACATACTAGCTGATCTATTGGCTCCTTTAGGTTTTTCATTGGTTATGTTCTCTTTGATGAATTTTACAATATTTTGCAATTCTTTTGATATTTGCTCCTGATGTGTTTTGGATAGATATCCTAGAAGGCCGCTTCCACTTTCCTGCAAATTCATTTTATCATTAAATAGCATTGTAAAATAGAGGAAAATACGGTCGTAAGATGATTATTAATATAATGATATTACTATCTAAGTTGGACGCCTATTTTCTAAATCTACCAACTTTCTACAATTTGTTTTTACCGTGACTAAAATTGTATACAAACGGATATAATAAATACCAATATAAAGAGAAAATATTAGTGAATGTGGATAGATGGATGTACGCAAAAACTGCTGAACGTAGGCACTTATACTCGTATAAGTTTTAATAAAATTTTGATTTGTATAAACATTAAACAACCTACATCGAAGTTGCTATTTGTTAAAAAAAATTAGTGAACTTGTTCTTCTGTAAGTGTTATGTCTACAAACTGTCCACGATTTCTTATGACTTATAATACAAGTAAGAACACCAAAAATTAAAGTAATTTACTTTAATTCTCTTTGATTATATCTATTCTATTCAGGGAGGGTAGGCAGAAAATCGGAGAAAACATTTTCTGGCGGTCGCGAGCCCGCTGTCGTTGAGAGTGTCTATGGGCGTCGGTTTAACTTAGCATCACGTCACCCTCCATTTGCCCGCTGTTCTATTAAAAAAAAAGAAAAGTAGATGTTAATATTCTGGAAGAAATGTGTTACTGATCCTCCAATCTAACATCTCTATCAAATTGATTGTGTTAGAAACCTTTACTGTACACATATCTACAGGATCGAGATATCGCAATGATAAACCAAAAATTTATAAATTGAAGCGGTCGTGTCGATAAAAGAGGGATTGTTGCCACTATTTATAATAATAAGCTCATTAGCGCGGGAAACCCGAGGGGAGAACAGTAGAACATAATGTAGATAAGAACTTTTATAAACCTTTTACATTTATTTAGAACAAGATTAATATTTTTTTACCGTATTATGTTGTTTCCCGCCTGTAACCCCCGATACCTCCCAAAAGCCGCTGTTGTTTTTATTCGCATCCGGCGGGCATGAACACCTCAACTCTGAACTTTCCATTATAACGTGGAGTCCAGAAGACTGGAAATTACATAAAAATTATGAAACTCGAGAACAATTGACCAAAAACTATTCAATTACCAAGTAAATGTTTCAGCATGTATTAATTTTCATTCTAACCACAACAAAATCTATAATCAAGGCCGGATTTAGAGGTATGGAGGCTTTGTGGAGGCCCCTGGCCCCAAATTATTTAACAAATAAAAAATAAAAAAAATTGTTGAGTTTTTCAATCAATAATTTATTGTGAAACTAAGTAGACTCTTTTGAGTTTTTAAAAACCATATAGAAATTTATCAAAAGACAAGTTGTTTAATAGTTTTTACTACTGTCTGAATTTAAAACATTTCTTTCTGAAATATTTATTGTGGGGGTTCTTCTTTAATGATAACAACATAGGTACCTGGCAAGTAATTACAACATTGCGCGTGGAACTATCTTGACTCATATTAACATCTCTAGTCTCCAATGATTTGACATTGAATCCCAAACACTGCAAAAGTGTGCATAGTTCCACTACATCCATAAAACTGTCCTATAATGTAATCAAACATATAAAAGCGTTATCAAGGATATATCTAAATTTCTGAGAATTAAATTAAGTATTACAATGGGATGTAGACAACTAATTAGCTAAGTATACCTATAATATTCAAATACCGAACAAATGTTATAAAGGATAAATTAATATCATACTTTACATAAGAAAAACTATTTTAATATTTTATCACGAAAGTACGTCTAATAATTCGTCTGCCTTTCATTTTAAGGTAGCTTTAACCTTTTAAAAATCACAAGCTATAAACAATTTCGTTTAAATTTATGGACAATTTTTTACAATGTATTATGATCATATTATCTTGTTTACTATGAATTTTCTAGAAATTAAAATGAATTTAAAATACATACCGTAAGAGACATTGTTTAACAATTAATAATCAACACTTTTTATATCACAACAAAGACGCACGAGTTACTAAAATGGCGACAACTTTAGTCGCAATTATTTGTTGTAATATTGCTGTACTACCCTCACTGTTTACTAAATAAATTCTATAGTTTTCAGTCGGTATCTGTGGATGGAATATTATTATGTTAGAAAGAGAACAGTATTTTATTTATTTATAGCCTTATATGAGAAATATAAAATATATACATTATAACTATTATTTTTCTTAATCTACGATAACTCATTCTGTGTGCCTACGGGCAAAGGCCTTCCCCATTGTCCTCCATTATTCCTTATTGTATACCAATCTCGTCCAGGTCTTAGTCTTTACAGCAATTTCCATGATTTCATCGGCCCACCTTTTAAAATGCCTACCTCTGTTTCTGTTATGGCCTCTTGGTTGCCATAGTGTTACAATTTTGCTCCATTTATCTTCAGAGTTCTTGCTTGCAGTAAGTATATTGTTATTCCAGGTCTATCAATTTGGATCCAGATTACACAGAAGAACTCGTCTTTTTGGAGTAAAACTGAGCTATGTCTAAGTAGGTACGCTTCATAAATTTTTGCCTATTTTTCAGAAGAAAAATCTATCAAGTATGAATGTTTATACTTAATCTATTCATCCCTTATACAGTATAATTAAGTTTATCAGTAGTCTTTTTATACTCCAATTTCTAAATTATTATATATTAAATTCTATGTGAGCAGTTTTGTCCTAGTGGATTCAGCGTGCGACTCATATCCCTGAGGTCGTAGGTTCGATCCCGGATCATACACCAATGGACTTTCTTTCTATGTGCGCACTACGCATTTAACGCTCGAACGGTGAAGAAAAACATCGTGAGGAAACCTGCTTGCCCTAGACCCACAAAGTCGACGGCGTACGTCAGGCACTGGAGGCTGTCCATCTACTTACATATTAGATTAACAAATGGTCATGAAACAGATACAGAAATCTGAGGCCCAGACATAAAAAGCCTTTTTTTTCCAAACGCGATATAATAGCAGAATTGCTGTATTGCATAATATACAATAGTATCAATAGGTAATTGTTGTATGGAAGAGTTCAGCGCTGGGTGGACGCATTTGAAACTAGCAGTTTAAATTTAATAAGTTTTCATATTTTATATTGAACTAACACAAATAACAAGAAGCTTCTGCTTTGGGTAGAAAATAAAAAACAGAAAAAAATAATTTATGACACATGTTGTATAGGGTTAATATTTGTTTTTGTTTTATTGTATTCATTCATTTTTTAAGTCTTTTTTTTATTATGGCTCTGGCACGATTTGTGCATTAGCCAGCGTCAAGTATAGGATTTTTATAATTCGTTCTTTTTTGCCTTAGAAATTCAACCGTGTCCTCCATGTACGGTTTTGGCACTCGCCCGGTACCGCACAACCCTCCCAAAGGCCGAGAACAAATTTAAATTAAAACTTGCCCTCGAACCCGGTACCCCTGACCTAGCTGCCACTTAATAAGACCGCTAGGCTATTTTAAGTTAGTGTAATTTGGTGTGGGTCTTCGGGCAGCAAGTATAAACCCCTTAAAAGTTTTTTGGTGTTTTTGTACTTTTCGTAAATTTATTGTTTTAACAAAAAATATAATAAAAGACACAATACATCGAAATGGTATATTTTATTTTAATAATATTAATTGTAGGTCATGTAGCGAGGTGTAGCCGAGAACTTGGCGTAACTCTTGATAACCTTATTGACAGCCTCGAGGAAGTCTTTCTCGGTCGCGACCTTACGACGAGCCCGAATCGCGAACATTCCAGCTTCAGTGCACACCGACCTATAAACATAATTTAGATTTATGTACCATAAAAATTAATAGACACAGATAGAGCGTCACGTGATACATCAATAACGTCAGAAGAATAATGTTGAAGTTATAGTCAACACCTAGTCTTTAGAAAGAGAACCGTAGTGGGAATTGAGGCCGCTTTTACGTCATTATAATTCGACAGTAATCCTTGATACAATGTACATATTAAAAATATATAATCTTTGTGAATAAATGAAATGAGGTAGCAATAGTCTGTAAGACTTTAGTTATCACAACAAATTTATTTTCATAAGAAAACAAATGAATGCTTTTGTTAAATGTAGTAAAAACTTAAGATGATGAATATCTAGACATTAGTTTTTTTTTCACGTTTAATATTTAAAAAAATATATATTTAGCCTTATTCTTCGTTTGTAGAAAAAACGACACTATCAATAGAAAAAAGGTATTTAATACTTTAAAAGTTTTATTATAACGCATTATCTAGTTCAATTTATTTAAATTTTACAAAACAATTATTTCTACATAATTAAAGAAATGGACATTTTTTATTTTAAAATGTTTACTATGCTAACTTCAGGTTGTCGGTTTTTAGTGACGGTGTGCGCGCATCGTAATAATTTACTCTCATCATTTTCCCCTAACGCGCCCAAAGAAGTATAACTTCAAAAACCAAAGTTGTCTTTAAGGTTACCTACATTAAAGTCTTAAAAGGCCAAAGAGTCATTTTATGCAACTCACCGAATCTCAGCACCCGTGGAGTTGGGACAGAGTCTCGCCAATAAATCGAATCGAATATCACGTTCAACGCTCATAGAACGTGCGTGGATTCGGAAGATGTGCGCTCTGCCTTCGAGATCTGGCAGACCAAACTCCACTTTACGATCTAAACGCCCGGGACGCATTAAAGCTGGATCTAGCGTATCTGGACGGTTCGTGGCCATTAACACCTGTAAAAATCATATATATATAATTACCGATTTTTTTTTGTGGTTTCGGTAAAGGTCACCCAAAGCGATTAACTGCCCAGACACACATGCAGGCATCATTTTTTAAATAAGTATTTTTTTACGATTTGGAATAATAAACTAAATATCGTCGCTGTAAAATGATAACCTCGTATGTCCAGAGAACAACAAAAATATTATTATGTGCTTTTTCCATAGTTTTGGATGGTAAAAAGGACTTATTTATGTTATTAACCAATCCCTTACATCATTAGATTATACCATTTAAATGACATAAGAGTCTAAGAATAAAAAATAAATACTTTTTTGACACAATATACGATATACCTATAATATTCACAATTCTACAACTAACCCCAATTTTTAAAAGCGTGTCAAAATGTCTTTATACGTCAAAACAAGGCCCCATTAGCTATTTATAGAATAAGTATTAAAAGCATTGATATACAAAAAACCCAAGATGCACACTCAACGTCAAAAAAACGTCCTCAAAAAACGCTCATTTCAAATAGTCTCGCGTCTAATAAGTGGAGTCGATGTTATTTATTTGTGTTTTTTTTTTATAAATAAATTTATGTACTTTTGAACTTTTTTGTGTGTCGTTTTTGACAAATATATTTACGCTATATAAAGTGTAGGTCAGGAGGTAGCCAATTTAACATTAATTTAACATTTTTTTTTTAATTTAAAGAAAACACTTTTTAACCGGATTAAAGTTATGTATTATTATAAATTTACAACTATTTAACATCCAACACCTTTTGTCTTCAGTCACCGTGACCACGCACGCTGTAAAGCACCCGAAAAGTCGGATAAATTTAAAATTATGTTAAATAGTTGTAAATAAAAAAGTCATATTCGACTCCACTCAATACCTTGTCCTACCGACCACGGTCGGTCGTAAAATTTTATTGCTTTAAGTACGTATACACTGCGTTGTAATAACAACTTTAAGCGATTCACGTAAGGTTGATTTTGCAATAATATATGCTTGTAACATATACTGTTATAGAAAGGGACAGAAATAGTGTTTCGAGACACTTTCGAGCGTTACTTTTATTCGAGACTGTGCATCTTGGGTTTTTTGTATATCAATGATTAAAAGTGACAATCGTTTCCCGCCAAATATAGCCCGTAACCTGGCTAAGCTTTTCGTGGTGACGGAATGTTTTTACATATACTTTTAGGAGGGAACAAGTATCGCGCATCAATAAGTCTTATTTGTATACAAGCAAATCCTTTAAGACAATTTTTGAACATTTTTTAAGGAAGGAAATTTCGAAATTGTCTGGACATGTATATGAATAAAATTTTGGTTTAATACGGCTTTCTTGCCATGTTTTTTTTTATACCACGCATATTAGAGACAAGAGTACTTTATTCACAATAGCGCAATAGATTTGATTATCAAAAAAAAGGGGGGGATACGTACTTTGATGTTACCACGTGGGTCAAATCCATCCAGCTGGTTGATCAGCTCCAACATAGTTCTCTGAACTTCGTTGTCACCACCGGCACCATCGTCAAACCTAATGATACAATTTACAATTCTATTAACCTGACAGACATTTATTGTATTATAGATGTATCAACATTCCGGATTACATAGTTTTACCGCGAATCGAACCTAAGCAGGGTTACTTAATGCTCCTTGATACGCAATGTCGACATCCTAAACTGGAACTTAAATAAAGAAAGCGTTGACGAAGAAATTAAAATATGTGAAAGCCCAACATACACTTCTCACTACGTGTATGTCGATGCCCCACAGTTCCCCGACAGTGTTTTAGCAACTATAAGTGTAGAGCGGATTATAGTGGAAAGTTTTATCAGATAGTTTTTAAAGGCACTAGAAAGTTAGCGTGAGCTTAGTGCTCACGCTAACTAGGCATTAAAAAAACGAACATTATAACTGTTTATTAGCTAAAATAGGCTAGATTACAGTAGAACTAAACTGTTTTTTTTTAAATAATGCATTAAAAATGTGGTGTTCAATTTGTCTTGGATAATTTTTTGCTATTACACTCCTTTACAAGTAGGTTCACTAAACGAAATACCATTAGAAATAGTCACGAGATAGATTTCTATAAAGGCTGTCAAAAACACTAGCATTTTATTTAAAGAATTAAAAAACTGGATATAGAAACCGAGAATTGGTAGATTTAGAAGGTTTATCTCTGACATATTAGGGGCCTTAATCAAGATGCCTTAACAGTAGTATATGTAGAAAGTCGAAAACTAAATTTGTATGGATATTTCGTGTCGAAAAGTTTTCATACAAATTACGTTTTCAACTTTCTACATACACTACGTAATGTTGTTAAGGCATCTTGACTAAGGCACCTGTTGTTTCTGTAGCGTGGAAGCAATAAGACTACCCATTGCCCTCCTTATTATGGAAGTGTTTTGTTATCCAATGAATAAATGTCTGCCCCACACAGGAAATATAATTAAAAACTGTACCACAACTAGTAGCCTCATTGGTAGTGGTACCAATAAAGTTGTTAGTTGTGTTTTATATCGGAGAGCTGTATCAGAACACCAGTTTAGCTTACACGGGGTACCCTTTCTTTACTCTCCTATCCAATACATTAAATTATCGTAATATAAAAATGTTTTTATTTGGTATTGGATTTTTTTTATCATTAATGATTATTTGAGTGAAACATTAATATTAATTTGATAATTAAATTATTAAAATATATTATGACGTCGATGTAGTGATAAAATAATATAAGAATTGACTATAATGTATGTTATGTCTATGTAATATTCCTTTTAAGACAAATTTGCATGCCAGTATGTGTGACAGAACATGCGACAGTATATAAATATGTATTTGCAAAATAGACAGTAATCAAAGTTAAGTAGTTTCAATGTAGTTACAATAGTTTTTGGGATATGGCTGTTTTTCAACATTTCTGTTCTAGGGAGCGTTCAAGTATTACGTAACGAATTTTGGGGGAGGGGGGTCCTTTTGTAAAACGTTACGATACGGGGCGGGAATAGAATTACGCGTTATTGTTAATACTATTTTCGACTATCCAGTACTTTACACCATATTAGTAAGTTTTAAGTACATATAAAGAATCACTAGGTGGTCACGAAACGTTTTACTGTACTTGGGTACAGTACTGTACAGAAAAACATTACGGCGCGTTAACATGGGGGGGGCGTCCAAAAATTGCGTGACGTAATACTTGAAGACTCTCCTAGTACACAAATATTTGAAGTTGGGATTAATTTTAGTACATGACTTTTATTTCGTAAATAATTTAGAGAAAAGCAATTCATCATCACCATCTGGGGTAACTTACCGAGCACCTCCAATAGCGTCAATTTCATCAAAGAAGATTAGGCAGGCTTTCTTGCTGCGAGCCATCTCAAACAACTCTCTCACCATACGGGCTCCTTCACCAACATATTTTTGAACCAATTCAGATCCTGTAAACATATTTTTATATAACATTGGTATTTGGTATACTTTAAATGCTTTTCGATTAAGTCATTGTTATATTAAATTCTAGTGATTTTTGATATCTATTTTATTAAATTTAATTTTATACTAAGAAATATAATGGATCATAGATTTTGAAGTAAAAAGTGTTATACTTATTTATAAGTTCAGAAACAAACAAATAAATACTTATTTTACAATACAACACAATTTAGTTATGAACATAAATATAGGCAAAACAGCAAAACTAAAACGAAAAATCTAAACCTTAATAAAATGTCATGATTTGCCACTTTTATAGGCTTCATATAATCCAATAATGATTTTAATTTTTTTTCAATTTGTTTTGCTGGGAACCGTTTTAATCTCCAAAGCAGTACAAGAAATAAAAATATATATAGGGCATAAGGTATAGTTAACATTTCTGATTTGAATTGTTACATATTGTGTAGCCTTGAGGGTAAACTTAAATCTTCAAGGTTGTTCAATATGATTTAATTTCGGAGAGCTGTATCAGAATACTGTCTAAGCTTATGTACAAGTATTCTTTCTTTACTCTCCATAATTTAATTATAAGAAATGTATATATTTAAATCTGTATCAACATGAATTTTGACAAAGTAATGGCCAACTGAAATATTTAAAAAAAAATAACATGACATACATATTACTACTATATGCAGCTTTTTATGTTTTAAAATTGAGTAATCTATTATAATATTATAAAGAGGAAAGATTTGTATGTATGTTTGTAACGAATTTGCTCAAAAAGTACTGGACCGATTTTAGCAATTCTTTCACCATTTGAATACTAAATTATCAGTAACACCGATTAATATAGGCAATTTTAATTGTAAGAAAAAAAAGGATTCCTGCTAAAACTACAAAATGTCTATGAAATACCTTTCATGCGCGTGCGGCGATGCGAAAACTATAACTACAAATGTTCCATTATACTATATACAGAGAACATATCAATATACAAAAATGTTAATTTAAAGATGGTACTTTTTGTTACTATGTTCTACTTTTTACATAGTAAAACCATTGTAACCATGTCAACAAACACAATCTCATGTGTATAAGTAGTGTGGTATAAAAAACATACCAATAACTCTAATAAAGCAAGCATCAGTTCGGTTAGCTACAGCCCGAGCACATAGTGTCTTTCCTGTACCAGGTGGACCGAATAGCAGTACACCCTTGGGTGGCTCAATACCAAGCTTAACAAACTTCTCTGGCTAAAAAAGAAAATAAAAATATAATTAACCAGGACCTTTTGTTAATATTTAAAAAAAAAATAACCGTAGGATGCTTAGAATATAGCATTATTGTAACTCAAGAGATTTTTAAAAGAGTGTGATACATTTTTACTCATTTGTTTTTATCTTAACCAAATATATCATCAAATTTTAAGTTAATTCCTTTTTTACTTTATATTGAAAACTTTAGGTTTAATTTAGTTGCCAATCAATAATTTGAAAAATACCATTGTAACTAACCATTTATTATTATTTTTTATCTCTTTGGTGAACAAAATTATGTCTATTTGTACGGAAGTATACTCTTTTGAGTAAGTGAGAACATCTGTTGACCTACATAAAAAAACTGAATAAAGCAAAAACTTACGTGTAAAAGTGGAGTTTCAACTACTTCTCTAAGTTTCTCAATTTGTTCCTTACAACCTCCAACATCACTGTATGTGACATCTGGCTTTTCTTCAACCTGCATCATGGTGACTGTCGGGTCTATTTTTGGTGGCAGAGGTATATGAATCTGATATTTATTGCGATCCACACTAAAGATGAAATATTCATTTACATTAGAATACAATGGTCATTATTTGATTATTGGCCTTTTGTTATAATCAAAATATATAGTTTTAATGGGTATTTATATTATATTAATGGGTATTTTTATATATAATTATTGTTTATATTGTCAGTTGTCATTGTATATCTTACTCTGGACTATAGAGAATAGTGTGTACTGTTGTTCATAAAATAACTCAAACACCATATCTTAAGTGGTAAGCTGAAAGTATGAACTATCATTTAGGAGCATGAATGTTAAACTGCGTACTAATGCAGTTGAACTTTTTCTGGACTCCATACTGTACTAAAGTCTGAAAAGGGACATCAGAATTCCTATTGTCCAGCAGAGCAATAATATACGTAAAAATCTAAACAACTGCATTTATTGCTTGTCACTCAAATCACTACAAAAATAATAATTTAAGAAAAATGAAAGCTAAGAAATTTTGTATATTATATTCACAAAAATTCTACTTACCCAACACGCATTCCTTCTTCAATATCTGTAGGAGCTACAGAATCAGCCAGATCAACTACAAACTTTGCAAACTGCTTTACATTAATTATGTATTTAGGATCATTGGAGTCTGCATTAATAATCTTTGTGCATCTTGCTACCTACAATTACAAAAAATGATCTTAGATAAAGTTGAAATAAATACTATATTGACAATGTTAATAAAAACATATACTTTATTTCTTAAAACCCTACCTGCAATGGTTGCTCATTTTGTAAAGTTTGTTTATCTGCAGCCAAATCCCAAAGAGCTGGTGGTGCCAATCCTGTATCTGACTCCTTTATACCAGTAAGTTCATTGACCCTTTTCATTACTGTTTGAATACCGTCTTCTACTTCTTTGATAATTTTTGTGTACTGACCTTGTCCCTAAACAAAAAGGTAGGTTATGGTTTAACCCTGTGACTAAACAGCTATTGTAAACTTAGAATCCAAGCACGATCTTAGGATATTAATTGTTCTTACTTACATAGGACTTTAATAATGCGATATCCCCTTCATCGAGCGCTGAAAGAAAATTAGTTAGATTAATATACGATATTATATAGTTTTAGTAGTAAATTTATTGAAAAAGAAGTCTACCATCGTAATAAAAACTTACATTTTATCTCCTTTTCTGGTTCTTCTTTGTCATCTTTGATCTTTCGCATATCATCACCTAAATGGTCCGGCATTTTGGTTCTGCTAAATATTTCTTATTTATATTTATGAACTATTGTTTAATCTTTTGTGAAATTCATTCACACTCAAACCTACATAAAAATACTCGGGTCTCAGTAATTCAGAATTCTGAAACAAGTGTCAAATTATTTACAAGTCACTGCAAGCATAGACTATAAATCACCAACTTTATATTGATACCAATTTTTATACAACCTATATATTTCAGCTTATAATTATAACTAACTACTTTATACAAATGTACATTTTAATTCCCGAGAAAATATAACAGAATCTGTAATATCCTCAAATAATTTACATATTTTATATAAATATTAAATGGTTGGTAGAGGATAATAAGATGATTAGCGAACGTCATGACAATTAACTAAGGCTATAGATACTGGCGCCACTTGAGTTTCATTTCAGTACTATAATTTTGTATTCGTAGTGCTGAATGGAGAACCACATTTATTCGTGTTTTCCATGAATATATATTCCTGAAATATTGAATATTATTATTAGGTGAGAGTATAATATATTAATAATATAGCGTCACAGCGTGGGATATCCTAAAGTGACCTGAAAATAGACTTTTATCTTGACCCAAAATGTTGGTAATGTCAGGTCCCGGTTTTACTCACGTTTTCTTTTTCGTTTCTACATGTCGTTTGTTTTAATTGGTCAACGAGAATTGAATGGTATGAAATTATATTTTCGAGTATTCTACTATTACAATAACACTGCTTCAAACTTTGTTTCGTGTATACCACAATGTCAAGTGTCTTTCAACTTGCAGTTTAGAGTTTAGACTGACTTCTCTTTTAGAAATGTTGAAAATTATCTCAATGTTATCATTTTTCGTTATCAAGCGATGTCCATCATCGCATTTTTTATTATTAGATGAAAATTTATTAGAATTCTCAAATGTGCACCAATTATGTTTTGTTTATTTAGAAAGGTTTGTTATCCATTGTTTTAGTTTTAACCTCCTATGAAATGAGGTATGTAATGATGAGAAATACATCTTCACTATGCTTTGATTGTGTTTTTAACATTGGCATAATTTCTTAAAAACCAAGGTTAATTCAGTCCAATATTATTTAGGTTACTAATGTTAATGTGACCTCCCAGATATTGAACCATAACTGGAGTCATCTTGATATATAATTTCATTGTCATTTGACACACCTTTTCTCAAATCTTTCAAACATGTACAGATTTAATCTGTATCTTGTTTATATAACATATTTTTTATCTAACTGCAAATTTATTAATATTCTTAAACTCATGAATTCAAGGATGGATGAAGGATGTCCCTAAAACTTTCAGTTTGAAGGTAATAAATAACCTTAACATTGTAATTGCAGCTGTTTTGTTCTTGTTAATAATGTCTATACATCTTGTTTTACTTCAGATCTTCTGTCATTAATCTCAACAAATTTATCCTAAAATACATGATGCGCAAATAAGAGTAACATTTGTAAATTTAACTGTAACAAAAAATTTTAATAGTCACATAAATTATATTTGTACTTTATGAATAGACAAATAAAGATAATATTAGTACTGTACATAATGTCAACCACTAGTTACAAAACAATACATAAGAGAAGACTTCTAAACTACGCTATGTCATTGTGGATTATGTTTATAGATTTACACGAATCATGTGGGATGCTCTAAAAATAACCACTTACAGTGTCGACACAAATGTGCACGGTACTGTTTGAAGCTAAATAAACTATGTGTATATTGTTAACAAAGACTTGAATGTGTGAAAATGTTATGTGTAATATTTATGTGTTATGTTTGGATTTAAAAAACTCTTCAGTAAGGTTTGTTTGATATTTGATCAGTTGTTTATTGCCCTTTGTGTTTATTGGTCTGTATATCACATTCTTTTATATTACTTTAAATTTGACATTTCTAAAAGTGTTCTTTGTTTATTTGTGGAGGGAAAATGCATTGTCAGCATGGTATAAATATTGATTGAAAATACTACTAAATTTATTGTATGTGCAAGTTCAATGTTAATATTGTGCTATCTTAGGCAAATCATTTAATAAATACTCTAGTTACTAGTAGTTTAGTTTCTAGTATAAAACCATTTTTTACATATGCTGCTATTCAAATAAATTTGTCCTGCCTTTAAGTTATTGATATGTTTAGTAAACTGATTCTTTTATAAAAAAGTCCTAAAGTAAAGCGTAAACTAAAATTATTGTTTTCTGCATTTTACTGTTTGAACATTACATTATGTAAAATGTAATGTATGTATGTATGTATGCATGCATGTATTACATGATTATGTAGAGCTATATGCAACCAAATATAACTGGATCACTAGCAAGTTAAGAAATTTATGTTAGAACTAGGACAAAAAAGTCTAATTAACATGTTACATATATATGTATATACCTTTTACAATTTGAATTCTTTGTTAAACTTGATTAGATCTAAAAATACAATTTAAAAGATTCTTTTATAACTGTAGAGGGAATATAAAATTCTGTGTGCTTACACAACCTCTCTACCTCTTAGTGTACACTAATTTATTATAACTTGTTTAGAGATTTCATCTCGTAATTAGTGTTATTGGATATTTTTCATCAAGAAATCCACAGGTATCGCCTGATATTTTAAATCTCGTATATTAGCTCGAACCCTATGTATTCAAACAAATTGGTGTATAATATTAACGCGTTGTTTACTTATACGGTCAGTGCTGCGGGCGAGTTGGCGAAATGCACACGGCGGGCGCTGATGGTCAGTACAGAGGGACGAATGGAGCAGCACTTGGACGGGATAAAGTGGCTATATTGGACGCAGGGTCACAGTATGGAAAGGTAACTTATTCAGTAAACTTATTGTATTTTTCTGCCGCGTCCATGCATAATTAATTGAACTTGTAACTTGAGTGTAGCAGACATTTCTGTAGCTGTTTCATTCAGTTACATCATATCGGGTATGTGTTGTGTCACATTGACTGCAGGACTCCCGGGTTGTACACGAGCCTCTAAGTCATCGTAGTCAGAACTCATATACCATTAAGCCAAACTAGAAATATTTAATTAAAACATATATTTAATCCGTTGTAAGTATAGCAACTGATAACTTATGTGAACTATTCCTGTTATTTTAATTATGTAATCAACTTTAGTTAACCGATTATACGTAAATGTGCTTCAGTTCACACACATTGAAAATTACGTAAAACTATTTAAATTCTAATTTACCCTACCATTTTAACAAATTTTATTTTAATCTTTTCAAGAACTTATTATGTTCAAATAAATAACATAAATATTATTCTAGTAACAACGGGATATTATATAATCAATTCACAATTTTATTGTTTATTAAAGCGTAATTTAATCTTGTTATTTTGTATGGTTTTTATTCATTTTAAACGCTAGGAGAAAATATATTACTTCCATAGGTCCTTCATTCTATTATGTGGATATATTATTGCCAAGTTTTAAGTCAATATAATCTATATATATATAATGAAAATGGTCTTCGTTTAAGGCTCAATCACGCCTAAACCACTGATCGTATCGACATGAAACTACCACCATTCGATGCGAAATTTTATATGCGATCGAATTATATACGAAATTAATAGTTTATGGCTATTTATTTATTAAATTCCAACGTTCCTTCATTTTTTTATTGCTGTTTTACTTTTATGAAAATTTATCCATACGGACTTCACCGCGGAAACATTCGGGGAGGCTTCCTAGAACCTCTAAACGTCAACATCTGTTAAAAACTCGATTTTCGAAATATTTCAATTTTCTTAGCGGGAAGTTAAAAAGAAGAATAATAAAAATATGAAAAAAAATAAAATAATGAAACATAACATTTATTTTAATTCGTCCAGCAAAGCGGGCGCGAAACGGCTAGTATTTCATATATTTCTGATTATGATTAATTAAAATATAACCCCAGAAATCTAGGATCGTCAACTTTAAACCGTATCTGTCAGTCAATAGAAACCAAGTAAGAATAGTAATATGTTAAAAAAAGGTTTTTATTATTTTGAATTAGGATATAACAATATGGATATTTTCGTGACTTATACAATCTAGTATTTCTGGGAGCAAATAAAGCGATAATTATTCGACTGCGTCAAATATATATTCGACTTTGACTTTGGGAGTCAATGATCGCGCTCAGTCTCGTTTCTGAATTTCACCTTAAGAGCTTAGTGGTTAAGCGTGCTACTATGAGGTCGTGCGTTCAATCGCCGGCTGTGCACCAATTGGTGTTTCTATTCAATAAGCAATTACGGTGAGAAACGAAAGAGTATCTGGTACCAAGGATGTCCCTAGTGTAGTTACTAGTGTTTGTATGATTATCAGCCACCAATTTAATTCTCAAATCTTTGATTAATCAAGGTGAATAATATTGTAAAGCCATTTCATCATACGTTGTAATGTTATCGATTCGCGTTCGTGGGTCAAAAAACCACAATTTGATTAAAATAGTACAATCTGACCTTTAGATACTGTATTACTCAATAGTTTCCTACGAATACGGGTTTGCTGATTTATATTATCTTTATTATTTTTAAGCCTACTTAGTTTAATAGGATGTAATTTATGAAGTACGTGATGCATTTTCTGCGCTTTTATTGACAGAACTGGTATGTTTACTTATAGACTTAAATCTAAGTTTCTAAAGGCTTGTGTAACACCGTGGACCATGGGCCTTTTTGGGCATACAAGTGATTGGAGTGTAGTGGAATGCCTAAATAAATTCAAAGCCCTCGTTAAACGGAAATTAATCAATAAAGGGTTTTATAAATTTGAGGAATACTTAAATGATTCTAATCCTTGGGATTGATTTGCTCCAGTTCAAACAATTTGTATGACAATACTTGGCGATTAAAAAGAGTGGCGGAAAGTTTCTTGCCAGTTCTTCTTACCCGCTCCTACGCCCTTGACTTGCGAACTGGTAGTAAATGTAAATTTACAATTAATTTAACTTGACAATTCATAAGTGTACTTGGTTACCCACTTGAATAAAGATATTTTGAGTTTGAGTATACTAAACTAAAAAAAGGGCTTAGTCGAAGCTTCTATAAATAGGTTTGATATACCTCGGATAGATTAGAAGACTATCGTACGTAAAGATAGTATTTGATTTTGTCATAAGGGGCCATTCAAGTATTACGTAAGCAAATTTACTGAAATGCCCCTCTCCTCTTTTTAGCAAAAGTCAGCAAATCACTTAAAAATAAAACATACATATAATTTTTTTGTAGGAATCCTCGAAACTGCATTTCGTTTTCAATCATAGACAATGTGTGGGTAATATGCGTGTTAATAATTACTGATGACGTAATCACTAAATAAGACACAAATCGCCCCATTCCCCTACAGTGCTTTCGTAATACTTGAACGGTCCCTAAGCTAGCCGGAGTTCGCCAAGTTTCGTTTCTGAGTCTCACTCTAAGAGTAAAAGGCTTCATCAATTAAAACGCAGATTTCGAAGGTCAATGTTATAAAATAATCTAATTGCGAACAAGTGTATTCTGTAATTTCTGTGTTACGGAGAAGGCACAGTATATTTAAATACTGTTTTAAATGTAGCTGTGATCTTTGTTAAAGCAACATTTAGTATATAGTATTATTAGTATGTTCTTTTCTGGATACATATGATTTAACTGCTGAAATATCGGCTTACAGAGGCGCGATTTCTACAATATGTATTTTTCGATTTGTAGAGTCGAAATTAATAACAATTCAACTTAAGTTTTGTAGTATTTTTTATATATTAAAACGAATTATATATTAATGAAGTAAACTGTACATCAAGAATACGTTATCTTCTTTTGATTTAAATTATTTGGAGATTTTTTTGACATAACGTTCACAGCTGTGTTACTTAGAAAGCTTTATGATTGTGTTCATTTATTGCACGTGTACAAAACAAAAGCAATAGTTTAGAAGCCTCGAACCCGAACATTTAGTTTGGATTTTATTGCTATTATTTCGGGAAATTCCAAGTAAGACGTCATATTTTACTACGACTTACGGAGTCTCCTTTTTGAAATTCGAGTTATAGAGTATAAATATGTATTATCAATACTTGGTAGGGAAATAACATTTTGTTCGAGTTACAAAGTCTAAATAATTCGAGATATCGGGGTTCAGCGGAAGGGAATGGCAATTTTTTTCGACTTAACGAGGTTCGAGTTATTAGAGATAGATAGAGAAGTTAGAGATTCCACTGTATTTAATTTGGAGGTTTTTAATATCACTACGAAAATTATATATACGTTTGTTAGCAAATAATTATAATAAGAGAATTAAGGGTTAGAGTTTAAAATTAAACACAACGTTGGTTTTGTTTCATTGTGATTAACAGCTCTAGTCCAATCACAGACACGCGACACGATCACTAAATGATTTTTTTCACGCGCGTGTCAACGATCTTGTCTTATGATAGATTACCGTACATAATGCATGAGTACGGTAATCATTCTACTTATTTATATTTTCTGATAGTTCTCAAATAGCAGCGTAATGGACGAGAAGAACTGGCTAGAAAGTCTTCGCCACTGTTGTTGTTTGAAGGAACTGCAATTATTACACCATGTTCCTCAGGACATCATGAAGTAATTAAAAGTAAATATACGTTTGGCCTCTATCATCAAAAGGCCTGATGAAATAGGATTTTAAGCTACAAAATGTTCTTTCTTTATGTTTTTTTTTAATGTTTTCTCTGGACAAAGACATCATGACGACTAGTAAATCATTTATTTTTGACCTACTACTAAAAAGGCTATTTAACATAAGAAAATGTTTAATAACACAATTTACAGGTACGATCATTAAGGTACATACTTCTTATCTTTAATATTGATAAAGGAATTCCACCTCAAAAATAATAAAAAACCTCAACGACTAGCGAGCCTTTTCCAAAATTTAAATAATTAAACGATTACAATTTGAATTCCTTGACTCCATTAATGAATTGTTCGATAATAATTCTAATAAATTCCTAATTATAACACACAATTTCCTGTGTAATTAGTACCTAATAATTGTGAATTTCGCAAACGTTACCAATGATTGGTAAATGCTGTAATGAAATAAAAACAGACCAAAAAAACTCACGCGCGTAGTACGGCCTAGTTTTACTATATTACCAAGTAACCTATATCCGTTTCTTTTGTTTTATCTTTCGTCATTTTGTTTTTATGAAAATGACTATCGAGTGAAATAAGAATATAATAATTCTTAATTTATCTTTTGTGTAAAGTGAGACAAAAATAGATGAAAAATGACTCTACTCTACTCTACAATTTATTTGATTACAAAGTTTAATTTATTTATATAAAGGATATACTTATGTGAAAATGACATGAGAACTTAGCGGAGAAGATAGCGGAACCAGATCCATGCAACTTCCTCAAAATCTTCTTCTCTTTCATCGGAATATCCAATCATAATTGATAAATTTATGCCAAGTTCTTAATTATGATTAGAAATTTAAAAAAATTTAATAGCAACATTTCTGACTTAACTATTCGCTATAACGGACATCACTAGATGAACAGTAAACTTTTAATCAAAATCAATTAGTAAAGTATGTAATTATTAATTTACCAATTCCAGGTGATAGATCGCAGAGTCCGCGAGTTATGCGTGGAGTCAGATATTCTACCGTTGGACACTCCGGCGTATCACCTCAGCGAGGCTGGGTACAGAGCGATTATCATATCTGGCGGACCCAATTCCGTGTACGCTGAAGATGCGCCGAGATATGATGCTGATATATTCAAAATGGGATTGCCTGTTTTAGGTAATTATGTTTTATGTGATGAGTATAAATTGCGCCGGATAAAATATACAAATTATTAGAGATATAGTTTTTATTAATTAATTAATTAATTAATTAATTTATTTATACGTTTTAAGGCAATGTGTATGCCTAAAAATTACAAGAAAATATGACATCACATCATCATCATATTTAACACATAGACATACCCATCAATTACATAAGAACATAAGCAGTATATTAAAGGAAAAAAATCAAAAAACAATCACAAAATAAAATAAAACAAAAAATAATAACATAAATAAAAAATTAATAATAACTAAAAATTAAAAAGATAAAAAATATCATAGCAATAATAATCAGTGCTATATGAAAACTTAAACCTCAGCAAATAAAGTTCAACATTATTTTAAACTATAGTTATTATTTTTTGTACATAAGTAACAAAGTATTTGAACTCCTGAATTTTTTTTTTATTTGAATTTTAAATGTTACAAGTAATCTATTACTATTGATAACTGGACTTTAGATCTCCATCGAAACTATGTTTCCGATTCAAAAAGGTGTTCACACGAATTTCTAAGCCGATAACGATTTGCTTGTCTTCGTAGGTATATGCTACGGTATGCAGATGTTAAACAAGGAGTTTGGTGGGTCAGTGCTACGTAAAGAGGCACGTGAAGATGGACAGTATGAGGTGGAGATTGAGACCACGTGTCCCTTGTTCAAGTAAGCATACTATTTTTTTTTGTCTATAATAGAAAATATGAGGGCCTCATAGCCTAGCGGTCTTATTAAGTGGCAGCTAGGTGAGGGGTACCGGGTTCGATTCCCGGTTCGAGGGCAAGTTTTAATTTAATTTAAAATTTGTTTTCGGCCTTTGGGAGGGTTGTGCGGTACCTGGCGAGTGCTTAAACCGTACATAAAGGACACTGCCAAATTTCTAAAAGACAAGCACGAATTATAAAAATCTTATACTTGACGCTGGCTAATGTACAAACCGTGCCAGAGCCATAAAAAAAAAATGTGTGCGTGTACTAGTTGTACACACGTAAGAAGTGAAACTTCTTTATGACCTTATGTTTCGAAAAATGATCTATTATATGCAACTTAACGAAATTGGTTAAATAAAGTTTAACAAAAGGCTTTTATTATCATAGACATGAATACAAATACACTTATTTCATTTTACCTTATTACTACTAAGATTATTACAGAATTTCATTAATTGTAATAGAATTATTACTATCATTGTTATCGTTATTATATATTTTTGTTATTAATTGCTTCGAATCTCTTCGGATCAACCGTGGTAGGGACAAGAAAAAGATGGCGCGTAACCGAAAAACGTGACGATTTGCTACAAAATTTCTCTCATACGTCGATAAAGAACTTTCATTCCAACGCCGATAAAGAAGTTTGACTTCAAAAAGCAACATGGCGCGTAACGGAAAAATGTGACGCGTAACGAAAAAATGTTACACTAAATTTTTTCCAACCTCGACAAAGAAGTTTCACTTCAAAAAATAGAAGATATCGAATTTTTATGTTATTAAAGAATTTAATGTTTAATTACAGTGTAAACTCTAGGTAATGTCCTTCGATTTAACGACGCACTCCTTAAAACGTCGAAATCAATTGGCTTTAGTTGGTTTAGCTTGTCTTCTATTTAGAAGTCTTGTTTTTTTATTTATGAAAGATACACATGTACATATGAAAAACATTAGAAAACCGCGACGCAAATCTTTTTGATTTCTATGAGGTTGCAAAATAATCGGTTCCCAATTCGGCAGCCCTAGACTTGCCTGCTGTTAAATCAGCCACAATGCTGCTGATAGAATATTACAATCTCGCCTTAACTTAAGTATAATAAGTAATTTAAGTCTAAGCTTATTTACTAATAAAGATTCCTTCTGCCAAAACCAACCTAGGAGTTCAGGCACCTCTCGTTCGAATTCTTCGCGATTTTAACAAATTGAACACAGCTTATTTAGAGCTGAATATATTCGGTAGTGGGCTGATCGGTTTTAGAGAAAGCATTATGGGGTGCCTTTCTCGAACCTAATTTCGCTGTTTTGCTGATGATTTTTCTTTTTTTTCTGCTCTAAGTGCCAACAAATTTCTGTAATTTTATTTTATTTTAATGTGTGATTGTATTATCGTATATGTTTTAATTGTATTTTTTTAATTTCTATTAAAAATTTTTTTTTTGAGAAACTTATGCTTACATTAATTGTCACACATTTTAGATGTAAGATTTTGTTAAATAATTAGTAGATTTAGTACTGTGTGTGATGTCGTAAGCTTAATAACTAAATATAAAAAAAAGAAGATATTTAACATAAGTTAGCGTCCAATATAATAAAAATAGTTCATTTTCCGTTCTTATGTACGTACGCTCTTTATTGAACTGGTAGATTTTTTTTATTTATTCTTAATAATATTTTAATTTTATTTGCAGTCGTCTAGAAAAATTACAGCCTGTACTTCTAACACACGGTGACAGTGTGTCGAAGGTTGGCGAAAAATTCCGCGTTGGAGCTCAGTCCTCTAACCATCTGATTGCGGCGATTTATAACGAGCCAATGCGTCTTTACGGAGTCCAGTTTCACCCTGAGGTAAATTGTTTTTGTTTATATTTATTCACAAAATATTAACTATCCTTACAGTACTAGGCCAATAAGTTAATGTCGAGAAAAATTGAGATATTATAAAGATCCCAGATCTGGTGCTTTCCTCGCTCAACGAATAAGTATTGCAATACAACGAGGTAATGCTGCCAGCGTTAAATATACACACGCCACAGACCAAACTTTTAAAATTTTCTTTTTATTAATTTTTATTATTACTATGTGGATTAAGAAAATTGTCCTGTTTATTTGATTGTTACGATTACTAATAAAGATACATTACAAATTATAATATTAATACATAATATACACAATATTTCTAGTGTGAACTCTCTCTGCAAACATAAAGATAACAATAGTGTGTTGGAGACAGCATTCAGTAGGCAATGTCTTTGAATCGGAGATCTGTGCAACAGACTGGTTCTGGCCCTTAATAATATATAAATAAATAATTATAAATAATAAATAAAAAAATAAGGAAATAAAATTTACACAATATAATTATTTAAGTATGTGTAGGACAATCTTTTCCAATAGTTTTTAACTCAATTTGACAATTAATTTAAAAGTCAAAAAGAAGTGCATTTCGGCTAGAAGATAGTTCTTATAAGTACTCTAGTCAACGTGATTACTAGGTTTAAATTTATTTAATTCAAGCCAAAAGTGGTCCAATACATTTCCCTTTATTCATAAAAATTATTCAGTTCAACACTTTAACTAAAGCTTTTATTGTTTTTAAATAGTTGTATTTTCTGTCAAGTTATGTTTATCACATAAAAAGAGACGAACTTAAGCTAAAACGTTGCCCCGTTAGACTCACTTATGACTGATCTCTCTACGACTCCATTGGCCGATGCGTCCGAGTATATTTAATTGTAATCTGTACAATTTAAGTAATAAAAATAGTAACGAGTGCAAAAACATGTTAATTTATAGAAAACAAATTTAATTTTTAATTAACTCAATAATGATAGTTATTCAATTCAATTCATAAAAGTGTGCAATTTTTCAACAATGTTTTCTTATGACGTTATCACGTAAAATTATGCTCCGTAATCATTTCCAGACAATCAAATTTTTTTGTAAAAATATAATATTCGTAGTATTAAGATAAATGTTTTTGATTTCAGGTGGACCTAACACCCAAAGGCAAGCAAATGTTGTCCAACTTCCTGTTCGACATAGCGGGCATGTCTCGTACGTTCACGTTGCGTTCGCGTCGTGACGCGTGCGTACAATACATACGGGATACTGTTGGAGATAATAAAGTGCTGGTAAGTTTTTTTAATAATAATGTATTAAAATTTATATCCTAATTATGAATATTCACTGTCCATATGTATTATAAAAACTATATGAAAATTATAAAATTACACTCGATTTCTAAAAGGCCGACCTTCTAGCAGTGAGAGCGTTCATCCAACATCAGATGAGCCTCCTGCCCGTTTGCCCGACGTTTTCTGAAAATAAATTTGACAGCAGATTCAGAAACTTTTTACTTTTTGTCTAAAAATTGGCATTATTGTGTGAAATATACAGCATTGGTATCTAAATGGATACCAATTTCCAACTTTTTTGGTTCTAAAGAGAATTAACAGCTCAAATTGTCTGGTTTTAGATTGTATTTTTTATGTGTTTGTTAGGTTTTGGTGAGTGGTGGTGTGGACTCGACAGTGTGTGCGGCTTTGCTTCGGACTGCGCTCAAAGAAGACCAAGTTGTAGCACTTCATATTGACAATGGTTAGTTCTAAAACAAAAAGTTAGTTAATGTTTTGAAGGAAAAACGTTTATATTAATATAGAAAATTGCAAATGTTCATACCAAATTTACGTTTACTGATATTCCTCAAAGGAGTACAGTTGACAGACACTTTGCCACTAAATCTCTAAGTATTTATAAAAGGTGTTTGGAAGGAGCTGCCAACCATTGCTTCAAATAACAAAAAAAAATTAAAACGCGACAGACGCGTTGGCGTAATCAATAGCACACTACGACCAGAACGCGTACACGCAACGCACACCTAGAAGCGCGCGGCCTCTATATAACGCGAAGCCACACCGAGCTCGTGGCACCACCCGAAAAATAATAGTTTTAATCAGATTAGGGTATAAAACCCGGGGAAGGCGTGGACCGTTACTCTGCACTTCGCTCACTCCAGTGAGCTTCCGTCCTGCTATTCTGAAGTATATTTATGTATAAATAAATATTTATTTAATACATAATATTATATAGCCAAATTATGTATTATTTAGTTGAATGTATTGAATAATTTTGTTTTTTGTTTGTTTGATTTTGTAAATTTTTGAACCTTTTTGTAGTAAAATGTATTATGTATTCCATCTCTGGCTATATTTTCAGTGTAACTGTTTGTTATTATATATAATTTATGTTAGCTGTAGAATTACGAAATAAATAAATAAATAAATAATAAATATACGAGATGGAAAAACATGAAGAGAGGTTTCTTTTTCAGGTTTTATGCGTAAAAACGAGAGCTCGAAGGTGGAAAGGTGCCTCCGTGAGTTAGGGGTTCGTTTACATGTCGTCAACGCGGGACATCAGGTTTGGATTTTTTTATTATTTTTAATATCGATATTATTAGAGCAGTGTTGGCTTAAGTAAGGTCGTAGGTTCGATCACCGGCTGTGCACCAATGGACTATGTGCGTATTTAACATTCGCTCGAACGGTGAAGGAAAACATCGTGAGGAAACCGGCTTGTATTAGACCCAAAAGACTTACTTGCCTATTAGATTGACAAATGATTATGATACAGAAATCTGAGGGCCAAACCTAAAAAGGTTGTAGTGCCACTGATTTATTTATTTAAAGTGTTTTTAGAAGAAAAAAATACAAAACATTGGAATTTTATATATTTAGGTGTATATTGTTTTTACGAATTTCTTGTAAACGCTTTTCGATATTATTTTTTGTTTTTATTGCAAGTTTCATCAAAATCGTTTCTTTAGATATTTCTTTTTATTTTCATGTTATATTTAAACTGACTAGATTATTTTTAAAATTTTGCGAAAACTCTCCCTTATCTTTCAGTACCAATTATGTTTAAAGGATATATCCTAGAGCTTTATTTTTTTGCCTCTTTATTTGCTCCATTTTCCTCCATTACACCCTGCATTCTCTCTCTGTATCCATTGGGAGAAATCTCCTTGACCATGTCGCCGTGCGGTCTTTTGTTCTGATGAGGAGATGATTCTAGGAGCCTTCAAAAATGAAATCTCTCGCAAGCTTGCGGAACAAAGATATATTTCATAAGGAATCGAACCAGTTCCTTTCAGTTTTTATGTATCCATCCACAGTTTAGACAAGGCAGTACAACGGTCCGCGAGGCGGGTGGTCGCTCTCGGCACACGCCTTTACTGTGCCACACAGTAGCCCCGGAGGACAAGCGGAAGATCATCGGGGATGTCTTCATGCAGGTTGCGGAACAGGCTGTCAGGGATCTGTTGAATGTACAGTAAGTAAATATGCAATTGATAAAAGATAACTTAAGAAGACTTAATTAAAACTGTTAAACAAAATTTTTTTATTAACTTATGCAATTATAGTTATTTATTTATTTTTTATTCTACCAGACCACTCTACTAGACTCAGACTAAAACGCCTATATAGTCTGTTTCACTCTAACGAGTACGGCTGCACCGGCCGCGCTTACACTACGTCACCGATCTTGTCAGAGAGATGTGAATACGGTATGCGTTCTGTCCCGCTCTATCGCGTATTGGTCGCACCTATATCACGTCATCGTGTGTTAGGTTTTTTTTGTTACGGAATTTCTTGATTCGGTCGCCGCGCTCAAAGCCCGCGATAAAGTTATGCAATAGCTTAAAAATATTGACGGGACTTTTTGAAAAACTTATTTCAAATTTATACTTCCGGTTTTTTGAAGTATATATAGATATTTTATTTTCGTACCGTGCGATATAGAAGTAACAGCGCAGGCCAATTTTTTTATAGTTTACTGAAAGAGAACAGGTCGTTTTTGGTTACGTGATCTAATAAGTGTTATTTGATATTCGAAGTATATATAGATATTTTATTTTCGTACCGTTCGATATAGAAGTAACAGCGCAGGCCAATTTTTTTATAGTTTACTGAAAGAGAACAGGTCGTTTTTGGTTACGTGATCTAATAAGTGTTATTTGATATTCGAAGTATATATAGATATTAAAAATAACACTACAGCGACGACAAATCAACTCTCACGACGTTCTTTCCCCGCAGGCTAAATGTAAATTTATATAATTATATTAAATTAATATGTTTAATTTCAGAGAGGACCAAGTGCTCCTCGGCCAAGGAACTCTCCGTCCGGACTTGATAGAGTCGGCCTCTTCGCTGGCCTCAAGCAATGCGGCCACAATCAAGACACACCACAATGATACGGAACTGGTGCGCGTGTTAAGGCAACGCGGCAGAGTCGTGGAGCCGCTTAAGGACTTCCATAAGGACGAGGTACACGATAGTACTGTAGCGACTATGATAGAAATATTGTCTTTGGTTAAGGGGCCGTTCAAGTATTACGTAAGCAGATTTACTGCAATTTCTCCCCCCCCCCCCCCCTCTTGTCAGCAAAAGTAAGCAAAGCTCTCAAAAATAATACATAAATGTATTAATTTTTTGTAGGAATCCTCGAAAATGCATTTCGTTATCAAGCATAGACAATGTGTGGGTAATATGTATTAAAAAGTAAATAATTACTGTTGACTTAATCACCAAATAAGAAAATCTAAGAACCTCCCTCCTCCTATAGTCATTATACTTGAACGGCCCCAAAGCTTTGAGTAACAAAATAATATGTATACTTAAAACTACGTAATCTCCTCTTTATAATATAAGTATAGTAGACAACGTGACAATATCATAACAAACAAATTTTTATTGAACTTTCACTACTTTGTATGGGTATAAAGAAGGAGTGAATCCTCGGAAGCATAGGCCAATCGAATGGAAGAGAGATAGATGCGGCGCAAGCGTACAATGAGCGTAACGGGACAGTGGTTCATGCGTTTTCGTGCGTGCAGCCAGCTTTTATTGATTTATTAGATGTTGTCACGTCAAAAAGTTAAAGGACTGGCTTCTGAACTCAACTTACGCAGAGTTGGAGATAACACCTAGAGACTACAGACAGACCTAACATGTTTTAACACATTCATGCACATTACAGACACTCATGTGTTAAACGTCGCGTCATGCGCTTTGGTAAAAAAAATCGAGAGAAGTTGATGTATACAGTAAAAAAATAAATTGTAATTGAAAAAAAATCGAAATTGTAATTTAAAAAATCAAAATTGTAATTGAAAAAATCAAAATTGTAATTGAAAAAAAAATCAAAATTGTAATTGAAAAAAAAAAACAAAATTGTAATTTAAAAAGAAAAACAAGTTGTTATGAAATTAACTATTAAGGGCTGGGAACCCTGACAGGTATTTTTTACTTGAAAGGGTTCACAAATCTTGCACATTGAAAAGCATTGTTATAATGAATAAACACTTTTTTTTTAATTAATTTAAATACTCCAGGTTCGCATACTAGGTGCAGAACTGGGTCTGCCTCCGGCGCTAGTAGAGAGACAACCGTTCCCGGGACCGGGACTCGCCGTACGGGTATTGTGCCAGGATGAAGCCTTCGCTGATAGGGACTTTGCCGAGACACAGGTTAGTATTTCTTAAGGTGGTCATACACTTTACCGATATGCACGTGTATGGCTTACATTAGAGCTTATTTTTATTTCACTATTGGATTTATTTAATTTTTTTCTTAGGTGAAAAGACTTTGAACCCCTGATTATTTCAGTGCATTTGCACCTCAATCATCAATGTCCAAGTATTTAGTGATGATATTATAGAATTCCAACAGAAACTTAATATTTTTTGAAGTACGTTTTCTCCCGTTATATGGAAAGAGACGTCGAGTAATTCCCATGTTTTAGGGAACACATTAAATGGAGTTTAGTACAAATAATAATAAAATCCTTTTTAATTTCCAATTTCCAACAAAAGTAGAATATACAGCTAGATGTGTTATATACATTTTTTTAAATCGAAAATAGGTAATATTTATTTACTAGTAATCTTACAGCTAACATTTATATTATATAACAAAACACTTAGACACTATACAAAGCCCAAGCAGGTTACATAGATAAACAATATATTTGATGTAATAGACAAAGATATTAAAAAAAGAAAAAACTGAAATTTAACATTAAACAAACAACAATTAATACTTAATATTAAAAACAAAAAAACTATTGTTATTGTTAAACAAAGTCAAAGTATTCTCAACTCTTTAAAAATTTCCTCACATCCTCTTTGGTGAGGTGGAAATTTCATAACTTTTTCTAGTTATATCAATATCTTAGCTTGTTCTAGTACCGTTGATCGGAAACCCTTTAATAATAAAGGTCTCTTCCAGCTTTTTCCAAATATCTCTATGGATTTCTTTCTCAGTTCGCTTCCTGTTAACGCTTCTAGAAGATATAGAAGCGTCCACCTCCACCCCTCTCCCCCCTTCACCTACTTTTGGGGCGCCCCCTTCTTCCCCATAGTCATTTCCATATAGTTGTCTAAGTCCGCCTTTTATCTGTGTTGGAGATGATTATCATACCGTGTGAAATAATTCCAGGTGATAGTAAAGATAATGGTGGAGTACGCGTCTATGTGCGTCAAATGTCACGCGTTACTCGGTCGCGTATCGAACGCGACGACGCCAGTTGAACAAACCGAGTTAAGGCGCATCTCATCCACTGGGCCTATTGTCGCGACACTTCTGCCTCTGCGCTCTGTGGGAGTACAAGGTAAGAGATTGATTTAAAAAAAAATTCCCCTTACTGACTATGGTATATCTGTACAAAATTATAATCTGTTAAACCTTTCTCATAATTCAATGTCCATTGTCACGTTTTATTCTAGCTCTCTAGTCTGTGACCTGTTACCAATATTGTCCTTAAAATAAAATATATTTCTCGAAGTGACTCGACTTCAATCATTTATAAAATAAGGTTTTAAAAGATTTTTTAGCTAGATGACATAAAAGAAATATCAGGCAATAATTCGTGTTAACCTGTTTTGATTTTTATTCTACCAAACAAAATAAACGTTTAAAAACTCGTATAAAAGCGATAATGTTTGTTTCAAATACTTATCAGCAATACTAGATGCGTGAAGTATTTGATTCGTGTATATGGCAGTAGAATAAATAATATTTTTTTCTTTTGTTTATAGGAGACGGACGGACATACAGCTACGCAGTAGCCCTGTCGACAGAACGCTACCCACCCGATTGGAAGGATATGCAATACTTGGCGCGTATCATTCCGCGCGTCTGCCACAATGTTAATAGGTACGATTCCGGCTCGAAGGACCACTTTTTATTTATTTTCAAAGAGAAATCTTATCGATTTTTTTGTCTTGTGTGACAGTTTCAGTGGTAATTAAATCTGGGAATACTGTACGAATTGTTACGAATTTTTCAAAATCATAGCAATTTAATAAATTTTTATATTTGCGAATAAATGTCACCGACATTTATTTTTGTTTACGGGCACGCGTTGAAGACGTACATGGAGGTATTTAATGCGTTGTATCTAAAAAAAATCTGCGTATACGTGCGTATACGTCTTACGGTCGATTCGACCAAACAAGAGTAAATCTTAATCTTAGAATAAATCGTCAGTTAATCGAGAGTAAATCAATTTTACGTTTTACCAACTACAAATTCTAAGAATAGTGGGCTTATTCGGGAATTGCTACTATACCGCCGTTTCGCACGGAATAACAGCTATTCCTAGAATAATTTAATGGCGTCAGTCAGTCCAATCAGCTGATTTCTGTCATTTCACAAATATGTATTCTGTGTTTTAATTTCAAGTCAACGCAACGCACTAAATTAATAGTCTAGCATTGTATAATGAAACGTTTAAACAATTTATTATTTATTTATTTGTTTTTAGATTTTTTATTTTCTATAATATTAGAATGAAATTCAACTGGGCTCAACAGAAGTTCCTTTTTAGACGAAAGCCTCAAACAAACAAGAAATAAAAACTTTTTGTTGTCGTTTGACACCTGTTCAAAGCAACTTTTTCACACTATAATACGGCAAAATCGAGTTGACATGATGTATGCTCTTACACTGTCCCGTTGTAGAACAACATTTATTTGCCGAGTTTTATTTTCGTTCACCATTCTCTTGCTATTCGCGTATTGTTATTCCTAGCACAATTATACTATCGATTACGTGGACAAACGACTATGGATTTACTCGAGATTAAAATCATGGAATAGATTATTCTTGGTATCGACCCTTAATAGGAGGGTGAAGCGAGAGCCGTGGGAGAATATTGTCGAATTAAGCGCGGTCGGCTTCTCGTGTATTACTGTTGTAGGCTTAAAGTATGTCTCATAAGGGCCAGAGGAATGGATGAAAGATGAGGATGAAAACATAAAACTAAAGATATTTTATGTTGCATGTTAATAACATTTTTTTTTAATTTTTAGGGTGTGTTATGCGTTCGGCGGAGTAATAAAAGAGCAGATAACAGATATAACACCGACTTTCTTAACACAACAAGTGATATCTACAATTCGTCAGGCAGATGATCTCGCCACACAGGTAAGATAAAATTTAAAAAGCTTTTTAATTTCTTTAAAAAAGTTGAATATTTTTTAATTACAATTTCTTTCCTTTTACATCACCATATTTTTTATAAGTATTATATAAAGGTAGCGGCCCTCAGACACGAAAAAAAATTGTTATTCAGCATAGTCCGCAATAGTAATTTTAAAAGATAGTAGAGAGATAGAGAGATAAGATAGATAGATTATTTATTATTAGAAGTTTTCAAGCATAGACAATATTTGTAAAAAAGTAAATAGTTACTGGTGACGTAATCACCAAATAAGAAAATAGATCCCTCCCCCCTATAGTGCTTACGTAATACTTGAACGGGGCTCCAATAATAAAGAATAAAAATCTGCAGGTGCTAACATCGAGCGGGTACATCAACCGCATCGCGCAGATGCCCGTGGTGCTGATCCCCATCCACTTCGACCGAGACGCGGCTCTTCGGACACCTTCGTGCCAACGCTCGCTGGTGCTTCGCCCCTTCCTCACCTCGGACTTCATGACGGGCGTCGCGGCTCTGCCCGGCAGTGACGTCATGCCGCAGGATGTGAGTTGCAAAAATGTTTACCTCATTGGATATGGTCACGTGACCAAGTTTCTCTTGAATTTTAATAGTTTCAAAAAAGAGGTGTCAAACTGTCAGACACGTGTGCCAAATTTCGTAAGTGTACATATGTTTGTACACGAAACTAAAAATCGGTGATCTTTTGATTAATTTCCGGTGTATTCCGTACAAATTTCATCAAAATCGGTTCAACAAAATCTTTCTAACTACAGAGTGAATACTTATAATTGGAAAATCGATGATTTTCTGAAACAATTTCTAAATGAATAATTATATTTTCATGCAAACCCTTCAATAATGTGTTATTTAATACAATAATAATTTCGTAATTGATTATATTATATAAAGAATCACCATTTATATACCAAAAAAATTTTAAAATAATATTTAACTAAATAATTTAGTGAATACTGTTATTATCCCGATATTTACTTTAGATACTTGTGCTATTTGAATTAAATAATTTTGTAATACTTCCAGGTGGTCGACAGAATGCGCAAAGAGCTGATGACGGTACCGGGAATATCTCGTGTTCTCTACGATCTGACGCCCAAACCCCCAGCCACTACTGAATGGGAATGATTCCTATACGTCTGTAGATATAGAGAATGGACTGGCCCGCTATATGTCAAAACAATAGAAAATGGACGACGTTCAGTTGTCAAATATCAAAACAAGAGAATGTGTGGAGGTTAACGGCTGTCAAAATTAGAAAATGGGCAGTGCCCTATTCAGCCATCGAACTATAGAGAAATGGCGGGAAAAAAAATTATTAAATTTAAATCTGAAGTATCAGTGCCCATTTTAACTGTACATTCTCTATAGCTATATTTTTACAGTGTTTCAGTGAAGTCCATTGTCTATGTCTGAACTCTCCACGTGTTTATGAACGTGCGGAAATGTCAAATGTCATTGTTAAGTCAATTGTTAAATGTCAAATAGTTTTATGTTAGTTTAGACGTTATAAAATTGTCTTTCTAAAGAAATCTAGTTTCAGTGGCTGTCAGAAATTACTCGGATGACGCAATTTGAAGTTTTAATGCTCAAGACAATATTGTTATACAGTATGTGACCAGTGAATTTCTATTTAAAATACAATTGACTATTTTCGACCACGTTCATGAGCTTTTTACTTAAGCACCGGCAGTGGTAATATTTGTTAGCAATTTTTATATCGAATTTTGACAGAAAATCGGTCAAAGCCTTTAAGATTTTAAAGGTTTTTCCGTGTATTTGACTCTGAAATTAATTTATGTTAAATACCCTAAAGGAATTTGTTAATTTGTGAAACACAATTTAGCTTCACTGTTTTGTATTTAGTAAAAATATCAAAGGCTGTGTAATATATAAAGCCAACCAAATTGCACTCCGAATATAAAACTTATATGAAATCAGACGCATTGATGGAATGATTCAGTGTTATTTACTGGAGGTTTCGTAAATAAAATTATATTATTGCTTTATTTTCATACTGACTTTCATTTATTCCTTGTCTTTAACAGCTGAGAGATGAGTTTGAATAAAGTTATTGAATTAAATGGATCTTTACTATTATACCGATATTCTCGAGACGCATGAATACGAGTAAATGGTAATCGTTAGCGCATCAATAAGCTTTATGAATTTCAGACTAAAGGTAAAGTCAGGGTCGGATTAACTCGACACGTAATTAACCATTAAATATCCGCGACATCGACGTATGAGTACGGTTATTACGCACTACGCAGTTCTTTTAGAAATGGAAATGCAGCAATAGTTTTAACCAATTTATTTCATTGTTGAAACAATAGTATATTTTTAATGCCTACAATCAGTTTTGTTTGTATGTTTTTGATAGTTAATTGTAAAAAAGTTTACGTGCAATGTATTCAACTAGATATAGATAACAGAGAAGTCTTCGTTAGTATACAAGAGTGTGATTCACATCCCAAAAGTAACTCGCCTAACGTAGGCTTTGCCTCAATGGATTTTTCTATGAATAAATCAAATTTGATTAATAAAATGTCTTAATAGTGTTTTATATAAATTTTATTACTTATATAAGTCAGTCAACATTAAAAATTTCAAAACAAGGAGTCTACCTTAATAAAAAAAGTTTGTAAATTGATAATAAACTAAAATATATTATTTAAACAAGCAGATGGTACAAAGTTATGTCTAGTATGATTAAAATAAAAATACTGATAATTAAAATTATAGTTTTCCAAATCTTCAACTATCAGGAACAAGTAGGTTCACATTCTTCCCTGCAGTTACCACTGCTCCAATAAACCCTTCTTCTTCTCCCCTTATGGACAATGTTTCTCCTATAACTCCCTTCTTCTCTCTCATCATTGGAGCTTTAACCCATCTTGAGCCTCTACAATTACTACATGAATGCAAAGGCAACACTTCAAATGCTATTGTTCTATTATTACAGTCTGCACATTTGAAGAATCGTTTATATGTATCAATAACTTTTATTGGGTGCCTCTCAGTTTTGCAAAGTTCTGCTGCTGAAAATGCTGTATATTTACATTTAACACACCTCACCGCCTTGCAAGCTATTTTAAATGTGTTCAACATTTTTTCCTCCATTGCTTCTTTCTTCTCTAACTTATTAAAGTATTTATCTTGTTCTTCATCGTCATGTTGTTTGATTAAGTTAACGTGAGCTGATGTGGCTTCAAGAATTTTCTTGAACCGTTCAGACATAGGTTTTTTATTAGAATAGGCATTTTCATTTCCTGAGATAATATTTATCTTTGGTTTGACACCACCATCATTACATTTAGTCTTTTTACTAATATTTTCATCAAAATCAGTCTCTGTCAGTAGTTTTTCAATAGCTCTTTTCTTTCCTATTTCAGTACCTTTTATGTTATTAGGGTTGATTTTTTCTAAACCCCCGTTTTGCTGGATCAATCTAACTGCATGCAGCTTAGCTTTTTCTGCACGCTTTATGCTGTAGGACATGTTAAGATCAATTGTGCCTCCTCCATTTAAACTAAACCCTTTGCCCAATGTTGGGGAATTGGCTACTTTTTCAGCTAAACTTGACTCACACAATGTATTTTGGCTCAATGCATTTAATCTCTGTGTGTCACTTATTTTTTGAGGTTTAGGACTATGCAATAATCCACTTTTATTTTGTAAAATGTTAGCTTGGCATGGTGATTTATTGGTCATAAGTTTATTACCTTCAGACTTGTAATAGTCACTTAATGACATTAATCTATTTTGATCTCTCTCTTTAACAACTTTATTATTACCAGATGGTAAAGCTGAGTATGCTTTACCACCATACATAAATGTGTTTTTACCAAAAACTTTATTTTGTAAATTAACAAGACCCTTACCCATGGTTGAGGATTGGAGCTCTTGACGTCTGGAATATTTTTGATACTCCTGTTTGATGTGGTAAATACAGTGTTCACCTTGACTCATATTGACAATACCTGAACATGGTTCACCATTTTTCTTTTTACTCTTACAAATTCCAAAATCTTTCGATTGGCCAAGTATCATAACACGATCAGTGTTATCAACACTGAGACATGCTTGATCTTTACTGTTCTCAGATCTATCAAGAACATTAGGGTTTAGAATTGCAACAACTGTACCTTCCGTTGTTTTCCATAAGTCGTTGTATGCTTTACGAAAAAGAAAGATTGACACTGTTTTTATATCATCTTTCAAGTCACTTAGAGTCCAAATAATAAATTGATTACCTTTTTGAGATTTTTTCGTTGAACTTTTCTTAATTATGACTCCAGCTATAACCCAGTCTTTAGAGAGATCTTCATTTTCTACATACCTTTTTACACGCAAAACATTAACTGCTTCCCGGCCTTGCATGCGGTCTAAAAGAGCTGTACTTGATATTATTGGCTTTGTTATTCGAATTCCAAACACAGGATCTGTCAATATGTCGGCAGGTTTTTTATTTTTAGTTTCTGGTGCACTAAACATATGTTTTTCAGCATGTGCAATATTTTGAGTAGACTTTTTAGCTGTTGTTTTGGAAATTTTTAGATCTCTATTAGTATCTCGTAATCTGCTTTCAAATTCTAAACGTTTATCAACTAGCTCGTGATCTTTTTGATCTAAAGATTTTTTGACTAACGACCCGTAGTTGTTGTACTTGCGTTCTGTATAATTCTTCCTCTCTTCATCATCAGAGGAATCTGTATCTCCATTATGAACTGCTGAAGACGAGTTAGAAGTACCTGGAGGCAAATGATCGTCAGTATGTGGTGTGTTGAATATGTCCACATCCTGAACACTACGTTCTTTTCCTTTTGTAGGATTATCTTCAGTAAAGTCTGCACATAAAAGTTGTTCCAATTGAGCAAGTTCATCGTTTGTTTCCATTGCAGTACAGTAAAACATAAACTTTTAAAGGAAAATAAACATATAAAACATAAACTAAAATAAATATTGGCGGGAAATGGTTATGTTTATGGACTGTGGTCACTGGTCTGTCACTTTGTTTCAAATAGAATCTCGCTGTTGACCAGTTTATCTGTGGGTACACACAGACTTGTTATAGATTCACGTTCTTATTTTTGTCTACATTAGACTGCATAAGAATTAGAGATACTTTGCTTCCTAGCCTTTTTAACGTCTTTGGAATCTACTGATTGTCGATTTCAAATTTGACTATGTTACAGTAAAAATTATCAAATGAAAATAAATTATTGTATGGGAATATAAATGTGTTAGAGTTATTGTAGTTTACATTTTTAACCAACAATCTAACATATTTCTTGATTTATATAATCTTTGGTTATAAAAATCATTCCTAGTTCTATATATTATAATTTTCGGTTTTCATAACGCTTTTCTCTATAGTCGGGACTTCCCCCGAAAGTTTAGTATACTGTAACAGGTGAGGTAACTACTAACTATGTTATACATACGTTACTAAAAACGTAGTGCGCGCTTGCTCTAAAGGTGTTAACTGTTATATGTTTAGACTTTAGAGTTAAGAAATTAGCCTTTCGTAGCTGTTTATTACATTTATATTACACGGTTTCATTGCATTGCCGATAACCTTTTGCGTAAGTTTTATTAAAGTTGATATTAGGTATAGGCGTACAGCTGTAATAGCTGTATAGACGTGGATTCAAAGTAATATTGCTTATTATTGAACAATCTAAATATAATCTAACTATAATTTATTTATCATTACACGTGTAATGATAAATAAATTATATTTTTTCATTAGAATGTCTGTATATACCAAATTTAATAAAGTTAATTTCAACTACAATAAAAAATAATATTTTAATTCAGGGGCTATCCCACAAAATGCAACATTATTTTGTACCTATATTAAGCGCTATAGAAATGTATATTCATAAAATTAATTTTATTTGCGAATTTAGTCTATAGGTACTAATCTGATAAGCGCGTTTTAGAGTTAAATGGGTTGATAAGATAATAAATAAGTTATTTTAAAACTAATAATATTAAACAAAACAATTGTTTATTAGATGAGACATGTATAAGATTAATTGTTTATTTACAAACTTGCTAATAAACAATAATTAATCTTAAAATAAAATATTTTAGTATTTTACTGTTTTTGTTACAGTATAAAAAGATGAAGATGAAATTGGTTAGAGCTTATTTAAAGAAAAAATCTGTAGGAGTATTTGAAAACAGGACAGATGATTCTGGAATTATAATTGATGGTAATTATTTCAAATCAACATATATGAACAGTGGATGTCAATTTATATTAGGTGGAGAATATGATAGATATGCAGCTTATTTAAGGAAAATGTTAACATCATTCACAGACATTGGTGTAGAATTATATGTTATTTTCTCTGGATCTATGAAAGCTGATGTTGATAAAAGGAAAGAAATTCATCAGAAATTAATGAATAAAACTGATTCTATACAGCCGGGACGCCAAGAAAATGAGTATTGTGAGCCTACTTTTACGAAAGATGTACAAAGAGAAGTGTTTGATGAATTAGGCATTCGATATTTTGTCTGTGAGTATAATCACAGTGAAGCTCTAATAAGTCTAGCTATTGACTATAATTTGCCCATATTAACCAATAATTTCGAGTATTGTTTATTTGGGGTTACATGCATTTTACCAAATTCAATTGTGTTTGATGACAATGGCTTTAGATGCACTGTGTACAAACCAAACCGACAACTATTTCCTCTCTCAATAGATATGATGTCTATTTTGTTAGCAATATCTGATGAAGATAGTTCATACTACCAACACATCCCTGGAATACTTAAATGCCATGAGAAATTAATTTTTATTTCTGCACAGCATTGGATCCGCAAGCAAAATAAAAAAAGTGCTATTGAAACACTAACTAAATATTTAAAACCTTCAGATAAGCAAGAACTACTTGAAACCATTTCCTATATGGAGAAACTATTCAAGCATAGCAGACACTTTGTTGCCAGTTCATATCGCAATCGTCACGCCGTTCAACCAACAAGGATTGATACCACAAGTAAAGATTGGTTTGAAACAGCTGTGGCAAGGGGTCTGATTGCTATTCCGTACATAAATTTAAAAAATAATAACAGTTGTTCTGGTTCTTGGCTAATTGTTGAAAAGAATAGAGATGATGCAATGTTAGTTGCATTAGATCTAATTTTCTATGCATTGGGGCTGTTGACAAATTCTACAGATTTGAAAATTTCTTTTATTGGTCGTCAATCTTCTTTAAGTATCGTTCGGGATATAGAAAAGAAATTACCAACTCGTAAAGCATTGTATATGTTTAGGAGCAGCAGTGATTTATGCTTTGCTGAACTTTTCAGGGTTATTATTAATGAGCTAATGAATGGATTTGACTTTGTAACCTTGGACAGTATTTCAAAAGACTGCCACATGATTATAATAGCTCTTGTTTACTACAGTCGTAAGAATAAGGATTTTCAAAACGGTGTTTATAGTATACTGCTATCTTATTTCATGTTGGGACCAATTGGTAACAAAGTAGGTGTGTTAAAGAAAAGCAATTTCGCGGTGACGCATAGTACAGGCGATAAAACTAAAGACCGATACGTGACGACTGCGAATGCTTTTATCGATTTGTTTTATTCAGACAGGTCACGTTTAAAAACTATATTTAATCGCAACATTTTGCATAATATCGCTGAATTTGAACATTGTTTGCAACATGTTAATTTCCTGAATAAATTATGCGGTGAAGTAACGATGTGTACAATATATCACAAAGCTGTAAATACGAGGTTTGTTCATAATCTGTATTTTACGTTAAGACAAGAGAAGAACCCGTTGGAGTATTTAAAGAGCCGCATTAATTGTGATTCAATTTATTTGGAGTATGAAAATTTAATAAGGGTTTTTGAGAAATGTGTTCATTCAGTCAAGGAGTAAGTGAATCTAATCTTGAGATGGAAGTCTATTTCTTTTTACTATATTTTTTTTTTTGGAATTGAAATAAAAATATTTTTATTCATGTGTGATATGTGTTGTAATTTGGCTTACGTTTAGCGTTTTTATTAGGACAAAATATTATGAAATCGACACTAAAATTGATCATATAATGCACAGTATATCACTAAAGAAGTTTAAAATATTATGTTGCTTTTTTTAATATATTAAACATGTTATGATCGTGAGTTTTATTTAAATCATCTTAACAATATGTCCCAATGTGAGACGAGAGAGAGAGAGAAGGTTATTTCAGCTGATAATGAATGTTTTTAATTAATTGTAAATGACATGGTGGATTTTTATTAATGCGCTAATTAAGAAGATTAGAGCGTTTTATTCTTCGGTTGATAATTGATATTTTAAGGATGTGCGTCAGGTGGGTTGACCAAACTTGATATCGCAATCAAACTATACGCCATATTTCTTTACCTATTTGATACTGTTTGCTACCTCAGTCTTTAATAACATAATAAAGAAATAAAGTGGCTGGCCATTCTGACGTTAGGTTGGCTGACCACTTTCATTTAATTGGGTTCTAAGCATCTTTGAGTGATAGCGTTTTTATACATATTTTCTACATGAGCAAACAAACTTTAAAATAAGTTTCAGAAGCCTATACATTTTTTATTATTAATATAGACATGAGGAGTATAAAAACGCCTACAAAAAAGGTTAAGCAAGAGTTCGACACGTATAACTTATCACAACATTGCAGGCGCTTAGTGTTTTTCCAAAGATGAAGATGATTTTTATTAGAGGGCAGTTTTTCACAACTGTGTGCTTAAACAATATTCACTCAATTCGATAACAGTTATTTATTATATATCTTATAAAAATAGTGCGTTTTCAATATGAAAATATGCAGAAAGTGTTCAGTATCATTAGAAGACCAAAAAAGTGTAGTCTGCCAGTGTGAAAAGTACTTTTTAGATAGGTAGTAAATATGTATAAAACGCTATCACTTAAAGATTCTTAGAACCCGATTAAATGATAGTGGTCAGCCAACCTGACATCAGAACAGCCGGCCACTTTATTGATTGTTCTTTAATGCAGAGGTAACAAATGTGTCTTTGAAGGTAGCAAATAATATCAAATAGGTAGAGAAATATGGCGTATAGTTTGATTGAGATATCAAGTTTGGTCAGCCCATCTGACGCACACAAATAAAGACCAATTGTAAACAGTACGAAGCCCAAGCCCTAATTAACAGACGTAAAACATTCAATAAAATTAAAGGGCTGGTCACATTGTCCGCGTTTTTTTTTTTTTTGATTGGACAATTCACACCAATTGACCGAGTCCCATGCTAAGCTGGTGAAGCTTGTGTTATGGGTACTGGGCAACGGATATACATACATATTATAGATAGATAGACATATAAATACATATTTAAATACCCAAGACCTAAGCACAACACCAAATGCTCATCACTTCGATGTTCGTCTCAGCCGGAGATCGAACCCGGGACCCATGGATTCGCAGTCAGGGGTACTAACCACTAGACCAATGAGCCGTCGATTGTGTCCCAGTGGGAAGAAAGAATGGCACAGTGGGAAGAAAATGGAGTGGATGATCACCGGAAAGAGTAATAGGGTGGACTAGCGGCTAAGAATTAATTAAATGCAAAATATAACTAGAAAAACATTGTTTTCTTGTATGAGAAAATATAAGACATTATTTTCTGATGTTAACATGGTCACGTCTCTTTGTGTTCCACTTGAGGGAGATGGTTCATCAACAGGATCTTGACTAGAGCTGGAATAAAGAGGGTTAAGTTCCTGAAAAGGTAAGTTCTCATAAAAGAAGAAAAGAGACAAGTGGAAGAATTTGGAAGAGGTTTTCACTACGTCGAAGGTCGTGTTCTAGTATTAAATATAATAATAACATAAACTTTATGTAATCTTAATTATATATCTCGAATATAGGCAATATTTTTATTATGGGTTATTGACTTATAAACATCGTTTTACGTACGTATAAGCCGTCTGTGGTATACCCAGGAATCTTACTAGGGCTTCCCGAGTTTAATCCTTTTATGAAGTGTGTGTAAGTTTCCTTACATGAATAAATTACGATGTTTAAGGTTTTATGTAGGTATAAAAAAAAAATATGTTTATTATGGAACATAAGATACATGTATCACTTATTCCACGTCATTAAATTTGAATTTGTCGGCATCCCTACTCATCGGCAAAGAAGACAGAGGGTGTAGGCCGAGAGAAAAAGCCGGCGTAAAAAACTCTCGGTACTCTTTTAAAACAGCAAATCATCAACAACACTTATTTAAAACAAATATCGCAAATTAATTAGAAGTAGCCTGTCTAGCACTAGTCCCAGGCCCTTTTATCAACTAGATAATCGTTGACTTTATAGTAAGCCTTTTTACACAGCTTTTCTTTAATACACTTCTTAAATTTATTGAAAGGCAGAGATAAAAGAGCCTCTGGGATTTTATTAAAGAAGAGTATTTCTTTCCCCAAAAATATATATTATCGATTATTACAAACTACTGAGTTTCACGTAGATATTTAATTAAAAGCACTGAAAACAGAAATATTAAACTTACGATATATTTTACGCTATTTTATCTCTTTGAATAAATGTTTCTAACATATTTTGAACATTAATAATCGTGATATATTCTCCAATCAACATTAAATGGATTTAAATTTAGAAAATGCATTGCATTCATTACGTCTAACAGTTCGCAATCAACTAGTAGATAAAAGAATTGGCCACGGTTTTTGAATGTAATTATCTGTGGTACATTTTCTCCGTAAACTGTTCCGTTTTTTCACCTCGAGAAAATTATTTGTAAGTCGATTGCCGCGTTCGCGGGCAGTGCCACAACGTCATGCGCGCCGGCAATAGCCGCACAGATAAACAAAAATGTTATTCATTGTTAACTTTTATAAAGAAAGTTTGTCTAATGAAAAATTTCCTCACGCAATCAATTAATTTCAGTTAATTCGGACATTTCGTTAAGATTGCAAGATGTGTTTTTTGAACGTGCTTAGATTACATGTCTCCCAGAGCCAGCGCCAGAAAAGATTATACAAACAGTATATGGAGCAATTGGCCGGGGCGTATGTGGAAAAATGTACGGACCTGACGATGCCCTGGGACTACAACTGCAGGGTTGCGAGTCCAGAGTGTTGTCCGTGCGACGAATGGTGTGGTAGTGAATGCTCCAGAAGTTATTCTGACTCAGATAGCGGCAGATATTCCTCTCCGTGCTGTTCGGAAGTGATCTTCAATGGTGGACAGCATTACAGTGGGAAGGGACAAGGTCATGCATGTAGGAAATTAGCGATTTGCTATCCTGGTAATTTTGGGTGAGTATTGAGAATTTCTTTGTTAGGAGCTGTGTTGGCCTAGTGGCTTGAGCGTGCGACTCACATCCCTGTGGTCGTAGGTTCGATCTCCAGCTGTAAACCGATGGACTTTCTTTATATGTGCGCATTTAACATTCGCTCAAACGGTGAATGCAAACGTTGTGAGGAAACCGGCTTTTCTTAGATACAGAAGTCGACGGCATGTGTCAGATAAACATATAAAAAATATATCATATCATGTGTGTCATCATAGAGATCTGAGGCCCGGACCTAAAAAAGGGAATTTCTTGTGGGGCCGAGTATATTCGCTGAGGTAGTAGATTTAGATTTAGTTAGATTGTAACTAAAATTCTTAAACATATAATTATGGCGATAATTTAAATAAGATAATTTAATAATAATTTTTATTTATGTGACTAAGTTGATTTTGATGCATTTTTGTAAAAACGTGATAGATTTTTATGGGTATTTTTAAATAAAAGATGTACAAAGAATAGTTATAATCAGTAATAGCTATTAATATCGTAATTATTTCTTTTCGTGTAAACACAAAACTAGTGAACTATTAATAATTATATTATATATACTTACATCATTTAAATGAATTATTTATAATAATAAGTTATAAATAATTCTTGGTATCGTCTGCAAAATTTAAATCCAGTATTTTAATTTTCATATTAAACACAGTCCTTTTGAGCACGCTTTGTCATCATGTTCAATCATAAAACAATTTCATGGATTAATTAAAGATTCAGATACTTAAAGCTCACTGCTCTGTTTCTTTAAATTTCAGTAACTTATCAATACATTTCGTAAACGAGATGCACCAGTTATGTAATTATTAATCTACCAATAACAAAACAAAAATCATTTATTCATGTAGGTAACACAATGTACACGTATGAACGTAAAAAAAAAGAAATATACATTAAATGCTTCTAATTTTACATTTACTGCCAGTTCTCAAATCAAGGGAAGAGAAGAACTGGCAATAAACTCTCCGCCACTCTTTTATTTTTTTATATTTCATAGAGACAATAGACGATTATGAGTACAAGTGTACAAGGCATGATCATAATTCACGGCTTGTACGCATCGTCACGCTCTGGCGATTGAACGGAGTTTCTTAGGTTGATATCCCCTTTCCGATATGAAGCTATTTCCATAATAAGAACATCTAGAACTCGGGTGTAATCGACAATTGACACGCTATCGATAGAGGATGTAATGCACAGTCAACATTTGATTGATCAGATATTGGATTTAGAGTTGTCGCAGCCAACTAGCTTAACCCTGGAAAGATAGTCTGCGTAAAATTTACGCATGCGTTTTCGAATAATTGCTCTATCTTTCTAATTAGCGCGAATCCATAGCTGTGCGTTTAGGACATTTCATTCGTCGTTGGGAGCTGCCGCGTGACGTAAGTGTCAATAAGGTAAGTGCCACCGATTTTGAAATATAACGACCGCGTGAGTCAAAATTACGCATGATTATCTTTATCGTGACTTTTATGATTTTGGCTTATATGACAGTTTTAGTACTGTTTTAATACATTATATCATAACTAATATTATAATTTCATTTCTAAAGATATTGAGGCAAATATATATCACAATGGGGAGTATCAATTTCAACGAACACGAAATCCTGGCCGCTCTTGCAAAGTGATGACGAGCTTCCGTGTGAGGACACCGACAGTGAAGTAGCGGACCACGTTTAAAGTTTTCTTTTTTTTTTAAGTAAAAATAAAAGGAGTTTAAAAAATTATCTGCAGTATTAATTATTCTAATATATGTGTATATATAATAACATACAATTCATTAAAATAAACTATTAAACCTAGACCTACAACTAATTCAAATTCTTGCGTAAATTTTACGCATGATTATCTTTTCCGTATTACAAAATATGATTATCTTTCTAGGGTTAAATAAACAGCCTAGCCTTTTAACTAAACGGCGCCGTTTAACTAACGGCCTGAAAGATATTCAGCCGAAGCGTTAGTTACAACATTCAATAAACTGGTTGGCTAATGCTTAGGCCATTTCTACGATAGAGTTATTACTTGGCAGAAATAGAAAAGATAAAACATATGACATAAAAAATATTTCTTTTAAAATTAAATTGCTTGAGTAAAATTCACATTATTATTGTTACTACACTCTTCCATTGTACTCGTTGTTTTTCATGATACTTTGGAAAACACCATCAAAGTTGTGGTTTGCCGACGCCATATTGATAGTTTTCGAGTTTTCGAGTTTGAGAGTGGCAGAAAGTGGAATTAAATTTTAATTAACAATCAACAGGCTAGGTAAGTAATGAAACGTAATCGATCCAAGTCATTTGCCTAGCTGTGATCAACTGGCTGAACATCTTTCAGGCTGCTAGTTAAACGGCGCCATTTAGTTAAAAGGTTAGGCTGTTAATTGAACGGCTATTTAAGCTAGTTGGCTGCGACAGAGTTATAGAGAATCGTAAAGGCCTTTAGATGGGCTAAAATTTTCGTATTTCATAGAGAAGTAGGGAAGGGGATGACGGGTCTGGGCGTTACTGCATACGATTTTTAGCATTTTCTGAGAAGATTTACTATGGTAATATATATATATATTTTTTTACCATAGGAAAGTAGAGATTTCAACGAACTGAAAGCATACCAACTTTTTGAAAAAAGCTGAAATTTTGACGTCAGAATTTTCGATTGAAAATTAGGGTGTTTTTTCGATATTAATTCAAAATAAGGTGAAAAAATAAATATTTTTAATCAAATAAATTACAGTATATTTGGGACATAATAAGGTAAGTTTTCACCAAATTTCGTTTAAAAAAATTAATTTTTGTAAAAGATAGAAATAAAAAACCAAAAAGTTGGTTTTTTGAATTTTTCACATAAATTTTGAGGTTATGTGAAAAATGTGTGAATACAAAAGTTGTAGATCTTTTTATGACCTACAACTTTGCCATTTAGTTTTCTTCGATACGACTTTTAGTTTGTCCGGAAATCGAGATAAACCGTTTTTTAACGTTAAAACTCCCCCCCCCCCCCTACCCCTTCCCGACCTCAGATCGACCGTAATTTATTTTTCCTTTCATTTTGATCATATTCCTCTGCTTTTCTAATGGGTTTCATCCTACAGTAATTTTTTTTGGTTTCAAAAATTATCGGCACTGCCCTGCGATTCTGTAACTCACTTCACGAACTCACACAGCGGTTTTCGCATCGGCGGTCGCTCTCAAATCAGTCGTGAAGCAGTAATTTTATGATTTGGCATTCTGAAAAGGTGGGAGCTTGTAGTTTATTGTTTATCAGAATGCCAAATCATAAAATGACTGCTTCACGACTGATTTGAGAGCGACCGCCGATGCAAAAACCGCTGTGTGAGTTCGTGAAGTGAGTAACAGAATCGCAGGGCTGGTCTATTAGATGAAAAGTCGGCTGTTTTCAAAAATGTTATTTAATTGTTTAGTAAAAAAATAACTTTTAAATCGTACCAGCCCAAGACCTTATCAAATTGATAATTTAAAGTCCGCTTTCCGTATATCTCATTAATTCCACTAGCACGTAGAAGTGTTGCTTAGATAATATAAAAAAAACATGATTGCAATCAATAATGATTTATAATCTGTGACAAAACGTTGTTTTCTATTTAACCCGAATGGAAAGAATCGATTTGCGATTATACAATCTGTAAACTAAACCAATTGATTTGACGAGTTCGTGACCGAGAAATCATACTTGTGTGCAACATTTAGCAAATAAGAATTACGTTTTAATGATGTCCTATTTTATTAATTGGTAATCTTACAGCTAGCTTATAGCACAAAACTAGCTGTAACGCGGGGAGCTGGACCGCGACATGACTTTTAAGGACCGATCTGGTCGCCAAACTCCAAAAAAATACATTGTTTCTTTCCATTTTTCGTCATTGTTTCTAGTAGGGCGAATGGAAAAAATATATGGCGGAATTGAGTAGTTTATGTATCCATTTTTAAAGATCGATACACGATTTAAATAACTTCGCTTGATAGAAAAAATTCAAATATAGCCAATTTTTGACACTTTGAATTCATTTTATGACATAACATGATTTTGAAATTTACACGATATATTTAATCGCAAGCCAAGTAATCTATTTCAGAAAGAAAAATTGATAAAATGACATTAATTTAACGTTTTACACAATGGTTTTACATAAATAATTGTTAGTTCGGGCCGGCACGCCCGAGACACTGACACAGCAATTCGTGCTGGGATAGGGCCTTAAAGGCCGATTTACATTATCTTAGTGTTTAGGAGAGTGCTTTAGTACAACTTGAAAGGCAAGTTCTTTAGCGTAGCGTTTACTAAAGCAAGTAGCGTTTACATGTTTCAACTAAAGTACTATCCTAAAGCACTCTCCTAAACACTAAGATAATGTAAATCGGCCTTAAGGGCGGATTGACAAATTAATATAAATTGTAATAGCCAAACACTTTTCATATCAGAAAAATCCTTAAAGATGTGCTTGAAAACAGCGTTGCATTAAGAGCCTGCAGGTATATTACCTGGGCAGAAGGATAATAATATGTGAAGGAAAGCATCGTGAGGAAACCAGCTAACCGAAGACAAAAAAAAATCGACGGCGTCTGTCAGGCACAGGAGGCTGATCACCTTATTGGCTAGTGAGTAGTAATGATCATGAAACAGATACAGAAATCTGAGACCTAAAAAAAGGTTGTAGCGACACTGATTTATTTATTTAAATACCTAATAGCAATATATAAATAGCAAACAAGGGATCGACCCTATTTAAGGTAAATGGTAATACAATTTTGTTAAATAATATCTTCGTATATTAATCTATAGTAAAGCCGTTTTAAAATCTAATTTTGTTGTTGGTTCCCCTGAAAACCTATGATATGATTAATTTTGTTAAGATATTTTACAAATGAGTCAAAAAAAAAATATTCTTAGATATAGTATTCTGAACTTTACAGTATCAGATCAGTTGCACAATGTTATTTAAGCGTTAATGTATGTTTTAAAAATTTGACAAATCATTACAACTCACAACTAGATAATTAGTCTTATAATTTGAGTGAAAATAGCAACGAACGAGCTTAGATAGCTTTGGTTATGGCATCACAGAGCAATGGACTATGAAACTATGTAATTTAATTCTTCGATAGACCATGACTCGCAATTTTCCATTTAAATGTAAATTCTTGATACTTCGAGAAAGTACTGCAAAGGGATAATTTTATTGGAATTTGAAACTGAATTGTTTATGAACTATTCGCCTATTTGTCAAAGCTGGAGACTCAACATGATAGTTGGTAACCTGCACAGCGTACAGCCGGTGTATCATCAGGGCCCCGTCGGACCTTCAAAAGAAATAAGACCCTCACGTCCCTATATATAATTGTAGTCTTATGTATTGGCCGTGTCCTGTGGTGATTCGATGTATACTTAATAAACTTTGTTATCTAATATACAAAATTCTTGTGTCACGGTGTTTGCAATTAAACTCCTCCGAAATGGAAATATTTTTATAGAACTAAAAAAATGTTTCCTAAAAATAATATACCTTCATGGCAAAACAACGTTTGCCGGGTCAGCTAGTACTGAGTACACAATAAAAAGGATATTTAATAAAGCCGCCCATGGACCGCCGTTGCCGCCTTTTAAGAAGTTGGTACGCTCTTTTCTTGAAGGACCATAAGTCCAATTGGTTTCGAAATACTTCAGTGGGAAGCTCAAAAGCTCAGTTGTAGTACTATGTCACATACACTCAATCTTCATCAAAGCGCAACTTGATTGGTACCTTATAAGTGCCCTATTTTTGTGAATGTCATTACATCAAAGACGGAGTACAATTTTACCTCTGTTTAGTTAACGAATTAACGGACCTTTTTTATTATCCGTTGAGGGAACTGACAATAGTTCTACAATACAATAGTTACTTAACTTTGTTTTTTGTTTCGTGTATAAATTTTTGAAGTTATACTACTACTATACTTCTTTAGGCGCGTTATGTAAAAAAGAGATAGAGAGTGAAATTTTACGATGCGCGCGCACCGTGACACAAAATTAACAGAATGAAGTTGCCCACGGAAGATGCTACGGCATTGGACATAATTTAAAAACAACATTCGAATAATAATAGAATTTATGTTACACTTAATGTAAGAGAATAATAATAAATATTTATTTATTTTAATTTTTCAAATGTACACTGAACTTTATTGATATAATGACTCCTTTTCCAGTCTTTGATCATTTAATTGTTTGCATGCAATCAAAAACTATTTTTAATAATGCCAAAGAAGTATAACTTCTTACGCGCGTGAATAAGTACACGCACCCTTTTTTTCATTAGTTAATAACATCGTATTAAGACTTAGTTAATTAAAAAGTTACTTGTTACAAAAAAGTTTTTAATGCATTTTTCATTCGGGGCTTAAAAATAATAATTCTTCTCAATGCCAGTAGGTATTTAGAAAAAATAAACATAGTTACGGACATTTATCATTTTTCTTTAAATATTATTTTAATGAATTAGATGAAATGTTATAATAAGCAACTTGTAGACTGAAGATATTTTATGAATAGTAATTAATTTTAGGTAATCGTTTTTTTACGCTATTTATGCTACTTGATAATAGATGTCGCTACGGTGTTAAGCACAGTTAAAATGGGCAAGCGCAGACCGCGTAAAAGAAAGTGTTTAGAAAGGCGATTAAAATTAATGTCTTTATTTATTATCTTAAAAAATTGTATGGAATTTGTTACTTTTGCTTGATTGCTGAACTTATTTAGATATTGTGGGCATAGGGGCATGTCCAGAACCTAAAATGAGGTCGATATTAGGGTCAGATAAATACATTAAAAATACATCGATATGTTTTTTTAAAATATGGGATGAAAAAGTAACAAACAAAATACTTTCTCATTTACAAGTTTGTTATTATTAGTATTTTGATTATATTTTTAATTTAATAAGTCGTCCGTATCGGTTCGAATATTAAACTAGATAAATTTATTGCGCCTGCAAAAACTTATTAGCAAATTGACAATAACAAATCTTGCTCTGTAGAGATAAAAGTGAACTAAAAACATCTATAAAATTCCATTAGCCAGACCAGATTAAGATACATCAAAAGTAATCTGTGGCGAATAAGCACTTCGCGCTCAAATTTTTTTGTTATTATGCTGAAAATAGTATTCATATTAGGCATAGACTACATGCCTAGCAACAGCGTAAATAGAGGGAAATTATAATATTATTTTGTCATGTTTTTAAGGGCTATATCACCAAGAATTTATAGTTTTCTAGAAGCTTCTAGAATATCCAAATTCATAGTATATATTGGGTATATACTTCCTAAAATTCTAGATATAATCATATTTCACTTATATCATTTTCAATCACGTCAGTAATTAAAAATACTATTATTGCTTTGATTGAAGCAAGAACTGGTTTTGCTTGTTGAACCACCCATAACTCAAAGAAATATATTGTTACTAATGAAATAGGTCGAGCAGTGTTGGCCTAGTGGCTTCAGCGTGCGACTCACATCCTGAGATCGTAGGTTCGATCCCCGGCCGAGCACGAATGAACTTTTTTTCTATGTGCGCATTTAACATTCGATCAAACGGTGAATGAAAACATCGTGAGGAAACCGGCTTGCCTTAGACCCAAAGTCGACCTTGCGTTCCTGTAACTCACTGTAACGAACTCTCACAGCGGTTTTCGCGCTCAAATCAGTCGTGACGCAGTCATTTTACGATTTGGCATTCTGATAAACAATAAACTACAAGCTCCCTCCGCTTGTCAAGCCGTCATGTGAAATTGCTTAACAGAATACCATGAGATTCGTAAAATTAAGTGAGTAAGGGAGCGTTGTTAGTGCGAGGTAACTCACGTATTAACAAAATCGTACGGCTGGAGGCTGATCACCAACTTGCCTATTACATTGACAAATTATCATAAAACAGATACAAAAATCTGAGGCTCTAAAAAGGTTGTAGCGCCACTGATTTTTTTTTTTAAAGAAAGAGGTTGTATTTAATATCTAAGTATTTACCATAATGAGTAAGACATAAAGTACAGAAACATAGAAGTTCCATTGCTAAATCCTAACATTTGACAGAACATTTTCATTTATGAAATAAATACTTATTTCGAAAAGGTTTGAAGGTCTAACGCTCACTTTCGTTTACGTAATAACGATAAATTAATTATGCCTTAATTACCGCGACTTACTTTGATAGTTACGTTATAACAATACATTTTAACTATGAAAGAAGGCCCTTGACCAATAGGTCACTGGATAGATACGTTTCAAAAGACTAGAGTTTTTAATGCCGTCGATGATGACATTTCTTATTAAATTGGGCTTTAGGCATATATCACGGGGCATTGCTTCTTAAAACAAACTTAACTTATAGTTCATATAATTCTGTCACAAAGTCATATGATGCTGATGCTTGCAGCATTAACTTCTGCCTTGCGATTCTGAAACTCACTTTTCGAACTCTCACAGCGGTTTTGCAGCGGCGGTAGCGCTCAAATCAGTCGTAAAGCAGCAATAAACTGCAAGGTCTCTCCTTTATAAGTTATAACCGCTGTGTGAGTTACAGAATCGCAAGGCTGTTCTCCTACTCTCTTGCTCACATTGTGAGAAGTTAACCATGCTTTGCGAATTGCACAAAAAGTGTGCGACTTTACATGAATTAGGTACAATCTAGCCTATACAATAATTATGGACCAATAAGTAATATTATGTTGACTTTATTTTCTACAATACTAATGAATAGTTTAAACTAATAACTTTCATTGTGTCTGGCAAGGTATAAAAACAATTGAAACTGTCCGGCTATTAAGGTAACATTTTTTCCTAGGTCCCCAAGTAACATATATAAAATTTAGCTTTTATACTCTAACGAAGGTAGAATTATAATTAATTAAAGTTTAGGGGTGTCTCGCAGGGGTAGCAACTGTCATAAGTGTCTGACAATGGATGACGAGATTTCTAAAGTTATCCCTAATAAAATATAAAAGGAGTTAACTCCAAAAAAATTGAGCTTTATACTTTAACAAATTTAAGGCACTATTTGCCCAAGTCACCACTACCCAAACTCTATAGTCCCTGGTCGTTCTTACCTGTATAGGGGACGCGCACAGAAGAACTTTCAGCTTTTATTAAATAACGAAGGTCTGGCCGTCGTGGGCTCTTAGGCCATAAGGTAATGATCATTAACAGTCTTAATGTTCTACAATGTTGACACTATTTTTGTGTTTCCGAGATACCGCACTTGCACTTTAATTCTTTACACTAGGGTTATTAACTAAAAAAGTTTAGTTCTCTTTAGGCGTCTTATTGCTGTCGTGTCAAGAAGTTGGATTGCTTCAGCATTCACATGGCTATGTAGGGTTAAGTGAGCTAAGGGAAACCGTTTCGCTGTATTTAGGACAGTATTCACATTAAGATCCTTGTGAAAACTTTTTTAATGTACCATGGAGCAAAGACAATGTCCCGAAGAAACATGTCCTGAAACCGTTGTATTATTTCTGAATTGCTCTTCGCTTTACAGCCCCAAAGCTGTATGTCATATGTTCAAAGGTTTTATTAAAATTGATAACTGACCCATTAGTTTAAATTTAATTCCTATAATATATAATTCTACTTCTAAATTTTTCTAAATAAATTAAATGACCTTATATACACCAAATATTTTACAATCTCGGCCAATTTATATCCGTCATAGGCTGCTTAATATGCATAAAACTGGTATTTTCACTTTCTCAAACATCGCTGTATCTATTTCAATGCTTTAGATTTTTCCGTATTTCGTTTTATTTTAATAAATGTAATGTTTACACGAGACCGCCTAGATCAAAATGTAATTTAATTATTACAGAATTATTTTTTATGTTTACCGCCTTGAGACCGCCTAGATCAGGGACAAATCAAAGCCTGAATAATAGTGGAGATACGCGGCCGGCTGCAATTTAAATATTAGCAGAGACAGCTGTTTTTCCCGGAAACTCTCCTTAACACTCCTATTGCAGTCATTCTAGTTCTTAATTTGTTGCGAACACTGGATATTCTAGGTGTAATCATGTAATACTAACGCCAATTCAAAATACTTTAATTGGCTACGATTTAACGAACCGGGTCAAACCGGCAGTAGGCTCATCTGATGTTAAGTGATACCGCTGCTCAAGGACACTCAATGCCAGGGCTCGCGAGTGCGTTGCCGGCCTTTTACGAATTGGTACGCTCTTTTCTTGAAGGACCCTAAGTCTTATTGGAAATACTTCAGTGGTTGTCTAAATACTTACCACTAGTTTTAATATGAATAATGAAATATGTGCTGTGTTTTTGTCTTTGTATTCCCGTAATATCCCAAAGGGGCAAGTGACATGTATTTCTATGTCTATTGAAATGATGATAGGCCATTTTGCATTTCAAGTTTTTATTAATATAATTGTCTCTTTATGTTCTTTTTAACTTTTATTTGTATCAATGATGTTCATAATAAAACTACAGGAGAGAACATTTTTAATAGTATATAGTACATATATGTATATATAGTCTGGAGAGTATACTAATATATGGGTAACTAGTCTTTAGTAAGAGATAACAAAATAGGGCCTGCCGCGCTTCTAGTTGTAAAGTTAGTTATTGATTTATTTTTGTGACCAATGTTTTATATATAATTTCTGCTCTTCTAGAGTAGTGTTGTTTTAGTATTGGCTTCAGCCCTCATCCCTGAGTAACCCCGGCTGAGCACCAATGGACTTGTGCATAAAACACTTGCTCATATGGTGAAGGAAAACATCGAAGAAACCGGCACGTCTTCCTAAAAAGTCGGCGGCGTGTGTCAGGCACAAAAGGACCTCTTTAAATTGTCATAGTTATTGTCGTGAATGTATTCTATTTTTGAATTACGTGTTTATAGTCTGTGTTGCCTTCTGTTTAATATTTTTTATAGGTCTGTCTTGTTTGCGAACAGGTGTGCCCATGCTCTTGTATAATAACATCACGTAATTTAACTTCCGAGTGAAGATTAAATAATGTCTTCGATACTATATTTTTACATTACATAACTCTCAATCAAGTATATAAATGAGTTATTCAAATGTATCGAAAGTTATTTTCTAATACTTTACATATTTAGAAGTGATTGAATGTTGGCCATGTGGTGTGCGACTCTCCATAGGCCGCCGAGCGATGCGTCGTTTTCTGTCTTTAAGGGGTTATTTTTCAAAAATTGTTAACATATATATATTATGTACTTTTACCAAGTTATTATCTTAAAATATGTTTTATAAGTTATAATATATAATAACAAACACATAGGTTTAAGATGTACAGTGACCCCACATTTTCCGCTCGGAAATGGATTGGTTGTCGACGCCAGTCGCCAAGATTCGAACCGCTCTTCGTTGATAGATATACAAAGGTATTGGAAAATAGCACAAAAACCTATTTAAGGTTGTTGAAAATCCACTTTCTACTTTATAAGGAGTAAAACACAAAACAGGCCACAACTTTTATAGTATATTTTCTAACAATTTTTATAAACAAGTTTAAACAGGTATTATAAGATTTATTGCCCAGCTTTTAATGAAAGCAATGCACGTATTTCTTTTTCTAGTAGGTGTCAAATGCTAGAATTTTTTTTTATAATAAACTGCCGTTAAAAAAAGTATTGTCTGAAATTTTTGTATTATTCTGAAAAAATATATCGCTATTCCGTGTAATGACGTCCTACATTCTTAGTACTTAAAACAAAGAGAAATGTGTTTGAAAGCAATGATTTTTCAGAATCCAATATACAGAGATATATTATTGTAGGTCTAGGGACGACTAAACTTTTTTCTAAAAGCGAAAATAGCAGAAATGGTATATCATTTACTTTACAATGTTTTTGTAAGTATTCTTAGGTAGACTCAGTAAGCGCTTTATTTGCTTCATTTACTTAAAAAAAATATTCTACGTTAATAGTTCTTTTTTAAATTTGTGTTTTGGTTGCGATGTAAGCTTCAAATGATCAAATCCGTGTTACTAAAGCCAAACATTACCGTAACACACGGACGCGACACGCGATATCATCTGCGCACGCATTCACTAGCCGGCAGACGATATATTCGCGCGCGTTCACATTCGAAATTTAAATATTTGACATTTTATTGTTTTACTTTTATCTATGACTTAGTGGACATGTTTTTTATTTGTGATATGTGTTCTGTGTCTGTGTAGTGGTTTTAAGGATTGCAATTGTACCGGTAAGTTAATTAAATTAAAAGTTATTTCTTACAATCTACAGAAAGCTGCGTAATTTAGGCTATCGTTAGAGTGAAAATATTTTATTTAACTATAAAGAGAACAGAGATTTAAATTTACAATTTAACATATACAACGTTAATATTATGACCAAAAATGCTCTTACGTTTTCCTCGTATTAAAGTTCAATAAGACATAGTCCGTACCGCCAAAGAGCTTTAAGATTCGACTATTACATGTAACAATAACTATTATTAGCAAGACTATTTGCGAATCTCGTCTTTATCACCTTGAGTTAAGGTTTATTTATACCGCTATGTAAGTTAATGGATCTTACCGGTGGTTGGTGGTTGTTGTTCCCGAATTCAAGTGTTATTCGTTCGTTTATCGTACCGTAATGCAGACCTCAGCTTATTCAGTAATGTTATGTCTGAAAATAATATTAAAATTAATTACTTACATGGTAATCGTTACTATTTAAATGGTTCACGAAATATATATTATATACCTACAACAACATATGCTTAAGATTTTTGTTAGAGATAGATGATAAAGAAAATCATCCTGCGGAATTTGGCTTGCCGTAGACCCAAAAAGTAGACGGCGTGTGTCAAGCACATATAGCTGATCGCCTACTTGCCTATGGAAAAGAAAAGAAAAATACAACTACAGTCAAAACCGGTTATAACGACATTGAAGGGACCGTATAGTTGCCGACGTTATATCCGATAGTCGTTATAAGCATTTTACGTTTCATACTCCTCAAGGTATGAGTATCACCAGTATCAAACTGTTCGTTAAAGGCAACAAATTTTTGCAAAATTGTTACAGCGTTAAGAGCCTCGAAAATCGTTGTTGGCTGAAACTGTTCGTTGGGAGAAAGTGCGTAGGTAATAATATGCCTAAATATTCATTCAATGCCTTTAAATAAGATTTAAAATCGTTTGTATTGTTTTGTTTTGCTGAGACAAGAAGCGGTTGGTCGTTATAGCCGATGAATATCGATAAAATTTCGTCGTTGTAAGCGATATGTCGCTGTATCCGATGTTGTTATAAGCGGTTTGTTTACTGAATAGTTTACTAGGGATTCGGACGGGACCATACAATCTGGTTGTAATAACCGATAGGTCGTTGTAAACGATGTCGTTATAAACGGTTTTGACTGTAATTAAATTTACAAAAGAAATTATTGAGAGAATTTTTTGTTCGATTATGAAATATTTACTTATCGTTGATAAAGGTTTTAATTGCTAACAAATTCTGGAACCTAGAAGGAGATGCGAATCCCCGTAGAAACGTTGGCAATTTACGTTGGTTAATCTTAGATAATCGATTACGAAGTAACGTGCAATATTAACGTAAGCATTCATAATGATAGATTTCAATAAGTTACATCACGTATGTAGGAACTGGACTGGGATAATTATATTGACAAGTTTTTCCGTACAATCTCCACAGAGTCCGAACTCTATGAACGAAAATCTAAATATAATCTGTGATTTTTATTGGAGGGAACGTGACTTGTTTTATTCAGGCGTGTTAATCTGACAATGTTTATCATATGTTATCAACACAATGACATTTCTTTCAATGCCTAATTTTTATTAAATGCTCTTTTAGGGATTTACTCTTATAAAGGGATTTTACATTCTGCGCACGCATTCAATAGCCGGAGTTAAGACTAGAGGGCGAACTCTATGAACGAAAATATAATCTGTGATTTTTTTATTGGAGGGAACTGGAGTTATTTTATTTGGGCGTGTTCGTGTCTATGTAAATTTAACAAATTTTATCATACCATATCATTACAATCAAACTGTTTTCAATGCTTTATTTTATATTAAAGGCCCTTTTAAGGAATTTATACCTATGGCTTTTACTTTAGTAAGCTCAGATTAGTCAAAAATGTATGAATCACTAAGATGGTGCACTATGCAATGCCGGATAGATAAACATTCTTAAGATTTTCGCGAATACTTAATTTCTTCAAAGGATGTTGGGAAATTAAATTTACGACATATGTGCAAATTACTCGTAGTTTATAAGCTTCGTTGGATTAGTATATACATAACCAGGTCAATGATTAGGGAGGCAATGCTCAGGCTACCAGGTAACCTAGAGAGGAAAAAATATAAATACTTTTCATAGTAATAAATAATAGTAAATATATACAATAAATATATTGAGATATTAATCGATAAAGTCTTGATCAATTATTATTTATAAAAAACATATATTTAAATAATACATTACCGGATTAGTTTAATTTAAATAAATCAAATGCTTAGCAATCGTGTCGAGGCTGCCTAATGAAAGGGGAGGGGTATAATAGATTAACGTAAGTATCAATTAAGAAATAAAACTAATCTAATGATACAGTGAGTAAACGCCGTTTTATTTTTTTATTATTTAGGTTATTATGTAGATTAAGAGCTGTGTTGGCCTAGTCGTTTCAGCGTGCGACTCTCATCCTTGAGGTCGTAGGTTTGATCCCCGGCTTTGCACCAAAGGACTTTCTTTCTATTTGCGCATTTAATATTCGCTCGAACGGAGAAGGAAAATCGTGAGGAAACCGGCTTGCCTTAGACATTAAAAAGTCGACGGCATGCGTCAGGCACAGGAGGCTGATTACCTACTTGGCTATTATATTTACATATGATCATGAAACGGATACAGAAATCTAAGGCCCAGACCTAAAAAAAAGGTTGTAGCGCCACTGAATTTTTAAGAAATCTTTATTCAGGAACAAAAATAACTTATAATATTCTACTAATCAAATGAATTTAATTATTTGTAGCAAAACATCTCTTATTCCGACTTCTATAAATGAGAGACTGTTACCGGTTTTATGCAAAACCACTTTCCACGCTTTACTGATTAAGTAGCTTTAAGAAAATTTGTATGATAATTTTTTAACTGTTTTAGTTTGAGTTTTGCAATTCATTTAAATTAACTATATTTTGGACTGTCTAGAACGATTATTTGATCAAATCTGAGCAGTTTTTTATAGAACAGGGGGCAAACGGGCAGGAGGGTCATCTGAAATTAAGTGATACTGCCCATAGATACATTGCCAAGAATGGCTTTTAAGAATTGGTACGCTCTTTTCTTGAAGGTCCCTAAGTCGAATTATTAAATACTTCAGTGGGTAGCTGGGTTCCACATAGTGGTGGCGCGTGGAAAGAGAAAAGCAGTGTTGGATTTAGCGTGCGACTCTCATCCCGGAGGTTCGAACGTCATCTATGTGCGCATATAACAATCGCTCGTGTTAACATACCTGTATGCCTGATATGAAGGCTGATCACCTACTAATAGAAGAAAAATCACGAAACAGACAGAAATCTGATTCTAAAACCACGGGCTATAGGTTTTTCATTTCAGGTGTGGATGGACTATTAAACGCAGGCGGGACTGCACGACATACCTAGTTTGTTTAATGTTTATAAAAACTAAAAAGGAATGCATGCGGCCATAATAATAATAATAATAATTTATTGCAAGAATATGGTACAAAAATGTGTAAGGTGGTACAATAGTTCGCATATTCTGCGACACATAATGCGTACAAATTTGTCTGTAAAGGAATTTAACATTTTACATTATTAGTCATATGAATTAGTCAATTCTTATATTATTTGTATCGTACATATCATATCATACTACAACTTAATAGCGTTTCAGCGTCGGTATTTGTAGCTTCCAATTACAAAACCTATGTATTTGTATACCATTTGAGTTCTCTTGATATCCTGATGATGAATACATATAAACTCGGCCAAGAGTTGCTGAGGCTAAGGTTTTTGTTATATTACATAGTAGTAAACTATTCAACTCCAGTCATCGTGACAACCATGCTTTTTTGGTGGTTATGCCATTAAATTGTAGCTTATGTGAAACGTTGGTACTTTCAACACAGCGCCATCTGTTAGATTTGTGAATGTCAAATAATAAACAAATAATTTGAAATAAAATAATATTGCGGCTAAATTAAGATGTAAGCTATCCTATCTTTTAACTTAGATCAAACTGCACACGGTGTGCAAATTTGATTGAAATCGGTTAATTAGCTTAAGAGTCCATAGCGGACAAACAACGTGACGCGTAATTTATATATATATTAAGATATAAAAACAATATTGAAATGCGATAATCTTTCTAACAATGAAACACTTTTTAAAATGCGAACGAAACAAAAACAGATAAGCTCAGTTATTAATATTAGAATTGGTGATTCAAGCCAATCATTGCGTCTGAAATATAGAATAACCCTGCTGGAACAAAGTGTGTACAGGCGTCATTGCGATAAGTAGAGCGTACCAGCCCGGTGTTTTTAGCTCAGTCAATTAATGTTTTATAACCATTTTTATTCTTTCCATACTCCAGCAGTACAGTAGCTTAATTTTTTATATAAAACTAGCTGGCCTGGCGAACATCGTACCGCCTAACAGTCGATTCTTTTTTTTTTTAATACTTATTCTGCTAATCGGGACACCGGTCTAGCTAAGATAAAAAAAAAGTTGATAAGACAACAAATACATTATGTCAAAAAATAAAAATTTACCTTCCCGGAACCCCTCCACTAACACTTGAACTTTATGATATAGTATTAAAGTTCAAATTGACTTTTAAGTATTATTACTAATATTATGTATGGGAATATAGAAAAGTGTTGTTTTTAGACTTTTTCACTCAATTTTTTTAATTTTTCTCTCCGTAAGAACCATCCTCGTACTTCAAAGATAATTTTAAAAAAAGAATTGGCCAAATCGGTCATGCCGTTTTCATGTTATGTCGTGACAATGGAAAACGGGTTTCATTTTTATATATATAGACTAGCTGACCCGGCAAACGGCGTTTTGCCATGTATATTATTTCTAGAAAACATTTTTTTAGTTCAATAAAAATAACTACTATATTAAAAAATAGGGGTTGAACGTAGAGGGGTGACAATTAAGGGTTGTATGTATTTTTACTTTTAATTAAAACAAAAAGTTTGGTCTAAAAAATAAAAATTTAGGGGGGATGAAAAATTGATGTTGTCCGCTTCTCAGACATACTCAATATGCATAAAATATTCATAAGAATCTGTGGATTTTGTTTAGTCTGGAGGAATGTATATTTCTTGTCAAAGGACTGTGCGTTGTATTGCTAGTTTATATAATCCCAAGTGACATAGTATGCCAGTGTGACCAGCATTAATCCGTAAGGAATGTATGTCCCATTGCGGTCATCAAGTCAATTTTCCTCTAACGGAATATAACTTCATAACGTGGCTACATTTAATTTAAACTGTAAAAAATATAAAAAGTTTTCCTAATTTGCAGTACTAAATAAATATACTGAGTATTCAAAATTTTATTTATTCATAAAATATAAACAATATACTATTAAAATAATATGTTAATTATATCATTATTGATATTAATAATGGATCCATTTCGTAATTCAATAACGTATTTTAACTTTATTATGAATTAATAAGAGGGAAAAAGGAAGATATGTTATGAATTTAATTGTCATTAAAAACTTTTATTTCTTCGATATTAAAAACACATGGCATTTTAATTTAAAAATCGTCATTTGAGATTGCAATAAATGTTGCATAAAATATAAAATACTAATATTTCATAAATTCTCTTTACATAATTTTCATCTCAATCGCTCTCTCCCTTTTCTTCGACAAAATCGCTGCACATCTTCGTGACGTATCTGTAAAAATTATACCCTCATGCGCCTAAAGAAGTTTCACTTCAAAAAGCAAATTTAAATGGTACTCAAAACTATACACAGCCATAAGGGAGGTGCTGAACAGAACACGGCGGAAACTGATTGTCCGCTCTAGATGGTTCCATGCTGTCCACGACGCTCAGATATGAGCTGTACTGCCTTGCGCTTCTGTAACTCACTTTTCGTCTTTTCGAACTCTCACAGCGGTTTTCGCAGCGGCGGTCGCGCTCAAATCAGTCGTGAAGCAGTCATATAACGATTTGGGATTTTGATAAACAATAAACTACAAGCTCCCTTCGCTTGTCAAAACGTAATGTGAAATTGCTTAACAGAATACCATGAGATTCCAAAAATGACGTGAGTGACGAAGGGAGCGTTGTTAGTGCGAGGTGAACTCACGGAACAGAATCGCACGGCTGAAGAGAACACATACTTCATTTGTATAGAACACATACTCTACAGTACTAAAATAAAAGTTATGTATTGATTGACGGATATATAAGACTACTTATTTATGTAATGGTAGGGTAATTTATCGGGGACCCAATAAGCAATAACGGCGTGAGATCGAATCGAGAAAATCGATCAATCATTAGCTAACCGCGTCTTTCCAATTTCTGAAGTGAATTGTTTATTTATTTCGTACTTTCATACATTTTAACTTAAATTATAAAATTATAATTAGAGTTAATAAATGTAATTATATCCAACACACAGATATTGTATTTACAATTTTCTTCTCGAATTGCTTATAAAGAGAGGATAGCCCTCCCTGAAACGCCGGCAACCCACTTAAATAGGTGTCTATGAACTGCGATGACTTCCCTTTAAGGGCCTGTTTGCAGTCCTATCCCATAAAAATAGCTCTTTATTTAAATTTCTAAACAATTGAACGTGTAATTCTATTTCTATAGTGTAGTGCAAAGTTATAGCAAGTGAGCTGTTACATACTTAAAATTAATAAATAATAGTTTAAAAAAACTAAAAAACACGCTTTTAGAGCACATCAAACTAAAAAGTGAAAAATAATTCCTAATTTAGGCTGAAAATGGTAATGAACAAAAAATACTGGTATTATTGTGAAAAAGCGTGGGTTGCTCTATAGACGAAAAATATGGCACAGAGCGCCGTTTGATGTGCTTTAAAAGCGTGTTTTTTAGTTTTTTTTAACTATTATTTATTTTTTAGTTTTTTTTTTCGGATTATTGCATTGTCATCGATCTTTGACAGGTGCGCAAAATTTGAATAAAATCTGTCCGTTTAAAGTGGGTCAAAATCGAGTCCGAAGGAGTTGGTTACATACATACATACATACATACAGGTGAAGCTAATATAAAGCGTGTAAAAAAAAAGATATAGAATATATTTTGCAAAAGGCATATTATATTAGAAAAGATCAATACCTAATAAGTATTAGAAATTTATTTGAAAAAAATATATAACGATCTTCCACAATTATCGCTCAAACTCGCAAGAAGTGTGTATTACGTGTGTTTGTAGGTCAATAGGCACAGATTTGTATTAACAGTGCGAGGCTAAAGTAACGCCCCATTTCCTCAGTGAACAAGTAACAACATAATCTAATAATCATACAGATTACTATTATATTATTATATGTTATGTTTGTAGTGCTATGTTAAAGGTTTATGACGTGAAATTGTTAGCACCATTTCGGGCCTCCTCCATGGTGATTTATCAGGATCAAATTATGTAATTCTTTTCATATTTTATTGTAAAAGAAAATAATGTTAATTAATTAAATGAACAAGAAATATACCTAACTTACTTTTTTTAATTGATTACAATTATATTTATTCTTAATCGACTTTATAAAAACTGAATATTGGAGATTTAAAAAAAAACTTTTTTTCTAGAATTCTTTAAAAATCTTTTCCCACAAAAAGTACTTTCAGATATAATTAAATGTTTATTATCTAGGCCCTTCCACTTCCGGTACTGTAAAAAATTTTTGTTACCACATTAATAAATTTAAACTGAAAATGTATACAAACCTGTAAAAAATCTAGAAAAACTGTTACTCATTACAAAAAAATTCTCAACAAGATTATGTATGTCACCGCATTTTTTTTTAATGTAACGGGGGCAAACGGGCACGGGGCTTATCTGATTTTAAGTAATTCCACCGCGCATAGACACTAACATGGCCAGAGGTATCGCATATGCGTTGTCGGCCTTTTAATTTTTCATTAGAATTGGTACGCTCTTTTCTTGAAGGACCCTAAGTCGAATTGGTGGAATTTTAGTGAAATTAAGTTATTTACAAAATATGAATAAGACAGATGCAACAACAATAGTAAGATATCGATAAATCTATTGATTACAGTTATTCTTCTCTGTGATAGGTGACAACTCAAACATTTTATATAAAACGTGTTTATGTTTAGTTTTTTAATCTGACCATCTGGCAATATCAATCTGTGGAGGCGAGATTTCCTTTGTTTTATTGCGCTTTGTCGTCTTAATTGTCAATAACGATTATTGTATTGTGTATTGATTCGAAATTTAGGTCATTTTCTGTGTATTTCTTTTTAACTGAGCTCTTGTAACTTTATTAATATAGACTATATACATACTTAAATATATTCTGCAACAAAGCCTAGAATAAAAATAAAAATTAAAAAAAAGGATTCGTTTTAGTAGACTATAAACTTTTTATAATCTTATGGATTTGACGATTTTACCGACCACCGACTTTATCGACTTATTCTTGCCCTAGACTTTAGATTCAGTCGATAAATTTATCATCTAAAGGTCTTTGGCGAGTGGCGAGTGTGTTTTTATTCTAAATTAATAAAACCATTTCGACATTAAACATGATTTTGACGGAAAAAGTTGAAAGGAGTATCGTTGTGTTTTAACAATACCTTTAGGTCCAACTTGTCTACTGCAAAATTGCGGTAGAAATCACGCCTCTATATAAATATTAAATCGAAATAGTACGTTCTCATATCAACTAGTTTTTACTAATATCGTATATATATATATATGTTGCACATATAGCACCATCTATCGTGGTAAGTAAAAAAGTCGTTATTACTGTTAGTGAAATGCGCGCAATTTAACTAGAAATTATGTTAACTGTTTCAACTCACGCTTGGTGGCGCTACGTTATAAATGAATCATCCAGATATAATAGCTTGTTAGTAATATAGACTATTCTAAACTCGTAAATATTAGAAAATCACATATACATATTACCAACATTATAAAAATTTGAATTTTTATTAGCGGCGCTGTATTTTTAATACAGATTATATAGATCAATTTAAAATATTAAAATACTTTCATTTTGCTTAAGAGAGAAACAATAATTTATAGCCTAACCTTAATGAAAACGAAATAATAAAATGTATTCATACAAATGTAAAAAAAATTTAATCTAATAAAAATAATTTAAGATATAAAAGACTGGCCTTGTTAAAGTTTACATTAAATATGACTTGATTCACAGAGCGACGTTAAAAATTTGAGAACATTTTTACGCATATATTATCAGCTGGTAAATGCCAATGTCAAAATTGGCGCGTAATATGTAAAACTTCTGATAAATCGTGAAACCACGCTTATTGTGCAAACTTGACTCAAAATGATTCTGTGCATAATATAATAGGTATATTTAATAATATCAAAGTTTATTTACGATATTTTTATTTCCATCAATTGGTTACACCACAGGACATCAGCCATGCGATTCTGTAACTCACTTTTCGAACTCACACAGCGGTTTTCGCATCGGCGGTCGCTCTGAAATCAGTCGTGAAGCAGTCATTATATGATTTGGCATTCTGATAAACCATAAACTACAATCCACCACCTTTACAGATATGCATGTTTCCTCACGATATTTTCCTTCACCGTTCAAGCACATAGCGCATAGCGCACATAGAAAGAAAGTCCGTCGGTGCACAGCCGGGGATCGAACCTACGACCTCAGGTATGAGAGTCGCACGCTGAAGCCACAAGGCCCACACTACTCAGTATCATCATATAACAAACAATTTATTATTCAACCCAAGTCAAAAGATAGTGAAATTACAAACGGTATTTAAGCGAGAACAACAAATGAAAGTGGCAGGTGAGCGAGGCATATTTCTGACAAAATCATTTGATACCGTCGGCCGGTCACGCCTCGGCGCCTCCATAGATCACCGCAGCGTAGAGGCGTTTTTATACATACAATACCGTTTTATACAACTCTCCAATAAGGCAGACAGTTATGCGTTATATGTTTTATACAATATTTAATATAAATTAAATATTGTATAAAACATATAAAACTAACTGCAAGGTTAGTTCTATATGCCTATATTTAATAAATTAACTCACACAATAATTATCTAAAGTTACAAAATATAAATTATCTGTGAAGAAGAAAGATTGGCATTTGGCTAATGTGTATTATAATGTAGACAATAATAGCAAATGTATACTGTACAACAGTATTATAGCTTTCGCGCTCGGTAATAATCATACAAATCAAAACTAGAGCTTAATAAAAAGTATTATTCACCCACTACACTGTTTTCTAAGAGATACTAGCGCAAGACGATTGCATTGCTTATAATCGAAGAACAAGAGGTGCACGTCATATTTCTTGCTTTCTACGCGTATATGTTATTGTTATCTGTGGTTCAGATTCGCGCTTTAGACATTCGATATTCAAAATTTGAATGTAGTCTGTATTCGTCCTACTCTGTTTTTTGTGCAAAGGTCGTGACTCTGTGATGTGGTATATAATAGTGACATTGTTTTTAATATGGCTGCTGGAGAATTTCCGGCGGAAGGAATCACGTTTGTTTAATCATCAGTGTGTCCAAATGTTAGTATGACTTTATTTTTTTTAATTTGCATATAACGTGGGAACCGATTTCTACATGTGATGTCTAGTAGATGTCTATCTAGATCTTTTCGAATCCTATCAATAAAAATATTACAATTCTAAAACAAATATTAGTAATTTAATTAAGTTATCATAGAAAGTTGCCCCTTTTTCCTTTTAAAATATACGGCATTGTTTGCAGTGACATCTATTGACGAGTGGAACAATTTCTAAGTGAAACTTGAGAGGTTCCCGCCTTTTTATATACGCAAAAATAATTTCTTATCTACATTGATATTATGAACATAATATAGAAACGAATTTAAAATTCGTATTTATTAATATAGACTCTCATTCCTAAGGTCGTAGGTTCGATCCTGGGCTGTGAACCAATGACTTTCAGTCTATGTGCGCATATAACATTCGCTTGAACGGTAAAGGAAAATATCGTGAGTAAACCAGCTTGCCTTAGACCCAAAAAGTCGACGGTGTATGTCAGGAACAGGGGGCTGATCACCTACTTGCCTTTTAGATTGACAAACAGCAACAGGTACAGAATCTGAGGCCTAAAAAGGTTGTAGCGCCATTGAAAATTTTATGTTTAATTATTTAAAAATAAGGTAACATAATGTACACTTGTCAGTAAAGAAATACATATTAATGCTTCTAATTTTTTTACTGCCAGTTCTCAAATCAAGGGCGTAGAACGGGAGAGAAGAACTCTTTTTAATCGCCATTTTTTTGTTTTACAAAATGTTTGTAAGGAGCTGCAACCATTACACCATGTCCCATGTGACATTTTAAGTAATTAATATTGTTAATAAATCTTTGCCCTTGTATTTAGGAATCTAAATTCCGTGTTGACATTTATTGGAAACAATGCCGAATATTTGAACAAAAATATTTATTGCATATTACAATTGCATCACAATTTCACAGAAATTTTATCATGACAATCAATTATAATGTTTTGTGTGTTGCGTGTCTATTTTTTTATTCTTTACGTGTTCGATTGACGTGTATTAACATACACACTTTTAATCATCAGACAAAACATGTCTTGTCAAAATAATGACGCGTTTTTTGTATGATGAATGCAATGAAGAATGTTGGTTTAGTTGGCTGGAAGTCTTCCACGTTCCGCTTCACAAGACAATTTCTTTTGCGAATCGACTCCCAGTGGGGACACTACACCACAGACTAGAGATACCTGGGAGATACAACCTTCAATTGTTTACATACACTCCTCTTTCAAAGGCCGGCAATCCGCCAAAATAGGTGACCATGTGCTGCGATGACTGCTCTTTTTGGACGTCCCGTAGGTTTGTTGGCTCCTACAAGAGTTTAGCATCACAATTGTGCACCAATGGACTGTCACGTACCGAAACCAAAACCAAGGATTCAAGCGCTACCAATTTTTTTGGGGTGATTCATGTTTTAAAGATTTTGAAAAAAAATCTGTTATTATAACTAAATAATGTTTTGTTGCATTTTTTTAATTATGAAATGGTTACATGTTGAGTCCCGACTGCATCAATATACTATTTTAATGAACGCAATTACCTAACACTAATTATTAAATACTGTAAGAATAATTTCAGAGCCACGATCATGTAAAAATGCAATACATTTTTGAAATACAATAAATTGTAGACTTGACTTTGATTTAATTATTAATGGAAAAAGCTTGCCTTAATTTTATTGGTAAAAGTCTGGCCAACTATAGATTTTAATATTATGTACGTAATATTATGAAGTAATATTAAATTCATTTGCCACCAAAGATTCTCACAGATGAGTTCGGTATTCTTTAGGCAATAAACCCAAAAATATAAACAAATCGAACATTTTTGGTACGGTTTTTAATAGATCAGCCAATGCCGATATATAAAAATTAAGGAGGTCGCAAAAAATTGTGCCAATATGATATTCAAGGGGAAGATACGGGCCGGAACTTACCAGATGATGATAATTAAAAGAACTTTCCGAGAGATGCCATAATCATTGCTTGGTTTGATAAAAGATTGTGAATGTCGTAATCATAGTTTTTAGAAATCTTACCCAATAATCAAATTAAATTTAAATGAACGAGTTTTGGAGCGGAAAAGTCTTTGTTAACTTCTAATTTTAATTGCAAATTTAACAAGCAATTCATCAAAAAATCAGCCTTCCGTATATTTTTAGACGAAAGTTATTTCTTTAGATATAAAACCAGGATCACTTTCTGGTCATACTGGTTCTTGATTGCGGATAATTCTTGAAACAAATTTGAGTTAAAATTAAAATCGACCAATAGTTGCGGGTGCGTTTAAATTTACTTTAAATACGTGACGTAGACCACGCAAGTCATCAACAAAAAGATCCAGTACCACCTTTTTAGGTCTGGGTCTCAGATTCCTGTATTCTAATAGAAAACTAGGTGATCACACAGCTGTAAATGCCGTCGACTTTCTGGGCCTAATGCCGATGTTTTCCTAAACAAAGTCAAAGTTAAAAATAATTTATTCATATAGGTAACTTTACACTTATGAACGTCAAAAAAGAAATATACATTAAATGCTTCTAATTTTACACATACTGCCAGTTCTCAAATCAAGGGCGTAGAACGGACGAGAAGAACTGGCAATAAATCCTCCGCCACTCTTTTAAATTGCCAAGTTATTTGTGTTACACAACGTTTGTAAGGAGCTGCAACCATTACAAATTGTTCCACATGACATCTTAAGTAATAAATAATAATAAAATAAATTAAAAACGAAGATTTGTCCTCTATCAAGTCTCTATCGAGCCAAGATAGTCCAAGTTTCTACTCCATACAGGAAGATACCACGTAATAATATGTATGTAAATGACAAAATAATAAAATCTGATAAGTATTTAAAATGCTACGCATTCTATTCTTTCTTGTGATAGAAAGCATAACACGATGTTCATCAGTTTTTGATGTCTATCGGGCGTGCAAATGTAAATAATAACTTTTATATAACTGATATATAGTAATTTATTAATAGATTTAAACATAATGTATTCAATAAGTTTAAAAGGGCTTCACATTAGGAGCTCAAAAGAATAAATTACAAAATTAAAACTGGTGTCCAATCGCGTGTAATTATTATAATTAAGTACTCCTCAAAATAAAATAGACGTTTTGTCGAAGAGAATAAAGTTCATATTCATATATTTTATCTTAAATTGATAAAATTAAGAACAGTCTTAGCTTAGTGCCCTTTAACACTGGCTCGTACGGTGAAGGAAAGATCATGAGGAAACCATAACCATAGACCCGAAAGTCGACGGCGTGTCACAGGCTCAGAAAGTTGATCACCTATTAAGAAATCAAATTATACCACTATATAATACTTACTACCCACAGATACAGACATCTGAGACCAAGACCAACGGCTGTAGAGCCACTTTTTTATCTTAGATTAGGTACTACAAACAAAACACTATCACGATCAACATCACTATCAGCCTTTGTTGTACGGTAAAAATAGCAGCTTCCCGCTTTATCCGTCCCGATTAGGTCTTTAAAACTAGGGATTTGTTTGCATGCAAACAAAACTACGCAAGAAATAATTAATTAATTATAAATTACTACTTTTTAAATTATACTGACACAATAAGATTGATAATAATCAATAGGTGACTATATTTCGTCTTGATATAGCTTAAATACTCGTACTTTTCTATACAAAAATAATAATAATATATTCTTTTATATAGACAGCAGGCTAATCTGATGTCATTGCCATTGCCGGAGGACTCGCAAGACCCTTTAAGGGTCTCTTCTCGCTATTTTCTTGCTTATCCTAAGTCAAATTGGTTCGGAAACACTTCCATCGGCAGCTCAACAAATCCCAAAAAACAGTTTAGTTCCTAAACAAAGTCGTTGGCTGTAGAATAGATATGGTCAATCTATCTTAGTACTATGCTTTTTTTGACTTTCGCAATATTCATAATACAATTCATGATATATCCTCATTCATATACAGCCATGAATACATCAAATATCTGTGAGTTTCAGAATAAAATTTGAATAATTATATTAATTCAAATTTAATTACGAGTTTTATTTATTATCAAAATAAAATTAAGAGCTGAATTGTTGCATTATTATGCAATTTAAATTTACATAATCGCTTCTAACAAATTTCACTTTTCATACACACACGGAAAACTTGTTTGGAATGGTGTGAAAAGTTAGATATTTGGTAAAAAATTTAAAGCATTTTTTCATTTCTTTTCCAATCATTTGGAGTGTATTGCAGACACAATAATGTGTCTGTTCTATTCGTTTTATAGCAAGGTGAGGGGGGAGGCTTAGGGTCTATATGTGAATGTTAGGTAAAAAATAAATGTGAATTGCAAAATATTTAAAGTGCATAATTTTCCGGTGTTTACTGTTATTTTTCTTTAGAAATAATTTTACTTTTTTAGGAAAATTTATAAGTAAGATACTGTGAGGCGATTAATTTCTGAATATTCCCGTTCTTATATATATTAATAATAATATTTATTAATAAATATTATTAGAATGATAGAAATATATGTATATATTTAATTAATATAGATATAGTAGTGGGTTCCCAGATGCTATTAATTACATTTTTATTGCTATTATATTTCGTGTATTATACTTATTAAATTGAAGTTTATCTGGTATAGTAATAAAAAAAAACAGATAATATTTAGTTCCTAAATCAATCGCACCTATTTAGGTATTATTATATTTTTATATTAATATTGTAAATTTAATTCTGATAAAACGAACAGCCAGCACTGAGCCACCTAAGACGTAGTCTTCCGTATTCTAAAATCTAACATGTTTTTGACGCTAACTTCGACTTCAAATTGTGATTGTCAATTGTCATGTCAAAGACAGATTACTCCACTTTAGTATAAGAGATCGTCCCTTTTGATATCAGTAAAAATATGTTTTAAACGTGACAAATTAAAAGTATTTTGACGTTTTGGTCTATTTTCATTTGGTAAATTCATAACAGTCTCATTATATAGGAATGGGTGAGAGCGAGGCCGGTGGCCGTTCAGTTGCTCATCACGCGTAATTCGACATGGTCAAGTGTATAATTACTTTACCGTGAATTTTGCGTATTTGACAATTTTGTGGATTAAGTGATAAGTGCGTAATTTGGATGTGTTTAAGGTTCATTGACTGATGTAAAATTTTGTTATTCGTATGAATGTGCTTTTTTTTTGTTTTGCGCTGGGAGTTTGTTGGTTAATTAGTTTTTAGATTAAAACAGTGTTTATAGTGTGTTGGGATTCAAAAGGATCTTAAGAAATTTCTGACAGATTTCAAATAAACTGAAGAAGGTTATAAAGACGTGTAATTTTTTTGTGTAGTTTTTTTAAATCGATTTGAAAAATTAAAAAAAAATGTCACGTTATACATTTATTTTACTGAGCAGACATTTTAGATATTATTATGTTCAAACTGAATAAGTTTTTTTATAACTTTTGAATAATCGAGTTGTTGCAAAAAAATGTTAATATGTACTGTATATTTGTTACTATGTTAGCCGTTTGAATAATCGAATTGTAATTACACGTTGAATATGATCTTACCAAGTGGCATACTCTGTGTAGTTGTCAAATTTGACCAAAATGGCTGTCAATCTAAAACTATTATATAGATTTGATTTAGTACTAAATCGTGTAATAGTCATTCATAGCAACAACAAAAAAACACATTTAAACAAAAAGTATAAAATAATAACTAAATTAAGGCGAATATAATTTTAATTGTCTATAGGAAGCGTGGCATGTTTTATTGTCTATGGGAAATTCGCTTGTCTTTGGTTAGAGTAGAAAATTGCGATAAAAAGTTGAGCATCGACGCGATATTGCATGCACAATGCACTTATGAATAATAAATGCCTTTCATTTCATAATCAAATGCCTGATTTGGAGATCGACAGAGTTTGATGACATTGATATACACAAAAACATCATTTAGAGTAGATTTCGTCTCATCTCGAAAATTAAGTCTTAAACACTGTGTAATAAGGTCGATTTTATCTTAATAAATTAAAATTGTATAGAACTTGATGATTCAGATTACACACTGACTGCTATTTCGTATGACAATTTGTGCCGTTTTTTTACATATAATTATTATAACAATAAAATCCTTTTTATAACCAAGGAAATGCATTTATGTATGCCCGTAGTAAAACTAGTGTCTACATATAGTATATGAGTGCAAGTAGTGTGTATAGAGTCTCGTACAACTCAGAGTTCGTACGAGACTCTCAACATCAGACTATAGGAGAGTTCTTACTTACTTTGGTAATTTCGTCCGTCTTGAACCAGTTAACCTGGACAAGCTGGTGGTATTCGGGAAGGTGGAAGGCAAAAGGTCGGGGGGCAGTTCGCCAACCCATTGGTGTGACCAAGCTGTAGACGGATCAAAGTGGAGAGATATCACTATCAGGGCAGCAGGTACCTTACAGTGACGACAGAGAAGAAGACTATATGTAGACACAAGTTTTACTGAGTAAAGTTACATAGTACTATGGTACAGTACCATATCTCCGAGGTGACCTTTTTACTGGAGGTCTATATGGATCTATATGGATGACGCCATATATAAAGTCATTTAGACACATACCAAGAAGCTAACTTTTTCATAGTATCATATCATAATGTATATTCGAAGTAAATAGATTTTTATAAGAACTAAAACTTTAAATAGAACACAATATATTATATAAACGTAAATTTATTACATAACATAACTTGACGTCAGCGAAAAACTAAAGACCATTAATTTCTTATTGTCTCTGTGCCACTCTTGGCATAGATATTATTAAAGAAAATATTTCTCTTTTAATAAAAACATTTCCAACTGTACGAGGATAGGACACTATTAAATAATTCATTTAGACATAGACATAACATTTATTACATATGAAAACACACACACATAAACACACAAAATAACAATACTTAAAGAAAAAATAAAATAAGACGTATCAAAAACAATAAAAATTAAAAATTCCCTTTTGCCATTCGGTTCGCTTCTAGTGTGCAATGTGTGTGTACAGTGGTTGTAATTTCAAATATGTTTTTTATAGATAATTTATTATTGTCCCTGTGCTATCTTCACTATGGCACTCTTGTCATAGACAATATTAAATCAAATTATAAAATATGAATACTATATATATAATATTCTCTTTTAATAAATAAATCTATGCGAAAACAAAACACTAGTTAATGATAACTCAAACTCAAATTATCTTTATTCATGTAGGTAAATAAAGTACACTTATGAATTGTCAGAAAGAAGTTAAAATAATTGTAAATTTACATTTACTACCACTTCGCAAGTCAAGGGCGTAGAGCGGGTAAGAAGAACTGGCAAGAAACTTTCCGCCACTCTTTTTAATCGCCAAGTATTAAGTCATACAAATTGTTTGAACTGGAGGTATAGTTGTACTGTGTACTAATCATTACTTTCTTATTGTCTGTGAGTTATCTTCACTGTACAAGTCTTGGCATAGACTATACAAATACGTGTATAAAATGACATTTATGACACTAAACATAAATAAAGAACTTTAATTACATAGAATCGTAGTAACGTTGTGTTGATAATAATTAAGTAATTAATATTTGCATGCAATATGAGTAGAAAGTCTTCATCAATTCTAGATGTTAACAAACCCTAGAGAAAGTATATTTTACGGTTTTTATGTGTAATTAAAACGTTTTTATTGCGGTAGTTTTGATATGCAGATTTGGATAAAATACAATACAACTTCGTAGTAAAAACTTAATTTCTTTCCTACAGTTATCTAAAGTAATAATGTACACTTTGTACTTCGATTAACCAACAAACTTGCTTTAATATTTTGTAATTATTAACCGCAAAATTTATTTAGATATTTAAATGTGCTAATTATTTTTACGGCATCCTTTATCGTATTAGTTTCATTAAAACAGCTTCAAGCGCGTTGAGTTCTTTTATATGGAATTTGCAACATGCGAATAAAATACATAAATATTGAATGTAATTAGTTTTCTATACATTAAAGAAAGTAGGTTTTAAAAACACTATGAATATTTCACAGTAATTTACGTAATGCTAACGTAACAATGACTACACGGAAATATTAAATGTAACTCGACTAATTACACATACATCTTCATAACTCGACTAACTTGCCTCTGAAGTGCGTGTGCGACAATTCATAATAGTGATTCTTCATGAGTGAAAAGTGAAAAAAGAAAAATTTATGGTTTAACTATGGAAATATGGCCAAAGAGCGTCCTAAAGAAAGCAGCTGTAGCGCATTAGCGAGAATTCTCAGAGACTTCTGCAGTTGCTCGGAAAACGCAGCATGGTCACCCGACATGACGTCAGACAGAAAAGGCCCATTCCTAAAAAGCGAGCTAACAAACATGTCCGCTATGCGCAGACGCATCATGACTATTGCAAGGCGCAAAAAACACGTCACAGAACAACCGAAGAGCGAAAAGAAATCGGAAACACTAACATCGAACTTAATAAACACAGTTAGCTCACAAAACAGCACAATGCGTAGAAACATCGACAATTTTCTTATATCCCGACGCATGGTCGCGTTGGACGAAGATATATACGAGAAACCAATTGCGAGCTATTCCTCGTATGGAGAGAATTGGTCATTAAGCAAGTCATGGAAGGGCAACAATGCTGAATATTTCAATCGTACACTGAATGATAGAACTCTGGAACCAATCGACGAAGTACCGAAACGAAAGAAGCGGAATCGGAAAATCAAAGAACAGCTACGCTACGACAGGAATATCAAACGTCATATTCGGATACGCGTTATGCTGTCTTTGAGAATGCGTCGGTATGTGAGGAGGAGGTATCGGAATGCGATACAGAATGTCCCAGTACCACCAAGGAAATTTCCGCGTGGCGCATCTGTTACATCCAGTTTTGGGACACGGTCGTATCGAAGTGTTATGACGGATAAGACCAATGATGGGACGGTACTCTTCGATATTCACGAGGCTAGGAATACAACGATGGAGCTCTGCCACAGTTATGATGAGGACCTCGACACGTTGGATATTGCGTTACGCGCCGGAAATTTTAGGTTAGTATAATTTAAATTGCGAAATTATTTTCAAATAATTACACTTTAGTTAAAGTTTTGAATTACGTATTAAAACAATTACCACAATGGTCTATATATTGTTTGTTTCGATAATTAATTATAATAATATTTATAAATATATTTTTGACTCAACAAATATACAGCATTTACAAGTTTAAGAAACTTTGTAAAAATTAAAATAAATTTAAAAAGTTTGGTCCCTGTGGCAGTGTACCTATAACGCTGGCAGCATTTTCTCGTTGTATTGCTATATTTACTAGATGAGCATGGAGAGCACCAGCTCTGGGGTCACCGGTACAATCTACCAGGCGCCAACTTATATCTTTAATCAGCGCCTGTGAACTTGAACGGCCACGGCCCATGACGCTCTCGAAGAACTCGAAGAACAAAATCGAAGGAAATAATCCTATATTTGAGCCGTTTCTTATTTTCCGCCTGCTCTGCGGCCGCCCCAGCTTTTTTACTTTTTACCAAACCCCGTCCCATCCTCCAAGGGATCAATGATCCCATCCAGCCGCTTACCATCGTCTCTTCCCATGGCTGCTAAAAAGCTGGAACATTGACCTAGGCAATATAGATTACTGTTATATAATATTCGACTTCTTCAATACAAAGAGTCCCCTCGTGAGTTGTGTGAGATATTGCGGGCTACTCGATTGTGAGGAAGTTGCATGGATCTGGTTAGCGCCTTCTTAAGTTCTCATGTTATTTTCACACGTGTATATCGTTTCTATAACATATTTTCATAAGTATCTGATTGTCCTCCTTGATACAAGTGTGATGTTTGGAAGCAAAAATAACATAAAATAAAGAAATAAGTAAAATATCCTAAAATACGATACTGACCTCGATGGTTTGTACACGAAGAAACTTAGTAAATCTAGTACATATATACTATATAAAACTCTCTTGTCGCAATGTTCGGTCCCATACTCCTCCGAAACGGCTCGACCGATTCTTATTAAATTTTTTATGCATATTCAGTAAGTCTGAGAATCGGCTACATCTACCTTTCAAATCCCTAAGTTATAATCTGTCCCACTAATTTATATTTTATTTTTTAGATATTTTTTTTCTGATTTATATTTTTACATACAACCTCTAGTTGTCACTCCTCTACGATCAACCCCTATTTTTTGTTATTGTAGATAGTTTTTTATTAAACTAAAAAATGTTTTCTAGAAATAATATACATGCAAATATAGAAAGAAAACTCTATTGGTCGCAAGCTCAGGCCAACCCATCTCCAAATATTACGTATACGTGTGAATTGGTTTCTAGTCTATAGACAATTTTGTGTTATCATTTCACGTTTTTAATCAGTAACAATCCATAGTATCCTTTGTGACATACATTGTTCTGTTGGTGTCATTGAACAATTTTAAGGTCACGCACAATCAGGTGGAAATAACAGGATGCGAATGTAGACAGCGTGACGTCCCTTTAATACAAAGGGGAATGTTCGAAATTTATAACTGTTTGATTAAAAATTGTCTAAAATTCTTGTTGAGAGAAAGGTACCATTAATTTATTTATTTTATTTATTTATTTAATTATAATTAATTAATTAATTATAAATATAGACTCCTCTCTGTCGATGCCTCAGATTTAATCTGTTTTTGATAATTTGTTTATAAACAGTAAGCGTAGGCGCAGACACAAAAAGATAATTTTGTGGTATCTTTTTACTTGCAATTATTAATGCTCATATAAAAGGAAGCCCATTAAAGCACAGGTCTTTGGGGTACAAAGTTACACCCTTTATCGACACGTTACTGCGATTTGGAGATATATGGACAGATATTGAGATTGCTACTTTTTAAGTTTTATTGGGTGCTTAAATATGGTTGCGACATAATATAGTAATAATAAATAACTAAGTGTGATATAAGACGAAACCGACAATTTAAACCAGCGTTAAATAACATATGCTTTTATTTATGTAATTATATGTTAAAAATACTTATTTTGTTATTATCATACAGTTACAATAATTTACATATATTATATATTTCATAATAAGAATTACATAATAATTAATAGCCATAGAATATATATTTAGCACCAACATGAGACACGGTTAACGTTTTTTTTACGAAAATGACTTTTTTTGCTTTAAGGTACTATACATATGTTTATTACATTATTAAGATGATGAATTGTTTATTGTGAATATGAGTTAATATTAACAAAGCCATTCCAGCAATCATGCCTTCATCATTAAATTGCTATTGCTATCGAATTGTCAATTGAAAATATGTTGCATCTCACGGCTACAATATTAGCTAATAAAAAGTGATTTACTACATATTCAAAGATTTCGAAAGCTTTTAAACAAACATCACGATTTACCGTTTACAGTGTATGCAATATTGTAATGAGCTATGTGATTAGGCAGTGCGAGATCAGATTACACTATTATTTAATGCTCTTTGGAGTTTGTTGAATCGTGAAGAACTTGTTTGTATTATAAGTTGTCATCTTTCGTCATTTTGTCAGAAACATCGTTCTTTTATAACTTAGCATCTTCTACTGCACGGAGAGTGCTCGGAGAAGTTGTTCAGGTTTATATATAATATACCTGATATATATAAATATATAATACCTGCAGCAGAGTTTCATCATCGAGCGTCGAGAATACGGAATTCCACCCGTATCACCTCGACGTCCGCCGTTCCACAACTGAGAGTTTTTCAAGGCAGTTTTGCCGCGCACCACCACTATGTGGAACCAGCTGGCCCCTGAAGTATTTCCGAAACAATCTGAGCGTACCAGTTTTTAAAAGGCCGACAACGCAGGCGCAAGTCCTCTGCCATTGGGCGGTGGTATAATATAACATCAGGTGAGCCTTCTGCTCGTTTGCCCCCTATCCTTTAAAAAAAGGACAAAACAAATTTTTATGAACAATTTCATTCAAAATTCCTACCTTAATTGATATACCAAACTTACGCCAAATTTAATATCAACCCTAAGTAAGCTTGCCTACCCAGGCAAGCTTATTTACACGTCTAATTAACCCTAATTAGACGTGTAAATAAGACATGTATTTATAGAGGATCTGCAATATAGTTAGATGCGCAATGGAGTCCCGTTTTTGACACCGGTTTTAAATTTATAGGTTAATCGGGTAACGGACAGTAGATAGTTATGTTGCAAACTTACGGTATCATAATAATAACACTGTTATAATGTCAATAAAAAAGTGTCCTCTAGGGGCTGGTTGGGTATGGGGTATTAAATCTCATGTTTGATATTCATATATGATCAAAAGACAAAAATCATTTATAGATAACACAATGTACACTTATGAACGTCAAAAAAGAAATATACATAAATGCTTCTAATTTTACATTTACTGCCAGTTCCGAACTGGCAGTAAATGTAAAATTAGACTTAGAATTAGACTTAAAATTAGACTCTCCGCCACTCTTTGTCATTTTCATTTGATCATTCATTTGGCGGTCATGATATTGGTTATCGTAAAATATCGTATAATATCGTATAATAAAAATTACGTAATGTGATCTCCATATATTCTGGGGGTTCCAAGCTAGAATATAGTCTGTAGTAGAACTATTAACAGGTCATGCGACGTCGTATTCCTGGCCTTAATTCTAAAAACCTAATTAACGTAATAGAATACTAATGATAATTATTTAATACTAGCAACTTAAGCTGAGGCGCGATTTGCGGTTTTGGCGAAATTATCTAACCTGTTTTTAAAAGAGTTCAAAAAGGGTGCACTAATCACACTTTCCGGAAGCCTATTCCAATTAGTCACCAATCTGTTTCAAAGAACTACCCCTCAAATATTTGTTCTCACTTAAAATAAAGAGCTTTTCAATGGAACATTACAATGGCCAGTTATATAGTGAATAGTATTCGTGAGAATAAAAATCTATTTAACACTTGATAGCTCTAAGTTACGTTAATTGGAACTAACTAATACTATAATATATTTGACATTTGTATAAATCTCAAACTGTAAGCTATTTATATATTTTTTCTGATTTTTAAATACTAGTTGATGTTATTCAAAGAAACCGTATTGTTGTAGATTATAATGTAAGTGGCGGCGCGTAGTGTCGAATAGTTATACTACCAGAATGGAACATTTTACAACCACATTGTAGAATAGTATTATAGTGACCCGATAGATGGCGTTATTGTAAAAAGGCTTGTGTCTTAAGATACGTATTTTTCACGCCACCGCTTTACGAGCACGGAGTAGATAATATAGTTTGTCTGTTTGATTAATATTTTTAAGGCTAGAAGTGATCTTCTGTGGCCAAACTCCAAACAATTATGTTTTCATCGCGAATCGAACTCTTAACCTAATTACTGTGGTGGTAGTAACTGTAGTTACTGTACAACAGGTGGGTTAGCATACCATGGAATGTAGTCCCACAAGAATGAAGGACATATATGTCTATAATAAAGTCTCTTCCATGCTAGGGAAGAGGCATAATTAAATTAATAAAAGTTAAATATATTATAATTAAATAAATTAAAATTAATAATATTGATGTATACTTTAGGAACGATACATTTGAGCCTTTCTGAGCCATATTTGAGAGAATGTTTTGTCATAGGAGCGGTAGACTAGCTGTCGAAGGTTGGTGGTGCGGGAGGGCGATGCCTGGCGGCAGAGCCAACAATGGAGCCCTGGCGCTCCACTACGCCGCCGCTAGGGGCTGCCTTGATTGCGTGCGCTTGCTGGCGAATACTACACCTGATGTATCGTAAGTACTTTAAGATAATAAAATAAAATAAAAAAATAAAAAGCCCTTTATTGTTGTTAACAAGTTTTACACAGAGTAGTTTCGTGTGCCTAAAATTACTTATGACTACTATCTAAAAAAACACATTTTGACTATTAACTAGAGTTTAACTAATATACTAACAATTTTAATATTTATTGACTATCGGCAAACGGTAGTTCGGTTACAACTTGTCCTCCGACAAAGGCCTCCTCTAAAGCTCTCCAGACTTTAAGATAGTATTGATTAATTTTATGGTCACAGGGCAATGATCAAAAATAAACTTGTATATGGTGGGATCCACTGTTACTGATAGTATGACAGCACTGTTTTTATTCAATAATAATATTTTAATCATGAACGACTTTAAAATGTGGAGGCTATATCACCAAAGACGTTCTGATTGTGTACCAGTTTTGACGAAATACTAAAATAGGACATATTAATCTACTTTCCTCAGGTCTTATCGGGTATAATACAAAATAACATGTAAAACGATTTTTGTAATAAATAAGGTACCTATTACATACATTATTGAGATAGGGAACTTTACCAGACTGAAAACCGTATAACTAAAACTATACATTTTATTTAAACTGTACCTTATATTTGACTAAACCTTCTTAGTCAAATATAAGGTAATTTATAGTTATTTCACTAATGTAGAAAAACAAATAAAAATCAATAAAGCCTCCAGATATTTTGAAGTTATACTTCTTTGTGTTTTTCAGAGTCGCGTTTATTTAAACCAAAATAATGATTTGTATATGTCACCGTAAAATTGTAAACACCGTTAGATTGTAATCTATCTCGCGAGATTGTAAACTGTCGAAAGATTGTGAACCTCAACGAACTGCTTACAATTTAACGTATTATTATTCGGTAGTTATATGAAATTGTTGGGAAGTAAAATTAATCTGTAATTGACCAAAGAAGTTTGAATGATAACTAAGTTAGTGTAGTACAATATTACATCGTTTCGATTGGAAGTGACCATTAAAATGGACAAGAAAAATGCAAAAATTCTGTCTGTCTAAGGCATCTTGGCTTCCTGACGATGTTTTTTTTTACTATATGACGGATTGTTAAATGCGTTCATAGAAATAAAAGTCCATTGGTCAATAGAACACAATATCAGGGATGAAAATCACTCGCTGAAGCCACTAAGCCAACACTGTACTATGTTTTTTTAGATGTGCACAAAGTTATTCGAGCAGTGTTGGCGTAGATTCAGCGTGCGACTCTCATCCCTAAGGTCGTAGATTCGATCCCCGGCTGTGCACCAATGGACTTTCTTTATATGCGAATTTAACATTCGCTCTTACGACGAAAACATCGTGAGGAATCCGACATGTCTTAAGGTGGGAACTGACCAACGTTACGAGGTGTAATGTAACATGTAATGTAATGTTACACAGCGAGCATTCGTGCAGTCAGTACGTCGTGTTGCGGGGAAACACGACGTACAACTAAGTACAACAGTTATTACCCGTTAGTTATCGTGACTGGACAGTTGGATGAACAAACAAAAACTCTACAGTTTCTTATCGATTATCGAGATTTGTTATTGTAATTTTTTACGCTTCTGTAAAATAAGTGCTCTATACAAGTATATCAAAAGTGGGTTTGAATTAATTTAAAGGAACTAGAAGCTGTATTATTAAGTATCATATATATTTATTATTAAGTAAGATAATAAAAAAAGTGCGTGCGTACTTTGTACACATGTCAGAAGTGAAACTTCTTTGGCAAATTTTTTTTTTAACTCTTGTTCATTTTTATGCAAATCTAAAACTTTAGATTTCCGAGACTTAGAATGAGGGTAAAAGGAATATATGTTAGGAATTTAATGAATTTAATTGTCATTAAAATATTAAAATTATCTTTTTTTACCAAAATTTTAGTTTTAAAAATATAATTTCTATAAGGTAATTCACCCTTCTTTCTCTCTCTCAATCGCTCTCTCCCTTTTCTTTCACAAAAACGCTGCACATCTTCGTGACGTTTTTCAAAAATTTTACATGAGGGTAAAAGTTGCACTTCAAAAATCGTTGATTGTATGTGGTGGTACATTCACAAAGTCACATTATCATAATGTCATTATTTTCGATCCGGGATCGGGGACCGTGGGTCGAACATTGACACGATTATTCCACGTTCTTGGGGAGTAAAACGGTCCATGTTTATTTTCAGTGTATTTTTCAACAAAAGAATGACAGGAAATGTCATATAAAAAAATAAACAAATTTTCTTTAGTGCCAGTACTTTTGCGCCACCCGGTATAAACCAAAAACAATGTTTGACTTACGCCTCTAATAAATGTCAAAATCAATAATAACCCCGCTAATTTAAAATATTGAGAACTATAATATAATGGATGGGATAGGCTTTGGGGAATGCTACGTCTGTGGATACGTTAGCCCCGTCTTACTTTCCTCGGACAGCGCAAAAGTTGGCGCGACCGCAGAGCAGACGAAAAATAATAAACTGCCATATGAGTCTTTCCTCCAACTTTGATTTTGTTCGCTTTGGAGTAGACTCTTGGGCTGAGAGGTTCAGGTTAAGTTGGCGCCTGGTAGAGTACCGGTGACCCCGGAGCTGTGCTTTACTCGCTCAACGAATAAGTATCGCAATATAGCGAGGAAATGCTGCCAGCGTTGAAGGTACACAGCCACAGGGAAAGAAACTTTTTAAATTGTTTTAATATCCTATTTATAATTTTTAGTATGTAGGTTATTAATATTGTAACAACTTTATATTTGTGTATTGGATTAACGAATTAATATTTATATTATATAATTATTATCGTTAAGAGTCAAATGAGAAATGAAATTACGTCAAAATTTACGTCAACGCATACACGCTAAACTATATTTAATTGTTAAAATCTGCGCAAATTAAAACTTACATAATAAATCCATTCAGAACACATGCATGAGTTTTTATTAAGATCTCAAATAATTGCGCGGTGAAAGCGTTACTTACCGAATTAATTGAGCTCATCGTTGCCACAGATCTTCACACTGTGTAGGCAGGATTGCGATCTCAACAGACTAGCTTTGTTTTCGAATTTCTATATGTCAAATCTGATTGAAGGTCGTGGTAGTCTAATCAAATAGGGTGTATATTTTCTATGTGCGCAATTAATTTTTGAATGGCGAATGAAAACATCGTGAGGCGGTGTTTAAACAAAAATCCTTTTTTGTGTTAATGTAATTAAAATATATGTCTTATAATACCTTTATTCATTAACAAAATACGTATATTTTAACAATTTTCTTAACCTACTATACGATGTAGGAAACAAAACATTTTACAATAAATGCTGAAAATTCCTGCCTCTACTATACTTAATCTGCACCATCTAATCAAATTATTGCGTAAACCTCCAGGACTAGGTTCAGACAGCTCTGGTCACAGGTAGGTAAATAATCTATCATAAGTCCGCATCGTTGTTGTTGGTTTTTCGTCCTAAAAAGATATTAGAGCGACTCATGGCCATGTATAATACCTTTTCAAAATCTCTATTAAATGCGCCAAAACTTGTAATATAGGGTCACTTTTCGGTAGAGTACTTTTTTCACCGAAGTAAACAAGAAGTTATGATTTGAGAAATTTTGATATCGTATAACTTAACATTATCTTTAATACACTCAATAAACAACTATAAATAGTACGTCTAACGCAAGGACTCATCAGTACCAATCTAGTGGATATTATAAAAAGATACAGGATGTTGATTTTTTCGAATTTGAATAAGAATTAGTAAAAGTCGTTTTTTATTAAAACGCAAAATAAATTATAACTATGCAGGGGTTGAGCTTAGAGACCTCCCGTAGAACAATTTTTTGCAGCTGATGGCCTCATCTATCCCCTATTTGCGTTTTATCCACGACTTTTTGGCCACCCTGTATACAGATGAATGTCCTATAAAGGACTATATATATATATATAGACTATAGGTAGCCTCCCTAACAATTAAATTGCCTCCTTGTGTGGCGTGGGCCTCACGTGAAACACTCCTCTGTAGTCTATTTCCCTTAACAAATTTCACTGTCAGGTAAAAATCATCAAAACCATTTTCTTTGTTGTTAATTTTCCCTCAATTGTACATAGAAAATGTGAATACATTCTTAGAAAGCTTATATGTCATTCAATTACCTAATTTAAAATATGTGAAAAACGATTTAGTTTTTACTATGAATATGTTCGATTAAAATCAATTACATAATTAGATAGTACCGGTGACCCTAGAGCTGGTGCTTTCCTCGCTCAACGAATACGTACGTATCGCAATACAGCGAGGAAATGCTGCCAACGAGGATCACACTTTTTAAATTTGTTTTAATTTTCTTTTTATTATTTTTATTATAACTATGTAGGTTTTTGACGGCTCATTGGTCTAGTGGTTAGTACCCCTGACTGCGAATCCATGGGTCCCGGGTTCGATCCCCGGCTGAGACAAACATCGATGTGATGAGCATTTGGTGTTGTGCTAAGGTCTTGGGTGTTTAAATATGTATTTATATGTCTATCTATCTATAATATTATGTATGTATATCCGTTGCCTAGTAACCATAACACAAGCTTCACCAGCTTAGCATGGTGTGAATTGTCCAATCATAAAAATAAAAAAAATAAATAAAAAAAAATAAAAATATATAATTGTAAATACTGTATATTTGATTGTCATGTTTAAGTTTTAATAATAACTCAAAAAAGTATATTTAAAACACGCCAATTGTATTATGTGCAATAAATAATTATATCATGTCTTTTTTGGGACCAGTTATGGTTTAAAAAAATTGGTAATACCATTTCTTTGTTTTGTATAATTACGACGTACTTTGCGCTCTACTCTCGATAAAAATCAAAAACTCGTTGGCATTTTAATTAATATGCAATCGTTGCGCAGTTTTGTAACGAGGCCGTAAAATGGTACAACTAGATGTAAATAAATCGATGAATTAAAACTTTAATTAAGATTACAACGTTCACGGCACATTACCCAAGGAGAAAACAAAACATTATGCAAAATTTACAGGAGTAAGTAGGTGACGTGCTTCAGTTGTGGTATGGTATAGGCGAAGCGATACATATATATAATTAAAAAACTTTAGAGGTGTCAAGGGACACCCGGATGGAACGAAATTCCTTTCGATTAATTTATATGTTAATTGGTATCATAACAGTATAGATAGATTTTCTCGATACCAACGACGAAAAAAAAAAGCCAACATCACGAGGTGTTCTCAGGCGGTCACCCATCCAAGTACTGACCTCGCCCGACGTTGCTTAACTTCGGTGATCGGACGAGAACCGGTGTATTACAATAGCAAATAGCAAAAAAGTGTCGTGACAACTTTTCGTAAGATTTTTTTCCGTCTAGCCCCCTTTCACAACGCGCGATAAGGAACTTCGTTCCAAAAAAATCAATGGCGCTACAACCTTTTTAGGCCTAGGCCTCAGATTTCTGTATCTGATTCATGATCATTTGTTAATCTGATAGGCAAGTCGACTTTTTGTGTCTAAGGCAAGCCGGTTTCCTCACGATGTTTTCCTTCACCGTTCGCGCGAATGTTAGCGCACCTAGAAAGAATGTCCATAGGTGCACAGCCGGGGATCGAACCTACGACCTCAGGGATGAGAGTCGCACGCTGAAGTCACTGGGCCACACTGCTCGGGTAACTTTGTGCAAATCTAAAAAACATCATAGTAGATATATATAATTACCGACAGAAATGGTCATACTGAAAAAGACAGTTATTTATTTAAAGCAAATTTATATGAGATGCTGTGCTTGTGGGATATTGTTGCTTTTTTTTTAATTGTCACAAAGAAATCTCACAGAGAAGAGCGTACCAATTTTTACCGGCACCGGCAACGCACTCGCGAGCCGTCTGCATTGAGTGTCCATGGGCGGCTTTATCACTTAAATAAAAAAAAAATATAACGATAAATAATATTACTATTTCATGATGCTAGGAACAAATTTTAACGGCTACCAAATTGTTACTTAGATCAGCAAATAGTTAATATTTATACACTTCGTAATATAATCTCGCTATCGCTCCCGCTTACCGCTACGCCTATTACCATATAATACACCGTAATCAACACTATGTTGGAACCCAGAAATGCACTAGTCAAGTGAGATTTGACTCTGCTTGCGCTCGCGTCGAGTGCAAATGGCGTGAGTGATCTGAGTTCCGCGATACAGTTTTTTACTCTGTGGCATTGGTGATTTATTAGTTTTGGTTTAGTGTCTATGATTAATTATTGTTTCTTTAGGTGGTTTTTGTGATTGTTAGGTACTAGGGTTTGATAATTTAAATAAAATCGGTAAGAGATATCTTTTTCAGTCGTTTTAAATCAACCTTCTAAATTATATTTTGACATTCAAAAGAAATTAAAGCAACTAATAGCGAGATATGGAGTAATAAAGTGTATTGCTTGTTATATTAAATAAACATATACTAATAAATAAATGTTTCCTAACATAATTAAAAAAAGAGGCTCAAAACATTTACGTTTACGTTTAGAAGATGTTGGAAGAAATTGCTTATACCATAAGCCTGTTTCAGCATTAATAAAATGTTTTTATTTATTTGATATGAATGTCAAGTTCAAGATTTCAGATCAAGGTTATAAAACAATAGGCCATTGTTTTCTTTATATTGTATTTAAAGCAAACGAAAGCCTTTGTAATTTTGTTGACACCTAATCCCCCCTATAACGCGATTTCCGTCCATCATACAACGCGATAATTCCCCCTTATAACGCGAAGTTTTCTCAAGTGATAAGTAGTGTGAACTTTATGATTTGTCAAGTCCATAATTTGTTTTGCGTACCTTTGCACCTGTTTTAATGGAGTTATAAAATTAAACCAAATAACTATATTAAATTGGTGTTCCTAGTTTTTGAATTTATAAAAAAAAATGGAAATTATCGATAAAATAGTGTGTATGATGTGTTTCCTACATTTCGGGATTGTGGGTTCACACGTAGTTTTGCAACGTTCTTATAATTTATTTATAACGATTTAGTTTGTTAATCGATAAATTTTATCTTAATTTACGAATACTTAATGTTTTAGTGACTACTTTTGACTTTTCTTAAACTCCATTTTGTTATATTTTTTTAGTAACTCAAGAAAGTAACAAAAGCATTATCAAAACTGAAAGTAAAATTAAATTAACACTTTCTAATTATTTCGCATGACGCATAGTTTTCAATGTTAATAATTACAGCATATTTTGTTTTTATAAAGAAAAACTGATAAACTATTTGAAAAGCGCGATAATTGGCTTACAATAAACTGTCTAAAATCTTTGCGAGATCCACAGACCCACACAGAAATTATTACAGAATGTATCACATTTGATTATGGTCTTCAAAGACCTTGATTACACTGAAGCACTAGAAATGGTATATTAATTAAATAATACCGTTCAAATATCAATTTAAAACAAATCAGTGGCGCTTCAACCTCTTTAGGTCTTGGCCTCAGATTTCTGTACCTGTTCCATGATCATTTGTCAATCTAATAGTAGGTGATCAGGCTCCTGTGGCTGACACACTTTTTGGGTTGAAACAGTACCTACTAACATAAATTTTGCCCTACTAACTTGAGGGACTTTAAATGGACCAGTAATTATTTATTAAACTTTTAAACTGATTTGCATTGGTGGCCTTGGTGTGTGGCTTCAACGTGCGACTCTCATCCCTGAGGTCGTAGGTTCGATCCCCGGCTGTGCACCATTGACTGTCTATGTGCGCATATAACACTCGCTCGTACGGTGAAGGAAAATATTATCGTGTGGAAACCATGCATGCCTTAGACTCAAAAACTCGACGGTTGGTGTCAGGCACAGAATTTTGATTACCGAGTGGCCAATTACAAATGATCACGGAAAATATACATAAATTTGAGGGCCAGACCTAAAAGGTAGCGCCATCGGTAAATAATATCTAACGATACTTTCTATTGCATTATTTTCTTTAAGGATGATAATAATCCTGTCAATAATCTTACTTAATTTATGTTGCCTATGGCATATTTTTCTAAAATTCCAAATGGACATAGAACGGTACGAGCGTGATAGTATGCATCGCATCAGTTCCTCCCAGTAATTTATCTTAGAATTAGCCGTTTAACTGTCTGGTAGGAAAAGAAAATTATTGCTTTTATCACAGAAATAACTGTTAATTAATGATGCAGTCAATGCACTTGGACTAGAATACCGATCTGTTATAGTGCAAACAAGATGGCGGCAATTCGATATTTGAATATCGAAATCTGTGAAAATATGTTCTGTGCCAAGTTATTATTCAAATGTCGAATTTGATCGGAAGCCGCGGCATTTGTAGTTTTCTTTATGGTCTTTGATATAAATGTTGCCATTATTTTAAACTCATTTGTCTTACTAATCGGCATTATTTTTATTGCGTCGCTACAGATTCTGTTCTATTATCGATTGTACATTATTGCATAAAACTCTTGTTAATTTGAGATAAAAGTCTCGACATTTTCAAATAATAACCTGTTTGCTTATCGTTATCGACAAAACGTCAGTTTAAGTTCACCTATCAATCATTGTTAGACGAGATCTTTTAAAGCTATTATTTATTACTAAATCATTCGTAATTGACATCAAATAGTAATCTTTTGGAATGTTCGAATATGACTCTAAGGCTGTATGTAATTCAGAGTCGAGAGCTCGGATCATGATCATCAGGATCAAACCATAGGAATTTTCAAGTTTTATTGACTTTTTGTAGGACTCCATTTACTTTAGAGACCACAATTAAATGAATGCCTTACGTATTTGGAATACGTCTAAGTGCTTAGTAAAGTCGTTTACTTAGTACTCTGATTTTTTTATTCCGTAGAATTCTGACACTTCATAAGTGTTGCTACTAAAAAAGTTCTCCACCGAAAAAGAGACAAATTTGACTTATTTGAGGGCAATAAAAAATCCTACGTATTTATTATGTTTAACCTACAAAGAGGTAAATTTTAATATTTTATTACTCAAGTGACCTAATACAAAAATAACAAATATTTCAATATCACGAACAATATATCGAATTAACTTTAATTACTTTATGTTATTCTTTAGCTGGCATCACTGCCTACTAATTCCAGGTTTAGTAAACCTTTAAAAAAATGTTATCTTTACATGTGTGTTTTTTACTGTTTGTGATGAAAAAGGACGTAATTATCACTCGCCGTTAAACCACTTTTAATGTGGAGCACCGCACTTAATAAAATTAATACATTAACTAACAATAAAATGTACACTCAGATTTTCAGACTCGTATTGAAATTGAAAAATGTGCCCGGCCAAAAAGGCTTCCCATCTCTGACATGTCATAAAATGATAGCTGTCAGAATTCTACGGAAATAAAAATCAGAGTATAGTCGTTTTTAATTTTGTGTTATTAAAAGGTTTCTGAACGAGAATTTTCCCTTCAGTATATGCATTAAGCAAAAAGAAAAACTTCATATTTTCTTTAACCTTGAATTTAGAGAAGTAAGCTGTTGATTAGACAATTTACCTTTTCTACGAAAAGTATAAATTTGTGACTAGTGATTAAAGTGTGAGTGATGCATTAATCAAAATGGCGACTTGCCCACGACGTGAGCGCCCTCTGCGGGCGTTATCCGCAAGACTGAAGTATTCTAAAACAATACCGGCGAGTACTATCAGGTATGTATAATAATTGTAAAATTTAGTACACTTTATCCTTATGTAACCCTAAAGGCACAAAACAACAAAAACTTCAAAAACATTTACTTGGCAATTACTCATGGCAAGAATGTCCGGCGCTGCCAATTGCAAGCAACAGGTTTATACAGTTGTGGGTTGCAACCCTTATGACATCAAAGATATAGGTATTGGCCTAAAGGTCTAGATACCAGGCCATAAACTCCAAAAAAAAAGATATAGGTATGAACTGTATCTTTGATACTTTGGTCATTTTCGTAAAATTTATATGAGCAGCTATGCTTATGGGATATTGTCGCTTTTTTTAATTGTCACACAACAAAAGAAGAAAATTCTAACAGAGAAGGTTCTTTGTTTAAAAAAGTCAGTGGCGCTATAACCTCTTTAGGTTTTGGCCTCAGATTTCTGAATTTGTTTCATGATCATTTTTAAATCTAATTACTTAACTGATTTAAAAACTGGTTTTAAGGCAGATATTTTCTATTTAGTCGAAAGCAAAACAATTTACTTAAGTTAAACCATTAAATTACCGTAAATGCCTAGTTTTCTAAAACATGAACCAGTTCTAGAAAACACGTAAAGAGCATATTATAACAATCATTTTCGCATTACGTATGTCAACGTCACCTACAGACCGCATTCCCCAGTTAGGCTAAAACGTAATTATAGTGAAATAAATATAGTATGCTTCGAGGACATTAACGAACGCATATTTCCGTATCACCTCTACGTCCGTCGTTCCACAACTGAGCGTTATTCAAGGCAGACTTTGTATACCACCACTATGTGGAACCAGCTGCCCACTAAAGTATTTCCGAACCAATTTGACTTATATTCAAGAAAAGAGCGTACAAATTCTTAAAATCAAACAAAACACTGCGAAATATGAGCGATGCGCCGTGGTTAACACGAAATGCGGAAGTTCATAAATATTTGGGAATTGCCACTGTCGAGGAAGTCATTAAAAGATCAACCGTGCGATACAAAATGAGACTTCAGCAACACGTCAACCCCCTAGCTTCGGGCCTCTTGGAAATGACGGACAGTGTGTATCGGCTAAACTTCTGCAGTCTGACAGTTTACGAATTACGGAGGGAATAAAAATTATTGGATTTGCGTTCCCTAATTGCCATCATTTCTCATAAAATCTGATAAAAGCCAAGAGGCTGATTGCAGAAGGATTAAAAAAAAAGGAAAAACAAAAATTCTTAAAATGCGGGCAACGCACTCGAGCCCTCTGGCATTGAGTGTCTATGGGCAGTGGTATCACTTGACATCAGATGAGCCTCCTGCCCGTTGGTTATAAAAAATATATTTTATTTCGCGAATCAAAGGCTCTATACAAGCTTTTGTTTAATCACGTCCCAGCGTACAGGACGTTATATTTTGATAATATTTTAGTCTGTTAGGTAAATAAGCAGGCGATTCTTAACCCTGGGGTGGTGTGTTCGAACTCCGTATGAAGGAAGAATAAGGCATGTCTTAGAGTTAGATTCAAAGTTTGCTAGCGCTGAATATGGCTTATTGCTGAAAAAAATAAATGACTTCCATATTGTTACGAAGACGGGTCGACTGCAATGTTTCTAGATTTTTCCACTAGTTAGAGAACTTTTCAGCAGGCTGAAATGTGATTTCTGACCGTTTCAGGGGAGGGTCAATCACATATTAGAAAATCGTTTTGTAATCATTCTTTCAGGCCGTTTCAGAACAAGTGTAGTCGAGTGGTACACTTTTCAGGAAACCCGTTGTCAGGCGTTTTCAGGCCTGGTTATATCTTTCCGATCCCCTAGCTCGTAACAATATGTTGAAAACATTAAATTTGGTATTTGTAAACCCTTTTTTTTAAAAATAATTTTAAGATTATAAAAATGGATTTTCATACGTTCCACAGAGACTTTTGTCCGACCATAATAATTGCTTAGATAGCATTACATTTTTGAAAATAAATAATTAAATAAATACATATACTATGACAGTATTGCACGCACGCGAAGAAACTTGATATGCTCTAATTTTAAGTTAATATACTTAATTATGGCAATTATGTTATATTAAAACTCTCGTTGCCAGTCTAGAAATAACAAATTGACATTACACAGATTGACACGATTCAAGATTGTTATTTACAAATTTCATAGACTATACATAGTCATTTTAAACTTTATAATTTTTGCTTTCAAAAGTCTTTTTTGCTCTTTTGGGTTTATGCACTTTTTAAATAATTCACGAGCTAAGTTGTATTTATATTAATTTATTTAACACATTGTTGCAAGAACAACAAAAACAATTTTGGCAAATGGCGGCCAATAATGGCTATCTCTTACAGGAAACCACTTTAAGGAAAATTAAATTAAATTAAAAATAACTTAGACATAAAGAATACAACAAAACAATTAAAACATATGCTGACGAATTTATAGAACTTTGAATTTTAAATTAAAGAAAAATGAATAGTACAGAATTAGAATTTATAAGTTTTAGCGCCAAAATGCAGGTAATAACAAAACTACAGAATATTATCAAAACGCGTAAAGAGAATTATGTTTTCTGTGTAACATTAATAAAATTAATTTCTTTCATCTTTCCGATTACAGAAATTCACCATTAGATTGATAGATTATCTCTAAACATAGGCTATATATATTTTAAAAATATAAACAAAATATGTCCAGCTTTGAGAAGTCGGTACAGATATGGTTTCCAAACTTTTGGTTGAATACCTTGGTGAAACCCGATAGACCCAGCCGCACAGTCCCCGCGTCAAGTTCGACATCAAAGGCGCCCGCCTGCGTAAGCGCATTTCCACCGCAATAAAAGATATGGTTCTAAAGACGTACATAAGGCAGACTTATAATTTTCGTTATCAGAATTTCTTAAAAGAATAGCATGTGCCTTAATTTATTTCCGATCGGAGCACAGATACGTAATTAGTTCGAAGGTTTAAGCTATTGGCTAATAAGTAAAATGGAAAAACGCAATACAACGGTATGCGACGCGCGCGTTCCGATCTGAAAGGCATGGAGCTGACTTTATAATTAATTATTTGCTTACAAATACACTTTTATGAGTTTCCTACTTGCGTATTTCCTAAGGTTTTTTTGTGACGGATTTATTGTTAATTTATGGTAAGGAATTCGGTTAATTATATAATTTTGAAGTGTCGGAAAATATATTTAGTATGACAAATTTTTATTGAGAAATTTTCCGTTTTTTTTTACTTTACTGTTATTAATTTTTTATCATTACACCGTATCCTATTTTTTGACATTCAAAGGCCGGCGAGCCCTCTGGCAATGTGAGTGTCTATGGGCGGCAGTATCGCGTGAGCCCTGTTACATAAAAAAACATGTTAATAAATTAGTTTATTAACATGTTTTTTATATGTTTTAAATTAGTCATAAGCCTTTGGAGTCCAATTAAAATAATCACGCGTTGGTTGAAATGACGCTTTGATTTGCTGGTATCAATACGTTATTCCTTCAGCGTTTGAGCAATAGAAAATCTATTCTTTCACACCCGGGGCTTAAACATACGGCCTTGTGATTCGTGCGCCTATATTACGCGCCAATTTATGGATTTCGTATTCCTACAAACTAAAACAATTATACTTTAAATAAAGACAAAGCTGGAATAAATAATATATACAAAAAAGGTCAAACATTTACGAAAGAGTTGTTGGTTGAATTGGATTAAGTAAATATTTCTCGATCGAAACGGTAACAACAGAAAATCGGAAATTATCTTTGGAATCTGAACAATTTAGGCATCGGAACAATAATAATGCAAATAGTGCTTTATACTTTTTGTTGTAAATGTAAACAATGTTAGTTTTTTAGCGCCATCTGTTGTGTAGAAAGGGTGGGAATGTAATTACAACGTGGACATTGTTTTGTTGGGTTTCACCTTTCGACAGCAATTTGTAATGTTTATTTATTACATGTGTTCTTGCTTGTCTCTTAAGTTTTTAATATGTACATAAATGCAAATATATAACATTATTCAAAGATGCAGACCACCACTGTAGACTTAAAACAAAACCTCCTGCCTCGATGGCTGGCCATGTATACTTGTGGTGACTGGTCGGACTTGAATTCGTGTATGCGGTGATGTTAGTTGTTTCGACTATGTTTTTGCGTGTTGTTCCCACGAGAATGTAAGTCTGATAGAGGACAAATATTTGTTTTTAATTTATTTTATTATTATTAATTACTTAAGATGTCATGTGGAACATGGTGTAAATGTTGCAGCTCCTTACAAACATTGTTTAAAACAAAAAACTTGGCGATTAAAAAGAGTGGCGGAGAGTTTATTGCCAGTTCTTCTCTTCCGTTCTACGCCCTTGATTTGACAACTGGCAGTAAATGTAAAATTAGAAGCATTGCATATAAATTTATATTTTGACTTTCATAAGTGTACATTGTGTTACATATGAATAAATGATTTTGAATTTTTTTTGCTTCAACACCGTACAAGCTGTATAATATATAAGAAATATAATTATTACATATAAAGAATGATAATAAAATATATGCGTTAAAATGTATACGATGTATTATGGATTAAAATAAATATGATTGATTTCCGCCAGCTTATATATGTGTTACTATACTAAATGAGTGCTATATATAAAAAATAACTTAAAATACTGTCAACAATTTATTTTATATAGGAAACGTATTATCACCTTACATAGAGTACAGTTTTTATAGCTTAAGTGAAATTATATATTATATTTATTATTTAGGTCTCATTAAATTTTGATTGTTAAACCAGCTATTCGCGTTAAAACACCAATTAAATGATTTTCTTCGTTACCTTCTAAACAAAACACAATATCTCCAATGCACTTTATACAAATAAATTAACAGTATTTACAATATTCTTAACCTACATAGTAATAGTATTTAAAAATTGATAAAAACAAAATTAAAACGTAAAAAGTTTGGTTCCGGCAGTGTACCTTTAATACTGGTGTTTCCTCGCTGTATTGCGATACTTTTAAAGTTATACTTCTTTTGGCACGTTAGGGAAAAATGATGAGAGTAAATTTTTACGATGCGCGCGCACACCGTCACAAAAAACAGACACCCTGAAGTTAGCTATAGTCAACATTTTAGTTTCTTCTATTGTTAGTGTAGTTTCGTTGAGCGAGGAAAGCACCAGCTCTGGGGTCACCGGAACCACCAGATACCAATTGAAATCGTTAACTAATAACTAAAATAGTTCTCATCTTTAATAGGAAATACTTAAAATAAATCATTAATAATTAAAACATTAATTGACATTATAATTATAACTTAGATACAGAGAATGATAAAATACAAATCTATAAATAATATTTAGTAATCTTTATCTATAATGACTTAGAAGTGGCCATTCAATTGGCGAAAGTCGGAAAGAGTCATGTCATGTTCAGTCGATATGCTGGTGAAACCAATGCGTTTAAGTCATAAGCGTTGCCCAGCTATTCGTGAGTAATACTCTGGAGGCTATGAGCTGAGTTTGACACCCATACGTCAATGAATTTTGACATTAAAACAGTTACGCCCTGTTTTAAATGGTCATAAATTAACTATATAACTGTCAAATTTATACTACTATGACTTTAAATAATATATATATATATATATATACGTGTGTGTACTTATGTACACGCGTTATACTTCTTTGGCGTAAAAAGATATAAATCTTTTCAAACATTTTATTCTACGTTTGTAGAAAAAACTACACTAACTATAGAAAAAACGACACTAACTAGAGAAAAAACTAAAATGTTAAATTCTTTCCTGTAAAACTCTCATCATTTTTCCCTAACGCGTCAAAAGAAGTATAACTTCAATAATGTTATGCAAGACGAAGGAATTACTTTATGCTTTCGTTTGTTACTACATTATATTACACACTATTACTGAGCACCACAGGTTAAAATACTAGACAATAAATAATAGAAATAACCAACGTATACGATACGATATATTTATAAGTTAAAAACGATAATCGCTATTTGCACCAATAACTCAAACTGATCGAATGAATTAAGAATTTTTTAATAAAACCGGGAGCTAACGAGCAGCATTAAGTGATACCGCCGCCCATAGACATTGCCAGAGGTTTTATATGAGTGGGCCACCAAAGTTAGTTTTTTGTTTGAATTTGATTTTATTCGCCTATTCCTTTAACTTGCACCAACGAGTCGTGTTCACGAACTCATACGTAATAATTACAATCGCAACAAAGATTTTTGACTGTATTTCATTGACTTGGGCTTATAAATATTGCTTAAAACCTTTTAAGTACATTTCAAGGACGTTATATAACCAAATATATAAAGAACTCGGTAACGCGTTAAAAATCCTACGCAAAGGCTTGTATGTGCAGAGGATTCGTTTCTGTCTATAATCGATAATGGGTAATAAACAATAACCTTATATAAAAAATAAATCAGGTTTTAACTATAGTGATGTCTCTTTTCATCACAGGTTAAACAGAAATCGAGAGAAAGAGATTGAACGGCATTTCGGCTGGCTTAGTTTTTATGTATAAGGTTTCGGGACTTTACTCTTTATACATTAAAAAAAGCCTCAGATATTTCGTCTGTTTTATGATCGTTTGTCAATCTAATAGCTAAGTAGGTGATCAGCCTCCTGTGCACACACGCCGTCAACTTCTTTTGGTCTAAGTCATGCAAATGCTTATGATGTTTTCCTTCACCGTTCGAGCGATTGTTTAATGTGCACATGGCAATAAAGTCCATTGGTGCACAGCCGGAGATCGAACCTTCGACCTATGGCATGAGAGTCGCACGCTTGGCCAAAATACTTTAATTGCCTTTGGATGTTGTGTGGTCTAAATATTACTTCAAGTAATTTCGTTACTACAACTGAAACATATACTAATAAAATAATTATGCATATGAAACTATTACTGGATGATAGTAAGGTATAGTTACATTGATTTCCTAGTCAAAAACAAATCCTAGGTATTTAAAATACGTCTAAAAATAATAAGAAAAGAAGGAATATTTTTTTTTAAATATAAAAACCAGACACAATTAAAACTGTCACAGATCAATAAATGAAAACACGCGTCGAGCTTGAGTCATTAAACCTCTGTGAAAATGCACTTTCGCTGTGAAAACGTAAGCTCAATCGCTCAGTGTATCGCGAACAACCTGCGCCCGCGCTTGTGTCCAAATTCAATGTGACGTGCTTTTTGTTATGCAAAAAATTACTGTCAATTAGTGAAGTTATGGTTCAATATTTGTAACAATGACGCAGAATAACACCCACCCGCCGTACAGTCGGGTGACGAGTAAGTTATTCGGGAAGAAAGGCAAGAAAAGCAAGAAATATCAGAAAACTAAATCTGGGACTTATGGAGGGCGAGAACGGTAATTTTAATGTTTAAAGAACTTTATATTTCATTATGGTCTAAGATCCCGCTATACAACGACCTTCACCGAGATGCTTATTTAATGAAACTTATTTTATATTTAATTTAATATGTCAATAAATATAATCCATATGGGTTGCCTAGCAAATTTCAGTCCAGAGTATTTTAATTAATATTTAAAAAAAAGTTTTTTAAACATGTCACCGGTATGATTATTATTAGATAAATTCTATACCAATCGAAAGTATGAAGCCCATAGAATATGCAAAGGTTAGGTTGTTTTTAATCAATTAATTATTTATGTGTATATTTTTTATGTGACACTAAAGTATATATACATCTTTAGTATAAAAGAAGGTTATAGTGATACATATATAATACTACCCTGATTAAAAATATTGATTGAAAAAAGTTCAAAAAATTTACTACATGCAAATTATAAAAAAATATTAATTAAACATACTCTGGACTGAAATTTGCTAGACAACCCTTATGGATTATATTTATTGACATATTATATTAAATATAAAATAAGCTTCATTAAATAAGCATCTCGGTGAAGGTCGTTGTATAGCGGGATCTTATACTATTACAAAAAATGTATTTTTGTACATTAGAAACTTAATAGAAACATGTCGACATCTGACAGCCTAATTTTAGTCTAGGCTCATTCTGATATGGATCTTTAATGCTCTTTTGAATTGGTTAAACGCGCTAATATTAGAAATTTTAGATGGTTATTGATTAAATAATTGCACAATCTCATACATAATAGACTTCTTCAAATAATTTGTACGCGGTTTCGGCAAGATAAGCAAACTCGCTCGACGAGTATTGTGTGGTGTGTTTGATTTTAGGTCTTATAATAAATAGGTTACCATGGTTACCATTTAAATGTAAAGTAGTTCGTGGTAGTGATATGTAATTCGCTATAAACTAATCAATAATTATCTTATATTCGCTGCCACTGCGAACTTCGTTTCTCCTTAATATGATTTAATTAGCCTAGCTTTTTGTAACTACATACCAACACATGCAAGAGTTTGCTATGCTTCCCCATAGAGACTGTTCGCCTTCACAATTACAGAAAAAGAAAACTGGGTTTTCCGTGCAATTTTCCATGAAAACCTTCAGCTGTCTTCGAGTTTTGCGTTTGTTTATATCAGAAACATTAATACACTGTCAAGTGCATTTGGAATTCCTTTAAAGGAATTTATATACATCAAAACGGGACTACAGCTTGTCATATGTACGTATGTTAAGATATGTGTATGCACACATTCATTCACATATTTTGATGGAGTGTGCCCGGATATTAAACAAAGTATGGTATTCATCAAATGTTGGTTATTGTAATTGTATTGGACGTTTACCTACAAATGTGTATTCTGCCGCACGTTGGCTTAGTACACGATTCAGATGTAATAGTGCAGTATGAAAACGATTTGAATTATTATTAGGTTATTAACAAATTCGCGACTCACACGCCTGAGGTCGTAGGTTCGATTCCTGGCTGTGCATCTTTCTTTCTATGTGCACGTTTAACTCACTCGAACGGTGCAGGACGTGCGGCGTGTGTCAGGCACAAGAGCCTGATCACTTACTTGCCTGTTAGATTGACAAATGATCATGGAACAGATACAGAAATCTAACCTAAAAAGGTTTTCGTGCCACAGATTTTTTTATATCAACAAGTTCGCGTACTTAAATATACATATATACATAATAAACAAAAGAGCTTTCTAATCATTAATTAGTGATGAAATATATTATTCCTTACTTTCTCTAGTTTTTGATTGCAAAACCTAATGCATAAAGCATTAATGTTTATCTTGGATTTGCATAACGATTCAACATATTTATCGGGTCTTATAAATTATTAATTTCTTATATCACTTTGAAGTGTTAAATTCGATGTTTTAATCTCGAGATGAAGTTAGCTCATGTACCTACTAGAAGGAAATAAATAAAAAAAATACCGCAATTAATGACACTTGTAAAGTTTTATACATATACATATGTTAAAAATAAGGTTAGAAATATAATTCAATTATACACTGTTAAAAAAAACACGTAAACTGATTGACCCTGTTGTATTTGTAAAACAACACAAATTTAACGTAATTAATTTCATAATCCTTAGACATGAATGACATGACATTCTGTAAAATTTATTTTCTACGTAATATTAAAACTTTGATAAATAAATATAAGAAACAAATAGTTTGATCCTTTTTCACGAAAAAGCTCTTTCAATTTGTTACGAAAAAATATTCAATTGAACCGTATTAACTAAAGTAGTCATTATTAATAATGGAACTAGAGTTCTACCTAATTCTTTTGTATTAACTCAAACAGGGTCATTCACCCCGAGGTCACAACCTCTATTCAGCTGTTTATTTTGTTGTTTTAACTATAACATTACTATTAATATAAGCCACTTACCCCAATAATTCGAGTCGATTGACGTACGTTATGATTTGCAAAAGCAACTTTTTTTTTAAAGACAATTCACACCAATTGAGTAGTCCCATGCTAAGCTGGTGAAGCTTGTGTTAAGGTGGGAACTGACCAAAGTTACGAGGTGTAATGTAACATGTAATGTAATGTTACACAGCGAGCATTCGTGCAGTCAGTACGTCGTGTTACGGGGAAACTAGCGAGCAACGAGCCGCTCGTTGCTCGCTTTGAGTGCTCCACCCGGCGGTCGGTTTTTCAGCGAATCCTTTGACTGTTACGCGGTTCAGTCAGTACGCGTCACACGTCACGAGTGATCATGATTATGATTTTCTATAAATTGTGTCTTTTTTAAGTACTTTTGGTCCAATTAAATTCAACAGTTCTTCAAAATCGAGACATGCGTATAAAGTTTTTATACTGTCCAGTAATCATTCGGTTTTTTAATATTTGCAATCAATAACAAACATCTCATATCGTGAACACTGGCGGCGAAAGCGGAGCACAGAGTTTTGACGAGCATGTTACGCCGATTTTAGAACACAGCGTAACATGCTCGATGCGTAACACGCTCGATGCCAATGCTACATTACACTTCGTAACTTTGGTCAGTTCCCACCTTTATGGGTACTAGGCAACGGATATACATACATATTATAGATAGATATGTCTATAAATACATATTTAAACACCCAAGACCTAAGCACAACACCAAATGCTCATCATCATAATAATAGAATTAAACGATTCCTTCAGTTTTATTCGTGTTAAACTTGCGTGCTTTTTAAACGTGCGTAACACACCATATATGGAGCTTTAGGTAATTTTCCTTGAAACTGTAAACAATTTCACCGCTATTGCGCTATCATGTGAATGTTAAAACAAGTTAGATTCGGTAATTGATACGTTTGATTATTGCTGAACATGCATATTGAGTGCGTTAATATCCTCAATTATCTAAGGAAAAATAACAAATTGCTTTAAATTCTGAATGCGTGACGTCATACAAAACTAATATCTCGTAATGATCTTTGAGTCTAGATATAAAAAGAGGATCAATTTCGAAAGTGCTAGGCACTAAGACAGAACTAATTTAGTAGTCTTCAAAAATGTGCCTGTCTTGAAAAGCCCTAAGCGATACGTTGACTTCCATACCACTTCTCAGCTTGTCACCGGGCATTATTAGTTGAGACACATGATTGTCATAATTTGGTCAGACCATTTGGGTGATCGACCCCTACTTCTCCTGCCCATGATTCCTGCCTTTGTTGCCATCACTACTATCACTCTTGCAGTTGTTCGAGACAATTCGGTTCCCCTGGCAATATAGATAACCCATTTGAAAATGATTATAATTTACAAATAGGTGATCTCCAGTTGGAATTAAGATGTAATGTGGAACATGGTGTGATGGTTGCAGCTCCTTACAAACGTCGTGTAAAAAAAAAGTCGATTAAAAAGAGTGGCGGAGAGCTTATTGCCAGTTCATCTCTTCCGTTCTACGCTCTTGATTTGAGAACTGGCACTAAATGTAAAGTTAAAAGCATTTCATACACATTTCTTTTTTTGACGTTCATAAGTGTACATTGTGTTACCTATATGAATAAATGATTTTTGACTTTTGAATTAAAACACCGAAAATTTTATTTATTCTAAAAAATCTATCTACTTTGACGCACTTACCTCGCGTCCGCGTCAAACAAAGCGTCTAGGTACGCGTAACGCGTAAGGTTTTGACATATTAATTTTATACGTGGCTTAAATATTGCTAAGGAAAATAGATATAAAACTGTTGGTATTTCTTTCCGTTTAAAACATATACCAAATCCTTTGTTAGAAACTGTGATATTAAAGGAATATCAAATAATAGCCTACCAGAATGCCTTCAATCAACTTCCTTCCGTCTTCTAGGTCAGCTATTATCGTATAAACACCTGTAATTAAGTTAATCGCCTATTATATCATCCACGTAACCAACAGTCTAGTCTTACCGTTAACCAAATCTCACGTTTCACTTTTATCTTCGTTTTCACTTGTCGATGTCAGGAGGTCGGTTACGACATAAACAGGTTTGACAAATTGGTTTTATTTTTGTTGTTTGGACTGGATTTTGTACATTTTGTAATAATTTTACTTTTTAATTTGGATTTCATAATTGCGTGAGTGGTTTACATTTATGTTTTAACAAATATAAAGTTTTGACCGCTTATATGTGAGGCCTCAAGCTGCTTAAATACTGAGAAGATGTTAGGGAGGTAGCCGATGGAATGGAGTAACAATCTAACATCTTTTAAAATTCTTCTATATAAACATCTTTTAACCATATTTTTTAGTTTATGGTTTTTTTGTGTTATTAAAATAATAATCTAAAATAACTTAATCTAAAGAATAAGTTTGGTAATTCAATAATTTTTATAAGATTTGGTTATGCACTTTACCCATTATTATTTGTTTTTCTTTTAATTAAAGTGTAAATAAATAAAATAAACACTTATACAAGTAGAAGTAATTATTATTTAAAATATATTATTAAAAGTACAGAAAATACCAACAGCCACTAAGGGGTTCCAGGGTTAAATTCCTTTTTAACTAAAGAGGGACCGTCGTTGGAGTTATGTGAACGAACGAACGAAGGTTATGTGAAAGGTACGTTTATTTCGTGGTGGTGCGTCTCCATTGATGGAAGTTGGCAGTCAGTCTCGTGAAGCGTGTCTTGTCCTGTGCCTGATACAGCACCTCATCCGCAGTTGCAATATCCTTCCACTCCGTAACTTGCCATGCTTTTCCTACTACGTTAACCCTGGATTCTACCCATTTACCCACGGAGGTGGTAATGGTCATGATGCAACACGTGGCTCAGGTACGCAACTTTCCGTTGTATATATACAAATATTTATTAGCTATTGGTGCCCGGTTATGCACCAATAGCAAATATGCTACGCATTATTTCATTCCCGAAACTATGTCAATCTTTTACTAGATTACTTTTTAACGATAATGACGTAATAATATTGTCAGATTATAAAAAGTTATTTAGTTCTGTGACCTGAAATCCCACGGCCGATCTCTTTCCGAAAATACTACGAAATACTGCATTATATATATGTATTATATATAAATGCTGTATTCTAAAATGTAGTGATTATCTTCTCCAAAATTTCTTCTATTCATTCATGTATTATTGACAGCAGTGTTGACCTAGTGTCTTCAGCGTGCGAATCTCTTGAGATCGTAGGTTCAATGCCCGGCTATGTACCAATACACTTTCTGTCTATGTACGCATTTAACATGCGTTCGAACGGTGAAGGAAAACATCGTAAGTATTCGCATGGATCCAAAAAGTCGAAGGTGTGGTGGCTGATCACCTTCATGCCTAGTAGATTGATAAATGATCATGAAACAAATATATAAATCTGAGGCCCAGACCTAAAAGGCTCGTAGTGTCTCTGCAATAAAGTTGTTTGGTACTTATTCGAGTGGATTTTTCAATCTGATGGAAAGTTGCTTGTTGGACCCAGAGATTCTTTACTAAATTACCGTCTCTTGTTTCAGTGCGAACACGGCTATGGACAATGACGTCACTCCTGTGTACCTGGCGGCGCAGGAGGGTCACCTGGCAGTGCTCAAGTATTTAGTGTTGGAAGCTGGAGGAAGATTAGATGCGCGTGCTCGCGATGGGATGTTACCAATACACGCGGCGGCGCAGACTGGATGTCAAGACTGTGTCAAATGGATGGTGAGTTGTATGAAGGTTTTTTGTTTTTCTTTGGTTTACACTATGATTTAAATAACTTCATTAAGTCAAAGGTCTGACGACTCATTGGCCTAGTGGTTAGTACCCCTGACTGCGAATTCATGGGTCCCGGGTTCGATCCCCGGCTGAGACGAACATCGATGTGATGAGCATTTGGTGTTGTGCTTAGGTCTTGGATGTTTAAATATGTATTTATATGTCTATCTATCTATCTATGATATGTATGTATATCCGTTGCCTAGTACCCATAACACAAGCTTCACCAGCTTAGCATGGGACTAGGTCAATTGGTGTGAATTGTCTTTACAGAAAAAAAAAGTCAAAAATCATTTATTCATGTAACACTATGTACACTTATGAACGTCAAAAATGAAATATACATTAAATGATTCTAATTTTACATTTACTGCCAGTTCTCAAATCGAGGGCGTAGAACCGAAGAGAAGAACTGACAATAAACTCTCCGCCACTCTTTTTAATCGCCAAGTTTTTTGTTTCACACAGAGACTGCATCAAGATAGATATTAAATGTCTTTGGTAAATTTGTCAAATCACGGTTCCACCTAAAAAAGCTCTAATTTTTTTTCTACCTATTTTCATGACTCGGCAATGGTGTACCATGCAATAATGTGGTAGCACATGGTCTTTAACCCCATAGAAATTAGATAAAACATCATGATGTTTGAAATGAATGGAAGAAGGCACAAATTTTTGCCTTTAAGCTTTAACCTTAATGCCCATTTTTTTTTTAAAAGACAATTCACACCAATTGACCTAGTCCCATGCTAAGCTGGTGAAGCTTGTGTTATGGGTACTAGGCAACGGATATACATACATATTATAGATAGATATACATATAAATACATATTTAAACACCCAAGACCTAAGAACAACAACAACAACACCAAATGCTCATCACATCGATGTTCGCCTCAGCCGGGGATCGAACCCGGGACCCATGGATTCGCAGTCAGGGGTACTAACCACTAGACCAATGAGTCGTCATTGTATACATATTGTTCCATACTAAGCAAAGATATGTTCGCAAATAAAATACCATTCACTAATTACTTTATAAACCACCTTTTGTACGGAAAGAGTACAATTTCAAAGCAATTACTTTTAGATTTTATATTCCTCTAATAACGGTATTCAGAGAAAAGTATGACGCAATATGTTCACGCGTAGAAAATATTGCACGACAATTCCTTTCTTATATAAAGACAAATACATTTTTTATACATTGCATAAGTTTATTATCGGATAGGAAATTGATGTCGTGATTCAAGTAATAAAAGCAATTTCAATAGGAAATCTCTGACAAATATAAAATTTATTGTTACCGCGCTTTAGACATAGCTACTAAGTGTATGTCCGGTTAATAAGGAATTGAGTTTCTTTGGATCTTAAGCGAAGATTTCTGTATCTGTTTCGTGATTATTCATTTCTCGTAATAGACAAATATGTAATCAGTCTTCTGCAGGGCCGCACCGACCCTCGGCCTTTGTGCGAAACCTATGAAAAGCCTCATCGTACGAATCATGTTTCAACGTATTTTTGAAGTGAAACTTCTTTATCGGGGTTGGAAAAAAATTTAGTGTAACATTTTTTCGTTACGCGTCACATTTTTCCGTTACGCGCCATCTTTTGAAGTGAAACTTCTTTATCGACGTATGGGAGAAATGTTGAAGCAGGTTACGCGCCATGTTGCTTTTTGAAGTCAAACTTCTTTATCGGCGTTGGAAAAAAATTTACACACATTTGTCACATTTTTCGGTTACGCGCCATCTTTTTCTTGTCCCTACCACGGTTGATCCGAAGAGATTCGAAGCCATTAGTAACAAAAATATATAATAACGATAACAATGATAGTAATACTAATAATTCTATTACAATTAATGAAATTCTGTAATAATCTTAGTACTACATAGTAGTATAGTAATAAGTTAAAATGAAATAATTGTATTTGTATTCATGTCTATGATAATAAAAGCCTTTTGTTAAACTTTATCTAATTTAACTTTATTTAACCAATTTCTGTAAAGTTGCATATAGTAGATCATTTTTCGAAAAATAAGGTCATAAAGAAGTTCCACTTCTTACGTGTTACACGTTACACCTAGTACACGCACACATTTTTATTATTATATATTAATTTTGACCAAATAAAATGTTCTCCAGCTTTATATACGTAGATTATATTTTCCTAAAAAGAAACAGTTCGCTTCCGCAGGGAGAGGATCGGACGTAGCTTCGGCGGCATCTTAAATTAAAGACAGACCAACATAGTACATAAAACCATCAACGTAAATCTTATCAGGGGCGGCTGGACTTCTGTGCCTAAATGTTCATTTCTAGAACTAAGGCATGCTTCAAGATGTCTTCCATCATTGTCCGAGCGAGTGTTATACACACATATCCAAGATCCATGGGTGGACAGCCGTAATGCGAACCCGTTGTGTGTTGATTAGGGATCACGCTTAGACTCTACTGAAATATATAATATGAATAAAATTATTAATATATAATATTTGGAACAGGACTATAATAAAAATAATTGTTATTATAGTCTGTAGCTATATTTGGAACTTACGGAAGTATATATTACGTATATAATCGAATATTATTATTTACCAAATGTAACGAAAATTACACGTTTTTATTGTAACTGTTTTCGCGTCACTTGATAAAGTTTGTAAGTAATAACTATTATCATTAATTTAATAATAATTGTTTCCTAATTAAAGTTTTATTCTAATTGTACTATATGGAATCAATAGCTTCAGCGTGTGACTCTAATCCCTGAGGTCGTAGGTTCGATCCCCGGCAAAAATACTTTTATACTATGTGCGCATTTAACATTCGCTCGACCGATGAAGGAAAACATCGTGAGGAAACTTACCTTAGACCCAAAAAAGGTTGTAGCGAATTAAGTTAAGTGGCGGTAATGTTCAAATATAACATATTATGTTAAATAAAACACTTTGTTTGAAGCTGGATAACAAGTTCAAATACAATTTATGAGTTTGGTAAAGACTAAAGGGCTCATATTAGCTTCAAGTGTACGATGATGGTTTTGATATTGATAAAAAAAAATAAAAAAATAAAAATAAACGTTTTGTTTACTAATTATTAACTAAAATATATATATGTAACTTAACTAATGTTAGGTTACATAAGTAGCGCCACAGTTTTTTTTAATATTGAATCAACATGCAACATGCTCCAGTAAATTAATACTTGTTTGCATAACATTTAAATGTTAGCAATTTAACTTTCCATAAATGATTCCATCCAACCTATGATTGGATGTATCTCAAACATGTAATGACAGCTTTCATAGACAACGGAAATGGTTAAGATCGATAGAAAATGTCTGTGGCAATTGCACATTGTCATTGTAATAGACAATGATGAGTTAATGCATTGTGCGATATTAGAGAAAGTATATACATAGGTGTAGATTGGCTTTGAATAAATTTATTTTAGGAATGGTTTAATTGTTGATAGGATTTGTGTTATTGGTATATTTACAACAAAATAAGCTACGTAGTCACATAAAAAACAACACCAATACAACAGTAATAGATTAAAATATTTACAAAAGACTAACTATTTACTATAGTATAGAGTCTGGCTAATGAAAGAAGATAACGAAAAAGCGCGGCAAATTCTACAAAAATTTAGTATGGTATCCCCAAAAGTTTGATATATTTTGTGGATTATTATTTTATTATTTTTTACATTGATAGTAACTGTATTTCTATGAAATTAAATACTATTCGTATAATTAGTCTTTTACTATTGATACTTAAAATGACTAGCATTGCATGGAAAACTAAAACTATATTTATTATAAAACACAACTTTATTCGGAATAATCAAATCCTGCGAAGGAAACGAAATATTCTTTCAAATAAAACAAAGTTTAGGTTATTATATACCTGTTAACTATTCGGAAAAATATAAAATAGAAATAAAAATGAGTAATTGCATGAAGTATCAAGACAATAAATCATACTAACCTAAGAAAATCAATGACATTTTGTGTTGCCATCCGAAAGTTTCCAAATAATTCAATCATCTTCTTTCATTAGCCAGACTCTATAGTATAGTAATTGACATGAAGCAATCTGTGCAGTTCGTTAATTATTTTCATACATTGTGTCATCAGTCATGTGTGCCCTTATTGATAGGTTAGTTTTTGCTGATGTATTCCTAATGTAACCATCAGGAACCCTGAGGCTTATGATTACCTTACAATTTATCACTTAAGACTAACGTGCACTCACACAAATTCACTTATTAAAATGCTTGGTGTCTATATGAAAGAGATATTAATAGGAAAATTTAAGAAAGAAACAACAAAATAATTACAAAAGCAATCAAAACACGAAGTCGCCTTGATATTTTATAGTTTAGAATGGTGATTTGGTTCTACCTACATACTATTTGACTCTATTTATTTATTTCTCTCCTCTATTCGTTTTAAATTTATTTTTACTATGTATGTTAAGAAAATTGTAAATACTGTTTATTTGACTATTATGATTACTTATAAAAACAGCCATTATATATTATTATTTACGAGATTTGAAACTAGACGTCAACTCAAGTTATTCACGAGAAAGTGCTTAGGCGCTGCTTCTGAACAATAAAAATATGCCTTATGAATGTGTAACTAAGAAAACCAGTGCTCCAAACTTTTAGGTTTTCAGATTGCTGTATCTGTTTCGTGATTTGATTTTTCTAATAGGCAAGTAGATCACCTTTTGCGCCTGAAACACGTCTATTTTGGGTCTAAGGCAATGTTTCGTTTAATGTCCTATTACCCCTAGATGGGGCACAGGGCGTCCACAGTCAGACTCCATCGTGTTCGGTCTTGAGCCTTGTATGTCACCTCGCTCCAAGTCTTTCCGGCTCTCTTTGCCTCATCTGCAACTGTACGGCCACTTTCTATGGCTTGTCTAAGACATGCCAAATGATGGTTTCCTTCACCACACATTGTTAAATGCGCACATAAGTCAGTTCATTGGTTTATGGGGTTCGAACCTACGATCTCAGGGATGAGAGTAGCACGTTGAAGCACCAGGCATAATTGACATCACAAATTAACCCTTAATACAGGCTTTTTCTCTCGGCATACACCCTCTGTCTTCTTTGCCGATGAGTAGGGATGTCTACCGTAACAATTTAATGACGTGGATTAAGTGATACCTGTATCTTATATTCCATAATAAAAAATAAAAAAATATATATTTTTATTTTGATCATGTAATTTCAGATCGTAGAACGTGGAGTAGACCCAAACGCTAGAGATGGAGATGGTGCCACTCCTCTTCACTTTGCAGCCTCGCGGGGCCACTTGTCAACAGTGCGCTGGCTGCTAAGACATGGGGCAAGACTTCACTTGGACAGACATGGAAAAAGCCCCATTAACGATGCTGCTGAGAATCATCATTTAGAGGTAAACCTTTATATATATCAAACGTTGTCTGTTTCGTTGACATAATTGTGCAATAATAAATAAAAAACTTTAGAGGTGTCAAGGGACACCCGGATGGAACGAAATTCCTTTCGATTAATTTATATGTTAATTGGTATCATAACAGTATGATAGATTTTCTCGACACCAATCTTACGACGAAAAAAAAAGCCAACATCACGAGGTGTTCCCAGGCGGTGACCCATCCTAATACTGACCTCGCCCAACGTTGCTTAACTTCGGTGATCGAACGAGAACCGGTGTTAATACAATAGCAAATAGCAAAAAAGTGTCGTGACAACTTTTCGTAAGAATTTTTTCCGTCTAGCCCCCTTCACAACGCGCGATAAGGAACTTCGTTGCAATATTTATTCACACTTCACATTATAAAAAAGAAACAAATATCATAAAAATTGTAAGGGATGCAATGGGCGGCGAAAGAGATCTCTTCCAGGCAACCCTAGTACGGAAAACTAAAATAAAAAGAAATATGATGGGTAAAGCGCAAGAAGTGCATAACCAAATATGGTAGGTACAGAAGTCTGACCAACCACTAGTCCTAAATATCTATCTATTAATATACTAATTAATTATTTATGTACGAGTCAGCTGTCAGCTTGACATCATGTTTCCCATATAAAGAGGTTATTGAATAAACCTTCAGTAATTACTGGATACTTAATTCACTTTCCATACAAACAAACAATGGAGATGAAAGTGTATTATGGTCGTACACTTGCGGACTAATAATTAGGATCGATCACTAAGGCCTGTGTCCCGTGATTTTTTATTGAATAATCTAAGGTGCGAATAATAATTGTTTACCCAGGTATAACAACAATTACCAATTATTACAATTATAATTTGGAGATAAAAATGAAGAACTTGAGGTAGAGCGGCAAATTAACATGAGCTGGAAAAAGCTTTGGTCCATGAAGGAAATCTTAAAAGGTCAATTTCCTCTTCAGTTTAAGAAAATGTCTTGTCTCCGTATGTGACAAGACATTTTACTCTCACATACGGCTGCCAAACGTCGACTTTCAACACAAAAATAAAAGCTAAACTATTAGCATGCCAGAAAGCAGTGGAAAGAAGTTTACTGTACTAGTGTTAAATTACTGTTGCAACATCTTTGTATCATCTCTAATCTTGTAGTGTACATAAAAACAATGGCATTTTTTTATTTATCTGTCATTGTTGTGGAATCGTTTAAAGTGTCCGCGAGTGTATCAATGTGTTGTCTATGACTTTTCAATTTCACTTTAATGATAGGCCCTAAAATAATGCTCGCGTCAATCACAACGATGTAAACATGTTATGAAATTGTTTTAAATTGCGCAGTGTCATTGTATTTGTTTGCTTTGAATTATTTAAAAATTCGTTGACTTTATAGAAGCTGTACATTTATTTATTTAAAAACACATCGTTGCATACAGAGATATGCAGTTGACATTATTAAATGAAAAGGAGGGCAGAGCTCGCTTTCGAGCGATCTCTTCCAGGCAAACAATGTGAGAAAAAATTTAGATAAAGCAAGCGCAAGAAGTGCAAAAATACATATAGAATTAGACATAGACATAGAAAAACTAATGGAATTAAACAAAATGTTCACATGAATCACGATGATTTTAGATCAGTTTCACATTAGTTAGTACGAAAGTTAGGGATGCGATGTGGACAGATAACGTTTGAACAGTAGAGACTTAAAGAAAGATAGAGAAGGAGCTAAGAAAGAAACAGGAAGTGAATTCCATAGCCTCACTGCAGATACCTTAAAGGATTCGCCAAGAAAGGAAGAGTTATGAGATACATGTAATACTAAACACTTCTAGTATAAGATCCCGCTATACAACGACCTTCATCGAGATGCTTATTTAATGAAACTTATTTTATATTTAATTTAATATGTCAATAAATATAATCCATATGGGTTGCCTAGCAAATTTCAGTCCAGAGTATGTTTAATTAATATTTAAACAAATCATAAAACTGCTTCACGACTGATTTGAGAGCGACCGCCGATGCGAAAACCGCTGAGTGAGTTTGAAAAGTGAGTTACAGAATCGCAGGGCAGCTCTGGGGTCACCCTATGAACGCAAGATATACTAACAATTTTCCAGCCAGTTAACTTTCTAATATTTAAATAATTTAAATTATGTAAGATTACGCGTGACGACACGAATATCTTCCTTATAAGCTAATGATATGTGCGTGTAATATGTAATCTTCACGAAAATTAATGGTTAGAAAATGTTAATCGCATCGATGTTTTGTACGCACTGTATTTGGATCTCGATATCTTAAACCCATCTATGACGGAACATTTTTATTTACGCTATAGAGAAAATAGTTAATTTTTAAAACACAATAAACAAATGAAAATTCAGTGTATATAAAATAAAATGTGTAATAAAATCATCCGATCTACTACACAAGACAATTTCTTTTGCGAACTAGCGAACATTGGAACCGACTCTCAATGGGGGGCCTTCCCTGTTAAAAGACAGAATTTACTCCTCCCTGAAAGGCCGGCAACGCACCTACCAAAGTGGGTGTCCTTGAGCTGCGATGACTGCCAGGCTCGTTTGCTCTCATATTCTGTATAAAACAACAGATTCTGAGATAGACAAATTGTCCAGATATAAACTTAAATACATTGCTTGCCGATTTGGATTTTGATTCTACAGAAGTCTAGTTGGCATGATTCTAAGGTTGCAAAATCCCAGACACTGCACGCTTACACACAGACACACCTTTTCACATACTCACACACTCACGCATATTTAAGTACAAGATTTTCTGTTTGAAGAGATTTTACATTAACAATTTTTCTTAATTTTCATTTATATATATATTCCTTTTGTTTTAAACATGCACTATGTACTATGGAAGAACTGTAGTATGGGGACTGGCGTTAGATGAATTTTGTTACAACCATATTTTATTATGAATAAAGTTATAATAAAAGTTACAACAATTAAAACGTAAATGGTATATAAGACTGATCACAGGCGCATTTGTTTGTCTATTATCATTAAAACAATTCCGGATTGTCATTATTAATATGATACAATTTTAAAATGACCTTATTCTCAAATATCTTTAAAATATTTCAGTGTTTAAACGTTCTCGTGGCGGCGGGTGCAGCGGGCGACAACAAGCAGTTGTCGTCATACAAGGCGGTCCACTCCTGCGCATGTACTCCCGGAGAAACAAGAGTAAGTTGAAAATATTTAATTATCACAATACATCTTTACAGATTCAAGTAAGTATACAGTCAGTTCTATTGATTCCACTGAGAGTGCTCCAATTGCACGACCTGATTCCGTCATCCCCTGTCAAAACGCTCATCTAGAAGCACGCTGGAGTTTCACTCCTTCGATGTTGACATCCCCGGGTCGGTCACTGCACGATTTGGAGCTTCGTTTCTTGTACCAGCATAAGAGTGTAACTTCTTGCCATCCATCCCCATCCATCTTTCTTAAAGGGTTTAATATGGGTTATTTAAGTGGTTAAATAGGCATCTCCTGTACAGATATGTGCCCTCCAATAGGCCCTATCAGGTGGTATTGTGGTCAAACGTCAATCCAGTTCCATATTTAAAATTCAAATTCGAACTGTTTTCGCACTCCTCTACTGCTTAATTTAAGAATAATAATAAAAAATGTTGTACTTTCGGAGGAATCATTTGATTATTTTTTGTTTTTGAAGAGATTAACGAAGGTATTCCTTTTTTTCTCTGGGTTGCTATCATCAGATTCTGGTTTACTTATTTTAGTACGACCCTTGGGATATCTTCTTTCCAAAAAAATCTGTTCATAAACGACGAAATTATCCGCGAACACACAAACAAAAATATACGGTTGATTTGAGAAATCTCTCTCCTTTTTGATGTCGGTTAGAAAGTCTATCTTAACATTGAAATGTGAATTCCAGTGTGCCCTCTCAAGCTGCATCAACGCGAGCAACCGGTCACCATTCTACCTACACGGACCAGAGCGATGTGCATCAACCCGTGAGCGTCGTGGGTCCGTCTCTTCCACCGTGGGGTCCATCGGCTCATCCAGATCTGGGCCAGCCGATGGTTTGTACGTCAACCCAATGCAGAGAACAGCGCCAGTGGCACAGCACAGCTCCTCGGGAGAGGAAAGCTCAGGTTTGTTTGTATTTGTTCTTGACGATTTTCAATATTTTTTTTAAAGATTTTTTTGAGAAGAGGGAGCGAAGCAGCTGTTTAGAAGTACTGATACAAACATTTTAATCCTCATTCATTCCGTTTCTTGGTGCTACCGTTTTTACCATTCCTTGTAATCATAGTAAAGAATCGACGAATCTAACTACACGCGCAAGCGCGCATTGCTTATCATAAATATTTTTCGCACTCATGCTTTAAAATAAGAAAACTCGTCGTTCGTAATTGTGTTTAAACAGTGAAACAATCGTAAAATGTTTTTCCTCTTCAGTCTAATTAGATAAATGACTGTAATGTACATTTAGTTAATTTGTAACTATTTACACTAAATACCCAACACCAATGTATAAACCGCTAAATAGGAACTAAATCTAAACGATATATACAGCGTGTCCAAGAAGTCGTGGATCAAACGCAACTAGTGGTTAGATGGGGTAGCTGAAGGACTTCTCGTAGAACAATTTTTTGCAGGTGATGACCCCATCTAACCACTAGTTGGGTTTGATCCACGACTCTTTGGCCACCCTGTATATTTGAATTTGTAATGTCCTTAGTATAATTGTAATAATATAAAATGTAGCTTCTAACTAAGCAAAACTAAGTTTTATCTAATAATTCTCTTTGCAGGATGTTCCGCATCAGAAGCAGACACAACAAACTCCGGTGGTTGGTTCTTGCACGGGTCCACCAACACGTCTGGAGCACCTGCAGCTTTGTACCAACGAGTCAGGGACCTGTTCCACACTCGTTCTCCAGGACCGAGGGTCCCTGCTGAAGGTCAGGAGGCTCCCACTATGACAGGTAGCTTTTCGCTTTAAGCTATAGCTCGTTCATTCCTCTTCTACAACCCGAGTCTCCAAGAACTATTGTTTAAATTAAAATTTAACATTAAAAACATATATTTTTACATTAAAAAATATGACCCCAGAAAAAAGAAAAAACTGTTTAACCGGATTGAAGTTATGTATTATTATATATTTACAATTATTTAACATAATTTTAAATTTATCCGACGTTTCGCGTGCTTTACAGCGTGCGTGGTCACGGTGACCATAAAGGTGTAATTATTTATGGTGTCATTAACTGTGTAAAGGTTATGTAAATCAAAGACAATACTAAGATCCCAGAAATTCTTATATGATGAAATATTGTCCAAGAATATCTTCGTAGGTAATGTATAACTGGTAATAAAATTTCCAGAAATCCCTAGGACACGAAATAAACATATATTATTATTAATACATATTTCTTATTATATGTCTTCAAGAATTAAGGAATGAAAATAAATTTTAACGAAGGTGTTTCCGATTAGGGGGCAGTTGCCCCTACCGACGCTCTTGGCTTATACTATAGCTGGTAGCTTAGCAGCTTGTGAACAAAAGTGATAAATTGTATATTTAACAATAAATCATTTTTAGTGAAAGCGGAGGTGCATGGGACCAAGGAGGTGGCTCAGGAACAATCGGACAGCGACAGTGGAGCTGATGCGAATCGAAGAGATCACCATTATGAAGATATCTATTTAGCGAGAGATGAACATCATAGGAAGAGGTATTTTCACTGTTTTCAAGACACCACAATTTCAATTGACAATTGACAAATACTTTCTTACCTAATATTGGGAGTTTTACCAAATCTTAAAAGGCCGGCAATGCACTCGCGAGCCCTCTGTCATTGAGAGTGTTAAGTGATCACTTAACATCAGGTGAGCCTCCTGCCCGTTTGCCCCCGTTCTATAAAAAAAAACGCTGAGAAAAGTTTAAGAGTGAACTTACACTACTATCTGTCAAATAGGATTTTAATTATACTAACGGTAAGATTAAGAGAAAACTGGTGCTTAATATAACTTTCGTTTGTCTTTTTGAAAATCTTTTCTTTAAGTTGTAGCCTTAAAGCCATTCAATTTCCCATTCCATTTCCATCAACCTTATTGACAATTGACAAATTAGGGGTATTAGGAAATTAAAACGTTCTATGAGCTCCCTTCATAGTTAACCAGCCTTGCACCGTATGAAGTACTCATCTCTCTTCTACTATCGCAGAGTATACACAACTTGACAGAAAGAGACAAAACAAACAAACAGTTTTATTAAAAGTTATGCACACTGCAAAACAAAGTGAGAGAGTATGGTGATCAGCCATCTGCGCCCATGACCACTAACGATGTCAACATCAAATTTTTGACGTACCTCCAGACTTTGTGCAGAATCTTACCCTACATAATTGTTACAAGGAGTTACGACAGTTCCTCGCTATAGAAACAAGGAGTGGATGAGGTCCACAGCAGCTTAATACGTACCAAACTAAATGAAATATTTTTCGTTATTAGAAGCAGTTCTCGAGACTCGGGCAGTCACAGCAGACCGGGCAGCGCGGCGTTAGTCGTTGACTATGACAACAAAGATAATGCCACTGACGCGTGAGTTAATAGATTAATTATTAGAAGTGGGAAAGAAGTAGGATTCGTGGGCGCTTCTGTTGTATATGAAAAGCTTTTAAACAAAATATAGATTTTAACAAGTTTTAAACTCTCACCATTCCAGCCTTGCGATTCTGTAACTCACTTTTCGAACTCACACAGCGGTTTTCACTGCAGCGGTCGCGCTTAAATCAGTTTATTGTTTATCAGAATTCCAAATCGTAAAATGACTGCTTTACGACTGATTTGAGCGCGACTGCCGCTGTGAAAACCGCTGTGTGAGTTCGAAAAGTGAGTTACAGTATCGCAAGGCTGAACTCAAAGTAATAAGAATAAACAATATATCAGTGGCCCAACAACCATTTTTTTAGGTCTGGGCCTCAGATTTCAGTATCTGTTTCATGATCATTTGTGAAACTAATAGGAAAGTAGGTGATCATACTGGGATACGCCATCGACTTTTAGAGTCTAAGGCAAGCCAGTTTCCTCACGATGTCTTCACCGTTCGAGCAAATGTTTAATGCGCATCCAAAACGAAAATTTAAACACAAGCGATTAAAAAGAGTGGCGGAGAGTTTATTACCAGTTCTTCTCTGCCGTTCTACTCCTTTGATTTGAGAAGTAAATGTAAACTTAGAAGCATTTATTGTATATTTCTTTTTTGACGTTCATTAGTGTACATTGTGTTACCTACATGAATAAATGATTTTTAACTTTTGAAATGTTTCATCAGAATCTTTAGGTAATCTAAATGAAATAAAGATGCAAATAATGATTATTGACAATACCTAAAGTAGTAGGTACACAAAGGATGAAAAACAATTGATTATCGGAATTGCATCTTGTATGAAACATTAAATTAAGGTAATCAAAAATGAAATAATACTTTATAATTTATAGTCAAACAAACAATTTAGCTGATAATTTTTTTATCTTATTGACTTCTTTTTAGAGGTTAAGGTAATCACACAAATGTTACAATTAAATACGTGTTTGTTTAATGTGTGTCTGGTTAAATTTAAGATATTCTACACTTGTGTCGACTGTTTAAATCCCGACTGGGCACCTATGAATACTAAGTATGACCCTTAAATATCAAAAGTGTATTGGATTTGCTCAGTACAAAAGTGTGTCAGGTAAAAATCACCGGTTTTCCTAAAGAATATTTGCAGATATAAAAAATATGACGAGCAATGTTGGCTTAGTGGCGTCAGCGTACTTTCATCCGAGGGTCGTAGGTTCTATCCCCAGCTGTGCACCAGAGGACGTTCTTTAACTTCTTGGACGCATTTAACATTCGCTCGAACGGTGAAGGAAAACATCTTGGGGAAACCGACATGTCTAGACCCAAAAAGTCGACGGCGTGTGTCAGGCACAGGAGGCTGATCACCTACTTGCCTATTAGATTGACAAATGATCATGAAACAATTTCAGAATTCTGAGGCCCAGACCCAAAGAGGTTGTAGCACCACTGATTTAAAAAAAAAAAAAATATGACAAAGGCTTAAAGCGTTTAACACTGGATATTCACCTCACTAAATAAAATAATAATTTTGTTTTTTTATAACTTAACTATCCTGAATTGTTTCTTTAATACCATTTTTTACCACAGCTCAAACAAAAACTACGAAGAGGTCTCACCACCACCTTTGGAGACACAGACCAAGTCTACCATTGCCACCAAGTTAGCAGCGCTAACACACAAAGCACAGACCTTTGTAAGTATTAAATTTAAAAACCGTATAATGTTTTAAATTTCACATTATACTAGATTTTCTACCAACAATATATTCTCCTATACATAATTTTCCCGTATTATTAGATTATTTATCTACGTATGTGATGCTTGAATTAAAAACAATAAATATGTATTGATACTTCACTATCATTTTAATGGTTGACTTTAATTAAAACAATACAATATAAATTCCTCGATACAAATAAAACACAAAGTCACTTTCGCATAATATCGTTTTTATTTAATCATGGCGAGTATTACGGAGCCAAAAATATATTACGTTACAGCACATAGTTTGGCCGAAAACTGTTACTAGCGATTTTATTAAATATTGTATATTTAACGAGTTATTTAAATAAGAAGCCATTGGCGTTTACTTCTTTTTTTTTGCGAAACACTGTATAGAACTATCTCATCTCACGCGAACTTCAGGCATTCGTTTGGTTCACTTGTCACTAGAGTGGGGGAAGGGAGACGCGCGGGTCAAATCACGAATTTTGCTGGCATAATGCGCGCACTTAACAAGAGGGTTTAAACAATATGTTTATTTGTAGTTAATTTTATTAATATAATGTGTTAATTAGGTTTTGTAGTATCAGTAGATCATGATAAGATATATAAAAAAAATTGATGTCTAGTGATGATTCTGAATCATTTGCAAGATTTTGCGTCATTATTTTATCAACAAGATAAAGCCTCCGGAAAATTTAAAAATGAATATATTAGTGCACTGTTTTCAGAGAATGATAAGAATATTTGAATACTAATTACCAAATTTTTTGATAAGTATTACATCATTTTAAGTGAAACGAAGTCAACATTAAATTATTCAAGGATATCAATTTAAATAAATGTGAAATCGTTGTTACTTATTTTTATTGTTAAAAAAAAGAATTTTAATATATTTGCCATGACGATTCCAATTATGTTTTAATTTGAATATCTTTTGTTTTCGCATTAGTTAAAATTATTTGAACATAACTCAGTGCCTGTATACTTAAAAGTATATAATGGTACATAATATGTAATTATGACACATTAACATAATTTGTATGTTTCAAAGTGCATTCAGGCCATTTATCAAGGAAGGCACATAATAATTATAGGAGAGGAGGATGAATCAAAATAGTTTTAAAAACAGGAAAAAAATATTCCTTTGTGATGTGTGTGCGCTGCTGAACGGTGAAAGTTACGCAAAAATAATGTATAAGGGACGTTTTCCTGTTGTTTTTTTAAGCCAGCCTTGAATGAAAGCATAATATTATAACTATAAAAAAATTTCGGCAATTAAATTTGATCGAAAACAATAATTTCCAAAGCTAAAACCCCTTATCGAAAAATAAGATATGTATTACAAATATATAGTCTTGAAAACTGTACTTTTCGTGTATGAATGTCGTAGAAAATAATTTAATAACTCCACAAAAAATTGGCCATGTACCACGCGCAAGAATCATTCATTAACGCGAATGAAACCGCAGGTCACAGTTAGTTAAATAAAACGAAAGTAAATATTTAATTATTTATTTTAAAATTCAATGACAATTTAAATAAATGTAGCAATATTTTTATCTTTTCTTGGAAGAGAGTCTTTTAATTAAGTGTAGGGTAACAGTTTTTTTTCAGTGAATTAAAAACGTCTTCGCTGAATAAATTTTGTTTACATAGATTACAGACCGATTATTAGACACAGAATAATTTTAATTGTTTTAAAATTATTTTGTTGCTTTACTTAAAATTTAATGAACAATTATCTTTATTATGCCAATTTTTATACCTATAATCCTTGCTTAATTTCTAAATCGCCACTTAAGGCCACAGCCTCGATCTCCACAGCAGCATTCATCGGTAACTTAGCAACTTGGTAACAGGCACGCGCCGGCGCATTTTCCGGAAAATATTCCGCATACACTTTGTTCACGTCGGCGAAGTCGTCTAAATTCGCCAACAAAATGGTCGTTTTCACAACACCAGCTAAAGACGAACCGCCGGCTTTTAATATATGCTTCAAATTCTCCAATGCCTGCTTAGTCTGGGCAGCAGCACCAGACACGAGTTTTGTGTCTGGTGTGGCCCCTAAAACACCAGATACATACAAAGTATTGTTCGCCAATACAGCCTGGCTGTATGGACCCACAGGCTTGTATATGTTGGGTGAAGATATAATGGTCTTCGTAACTTTTGCGATTGATTTGCTCATTTTGCACGGCTGGTTTCAATTAAATTCAAATGAGTACTGAACTAGTGATAATTACTTGTAGTGTTGTTCATATTATATCAGTTTTAGTTTTGGTTAGATTTATTATTTATTTTATTAATTATTATTACTTTTGAAAAACACGTGTGAAAATAACAGCTAACCAGATTCATGTAACATCCTCACAATCGAAATGCCCGCAATATAGCAGCAGACAACTCACGAGGGGACGTTTTATGTCGAAGAAGTCACATAGGTCTGCGAATATATTTCTAATGTTAACATAAATAGGAATATAACATAGCAAGAGAAAACTACCATATTAGTAAATGGAGTTGGTGAAAACGTTCACCAAGTCGTTTTGTCATGACAGTTTTATTGTAAACACGATACAGTAAACAGGACCTTTAAACGATGAGCATAAACGTAAGATCTAGTAGTATTAACATTAATCAGAAATTATTTAGATACAATATCAAAAATTCAAAACTCAAACTCAAAATACCTTTATTCATATAGGTAAACAAGTACACTTACGTTCGTCAACAGATAAGATGTTAAATTGATTCTAAATTTACATTTACTACCAGTTCGCAAGTCAAGTGCGTAGAGTGGGCAAGAAATTCTCCGTCCCTATTTCTAATCGCCAAGTTTTGAGTCATCCAAATTGTTTGAACTGGAGCAATTCCCGTTGGAACGAATGTTCTCACATAGACAGAAAGTCCAGTGGTGCAGCTGAGATCGAACCTACGCCCTCAAGGATGAGAGTCGCACGTTGTGCCAATATTTTCTTTATTGTTTTAATTTATACAATACGCATTTAGTGTTATATAACTATAAAAACGTGTATACGTTTGACCTTGTTATTTTAAGAGTATGTCAAACGTATTAGAAATACTAGTTTGTCCCAACACTAGCAATGACTTCACAGTTTAAGGTTATCGACTATATTTTTGACTCGATTGTTTTGATAACGAAGTGACACTAGTGGATAAAATGTTGCTATTCGTTAAAATCATTGTACTGTTCCTGGGTTAAGGAGATGCTTTAAATATAGAGGAAATATGCTCACTCTATATTTTCCATATAACAAAAGAATAAATGCAAATTAATAAAATGTTAATTGCTATGAATGTTAAATGGTTGTTATGAAAATGTTGAAGAGAGTGCCTGCGTCTGGCTATACTCACGGGGCGTAACTCCGACGATATAGGTAATCGCCACGCTTATTAAACTAAAAAGCCTGAGAGCAAAATGTACAGCCTTGGCTCGTACATACTCCCACAGACAAGAGTGCAAGTCGATGTTGCCATTACTTTCCACAAAATTAACCGCTCATATTAATTTTACCTAAATTAACGAACCAGCACAATGCTTTTTATGAATTTTGTGTTCGACAAGTTAACATAATATCATAATTATAATTTAGGAAAAATTATCGCAATTAATATTTCGAGCAAGTTATAAATGAATACTTGATATTATGCAGCAAAATACTCCCATCTATATACAACCACCAATATTGAAGTCTTGATTGGTTTAAGCTATCACGGAATATGTATACGTATACACACCTTCACATGCATAGTCTCACACCACCACACAGCGCAGCCGAATTAGGTATTACGTATTTCATATATCATAAACTACCCACAGATATAAAAAAATATTCTATCAATTCATTCAAATCGAAGCTAAGTGAATATTTTAGACAAAATTACTTTTAAATTAATTTCTCATAATTACTTTTATATATATATATCTTTGGCTATATGTTTAGTATAATTGTTTTTTTGTTGTATATAAATTATTATTATAGATTGCGAAATTAATAAATATTATACTTTTACGCTACATTCAGTTGCCAAAACATAGTTGGAGGTCTAAGGTTCGGTTGCTGACGAAATAATAGTTGTTTAAACACAGAGCCTATCGCTTGCCTTTATATCTGTGTCATATGCCCCAATGGGAACTTAGTGAAACTACCAGAGGGGTAATTATAATTGTATCGCAGGCAAGTCGTATATCATCAGCAGCAGGAAGCCGTCGCGCATCAGTATCAGATGATACAGTCGTGGTGCAAGCCTCTGCATCATCAGGGGTGTCATCTGGGGGTAGTTCTGGGGATGAAGCTCCACCGCCTCCTCCGCCGCCGCCGCCACCTGTAGTTCTGGAGGAACCAGCGCTGAAGCCATCGGAGTTGAGGAGTAGGCTTGGTATGTTAAAGTTGTGTTTTTTAATCGATTAGGTACTAGGTCGTTAACTAGGTCTAGCAAAAGTGCTAGATTTGGTAGCTTTCTCTTAATTCAGCGTTAGATATGGCCGCTTTTGCTCCTCTCAACACCTATGCAATAAAAAAAGGGCCGAAAAATGCAAGATTCCGCTAGATCTGAGATGAGCACTTTACGACAGTTTCGTCAAGATTTTTTTTAATAGCGGACAAATGGGCAGGAGGCTCACCTGATGTAAATACTGCCCATAGACACTCCCAATGTAGATGGCCTTTTAAGTCGTTAAGAATGGGTACGCTCTTTTCTTAAAGGACCCTAAGTCGAAGTTGAAAAGGTGGGAGCTTGTAGTTTAATGTTTATCAGAATGCCAAATCATAAAATGACTGCTTCACGACTGATTTGAGAGCGACCGCCGATGCGAAAACCGCTGTGTGAGTTCGTGAAGTGAGTTACAGAATCACAGGGCTGGTTCGGAAATACTTCAGTCGACAGCTGGTTCCACATAGTTTCACGCGGCAAAAAATCACGTCAATGCGATAATTTCAATGACTTTCAATACAATTTGTATTAGGCGGTCGGCATCAGTTGTTTATTTACAGAAAGTTGAATAGAATCAATAATATCGAATTGCCACTTTCTGTGCTTTCACAATTCAGTCTTTGTACGAAATAAGACATTACTGCATTGAGTAATTACACCTGTACTAACTCCGTCGAAATTCATTTCGAAATTAAAAACGCCGATGTTTCCTACAATACTTATTTGGCGTAACAAGATAAAAATCTTTTCAAAAATGTTATTTTACGTTTGTAGGAAAAACTACACTAACAATAGAAAAAAAATACTCTCATCATTTTTCCCTAACGCGCTAAAAGAAGTATAACGTCACAAAAACTAAAATGTTGTCTATAGCTAACTTCAGAAAAGAAGTATAACTTCAAAAACCTGTTAATACCACTAAATAATAAGTATGAATAGCTGTAACTGATTTTCATCATCATTAGTCGAGGCAGATAAGAAAGATAAGAAATTCCACCTGCATTACATCGACGTCCGTTGTTCCACATCTGAGCGTTTTTTTAAGCAGTTGCCGCGCACCACTACCATAGATATTTCCGAACCAATTCGACTTAGAGTCCTTTGAACATACCAATTCTTAAAAGGCTGGCAATGTACTGGTCAGCCTTCTGGTAGTGTAATTGTCCATGGGCGGCGTTAATATGGCAATCGGTGCACTTGCAATGAATATCTGGGCTTGCCTTACCAGTGCGGTTTTAAGTGTTGCCAGTGGAATAACATGAGAATGACCTTTATATTTAAGTAGGTACTTTCGTATCGATGTTCCCACCCTTGCCTCACTGAAAAGCTGTGGTCACCAGGTTAGGCTTCGCGGTCGTTGTGGGTGCATAGGACTCAACTACGCCAAATGTGCGTGCAATATTTTGTCATTAATTAACTTTAATTATATTTGTAATTATTCTAAATATTTCTTTTTAAATGATATATATATCTTTCGAACGATTTAACTCAACAACGAAAGTTATTAAATTGGTAATGTACCGGTGACCCAGCTGGGGCTTTCCTCAACAGCTACGACTCGCAGTACAGCGAGGAACAATACTGCCTCTGGGTCCTTTTTCAATTTATATTTATCTATATTTAATTTTTGTTATTAATTTAAATTTAACTTCTTGACACGAGCCTAGTGAGAAGATGAAAAAAGAAAAAACCATACGAGTAAGCGTAAGTGTGCGTTTTAAGTGCTAAACAGTGGTAAGTGGTAAAAATAGTACACAAGAACAAAGTGTCTTCCCTTTAATAGAGGCTGTAAGAAGTGATATTGGACACTTTCTTATGTTAAATATCCGTATTAGTAAATGTTAATATTTTATTTACAATCAAGTATACAGTTTACAATTTTCTTAACCTACAAAGTAATAAAAAAGAAAATAAAAACAAATTTAAAAAGTTTGGTCCCTGTGGCAGTGTACCTTTAACTTATTAGTTGAGCCAGGAAAGTGCCAGCACTGGGGTCACCCGTACTATCTACTAGGACAACTTAAATATTAATTAAGCACCTGTGCACTTGAACCCCACGGCCCAAGAGTCTCTACTCCAAAGGGAACAATTTTTTGCTTGTCCGAAATTAAATAGTAAATTAGGTTAGACTTAAATTACTTATTAGTAGATTAAGGCTAGATCGTAAAGTTCCACGATGTCTCACAGAAAAAAATAAATACAGATGGGAAAATTACTCATTATAGGTGCTATGGACACAAGTGAAGTCTCGCACTTGCGTTGACGGTCTTTTATTAATGGGTAAAATCTACTTACAGCAATAATTTACTAAAAGCTTAGTTGTAAATGTTGCACATATGGAGGTCAAGTATTCTGCTGTTTCTTAGGTGCGAAAGCCCTAGTAAGCAATAGATTTCCTACGTGTTGTAGTATATTTGTAAAAAACGTTTCGTCAAAATTTAAGAGAAATGTACTATTGTGATATATGGTATTCTGTAATTAAATTCGCTTTCTACATTTAATGGGTTGTTAGTGCCGTTCTGTTTGCCTTTCGAAGTGTATGTAAAATAAAAGTTTTATTTAAATTAGTTTTACTTTCATTTCTCAGTTCAGTTTTAACTGACGAGTTTTGTTTTAATTGTGACGTTGAATAATATTAATTAAAATTTAAATATTTATTTTCGACACACAAATAAACAGTATTTACAATATTCTTATCCTACATAATAATAATTATAAATTGATAAATAGAAAATTAAAACAATTTTAAAAAGTTTGGTCCCTTTTAACGCTGGCAGCTTAAAGCACTAACAATGCACGTACAATACTTGCATTGCTTGCACTACATAATTAAAAAAACAGAGAAAAAAGTAAAATAACATTAATTTATTTATTATTTATAATCTAAAAATTTTTAACAACTAAATACTATTAAACAGTAATACAACGTTTTAATATAACATTATAGTTACGTTTCTGGTATTGTTTTTATATTATAGCAAACGGGCAGGAGGCTAACCTGATGTTAAATAATACCGCCGCTCATGGCCATTGCCAGATGGCTCGCAAGTGCGTTGCCGGATTTTTAATTATTCATCCGCATTCGGTCGTAGCGTTATTTAGATGATACGAACTAATTGTTCAATACGAACCATGTGATTAGTGCATTTAGAAGCAAACAAATATTTCTAAGCTTCTTATGTGAACGAATAGACTATATTTACAAATTTTAAAGCAATTTAACAAAAACAGTCAACTGTATAATAGTCGACTTGTTTGAAATTTGTATAGATTTTTTTGCTTTCAAATTTAGTTTTTACATAAATAATAATTATTATTGCAACAAAAACTACAGAGAAATTCTATTCAAATATTCTGATTAATTAATATATGTACTACATTAGTAACAATCTCAAAATTTTAGTTAGAACATTAGTTTCATTAGGTTTTTAAATGATTGTTATCGACATTACGCATATCAATTGTTGCATTGAACGCACCATTCATATTCATTATTCACAATTTCTACTCCCCTGCCGACCATACCGATAAAATATTCAAATCTCACGCATACGCATTCTTACAAATTTTCTAATACGTCACGGAAATGAACCGCTATAATTACATAAATAATATTAAGATCCTTAAAAATACAGGAAATTTTATCGCTATTCAATAAAAGTCAACGCGCACTTTCTCTCCCCCCTAACGGTGAATTGTTGCAGGGGGGCGTCGCGACTCGACGTGCGCAGACGACGACCGACCGCGTTGCCCGAACCTCGTGAACAAGCAGCCGGCTCTGCCGTTCGTGCCACCCGCGTTCCCTCACAACGCGCCCGACAGACTTATCAAACCCTCGGAGTATTTGAAGACAATCACGGCGCCCTGCAAGAGGGATGAAGGCGCGGCGGAGGCGCGCCCTCCCCCGCCGCCGCCCGCGCCCCAGCCTATCCCGCCGCCACCCCCGCAGCCACCCTTAAACAATCAACAACAACCCTTGGCGGTGATCAGCAGCGCCGAACTTTCAGCTGTGAGGCTCAAGACAACAGTGACCAAGTCGGTATCGGCACCTCCGACTCGGTCGTTGAGCCTGCAATGCTTGCCTAGCGCTGCGGAAATATATAAAAACGCAAAAACGGACCTGATAGAAGAATTGAAGATGTCCAAGGATATAACGGGGATTAAGAAGTTGAAGGTGGAACGAGCGAGACGCGAGAGCCTGCAAGACAAGGAGACGTTTACGGAGTTCACAAAACGATTCACAGCGGATAATTTTGTTGATCAGGTGAGTGCTTTTTCTGTAAACAATAATACAGTAAAATTTATACGTCATGCTTCAGTTACAGTCCCCGTAGCTTACTTGTTCACGCATCAGTAATGAACGGACAGGTCTTTGGGTTTGATTAAGATGTACAAGCAAACGTAAAACAAATCTGTAGAATTTTAATTGTCAATTTTATCAACTATTATTAAAAAAAGGTTGTCTTGCTATACTTTAAAACTGCGCCCGTGAAAATCTTTCGTGAAATGTTATTAAAAACTTTATAATTCCGCCAAATATGAATATTCCGTCCGATTAGGCTGAATTAAGAGTTACGCTCAATTATCTTTCTTGTTGCGTGTCTTGTTGTTAATAGTGAATGTATAGACAACTATAACGGATATATATTTCACGTTAAAATCTTTATTAAACGTGCTCTGTACTCGCTAATTGGATGTAATATCGTCTGTAATTATGACTACATTATAGTGTTTGGCTTCAATATTACAATATATATTACTGCTTTTATATTATTTATAATTCACACTCAATTATAATTAAAATTATTTGGGAAAAAAACCTGTCACGTTGTAGTAAAAATCTAATATATAAAATTCTCGTGTCGCGGTGTTTGTGGTTAAACTCCTCCGAAACGGCTCGACCAATTCTCATGAAATTTTGTGTGCATATTGGGTATGTCTGAGAATCGGACAACATCTATTTTTCATCCCCCTAAATGTTAAGGGTAGTCCACCCCTAAATAATTTTTTTTTGAATTTTTGGATATTTTTTTCTGTTTTTATTTTTTTATGGTACAGCATTAAAAAATACATACAACCCCTAACTTTCACCCCTCTACGATCAACCCCTATTTTTTTATTATAAATGATATACATGGTAAAACGACGTTTGCCCGGTCAGCTAGTATATTTTATAACTTTTTACTATCAATCAAATATAAAGAAGGTTCTAATTATCCGTCTTAGAAATATCAAAGATTTTCTGAGAAATTGCAGTTGCATCCGCACGGTCGACCCAGTGGCACACATACCCCCCCACTGTTTAATGCCCGTGAAAGATGACTGGCTTTTTTGACCAAATTGTTTTAGGTTGATGGAATATGCGATTCTTTTGTTTTTCCTTAAGTATTTATAAGACCACCCACTACGCTAATGGAACACGCAAAGCATGTTAGCGGGGTATCTGAAATAATAGGGAAATGTGCCAGTAATAATGTGATAAAGATTTGTTCTTTTAAACAACACTTCGCTTTATGTAATGGCGGGCTTTTTTTCTATAAAAACGTCAAGAAGTTGTAGAGTTATGTTCGAGATGTCAAATGCACGCCATTATTTATGTGCAATGTACAAGTATACCACAGATAACAGGAACGCAAATGCCAGTGTAATCTGTGATCGAAATTTTGTCCTCCGGAATGCTTGAGACAAAATCACTTAAAGCCGGGTCCACATTTGTAGCATTTCGGTGTATCGTATCTCCGTTGCGTGGCTTCGGCGCGTATCATGATCGTTAGTTTGGACGCAAAATGATACCCGTTTATGATACATGCCGTATCGGATACGGCCCGATCCGCACTAAGCGCGTATCTTGATACACCTCGTATCCGATACGCGTATCACGATCGGTGGTATGGACGTATTTTGACACTGTATCACGATACTGTATCGCGATACGATACTTGATACACCCCGAACCATCCTGTGTCGGTTTTTTCGCGATCATCAAAGGGAATACACAACATCAATGGGTGACATGCGAGTGAAATTTTTGTATTTTCCGCTGGTATGCTGAAATTTGAAATCTCTTATCAATGGTATTCCACCATATTTGTTTCGGTTTCTAAACATTTCCAGCGCCGTCTACGTCTGGATTTAACTTTTTTTTAAATACTATTAATGATAATATAACAGGCGCTAGTCACCGCCAAACTGTGAGCAATTGCTGACGGCTAAACCGTTTGGGAACGAAGTCATGACTGAACCGTACGAGAAGGGAAAGGTGCACTGAAAGACACGCGCATCAGGATACATCGGAAGAAAAGTGAAGCGTCTATATTTGTAAAGTTAAAGCCGATACACTGATATGATACAGCATTTGATAAGTATGGACGCGTTTTTTACAAGATACGCCTTAAATATACGACATGGACAAAATGAGCGTCCATATTTATGATACAGATACGAGATACGATACGACTGATCGTGATACATCAACATGCTACAAATGTGGACCCGGCTTTAGAAAGACGTGACCCACTAACACTAAACAAATTTGTATGGGAATGACATTAGGTCTCGCTTTGTCACGTGACCATTTTCATACAAATTAGTTTGGTGTAAATGGGTAACGCATGTCGAAAAGTGATTTCGTCTTAACCCCCAGCACTAAATATCGATCACAGATTATTAATGTCACAATAACAGAGCACACGACATATTAAAAACCGAATATGTTATAAATTCCAAAGTATTATTTTTGCAAGACGTGATAACGTCTTTAAAATCGTTTTAGTCGGGTGACATGTTCAGAAACTTGTGTCACACCAAAACCTCACGAGCGCGATCGCAGGTATAACGAGAGAGAGACGGACCGATCTCCCGTCTCATCTCGAGCGCTGCCGTGTCATTCCGTGAATGTATGAAGAAAAATGTATATCATAGTCGAATAAGTAAACTTGTCATTTTACACCCGAAATTTATCATCAAAACTGTGAATAAAACGATAGATGTAATTTAAAATTTGAAAAAATTGTTATCTTCATTAATTCCTTACTTCCCAAAAACTTATATCACCAATAAGACGTTATCACGTAAACATCTCGATCGTAAACCTACTTTACAAACAACCAATATTTTTTTTTAGCGTTTATAGAACGACATACCCAAATAGAAAAGCCAGTTAAATATTCAAGAAACATAAAGGCATTTCTCAACATCAAATAGGCTCATGTAACTTAGTTTAGTGAAGTGTAAAGTGATTTGTAATCGAAAAATGTCTACAACGCGATCAAGGCGACTTACGAAAGTTATTTTTGTTGTAACCTAATTGCGAATTGTAGTGAATTAATAAAGCGAAAAAATGGCATTTTCGCATATTTATAGTATGATGATTAATCATGTGCGCATCTATTACTTAATTGAATGATAAAACGCTTTTAAACAAATCGTCGTAAAAAAAATTAATTTTGGTAATGAATGTTTGAGGTAATTTGAATTTTGTTTGTTACTGATCCGGTAAACGACGTTTTGCCATGTATATTATTTATAATAAAAAATAGGGGCTGATCGTAGAGGGGTAAAAATTAGGGGTTGTAAGTATTTTTGTATGCTGTATCATAAAAAAAATCTAATAATTAAAAAAAATATATAATTTAGGGGGATGAAAAATAGATGTTGTCCGATTCTCAGACATACCCAATATGCACACAAAATTTCATGAGAATCGGTCAAGCCGTGTCGGAGGAGTTTAGGTTTAAAGACTTTATTTCTCAAAAAAGACAAAAAATGTCACTTACATGAGAATAATACTCTAGATAACATAACATCGTAACATTTAACTACAAACACCGCGACACGAGAATTTTATATATTAGATATGAAGCCTTTTTTTCTCTAACCACGATACTGATACGTCAATAAAAGGCGGGCTCGGAAGACAGACTGATTTATTAATGTTCGTAATAGCAGGTAGGCGATAGATGCTACATCTTTCCCCTACAAACCACGAAATACATTTTAAACCACTACAATAGGAATACAAGAAATATTACAAAATTTACATAACCTAGTACTTAATAAACTAAACCAAAATAAAATCTTTAATCATGACAAACTTACTTAACTTATCAACTATTATTTTTAGCTCGCTTTAAAGCACGCAATGCTCGAGCCGATAGTTCCTGAGAGCAACTCGGTGACTCGGACAGGGTCTGTGTTGACTGAGGCTCCACCTGAGACGCTTGATCATCAGATTTGTTGATAGTTTTATTAGGATCACTCTCTTCAGTTGTAACCTCCACCATCTCAGACCCTAGCCCATCATTACCCTCCTGCTCTGAGACAACCGCGGTATTCGTGCGTGACATTGAAAATCTGTTTTTATTTGAAATAATTTGGTCTGCATGTCTACGCCACTCAATACCGTTGCCCAAATCAACTTTATAAGAAACCGGGCCCGTCCTTTTACACACCTTTCCTGAAGCCCATTTCTCCCCTCCTTGCCTATAATCTCTTGCAAGTACTGTTTCTCCAATTTCAAACTCTCGCTGAGCACGCGGTATTTTCGCGAGTTGCCGCTCTTGCTTTTCCCGAACAATGGCGGCCACGTCCGGTCGTATTGCGTCTAAACGGCTACGTAAACGACGCCCTAGCAACGCCACGGCCGGTGAAATGCCAGTTGTGGCATGCTCACAGTTGCGATATTTAAAAAGAAATTTATCGAGAGCTGCGTCAATATTTTCGCCTTCAAAAACTGCCCTTTTAATTGTTTTTTTAACGGTTTTGACTACATTTTCCGCTGCTCCATTACCCTGAGGTCGATAAGGAGCCGAAGTAGTATGTTTAATGCAATTACTTACACAATAAGACTCAAATTCAAAAGAACAAAATGGTGGACCATTATCAGTCACGAGCTGTGATGGTAAACCAAATCTTGCAAAAATATTTCTAAAAACCCTAATTGTAAAAGACGCGCTGGTATTAGTCATTGAAAATACTTCTATCCATTTCGTGTTTGCATCAACAACAATAAGATACCGCCTACCCCCATATTCCGCAAAGTCAGCATGCAAACGATGCCACGGATGTAAAGGAAACTCCCATGGGTGAATTTGGGCTCGAGGTGGCGCATCCAACACGGACCGACACGCCCCACAGTTCCTACAAAGAGTCTCAATATCGCGATCTAAAGTCGCCCAATACACATAGCTCCTAGCTAAACTTTTCATTTTATTTATTCCCAAATGACCCTCATGAATTTCATCCAAAATATTTTTTTGTAAATTCGTTGGAACCACAATTCTATATTTATAAATTATACAACCTTGTTCAACAGCAAAATCATGTTTTCTAGCAAAATATGGTTCTTCACCTTCACAACTCGGATCGCTTGGCCAACCAAAAAAAATATACCGTTTGATTTTACACAAAAAATTATCTCGTTCAGTTTCCCTGGCAATATCTTTATAAGAAATAGGTGAAGAGTCCGCAACCAAATTAAGATAATCTACTGAATCTGCAAATCGACCCTCTTGAGGAAGCGGCAAACGCGACAAAGCATCGGCTGGACCGTTATCCACCGATCGTACAAATTCTATCGTAAAATCATATGCAGCCAAACGTGCTGCCCATCTCTGTAACCGACTTGCTGCAGTCAGAGGAATACCTCCCTTACTGCCAAAAATATATGTCAACGGTTGATGATCCGTACGCAATGTAAAACGTCTTCCAAACAAATATTGATGATGTTTAAAAACACCAAAGACAATAGCGAGCGCTTCCTTGTCTAATTGACTGTAACTGCGTTCCGCCGCATTAAGCGTGCGAGAAACACAGCTTACGGGCCGCTCGACCCCGCCCGGATAGCGGTGCGCTAACACAGCACCCAGCCCATAAGCGCTGCTATCCACTGACAAAACTAACTCTCGACCTTCCTCATAGTGCGCTAAAACCCGTTTACTCAAGAGTGATCGCTTTGCCTTTACAAACGCCTCCTCACATTTCGAATTCCAGTCCCAAGAAGAATTTTTTTTTAATAAATTATGTAACGGTTGCAAAAGAGTACTTAAATTAACAATAAATTTTCCATAATAATTTAACATGCCTAAAAAACTTTTTAATTGAGTTACATTACTTGGCGTGGGTGCATTATTAATAGCTTGTAACTTATCAGGATCTGGTTGCAAACCCTCTTTATTTATAATAAAACCAAGATACTTAACACTATCTTGCAAAAATTTACATTTAGATAATTTGACAGTTAGCCCCATACTACGCAAACGTTCGAGTACAGCCTTAAGATTAGTTATGTGTTCAGTTCTATTCGAGCCTGTCACACAAATATCGTCTAAAAAAACGACACAGCCGCTCACTCCACGCAACGTTTCTTCCATTAATTTTTGAAATTTTTCCGGTATACATGATAAACCATAAGGAGTACGACGATAAGCAAAAGTACCCATATGGGTAGTAATGGCCGTGACCGGCTGTGATTCCTCAGATAAAAGACACTGCTCGTACGCGTGCGTTAAATCTATTTTCGTAAACTGCTCCCCCCCTCTTAAATTAGCAAATAATTCATCAATTCGTGGTAATGGATAAAAATCTCTTTTTAATTTGGGATTCACAGTAATTTTATAGTCCCCACAAATACGTATCTCCCCATTTTTTTTAACTACTGGTACGATTGGGGTCCCAAAATCAGAGTACTCCACCCGATAAATGGATCCGTCTGCCTCAAGACGCGCTAGCTCGTTCTCAACTCGAGCGCGAAGTGCTAGTGGCACCGGTCTCGCTCGCACATAAACCGGTTCGTTATCGCAAAGTTGTAATTGAATAGTTTTCTTACATGTGCCCAACTTATTACAAAAAACTTCTGGAAATTCCTTGCTTAATCTATTCACAAAAGAATCTTCCGCTATTTCATTAAGATAAATTTCTTTAATATTCAACGCACGTAACCATTCTCGTCCTATTAAAGGTCTAGCACCTTCTTTTATAATATATAAACGTAATGATTTAACTTCCACGTCGCCCAAACGTACATTTACCTCAATGTAACCCAAAGACTCGATCTGAGTACCTGAATAAGAACGTAAGATTATGCCATCCCTTATAATTACTTTATGACAAAAAAATCTATTATACATTTCTTCACTTATTGCTGATATACGACTTCCCGTGTCTACTTCGCATCGAATTAAATTACTGTCTATAAAAACCTTTATAAAATAAGGTTCGTTACCCTGACTGCTCAACTTCAAATTAAATAACTCAACATCAGATTCGTCCGACACAAAGTTCTGTCGACTATCACTACCACGCACTTGTTTGCACATCACTTTTAAATGACCCCGTCGGCCACACTCATCACAATTGTATTGCTTAAAACGACACTTATCCGCTATGTGCGCCTTGCCACAGCGCCAGCATGAAACACCAGAACCTGAAGTCCCCGCGCTTCCACCTGCTGAACGCACAGCAACACCAGCGCCCTTGGCGCTCGGTATGTAGGTCGTGCGCGGCTGTTGGCTGCCCACACGGCCACCGCCACGCGCGTAATGCAAGCCCTCGCTCACCTGACCGCCTGTTGTTCCTGATGCCTCATTCACCGATGCCCGTGTGGATCCACTGACCTCTGCGTGCCGTTCAGCCGCCTCCAATGCCAGTGCCAGTTCCACAGCCTCTTTATACTGTATCTTTTTCTCGGCAAAAATTCGAGATCGCATAGCATCATTCGCCAGACCCGATACAAATTGATCCCGAAGATTTTCTTCCAACGTTGAGCAAGATGAACACTTGCCGAAATTACATGAAGAGGCCAAGTGTTTAAGGGCCTGCAAGTAGTCGGTTAAAGACTCCCCATTTTTTTGCCGTCGCAAACGAAACACGTGCCGTTCCGCGATTTCGGACCTCTGAGGTTCTAAATGTTCTGTTACTAATTTGACTAACTCATCAAATGTCGAATCCTCAGGAAATCCTGGTGCACAAAGATCACACATGAGCATATATGTTTCTTCTCCGACCACGGTCACCAACATACTAACTTTTAATTCTTCGCTAATGTTATTTAATTTTATAAATTGTTTTACACGCCGAATATACGCTGGCCATTGCTTGGAACCCAAATTAAATGATTCAATTTTCCCAATCGACATTTTATACTTTTTTAATCGTTAAACCTCGTCGCCAAATGATACGTCAATAAAAGGCGGGCTCGGAAGACAGACTGATTTATTAATGTTCGTAATAGCAGGTAGGCGATAGATGCTACAGATACAAACAAAATAACAAATATACCTTTAAATAGTCAATTGTCTTCTGACATAGACCTCCCTTATTTTAGACCATGCTGCTCCATTAGCCTTAGAGTTTAATCTCTACAAACATACAAATCCTTTCGCTGTATAATATTAGTATAGAAACACATTAAATTAAGCAACAAAAGTTTAGTTAGTGTCAATAATTCTAGTAATAATTAATTCCTTTCAAGTTTAAGTTCTTCCAAATCATCAATTATAATTGGACCGTTAATTTATTGATAGAAACACACATACTGTTCTTGTTTCATTCTTATACAGTAATTTTATTTTATTACTCGTCTACTAGTCACGGTTTCATCCACGTTGTTCTAATAGATTTGCCTTTCTCGAGGATTATTAAATATTTGTTAAATTCCTACCGGTGGTTCTAAGATCAAAGCCCTTTATAAAATTAGTACAAAAGTTTCCCTGAAGAACTCGAAATATAAATAAAATATTGTTACATATCGTCTAAGTGTAGTGTTAGACGACTCATTAATCTAGTGGTTAGTACCCCTGACTGCGAATCCATGGGTCCCGGGTTCGATCCCCGGCTGAGACGAACATCGATGTGATGAGCATTTGGTGTTGTGCTTAGGTCTTAGGTGTTTAAATATGTATGTATATCCGTTGCCTAGTATCCATAACACAAGCTTCACCAGCTTAGCATGGGACTAGGTCAATTGGTGTGAATTATCTTTAAAAAAAAAAGTGTTGGCTTATGCGTCTCTCTAAGGTCTTCGCTCATACGGTGATATGCCTTAGATCTGAAAGTCGACGGCGTGTGTCAGGCACAGAAGGCTGATAACCTACTTGTCTATTAGAAAAAATTATCACGAGACCTAAAAGGTTTTAGCGCCACTGGTTTTTTTAAATATATCATCCAATTAGTGAAAATCTTTAGAAAAATGAGCGAAATTACTTGCGTGCAGTTTAAATGAATTTTTCGAACTTAACGATATATTTTTAATTTCATTATTATGTACAAAATACATAATTAGCTTATTGTATTCCAAGCATAGTAGACATTACTGTCATCGTTTTAGTGTGCAATTCCCGTACACGTCGCACGTTCAAACACTGCTGAGCAATGAATTTGTTAAAGTACCAATAAATACACGGAATTTGTGACTGCCTATTAAAAAGGCTGTCTTATAGTTTAAATAATACCTATTGTCATTAATAATCACGGTTACTCTTCACGATTCAAAGATCTTAGAAACGACCAGAAAATTGTATAAACAATAAGTTTGTTGAGTCACGGACTCTCTCGAATCTATTTGAAAGCAAGACTTATTTATTTAACCGAAATCATCTATTATATGCGTCTAATTGCACCAACTAAAATGCTCTCTCGTCTCTGTCTGTCAAATTGTGGTTACGCTGTGATCAAAAGAGACAATAACATGTTAAATCGATAAGACTGAGTTGTTATCGTTTTTATTAATAACTGTAACTGATGTTGAAAATGCATGCAAAATATATATTAATTAATATTTTTGCATTTGCATATCACGCCATACTGAACTAATATGAATGATTGATACGGTTGTAGTTACATCCTTGTCAGAAATCTGGAATATTATTTACAATTAAAATAGGAACACTTTAATAATTATGGTAATGATCATCAAAGTCCTTATAATCCCTAGATGGGGCAGAGGGCGTCCACACTGATTTTCCATCGCGTTCACATTTAATTTATTTAAAAAAATATATTTATTTATGGCAATTCGTTTTGTAAAGTTAATATATTTTAGCCCTCTTTAATTGTACACATGTTAAAATGTTTATTATATAACATAGTAGCGTTATATGTCGAGTTATATATACAAAAAAAAAATGAAAATCATTCCCACTCAACTTGAACACACAAAAATGTAGTCAAAATCTGTCCAGCGCTTTAGGAGTTTAATAACGAATACATGCACGGAAGATTTATATATATACTAGCTGATTATTTGCTGCATAGATATATAACCTAGATATCTACCGGGCTGATTTCTGAATCTAAACCATCAAAGCCGTCACCCAAACGCATACAAAAAAAATTATTCAATTCGCTCCAGCCGGAGGAGTTCAGTACACACGTACAGTAGAATTATATATATATGTTAACGTAAAATTGTAAACACCGTTAGATTGTAATCTATCTCGCGAGTTTATAAACTGTCGAAAGATTGTGAACCTCAGCTTACTGCTTACAATTTAACGTATTATTATTCGGTAGATTGTACTACGCTAACTTAGTTATCATTCAAACTTCTTTGGTCAATTACAGATTAATTTTACTTTCCAACAATTTCATATAACCACCGAATAATAATACGTTAAATTGTAAGCAGTTCGTTGAGGTTCACAATCTTTCGACAGTTTATAATCTCGCGAGATAGATTACAATCTAACGGTGATTACAATTTTACGGTGACATATATAAAGATAAAGAAAACATGAAAAATTTGATGATAAAACGATAATATGTATCATATTTTTGTCTCATTATAAAGAATTGTCATACAGTCGCTGTATAAAAGTTTGATATTCCAAGATCTCTCGAAGGAGCGATAAAATTAAATGACCTTCCAGATAAGTTTCGTCTAAACTCCGAGATTTTGTTGAACTAACATTGTCTTTGTAATTGACCGGGGGATAAACTTGTACAATACAGAATGAGATTAAAAGTTTAATAAGAAAACTGGTGTACGGAAAAGAATTTATGACATCTTGTACATTTTGATGAGAACTTTTCTATGGTCTCGGACTTCTGCATCTGTTATCGAAGTTAATAATAATAATTTATTTATTGCAAGAATATGGTACAGAAATATGTGAAAGGCACAATCGTAAGTTCGCATATTCTGCCACACACAATGGCGCGCAAATTTGTCTTAAGGAATTTTATATTATTTGTATCATAGATATCATATCTTCTGTGTCTGATACCCGTTGATTTAAGGATAGGATTTCTACCATATTTAATGTGTATAATATATCGTACACTGACAGTAAATTTGACTGAAGTAAGATTGGATACCCAAAAATCGACATCTTAAACATAGATAGGTGTTTCCTTGTCTATTAACCAAATTGTCAAAAACCGCTAGGATCTTCGTTAGGCTGAATATTTATTATTTTAAATCTATACTTATATTATACAGAGGTAAAATTTGTGAGGGTGTAGGTGAACCCTAGATCTACAGCCGATATCGTCTTTTTACCAAAAGCAATATATTAAGAAACATACTAATAATAGATTGTAGAGCTTGATAATAATAAAAAAATGGCGCTACAACCTTTTTAGATCTGGGCCTCATATTTCTGTATCTGTATCATGATCATTTGTCAATCTAAGGCAAGTAGATGATCAGCCTTCTGTGCCGACACAAGGCGTCGACTTTTTGGGTCTATGGCAATTTCCTTACGATGTTTTCCTTCACCGTTCGAGCGAATGTTAATTGCGCTCATAGAAAGAAAGTCCATTGGTGTACCTACGACCTCATGGATGAGAGTCGCAAGCTGAACACTGCTCACATAGCTTGATAATGCCAACAAAAGACAGCATATGTCTAAATTTAGTATTTCATAAAAATAACTCAAAAACTACTGCACGGGATTTATTACGATTTTCACCAACATCTAGTATGATTCCTGTGGAAGTTTTACGTATATTTTTTTAAGGTAGCGAACCGGGGATAGGCAAATTTAAAAATACATATTTTCATAAATTTACGTATTTCTGGGTTTATATGTTTCACACACAAATGTTTCCTCTTTATAATGTTTAGACATAGTAAATAACACTTTATTATTATAGTCAATAACAAGAAACCGTTTTGGACATAAAATTTAATATATTGCTGAATACGTAAAGTTGTACGTTGCGCGGTACTTTCGAAAACAATTTCGAATTATATAATTTTGAGTAAAGTGATTGTTGTATTATAATTTCATACTAAGTGTTTGTGTTATATATGCACTAGAAGAAACTGCTTTTAGCAGGACGACCTCCCATTTATATCCTTTTTCTCTCCTTATTATTGAAGTATGGGTATGGCAAACTTGGTAGGGAAATCGGTATCCAAGAGATGGAAGCAAGACCAATCAGCCTTGACCTTGAGGTCATACTGGACTAGAGTTGCCAATTATATAATTCATTGGAAAGAGATGGGAGAGGTCTATGCTAAACTTGATAAACTTGTAACAATTTCAATGTTATGTATGGAACTAGTCATTCGGAAATGAAGTAATATTATTATATTACTGAAGTATAGCTTACTTATTAGTCAGTTATTTCTTTATATATATTATCTTCGGTATCGATAAAAGTTATCTTATTTACCCATAAAATAATAAGCTTTCACTCACTAAGTTAAAATACTTATTATCACTTATTATCAAGGGCGTAGTTTGGACGACAAGATATGGCAATACTCTCCGTTACTTCTTTAATAGCCATGTTTTTTATTTTGTTTTTACGCTAAGGAGTTTTAGTAAAAAGTTTTTACTGTTTAGTAAACAAGGGTTTACTACAAGGAAAATGGTCGCTGTTACTTTAGAGGGAATATTAAGTTTCCGTTTCGTTTTATATTTCTCATAAATCAGTGGCGCTGCAACCTCTTTAGGTCTGGGCCTCAGATTTCTATTTCTGTTTTATGATCATTTGTAAATATAATAGGCACGTAGATGATCAGCCTGCTGTGCTTGACACAAGCCATCGACTTTTTGGGTCTAAGGCAAGCCTCCTTACAATGTTTTTTTTCACCGTTCGAATATTAAATGCGCATATAGACAGTCCATTGGTGCACGGTTGGGGATCGAACCTACGACCTTAGGATGAGAGTCGCACGCTGAAGCCAACTCTGTTGATTCGATATTTAAGATTTGATTGATTTAAAATTCTGTCATATTTGTCATGTGTGTTATATTAGTAAAGATGCAACTATTATAACCCTAATTGGTAATAATATACATTAAAAGACACACATGAATCTCTGAATCTTAGGTAAGAAAAGAAAATATCCTCTTAGTGCATAGTGAAATTCGTCTCAAATCGCGTTTATGTTTTACGTCAGCAATGTTTTTTGTCTGTTTTTGCAGCCTTTACACGAATGGTGGGCCTTTAGTGATGACTCAGTTACAAATTTTACAGTTGATTAGCTCATCTACGAGTGTAAAACTAGAGTCAATAGTTAATTGGTAAAGATTAAAGGGTGAAATTCAGAAACGAGACTTGACTCATATGTCCAATTCAAATTGCGCTTGTCTCGGAAAAAACTGCCCAAGCTGAACTGTCAAGTCCTTAATCAGAAGACTCAATAAAACAAATGAAAAAAAAAATGTCACAGGGGCTTTCGAGCCGGCCCGTCAGTCGTTAGACTTTTCGAGGATCCTTTAAGTTTGAGGAACAGTATTGTCAACATAAAAAATATGGGTAATTTAGCATTGCAGCGACCTAAATATTTTAGACTTAACAGTTATACACTCTTTATATACTCTTTGAGGTGTCTCCTTCTGATTTTTGTTGAAAACTATTATGAAACTCATACTTATAACCACCACCCTTTTTACCGTTGTGGTCACGGTTAAACGAAAGACGATCGCGTGATGTAATCAACTGTTTATCTAACTGTACAAGCTGACGATACTTCCGTATTGAAACCATATTTGTGGCTATTTTATAATGAATAGTAAAAAAGGCTCAAATAGATTTTGCGTTATCAAATTCAAAGTTTGGTATCAAACTCTTCTTAATTGAAGATGAATTATTTATTTATTAAGATCACATTTTAGGTTAACAAATCCAGATCAGATTACATTTGCAAACAAAATATATACAGAAATCATAAATCAATTGAGTACTTGAATAGATATAAAAGAAAACTGAAATAAAACATTAAACAAACGACAATTACTTTAAGAAAAAACTAAATTGTTACTACTGCTAAATAAAGTCAAACTTTTTCCGCAAGCTTCACGCAAGCCTCACAGGGTATAAGGAAATATTTTAAGAAGCTTTGGTAAGGTGGAAAATGTCTACATCAATTGTATTGTAGTTAGCTACAACACTAAATATTGGCGGTGATGAAAACTAAGTACTCTTATGCGAAGTGATGATGTCCTTGAACGTGCCACTCAACCTTAAGGTCGCCTGTTCGTAATAGGATACCAATGGATTTTTCTTTCTATGTCTTAGATCCAATCGAGGGCGTGTAGGTATCAGGGACAAAAGTCTGATCACCTACTTGCTTATTAAAATGTCAAAAAACATATATAGAAATCTGATTTTATCCGCGGTTAATTGTGGATTACGATTTTCATTTAGACTATACACAAAAAACATCTCAACAATTTTAACCTTTCTTGCCAGCCGGTATTAATTTTCATTGTGTATCTATAGCAATTGTATTTTATTTTTAAAGTACTGTAAAATTATATTTGTAAAATATCTTGTCTACCTATAGTCAGTAGTCTGTGTATAGAAATTTAAAACAAGCATGTTTTCCATGCCTTATTTACATTTCTCATTATATATTTTCACCTATTAGCCAGTTTCTCGGCAGAGGAAATTATTTCTACCGCAACTTTTAAATTATAGCTATTTTGATATTCTTATTTTCACTTTCATACGCATTTTAATTTCGACTTTTCCTTCAAAATGTATTTAAACTATGTAAATTCATTCGTTGCACTCGTCGATTTAAAAAATATAGATAGATATACTTCCCTACTGAAAGACAAAAGCATTTTAACACAAGGAATTTAATTAAAATTCTACAGAACGTGCGAGGTGCTTGTTTTCTTAAAATTATCAAGCATTTCTTTGTACAGAGTGTGTTGGTTGTGTGATATATTTAACAATGAACTTCTTGTTAAAAAATATACTGGATTTATTAATCTAGAGCAGATATTTTTAATAATAAGTCAAACTTATATTGCGATTATAAAGTCAGTTTTTGTGAATGAAATGAAAGCACCCATATTTATGTATCGTTTGGTACCTATCACAAAATTGCAGGAAAAATATATTTCATTAAAACTTGCATTAGTATTAGCTTAGGTTTTATAAGATGAACCCAAGTCATATTTCCGTTTAATTCGTCCATGTGGGCACTCAATACGATGGTTGGTCGATGGAAGGGTAATTCACAGATCCCTGAGCGTGATGCTGCTGGCAACGTTATCCCGATTTGGAAGCGGCAGATGCTGGCTAGAAGAGCTGCGGAGAAGGCAAGGAGAGATCTGGAGAGAGAGTTGGCGGGAGAAGCGGAGAGAAGGAGGGCTGCGGCCGTGCCTGCTTGGAAAAGACAGCTGCTGGCACGGAGAGAAGAGGCCGAGTGTAGATTGAGGTTAGTTACAGTTCTGCCCAATGCTCATAATTAGTATCAATGACTAACAAGCATATGAATATCCTATATATGAATACTTAACTTTAAATTATATACGATAACCCTACGATTCAAATGAAAAAATAAAATTTAGTTTAATAGACAAAGCTTCGTTATGATTTGGATCAAATAAAAACCCACTAATAATTTAGTTTTTGAGTAATTTTGCTGATGGTGGGAAACTCATTTTGCAACTGATATATACCCGAGGGGGAAGTATATATTGGATGGCGATTTATTGACAAAATATTTGCCATTTGTACAGATTTTGTAAGTTAAATTATTGTTATTTTAATTCAATTTTAATAATAAAATCTACCGATAAATTAACGATGTTTGTTGGATAATTGGTCTTGAGTAAAATTGGTAGGTAGCGTATTTCTTATATATTATTTTTTTATTGAATTACCCATTTGTTTATACAAATCTTAATAATAATAAGCCTTTATTCATCCACATCCTATTGACATACATTTAACAAAAATATATATAAAAAAATGTTTACTACATTAAGAAGGCCGCCTACAACTTTTTCCACCCTATTTTATTTTTTGCCATCATCCAACTTTTCCAGCTACACTTACGATCCCGTCGGCTCATCGCTCTATTGGTCTGCCCTTGTTCCTTTTGGATCAGTTCATTCGGTTACTGATTTAAATCATCTGTCATCTGTATAAAAGGCTACGTGAGAGTATTTTTACGTTGCGCGGGGACACCGTCACAAAAGCATAGTCAAAATTTTAAAATAAAAAAAAGTCCATTTCTTTAATTATGTAAAAATATTTTTTTAAATAAACTTTATTTAACTAGAAATGCATTATAATAAAACTTTCAATGTATTAAATACGTTTTTCTATTGTTAGTGTCGTTTTTTCTACAAACGGAAAATAAGGCGAAAGATAAAAAAAATTATAAGATTTTTATCTTGTTACGTCAAAGAAGACTACTGACGCGTGTAGCGTAGGCTTCTCCTAAAGTATCTTTATCTATAAAATATAAAAACGAACACGGTTATACAAATTGTACCTACTTTACACAATGCTCTACTACTTTATGCAATGTAAACTTAATATGCTTGTACATGCCTTTCTCTACAATAAAAATTAAACCGAGCCAAATTAATCACAGCTAATTAGGGTAACGTTTGAGATGTGTTAGACACGCACCATGTCTTATTTAGTGCACAAAATAATCTATGGCTAAGTCTAGAACTCATACGAAAGTCAGTTAAATGATTTATTGTGTTTAACTAACTATGACGGAATTGTTTAACCGTTTTCTAACTGGTTTAGTGTAAAAATTAACTCTAATATTCCTTATTCACTGTAGTTTACCGTGCGATTCTAAAGTCTAATAAAACTCAAACTCAAAATAACTTTATTCATATAGGTAACCTAGTACACTTATGAACCTCAACAGAAAATATGTTAAATCGATTCCAAATTTATATTTACTACCAGTTCGCAAGTCAAGGGCGTAGAGCGGGCAAGAACTGGCAAGAAACTCTCTGCAACTCTTTAATCCTATTCGTTTGTACCCTAGAATAGCCAATGGCTGTGTACTTCATTATGTATAGCTATAAAACTATGTGAACGTGTAAAAAGGCAAATAAAACTATTTGTATGTTTTTCTCTGTGCTGTTAATTTTTTTTCTCGTACGGTGTAGAAAAATCTCTAGAGGAAGTTTTTTTATTATAATAACAATCGTTTTTTTTTAAGCCCAATTTTGTTTTTAACTGCGATTTTATAGTATATATACATTTTAACTAAGTGTAACGTTTTAAAGTCATAATTACGAGTATCTCATATAGTAAAACATGTCGATTTAAAGGTTAGAAAATATAGATTTTCTAGCAAAGATGATGCCGTGTCTGCGAATGCAAAAAATGAAGGTGGATATTCCTGTTAATGATACAGTAATTATTTTCATGAAAAAGTCTAGTTAAATCTTATCTCGGAATCTTTGATCTTAAGTAAATATCTTCAGAATTTCCACGTTAGTAAGAAAACTATTTTTTTTAATACGTACGATTTTACGATAGCCCTAATCAATATCTGGTTATGTTACTACCTATTACTGTCATTAAAATATATATTTATTATTATGTTTCCAGACAATCCTTATACACTCCAAAAGTGGAAGACAACGGTAACGGAGAGTGGCGTCCTTACCCAGCCGGAGGTCGCGCCGTATCCATAGACAACATCACGCTTTGTTATGATGCGCCTGCGCAGCCCACCCGCGCGCCATCTGAAATGAAACTCTCAACAGAACATTGCAATGGTAATAAATTTTTTTTAATTCTACATAAGCTACAAAGTAGGTTTAGGTATATTATTAATTATGGTTTTATTTAATTGACTGGGGTCTGACTAGCAAGTCTTCCACGTAATCTAGAAATTATTTCATCATTATATTTCACATTCAGAATGATTAATTATAAAAAAAACAACACAATCAGCAATCATTTATAATTATTGTTGTCAAACGTTTGGGCACAAATAGGTTGACTGATTTCAACTGATTTTTCTGCCTCACCTTAGTATCTACTAGGAAATTTTTAACGAAACAAAAAGCTAATTTTTGATTAAGTTCTTCTCTTCCGTTCTACGCTTTTGATTTGAGAACTGTAAAATTAGAAGTATTAATATAATGTATTTCTTTACTGACAAGTCATAAGTGTATAGTCAATGTGTTACCTATATGAATAAATGATTTTGATTTTTTAAACCATAATTAAAAACAAAAGTTCATGTACAAATAATTTTAGTGAACTTTCGATTAGCCATCAAATTGCCTCCCTGTGGGGCATAGGCCCTACGTTGGGAAACACTGCATGGTCTAAATACTCTCCCATTAAAGCCACTTTGCCTTTAAAAATGTAATCTCCTCCCCTTGAAAGCATTACACGGCAGTGTTCTATTACTTCTAGGAAGGCGATTTCATAGTTTGATAGTCATTTCTTAGTTGTTCACCAAAACAAACGTTGTCGCTATTCGATAAACATTTTCTGTAATAAAAGTATTAATTTGCAGGCCACACAAACGGTAAACCAGAACGCGAAGAAGAGTCAGCAAAAATTATCCCCTGGAGAGCGCAGCTCCGCAAAACGAACAGCAAACTTAATTTACTCGAATAGTTGAGAAATTTATGAAATAATAAACTTGACGATTAATTTATAAAAGAAATTGTATACAAGTAATACTGCGTTGAATAATTTAGTTTTAAGGCAGAACGAAGATTTTACTCGTAGATTATTATTATTTATTAAGTGTGTTAAAAGTGTTTTCGTAAACTATACGAATATTATCTTTTTGTATTACTTTTTCCTATTTTTATACCTTAGCTAATCTAAGGCATAGAAATGTCAAAAATCTCCAAAGCTGGTTTCGGGCACTTAAAGTATTTCCGATTGTCAACGATTTTATTTGCCACAGGCACCGAAATGAAATAAATCTTCATAATTATTTTCTAATTAACTTGAGATGTCTACAGAATAACTTAACCAACCTTTTTTTTAATTTAAAAGGCTTGAAGGAATTTCACGAAGTTACTCTCTGTACGAGACCGCCTCTAATCTCCAATTAGAGATAGCAAAAAAATGTATGATATTTTTATACTTGTGTATTACGAATAATTAATAAGTTCTAACAAGCAAGTGATACCATTGTTGCAATATTAGTACGTAAGCTTTAACAGGCTTTGCAAACAGAAAAAATAATTGTATTTTGCAAATATCTTTTCTGTTGCCTTTTTTATTTTGTTTTTAATAAAATCTGTTGCTTACATTGTTTTTCTTTCGTAATAAACTTTCAAATGCAGTACAATAAAATATTCAAATTGCACTCGAGGAATAAAGTCGCAGTAAACTGGGTGATAAAAATGAAATTATTGCTTTAGGAATACGAAATAATGCATTTTTCAAACCACTTCCTGAGAGGTAAATCTACCATAATCATTTATATTCTATGCGTTAGTGTACGATTGTACTTGTTAAAGAAAACTTGAAGCAAAGGGTCCAATGTTTCGTCATTTTTATATTATAAAGCAATCTTAAAGACGAACGTGTGAGTGAAACGGCTGCGTTCTAATTTAAACTTAAAACTACACGCGGCAGATGCGCCAATCTTGAATTAAACATAAGAAAACAACTTTGCCATACTCTTGGTATAGTTTTTTTTGTCAAGCTACAATATAGTGATTACTTTTACCACGATTTGCATTTTGTTATAGTCGTTGGCAAGAGTAATTAAATGCGTGAAACAAAATCATCACATGTCAGATCGGATAACAATATTTTTTTATATTGCAGCCGTCATAACTGCAGTAGCTACAAACATAGTTAACAGTATATTAGAAGACGCAATTCCCAATTCTTTACTATCAGTTATTCATAATCACTTGAAGCTTATTGCAGCAAATTCCACGCATATTGATATAAACAATGCTGTTGAAGAAACAGCAGTAGAAAAGGCAATAAATAACAAAATAGACGAACTTAAATCGTATTTACAAGATGAATATATAGTAAATGCAACGGATACAATTTTTCAAGATCAAACGAAAATTGTAGAGTCAATAAGCAAAGACAAACATGGTTTGAGAGAAAAGAAAAATCAATCTAAACATAACGCGAAATATATCCGACTGAGAAAGAAAATAGACAAAGCATTAAAAAAAGAATTGATTTCAGATAAAGCTTACGATTTAGTCATAAAAACATTAGATAATCTAATAGCTAAATTAGTTGGAAGTCAGTGTAACTCGAAAAATAAAGGTACCCGAATTCGTACCCCAAAAATATTGAATGATCTATGGAATGAAGAATGGAAACGTTTAAAAAATAACTACCTCCAGAAAATAAAAGTGAACGACAAAGAGCAGATACGAGAACTAACGTCATTTTTCGACGGATTGTACACGTTTTTTTCCTTCATCATCAAAGATATGGGAGTTCTCTCTAACAGGCATAAAATTAAATGTGAATATATAGATAAACCTATATATAGAAAGCATGGAGATTTTGAATGCGACTCGGATTCTGATAATCATAATAATGACTGCAAACGATTTGTGATATGTTCAAAGGAACTTAAGAATTTCATGTTAGATTTCTATAACTTTATTAATGACACAACGGTGAGTGTTATAAGAAATTATGCAGAAATGTACATCAGAGATACCGATAACTTCGCAGAAAAACCAACAATTGTTTCATCCATTAACACTACAAGTATTAAAATGGAAAAAGCAATAGTGGATATATTTATCAAAAACACTAAAGCGATTAAATTGGATAGTAAACAATCTAAAGAGGGCAATATTAAATCCCTATCAAATTATGTACGAGCAACAATTTCAGAGATAAAAAATAATGCTAACAACTATTTAGCCAACGAATTAAAATATACTAAAGCCAAGTTATCGTCAGGAATAAAGGATGATCTGAACATGAGCTTAAAAGTAGATTTAGAAAATCTACAAAGAGAAGTACTTGGAAGAATTTGTTTTGTATTCAGATTTTGCAATGGTAAATATAAAGGCAGAAGAAATGGTGACGTTAATAATAGCAACATCGAAATTGAGTCAGAAATCAAAGAATTATTCAATTTGACAAATTATAGACGTCTATTCGATATTAAAAGTGATAAAAACAGTTTCAGAAGTAAAAATTATACCTTTGCTACTATGAATGTTACGCGGACTACACTATTCAAATTTCTGTTTTGATATAAATAAAATTTATAATAGATGAAATCACTTTTATTGTCTTATAATACATACAAAATCACTTTAATCAGCATCACAACACTTATAAAATGAGTGTACATTTATCAACTATTTTTGGGCAAACTAATAAATTAATTGAATGTAAATTTCATTCAATTTACAGAAAAACCTTGAACAATCGTGTTATTTAATAACAGTGTGTTTGAAAACAAGTGACAAAACAAAATAACAGGGAATATGCATAATATTAAAATTTGTATTAATTTGTTTTAAACCTATATTGAATTTATCGGCGTTGATATTCAGACTTCGTTAGTAGAAGTGAATCATTTAAAAAAATATATTTTTTTCTATATTATTACGATGTAAACAACCAATTGAATATATATATACAAATTTGCATATTCCCTAATTTAAGTTTATCAGAGGTAAGATTTGTAAGGAGCTTGATTAATAATTTAAAAAATATACATATAAACGTTTTACTGAAATGACATACAAGATTAAATATAAAATTTTAAAAACATTTCATAAGTTCCAAATATGCTTAATACGAATCTGTGTAAACTATTGGAAAATGTTGGACTCTACCACTTGACCATGCAATAGTAAGACAAGCGCCCTCAGTGAAGTTTTGCTGGAAAGCTATTGTTGATGGAACTTCATTATCGATTCCACTGATATAGCAACTGGAATGAAAATAATGACGATAAATAATCTATAAGTTTGTTTTTGTAATTGACTAAAAAATTATTTTAGAAAAAATTCTACTCACCATGGTGACACATTCAGTTGCATCATCATCTGTGTAGTACAAAACACAGCTATTATGTGGGACTCTTCAAACAGTAGGGCAAGGTATTTCCCCGATGGATCCCAGCACATATCCAGTATGGGACCCCCAACGGTATATCCTGATGCTAGCTCCACTTTTGTAACATCCAAGACTGGTTGTGCTTTGCTGTCTTTTGCTCCTAAAATTATTTCAATCCATTTATGTATGGTTTCACATAAATATTGGTTAAAAGAGATCAGAAAATTATTAGATAAGTGGCTTTTATAAATTTCCTATAAACTTAATAAGTCAGTTATGAAGTACCTAGATTAAACTGTATTGCTTATGAAATTTGTAAATTTGTCGTTCTCAGAAACAAGTTTAAATAGAGAAACAAACTAGTCTATACATGGAACTTCAACTTAGTTAACTTTTTAATATCTACTATCAAAACTTTTGTCATAAACAACAAAGATTATTTGTACATATTACTGATCTTTCACAATAATGGTATTTATATAATGTCTATAAAAGTGCATATATTTTTTACAATGAAATACTATCTTTTATATGTTACCCAAAATTACCATTTAATAATCCAATATTCCTTAAAGCATACACAACTGGTTCTCCTTTTGCTGCAAACATCACAACATCATTAGGGCCCCAGCAGGCGGCGACGACGCGACAACCCCGCGCGCACCAACGCTCAGGCGTCCATGACTTTGTATCCCACACTCTAAAAGCCCGTGATTAAGTAATTAGATGTTTAAGTCTTATTACATAAAGAGAATACTTCCTCAAATGTAAATGGGATGATAAGATACTTCTATCGCATTGAATTTGATAGTTGTTTTTAAATAAGATATAATTTCATATAATGTAATTAACTTTCAAAAAATAATTATTTTAATGTAAAAAAATTCTAGATCATACCTAAAAATAATAGATGAAGTAGCAGCAAATATTTTATTAGCACTAAGTGACCATCTTGCAAATACTATTCCACCCCCTGCAACCCTCCTCAATGGCACAGCAGTTTCCATGGCAACATCCCATACCAGCATAGAAGTGTCGGCACCACAACAGCTAATTAAAAGGTCTCCATTTGGTGACCAGCTAACATCAGTAACTGGACTGTGACCAGACCTTTAATAAAAATATATCATTTATGGCAAGTCATTTTAAGTTAAAAATATACTTATTTACATTATATTTTTCTTTGAAATATACTCATACCGTTTTAAAACTACTGCATTACTTGATGAAGGCTTTGTAAACATAGAATTAGGGTCTACAGTCCACACTATCACTCCTTGCTCACAGCCTACAGCTATCTCTGAAGCTGAGTAAGGTCTCCAGCTTAAGGAGGAGACATGTCCTTGTGATTTGCACTTTAGTGTTGATACAAATGAAACATCAGAACTATAGATTCTCACCCCATCATCAGCTGTAGCTATAGCAATTTTAGTTGTGTGTGGATGCCATGCCATACATTTCACGGATGATGCACCCCAGCTACGAGTCCTAGAGTATTTAGACACAATTTTCGGTCCTATATCTTTTAAATGAGGTTGAAGGAAGTATCTAAATGTTGAAAATGCATTTGCAACTTTTAAAGCATATGTTGCTGCAACAGCTAGTAATTTGCTTTCAGTATTTATGCTAGGATCTGCTGCTATACTAAGAGCTTCTAAGAAACCTTGATTGTACCAAACACTTGATATTTTCTTGAGAAACTTGTCTTCAACGTTTATATACATAGATATATTTTCATCGGACAATCTATGATGATGTAGATCTCTTGTTACATTTATTTTTGGGTGATGATTTGTCTGGAATAAATTAGGTGAATTTTAGCGATTACTTTCCCACAATAACATAGCAATATTGTCAACAACTCTTAACAAATATAACCTCACCGTATTTGTAAATGCAGATACATCTCCGTGGCGGACGTTTCCACAACAATACACTTCATTTATTTTGCAAAAAGCAGTTTCGTTTGGGCCAGGCAAATCAGGAAATCCTTGGAAAATAGACATTTTGTAGAAATTAGACCATTGAACAACGTTTATATTTGTTAACCGGCACAAAAGTTTCAAATTTGAATCTTGTTTTGTAGCTAAAGTCAAAATTGAGTTGGAATATTGACAATAGACAAATAAGTTTATGTCAAGTTATATTGTCTGAAAATATACAGGTGCGTTCCCGCTAAAAGATAATTATATGCCTTATAATAAGAATTAGTATGTTATATTTGTATACTTTTAGTTCTTGTTCTAATGATATAGCAATATTTTGAAGATCGTCGTGAATATTTTGAGTCGTATTTTGTTAACAACAATCAACAATTATTTGACAATCTGAGGCCATTATCCACATACTTGCAACACTATGAATTATCTATCGATAATCGAACCCTTATAAATATCGTACACAGTACACGAAGTTAATAACAATTTGGTACAATAGACGAGGTAAGGCCTCATAGCGAAACTAATTGTTACTTTATGCATATTTATACAATAGGTATAGATAACAGGTGTCTCAAAAGAAACTTTTCATTTCAATTCAGAGCGTTATGTGAAAATGTTAGAGACTCTTCTTCTTCTTCTCAACTTAAAATTTTTCCTGGCTGTAACCAAAGAACATGGTACCAGCAGGACGGAGCAACGTCACACACGTCCAATACGTCTCTGCCATGAGTTCGTGAAATTTTCTCAGGCAAATTGATCTCCAGGAGAGGTGACATAAATTGGCCTCCACGCAGTCCTGATTTAACCCCTATGGATTTTTTACTATGGGGTTATCTTAAATCTAAAGTCTACGCCAATAAGCCGACTTCTCTGGCGCAATTGAAAGAAAATATCCGTCACGAAATGGCAGCCATCACTGAGTCCACCTGCCGAGCCGTCATAAGTAATTTTATTGTTAGATTTGAAAAAAAACCAAAAATTTGGCAAACATCACGAAATATCACAAGGTGGAGGGGGGGTATAGTAAGATATCACGTGTACTTATTTTTTTCGTCAAACGCGTGATTTTTAAACCGAAAAGCGGCTTAGAAAAACGATCGATCAGTAGATCAGATTCTCTGCGTAGTGCGCGTGATGACGCCGAGTGGCTTGATGAAACCGAGGTTGATCGTCAACAAAGTGCAGTGCCAACAACGGACTTGCAAGATGCTTATCCAGTTGTTAGTATTGAAGAAAGTCTTGCTAATCTGTGGCAATATACATTAAATAAGTTCATGTACTAATACAATGTATGTTTTTCGCATGATTACACCATTCCTTTAAAGGTGGGAACTGACCAATGTTACGAGGTGTAATGTAACATGTAATGTAATGTTACACAGCGAGCATTCATGCAGTCAGTACGTCGTGTTACGGGGAAACCAGCGAGTGCTCCACCCGGCTGTCGGTTTTTTGGCGAATCCTTTGACTGTTACGCGGTTCAGTAATTACGCGTCGCACGTCGCGAGTGATCATGATTATGATTTTCTATAAATTGTGTCTTTTTTAAGTACTTTTGGTCCAATTAAATTCTTCAGTCATAACAGTTCTTCAAAATCGAGACCTGCGTACAAAGTTTTTATACTGTCCAGTAATCATTTGGTTTTTAATATTGCAATCAATAACAAACCACCTCATACGCCTGTGTTTTTAAATAAGTTTTATGTCCAGTAACATTTTTTCTTCTTCTTAATTTCGATGAAACAATAATTAAATAGAATGAAAGATTACATTATCACTATCACATCTCGTGAACACTGGCGGCGAAAGTGGAGCACAGAGTTTTGACGTGCATGTTACGCCGATTTTAGAACACAGCGTAACATGCTCGATGCGTAACACGCTCGATGCGAACGCTACATTACACCTCGTAACTTTGGTCAGTTCCCACCTTAATATTATTCGTATGCAAGTCAAAAACAACCTGCAATCTTTCTGCCTAGACGTTTTTATCATGGCCCTTAATTTTATAGAATAGGATTAGATTATACTTTATACCGGTACTTAAAAATCTATATATATAAAAATGAAACCCGTTTTCCGTTGTCACGACATAACATGAAAACGGCTTGACCGATTTGGCCAATTCTTTTTTATGATTCTTACGGAGAAAAAAATTAAAAAAATTGAGTGAAAAAGTCTAAAAACAACACTTTTCTATATTCGCATCATTGATATACAAAAAACCCAAGATGCACACTCAACGTCAAAAAAACGTCTTCATAAAATGAGCGCAACATTCTAAATTGTGCGCTCATTTCAAATAGTCTCGCGTCTAATAAGTGGAGTCGATGTTATTTATTTGTGTTTTTTTTTATAAATAAATTTATGTACTTTTGAACTTTTTTGTGTGTAGTTTTTGACAAATATATTTACGCTATATAAAGTGTAGGTCAGGAGGTAGCCAATTTAACATTTTTTTTAATATAAAGAAAGAACTTTATAACCGGATTAAAGTTATGTATTGTTATAAATTTACAACTATTTAACATCCAACACCTTTTGTCTTCGGTCACCGTGACCACGCACGCTGTAAAGCACCCGAAAAGTCGAATAAATTTAAAATTATGTTAAATAGTTGTAAATAAAAAAGTCATGTTCGACTCCACTCAATACCTTGTCCTACCGACCACGGTCGGTCGTAAAATTTTATTGCTTTAAGTACGTATACAATGCGTTGTAATAACAACTTTAAGCAATTCGCGTAAGGTTGATTTTGCAATAATATATGTTTGTAACATATACTGTTATAGACATACTATTATAGAAAGGGACAGAAATAGTGGGACACTTTCGAGCGTTACTTTTATTCGAGACTGTGCATCTTGGGTTTTTTGTATATTCCCATTCCCATACATAATATTCGTCATAATACTTAAAAGTCAATTTGAACTTTAATACCATATCATAAAGTTCAAGTGTTAGTGGAGGGGTTCCGGGAAGGTAAATTTTTTATTTTTTATTTTTTGACATATAATGTATTTGTTGTCTTATCAACTTTCTTATTCTTTGATTCTTTGAAGGTAATAAAAAATACACGTGATTTTTGGTGGGGTAGCCTTAAACCTCACCACGTATCACCATGGGGGCGGGAGGGGTTAGACAATTAAAAAAAACATCACGTGATTAATGGACAGCCCCTTACTTACTAAATATTACACCACACAGAAATATTTTACTTATTATCTTTTAAATAATATTCACAAGGAAAATCTTTTAAATAATATTTTATGATCGTCGTCCTACGAGGAAGAATTTTAATTTATAATACTTAACCTGAAGGCTCCACCCTCTAAAGCACCTCAAGTGATCTTCGTAAATCTTATAGCACTAAGCGTTACTATCCTGACTAAAGAATTGTTGACCCAAAAAAGCAACATAATTTACCCTCTCAAATATGTACTATAAAAGCCATTAAAAGAAGAGTGGATGAAGCTTGGGCTATTCTTGCCATTATAAGGTGCTTTGTGGGAATTTACTGCGGCTCACCGTGATTTATGCAAATCGTTGCCTTCAACTGACAACGTAGTAATTGATTTTCCTGAATCATTGAGGTTTCAGGTACTAAAAGTGAGAATTTATTATAGTGGACGCTAATTACATTTATTTATTTACTGTTTATGTGTGGCCAAAAGAACTAGTGAATTAGTGCTAGTGCACGTTAATCTTAAGTGCTAAAAAGTAAAAAAAAAAAATAGTACAAAAAAAAAAAGTACACAAGGACAGAGTGTCTTCCATTTATTAGAGACTGGAAGCAGCCTTGCGATTCTGTAACTGATTTTTCGAACTCGAACTTTCGATAGACAATAAACTACAAGCCCTTATCAGAATGCCAAATCGTAAAATGACTGCTTCACGACTGATTTGAGCGCAGTTATTGGACACTTTCTTATGCTTAATATCCTTATTAGTAAATAAGGTTTGACTTACATTACTTATTAGTCTTAAGTTAGGCTAGGTTATTTTCCAAGATGTCTTAGAGCCTTGAGTGTTCTTTCACGAGAATTACCTTCGACAGGTATGGCATTATCAGACTTCTATTTATGATCATACAGGGATTGTTGAAAAAAAATTTTACGCTGGTACAAATCGTTTTGCTGATTGCTGATTTTCGTAAATGGCAGCACGACGATAATTAACTGTGGAAAAATTAGTCTGGTACAAATGGTTGAATTTTTTTTAATCAACGTCGGTATGGCGGGCTGTAAGTCACACCGGAGAGGTATGGCATGACACTGCCGCCTCTTATTTTTTTATGGACTATCGGAAAATACTACAACGCGCTTGGGCCGCCGGTAGCAGCGCTATGACCATCATTTATCTTTTTTTCATTGCGTAATAAGACCCCTGAAGAACCGCCGTACTGCTGTACACTATTTTGTGTCACTATCTCCCGGCCTATTTTTCTAATATTAGATATAAGCCATTAGATTATGCCGTTATTCATAAATAAGTATAAGTGTAATTGCAACGTTTTAATTAAACTCGCCTTTTTATCACAGCGTAAACATAATTTAACAGAAAGGGACAAAAGAGTACTTCAAAATCGCAGTTAAACAGATTTAGATAAATTTTTAATATTTAATTATTATTTGATTTGAGTACTTTAATATAGGGGTAAGAATATAATAACACTTACTCCTCTGCCAAACATGGAAATTTACAAATAAAACCAAAAAAAAAAAAATTCATGTCAACGAGGCATGGAAAGGAGCATGCTAAATGTTAAAAAGGTACATAAAATAAGACACTTAAAAATTAAACAAGAGACGAGAGCAATTGACGCTCTAAGCCACGCAAAAAAATTGAAGTGGAAGTGGGCGGGTCATGTAGCGCGCCTACGGTGGACGAAAACAGTAACTACATGGAGTGGCCCACCAGGCAAACGACACATAGGCAGACCCTACGCTCGATGGGATGATGACATCAAAAAAATCGCGGGTCCTCACTGGGTCCAAATAGCTCGGGATAGAGAAAGATGCAGGCCTTGGAGGAGGCCTTTACCGGAGAGGGTTCCTGATACTTACTAACTGTAAAAGATATTCTATATACTAACACATGAGATACTTAGATATTTTTGTATTAGGAAATGAGATAAGGCTCCTCTGGCTTTGCGACCCAAAATATGTGTTGGTCTCAGAAACAAAAACTCCAGTTCCAGTCATGCACCATTACCTTGCTAGCTTTCAGCTGCCTGCCACATATCCTACCACTTAGCCCATAGGGTTGTTTATAAAAATATTTTAGATTACTAATGATTTGTCATGACTAATATGAGATAAGTATTTTTTGCCACACATCGTCGATGTAAAGGCGCTCCCTTACCGGCATTCGCGTGTAATGTAACGTTATCGATGCGAGAATTATTGAGGGAGAAAAGCAACCAACCGTTATGGTGGTATGGTAATGTTATGCTCAAAGAATCTATAATATTACTACACGTGACTGTATATTGTATGAAAAAGTGTCATTAAAAAAATCCATTCGCGCGGGTGCTCACACGGGATCAGCCTTGCGATTCTGTAACTCACTTTGATAAGGTGAGAGCTTGTAGTTTATTCTTTATCAGAATGCTAAATCATAAAATGACTGCTTCACGACTGATTTGAGCGCGACCGCCGCTGCGAAAACCGCTGTGAGAGTTGGAAAAGTGAGTTACAAAATCGCAAGGCAGACCACTAAACTGATATTATAAAAGTTAATTCTTGTCATCTAAAATACAGTTAATATTCTAAAGACTATTAAGTAAAATTTTCATTTGAGTACTTAATAACGAACGACTTTACGAGGACCGTGAAATATCGTACTAAATGAATCAATTGAGATTACAGATTTGATGCTGGATTTTTAATTAAAAGTTCAAATTAAATCGATATCTAATGTTCTCTTCAACGAGATGAGTCAACAATGTAAGTTAACAATGTTATATATATATATATATATATATATATATATAAATAAGATTATCTGTACTATAGTATGTATAGAGAAGTGTTGGTTGGCTTTGGCGTGTCACTCTCATCCCTGGAGTCGTAGGATCGAACCCAATAGATTTTCTGCATATGTGCTCATTTTAAACTCGTATGGTGAAAGAAAACATCGTGAGGATACCGGATGCGTTAGACCCAAAACGTCGACGGCGTGTGTCAGGCACAGAACTTACTTGTAAATATTGTAGCCCCCGGAGATGTTTTCTTTAATCTGTAATATACGTTTTATTAAATCCGAACCATTAACGCATTTATTGAGTTATAATAAATCAACATTATTATTTTTCCTCAAAAAGCTACAAATCAAACTTAAGACGAACTCGTGCGTTACCTAACTAAGCGAACTGAAGTTGTACCCCGCTGGTTCAATTCCTACACGTGAAGATAATTAACAATTTACTTTACAAAAAATATTCATACAACGCTTATTCGAAACAAAACCTATTTTGATTCTATCTTGTGGTTGCGATAAATTATACAAAAGATTTAACATCCATTAGATAAACAATTTCCGTTTTTTAATGTTCCGTTTAAAGGCACATGAATATATAACTCAAACTTCCCGAATTAAATTAACACACACACATACATTTGCCAGGAACTGCTATTCTTTGGGAAAACAAGAGAGATACAGAAATCTGAGAGAGAAAGGGGTAGAATTCTACCGTCACAGGAAATGATAAGAACACTCTCTACCCGACTCCCCAATTAGAGACTTGCTTTTTTAGATAAGGAAGGCAACTTTTATGTTTTCCCCTGTTTTCAGAATGTACAAACTATTTAGTATCATAGCATTGCAGACAATCGTGTCGACGATCCCCGCGGGAGCCACTGTGTCTGGTCCAGAGAGAAATGTTCCAATGGATTGGCTGCGGGTACTTTGAATATTGTCTGTTTATACTAAATAGAGGGTAGCTTTAGTATTGTACTGGGCTTAAGTGTATTTGTACCCGATGATTTGAAAATTATGCCTACTGTTGCTAATTGGAATACTTTAAAGGATATTTAAAGTTTAGTGTAGAAAAGGAAAATCACCAAATCACCACTAGTATAGTTGTTACACTTTAGCACACACGCATAATTATTGTTAATGTTTTGAATTTTCTAAAGTTCGTGGTCCACTTATTTCTTCTAGATGACCGATATGTACCTTAGAAGAATGGTCAACCGTCCGCACGTGGAAGTTGGTCCGGGTTTCTTCAAGTCAGATCCTGTGGAGTATTCACCGGACCAGCTCGCAAAGGAGTATAAGAAGTTATTTGCGCTTAAGAAGAAAATGGAAGAAGAGAATAAACCTTTAAATCCTTGATTCTTTTATTTGTGTGTGTGTCATACTTAGTTGAACAAACGTGTGTGTACTTATGTACACGCGTTAGAAGTTATACTTCTTTGGCGGAACAAGATAAAAATCTTTTCAAAAATGTTGTTCTACGTTTATAGAAACAATGACACTAACAATAGAAAAACTAAAATGTTGACTTCAGCTAACTTTAGGGTGTCGATTTTGTGACGGTGTGCGCGCGCATCGTAAAAATTTACTCTCATCATTTTTCCCTAACGCGCCAAAAGAAGTATAGTTATGTGAATGTAAGTGCGTGCTCCTATTTCACCATGCCTCCTGCTGATAGAGGACAAATCTTTGTTTTTAATTTATTTTATTACATATCATTTATTACTTAAGATGTCATGTGGAACATGGTGTAATGGTTGCAGCTCCTTACGATCGTTGTGTAAAACAAAAAACTTGGCGATTAAAAAGGGTGGCGGAGAGTTTATTGCCAGTTCTTCTCGTCCGTTCCACGCCCTCGAGAACTGGCAGTAAATTTAAAATTAGAAGCATTTAATATGTATTTTTTATTGATATTCATAAATGTACATTGTGTTACCTAAATGAATAAATGATTAATTTTGAATGTTTATTGTTGTTTTTCTTCGTTCATTTATTCTAAAGTAGTGAGTAAAACCTTCGCAAGCAACTAGTAATGACTTAAGGAAACTCCGACAAAGGCGTCTAATTTAAACGCTCTTGGTACATAGCTGGATGATGTTATTATTTAATTATAAATATCTTTGTATGAGGAATGTTATAAGTGAAAAATTTAAAGCTTCCTGCTGATCCAAATATAGTCAAGAGAATGGGTCCGCAGCCAGCATATTTCCGTTGGTATTGGGATCCCTGAAATTTCGATATAAACCGAATATTTTAATATTCTGCATTCTGCGGACTACGTGCAATGGGGCATAAAGTTGCGTTGATGAAATATATGTTTAGGTATTTCTTATACAGAGTGGTTAGATTGCATTTGAACTGTGTATTTTTAGTTGTTCTAAATTTAAATACCTAAAGGTGGGCAATACGCTAGCAGCTCACAAGAATAATTTGATGGATGTTAGGTGTCTTGGTGCAGACATCCCGTACTTATTGACGTGAAACTTCTTTATCGGGGTTGGAAAAAAATTTACTGTAACATTTTTGCGTTACGCGTCACATTTTTCCGTTACGCGCCATCATGCTTTTTGAAGTCAAACTTCTTTATCGGCGTTAAAATATGACATATATAGGGTATTTCAACAAGAAGTTTGTTTTTCAATTGTGGCAACACCGAGAAAATCGCATTAAAATAATTCAAATCCACTATAAAAATGGTGGTTCTGTTAAAGTTACATTTCGTAAAATTCGTGATATTTTCGGCCAGCATAATCGTCCTTCTGAGACCGCTGTTAAGAATTTGGTCGCGAAATTTGAGTCGACAGGCTCGGTACAAAATGTGCCAACACCAACACGTGTTCGACCGGGTCGTTCAACAGAAAACATCGCCGCCGTGAGCCACAGTGTTGAAGAAGATCAAAATTTGTCAATTTCACGACGTTCTCAACAATTGGGGTTATCCAAAAGCACAACATGGCGAATTTTGCGAAAGGATTTGGCTTTGAAGCCTTACAAGATTCAACTGGTGCAGGAATTAAAGCTGATCGACCATTCAAATCGCCGCAGATTCGCTCAGTTCATTCAGGAACAACCTGCTGGTTTTTCTGAAAAAATCATTTTTTCAGACGAAGCCCATTTTCATTTGTCAGGGTACGTCAACAAGCAAAATTGTCGCATTTGGGCTTCTGAAAATCCTAAAGCAATTATTGAGAAGGCTTTGCATACTCAACGTGTTACTGTGTGGTGCACTATGTGGTCTGGAGGCGTGATTGGGCCTTTTTTTTTCGAAGATGAGGCTGGAAATGCGGTAACAGTCAATGGATCACGGTATCGCGAGATGTTAACCACTAAATTTTGGCCTATTATTGATGACATGGATATCACTGAAATGTGGTTTCAACAGGACGGTGCCACATGTCACACAGCCAATGAAACGATCAATTTATTGCAAACCAAATTTCCCGAGCGCATAATTTCGCGAAATTCAGCTGTTAAGTGGCCAGCCAGATCGTGTGATTTAACACCACTGGATTATTTTTTGTGGGGCTATGTTAAAGACAGAGTCTATACGGAGCCAATCGAATCGATTGCAGCCTTAAAACTCAAAATCCGTGATGTCATTAACGAAATAGACCCTCCATTTTGCCAAAAAGTGATTAAAAATTTTGATGAAAGAATCAACATCTGTCAGCGTGGTCGTGGTGGACATTTGCCAGATATCATTTTTCATTCATAATTGCCAAACTTTTCTCTTTGTAATACAATAAAAATTTTATTCATTTTCCTCTAAATTCTTTGTTTTATTTTGTTTTAGAAAACAAAGTTCTTGTTGAAAAACCCTTTAGTATGTTTTTGACTTTGAAGTTTGACAACGGATTACATTTTCGAAGTCAAACTTCTTTATCGGCGTTAAAGTATGACATATAGTATGTTTTTGACTTTGAAGTTTGACAACGGATTACATTTTCGACTTGAAATTTGCTAATCGCAATTTGAAGCAATTAATTTGTAAATTGTATGCTAGGCAGTGTATCAAAATTTACTGTGTTTAAAGAAATAGTTTCGGTCCTCTAAACTTAAAACAAACCAATTATGGCTCTGCGTACAACAAAGGTTTTATATAAGTTTCACTTCTTACGTGTGTAAGTACGCATACATTTTATTTATATTATATTCACAATTTATGTGTTAGGGTACGTATGTAGGGCTTATGGATCCGTAGGGTTGTTAGGTTCTGACATCTCACTTACTCATATATTTAGTTATCTAGTGAAGTTTGCTCATACATATCCTACATAAACTATACAGATACTCCTGACAGTTAATACATATAAATTTAAACACACATTTCACAGTCCACTTGCTGGCAAGCTGTACACAGAGTATAGATTTAGTAGTATTGAGTGAGAAATTTAAGTATAAAAGATCATTTTAAATTACGATAGGTCTCAGATATTTGTACTTTTCTAGTACAAGAGCGTACCAATTCTTAAAAGGACGGCAACGCACTTGCTCTTCTGGCATTGAGAGTGTCCATTATTTTACGTCTTTCGTCACTTTCTCTCAAATTGTGTTTACCCTATGACGAAAAGAAACAGGTGAGCACTTTGGCTAAAACAGTGGAATTCGACTGATTTAGGGTTAATCTTTTAGTATTCGAGTATATTTAAAGCGGTTCACATGACCATTGGAGCGTAATTTTAAATTATATCTCCACTCCAAATACATTTTATATAACAAAAAAATATTCAAACGGGAAAATGAAGTGAATCATGGTTTCGAAAAACTTATGGACTTAATCAAAAAATTCAGTCAAAGTGGGCAGTACGACTAAACGTCAATGTCATAAGTTCCTAATATATTTATGCCTTACACTGTTATGGTTACAAATTTTGAGGACTGCGCTGTTATTCTTCTGTAGGAGACATGAGTTTCCCGCAACAATTATTACTAACTAGCGGCCCGACCCGGCTTCGCACGGGTGGACATTTTTTTTTAAATTTGTAGATTGATATGTTCTTTAATATTGTGAAACATTTATTTGTTCTATCACAACAGTTTTCGCAGCGCTTGCAATGAAAGATATTTTATAGGCAATTTTTTTACACATTGGGTAACATTATTGTAGTTTTAGTAGGGATCCATATTTTTTCTTGCAATTAAAATTACCTTTATTAATCAGTAATTATATAGCATTCAAATGGTGAGAGAATTTTTAAAATCGGTCTAGTACTTTTTCAGCCACGTTACGTTACGTTACAAACATACTTACATACAAATCTTTTCTCTTTAAGAGCAGATTAAATGATCGTCGTCAACGAAATCATGGTTATATGGAATTGTGTTATCCTAATACTGGATAGTATACTTTAAAAGGATGTTTAAAAAACTTTTTACTAATGTGCGACTTTATATGCAAACTGATGGATACATTTAAAAACCCATTGCACATGTTACGTACATCCTTTGCACGTGATACATTTGTGCAACAAAGATTATTAGATTATTGTTGTTGAATTGTTACTTTAAAACTAAAATTTTTTTTTATATAACAGGGAGCTAACCGACTGGAGGCTCATCTGATGTTAGGTGATACCGCCATGAACGCTCATTGACAGAGGGCTCGCGAGTACGTTGCCGGCCTTTTAAGGATTGATACGCTCTATTCTTGAAGGACCCTAAGTCGTATTGGTTCCGCAATACTTCTTGGCACATAGTACTGTTCAGCTGCAGAAACTGCCTTAAAAAAGATACAGATGGAAAAATTGTACGTTATTTTATTAATTCATTTACAGCATATTATAAAACAATAATTAAATATACTAACGTATATACTACCTGAAACTACTAACATAGTTTGTTTCCTCTAAAATGAAAGCAACATTCATATCTCAGTATTCCCAAACCTAACACGAATATTATATCCATAATCCAGTTTTGGTGCAGAACTGAGAAACTTAAGCAGCGAAATCATAAGCAAAATTGGTGACTTCTGGCAGAGAACAGTGGAGTTCTACTGTATCATAGTTGGAATTGGGTATTAGAGTCAGATGGTTTTTAGACTTCGTATGCAAATTCCGAAAAAGTTATATCGGGATAATCCCCCGATTTGAAGGAATAGCCCGAGTTTTACCAAAATTCATTAAAGGCAACTTTCAGTTTCAAAACATTTTTAATTAATGAATTCTTGGAACACAGGATTTTAAAATAGAAGTCATATGTTTTTTTAAAGTTAGAAGCGTTAACAGAAAGCGAATGGAGAAAGAAAGAAAGAATAGAGATATTTGGAAAAATCTTGGAGGTTTTTCCCCGGTGGGCTCCGATCATTGATGAAGGAAGTTAGGATATCGAGTAATAAGAAATAGAAATGCAAATAACAAATGTAAGCTGTACGTACAATTTGTAAAGATTGGAAGTATATGATATATTCCTATAGTTTATTAAAATAAATAAATCAATATTGATTTCTAATCAATTATTTGGCTTTGAATAGCCTCCAAGTCTAAATGGAGCCTGATATTGAACTGGAGATTTGATTCTTGGCTACACAACTTTTAATAGGCTGATAATTTAAGGAAAGAGACGCCCCACTGTCTGCCCATACATGGGAAAAACTAACAGCAATTTTTTTTTCTCAGAAAAACAATTGCAGCTGCACTTATTGGTGTATCTGTTAATCTATATCCCACACGAAGTCCGCATCTGTTGACCAGCTGATAGACACAGCTAAATAGTCCTCTCCGTCATCTAACCCGGGACACTGCGTCTGTACTTCCAATCGTTCGGATCTAAATTTAAACGACCTCGCGATGCGCCCGCGCAGTACCAAACGCCGCGCAAAACGCGAACGTAGCACATATTATAATTTTCGAATCGAATTAACGAAAGGGACCACCTAAATAATAATGGTGAGTTGCCAAAAATAATTGAATGGCAGTGGTATTGTATATTATTAATAATTGTGTTTCCAGTTATTGTGATGTGAAGCGACCATGAAGTTTTCTATAGATGTACTTGGAGTGTTTTTGAAAATTGTTATTAGGGTAAGTCGACTTGTTGTCGTCACTATCATTTGCTTTATGTGGCGTTATGTAAGTGTTAGGTAATGGTAATCTGAACCGCGGAGATTTTAATAAACATTGATTGAAAGGCGCTGCTTATACTGTATTCCCTTGATTAGTTTTTTGTTAGTTCCTTTCAATGGCGGATATTCTATTGCTTTCACAGTAATTCGCTTCTTGCTTTCTAACTTAAAAAAATGTTTTCTTTTATCTTTCACATACATGAAATACAACGATGTTAAGTGATAGCACTGCCCATGGACACTCGCAATGCAAGTGGGCTCGCGAGTGCGTTGCAATCCTATTTAGAATTAGTATCCTCTTTTCTTGAAGGACGCTAAGTCGAAGTTCGTAAATACTTCAGTGGGCAGCCGGTTCCACATAGTGGTACTCAGTGTGGTGCGTGCTTTGCTGAGTATATTTTTTAAAACCAGAAATCGAGCCAAAAAGATCCTGTTGTATATAACAAATATTCTGAAATACAACTTAATTCAACGTGTATTCAATTCCGTAATAATGGGGCAGACACATAGAGTAAGCCTATACTTCTACGGCTTGTAAGGCCAACAACGCACTCTTGAGCTCTCTGGCATTGAGAGTGTCTTGGTATAACTACAGCCTGATAGTCATACATGAGCCTTCTGCCCGTTTGCCCCCTGTTATATAAAAATGTACTCTGTCACACTCTTTATAATTGGTCAAGCAAGGGTGGCATGTAGTTCTTCACCGTATTGTATATAAATATAGTTTAAAAAAAACTATAAAACACGCTTTTAAAGCACATCAAACTAAAAAGTGAAAAATAACGACGAAAAATATGGCACAGAGCGCCCCACGCTTTTTCACAATAATACCAGTATTTTTTGTTCATTACCATTTTCAGCCTAAATTAGGAATTATTTTTGCTATAAAAGCGTGTTTTATAGTTTTTTTTAACTATATTTATTTTCCACTTTTTAGTCCTAGCAGCAATACGTGTTGTCTCAATGTAATCGTATTGCTTTGTGGACTTAAAAAAATTTCATTGTTTTTTCGAGATAAACCTATGTAATTATTATATTGTCGCTGATTCTTTATAAGTGTACAAAGTTTGAATTAAATCTGTCCGTTTAAAGTGGGTCAAAATCGAGTCCGAAGGAGTCGGTTACATACATACATACATACATACAGGTGAAGCTAATATAAAGCGTGTAAAAAGAACATTGTCGGGGTTCAAACGTTGATATTAAGTTTAGCATGCTTGGCTTGGATATCACTGTTGCGTAATGTGTTATTAATCCAATTATTTCATTCATTTATCACGGTTTAATCAAATCCCTCATTACCCATATATACGTTATTACACAATGAATATGATTGGGCAACGTGGTCTATTGTTCTTGTAAACTTCAATAGTCCTGTGAGTCTCTTGACAAGAGAAAATTATTATGACCCTCTATATAATAATAATAATAATAATAATAATAATAATAATAATAAAGCCATTTATTCCAAAACTTGCTTATGTTTTACAATGTTGTTAGTACTTAATTGCTTAAATTTAAAATGGTTACTTATAATTACCGTTAGTATTATTATTTATGTACAAGGTTTGGATCCCTGTTGGGTAAAGGCCTCCTCCATCCTTTTCCATGACTCCCTGTCTCTGCCTATTTGTATCCAGTCGTTTCCTGCGACGTGTGTTATATCATCAGCCCACCGTCTTAATTGTCGACCAACATTTCTCTTCCCCATGGGTCCTTTCCATCGTGTGGTTTCAATGGTCCATCTTCTGTCTCGGTATCGTGAGATGTGTCCAGCCCATCTCCATTTGAGTAAGAGTGAGTGCCTGAGAGCATCAGTTAATTTGGTTTTTTGACGAATTTCTTCGCTCCTAATTTTGTGTATTCTCCTAATTTTCAGCATACTCCTTTCCATTGCTGTTTGGTTACTTTTAATTTTTTGTTTTATTTTATTTGTAAAGGTCCAAGTTTGGCAGCCATACAGCAAGCAAGGTAACAGGCATGTATCAAATATTGTCCTTTTCATGTGTGAGCTGTAATTGCCTTTTAAGATTTCTTTTAATGCCCAGAATTTCTTCCAAGTTGTGTTGATTCTCCTTGTCACTTCTTCTTCGTTATTTGAAGTTTTGAAGGAAATTTGTTTGCCCAAGTATATGTATTGCCTGACGTATTCTATATTATTACCTTTTATCACTATCTGGCGCTCCCGATTGTTCGTTAGTATCTTCGTTTTATTTACATTCATTTCAAGGCCGATTTTGGAACTTTCGCAGTCCAGTGATCTCATCATTTCGTCTAAGTCTTTTGCAGTCTCAGCAATAACAGCAATATCATCTGCGAACCTCAGATTGTTTAAGTATTGTCCGTTTATGTACACTCCGCTGTTCTTCCAGTCTAGTTTTTGGAAGATAGTTTCAAGGACTGCTATAAACAGCTTCGGGGAAAGAGGATCACCTTGTCTAACTCCGCGTTCTATGTTTATTTCGTCACCTCTAGTTTCTAATTTAACTCTGCTCGTGCTTTTTGTATAGATATATTTCAAAACATTGATGTATTTCTGGTTGATATTTGAATATTGTAAAGCGTTCCAGATTGCACAGTGACTAATGCTATCAAAAGCTTTGCTATAGTCAATGAACGCCACATACAGAGGTCTATTGTATTCTCTGTATTTTTCTATGACTTGTTCTAATGTCTGTATGTGGTCCATTGTGCTGAAGCTTGATCTGAATCCTGCCTGTTCTTTTGGTTGCTGCTTATCAATATCGTCAGATATTCTCTTTAAGATTATGGATGAAAATAGTTTATAAATACTTGCCAGCAGACTTATGGGCCTGTAATTCCCTATATCTAAGGGATTTCCTTTCTTGAAGAGAAGGATTATATCCGATGTACACCACTGTTTTGGTACCTTTTCTTCATCTAGTATCTTATTGAACAATCGCGTAAAATGATATGTTAAAATGGGTGCTCCTATTTTAAGTGCCTCATTGCATATTCCGTCTGGTCCGGGACTCTTCTCGGCTTTCAGCTTTTTCATATGATCATAAACTTCGGAGTATTCAATTTGTCTGATGTGATCTGTCGTGTTCGTATGGGTTGTTTGCGATATGATTTCGGGGTTATTTTGTTTACTATATAAGTTTTTGTAGAAGTTAGTAGCGTGATTTATTACATCTTTTCTGGATTTTGTTTTTAGTGAGTTATTTTCAAGTTTTTGAATCCAGGACTTGTGTGTAGTTAGTTCTTTGTATGCTTTTTTGGCACTTCTAAAATGTTTAATGTTCCTTGTAATAATCTCGTATCTGTGGTTGTTGTAGTCCTTACGGATTGATCTATTAGTCTCTTTGTATATTCTGCTTAGTTCTGTTTTCATATCTTTAGTTTTGTTCTTTGTGTGTAGTAGTTCCGTGCGCCTTTTTAAAAGTTCCATTGTGTCTTTTGAGAAGATATTGTGTTGGTGGGGATACATATTGGTTTTGTATTTTAAGCTCTCTGTTATGCCTTTTTCCAGGATATTGTAGTATGTTTGGATATCAATGCTGTCTGTTTTTATATTTTCTGTATGTTTTTGTAGATTTCCGATGTAGCACTTTATTTCTGTTTCTGTCTTGGGGATATTAGCTGGTGTTGTATAGGTTTTTCTGCTCTTTACTGGACTACTCAAAAGTAATGTTGCTCTCACTAATCTATGATCGGAAGAGAATTCAACTTTGTTAAGTACCTCAATATTAGTTATAAGTTTGTTGTGGGTTATCATAATAAAATCTATTTCATTTTTAGTTTTGTGGTCGGGTGATAACCATGTCCATCTAGAGCTTGCTTTCTTTTTGAAAAATGAGTTCATTATGGATAGTTTGTATTGATGAGCATAAATTAAGAGCCGTTCCCCTCTATCATTCCGCACTCCGTAACCAAATTTTCCCATTACTGGATAGTAGTTTGTTTTTGGACATCCTATTTTCGCGTTGAAATCTCCCATGACAATGACCTTCCCTTCTGTCTTTGTGTGAGCAAATTCAATGTCTTTGTAAAAATTTTCAATTTCTTCTTCTGTTGATCTCTCTGTCGGTGCATATGCTTGGATTATTGAAAAAGAGAAGCAATCAAACTTCATTTGTAGAAGTGCTACTCTTTCAGAGATTCCTATAAAGTTGATGATGTTATTTTTATACATTTTCTTGATAAGGAATCCCACTCCATATAGTCCTTTAGTTTCGCCAATATAGCAAAATATAAGGTCGCTGTGCTCTTCTATCTTACATCCCATTTTTCGGACTTCTGCAAGGCCTATAATGTCCCAGTTAATATTTTTTAGAGCATTAGTCAATTCAAGGAATCGTTCTATTGATCCTAGCGATTTTACATTATAATTGCAGATTTTGAGTGTTTGTTTCATACCATGATCTATTTCTCTATTTGGTGGAGGGTTGTAGTCTGATTCCCCACGATGACAAGTCGGATTGGGGAATGTTTTGTTTCTTTTATCTATTAGTTCTCGTCTGTTTAATGTTTTGTTCCGGTGGCTGATGGCAATATCCTATAGATTCTGAACGGTTGGCACATTGGCAGAAGGTAAGGAATTACTTCTATTCCTCATTATGTCGAATGCATTTAACCGAGCTGTTTTTGTTGACAGTTGTTGTTTGTGAGGGTGCTCTATTGCGTTAGGCGAGGTTGATGTTTCCCTTTTGCGTTTTTCGTTACCTGGTTTGCCCTGTTTAATAATTAGCTTGTCGTAGTTTATGTATGCGTAATTGCCCTTCTTCCTTTCCTCTTCCACTTTTGGTTGTAGTTTCTTTCTCATGTCCAATATTTCTTTCGGGTAGTCTTCAGATAAATACAAGTTTTTAAATTTCTTTTTATTTACCACTATCTCGTTTTTCTTCCAGGCGTTCACGAATGTTAGGAGGATAGGCCTTTCTTTTCCGTTTTTTGTGTTATTTTTGCCAATTCTATAGATCGTGTTCACATCCCTATCTTCAAAAGTAATGTTTAAATCATGTTCAAATTTCTTTTTGATTATTTCGATTAGGTCGATAGTCGATGTTTCGGTTTCTTTTACTCCATATAAAATTAGGTTGTTGTATCTTCTATATTTTTCAAGATTGTTTATTTTTTCCTTTAATTTCTCATTTTCTGATTTTAATTCCTGCATTTCAAGTCTAAAAGGAACTAGTTTTTCATCAATCCGTGCCATAATGTCATCGGTTTGTTTTGACATTTCTATTTTCATTTGTTCAAAAAAAGATTGAAGGTTATCCATTTTTGCCGCTGTCGCTTACGTGAAATGAAACGTATTATTGTGAACGCAGCTTAATAGGACTATTATGTTGGTAGTACTGACCCGCCTTAGTTTTGTTGAAATTGTGTCTATAGTCTATACTCGGTTTGTTTGGCAGGTAACCTCAAAAGTTTTTTCCACTTTTTAACCACTGAATAATTATCTTGATAACACAGTTTGCACTTGGATGTTTTAGTTGCAGTATAGTTTATCACAATATGTATGAAATTTAAATGTTTTTACACCGGAGTTCACAGTATATTCACAGTTTATTCGTAGAAATACGGAGCTTCGTTACACTATGTATTTACGTCTAGACAGCCGGACGAATTTTGTGTATAATAAAGCGCAATTAACTATGTGTTTTGCCAATTTTATTTTTTTCCTACAATCCTCTGTGAAAAGCCAGAGGATAACGCGATGATTAGGTTTTAGTGCCACACAGTCACACTTGTTTTTGATAAGGGTGTAATGTTAATGTGAAGATTGTCTATCAAATTTGTTTTTTTACTTTTTATTTCTTTCCTTCTGTAAAAATATTTTGCGGAGCTATAGTAATTGCAATGTTGGTACCAAACAGAGAAGAAAAAAAAATATTAAAATCATAAGAAATAATAATATGGCCGCCCTGAGATTTGATCGTACGGTAACTTGGTTTCAAACTTTTCGTGCAGCGTTCTGTTCAGTGCGCAACTGTGCACATGTCGTAACTCGCGAATACTCTGTACGTATTCTCCGTTTCGTTAGATCGATCCGGTATGAGTCATTGTCTTCTTTGTTCGAATAATGAATCACTTGTTGACGGCACTTTCACTTTAAAACGATAACGAATTTTTGTTCTTTTAGACAGTCAATTTATCACTTTATTACCGATCCGATATTTGAACTATTAAAAGTTTTCTTCAGGATTGCACTATTTAATCGTTTTAATGCTATTTACAAGTTTTAAACATTTGCTACACTTTTGAAATGTTTGTATGTTTTACTAGATTTATATCGGAAATTAGTCTAATAAATCCTTCACAATCACTTGCACTGATACTATAAGCACTACTTTATAGTTTTTTGTACTCCGAATTCGCGAATATTCGTTTGTTGTATTTTTAATGATTTATTATAGCGGAGTACGACGTGACTGTGACGCACGCGGCGGTCCTCTATATAACATACATAATTTTTGATATTAAACATTGTTCACTTAAGAAGGTTTGAGGTACTAATTGTAAGTGAAATACAGTAAGTAAATTTTAAAAAACTGAAATTCAAATTACAAATAATTTTAATAAATTTTTGAAAAGTCCTCCTTAGCAATCAAATTGCGCCCCTGCGAGGCCTGGGAAGTTACCTGATACCACAAATATACAGTATTTACTTTTATTCTTCACCTATATTCTAATATAGTATAGTATTTCTATTAATTCATATTCAAATTTAAACAAATTTATTAAGTTTGGTCCCTGTGACATACCTTTAATGCTGGCATTTTCTCGCTGTATTGTGATACTTATTCGTTCTGGATTCACCGGTACTATCAACCAGGCGCAAACTTAAATCATCAAATAAAGCATGTGCACTTGAACCCCACGGCCCATTAGTCTCTACTCTCTCACAAGTCTCTTATATTTGACTCTGTTTGTGTATTTGTATTACTCATACTAAATTATTAGTACGACATGAATATTTTAGTATGTGAAACACGCACGTCATAGTGCACAGAAATACCAGACACATTAGTAATTAGTATGGACCTTACGCAATACTAATCAGACATTATTGATGATGGGTGGTTCTTTTATTTAGCAATATGTAACAGGAAGAGGATTGGAGGACCTTTTCGGGTCTAACGCATGCGAATCCTCACATTTATATCTGTGAACGAGCGTCTAAGAAATTATAACTATTCATTAGTCACACAATGAATAGTTATGCAGGTCGCATCGATGTTACAACACGCATTGTTGATATTGCAACACCTGTACTTTTGCAAAAAAAATTGCATATTCTTAGGTACTAATATTTATATTTTATATAGCTTATTTTCTAACAATTTCATAACACGATGTACATAACTTACCTTCTCTACATTTTCTCATTAATGTAATTCTTTTAGTTATAAAATATCTTTGAACGAAACCAAACCATTCATGTGTAGTGCTTTAATAAATGCTACAACGGAAATAGCAAGCGTTTTAATTTTTCATGCCTAGTATATGCAATGAATTATCGACGTAATTTACTTACATACAAAAATACTCGATTTTAAAAATCCTTCAAATTTTAAAGAATTTATTTTTATAAAACAGTAGGTTCATCTGATGTTAAATGATACTACACTGCTAGAAGTCTTTTGTCTTTAATAATGAATTGTATAGTAGACACAATTTTATTATTTTTAAATAGAAATTCAAGAAATATTTTCCCATATTTGTTTAGTTTAATTCAATTCAAACAAACTCGTTAATTAAACATTCCCAACTGCTAACCTGTCAAAAGCATTATTGCACTGCATAATTAATTTAATTAAACTATGAGTTCCTTAGAATCAGTAGCGCTACAATTTGTTAAGTATTATATTCGAAATGATATTAAACCCACGGGGATCTTCCCGGACAGAGTACTTACAGGACAGGGCTCATACAATTTGACAGAAAGAGACGGTTGTCAAACAAGAATTAGATGTGGTTTTTATTAAAAAGGGGATTGATTAGCCTTAATAATATATCTTATCATTTTAACGATACTTAAAAGATAATTTTAACCCTCATGCAAAAGTAAATTTTAGATTTGTCGTGTTTTTTTTAGCTTTTATCAAAATAAGTCTCTTTCTCCTGATTTACAAAAACGATTAAATACTGAGTTATTAAAACAAGAAATATCGGTCCAAAAAACGATACGAATTTTTTTTTCAATTAAAATGCCTTACCAAAAAAATATGAAATGTTAGTCAAAATCTTGATCAAATTTGGATCATTTCCTCGGTCGATAGGATTTCTTTTTCAAAATAGACGCATCTTCTAGATTCGTATATATTAGGAATCTATAGAAAGCAACATTCCTTTCAGGGTCTTCTATCGTACAAGATACCTGATGGTGATAGATCTAATAGGTTATTTGTTACCTTAGCACACTCAAACTCAAAATAACTTTATTCATATAGCTAACCAAGTACACTTATGAACGTCAACGGAAAGTGTGTTAAATAGATTCTAAATTTATATTTACTACCAGTTTGCAAGTCAAGGGCGTATAGTGGGCAGAAACTCTCCTCCACGCTTTTTAATCGCCAAGTTTTGAGTTGTTGTAAGTCAGACATATTTATTTGAACTTAAGTAAAAATTCATAAATTTCAAAGATCGTTTAAATAATAAAATGGTCAAATTTATAAAAATATTTATTGATTAATTTAACGAGAGTTTTGAATTTATTCAGTGATAATTCTCTAATTTCGCTTGGGAGTTTGTTGTAAAAACGAATACAATTTCCATATAAGGAGTGGTTTATCTTCTGGAGCATGGTTGGTTGGTTTAGATTTGTTCTGTTTCGAGTATTATACTGGTAAAAGTCACCATTTGTTTTAAAATCGTTTATAAATCTCTCTAGGTTTGAAACCTTAAAACGATTTGTAAAATTTGAATTACATCTAACAATTTTTATTCTACTAACAAACATTTTTTTGTAGTAGAAATGCAATAGTTAGATAGTAGTAGATTGTTTCCATTCCATGCGACGTTGCCGTTTTGTGTGACGCTTTGGTGCGAAAAAAAAGGAAATATAGTAGGCAAATAGGATCGGCGCGGGCGCTATCCCTTGCCCTCCCCCACTTACCTTTAAAGTTTGACCAATGACCTCTCATTTTCTCAGTCGATTAGTCGCCGCGACCGAAATTGGTTACATTATTCACCCATGCGTAGATGCCGATCCCTAATGCGCTGTATTAATCCTAAAGTCTTTAAATCTTACGAATAAACCACTTGATAATTGGATAAGAACACTCTAAATTAGTGATCTAATAATAGTGGTTGCGTCCGAATAAATCCGGTGATAAATCCGAATAATAACATGATATGTATATGAAGTCTTAGTCAAAAGTTTAGGTACGTTTAAGTGAACATATACAGAAGTGAAATCCTTCTCGAAAACGTGTGAGTTTCTCTATTTAATTGCTCCTAGTTGTATTTTACGATTTTATAGATTTATAGAAGATAGATTCGTATATAATCGTCATATAACACAAAGTAGATCGACTAATTTTTTATGCTAGGCTGTTATAAGAAATCGCTGATGTACTTAGAGCAATCCACAAAATTATTTTAAGACGCCAATATAGCTCAAAGGTCGTCGCTCAACGCTTCGTGCTTTGCACTAAACATCTAGCGATGTAACTACTTTCTGTGTAGATTAGATTAGAGAAATATTACTATTAAGGTGATTAAAACGAGGTCGTTGGTTCGATCCCTGGCTGTGCACCAAAGGGCTATGTGCGTAGTTAACATTCACTCGAACGGTGAAGGATTGTGAGGATTCGCATGCGTTAGACCCAAAAAGTCGTCATGTGTCAGACGCAGTCGGCTGATCACTTTATTGCCTCTTACAAATGAAATAGATGCAGAAATCTGAGGCCTAGACCTAAAAAGGTTATAGCGCCACTGATTTATTAATTTTAAAGAATTAAGCGGCAACGTATGGTTATTACATATGTATATAAGTTTATATTATATTAATAAAGTTTAATACCGTGAATTGACCCAAATTCAATCGAACGTGAACCTATTGAACCTAATAGTTAATACAAGAAACATTTATCTTAGCTAGATATTTAAACCGCTAATTCCGCTAGGAAATATTCTAGGAAATTTACAAACAATTTTGAAGCACCAAAAGCAACTAAGATACTAATTACTAAGATCAATTTTGAGAATATAATGAAACGCTTACAAGTCATGTTTTGTGATTGTTTTAACCTAAAGGAACTTTACCATAATGGGTTGCCGTAATAATTTATGTTATTAATTAAAATATTTTATTTTTAATTTAGTTTTAACGAGGATTAAGTTTGGTAGTGTTGGATATGTTCAAATAAAACACTTTGTTTGAAGCTGGGTAACAACTTGCTTTAATTGTTTAAAACATAAGCGGGGTTGCGACGGTGGATTAATAAAAACTAACTTGACTTCATAAACCTAAGTGACACTCCTGTTATTGGACATTATCGGAAACGAGAATGTAAATTACAAGTGTGGTAAAAACTATATGCTCATATTGGCTCAAGTATGCGAAAATTGTTTACATTTTGTTTACGATTTTAAACTAAAATATATATATATGTAACTTAACTAATGTTAGGTTACATAACTCGAGTTATGTACTGTTTAGTTTTGAAACTAAGCACATTACAGTAACAAATGATATATTAATTTAAAATATTGAATAAATCCAGCCGCTAGTATTAGGGGTATTTAGGATATATTTGTAAAACAGTGTTGTTTACTCGCAAAGTTCGAATAACAAAAATACGATAGAAGTTTTAAAAGTAGCACAGTTTATTTCAAACGTTGGCGAGGAGCCACTAAACAAGAGATGAAAACACGTAACATATATAACATCTAAAGGTCATTGCTGCTTTTAATAAAACCTGGGAGATTCCCTATAATTATTTAAATAGATCTTTGATAGAACGCATGAATGAAAAACGGAGAAGTAGGACTTACTATTTCTCCGGCCGCCGCTCTTCTAAAATATAGTCTAGTCGTAGTAAGTAGAGTCTTTCCTCCAATTTCGATTTTGTTCCCTTTGGAGTAGAGACTCTTGGGCCGTTGCAGCGGGTTCAAGTGCACATGCGCTAATTAAAGATTTAAGTTGGAGCCTGGTAGTACCGGTGACCCCAGAGCTGGTGCTTTCGTTGCTCAACGATTACGAATCACAATACAGCGAGGTAATATAATGCTGCCAGCGTTAAATGTACCACAGGGACCAAACTTATTAAATTTGTTTTAATTTTCAAATATTATTACTATGTAAGGTTAAACAGTCACTATCAGTGCGGCTTGATCCCATTGTGTAGAGATGTGTTCAGTAGATGGTGAATTGGCTCACAACTAAAGCTTTACCTTAAAACTATGTATAGAAGCAGACCAAATCACACAGCTTGCTTTAATTTAGCCACATTAAGTCCCTACGAATATTCAGACGCCGATCTAACGATATAATAATATTATCATAGAGAGGAGTTCGTTTGGACTTCCTACTGAGATTCAATTACCTAACAGCGGTAGCTTAAGTCGATATCGTAGGCGGGGGCCCAGCCTACCCATGATCCAATATATATATGAAAAAAATAATCATTAATAGGCTTTGTAGGTCCATCTAAAATCATTTGTCATTAATGTTAATAGAATAATGGGCAGGACCAGCCCTGCGATTCTGTAACTCACTTTTCGAACTTACACAGCGGTTTTCGCATCGGCGGTCGCTCTCAAATCAGTCGTGAAGCAGTTATTTTATGATTTGGCATTCTGAAAAGGTGGGAGCTTGTAGTTTATTGTTTATTAGAATGCCAAATCATAAAATGACTGCTTCACGACTGATTTCAGAGCGACCGCCGATACGAAAACCGCTGTGTGAGTTCGAAAAGTGAGTTACAGAATCGCAGGGCTGCCAACCATTTTTGAAGTAATAACACAAGTTTATTTCCGCAATATTGAAACATATTTTAGTGAAACCTATACATATGTGTATATAGTTTTAAAAAGTCAACATACATATATACATGAGAGATTCGATTCTATTATATATGACCGTTATTCGAACATATGAATAAATATTGAGAGCGATGCCGATGCACACTTACACTGCCAAAAGGCTCGCGAGTACGTTGCCAGCCTTTTTGGAACCGGTATTATTTAATTAAGTCGTAAATACAATTTGAAATTATTATATTAGCTACATTTTAAAAGTTTTGGATATAAAAAATTCTTTTTTTGAACAGGCTTCTTCTGAGCCTTCTGGCTCACTTGATGTTAAGTGATACCGCCGCCCATGAACACTCAATGCCAGAGGTGCGAGTGCGTTGCCGGCCTTTTAAGATTATGTTGATATAGATTCCAATTTTTATGTTAAAAAGTCATTTAATGCATATTATTGTTATACCTCAAGAACAAAGAGTTTTTGTATATTTTGCTTTCTCAGCTATGTTGTCAAGTCGTGGTCAAAAAATGTATATAAAAACGTATATTGTCAAAGTTGTCTTGGTAGTGGAGTGATAATTTATTCAGACACTCTGTGTGGTTCCAAGTAAATACTAGCTTTGCCACAGTTAGTCGAACTGTCGTCTCATTAACATTTACTATTCAAATAGATGTTGACATTGTGTCTTTAACATCTTGGAAATACTACAAGTGGAATTTTTAATACTTTCTTTTAATAGAAGAGATAAGAAGAAAATTTTGACTATCATAAACGTCGTCAGTGTCCTTTTCATACTGTCAAAGATTCATGAAAAGCCGTGTCCGATATTGAAAGACACATTATAAAGAAAGTAAGGCAATTGAAATGGCGCTGGATCGGGCACATGAGGAGAGATAGCAGATTGAAATGGACAAAAATGATAACAGAATGGCAACCACGAGATGGAAAAAGGAAAATAGGAACACAGAGCAAAAGATGGGCAGACGATATAAAGACAATAGGAGGCACATCTTAGACAACAAGAGCTAACATTAGAAAATAATGGAAGCTGGAAGAGGCCTATGTGTCACAGGACACGCTGATCAACAAAACTGGCACATCTGATGTCTTAGATAATGTTAGGTTATGTAACTAAAACAAATGTTTATATATACTATACTGGTCAGCAATAAAGGCTTAATAATAAAACCAGTAAAGTACGGTACCTACTATGTAGTTACTGATAAAATACCATATGGTAGGAGTAGGAAAAGTATACAAATTCAATAGGAACATATTCCGGCAACATAATCAAGGGCTGGGGACAAAGATGTTTGCATAGAACCAAAAATCTAAGTTGAAATAATTCCATATACGAAAAGATTTATAAAAAAATAGTGGCACTACAAGGTCTGGACTATAAGTAGGTGATGCGTCTTCTGTTTCTGTCACACGCCGTGGACTTTTTGGGTCTAAGGCGGGCCTGACGATGCGTTTCTTTACGAGCGAGTTTTAAATGCTGACATACACAGATGGTGCACCACGACTACCACCTCAGGGATGAGAGTAGAACGCTGAATGTAGACTATCATAAGATGTATACTTAGAACTATAAAATGACATAACCACACCAATAATTGGACATTTACATACTTAAACGATTATTTTAAAGATAAATATCTAACATATAAAATTCTCGTGTGACAATGTTCGTTCCCATACTCCTCCGAAACAGCTCGACCGATTCTTATGAAATTTTTATGCATATTCAGTAAGTCTAAGAATCGGATACTATCTATTTTTCGAACCCCTAAGTGATAAGGGATGTCCAAAATTTTATTTTTTATTATTTAGACATTTTTTTGTTTTTATTTTTTTATGATACAACATACAAAAATACATACAACCCTTAATTGTCACCCCTCTACGATCAACCACTATTTTTTATTATAGTAGATAGTTGTTTTTAATGCACTTAAAAAATGTTTCTTAAAAATAATATACATGGCAAAACGACGTTTGCCGGGTCAGCTAGTAATTATATACAATCAACAAAAAATCGTAAGAATATAGATCTTAAAGTAATTTAACGGTATCCAAATAACGTATTACACAAACATTTGTCAACACATGATCGCAAACATTTGCCACAGAATTCAGAAATCAAACTGATGTAGGAGACACCCAGCTGAATACCGTTTCAGATAACATATGAGACACAGATGGTTTACCGACGTGCTTTCTACGGAATATTCGAATATAAACAGGGATTTACTAGTTTAATTCGAAATGGTTTAAGGAAGGTTCTATACAAAATCCAAAACATACAGAACAGAAATGCCTTTGAATACTCCGCTCGGATGATATGAACAGTAAAAAGTTTACTTTCTTTCTCGAATGTATTGCTTCTATTGTAAGAATCCCGCAATTTTTATGAAACTATGAATTTTTAAAAACCTTAATGGCTTCTTTTACCTTGGTACGTACCAATGAAGTTGTCACATAGAATAAATCAGTGGCGCTATAGCCTCTTTAGGTCTGGGCCTCAGATTGCTGAATCCGTTTCATGTTCATTTATCAATCTAAAAGGGAACTAGGTGATCAGCGTCCTGTGCCTGACACACGCGGTCGACTGTTTGGGTCTAAGACATGTTGGTTTCCTCACGACGTCTTCCTTAATGTTAAATGCGCACATAGCGAGAAAGTCCATTGGTGCACAGCCGAGTATCGAACTTACGACCTCAGGAATGATGTCGTTGATCCCTTGGAGGATGTTAGACACGTTAGCCCCGTCTCCCTCGGACAAGCAAAAAGCTGGGGCGGCCGCAGAGCAGGCGGAAAATAATAAACGGCTCAAATATAAGAGATTTTCCTCTAACTTCGATTTTGTTGAAGTAGAGACTCTTGGGCCGTTATAGGCGCTAATTAAATACTTAAGTTGTGGATAGTACCGGTGACCCCAGAGCTGGTGCTTTCCTCGCTCAACGATACGTTTTCTGAGCGTTTTCTAAGGCAGTTTTTGCCGCGCACCATCACTATGTGGAACCAGCTGCTCACTGAAGTATTTCCGAACCAATTCGGCATAGGGTCCTTCAAGAAAAGAGCGTACCAATTCTTGAAAGGCCGGCAACGCACTTGCGAGCCTTATGGCATTGTGAGTGTCCTTGGGCGGCGGTATCACTTAACATCGGGTGAGCCTCCTGCCCGTTTGCCTCCTATTGCATAAAAAAAAGTAATTGTGAATACTACACAATTAATAATTTATAAAATAAATGTGCGGAAATTTCAAAACGATAAACAAATAAATTAATAACTTTCATAAGAATCTATTGCCTATGTCTAGATTTTTGTAGCAACATACATTCGTTCCGCGATCACTCTGTCCTTGTTTGTGATACTATCTAATGTTTAAGTGTATTAGATGCATTTGAGGCTTAGCGCTAAGTATGTCAAATCCAATACGGTTTTGGCACGTGGAAGTCATACTTAGCTTAATGTTCACGCTTACATTTCAATATTATTTTAAAAAGGATTTTTTCTATTATGTATACTTGGCAAACTGCGCTGAAAAAATTAAAATCTTGTACTTATAGTCTTTCGAGAAAAGAGCGCATCAATTCTTAAAAGGCCGACAACACGAGCCCTCTGGCATTTAGAGTGTCCATGGGCATTGCCCCCTGTTCACATTCACATGGTGAATTAGCTCCCAACTAAACCTTTACCTTAAAACTATGTATAGAAGCAGACCAAATCACACAGTTTGCTTTACTTTAGCCAAATTAAGTCCCTACGCGTATTCAGACGCCGATCTAACGATATAATAATATTATCATAGAGATTCGTTTGTACTTCCTACTGAGATTCAATTACCTAACAGCGGTAGCTCAAGTCGACATCGTAGACGCGATGGGGCGCTCAGCCTACCCATAATCCAATATATATATGAAAAAAATAATCATTAATAGGCTTTGTAGGTTCATCTAAAATCATTTGTTTAATGTTTATATATGTTAACGTAAAATTGTAAACACCGTTAGATTGTAATCTATCTCGCGAGATTATAAACTGTCGAAAGATTGTGAACCTCAGCGTACTGCTTACAATTTAACGTATTATTATTCGGTAGATTGTACTACACTAACTTTATTATCATTCAAACTTCTTTGGTCAATTACAGATTAATTTTACTTCCCAATAATTTCATATAGCTACCGAATAATAATACGTTAATTTGTAAGCAGTTCGTTGAGGTTCACAATCTTTCGACAGTTTACAATCTCGCGAGATAGATTACAATCTAACGGTTTTTTAAATTTTACGGTGACATATCCGTAGAATAATGGACAGTAGCTGCCAACCATTTTTGAAGTAATAACACAAGTTTATTTCCGCAATATTTAAACATATTTTAGTGAGACCTATAGATATGTGTATATAGTTTTAAAAAGTCAACATATATACATGAGAGATTCGATTATATTATGTATGACCGGTATTAGAACATATGAATAAATATTGAGAGCGATGCCGATGCACACTTACACCGCCAAAAGGCTCGCGAGTACGTTGCCAGCCTTTTTGGAACCGGTACAATTTGAAATTATTATATTAGCTACTATAAATTTTAAAAGTTTTGGATATATAAAAAAATTATTATAGGACAGGCAGTCACTTCGAAGTCTCACTTGATGTTAAGTGATACCGCCGCCCATGGACACTCTCAATGCCAGAGGTGCGAGTGCGTTGACGGCCTTTTAAGATTAATATTATGTTGATGTAGATTCCAATATTAATGTTAAAAAGTCATTTAATGCATATTATTGTTATACCTAAAGAACATAGAGTTTTTGTATATTTTGCTTTCACAACCATGTTGTCAAGTCATGGTCAAATAAATGTATATAAAAACGTATATTGTCAAAGTTGTCTTGGTAGTGGAGTGATAATTTATTCAGACACTCTGTGCGGTTCCAAGTAAATACTAGCTTTGCCACAGTTAGTCGAGCTCGTCTCATTAACATTTACTATTCAAATAGATGTTGACATTGTGTCTTTAACATCTTGGAAATACTACAAGTGGAATTATTAACACGTTCTTTTAATAGAAGAGATAAGAAGCAAATTTTTGACTATCATAAACATCGTCAGTGTCCTTTTCATACTCTCAAAGATTCATGAAAATAATAATGAAAGATAGGATTTGTTCTACAGTACAGTGTCCGATGTTGAAAGACACATTATAAAGAAAATAAGGCAATTGAAATGGCGCTGGACCGGGCACATTAGGAGAGATAGCAGATTGAAATGGACAAAAATGATAACAGAATGGCAACCACGAGATGGAAAAAGGAAAATAGGAAGACAGAGCAAAAGATGGGCAGACGATATAAAGACAATAGGAGGCGCATCTTGGACAAGAAGAGCTAACATTAGAAAAAAATGGAAGCTGGAAGAGGCCTATGTGTCACAGGACACGCTGATCAACAAAACTGGCACATCTGATGTCTTAGATTATGTTATGATATATTAATATGATTAGATTATGTTAGGTTATGTAACTAAAACAAATGTTTATATATACTATACTGGGTGTCAGCAATAAAGGCTTAATAATAAAACCAGTACAGTACGGTACCTACTATGCAGTTACTGATAAAATACCATCTGGTATACAGTATACACATTTAATAGGGCTAGGGAAAAAGATGTTTGCATAGAACCAAAAATCTAAGTTAAAATAATTCCATAAAATCTATATCAATACAGAAGAAATTAGAAAATAAAAAAAAAATCAGAAAAAGAAATGAAATTAGTTAATTATAATAAAATAAATTACAACTAAAAAAAACAGTTTAGGTCTAGACAGAAAGTAGTTGTTCTTCTGTTTTTTCACACGCCGTCGACTTTTTGGGTTGCAAGACGATGCTTTTCTTTACGAGCGAGTTTTAAATGCAGACATACACAGAGAAGTGGTGAACCATAACTGTCGTAGTCTCAGGGATGAGAGTTAAACGCTGAATCTAGGCTAACATAAGATGTATACTTACAAGTATAAAATGACGTTATCACACCAATAATTGGACATTTTCAACAGAAATTTAAACGATTATATTAAACATTATTTGATAGATATTTATTTATTTCAGAAACAAAACAGATACATCTCTATACATAAAATAAACACATTGGATGTATCCACAAAAAGTTTCACTGATAAAAAATATGATATAAAGCAAAGCAAAACAAAACATTACATGTATATAATTATGCATAATATACAAAAAAAATTATGAATACTTTATCTTAAAGTTAACGGTATCCAAATAACGTATTACACAAACATTTGTCAACACGTGATCGCAAACATTTGCCACAGAATTCAGAAATCAAACTGATTTCGGAAGGAGACACCCAGCTGAATACCGTTTCAGATAACATATGAGACACAGATGGTTTACCGACGTGCTTTCTACGGAATATTCGAATATACACAGGGATTTACTAGTTTAATTCGAAATGGTTTAAGGAAGGTTCTATAGAAAATTCAAAACTTACAGAACAGAAATGCCTTTGAATACTCCGCTCGGAGGATGAACAGTGAAAAGTTTACTTTCTTTCTCGAATGTATTGCTTTTATTTTAAGAATCCCGCAATTTTTATGAAACTCTATGAGTTTTGAAAACCTTAATGGCTACCTTTTACCGTGGTTACCCATAAAGTTGTAACATAGAATAAATCAGTGGCGCTATAGCCTCTTTAGGTCTGGGCCTCAGATTGCTGAATCCGTTTCATCTTCATTTATCAATCTAAAAGGGAACTAGGTGATCAGCCTCCTGTGCCTGACACACGCGGTCGACTTTTTGGGTCTAAGACATGTTGGTTTCCTTACGACGTTTTCCTTAATGCTAAATGCGCACAATGCACATAGCGAGAAAGTCCATTGGTGCACAGCCGGGGATCGAACCTACGACCTCAGGAATGAGAGTCGCGCGCTGAAACCACTAGGCCAATATTGCTCTACAATTGTCACATAGATCCCGGCAGGCATACAGGGACATCTCACCCGATAGGCTTTAGATATAAAATAAAAATAGCCTATATTCGAGTACTATAATAAAGATTACATTAAGCTTATGATACGTGGGTAACACTGAAAATGTTTAGAACTGGCCAGTTAGAAACGTTGCTAATGTAATTTTTTCTTCATTTTAAATTTTAGAACTCTTTGGTAATCAATCTAATGTTAGTACATTGCATTCAATCGTCATTTGTTTTTGTGAATTGGCGGTAAATCTAAAACTCGTGAAAATGAACCTAAGAGCTGATTTACACAGGGTCAGTAACTGACTACAAATTCGAGGCAAGTCAGTGCTGACCCGAAAAAAACCCTGTGTAAACTGATTTGAAGTCAGTACAGTGGCTTGAAGTCAGCGCTGACTTGAATATTCGGACACGAATATTTTAAAGTCAGTTGGCGCGCCCCGCCACCCGCGCACCCCCGCGCCAGCCAAATAAACCCCGTGTAAACAGACAAGTCAGTGCGTGGTTAGTCACTGCCGCTACGTTGTAGAGTGACCACGTTTTTTTCGCTGGCGATAAAAATAAAGCTTAGCGAAGACGAAACCTTAAAATTGGTGCAATTATATGGCGAAAACGAGTGCCTTTGGGATATTAAATCCCAAAATTACCGCAATAAAGAAATGCGGTCAACAGCGTTGCAAAATATGGCTCAACAAATGCAAATCGAAGGGCTCACTTCTACTGAAGTAAAAAATAAAATTAAAGCCATAAGGGCTACATAGTACATATTATTTAGAGCTCGACAAGATACAAAAATCCACCAGATCTGGCGCTAGTGGGAATGTATATGTCCCAAAAGTCAAGTGGTTTCAAGAACTGGACGGCTTTATAAAAAATGCTATTGTAAATAAATAAATAAATTTTTCAACAAATAATTAAATCGTCGTTTCAGTTGTTTTCGCGAATTCATTTTTCCCACTGACTTCACACACGTGTGCTCATCGTGAGAAACGCACCAATACTACTTACTTCATGTAAACAGTTAAAGTCAGTCGCGGCGCCGACATTGGCGCTGCGACTGACTTGTCTACTTACCCTGTGTAAATCAGCCATTACGCGAGAAAATTTTCGGTCAATGATTTATTATGTGTTTCGTTGTGGGCTTACTCAACAACAAAGCTATTATAGGCTGCGATGAGCAATTCTAAATAAAGCTCCAGCTCGTGCCACTATTTACAATTGGTTTAACGAGTTTAAGCGTGGACGTAACAATCTCAATAGCAAAGAGGAAGAATTAGGGGCCTCATAGCCTAGCGTTCTTATTAAGTGGCAGCTAGGTGAGGGGTACCGGGTTCGATTCCCGGTTCGAGGGCAAGTTTTAAATTAATTTAAATTTGTTCTCGGCCTTTGGGAAGGTTGTGCGGTACCGGGCGAGTGCCTAAACCATACATGGAGGACACGGTCGAATTTCTAAAGACAAGCACGAATTATAAAAAATCCTATACTTGACGCTGGCTAATGCACAAATCGTGCCAGAGCCATAAAAAAAAGAGGAAGAATGGACCCACTGCTTTTCTCAGTGGTTCCATCGAATGTGACGATTTGTAGAGAGGGACGGAGATTACTTTGAAAAACAAAAAAATATTTATTAAACTTTCTACATTAAGCCGTTTTTCATTTTCTAAACATTTTCAGGATATCCTAGGTATTATTATATTTAATACTAGTACACCGTACAGGACAACGAGGCGTCCTCCAAATTCTTCACATCTTCAGTACTATTTTCCAATCTATCCACGCTTTCTATTCTATGTCATCTTCCCAGTTTTCTGGTGGCTATAGATAGATATACTGACATATATTATAAAGAATTATTTTCAATTATATTTTGACATTAAGATACCAATTTCATGAAAGAATTTATTATTATCGTTAAATAATATAGCATAATTGACGGTGTTTATAAAATTCTGCAAATTTTTTGATAAATTTTCTTTATGGGCAAATAGGTCACCTGTGTCTGACATGAGCGTTTTTTATCGGTCTTGGACGTGTTGGCTTCATGTTTTTCTTTATCGTATAAGCAAGAATTGTTATTGGAGGCCAGGGTGTTAACATTATTCTAATTTTATTATCATAAAATTATTTTACTGCTTGTGTGCTTCGACTTCTAGAGCCATAAAAAATTATTAAATGCAGTTTTTATTATTAAGTTAAATATTTGAATTATAGATTCCTTTGTAGTTAAACTCCTTTACCATCCCTTACAATTTCATATTTTTTCATCACAGCGTAAGCTATATTTGTCAGAAAGAAACACAAAAGTACTTGGTTAAAAATATTTTATGAATAAAATGACACATATTCTACAATCTTGAATTCGGTGGCGGTTGTTGTTCAAATAGATGTTAAATGAAACTCTTTGTTTGAAGCTGGGTATCGAATGCCTTTAATCGTTTAATACATGAGCTTATAAGTAATATACTACTATTGAGGTTGCGATGCTGGATTAACAAAAAACTAACTTGGCTTATGAAAGGGTTCATAAATCTAAGTGACACTTTGATATAACTGTAGTCGACCGTTTCGACATTATCGGAAACAAGAATGTTATATTACAATTTATGAGTGTGGTAAAATCTAAAGGGCTCATTTTGGCTTCAACTGTGTGATGATTGCTAACATTTGGTTCACGCTTTTAATATCATACTAAAATATATATATGTAACTTAGCTAATGTTACATAACTCCTCCCTCCTTACATTAGTTACGCGTTGATTTGATACAATAATAATAAGTTATAGAAAAATTGTAAGTTTAGTTGCAGGATAATACTGATTACCCTATAACTACGATACATATATGATATTACACAAATACATTAGAATAAAACTAACTCAAATTTATACACAATTTAGAAATCACTTGCACTGTACTGAATTATTAAGGCTACGTATAGGACAGGCATTGGAAGTAACAGATGGTATGCTTACTTCAAAGATAATTTTTCGACATTACGGAATTCAGAATGTTATATTACAATTTATGAGTGTGGGAAATACTACAGGGCACATTTTGGCTTCAAGTGTGCGAAGATTGTTAACATTTGGCTTACCCTTATAATTATAATCTTAATATATATAAATTACGTGTCACGTTGTTTGTCCGCTATGGACTTCTAAACTACCGAACCGATATCAATCAAATTTGCACACCGTGTGAAGTTTGATCTAACTTAAAAGATAGGATAGCTTACATCTCAATTTATACCCGCAATATTATTTTATTACAAAATATTTGTTTATTATTTGATAGTCACATTTCTAACAGATGGCGCTGTGTTGAAAGTACCAACGTTTCACATAAGCTACAATTTAATGGCATAACCACCAATAAAGCATGGTGGTCCCCATGACTGGTGTTCTCCTACCGTTTCCCTTGAATAGTTTACTACTATGTAATAGAACAAAAACCTTAGCCACAGCAACGCTTGGCCGGTCTACTAGTAATATATATATGTAAGTTGACTAATGTTAGGTCACATATCTCTCGTCATAATTTGATTATAGCTCATAGAATGCACGATATACTAAGATTAGTACGTCTTAGGACGTCTCTGTGAATAGGTCAAATATTATTAAGCAACCTATATTTGTGAAGCATATTTTAATGGTAATGGGTAATTGCTGTAGTGTGAGTCTGGTGTTATTGTGAGGTACGCCAAACATATATATATATATATATATATAAGTTATATATAAGTTGGCTCTTTCGTAACGTGACTAATTGTTGTCTGAATTTAATGCACGAATGTATGGTGAGAAGTGTTTAGTTTTATGACAAACCCCAAATCTGATTTGAGAGCGACCACCGATGCGAAAACCGCTGTGTGTGTGAGTGACAAAGTGAGTTACAGAATCTTAGGGCAGGCCTGAAAGAAACTGAGAAGATGCTTGAATAAAATAGAGGTAAAGGTAGGCTTTGGTTGATTTCCATATTTTTTATTAGACTTTGGCATCTGTTACTTAATAGCTGGTAAAGGAGGTTTGTATTTGATTGTTGGATTTGGGTTATGTTTCAGTATGTTGATCTAATTTGCTTCTTTTCCCACACATTTCTCGAAATGTAAAAGGTATAGCGAGGGATGGGCTTTTTATAGAAATCGCGTATTTTCCAACTTAGGGAACAATATAAGTTCCATCAATTGGATCCGTAGTTTTCTTGAGATTGATTTAAAATCTACACATATATTTCTTTATGGTTGAGAAAGATGATTACAATTTTTAATCACTTTTTTGTTTTGTAAAATATACTTAATGTTGTGTATCGTACACAAAGGACATATATCTGTCTTTTTCAAATGAAAAACGTTACGTTATTTAACTAATTGAGGTTATACTCGTAGTATTTTGTGTTTAATAACTAGGTTATGCTTCGCGTAGTGCTACGCCGTAGCACAAATACCAGGCTGTAGATTAGATATACAGAGAATGCCCTAAGCAAATAGGCCAGTGATATTCAGTCATTCAAATTCCATAAATACGTATATTCTTTATTGCATTTACTCAAATAATACTTAATAATTTCTATTATACGACGACAGCTACAACGATATGAACAAGAACCGTTATAGACATGGGCAGAAATTGCTTGTGCCAAAAATGTATCTTCAATTATTTAGAAAAACTTTTTTTTTAAAACAAAACATAAAATCGACTAAAACTATTTCCATAAATTTAAAAAGGATTGGGAAAACATATTATTTAAAATAAATATTACGCCTTTTATTTTATATACATTTACATAAACACATTTATATTTCTATCTTTTTAAATATATGTGTGCCCTTTTTTGGCAAAGGCCTCCTCCAAACCCCGGCTGCACTGAACTATTATCTGCAGTTATTAATCTGGTCTATCCAACTTTTAAATTGTCTTCCTCTTTTGCCTTTATTGTACATTGGGCACCAGTTTAATACTTTCTTGCTCCTCTTGCCTTTCAAATGAAAACCTGACAAATATATATGATGTTTTTGTGTATAAAATAATATAGAATAGTGTTGGTTTGGACAAATATTCTTATGTTATATCGTTTTGTTCTATTCTTAACACTATTCTAAACGAATTTATTACCACACTTTTACAATTACGTAAAAATTCAAAGACCTTTTTGCGGCCTTTGCAGTTCACATGGTAACTAGTTGGCTATTTATTTATTCAAGAATGAATCATAACATATAAAAAATATATAAAAGTGACTGTAAATTAAAAAACTAAGAGTAGAATCACGAGATTCTAAGAAAAATAAACAGAAAACTTAAGTACATAATTCTAGTGTAAGACAGTGGAGTGTTATTAAATTTGTTTTAAAAATCGACAGAATAGACGCGGAAATTTGCCCCATTGAGAATTAAAATAGCAGTAAGATACAAAAAGAAATCAAATTGGAATGATTTCTCACGTATTTAGGCGTATCTAATTGGGAAATTCGGTTGAATTGAGTTAGCCGAGAGCTCTCGGGACAATGCCAACATTTGAAAGCTTTATTAAAGCTTTAAGTATTCTTGAATAATTTGTAACGAAGTAGCTTTCAGCGCTTGTTGATTCACTTCAGTTTGAGTTCTGACATCGTAAAATTAGGCCCAGGGGTGACATTTTAAGTGTTTTTCTTAATAAAGTATTTAAAACGTTTAAAAGGAAATACAGTTTCTGTAGAACTCTGAAGTTCATTACATGATATAGCAGACTATAATTATAACGTCGTAGAGAGTCGCACGTTGAAGCCACATTGATCACAAATACTTCAATAGCAGTTAACTAAACCTGCTCCATAGGACAATCATAGAGCCTGGATAAAATCAAATTGGTTGCCGATTTTTTGTTATTTTTATTTTATAATACTACAAAATGTAATTATTTTATTTTTATCTCACACACTGTTTTATTTTGTTTTTTATTTTTCTTTAATGTATAATATTCTACGGTTTCGATATTTGTAAATATGTGAGGAACATGTATACTAACTTTTAGTTCTAAGAGTATACTGTCTTCACATATAATTATTTAACTATTAAATACAAAATATTGTTAACCTATTTTAAAAGAGTAACTGTGGAGTTTCTTGCCCATTCTTCTCCACACGAAACTACCTTTTGGAAGGGGCAACTAGAATCATCTTTTATTTTATTTGACGTTAAAAAGTGCCATTTTAGGTGGTCTAATTGAAATAAATGATTTGACTTCACTTGACTTAAACAAATATTTTAATCATTTATCTTATCAACATCGCATTATCGCACTCCTCTACTGCTTCATTTAAGAATAATTTAAAACAACTATTAATGTCCTAATCCTTGTATCTTTCTTCTTTATTATAGCTACTAGTATGTTTGTCGTTCTCCGAATTTATAAATTTTGTGCTGTCAAGTTTTGTTTTGATTTGCTCTGTATCATATTTTATCAGTGAAACATTTTGTGGATGCATCCAATGTGTTTATTTTATGTTTTATTTATTTTATAGAGATGTATTTGTTTTGTTTCCCAAATAAATAAATAAAATAACATCACACACACACACACATACACACATTGTATAATAAATAAATCTAAACATTTTAATTTTGTTCATTATCAAGTAGCTTATTGACCAAATTGTGTTTCATCGTCACATAAATTTCTGTATTTAAAAAAATGGAATAGTCAATTAAGTTCAGGGGCAGTTGATGTATGGATATGTTGAGATATATGTTAAATTAGTATTAAAAATCAAAACCTATAGAACTACGAGCCGTTATTAAGAAATTGAAACCAGTAACAATCCAGTAGAATTTAAACTGTCACCACATCCGCATCCGTTTAAGAGATTTTGGCAGTACAACTAAAACAATTTTGTATAACGTTCTAGTTCGCAGTCATATTGAATACGGTAGCATTATATGGAATCCCTTATATGCGATCCATTCGTCCATTGAAGATATTCAAATATCATTCACTCGGGACTTTGCAGGATTTCCTTATAGCTACCGAGGATATCATCAGCGACTTAGGAAATTCAAAATGATGTCACTGTACAATCTCAAATCTTTGTTACGTTATTATAAATAAAATCAGTGGCGCAACAACCTTTTTAGGTCTGGGCCTCAGATTTCTGTCACACAAGTAGGTGATAAGCCTCCTGAGCCTGACACACGCCGTCGATTGTGTCTAAGGCAAGCCGGTTTCCGCACGATGATTTATGCGTTTGAGCGATTGTTAAATATGCACATAGAAATAAAGTCTATTGGTACATAGCCAGGGGTCGAACCTACGACCTCAGGGATGAGAGTCGTACACTCAAGCCACTAGCCTAGGATGTGTTGTACTTTAATTAATCAATTATTTCTTTTCAGGTAAATAGAGATACATTCGCACCTCTAGTCGTATCAACACTCTTTATCCTACTGACATCGATACTAGCGCATTGCGCTCGACGTCTGGTGCAGAATATCGTGAAAGATCCCTTCGTCAGATTACTCTTTGAGGAGGCAATAGCAGCAGCTGAATTATGTGGCTGTTGCTTTGAGTTGATAGTCGGTAAGTACTTTACGAACCCTGAAGTTAGCATAGTCAACATTTTAAAATAAAAAATGTCCATTGCTTTAATTAAGTAGAAATATTTTTTTGTGATATTTAAATAAACTTTATTTAATGCATTGCAATAAAACTTTCAATGTCTTTCAATATCTTTTTTCTATTATTAGTGTCGTGTTTTCTACAAAAGTAGAATAAGGCGAAAGATAAAAAATTTAAAAATATTTTTATCTTGTTACGCCAAAGTATAACTTCTAACACATGTTTTTGAAGTGAAACTTCTTTATCGGGGTTGGAAAAAAAATTTAGTGTAACATTTTTTCGTTACGCGTCACATTTTTTCGTTACGCGCAATCTTTTGAATTGAAACTTCTTTATCGACGTATGGGAGAAATTTTGTAGCAGGTTACGCGCCATGTTGCTTTTTGAAGTCAAACTTCTTTATCGGCGTTGGAAAAAAATTTACACACATTTGTCACATTTTTCGGTTACGCGCCATCTTTTTCTTGTCCCTACCACGGTTGATCCGAAGAGATTCGAAGCTATTAGTAACAAAAATATATAATAACGATAACAATGATAGTAATACTAATAATTCTATTACAATTAATGAAATTGTGTAATAATCTTATTACTACATAGTAGTACAGTAATAAGTTAAAATGAAATAATTGTATTTGTATTCATGTCTATGATAATAAAAGCCTTTTGTTAAACTTTATCTAATTTAACTTTATTTAACCAATTTCTGTAAAGTTGCATATAGTATATCATTTTTCGAAAAATAAGGTTTTACTTCTTACGTGTGTACACGCACACATTTTTTATTTTATAACATGTCTAAAAACTTTAATATTTTTTTATAAAAAGCATTTTATTTGATTAGATAAGCTAAAAGAGTCAAGTCTGGCTAAAAGATAGATAGAATTCTGTTTAAAAGCCTTCAAATAATGTATTATATGTGACATATGAGTGGGTGATTAGCGCTCTGTTCTTGGCACACCTCGATTTTTGGGTTGTAGACATGTCGTCACAATATTTTCTGTCAACGTAGAAGTATTGCTGTTATTATTTAAGTACACTGAACTAGTCCCATTTGACTAGTTATTCGACTGTTATTACAAATTGTCGGCTCATTGGTCTAGTGGTTAGCACCCCTGACTGCGAATTCATGGGTCCCGGTTTCGGTCCTCGGCTGAGACAAACATCGATGTAATGAGCATTTGGTGTTGTGCTTAGGTCTTGGGTGTTTAAATATGTACTTATATGCCTATCTATCTATAATATGTATGTATATACGTTGCCTAGTACCCATAATACAAGCTTTACCAGCTTAGCATGGGACTAGGTCAATTGGTGTCAATTGTCAAAATAAAAAAAAATCTCTGAAACTACACGTGTTTAATCTAGATGCGATTTAGCCGCTTTCCTCTACATTATGCACAATAACGCGCCCCAATAATCCCCACATAGCGTGCACTTTGCGAATTTTACATTATGTGGGATTAATTAGAACGTGCTTCATTATAACGCTAATACTTCATTGTTATAACATAACATATGAATAGTTTGTAAATTCTTGTGCTTTGTGGAGTAACGAATTACTATATGATTTACCAACATTATCAAAAAGGAACAAGAATATCTGAAATATAAAAGTCTTACACAATCAGTAATATTTTTATTCTTAAGTCAAGAGGTATTAAATGTCAGATTCTAAAGATTTGACGGTCTTTACACACAATTCAAGCAATAAGCTTGAATTCAATAAATCCAATCATTTATAATATCGTAATGTTTTTCAGTTGCTGACAACTTTGGTGTAGCCACATACGCGGTTTACCTTTTCGCACTCACTATCTGGTGGTCTCTGAACTGGGGAGACGCAACAGCCTGCCCCTATACACACATTGAAGATGTTATTGAAGGTATGTACTTTATAAACAGTTAACATACATACAACATATATACAGTTGTAAAGTAGGGGTAAGTCCCCTAGTATCGGACACCTAAGGTTTTCAAAAAATAAAATAAAAATCACTTCTAGAAAAAATATTTTATTTATGAAATAATTAACTCACTTATTATTTTTTATATTGAAATCAAAATATATCAATATAATTGCAACTTCTACATATACTATTTTATAAAATTTAACTTTCGTGATAATAAATTCAATTCTTGCAATGGAACCTAATACCGGACGTTTTCTACGACGGACGGGTTCTAATTACTCAACAAAAATCCCACGGAATCTAGTTTTTAATCCGCCCAAAAATATTTATTTATCTATTTCTTAACAATTATTCTTATTATTATTTACTATATTCTTTTACACACATATCTTCCTCGACTTCCTTACTTATTACACTGTTCATTTTTACTATCATTATTTTTTTGCGTCTAAAGCGCAAACTAACTGTTGTGGTCCCTGGCAGAATGACCAGCGCTGTGGACCACGTCTGCTCCACAGCATAATGCTGAGCCAGGGCCAGTTACAACCACAACACACACATTACACATTTGCAATGTACCTTATTCCTTAAAAAAGCCTTTGTTTTGTTGTAATAAATTATTATTTTGTGTATTTCTGTGTGTGTGTTTCGTTACTATTAAATGTAACGTCTATGTCTATATCTATTTTATAATTATTAATTAGTGTACAGATCAATTATGAAATATATTTAATAACAGAGTCCACCAAATCGAGTATAATAATGGTGTATATTTGAATTAATTTGAAAGGTTTTAATTTATTAAAACTACTTTATAAATTATTTTGGAGGTTTTGACTTTTGCTAAATTATGTGTCTTGTGTCGTAATGCTTGATGTTCTCTTTAAATTTTATGAGAAATGTTATTAAAATAATCCTGGATCACAATATTGTGTTAATTTAGATTCTTCTTTTGTTTTATATTGTTTTAATTCTGCATTAAAATCGTGGAATATTTAATGTTACCTATATTAGATTATATATTATAATCTGTAGTAATATGATATACCATTTGTTTGCTTGAACTCACTCTGGATTAAGGGTTCGAAAAGTCCTTTTTATTTTACATAGTCCATTTACTGAGGAAGGAGGCTATATAATATCATGGTAATGATAAGAGCGGAGCGTGAATGAATGGAAAAAAATAATTCTTTTGAGAGCTTTCGCTGCGTAAAAGTTATGCACAAACCGTGTATTATGAAAATGATCCTTAAATTTTCTACTAAAAAATCCTGGAAAGCTTATATTAAAGGTTGTCTAACTAAAATAGTAGTTAAATTTATATTAAAGCAAAACAGGAATTAGGTAACTTAATAGTATAGTAACTATATCTCAAGACATACATAAAAACCTAATTACGGTAATATTCAGAGATTTAGACGGTTGTCAGATCACGCGAAGTCTCATTTCTCAATCTCACCCTTATTCTAGTATTCATGTATAAATCAATCTCTGTCAAATTGTATCACAGCGCATACAATTGAACAGAGACAAACAATTTTAAAACAGTTCAGTAACGTTGGTTGAGGTTTTATATGATCTTTTAAACACTCGCCTATACTCGATATTTTCGAAGTAGTTGTCGCCCGGGCCCGGCGGGAGACGCCAACCCTTTAACCCAATAATGTCCCTTTTTAAGAAAAGGGAGATTTTGACCCCCCTGCTGCTTGGCCACTCGGTCACAAATCTGCCTGATTGCGTGTCTGACAGGCTAGGATGTAGGGGACCCTGTTTAAAAAAAAAAAAACATAAAACTTAAAATACAATATATTTCAGGTCGAGGGGATGTTCGCAAAGCCATACTCAAGATTTGGGCGGAGTTGGGCGGCGGCATGCTTGTGTTCAAGTACGTGCAAATGTATTGGGCGCTAGAGATCTCTGACACGCACAAGGACAAGGCTGTGGAGGACTGTTCGGCTGATCTACAGGTAGATAATATTCTTTTCTTTTTTTAATTTTTCTCAACCTGTTCTATGCTTAAACGGAAAGAATTCCTATTGTGCCACAGTAGTTTAATTATGTATAGTACCATTGATATGGTAAATGGAAGAGACTAGCCCACGATACTGGGAATCCTAGTGGGGGTTAGTGCACTTCCTTTTTAACCAAACATCGTTTCTTATTATATATAATAAACTTTATTTCTTTCTGTTGTAATTTTGTAAAAAGGTAGACTCTTGGATGTCGATGTCAAGAATATATGACATATATAAACATTGTGTAACGTGATGCAGAAAAATTCGCTAAGTAAAGTCGATTCAAAATTAAAAGTTTGGTAAATTACGTCGTTTAAGGTTATATAAACTTTGGAAATGCCTTTAAAAAAGCGGACCTCATTTCGTATGTTGGTTGAATTGAATCATGTAAAATTAATTCTAAAGAATATTCTATACGATTGCTACACAGATTTCAAAAAGTTGTTAAAAACTTCAGTTTATATTCGATAATATATAAATTATTTTGCAAAAAGAAGAGAAGGATTGAAGCTGTGATTCGCGCTGGTTTTTAAATTTATTTAATTTAAAGAAAGTTAAAAAATCCTCTTGTCTTTACTGCCGACCACTTCGTATTGTTTGGCTGTGTACATAGGTTTAAAGAATTCAGCCCTGCGATTCTGTATCTCACTTTTCGAACTCACACAGCGGTTTTCGCATCGGCGGTCGCTCTCAAATCAGTCGTGAAGCAGTCATTTTGAGAGCGACCGCCGATGCGAAAACCGCTGTGTGAGTTCGAAAAGTGAGTTACAAAATCGCAGGGCAGTACACGATTCAGATAAGTATTCAGACTACGTCAGACAATTAAATTAAACTTAAATGAAATCGACTTAAATTTCTTTAGGTAAAAAATATTATCTACAATATTATTATTCGGATTTAGAACGAACCTTGAACCCTGCGCTGTTTGTTTCATTTCTGCCATTGACACTTTTCATTGTCTGCGAAAGTTGCCAGATGAATAAAATATTAATTTCTTGACGTCTCTTTAAAACGAAAACACGTGTTACAGAAAATATTAATGTTATCAAAATACATTTTGTTATTATTTGTAGCCCCATAAATGAGGCATGGGGTAGTGCGAACTTGGCGATAATATTTGTTTAGGGTCGCACTAACACAGAATTCGTTTCAACACTATTTATCTTGATGATTATAAATCAATGATGATTATTATTAAGCCTTTATTTCTGACACCGAGTATAATATAACACTTATTTAAGTTACCATACCATTGCCATTCTGTAATTATTTTTGTCCATTCCAAAGTGCTATATCATCGTCATGTGCCCGGTCCAGGGCCATTTCAATTGCCTTATTTTCCTTATCCTCTTCATTGGTCGTTGATCTTCAAATCAAAATCTATTACACAGACACAAATGCCACAAGCTTCGTTGGGCTTGAAAATTCAAACTATATAAAATATTACCCAACATTGTCGTAAACATTATCAGAAATGTTGGGCTGCGCGTGCGGTCCCTAAGGTCGTATATTCGAACCACGGCTTTTATTTCTATGTGCGTATTTAATATTCCTACGGTGAAGGAAAACGTCGCGTACTTACTTGCCTGGCAGAGAAAACAATATCGCGAAGCAGATATCTGAGGCCAAGATGGTTGTAGCGCCACTGTTTTTTTTTTGGGTAATTAGATTCTACTTTTTATTTTTTATAACTCTTGTTAAAATTAAATTCGATGAAAAAACCTCTTTTCTATTTGAATATCAACACACAAGCACCTTAATCCAAGTTAAGAGTGTACAAGACTCTTAATCTTATAAAAAAGTGCAAAAGTAATTCCTTTCCAAACAAGACTGCGTTTTTCTAGACGACAGTACTAGAGTCCGTTAGGAGACAAAGAAGTACAAGAAATATTTATTTGGCACGGCATAGTGATGAAGCGAAGTACATATTTGGTTTGGACTTAAGATTTCGTGCGATTTAAAAAAAAATATTGACCACTTTTGTGACTTACGGAAGTAATAACTCTCGCTAAGTTTCGATATGTCGGTGATTATTATATTATATATATTATTTTCCCCAAGCAGCAGTTGTTACCAGTGATAAAAGTCAAAGTCAAAATCATTATGAACAAAAATGAAATATACATTAAGTGCTTCTAATTTTACATTTACTGCCAGTTCTCAAATCAAGGGCGTAGAACGGAAGAGAAGAACTGGAAATAAACTCACCGCCACTCTTTTTAATCGCCAAGTTTTTTGTTTTACACAACGTTTATATGTACCTTTACACATGATGTTTCACATGACTTAACACGTTCACTGCGGCAAGTAAAATAATAATGTTTCATCAGGTGCGGCGGCGGGCCAAAATGCGCCCCCAATGATATTTCCGCCGGTGCGTGGCAGGTCTTTCTAGACCCAACAGCACTAGGATAGATTAAATTGCTATAACTTTGTGGAAACATAATGTATACTTTTTTTTTTATATTGTTAGAATGACCTTGAACCCAACTTCCTTAGGTTTGATTCGCCCCGGGATCTGGCAAACAGGAAATGAGAAATAAAGCAGGAAAAGCGGCAGGCCGATATCGACCTGAACCGCACTAGAATATATTTTTAGTAGTGATGGGACAGAGAAATATCGAAAATAAAACAGAATTATCGTAAACTCAACTCAAACTCAAACTCAAAATATCTTTATTCAAGTGGGTAACCAAGTACACTTTTGAATCGTCAAGTTAAATTAATCGTAAATTTACATTTACTACTAAAGGAACTGAAAAATTTATTTATTTACTTATGTATGCCTGTCTTGGAAACAGAAATACTTTTTATTTTTCTTAGTGGAAAATATTTCTTCACTGCTGTCACTATCAATGTCAATAACTGCAAGGCGAATTACTCTATTTTCCTAAATTTGTATTTTTCTTGTATTGCTTGCCATGGTTGATAATATCGAACGCTATGTTAGATCAGTTAGATAGCACAACACTAACTGGTCGGGCGCGCGCTCTGTGCGGTATCGGGTCGCCAGCTGCCTGTTGGGTGGGCGGGCTGAAATAGGCCCACTGCCGCACTCAGCGGATGCAAAGCAGCGTCAGTGCGTGGTAGGTCGATAAAAGCCTGCCGTTATGTTTTGATGGGGAAAACCTACAATTTTGACCGCAAGATGAAATATATATTTGTCAATGTCGAATTTTTACAAACACCTGAGATAATCGTTACGCACCAGCGAGAGGGACATAGATTTCTTCGTCCGCACCAGCGGAAATACCGCGGCAGGCTGATATCGGCCTGTTACGCAGTGAACGTGTTAAGTAGTAAATAATAATAAAATAAATTAAAAACAAAGATTTGTCCTCTATCAGCAGGACGCATGGTGAAATAAGAGCACGCCCTTACATTCACGTGGTGTTCCCACGCAAATACATAGTACTGAAGACCCCATAGATCGCGATTTTTCACAGCGTATTCAAATTGCAATACGGCATGAAATCTGTCATCCGAAAGCTACATCGATTGGATTGGTTTTCCAATCCGTCCGAGTTTTATACTTCAATTAAAAATATATTAAATTAATAGTGATAATATTGTGTTCAACTTATTGGTTGTTTATTTAAACAGAAATTAATTTGATTAAAAATTGCTCTGCTGTAAATATTGTAATGAAAGGGTATAATCGCTCCGATAATTTTAGACGAATGTTTAATATTATGTGGGCGAATGTTGTGGTTATGCATATTTTCATTAACTATAATGAAAATACATATATTATTTTTTACACAATACAGTTTGATAAGCATGAAATGTGCAGTGGTAGTTAAAATTACGCATTATTTTTTGTTTCTTAATATTTAAACATATATTTTATTTATATGTATATGTATATATATATATATATATATACAGGGTGGCCAAAAAGTCGTGGATCAAACGCAAATAGGGGATAGATGAGGTCATCAGCGGCAAAAAATTGTTCTACGGGAGGTCTCTAAGGTCAACCCTTGCAGAGTTATGATTTATTTTGGTTTTTATATGAAAATTGACTTTTTTTTACTAATTCTTATTGAAATTCGAAAAAATCTACAACCTGTATCTTTTTCATAATATTCACTAGATTGGTATTGATGAGTTCTTACATTAGACATACTATTTATAGTTGTTTATTAAGTGTATTGAAGATAATATTAAGTTATACGATGTAAAAATTTTTCAAATCATAACTTTTTATTTATTTCGGACCCCACTGTGAAAAAAAAATACTCTACCGAAAAGTGACCCTGTATTACAAATTTTGGCGCATTTAATAGGGATTCTGAAAAGGTATTACACATGGCCATAAGTAGCACTAATATCTTTCTAGGACGAAAAACAACAACGATTCGGACTTATGATAGATTATTTACCTACCTGTGTCCAGTACTGTGTGGATCAGACTAAATTCAAAAAATTGGACAGATGGCTGGAGGGTTACGTAGAAATTTGATTAGACGGTGCAGATTAAGTATTATGGTCAGAGTAAGGAATTTTGAACATATTTTATTGTAAAATATTTTGTTTCCTACAAACAACCATTGAGAAATAATTGTTTTAATACAATTATTATTTCACAATCGTTGTTTGTAATTCTTCCTTGAAAGATATTAGAGCGACTCATGGCCACGTGTAATACCTTTTCAGAATCCCTATTAAATGCGCCAAAACTTGTAGTATAGGGTCACTTTTCGGTGGAGTAATTTTTTTTCACAGTGGGGTCCAAATTAAAGAAAAATTTATGATTTGAAAAAATGTTATATCGTATCACTTAATATTATCTTGAATACACTCAATAAACAACTACAAATAGTATGTCTAACGCAAGAACTCATCAGTACCAATCTAGTGGATATTATGAGAAAGATACAGGATGTAGATATTTTCGAATTTTAAGAAGAATTAGTAAAAAAAAGTCAATTTTCATATAAATACCAAAATATATCATAACTCTGCAGGAGTTGACCTTAGAGACCTCCCGTAGAACAATTTTTTGCCGCTGATGACCTCATCTATCCCCTATTTGCGTTTGATCCACGACTTTTTGGCCACCCTGTATATATATATATATATATATCTATACTGTAACGTGTGTTTGTTACTGAAACGGCTTAAACGGCTGGACCGATTTGAATGTTTTTTTTGGAATCGGAATCGGAAAAGCGCTTGGAAGGCGCCCTGGATGGTTAATATTCACAAATCACCCCGGCAGATGGCGCTGCAGTTAGTATCTAGGTTATTTATCTATACCGCAAATAAACAGCTGGTATATATAAATCTTCTGTGCACGTGTTCGTAATTAAACTCCTAAACAGCAGGACAGATTATGATGAAATTTGTGTGTTCAAGTGTAGTCGAGTTTACATTATTAGATTTTTTTGTGTGTACAGGACAACGTCGCTCGCTAGTTTTTTATATAATCATTTATTACATCACATTAATTGTGTATTATATTTCAAGAAATACAAGTCTTATGACATAATTTATTTAACTTTAACTAAACATAGTATTTGTCACTTCTTTGTACTTTCAGCCAAAAGGCTCGAGTACTCTTTGCCTAATGGTCTAAGATCCCGCTATACAACGACCTTCACCGAGATGCTTATTTAATGAAACTTATTTTATATATAATTTAATATGTCAATAAATATAATCCATATGGGTTGCCTAGCAAATTTCAGTCCAGAGTATTTTTAATTAATTTAAAAAAAAATATTTTTTTAAACATTTCACCAGTATGATTATTAGATAAATTCTATACCAATCGAAAGTATGAAGCCCATAGAATATGCAAAAGTTAGGTTGTTTTAAATCAATTAATTATTTATGTGTATATTTTTTATGTAACACTAAAGTATATATATATATTTAGTATAAAAGAAGGTTTTAGTGATACATATATAATACTACCCTGATTAAAAATATTGATTGAAAAAAGTTCAAAAAATTTACTACATGCAAATTATAAAAGAAATTTTTTTTTTTAATATTAATTAAACATACTCTGGACTGAAATTTGCTAGGCAACCCATATGGATTATATTTATTGACATATTAAATTAAATATAAAATAAGTTTCATTAAATAAGCATCTCGGTGAAGGTCGTTGTATAGCGGGATCTTATACTATAAGTTGAACTCCGGAACTCACTCTGGGGGTTGACTGATTGCGCTGGTGAAATACCTCTAAAATAAAATATGTTTATTATGTAATATAAGATATCACTTATTACACGTCATTAAATTGTTACGGTAAACATCCCTACTCATCGGCAAAGAAGACAGAGGGTGTAGGCCAAGAGAAAAAGCAGGCGTAAAAAACTCTCCGTACTCTTCTAAAATAGCAAATCATCATACAAAATATGGCAAACAACACTTATGACAACACGCTGTCATAGGACGAAGTTGCTTTTCGATCTATAATGATTATTTATTCTCCAGGTGCCCGTGTTATTTGGCGCCTTGGTGGAGGGCATAGCGACATGTTTATGCAGACTGGCATCGAGGGCCTTGGGTGATCTAAATCCTAGATTTGCCACCGCAATCGACGCCTTTATTGGCACCTCACTAGTTGTAGCCGGTAAGCTTTTTACAAAAAGGAAACTGTTTTTTTTTTGTGTTGCATGTTTGAGTTTCGTGGCACCTTCTTTTGTTTTTTGAAGTTATACTTCTTTTGGCGCGTTAGGGAAAAATGATGAGAGTATATAAGATAAGATTTACGATGCGCGCGCACACCGTCACAAAAAACCGACACCCTGAAGTTAGGTATAGTCAACATTTTAGTTTTTTCGAAGTTATACTTCTATTGGCACGTTAGGAATAAATGATGACAGTAATTTCTTTTCTATTGTTAGTGTAGTTTTTACTACAAATGTAGAATAAGTAGAAAGCTAAAATGTTTGAAAAGATTTTTATCTTGTTACGCCAAAGAAGTATAACATCTAACGCGTGTACATACGTACATACACATTTTTTTTTCATATTTTATAAGGGGCTAATTAAGAAAGAAATTAGGTATTTATTCACGTGTTTATTCAACACCGTACTGTAGGTTTTTTATTTCGTTACAAATAGTGCCCAGAGCTTTTATCCTAATAAATTTAGTCATAGTGTAATGTTCTCGATGTTAGACTATTGAACACAAATTATTTTTTCTACTTGATATAAATCAATCCAACAATAACTTCATATTCTTTACAAATATCACTCTTATTTTAAAATTAAGTTCTTGTTAGTAAATTTCACCTCTTATGCCCAAAGTCAAAGGTTCAGACCATTCATCCCTATAGCCATATAACACAGGGAAGAACAAACTTTGATAAACTAGCATTTTAGAAAATTAAGGCAAAGGATGCGTTGTTTTTTTAAACATCTCATAATTAAAATGCCCTGCGATTCTGTAACTCACATTTCGAACTCATACAGCGGTTTTCGCATCGGCGGTCGCTCTGAAATCAGTGGTGAAGCAGTCATTTTATGATTTGGCATTCTGAAAAGGTAGAAGCTTGTAGTTTATTGTTTATTAGAATGCCAAATCATAAAATGACTGCTTCACGACTGATTTGAAAGCGACCGCCGATGCGAAAACCGCTGTGTGAGTTCGAAAAGTGAGTTACAGAATCACAGGGATGTTTTGAAATTTAAAGTGTGTGTAACTAACCAGCTTCGCAATTAAATCAAAGTTACGATAACCTGACGTTTTTCGCTTAGCAAAGCTTAGCTTGTGTGTTTCAGGGTCACTGTATAGAAACACGATTTTGACCTACAACTATCAAGATAATCCGAATGCCGACATCTACTTGTCAATTTCATGCAAAGTTCATTTAGGAAGAGGTACTTGTACTAATATGTTAATGTGTATTCTAATAATACTCACTCCGATAGCTCTGTGATACAAAATTTTTATTGGCCTTCGAAACGAGAAGGTTCAACCGCTCCCTGTTATGTATAATGTATATGTCGCAAAAGTATCTAATAGTAATAATAAAAAAGTTATTAAAAATCGTCTTCAAATACCTGTCAATTGAAAAAGAAAATACGTGATGACAAATTAATAGAACCTTTGATAACACTTGGACTGTTTCCTACGTTGGAATATTTGAGACATTATGTTACAAGAATTTTAAACGAAATTTTAGCTTGTAAATCAAAATCAAATAACACAAGTATTTATAAGATAAGTTTCTTGAAGTCGGTTAAATTCGTGTATAGATTTAAAATCATATACAATATACATATATATTTGTCTTTGTTTATTTGAAGTTTAGCAATTTATCATACTTTTAATTGTCCTTATGATTTAAAGTAAACACTTTTTTACCGGATTGAAGTTATATAAACTTATAATTATTTTTTAACTTATATAATTTTATTTTCCTTATGATGTATTTATTTATGTATATTACTAAGTGTATAAATATATTATTCAAAGATTTAGTATACAAATAGTAATCGGCTGCATTGTATATAAAAATTATTATAGAACAGCCTTTATCGATCAATTAGATTAAAAATACATTTTGCATATACTCCCTGAATAATTCGTACTTCGTAATTTTATTTAAAACGCTGAATTCCTAAAGGCCCCTATGGTAATAACTCACAAATTTGTTTTATGTTGCGATACATTTTCGCGGAAAACTCCAGTTATTTAATTTGAATACTGTAAAAGATTAATCTCTATTAGATTTGGAAAAAACCTTTTTGAATATAATGTTTAACTTTATTTCTGATTACAAAAAAAAATGTATTTTATTTATATGAGAAACTTACTTTATACGAACGAGATACAAGTCGCCATCAGCCGTCCCAATTTTAGTCTAGCTTCATTCTGATAAGTATCTTTAGTGAAAATGTTAAACGCGCTAATATTACGAATTTTAAACAGTAATTGATTAAATAATTGCACACCCTTATACTTAATAACTTCTTCAAATAATTTATACGCGGCTTCGGCAAGATAAACAAACTCGCTCGACGAGTATTGCGTGATATTTGCATGATATACGTATATGACTAGTTGTTTGGTCGTTACTACTTTTACTAAATACTCTTGACAATTAAAAGCAACGTCGATGTGTATGTTCAGTAGATACATTGGTCCATCATACGTCCAACTGAACTTCATTTGTCAAAAACAAACAATTTCACTAAAAAGATAGCGAAAGATGAAATACATAATATTTATTAATAAGTTCTAACATTTACGAAAGGGAAAAAACAATAACAATTATTCAATACATTTAACTAATTTACCTAATTTGGCTGTGATGTGTGATGGTGTAAAAGTGAGGGTATGTATGCGAAGTTGTGTATGTGCATGCTCATGATGCAGGTGATTTTGCGCTATGTATATTCTTAATACTTATTCTAACCATATTTCGTGATAGCTTAAACAAGTCAAGGCTTATTATTCCCTTAGTAAATTTCTCTTCAAGGTACGTGGTACAAACTAAAGAAAATAGCACTAAAACATAAGCGATTTTAATGCATTCTTTCTTTCAGCTTTCGACTATTCCGGTGGCTACTTCAATCCTGTGCTAGCAACGTCACTGAAAGCCGGTTGCCATGGACATTCGCTGTCAGAATTCGCCACTGTCTACTGGGCTGGCGCGTGCGCTGGTTCTATTGTCTCTGTTTACCTGTACAAACTTCCAATAATTCAGGAGTACGTTCGAGGAACGACCGAGGTCAATGGAGACAGTATCTGGGCTGGAAAAGAAGATTAAAATGGTTTTATATTGTCGATTATAATTGTTATAATGAATCACCCATCCTAAATGTATACAAGGGCACAGTTTTTCAATTTTGTAATATTATTCAGTTACTAAACAAGCCCTCTATTTTGCTCCGCGGTCTACGCGATCCAAAGAGAGTCTTGGTCTCCGAAACGAAAAAGTTCCAGCGCTTCTGCTGTGCCATCTCCCGTTACAGTTCCTATTGTTTCAATCACGGAATATGAATATGGTTGAAATGGACTTTGGTCAAACGATACTATTTATTTTTCTTGCTAGAGTTTGCTTCTTCATTCATTTATCTACTTTGTAATTTGACGAATTTGTTTATAAGCGCAAAAGTACAAGACCATCTTTAAATTTGTCGTCGCTCTGACTCTTTCCATACTAAACACGTGGTACGCTAATGGTAGCAACATTTCCCTTCCATTCACTAAAGTTAAAGGGTATACAAACTTATAACATAAATGTAAATTTTATACAAGATTGTATTATTTGTATAATTACCGGTCATTGTTACAATTCTATTCTAGTCAGTCCATCGCATAGTTGCTCTATGTAATGATGGCTCTCATAATTTATTATCTTGTTAATAGACATTACAGTCTCAAGTACAATTTTATTAAACTATAATAAGTGCTACGAATTTTGTAAATAAATTGTTAATATAATTTGAATTTTATTTGTTTTCATTCATTCGCGAACGGTGAAGGAAAACGTGAGGAAACCGGCTTGCCTTAGACCCAAACAGTGCACGGCGTGCGTCAGGCACAGAAGACCGATCACCTACTTGCCCATTAGATTACCAAATGATCATGATCAGATACAGAAATCTGAGGCCCAGACCTAAAAAGGTTGTAGCGCCTTCGATTATTATTTGTTTTCATTCAGATTTCTATTAAGCACATATATTTCTATAAAGCACATATATTAATCTACTGAATTTGGTTAAGATTAAAAAAATCTGATATTGCAGACTGATCTTGAATCTGACTGTACGAGTCAGCCTCAATTAACTTTCAAAACAGATAATAGTTCCGTTCAAATCTCCAATTAATAATAGACTCCTAATGAAATAAGTGAAAAGTTTTGTTGCCGTTTGAAATAAAAATCGGTCCATTTAGTACAAGACACTTCCATTAAACGCAATGCGTATAATTATATTGAATATACCTTTTAGGCAGATTTTCTATTATACATATAAATGTAGTTTCATAGCCAGACCTAAGAAGTTTTACATATGACTTTGTATTTTGTTTCTTCGCTACTCTGTCACGGCTAACGGATCATCCAGTTTTGAATATCGTGTAATAGAAAAATACCTATCAAATAAAGATTTGGACCTTGGACATAAAGCTATATTTTAATAATGCATTTATTACTAATTAGTACATATATATATGTTTAATTCTCTATGAAGCAATAGATCCGTCTTTGTACGAGTCATTTTTAGGTCTAAGATATATCGGTTTGCTCACGATGTGTCAACATATATGCAAATCTAATATATAAAATTCTCGTGTCACAGTTTTCGTTGCCATACTCCTCCGAAACGGCTTGACCGATTTTGATGACATTTTTTGTGCTTATCCAGTATCTATGAGAATCGGCCAACATCTATTTTTCATCCCCCTAAATGTTAGGGGTAGTCCACCCCTAAATTTTTATTTTTATTTTTTAGACAAAATTTTTAATTTCTATTTTTTTATGATACAACATTAAAAAATACATACAACCCCTAATTTTCACCCCTCTACGATCAACCCCTATTTTTTATTATAAATGATATACATGGCAAAACGACGTTTGCCCGGTCAGCTAGTATTATTTAGATAATAATACCCAGGATACGAACGCTAAACAGTCATAAAGTCACTCATTTACCCGTTAAAGCGTTATTAGGTAATTAAATAGTCATGATTATAATTTGACTGGCAAACATTTCAATTAAACAAACATGTTCAGAATAATTTCCATCAAATTAAGCATTTGTTTTCTTAGTGAAATGTTTCAAATCCGTCTATGATCAAACAGTCTATTTGGTTGTTAGTTCTATGATAGTAATCCTGAATAAATTTATTAAGCTTTTGATATTCTATCATGGAGACCGTACCTCTATTTATGTACCTCTTACTTTCTCATCATAACTCAGGAATTAATTCACAAAACAGCCAAAGTAACGTCAATATGCTTTTATCAAAATGTGTTGTGGCAATAGCTAATAGAGATTTAAATTATAAACCCACGATTTTAATAAACGATACAGTAAAAACGAAATCTAATAATGATTTGATTAAAACGTTAGTAACAGAAGTACATATGAGTGGAGTACCTAGTACAATAATTAACGAAGACATTTGGTACTATAATACTGTGGTAAATGGTGACATACTATTAGTATTAATAGTGAAAGATTGCTTAGACCTAAAAAATATGCATTTCAATAGTAAAGAAATTAAGTATTTAATAATTTTTCAAGATCAAATTAACTGTCATCACTTCGATACGTTTAAAGAGATGATATCTCATAATGTGGTAATAGCTATGAAATCTAATTCTTCAGATGATTTTAGTTTAAATGCTGCAATATTTGACATTGATGAATCTACTTGTGATATAATTGATGAAATAAGACTTGAAGAGGTCAATGTGTGCATTAATGGATCGCTGAGTAGAAGAAATAAGGTATTTGCTGAAAGATCGGTCATGAATTTGAAGAAATGTTCCTTAAATGCTGGGATAGGAGAACTATATCCATATATGCTATTAAGTAACAATACTCGTAAATATGAAAACTTAAATAGTATTTCTGAAGCAGAAATCAGAGGATCTGATGTTGTGATTTTAAAAATATTATCCGATTATTTAAATTCAACTATAAACTTCTTCTTTATCCATAGAGATCAAGAAAATCCATATGTGGATCAAACGTTTTTGAGTTTACTTCTTAATGGCAGTTTAGACATTTGCGCTGGAGGATTATACAGAATTTACGGAGACATTGTGGACTATTCAGGTGTATACACAAGGCAGGCAGTGGTATGGGCGTACAGCGTTGAAAGAGAAATAAGATCTTGGCAATCTTTCGTAACAAAAGTGAATGGACTTTATTTCTTTTTGCTATTCTACGTTATATACGTATTGATGTGGAAGATGATCTGTAAAATTGACAGCGAAATGTTTTCACTGAAGCAAACGTTGCTGTATAGTTGGGGTGCTTTAGTTGGAGCGTCGTCTTTACACGATGCCAGAACTATAAAACAGAAAATTGTAAATTGTATGTATTTAATACTTTGCTTACATTTATCAGCGTATATAAGTGTCCAGCTATATTCGTACTTAACCATACAATCTCCGCCGCGTCTTTATAAAACCATCGACGAACTTATGGATTCTGGTATCAAACCATACTTGAAATCGACATCCAAATATTTTATAAAAGATCAAAAATACGAAAGATTCGCCAATACTTCTGGTGATTGCGATAACTTCATCCATTGTCAACAAGTTATTATAGAAAAGAAAGGAGCGACTGTTCTTATAGAAGGACACATACCTGGCTATCAATTTAAAACCGCAGTAAACGACGAAGCAAGAGTGTTACAGTTGAAGGAAGATATCTTATTTGTTTACCATGAAATGATTATTAGAAAGAATATTGTCTTCGGTCGTGCGCTGAATAAGGTATTGTTGCGTCTGTTCGAAGCTGGTATTTGTCAGAAATCATACGAAGAGGCGGTGGGTATTTTACTGGCGGCGAAAGGTAAATCGGCTGCAAAAAACTTAATGTCTAATAGTTACAGCTGTCAATCGGGATGCAAGATAACGTTGACGCAGTCAGCTGGCGCGTTTTATATTTGGCTTTTTGGATGTGCTTTGTCTTTTGTCGCCTTTATTGTAGAGATTGTGGTTGGTAAATATAAAACTAATAAATAAAACTAACATTTATGGTAAACTCGATCACGATACTCTGACCTTTCTTTTCTTGTATGTGAATATACGAGAAATTAGTATAATATATATATGTAGGTACTCGTATAATATATAGGTATATATTAATGTTACCACGTGTGACCGTTTTATTAATGTCTTTTTTAGATTAAAAAGGATTGTGATTTGATAAATAATGACATGTTTTGAATAATGTAACATAATTTCAAAAATTACATCTTTAATCTGAAAAAGTAAAGTTTGTGATAACAACATAATCAGAAGACGATATTACGTGTCCACAAGATTAAAACCCTTCGAGGGTAGATACATAAGCCCTTGGAGGGTAGTTCATTTTCAATAGCTCCGAATTGTTTCTCGCTTCATACAACTTTACTTATACTTTAATTCCATGAAATAAAGAAAATTACGAGGAATGCTGTTTCATTTGACTATTTGTAGAGCGAGATAGAACATGGAACGTGAAATTAAAACTCAAAGTTAGTTCGTAAGTATTTGGTTAATTAAAACTTTTACCTATTGGCACTTGTATAGTTAATGTATTTCACTGCGAGTTAGAACTGTTTTTGATGCTGAGTTCTACGAATAACGTTATTTAAAAAGGATGGTCGTCTCTTGTGTTCGTTGAGAAAAAACGTAATTTAAATATTAAATCGATTACAAAACCGCACAGCATTATTCACTTAGGCACTTGTTGAACGTGTCCACTCCAGAAATGCGTTAATATCTCAAAAATTACTAAACCAATTTTGATGTAGATATCTCGATACGAAATTAAGTTTTTAGACATATTAAGCAAGTAATTTAGGATTATATATAATAGGATATATATAATATATGATATAGCTGCAGAGTTTGTTAACACCCATTATTTTACTCCAAAAGATATAATTCTTATACTAACTTATCGTGTTTCCCTTCAGCTTAAGTAATGTTGTATCGAACCCACCGGAATATATGTTTCGCCAGGAAACAGATTCAGATCTTGACTTAAGAACAAGTATAATCCTTTTTGTCTTTAGTTCTATAAAAATCTTTAAAAAAAATCTGAACTGGTGTACTTTACAAATAATCGGAGCAAAATATAAACTAAATTATATTTATTTTGATTAAAAAATATATATATGTTTATTATGGAACAGAAGATACAGGTATCACTTATTACACGTCATTAAATTTGAATCGGTAGACATCCCTACTCATCGGCAAAGAAGATAGAGGGTGTAGCCGAGAGAAATAGCCGGTGTAAAATATATAGAATCAGGGATTCCAACATTTTTACAGTACTATATACATTAATTACAATACAGTATTTTGGCTTTTTACAATTTAATTTAATTAAGTTTATAACTTCAAAACAAATTCGTAGGAACTAAAATTTCTAAGGAAATAAATATATAGAAAATTCATGAATTGCCAACCTCACGGAAAAATTACATTTGGGCTATGAAAGGAAATGAGTTCGCGATAAGGCATTCGATTTCGTCTGTTCACATTTCAGTTTACGAATGTACGGACGAGAAATTTTCATTTATATTTTTTACATGAAATTGATGTTTCTGTGTAAGTGATATTGATGTAGATGTTTTTTAAACAACAATTCTTTATTTCCTGATCCTACAGCTAACATAAATTAATATAACAAAAAACTATAACTAACCTTAAAATATAATAACTAAAATAAAAGGAGTCACCGAGAACCTTTAGACAAGGTTTCGAAGATACTGGCAGCGTTCCCCCTTTGAATGGCTAGACTAAATCTTTGTCTGAGGTAGCTGCCAGCTCTTCGGTCTCCTGTGGTGTCGACTAACCTTTTAGCTAGTTCCTTAAAAAGCCTTATAGCGCTAGGACCCCATGGACCAAGGGTTTCGACACCGAATGGGACAAAATCATATTCGTAGACCCTTGTATTTAGCTTTTTCAGCCGCTTCACTAGCCGCACCAGCCTTGCGATTCTGTAACTCACTTTTCGAACTCGTACAGCGGTTTTCGCAGCGGCGGTCGCGCTCAAATCAGTCGTGAAGCAGTCATTTTACGATTTAGCATTCTGATAAACAATAAACTACAAACTCCTTAATGAATTTCCCCAAGAAAAAAAAGTATTATTAAGAAACGTAATGTTCGGAAAGTAACCGAACACCTTGTAAAATAGCATAAGTAGTAAGTACATGTAGTTAGATCGCCGCCTGCGCGCGACGCTTTTCTATATACATCAGTGTATCATCAACCATCACCGCTATCACTCATTAAATTAGTTTTTAAGAGCAAAGCAATCTTTTATTTAAATATCATTAAAGTGTTTTGGCAGCAGCCCGAACAGGTAAGGTCAGTGAAATAGATGCAATTTTACTTCAGGTCCCAATTGGGGGTCTCGGTATTTGAAGATTAACGGATTGCCAACTAAATAATACGATGCATAGCTGTTTTTACAAGAGATGCCGTTTAGAGACAAAAAAATTAAATCTTCATTTAAATTTTCTAACATTATTTCCAGACAAAACTGATGTTATACAATGCGCAGTTCCAATCGACATTGACACAGAGAAACCCGGGCAAACAGTGCGTCCAATATATATGTTTATCCCGTATAAGAAACCGTTATTATCCAGGAAATACTATGTCAACGTTCCAAGATATGAGAGAGAAGATATACATAATTATCAAAAAGTAAAAGTACAGGACAGTGATTACATTGATTATTTAGATTTTCCGTTTGTAAGAGGACAATCAAGGCATCGCTCTCCCAGTGTAGGGCATGGGGCAGAAATATTTTTTGGTCAAGCTAAGGTTGCAAAGAAAATCTTTGGTCATTTAATGAATAATGATGTTATGGAGGCACTTAAGAGGTGGCAATATGCCAATCGGGGGAAGATTAAGGTTTTGATGTAGAATAAATATGAGTTAATTAAATAAGTTGTAAAATTATCCTTTATGGAAAACACTTTTTTAACGGATTGAAGAATAAAAATAATAGTATTGTCTTTGATTGACATAACTTTTACACATTTAAATAAAAATCTTTTTTGACCGGATTGAAGTTATGTATTATTATAAATTTACAACTATTTAACATAATTTTAAATTTATCCGACGTTTCGCGTGCTTTACAGCGTGCGTGGTCACGGTGACTGAAGACAAAAGATGTTGAATGTCAAAAAGTATCACAGCTGATTGAGTTGACATTCAACATCTTATAATAAAATATAAAATAAATAATCTTAAATAAATTTAAAATTATGTTAGATAGTTGTAAATTTATAATAATACATAACTTCAATCCGGTCAAAAAAGTTTTTATTTAAATAAAAATAATAATCCTTTTTTTATCCTTTATGGTTAAATTTTGTTTATAAGAAAGTAATATCAATACTATTTGTAAGGTTCCTGGGTCATCGTGGTTTTAATAATAGAGGATTTATGTTTTACTGTATATTACCCACTTGCGTATAACAATAGAATATAAGCGAAATAATGAAATGTTAATTGCTATGTAACAAATGAATGCACTTTTATATTGCATTCATTTGTTACATTGAAGAGAGAGCCTGCATCTGGCTATACTCTAAAGAGCGTACCAAATCTTAAAAGGCCGGCAACGTACTCGCGAGCCCTCGTGCATTGAGATTGTCCATGTGCGGTATCACTTAACATCAGGTGAGCCTCCTGCCCGTTTTCCCCCTGTTCTATGTTCTATAAAAAAAACTGTCGATTTAGCAAAATATAGCCTTGGCTCGTACACTATTTGTAAAAGTAATTCCTAAACATACATACTCATTGGTTTCAGTAGATCTTTTTTTGCCATATTTAGTTTTATATCTCTTTGTTAGTATTAATAAATGTTTCATTTTATTTTATCTTCATCTAATATATTGATGGCGCGTCTTGTGAAGCGGCTGAAAAAGCTAAAGCATGTAAATACAGGGGTCTAGGCTCCGAATATTTTTGTCCCATGTGACCCTTGGTCCGTGGGGTCGCGCTGTAAGGCTTTTTAAGGAAATAGCTAAAAGGTTAGTCAACATCACATGAGACCGAAGAGCTGGCAGCTACCTCGGACAAAGATTTAGTCTAGCTATTCAAAGGGGGAACGCTGCCAGTATCTTCGGAACCTTCCCTAAAGGGACTCCTTTTAATAATATATTTTAGTTATTATATTTTTAGGTAAGTTATAGCTTTTCTGTTATTGAAGTTATACTTCTTTAGGCGCGTTATGAAAAATTGATGAGAGTGAAATTTTACGATGCGCGCGCATCGTGACACAAAATTAACAGAATGTAGTTGCTCACAGAAGATGCTACGGCATTGGACATAATTTAATAACAACGTTCGAATAATAGTAGAATTTATGTTACACTTAATGTAAGAGAATTATTAATTAATATTTATTTATGTAATTTTTCAAATGTAAACTGAACTTTATTGACTATAATGACTCCTTTTCTGAAAGACTGGCTTTGATTATTTAATTGTAATTAATTATTTGCATGCAATCAAAAACTATTTTTAATAATGCCAAAGAAGTATAACTTCTTACGTGCGTACATAAGTACACGCACCCTTTTTTTATTTGTAATAGATTAAATATTATTAAATATAATGATGTCTTGTAGAAAAAATATACAAAGTTCATGTAAAATCTATTTAATAATTTTGCTTCAGAAATACTGAAACTTTATTAAAAAGTATGTCGAAATGAATAACTGGAAGCCGCCAAGCGTGAAGTAAGAGGGCTTGTTAAGTATTAAAACTATTCGTTAAATAGGCCGTTGACACAGGAACGACTCGAACATTACAAGCCGGGGCAATTTTAGAAATAGTGGTTTATTTCTATGGCAAACTCAGTGATTGATAATAAAACTATTTTTTACCGGATTTATGTTAGGTTAGGTTATTTACAATTATTTTTCATAATTTTAATTTTAACCGACGTTTCGCGTGCTTTACAGCGTGCGTGGTCACGGTGACTGAAGACAAAAGGTGTTGAATGTCAAAAAGTGTCACAGCTGTAGAAAAAGTTGCATTGTCGCCATAGAGTATTTATTTATTTACACTTCGTTACCTTAAAAATACATATAAAAACAGGTAACATAACGTATAAGGCAACGGGTGGCTTATTGCACTTCCAGGCAATATGGAAAATAAAAAAATAAAATTACATAATATAGGTAACATGTAGAAATACTAACTAATCTAAACTAAACAAAAATTTTAAAAAATTCAACTAAAAATATTATTATTTAAAATTTAAAAGCTAATCTTAGTATATTATAATTACGAAGCAGAAGAGAAATGCTCAACGAGAACAAGACTGTCAGAGGCAAAGACTGAGCTCTTCTGATAACAAGAGTATAGAGTTCCAAAGCAGGATTTGCCGCGCATCACCAATATGTGGAAGCAGCTGCTCACTAAAGTATTTCCGAACCACTTCGACATAAGGTCCTTCAAGAAAATAGTGTAAATAAAAAAAATAAAAAATACAACACATAAAAAAGGAGAAGTGATAAAAGATTACTGTCTCTCAAAAGACACAAAATAAAGTGCTTGCGTACAAAGTACACATGTCAGAATAGACCAGTGCCGATAATTTTTGAAACCAAAAAAAATTACAGTAGGATGAAACCCATTAGAAAAGCAGGGGAATATGATCAAAATGAAAGGAAAAATAAATTACGGTCGATCTGAGGTCGGGAAGGGTGGGGGGGGGGTAGTTTTAAGGGTAAAAAACGGTTTATCTCGATTTCCGGCAAAACTAAAAGTCCTATCGAAGAAAACTAAATGGCAAAGTTGTAGGTCATAAAAAGATCTACAACTTTTGTATTCACACATTTTTCACTTAACCTCAAAATTTATGTGAAAAATTCAAAAAACCAACTTTTTGGTTTTTTATTTCTATCTTTTACAAAAATTAATTTTTTTAAACGAAATTTGGTGAAAACTTACCTTATTATGTCCCAAATATACTGTAATTTATTTGATTAAAAATATTTATTTTTTCACCTTATTTTGAATTAATATCGAAAAAACACCCTAATTTTCAATCGAAAATTCTGACGTCAAAATTTCAGCTTTTTTCAAAAAGTTGGTGTGCTTTTAGTTCGTTGAAATCTCTACTTTCCTATGGTAAAAAAATATATATATGTTACCATAGTAAATCTTCTCAGAAAATGCAAAAAATTGTATGCAGTAACGCCCAGACCCGTCATCCCCTTCCCTACTTCTGGGTTTCATCCTACTGTAATTTTTTTCACTTTTTATTAATTATTTTTAAAGGCTATCTGCACTGGTCTAGAAGTGAAACTTCTTTGGCAAACTAATTTTTAAGTCTTGTTCATATTTATACGAATCTAAAACTTTAGATTTCCGAGATGGAGAGAGGGAAAGGAAGATATGTTAGGAATTTAATGAATTTAATTGTAATTAAAATATTAAAAGTGTCCTTAATTAATACAAATTATAAATTTATATTTTAAAATTTATTTGTTCGATAATAAAAACACGTGGCATTTAATTTACAATTCGTCATTTGAGGTTTAAATAAATTATTTTATATTGAATATAAAATATTAATATTTCTTAAAAAAAACTACAATAATTTTTAATTTTCTCTTTTTAATTCGCCCTTCGCACTCTCTCAATCAGTCTCAATCGCTCTCTCCCTTTTCTTCGACAAAAACGCTGCACATCTTCGTGACGCTAATACATTATTATGTATTATTATTATTGCGTTTCAAACTTTTTACCCTCATGCGCCTAAAGAAGTTTCACTTCAAAAGAAATATAAAAACAACGAAAAATGGGTGAAACGTTTTAATTTGGGTTCACCGGCAACACTGTGGGCCTAAGTAAGTTTTCAACTGCAAAAATATTTCAAATTCATCAGAATCACGAGTGTATAGGACCTTTAACTCAAGTGATTCAGACGAAGCTTGAACTTTTATCAAAGTTTGTGAAGAGTTTTGAAACCTTGAGTACTTAAATGTTTAAAAGTATGTATATATATATATATAAAGGGTTTTTCAACAAGAACTTTGTTTTCTAAAACAAAATAAAACAAAGAATTTAGAGGAAAATGAATAAAATTTTTATTGTATTACAAAGAGAAAAGTTTGGCAATTATGAATGAAAAATGATATCTGGCAAATGTCCACCACGACCACGCTGACAGATGTTGATTCTTTCATCAAAATTTTTAATCACTTTTTGGCAAAATGGAGGGTCTATTTCGTTAATGACATCACGGATTTTGAGTTTTAAGGCTGCAATCGATTCGATTGGCTCCGTATAGACTCTGTCTTTAACATAGCCCCACAAAAAATAATCCAGTGGTGTTAAATCACACGATCTGGCTGGCCACTTAACAGCTGAATTTCACGAAATTATGCGCTCGGGAAATTTGGTTTGCAATAAATTGATCGTTTCATTGGCTGTGTGACATGTGGCACCGTCCTGTTGAAACCACATTTCAGTGATATCCATGTCATCAATAATAGGCCAAAATTTAGTGGTTAACATCTCGCGATACCGTGATCCATTGACTGTTACCGCATTTCCAGCCTCATCTTCGAAAAAAAACGGCCCAATCACGCCTCCAGACCACATAGTGCACCACACAGTAACACGTTGAGTATGCAAAGCCTTCTCAATAATTGCTTTAGGATTTTCAGAAGCCCAAATGCGACAATTTTGCTTGTTGACGTACCCTGACAAATGAAAATGGGCTTCGTCTGAAAAAATGATTTTTTCAGAAAAACCAGCAGGTTGTTCCTGAATGAACTGAGCGAATCTGCGGCGATTTGAATGGTCGATCAGCTTTAATTCCTGCACCAGTTGAATCTTGTAAGGCTTCAAAGCCAAATCCTTTCGCAAAATTCGCCATGTTGTGCTTTTGGATAACCCCAATTGTTGAGAACGTCGTGAAATTGACAAATTTTGATCTTCTTCAACACTGTGGCTCACGGCGGCGATGTTTTCTGTTGAACGACCCGGTCGAACACGTGTTGGTGTTGGCACATTTTGTACCGAGCCTGTCGACTCAAATTTCGCGACCAAATTCTTAACAGCGGTCTCAGAAGGACGATTATGCTGGCCGAAAATATCACGAATTTTACGAAATGTAACTTTAACAGAACCACCATTTTTATAGTGGATTTGAATTATTTTAATGCGATTTTCGAGCGAAATTGAATTCATTGTAATAATTGCCAAAGCACCTGCTACGAATACCGCCAAAAACTAAATGTCAAAACTATCACGTTCTCGGTGTTGCCACAATTGAAAAACAAACTTCTTGTTGAAATACCCTTTATATATATACATACTTTTACATTATAATAAATTCAATATACTTTAGACCTGTTCCAAAGACTTACGTACGACACTGCTATGTCATACTTAAATCTTTGTTTGTTTTTGTAATATGGCGGAGTCGCTTCAATGCGACTTTAATTTCTGAAGTCCTAGGATCGGACCCCGGCTTGCATAACATAACATAAACATAATAAAGAATCTGATATAGACCTAAAAATGTCGCGTTTTTCAGACACAGAAGGCTGATCACCTGCTTGTCCGTTAATAAAACGAAACAGATACTGAAAAATCCCCGACTTTAAAATTTGTAGCACAACTGGGCTTTTTGATGTTCTCGTACTTAATTATATCAAATTTGTTGCCAAGCTGGTGCATTTCTTTAAAAAGCCATTTTCTTAAGCGCCAGAGATTATCTAATTAAGTCTATTATATTTTTAACTTGATATTGTAGACTGCTGTATCATTGTAGTGAACTAGCGAACTGTGGAATCAATTCCCGGTGGGGGTCTTCCCTGAGAGATACCTCAAACTATAAAAAGTAACAGTATACCCCTCCCTCAAAGGCCGGCAAAGCACCCACTATGAATGTGTCTATGTGCTGCGATGACTGCCCTTTTTGCCCCCTATTTTATAATAAAAAGTAAGTAAGTTTGACTTGTGGCGCAATGTACGGCTCATTGGTTTAGTGGTTAGTACCCCTGACTGCGAATCCATGGGTCCCGGGTTCGATCCCCGGCTGAGACAAACTTCGATGTGATGAGCATTTGGTGTTGTGCTTAGGTCTTGGGTGTTTAAATATGTATTTATATGTCTATCTATCTATAATATGTATGTATATCCGTTGCCTAGTACCCATAACACAAGTTTCACCAGCTTAGCATGGGACTAGGTCAATTGGTGTGAATCGTCCAATAAAAAAAAAATAAAAAAAAAATGTACTGTTCCTCTGACCTACCTTCACGTCACTGGCTGGCATGAAGACACCGCGTCTTATTAGCGCGTATCAAGACCTTATCGTAGACAGTTGTAGACGAAGAGTGTAGGTTAGATATTTTTGTCACTATTTAAAATTGTGTATGGACTTCTTATAAACATTATTTTAATTGGTTTACTGCCTTGCGATTCTGTAACTCAGTTTTCGAACTCACACAGCGGTTTTCGCATCGGCGGTCGCTCTGAAATCAGTCGTGAAGCAGTCATTTTATGATTTGGTATTCTGAAAAGGTGGGAGCTTGTAGTTTATTGTTTATCAGAATGCCTGATTTAAGAGCGACCTCCGATGCGAAAACCGCTGTGTGAGTTCGAAAAGTGAGTTACAGAATCGCAGGGCTGATATTAAGTGATACCGCCGCCAAGTGAAATTGATGATATTTTGTATTCTGCCTTGATGTTCGATGATGAAACTCAGCTGCAGGTATTAGTCCGAACAACTCCTCTGAACATTCTCCATGGTATATGCGGTAGGAGATTCAGAGAGATCACACATCTCTCCGCAACGCCAAGGTATCAAGGCGTTCGGAAAGTGACTGGTCATCGATGATTCGAATCGCTCTTCGTTGAAAACGGTCAAGCGGAAGGAGCTGGTACTGAGGAGCCGCCCAGAGTTGAGAACAATACTCCATGAGGGTCCAAATTTGCGCTTTATAGAGTTGCAAGCACTGCCTCGCCTTGCTTAGAACACCAAGCTTTTTGGAGGCAAATTCAGCCTTTCCCTCCAAATGACCGCGTTAGCCCTTTTGTAAATATTTTAATCTATTACATTTTAATGAGGTATTGTTTTTTCTGTGTATGAATTATTTTGTATGTTATGTAAGGAGTAATCTGTAATGGTAGCTTATTTTGTTGAATTATTAATAAAAACTACACAATTAAATATTTTTGGGAAAAACATAATAAATTTACGTTCATAACCATTACAACGTTTTATTTTCAGATTATTTATTATACGTGAGTAAAAACACATACGACCATCGTTTTATTTATAAGTTACACTTTACATGAGTGCCCTAATCCATGGAGCGTAGTACGAAACTCTAGCGAACCCTGAAGGTTGACCAAGCTCACAATTGCCTGCCCCAAAAGATACAACTCCAATCTGAAAAAAGGTAAATACGTTGTAGAAATAACCACAACTGAAATGCGAAGAATTTGTAATAAACCAATAACAATATCTCTCTAATAATATATGAAATATCAAAATATACCTTGCTTAGCCTACAGGCTTGCAATAGCAACTCTGGTGCGAACAATAGCGTTACCTTCAGTGATCTGAATAAAGAGGTTTTCTTCCGCATTTTTTTGTGTTATAGGAGGCAAACGGGCAGATGGCTCACACGTGTTAATTGATACGGTCGCCCATGGACACACACTCTCCATGGTAAATGCGGTGGAAGATGCATCCTAATATTAATAATAAAGCCCGTTTATATCCGTTGAAAAATATACAGTTTAAATTTGTTATATAGGTACACTTCTTTTTCTGTATTACTAGTTGTTATAACTTCTTTTAGTACCAATGATCGGACGATCCGGGACGATCGGAATCCTCTGCCAGCTTTTTCGAAACCATGCCTTTCTTTCTCCATTCGCTACCTGCTAACGCTTCTATATATTTTACCCACCATTTTCTAGGGCGCGCTCTTCTCCTTCTTCCCCTTGGTGCTTTCCATACCCTGTCCATTACTACTTTTGTCTTCTACTCTTCTTCTTTTAGGGCATAATGTAAGACATCTATAACTTTTTTATGCGTCTTATTTTTTCTCTTTTTCCTTTTTATATTCTTATTTTTAGTACCTACGCTTCTTTTCGTTGCTTACTGGCATGCTACTAGTTGAGTTTTAATTTTTATATTGTATATTTTCGTTTGGCAGCCGTATGTGCGAGTAGGTAAGATACCGTTGCCTAAGACAACATCTTTAGGCGAAGGGGAAATTGATCATGTACGCTGTTCTACCTCTATTTCTTAATTTTTATCATCGAATGGTAATTGTTTACCTAAGTATATATAATTATGCATTAAACACTTCGGAATCGGTATCGAGTCGCTATTGAAAGACACAGAGTAGAGAGGGAACACAATAGCAGGCTTGGCTTAACATTGGTCCTCCGCGCCAGACTAAATGACGTGGCATTTGGTTAATGTATCTTCAAAAACCCAATCCGTCTGTGGAGTGATCTGTGTCTGATCACTGAGCGATGTTTGAAAGGATATGCCTTTAAAAGATCTAATAAACTTATATTTAATTCTCTTACACAATGCCAATTAATACACACAAGAAAGATAATAATTACTATACTTTTCAGAGCATTTCTGTATATTTAAAAACCTTACCAAGAATCCATTACGGCCGCTTCCAAGGGATAGGGGGCCTCCAGAGTCACTACTGCAGATATTATCATTGTTGTCACCACTTCTCGTACAAATGTTAGATTCCAATATTTCCACTCCAAAACTCTTTTGGCACTCCTCGTTAGATATGACTTGCGTTTGCATATGCTTAAGGGTCTGATCACGAGATAATGTTTGGCCTGTAATGTAATAAATTAGCTGGGTCGGCGTGCGTAGATGCTTGATGGATTTAAAAATGTGTAAAATAAAATGATCTAGGTTATTTTTATATAATTGGAGGTCGTATCTCTCAGGGAAGAACCCCACCAGCAATCGATTCCAGATTTCGCTAGTTCGGAAAAGAAAGTGCATTTTGCACGGCATACGGCACGTACGGTGTTGAAACGAGGCAGGAGGAATCAACCCAAACAATTCTTTAGAGCACTCACCATATTACACTTTGTAGAAAACGTAAAGAGAGGTCTCTGCGTAGAGAGAGAAAATCAAGCCGATCAGTAGTACGTTGGAGACTGACCACTATAAATTGGTGGTAAATCGGTGCAGAACTTTTTGAGTTTTTGAAGCGTAAACAAACCATAACATTTTTATATATATAAATTTGTATTTGTAAAAAAATATACATGTAGGTATATACTAAAAACTTTTGTGTACCGGTTCTTATATCATAAAGTTCAAGTGTTAGTGGAGGGGTTCCGGGAAGGTAAATTTTATTTTTTGACATAATGTATTTGTTGTATTATCAACTTTCTTTTTTTTTATCTTACTAGCTAGACCGGTGTCCCGAATAGCAGAATAAGTATTTAAAAAAAATATAGAATCGACTGTTAGGCGGTACGATGTTCGCCAGGCCAGCTAGTGTATAATAAAGTATTAAGGATATGCAAAACAGACATCTCAGACCAAGACAAGCGTACTGGTTGTTTTATAAACTTACTGGAGCCTGTTACTCCGTATCCAGAGATTGAAGCCCAGACACCAGATAGATCACTACTTCCCGTGTAAAGGTTAATGGGCTGGATGATATCTGAAACACATCAATAAGCTTTATTTAATTCCATGGAAGATGCTGGTATGGGATGCAACCTGTTCAGACACACTGGCCCCTGCCCATCTACATGGAACCAACAACAGAGCTGGTGCGGCTTGTGATGTGGCTGAAAAAGCTAAAGCCTGCTATATAGGGCTCTAGGCTCCGAATATGATTTTGTCCCATTCGGTGTCGAGACCCTTGGTCCGTGTGGTCCTAGCGCTATAAGGCTTTTTAAGGCTATGGTAGGAGAGCCCAAGAGGGGATTTCGGGATTTACTAAAGCGCGGCAGATTAATATATAGGGGGATACCTTGTACCCGGTTAAGTACCTCCACAAAATATGAGGCCCATATATAAGGCCGCCCGTGAAGGAGACAGGATCAGATTAGTAAAAAAAAATTGACCATCAGAAATTCCCGAGCGCGTCAGATTAAGGTAGGGTGAGTTAATTACATCCTAAAAAGTGTATATTCCACTAGTCTGACAATTTGAGAGTGACGGAAAAAAAGGGGAGGACAACAAAGTTGTAAAAAAAAAACGTCATCTCGACATTCTCGAGCGTAGCAAATTTTTTTTTTATTTTGAAGGAAATAATTCAAGAATAATGAAAAATATATAATCTGACGATTTCCGCAAGCCGAAATAACAAAAATTCGTCGATAAAGTTAAATGCGTGCAGCTGCGTGATGCCTACATTTCCTTAAACCGATCGGAATCTACTAAACGGCGTTCTAAATATTTCCCTCAAAATTACATTTCCTGTGAATTTGAACCGATTCGGACCGATAGATTTTGAGAAATTTTGAAAAATCTTAAAAAAATAAGAAATATATTTTTTAAAGTGGTTTCTTTATCGATCAACTTCAAAAACTAATCCGCCTTTGAGCTTGAAAAACCACGTCGATCGCCACCAAGCTGGTCGAAAGCGGTTGATTAGTTCGAGAGATATCGTGAACGAAAGAAACCCGAAAAAATGTTTTTTCGGGATTACTCCGAAATTTGTGGTTCGATCGATTAAAATTGCAAATTACTTATGAGGATGATAAAACTGCGTCGAATGCCGCCAACCGCGTGAAAATTGCTTGATCCATTCAAAAGTTATTGCGGTTTGAAAATTCCAAAAATAGTGTTCTATGAAACTTCTATCAGACTTTCGAGCTGGAAGAGCTCAAATGCATAGAAAAGTTATTTCTTTGAACTCAGCGAGCTCAAAATATCAATTTTAAGCGCCCAGGAATGGAATTAGAAGAATGATAATGCGAACCCCCTGGCATTGAGAGTGTCCATGGGCGGCGGTATCACTTAACATCAGGTGAGCCTCCTGCCCGTTTGCCCCCTGTTTTATAAAAAAAAAAAAAAAATTAGCGGGAAGTTGCAGGGATGGCCCTTTAGGTGAACCGTTTTTCTAAATTTTTTTTGTCAGATCAGGCGAATCCCTCTAGATAAACGTCAGATTATGAGACAGTACGTTTAGAACATAAAGATGAACCACATATATTTTAATCTGACGCGCTTGAGTATTTCAAAATTGCGATTTTTTTTTGCAAATTCTGAAAATGGCCGTGGGTTTGCGTCCCATCGAAATCGTCAGATTAGTGAATGAGAGCTTTTTTTTGGTGCACTTAACACTCCCTTAGAAAATCTGACGCGCTCGATAATTTTTATTTTTTTTTCATTTTCAACCCTTAAATACAACCACCCGCATCATGCAAACGATCAGATTAACATACGTACATTATTAAAAATACGTAGGGCATTGATGCTATCAATATCTGACGCGCTCGAGGATGTCCATGCAACAGTTTTTTTTTACATATTTAACAATCTATAGCCGCTTCCCCCACCGATTAAAAGGTATTTATCATATAACATTTTTTTCTTCTTATTATCTAAGCTTTGCATCCCAATAGGTCTCTACGACGCTCGAGTAAATCCCCATTTAGCATCGTGGGCTCCCCTACCACTATATACGCTTGTGTGTCGGAATAGGATCATCTCCTGAATTGTTCTATAATAAGTTAATAACTGACCGGCTTTGATATAAATGCAGAAATAATTATTTTATAAAGTACACAAGTAACTTACCGGTAAACGTAACAGGAGGTATGAACATAACCGCGATGTCATTCGCGAGGCCCTTAAATAGGTCCCATTCTGGATGATTAACTGCCTCTGTTGCTTTAACACGTACACCTCCGTAGTATACCGTTCGAGATCCGAGGACCACAGTGATGTTGCGAGCATCGCTGACCATGCAATGCGCTGCAGTCAAGACGCGGGTGCTACTGATCAAGGCTGCCCCGCATACAGAGTCGAAGTTAATGGTCAAAGGTATTACAAGCCCAGCCTTAAATAAGATGATGATATACATTAATATATTATCGATTTTGTAAAGACACAGGCACTAATTAAAGATTTAAGTTGGCATCTGACAGATAGTACCCCAGAGCTGGTGTTTTACTTGCTCAACGAATAAGGATCGCAATACAGCAAGGATATGCTGCCAGCGATAAATTTACTCTGGGGACTAAATAGGGACTAAACTTTTTAAATTTGTTTTTATTTTCGTGTTATCAATTTTTATTATTATTATTAGGTAAGCTAAGAATATTGTAAATACTGTATATTTATGTGTTGGATATAAAATTAAGTCCATTAAGTATATAACTTAGCCTTAACAAATGTATTATTTACCTATTGTTAAAGAACATGTACAGCAAACACTAATATAACGTAATCACGACTTGACATTCGTGAGGCGTAAGTGGCATTAATAATAATAATAATAAATCGTTTATTTACCAAGATAGTGGTACAATTAGATCGATTCATTATAAATACAGCACAATCAGCCATACATAAATAGGCATGCAAATGTCATAATAATTTTTATAATGTATACTATGTAACACTTAACATAATGTCATAATAATAAGTTAAGTTATTTATAATTGTTGTCAAAACTTATGGTCTAAATACTCTTAATTAAAGGCACCTTGACTTTAAAAATTTATTCACCTTCCCCTTGAAAGAATTACACGGCAGTGATGTATAACTTCTAGGAAGGTTGTTTAACACCACATGAAGGAAGAACAAACCTACTGGTTTTATAGTGGAAGACTCCAGCAATTATTTTTAGTTTATAGTATATTTTACACCTTCTTGATGACCACGAAGCTCAGACATGAGCTGGCGATTAAAGAGAGATAAGTTTAAGACATTAATAACTTTATAATAATGCAGTTTTATTGAAAATATCATGTATTGCAGAAGGAGGCTTAACCGCTTAAGTGCCTGCTCTTTTGCCTTTTGGTTCATAAAAAAACTTCTAAGTGGAGTAGATTGAAAGGTCTGCCTTACGAAGAAAGGAAAAAGGCTCTCTTAGAATGCGTGTTGGCCGATTTAGAAGAAGACTGCGCTGGTTTGTATCGGTCAGGCCTTACACAACTAACAGTCTCAGTTAGTGATGTTTAGCATGACACAACCTCAGTGTGAGGGAATGGGAAGGTGAGGTAAGAAGGCTAAGTTCTACTATTAGAAGTCATTACCATATGAGGATAAGCTCCCAAAGGTGCCTCATGTCCTCCAAAAATCCTTGAACCATCAAAGTCTCTCGCCAGCTCCAATTGCTTCAGGCGAATTGCCAATGGAATCCCAATTTTTTCATGATAATCACTAATTTCCGCAAATGCACACGATATTACACTGATCAGAGTTAATAACTTCATAATGACGGTTTTTATGGTAGAATAATAATAACTTTTAATAGATTACCTTATATACCTTATATCTTATCAGTAAATACGTGTTGACCAAAATTCTGAGTATCGTCACTATCAAGTAATTGATGTTTACGGATTTTAAATTTCTTCATCTTTGTTTCTTGATTCTTAGGCTTTCTTAGCTCTCTTCTAGCACGGGTTGACTGAAAGAGACAGCGCTGGTACCCCTTAGATTTATTACCGTGTTCTATATTGATTGTTATTTGTGAAGTGTAAATAAATCATTTTTGTTGCTATGGAAGGTTGTATTTTTCATTACGGTGAATGAGACCACACGTTTTTGTACTCAGAAATAAAAGGACCCTTCAAACAGTCGTACCACTGTTCCAAAGGTCTAATATTCTCGGGATTCTTAGCGGTTAGAAACACTCTTATAGCCCTATTCAGGGTGTGACATAATCGTACTTATTGCAAGGTGTCGCTTATGACCAATATCCCTAATTCGTTGCCCAGTCGACTTGGTCGGTCATAGGTTCGAACCCTGGTTGTCAATATACTTTCTTTCTGTGACCTTCCTCAGACCCAAACAGTCGACGGCGTGTGTCAAGCACAGAAGACTGACCACCTTGCCGATTAGAAAAAAAATAATCACAAAGCTATATAATAAAATAGATATAGAAAGGGCAAGTCCAAGGGTTGTATTGATTGTTATAAAACTAGTTTGAGATAAACGACTCTTGTTAAAATTAAATTGGGTTAATTATATGGGCAATACAAGTAAAACAAAGTAGAAATAAATTTGATTAAAACGTTTATACGACTCTGCAGACTGCATCTATTTTATATCCTTTAACTATAATGTTTTTTTTAAATAATACAATTTGAATGATTTATAAATAAACAACATAAAATATTTCAACAAAGTTAATAAATAATGTTATATTTCTTAATGTAGTAGTAAAAAAACCAAACTATAGTGCACAGCGAAAATGTTGGAATACCTGCTTTTATATCAAAATAAATATAATTTAGTTAATAAATGTTTTATCACGTTTATTTGTAAAGTTTTCAGGATTATTTAAGAGATAGATATGTTATTATAGACCTAAAGACAAAATAGATTAAACTTTTTCTTAAGTCAACATCTGAATTTGTTTTAAGTTTTAACATTACTTAAACTGAAGGGAAATACGATAAGTTAGTATAAGAGTTATATCTTTCGGAGTAAAATAATGGCCGTTAACAAACTCTGCATCTATTTTATAGAACTTGTCCAGGCCTATGTAATTTCTATTTATCCTATTAAATATATTCCTATCAAGAAATCAAGTTTTCGTTACGTTTATTACGTTATTTTATTTATTTACGTAAATTACGTTTTTTTTTCTAAACGAACACAAGAGAGAAACGATCATAATTTTTTAAATATCGTTATTCCTAGAACTCAACACCAAAAAAGGTTCTAACTCGAAGTGAAATACATTAACTATACAAGTGCCAAAAGGTAAAAGTTTTAATTAACCGAATACTTGCGAACAAACTTTGAGTTTTAATTTCACGTTCCACGTTCTATCTCGCTCTACAAATAGTCAAATGAAACAGCATTCCTCGTAATTTTCTTTATTTCATGGAATTAAAGTATTAGTTAAGTTGTATGAAGCAAGAAAAATTTAAAGATATTGAAAATTAAAAATTATTAGGCTTACATACAACTTACCCCCGAAGGGCTTTAATCTTGTGGACACGTAATATCGTCTTCTGATTATGTTGATATCATAAACATTACTGTTTCAGATTGAAGACGTAATTTTCGAAATCATGTGTAAAGATATGCAATGCCTACACTATTCAAAACTTGTCATTATTTATCATATTCCAATCCTTTTTAATCTAAGACATAAAAACGCGACACACGTGGTAACATTAATATACTATATATTATACAAATTTCTCGTATATTCACGTACAAGTACAAAAGATAGGTCATAGTTACAAAACAAAGCAGTTTACAATAAATTTTAGTTTCATTTATCAGTTTTATATTTACCGACAACAATCTCTACAATAAAAGCGACACAAGACAAAACACATCCCAAAACCCAAATATAAAACGCGCCAGCTGACTGCGTCAACGTTATCTTGCATCCTGATTGACAGCTGTAACTATTAGACATTAAATTTTTTGCAGCAGATTTGCCTTTCGCCGTCAGTAAAATACCAACCGCCTCTTCGTATAATTTCTGACAAATACCAGCTTCGAACAGATGCAACAACACCTTTTTCAGCGCACGACCGAAGACTATATTCTTTCTCATAATCATTTCGTGGTAAACAAATATGATGTCTTCCTTCAATTGTAACACTCTTGCTTCGTCGTTTACTGCGGTTTTAAATTGATAGCCTGGCATGTATCCTTCTATAAGAACAGTCGCTCCTTTCTTTTCTATAATAACTTGTTGACAATGGATGAAGTTATCGCAATCACCAGAAGTATTGGCGAATCTTTCGTATTTTTGATCTTTTATAAAATATTTGGACTTCGGTTTCAAGTATGGTTTGATACCAGAATCCATAAGTTCGTCGATGGTTTCATAAAGACGCGGCGGAGATTGTATGGTTAAGTACGAATATAGCTGGACACTTATATACGCTGATAAATGTAAGCACAATATTAAATACATACAATTTACAATTTTCTGTTTTATAGTTCTGGCGTGGTGTAAAGACGACGCTCCAACCAAAGCACCCCAACAATACAGCAACGTTTGCTTCAGTGAAAACATTTCGCTGTCAATTTTACAGATCATCTTCCACATCAATACGTGTATAACGTAGAAAATCAAAAAGAAATAAAGTCCATTCACTTTTGTTACGAAAGATTGCCAAGATCTTATTTCTCTTTCAACGCTGTACGCCCATACCACTGCCTGCCTTGTGTATACACCTGAATAGTCCACAATGTCTCCGTAAATTCTGTATAATCCTCCAGCACAAATGTCTAAACTGCCATTAAGAAGTAAACTCAAAGACATTTGATCCACAAATGGCTTTTCTTGATCACTAAGAATAAAGAAATTTATAGTTGAATTTAAATAATCGGACAATATTTTTAAAATCACAACGTCAGATCCTCTGATTTCTGCTTCAGAAATTCTATTTAAGTTTTCATATTTACGAGTATTGTTACTTAATAGCATATATGGATATAGTTCTCCTATCCCAGCATTTAAGGAACATTTCTTCAAATTCGTGACTGATCTATCAGGAAATACCTTATTTCTTCTACTCAGCGATCCATTAATGCACACATTGACCTCTTCAAGTCTTATTTCATCAATTATATCACAAGTAGATTCATCAATGTCAAATATTGCAGCATTTAAACTAAAACCATCTGAAGAATTAGATTTCATAGCTATTACCACATTATGAGAAATCATCTCTTTAAACGTATCGAAGTGATGACAGTTAATTTGATCTTGAAAAACTATTAAATACTTAATTTCTTTACTATTAAAATGCACATTTGTAAGGTCTAAACAATCGTTCACTATGAATACTAATAGTATGTCACCATTTACCACAGTATTATTGTACCAAATGTCTTCGTTAATTATTGTACTAGGTACTCCACTCATATGTACTTCTGTTACTAACGTTTTAATCAAATCATTATTAGATCGCGTTTTTACTGAATCGTTTATTAAAATCGTGGGTTTGTAATTTAAATCTCTATAAGCTATTGCCACAACACATTTTGATAAAAGCACATTTACGTTACTTTGGCTTTTTTGTGAGTTTATTCCTGAGTTATGATGAGAAACTAAGAGGTATATAAATAAAGGTACGGTCTCCATGATGGAATATCAAAAGCTAAATAAATTTATTCAGGATTACTATCATAGAACTAACAACCAAATAGACATATTTGATCATAGACGGATTTGAAACATTTCACTAAGAAAACAAATGCTTAATTTTATGGAAATTATTCTGAACATGTTTTTTAATTGAATTGTTTCCAAGTCAAATATTTTTATCATGACTTTTACCTAATAACGGTTTAACGGTTAAATGAGTGACTTTTTGACTTTTTGGCGTTCGAATCCAGGGTATTATTTTACAATTAATATAGATTTTTTTTATAAAATATCTTGGACCTAAAAATGCCTCGTACAAAGACTAATCAATAAAGAAATAAACATTTATACTAATTAGTAATTAATGCATTATTAAAATACAGCTTTATATTTAAGATACAAAATCTGTTTTTGATAGGTATTTTTCTATTACTCGATATTCAAAACTGGATGATCCGTTGGCCGTGACAGAGTAGCGAAGAAACAAAATACAAAGTCGTATCTAAAAATTGTTAGACCTTACTATCAAAGTATGTATATATAATAGAAAATCTGCCTAAAAGGTATATTCAATATAATTATACCTACGCATTGCGTTTAATGGAAGTGTCTTGTACTAAATGGACCGATTTTCATTTCAAACGGAAACAAAACAAATATACGAGGCGTGTATTTAAAGTAAGGTCTCCATTTATTTTTTTCACATTAAATAACATGTATTTACAAAGTTTAATACATTGCTGTAAAGCTTGAAATCTAAGCTATTTTTCTATATAATCGCCATTCACTTCGATGAGTTTCTTCATTCGTACGACAAACTTTTGTATCCCCTCCTCGAACCATGATCCCGCCGCCTCGCGCAGAAACGGTGGGAGCTTGTAGTTTATTGTTTATCAGAATGCCAAATCATAAAATGACTGCTTCACGACTGATTTGAGAGCGACCGCCGATGCGAAAACCGCTGTGTGAGTTCGAAAAGTGAGTTACAGAATCGCAGGGCTGGTTTCACATAGTGGTGTTCTTCTAGAGGAATACCAGTTCATATATTTTGTTAAAATCACGACCCACAATCCAAATAGGATCGACGTGAATGTATTGAAAAAGTATAAAATATGCAAAATCCGTAGCCCCGTTCAGTTTAATGTGCAAAATGATACGAGATTGCAGTTTTCCAATCAACCTTTGTGCCGGCTGCCAAACAGTGATTTTAATTAAACAAAGCGAACCAAATATTCGGGCCTTAATATGGAACTTTTTAACTTATGTAATAACTGAGGAAAGGTGAGTTTTTAAGTTATCTCTGGAACCAGATAACCGATTTGTTTGTTAGATTGACACATGATCATGAAACAGATTCAGAAATCTGAGGCCCAGACCTCAAAAGGCGCAACTGATTTATTTATTTTATTCCTCTAAGTGATAGAAGTACAGGTTGTTTTCGCTCGTCATTTCCCATTTTGCGATAACTAAAGCTGTAATTTGATGGAAAGGTTTTTTCGTGCGTAAAATTGTTAAGATTATTATAATACAGTGTAAACTCTATATAACGACACTGAAGGGACAGTGCATTTTATGGCGTTATAGAGAGTTCTCGTTAAGAAAAAGAAAAAGTCTATTTCAGTCTAGTGTTATGTAGTTATGTACATAAAAAAGAATCTTATATACATAATGCTATTGCCTATAGTCTCTTGATTTAAAGTAGGTGAGCAACTAAGAATATGATATCGTATAGATAACCTGATCTAATAACTAAAATCAATGGCGCTAACACCTTTTTTAGGTCTGGGTCTCAGATTTCTATATCTGTATCACGATCATTTGTTAATCTAATAGGCCAGCAGCTGATCAGCCTCCTGACGAGAAAGGTTTCCTCACGATGTTTTCCTTCACCGTTCGAGCGAATTTAATAACTCCCACTTATTAATCATGGTCCACAACAGTCTATCAGCAATCCCGACAGTCGAGTTTATTGCGGGCTAGGCTAGGCTATAATAAAGCGACGAAAGACGGTTTCGATATTTGTAAATATGTGAGGAACATGTATACTAACTTTTTTAGTATAGTAGTTTATTCTAAGAGTACATTGTCTTCACATATAATTATTTAACAAATGTAACAAAATATTGTAAACCTATTTTAAAAGAGTAAGTGTGGAGTTTCTTGCCCATTCTTCTCCACACGAGACCACCTTTTGGAAGGGGCAACTAGAATCATCTTTATATATATTTTTTTTTTGACGTTCAAAAGTGCCATTTTAGATGGTCTAATTCAAATAAACGATTTGACTTTGACTTTTGACTTTGACTTTGAAAGAACGTAGCTGTGCAGTTTTTACTAATTTTAGCAACTTAAAAAGTACTTTATTACTCAATTGTTGTCTTTATTGAGAGAGGGCGTAATGCTTTGTAGAGTGTACCATTTTAAGAAAGACAAGCTAAACCAACCAACGCGAGTTGATTTCGACGCTTTAGGGAGGTCGTCGTTAAATCGAGGAATGTTACATGGAGTTTACACTGTATGGCAAAAAACTGTTTTTTTAACGTTTTAAAAATTAATAAATAGAAAATTAAACATATTTAAAAAGCTTGATTCAGCTTGTCGAATTGTCAATCTCGTACGTACGTACAACGTACACGTACAGAGGGGTACACGAAATTTGAATTTAATTAAAAGGTTGGGGCAATCAACCTGATTCTTAAATATCTTAAACGCAAATTACATATCAATAAATTTTCTACGATGCTCCAAAGACAACTTCTTAAAGTGTTCGGCTTCGACGCTATTACCTCTGGTATCCTGACTAATTTTATATTATTTTTGTTCTCGAAATCGAAAAAATAATAATTAAGAAATATACTTAAATTATATCTTTATAAAATACCCTGAAATGATAATTAATTTATCAATGGATTGTGACGTCCATACTTCCACAATATTTAAAAGATAATGTTAAATGATGGATGACCAATAAGCTTGTACTCATTATCTGATAGGGTTTTCCCAAATAAATTTTAATTTGTTTGTTTTTCCTCTTCCATTCTCTCTAGTGTCGGAGCGTCAAGAGCGTCATTCGTCGGCCAGATATCGCTGCAAGACGCCGATGAGGAATTGCGCGAGCTTTAAGCCGAAGAAACGCAATCGTGGTGGCGTTCTCTTCTTTTAGACTGGGAGATAGTGACATAAAATATTGGGTCATTTGTATGGCGCCTATTTATGATCATACAGGGACTGTTGAAACAAAAATCTAGGCTGATACAAAGCGTTTGGCAAAAAAATGCTGATTTTCGGCGGTATGGCGGCCATTTGGAACCATGATTTTCGTTAATTAACTGTGCAAAAATGATGTGCACGACGATGATTAACTGTGCAAAAATTTGCCTGGTACAAATGGTTTTTTTAAAATTAATGCATTAGCGTCGGTATGGCGCGTTGTAAGTCACACCGAAAAAGTATGGCACTATCGCCTCTTATTGTTTATGGACTATCGGAAAATACTAGAATTTTTGTGGAACAAATCGTTTCACACTCGTAACTAATCCGACGAGTTCGACTAATACCTACGTGATTGATGCCCGGTACCAGCGCTATGACCATCAATTATCCTTTTTTCATTGCGTAATCAGACCCCTGAAGAACCGTCATACTGGTACAAATGACCCAATATTTTGTGTCACTATCTCTCGGTCTATTTGGCAAACGAGCCCACGGGACGCCAAAGGTCAGTCATCCAAGACCATGGACAACTACTTTAGGGGGTGCGTTGTCGTAGGGAGAGAGGAGTATACAGTTTCTTTCTTCCCACAGTTAGGTAGTTCGCAAATTCTCGAAGACTTGGGTCGTTGTAGTACAAAGTAATTAATTGTTATCGCCACTCTTTCATCTCGCACAATTGCTGTTGATTGCCGCAATTAGAGGCCATTAAATTGTTCGCGTCATATTCTCGGAAGTTAACTGTCAAGAAAATCTATAATAGCGGTGATAGTACTACTAAGAATTCTGGGCTAGTTCAAAATGTTAAGTGCCTATCCGCTTAATCCGCTGTTTTGCTGGTATTTTTTACATATTTCATTTCTTTTAGTGCTCAACATAAATGTCTGGTATTTTTATTGTATTAAGGAAATAGGCATATTGCAAAATGTACAGTCAAAGATGGCCCACCCAAGCCACCCACTGGAGGGGACCTCAAGGAAAGAAACAGCAGGAAGACCACACAAGCTAGGCTAACGACATCATACTTGAATGGTCGTACTTGAATTCGTGTATGCGGTGATGTTAATTATTTCGACTATGTGTTTGCGTGTTGTTCCCACGAGAATGTAAGTGCGTGCTCCTATTTCACCATGCCTCCTGCTGATAGGGGACAAGTCTTTGTTTTTAATTTATGTTATTATTATGAATTACTTAAAATGTCATGTGGAACATGGTGTAATGGTTGCAGCTCCTTACAAACGTTGTGTAAAAAAAAAACATGGCGATTAAAAAGAGTGGCGGAGAGTTTATTGCCAGTTCTTCTCTTCCGTTCTACGCCCTTGATTTGAGAACTGGCAGTAAATGTAAAATTAGAAGCATTAATATTTATTTCTTTAATGACGAATCACAAGTGTACATTGTGTTACCTACGTGAATAAATGATTTTTGAATTTGAATAAAGATTTCTAGGAAGAAATGGTTGGGGAAAGAAAAGAACAGCTCCAAATGGAAAGTTCAGCAGGAGGCTTTTACCCGAAAGGGGACTGAATGTGTGATACAGTAGGTATAGGAATGGAAATAACAATAAAAAAAGACTAAGTGTATAATAACAAAACTTACACCCATTTCATTTTGAATAGTATGGAATTAAAGTGGCTTCATTATGTTGGGTAACTGTTTACTTTAACTCAGGATCGATTCATGATCCTGGTACCACTGTACACGGACCTAAGACAAGTGAACAGTTTTTATGGGTAAATTTGCAGGTTATTTTGTATTTAATATTACTGCTGAAGGATGATGTAAATGGATTGCGGTAGGGCTAAAAAATTTTTTAACAGTTTTGCAATTATTCCGGTGGTGGTCTAAATGATAGGGACTATTACTTTGTTAAGGTTCCTTCTTCTTCTTCTTCTGCCATCTCCTTGCGAAGGTTGGCTATCATCATGGTAGTAATTTTTGATGCCGCGCTTCTAAACAATGACTTGATGCTTTGACCAAACCATTGTTAAGGGTCCACATAAGGTAATTTCATTTTTAATTTATTTCGTGATTTTATGAGATGTTTTTATAAGTGTTATATCTGGTCTATTGTAGTATATTGTTTTTCATGTTAATATGGCCCTATCAAAGTACAACTTATGAGTATGACATTCTAGAATCGTTTCTGGGTTTTAGAGAATTTAAGTTTATATTTTATTGCAAAAGTTTGGTGTATTATAAATGCAATATTATTATCATTAAGCATCAAATTAATAATAATAAGAATATTAAAAACAAAAGTTATACCACTTATACCTTACATTATCCACTAAAATAGAAGAAGCAATGAATGGGGCAGATGCACTGATAAAAGATGGACTTTAAAATATATATGGAAAGGACCAAGGGGAAGCAGAAGAGAGCGGTGAAAAAAGTGGATAGAAGAAGCGTTAGTAGGAAGCGAATGGAGAAAAAAGCCTGAAGCGTGAAGGGTTCCGATTAATGGTCTGATCAACAAATGGAAATTAAGGTATCGAGTTACAAGAAAAAAAATGTATATGACAAATCTAAACAAAAACCAAATTATAATTCGTCCTACATATATACTTGATTTAAAGTTATGTAAATTAAAAATATAGTATCGAAGATATTATTATTACTAGGATATAAAGATCTATATACAATAAAAACAATATATAAATAATAAAAGGAGTCTCTTTCTGAGGTTCCGAAGATGCTGGCAGCGTTCGCCCTTTTAATAGCTAGACTAAATCTTTGTCCGAGGTAGCTGCCAGCTCTTCGGTCTCCTGTGATGTCGACTAACCTTTTTGATATTTCCTTAAAAAGCCTTATAGCGCTAGGACCCCACGGACCAAGGGACTCGACACCGAATGGGACAAAATCATATTCGGAGCCTAGACCCCTGTATTTGCAGGCTTTAGCTTTTTCAGCTGCATCACAAGCCGGACCAGCTCTGTTGTTGGTTCCATGTAGATGGGAAGGGGCCAGTGTGTCTGAACAGGTTGCATCTCATACCAGCACTCGGGCCATTTTCTATGGAATTAAACTCATACCGTCCGGTCTCTTGCCATCGTCTCTTGCAATTCCAGTCGGCTCAAGTAGACTTGGCACGTTGACGGTGGCAAGGGACCGGCGTATGATATCGTTGAGTACAGCATGTCTCGAGAGCGGCCAGCACTTTTTTGGCATGATAGTCGGAATCTAAACTGTATTTTCAACATTTGTAAATATTGGATGTAAACGGGCTTTATTATTATTATACTACTGTAGAAAAAATTATTAACATAAAATTCGCGGCTATCTAGAATAGTGTACGTAATAAACAAATAAACTGGAGTCGCAGTTAATATTTAAACAAGATTGTTTATCTGTGTTGGAGTTCAGTCGGAATACTCAATGTGTGTAATTAAGATGTCTATTGACAAGTTGAAGCAGGGCCAGATTTAGGGGATGGCACACGGGGCTACAGCCTCGGAACATTCAAAAAAGAGGGGCCCCCACAATAGAACCTTCGGATTTTTTTTTTCAAATTCCGACTAATAACACATTAGTAAACGAATTAAGTTTTGTAATTATTTTTCGCTGTTTCGCACCTTTGTACAAACATGATTATATTGTTCTTAAATATTAACAGAAATCGTTTATCTGTATTTATACTTTAAAATGTTTGTTAATTACTTAAAGAATCTAATTAGTTTTACAAATAATTATTGATTGAAAAACTCGACTGAAAAAATTGTTAATTTTATTTGGAAAATAATTTGGTCCCTCCACTCCTTTGTTGCCCCGAGGCCTCCAGACCTCTAAATCCGGCCCTGAGTTGAGGCATCCAACGTTCGTAGTTTACTATGCTTGTATCGAGTACTTCAAAGCGCATTTTGATTAGCAAATTATTACTTTTGACAAATGCTGACATCTATGGAGAATATTTGGCAATTTAAGTTCGGCGTGTCGCCACCAGATGCGCTGTAACCTTATTTATATTGATTTATTAATAAGGAAGAATCACAAATACAAGATATTATGTACAAAAGAAATATACATAATTATAGAACTGTCCTTAAATTGTTTTATAGATATTTTTTGAAGTTATACTTCTTTTGGCGCGTTAGGGAAAAATGATGATAGTAAATTTTTACGATGCGCGCGCACGGTCCCAAAAACCGACACCCTGAAGTTAGCATAGTGAACATTATAAATTACAAAATGGCCATTTCTTTAATTATGTAGAAATATTTTTTTTGTGATGTTTAAATAAACTTTATTTAACTAGATAATGCGTTCTAATAAAACTTTCAATGTATTATTAATACCTTTTTTCTATTGTTAGTGTCGTTTTTTCTACAAACGTAGAAAAAGGCGAAAAATATTTTTTTTTAAGATTTTCATCTTGTTAAGCCAAAGAAGTATAATTTCTAACGCGTGTACATAAGTACACACACAAGTTTTTTTTTATACACGGCAAAGTCTAGCAAAAAAGCGGCACGGCCATACAATCCTTTTCTCGAAGCAGTTCAGGCCATTGTGTCTCACAATTAATACATGTTATAATCAATTAAGTCCACCAATATATTAAAAGTCTATTCATTTTTTTTCCACAGTCCGTTTCACCAGGCATTTTCTTTTGCGAACTAGCGAACTGTGGAATCGACTCCCGGTGGGGGTCTTCCCAGAGAGACGACCTTCTAATGTTCAAAATTCGAGTATAAGGCCGGCAACACAGCCACTAAAAATGGGTGTCTATGGGCTGCCCCCTATTATATATTTAAAAAAAAACATAAAAGATTTGTAATATTGATATGGTCACCATAAGATGTTGTCACTTTGTCAGGTTAGCTATTTACGTAATAACTTAAGACTGAAGGTCCCTTAAATAGAGACTGAATTAACCGATCAGCCGTGCGATTCTGTAACTCTGATTATTGTTTATTAGAATGCCAAATCATAAAATGACTGCTTCACGACTGATTTCAGAGGGACCGCCGATGCGAAAACCGCTGTGTGAGTTCGAAAAGTGAGTTACAGAATCGCAGGGCTGGTATTACGTGGATCTCACAACTTTTTACGGTAGAAGAACTGCGTTGCGAGAGTAACTAACCTAAGTTAAGATACACATAAATATTTCACATAATAATTAGAAGCGTAAACCCAAGCGCGGCCAATATGAGCCCTTTAGTTTTTGCCACACTTATAAATTGTATTTTGACATTCTCGTTTCCGATAATGTCCAATAACATAAGTGTCATTTAGATTTATGAACCCTTAAATAAGCCGAGTTAGTTTTTGTTAGCGTCGCAAACCCAATACCCCTTATTTTATGTTAGTTATAAGCTCATATTTTAAACCATTAAAGTCAGTTGTTACCCAGCTTTAAGCAAAGAGTTTTATTTAAACATCTCCATACAACAATAATTAATTTTATATTTATTATGATTTCACCTACAAAAAAATAAAAGAATAGCTTTGTTAACTGGAGAGTTAACAGGCCAATTCTTAAAAGGCCGGCGACGCATTGGCGAGCCTTCCGGCAATATGATGGCATAAAAGTATGATAAAGGCAACTAAAATAATGTTTTTAACAAAAAAGGTTGTACGGATCACCCCAATGCATCAACTATTTAACATTTAAATACAACACAATAGTACGTAGGTCATTTATTATCTATGTCAAAAATTCTCAATTTTATAAGTTCTAAAACTAAACAAGAAAATATGGCATCACAAATTTTACACGTATACACATCAATTATATTAGAACATATGCAAGCTAGCAAAAAATTAAACACACAAGAAAATAACTAAAACTAAGTAGAAAATTTAGTAAACTTTAACTTTACTTTACTTTGTGGTATACTATACTATACCACAAACATTACTTAAAAAACGCAACGCAAAGGCAACATTTTCGTCATATAAATTATATAATACCTCCTACTACTCCTCCGCTGGCTCTGCGATGATTATCTTCTAGCACTCACTGTCGTGTGCTACCTCTCGCCACTTGCTGGCAGGTCCTCTTCCATTCGGTATATACAGTAGTACCTAGGCAGACCCTCTGATCTCCGACCACTAGGCTGGGTCACTGGTCAGGAAAGCTTCCTTCACCGACCGATATTATTATTTTATTTATACTATTAAACGTCACTTATAAATGTTAAAACATTTGAGAATGATACTTCAATCAGAATCAGTTGCAGCGCTAACCAGATCCAACTTACTCGCAATCAAGGAGCCCGCTATAGCGCAGCACACAAATCCCGAGGGGACTTTATGTATTGAAGACTGTTTCACCAAGCAATAGAATCTATAAAAAACTATGTAAATTCAATTAGAAATATAACGAAGCGAAAGAAAAACATGTAATAAATAATATTTGTATAAATAAGTTTATGATGTAGTTTCCCACAGATTGCAATGAGTAATGATAGATCAGATATTGTTACCATCTGTAATTTCAGTGTGCCTATATCACGCCTATACACCTGATATGTAATATAATATGAAATTAATGCATATCATTCGGTTTCAATAGAGCCTTATGTGATAATAAATAGAATAAACTAGAAATTCAATTTCATATTTCGCTTCGTGGAATTGTCATAAACATTTTCTTCGAAATTATGATTTAGTTTATATAAATTTATGGTACAGAACGCTTATCACTTACTTGTCTATAAGATTTCTTAAAATCTTTATTAACACTTTTACACGAAACAGAGCAATTTCAAATAAAAAGGCGTGCAACAAGCGGCCATATTGGTAATAAGCGTTGGCGCCAAAGTTTCAACTGTCATTCAAAAGAATACAGATAAAAAGTGAAAGGGTCATTCCCCGTAGGAGATTCAATCAATTCATTGTGAAGTACAATCGCATTCCAAAGGAATTCGACTATGTACCTGCTATTCTAAAGATTCTATTCTGCCTGTATTAGAATCATAACTTAAAGTTTGTAAGTGTTTAATGGCGACAATTCACTTGTTTAAGTTCTTTGAACACGACGTGTTATTTATTATTTTATTTTATTATTTATGTATAACAATAATTATAATATGTATACAGTTATATACATTTCAACCACTTCATAAGCATAATAAGTTTTAAATGTATGGTTTTTATACAAATAAAGAATGAAATATTTGATAAACGCAACATATTTGCACTATAAATATAATATAAGACAACAATAAACATTATTATTAAAGCTAAATATGAAGTTACTAGGTCTATTATTTATTTATTTAAGGAACACACAGTAAATATAGAAATATATTCAAGTTTTTTCTTATTAAAACTCGTTTAAAAAAATCTCCAATGACTTAGGTATGACACGATCAAAATGGATTAACAATTATATAATGTAAGTTAAAAGTAAATAATACATAAAGTCACGGGCTATTAAAACACAGTTTTTACTCCTGGGGTTAGAGAGAGTCACATTGCGACAGTCGCGATCCATCATCCACTAATGCCAACTCTTTAAAAATGTTCCCCCTAGAACCAACTTCAACTTCAAATGTCGATTAAAAACCCCTAATTTTTGTTGTACACTCGGTTTAACAGGTAATTTCAAATTTGCCCAAAAATACATTCAAGTAGGATAGAATAGTATAAAAATCCGATCTTGGAGTAACATCGCTTTTTGATATTTCAGTTACAGTCAGTAAGAAAAAAAACCCCTTAAAATAACCTGAAAATGGTGACAAAGCTAATGTCATTCTCTTACTGTAATGTTTTAAGAATGTTTAAATAAATAAATATAATATAACATATTAATTTGCAGATAAATCATTACGGATGTTTGTTGTTTAGTTTGATAAATGTTTAGTATTGTTTGTTCACACAAAGTAATTATCAAGTATTATAAATGTCCTCCTTCGCAATTGTAAGAACATTCGTAACTACTGACTATAGCAACCTACTTAGGTCCAGCACCACAAGAGTCGGGGATATTGGGAAATTTAAATAATAATAAAAAAAAGTGTGTGTTGCGTGTACCGATCAAAAATAAACTTTTAATACATTATTAAAAGGCTATTTAAATCAAGTCTCTCCCACTACAAACCTTACTATACAAATACGTTTAGCGATAGTAAATCACGCAAAAAAATGACATTGTATCAAGCCCGGACATGTACTGATTTATCTATGGATATATTTTCTACGTTGTGTTTTGTTTAATCTGCGGATGTTTTTGAACGAAATAATAATGTCAATACGTTGACAAGCCCCAAACGCGTAATTTTAAGTCAGTTTGACCAATCACAATCAAATACTTGGTGTTGTTTTAATAATATAAATATATAAATAAAAATGATTCGCAAAATGTTGCTGAGCGCAAAACTTAAGACGGATGGACCGAGTATTTTTTATATTTATTCCTCTAAAGCTCTAGGGGGCTTGTTATAAATAAAACTTGATTGTGTTGTAAGAGACAACTAAAGATTTAAGTCTTAATTAACCTTCGGGTTTAAATAAGCCAAGGAAAACACAATTAAATATTTATTTTATTGCATATGAGTCATTGACTGTCAACTAGACTGACGCAATATACCGATAATTTAAATTAAATGCAATTCACCATAAATTATTTACTAATTTCGTCCTTCGGGTGTCAATTTCCATGAATTTTATCCTGCATTCTTTAAAATGCTTTTGTTCCCGTGTTGTGAATATAAAATTTTCACAATTCAATCATATTAATGTAGAAACTATATCCATCTCTTTCCTAAGTAGGGACATTTTCGTGCTGTCTCGCTCTACAGAGTCCTAGACGCTAGCTGATAGCCTGATATCGACGCAGTCTTATCACTGCAGGGCTTCAATTGAATTATTAACTTTAATGGTATGTAATACAGTTTAATTTTGATTGACGGAATGCGTCAGAGGTTGTTGCCATACCTGAATGGCCGTATCGTAGTATCCAGATCTCGCATTCACTAGTAGTCCGCCGGACTGAACGTCGAACCGCGGCCGCCCTTAGTACTTCGCGGCCAGTGTGACCAGTTACAAAATTTTACTGCTGTTTTGGCGGATTAAGTTTATTAGTTTCCAATTGCGCAGTTTGTTTAAGAAGCTATTTTTGTTTATGACTCGGTAAATCTTCTAGTTAAATCCACGAAATGTATTATTTGTTTTAAATTTATTTTGCTAATAAAAACTGTATATTCTTAACCTACATAGTATTAATAGTTATAATATAAAAATTGGTAAGTAGAACATTTAAGCAAGTAGTATTACTTTCATGGTTTCCGTTATAGAAATACTTCTAAAACCATATAGTAACCATATTAATGACTAAGTTTCACTGATTACTACTACCGAAAAGCACTCTTATAAAAAAGGATACGCGCATTACGTAATGGGTAATGTACGCGCGTAAGAAGTTATACTTCTTTGGCATTATTAATAATACATACGGATAGTTAACCTGTATGGTATTGAAGCACTTAGGAAGCTTGATGAGTACAGTTTTTTCAGAAATATTTTCTAATATTAATTAGATAGTATTTTAAATTGAATATTTAAATCACTTCTGATTTTAATTCAGACGCACATATAAAATTCGCACTTGTATAATGAAAACAAAATGAGAGCACGTGTTTTAAATGTAGAAACTCAAAGCATGTGGATAAATATTATAAATATAAATACACAGTGAACAGAGGCGGCGTGCGTGCCAACATGCGCCACTTACAGAGGTTCCATTTCTGTTTTGTTGGTAGCATTTTTTCCTCAAATTAATGAGCGATTTAGTGGGCAACTTCATTCTGTTAATTTTGTGTCACGGTGCGGCGCATCGTAAAATTTCACTCTCATCAATTTTTCATAACTCGCCTAAAGTATAACTTCAAAAAATTAGCTACAATAAATTCTATCCAATGTTATGATTTTAGTTGCAACTTGCTCTGTCTAAAGTCGACTGCATAATGTAATAAAATAATCATAATATTGTTGCATGAAATTTGGCAGAATTTGTTTTACCAAACTGTCACCCTGGCCGGTAGACTCGCCGGTTGGCCTCGCGGGTCGCGGCTCGCTTAGTTTGGCTCCGACATCCGAAGTGAAAAGTTGTGTTCTTCTCGGCGCGATCGTTGTGACCGCGTGTTAATTCTCGAACCATATACATTACTTTCGCGTTGTAAGTTTTGAGTTATGTGTGTGTTTTAGTGTTTGTGTGTACGGATAACGTTTCTCGCAGGTATGTCAACCAGTTATTAATTATAGTCGGATGCTGTGTGATTTCCTTTTGGTATGCAACACGGACCAGTTTTTCGTCCGGTCCAGCGTGGGAAGGTATTTGTGATTTACAAATTCTTATTTGTATTGTTGTGTTGACTAGGATGCCATTTTGCAACAAGCTTTCTATTAAAGAAACAATAGACGATTGTTACAAAGGAAGTGATTGGTGACTTTAGGTGTTAAAATTGCGTGATTCTTTTAGAATTTCGTTTAGGTAATTGTTAATTTCCTTTGTATAATTTAATTGTGTAGTGAAGAAATAACGCTATAAACAGTTCTTGCAATTTGACAAGAAGGTTCTTGATAGTATAAACAATTCAGCAATTTTAATGTTAATTGCAATCTTCAAATGTCGTTATATTAAATCTAATTTTAATGAAAGTCTTGGATCGTTCTAAGTAAAAATAGATTTCAAAGATAAGCGAAAACAAACAAATGTAAATATATCCGAGGAGACATACAAAATATAGTATTGTCTCCTCTAACTACCTATATGATTAAAAACAGTTTCAGGAAAGAAAAGATCAATGCTGTTTCTACTGAATTATATAGTTTATACTAATTAAAGGGAAAATTTGTACTTTGAATGTTTTAACGAATCAATAATCTACTGACTGATTTTTCATTTCTTGTTCATAAACGTTAATAATTAGCAATAATTGTTTTATGACTAGGTATATCAATTGTTTTTAGATACACATCTTGAGGGTAGTTGATATATGTAGGGACGTACAGTGGTTGACATGTTATATATATATATATATATATATATATAGATTCTAAAACAACGTGTATGCATAAAATTACACAAGAAAAGATGACATCACAAATTTTACACTCATACACATCAATTATATTAGATCATGAGCAAGCTAGCAAGGGAAAAACAATAAAAACGATGACTAAATAAAATATAATAACTAGAACTAAATAGAAACTTAAATCTCATTAAGAGCAAGATAAACAAAGTTACGGTAAGTTGGAAGATTGTTGTAAAATCTATCAATATTTTCATCAATGTTAGTAATTAAGTTAATAAAAGAGCGAGATAGCCTATCACTGGACCAACTGGACTGGATTACTTCGAATAATGGTTTTTGTGTAATTAAATATCATAGTTTAGATGTGTGGATAAGTTTCCATCAATTAGTAACTTGTTTGTATCAGCTTCTAGAAACATCCTCAAATACAGGTTGATGAGAAATAAAAAGGTTTAATAGGATTGTTGTAATTCGCCCTTCTAACTCTCTCTCAATCGGTCTCAATCGCTCTCTCTATTTTCTTCAACAAAAACGCTGCACATCTTCGTGACGTTTTTTAAAAAATTTACCCTCACGCGCCTACGGATGTTTCACTTCAAAAATAAAAATAATATGTACATAGTAAGTTTTTTGCTTATTGTAAAAAAAAATCTGTAAAAAAATGTACGAACGTGTACAAATTAGTTTTTCACATGACGCTCTACTTCATCAGTTCACTGTCTTCTGTTGTTTATGCTCATCTGCTTGTCTATTATGAATTAGTGTTACGCACATAGACTAGAATTACAAGCAATATCAGTTACTCAATACACTTCTCCCCTTACAAAGCATTCAATTAAAGTCGAGTGGGAGTCGAACTTAATAGAATCTCATTTGGGATAATTCACTTAGGATCTATACACGATTAAGGGCTGTGTCATAGTTAAAATTATACATCTATGTTTATCTCAAGGGCGTGTCCAGTTAGGGGCATTGTGCTCCTGAGGATTGATTGTGGAAGATATTTCCATCAATGGCGAACATATAATATACTAGCAGACCGGCCAAGCGTTGCTGTGGCTAAGGTTTTAGTTTTATTACATAGTAGTAACCTATTCAAGGGAAACGGTCAGTCATGGTGACCACCTCCCTTTTTTGGTGGTAATGCCAATAAATTGTAGCTTATGTGAAGCTTTGGTACTTTTAACACAGCGCCATCTGTTAGAATTGTAACTATCAAATAACAAACAAATATTTTGCAATAAAATAATATTGCGGGTATAAATTGAGATGTAAGCTACCATATCTTTTAAGTTAGATCAAACTGCACACGGTGTACAAATTTGATTGAAATCGGTTCGGTAGTTTAGGAGTCCATAGCGGACAAACAACGTGACACGTAATTTATATATATATTAAGATAACACGATATCGTCGACGTTTAAGTCTATATTGAAGTGAATAAATGCATTTTTGATATACATATATCTGATGTGGAAATGCAAAGCGAAGTAACCCCCGATAGTGGCGGGTACGTGAGGCCCACTGAATCTCTGTTATTAATACTAATAAATCGTTTATTTGCAGAGAAATCGGCCATATAAAAATGGGCATGCAAATTTCATATTAATTGTCATAATGTCATAATAAGTTATTTATATTTGTTGTCAAAACTCTCCCTTAAAAGGCAACTTGCCTTTAAAAATTTAATCACCACCCTCTTGAAAGCATTACACGGCAATGATCAATAACTTCTAGAAAGGTGATTAAAAAGTTTGATAGCCATGGTGTAACAGTTTTTTGATTACAGGGTTATTCAGAAGCTAGATGAGCTAAAGCCACTAAAACCTCGGCATAGAGAGGCTCTTTATAGGTGAAGGAGCAGATTTATAGATATAGTATATATATGATATTTTGAACAAGGAAGTCCCTTTAGGCAAGGTTCCGAAGATACTGGCAGCGTTCCCCCTTTGAATAGCTAGACTAATTCTTTGTCCGAGGTAGCTGCCAGCTCTTTGGTCTCCTGTGATGTCGAGTAACCTTTTTGCTTTTTCCTTAAAAAGCCTTATAGCGCTAGGACCCCACGGACCAAGGGTCTCGATACCGGGACATAATCATATTCGGAGCCTAGACCCCTGTATTTGCTTTATACGTATAAGATCTATTAACGGAAGATTACATAAGAAGGTTGATAAGACAATGTGCTGTTTGTTGTGAGTCAGCCGTGTGAATTATCAGATTATGCAATGAAGCTAATAATGAGGAAACTGTGGGTTTGAATGTGGGCAGGTAAAGGTTATTTGATTTATTATGGGTTTGGTTATAGCTATGAAAAGTTATACTTGACTGATATTAGTTTTATGGAATGGTTTGTTTAAAAGTTTTTTTTAAATTCTTACCAAGAATAAGAGCTTATTTAAAATTCAACATATAATATAGATGTTTCTTCCTGTCTGTTATATATATACACAAATATACACTAACTAATATTTAAATTTAATACTCATACTAACCTTCTTGCAAAATTTTCCTTTCTTTGTAATCCTAGAGTTACTAGAACTAAAAATCTTCTATACGGCGAAAATCAAATTTCAAATTTCGTGCCTACCTATAAAATAGCATAGTAATGAAATTATTAATCAATAGCGGCCTATCCCGCATTTGCTGGACATAACTGATTTATTTTAAAACGTATTTTAGAAATAAATACGCGTTATGTGTAATGTATGTTATTCATATTTCTGCATATGAAAGTACATTTTGGAAGGGGCAACTAGTAATTTCTTTTAGTACTTTATTTTCATTTTTTAAATTGTAATTTTGACTGTTGAAATTGCCATTTTAATAGGCCTAAATGAAATAAATGATTTGACTTGACTAGTATAACTTAACTTAACTAATATGTCACACAAATATACAGTATTTATTTACAATATTCTTAACCTAGATAGTAATAATAATTAACGACTTAATACTTATCTCTTGCTGTTATCAAGATTAACAATTATAGGTCAATAATTGGTTCCAAAGTCTTATCATTGCCATAACCTAACTACCGATGCCCTACTCTCTTATCAAAAACCGTAGTTATTTAATAATAATTGTTTAGACATGAAACTAAATACGACACATTTTTCGCAAATAAATCGGCTTAAATTTTTTTTTTATTTTTTATAAGCATAGAATGTGTGAATGTTCCACTAATAAAAACTTGCATCAAAGACGTACTCTACTTCTAACAGACCAAACTCTGATCTGTTACGCCTAGAGTATGGACACCCATTCTTAGCTCCCACATGGCCGTTCTTTGAGAGAGGAGTACACTCTTGAATAGTTGATGGTCGTATCTCTACGGGCACGCCATCATGGGCAATCATTCCTTTGATGTACCGACACAACGGCGAATACGTACAATCATCGCCGATGATGGCCGATCACAGACATTCCACTATAACACAATTGGCCATGATGGCCCATTTTGGCGGCAAGAGTAAACCTCCTTGTACCACCTGCTGTCCTGGTACAAAGACTTAGTATACAACGATTTCCTTGTAAGTCATAATGAATAACTATGTCCTCTACACTAACGTAATTGCCTTTAGTCGCCCATCATGGCCCATTGTGAAAGGCTGCTCTAAGAGGAGACTCGAGAGTCGATTCACACACATTCACAGTTCGCTAGTTCGTAAAAGAAAGTGAAAACTACTGCTACAGGCTACCAGGGATAAGGTTTTGGTTGATAAAGTTCTTTATAGCTTTAATAGAAAGCTCAACTTTCTTAATAGTTTCGATCAAGAATAAATGAGAATCATTTTTCACCTAGCGAAAGAACTATTGTATTTCTCTTAATCGGCTTTTCATAAGCCTTCGGGTACAGATCGCAAAAATCTTTTAACTTTCTTATATATATGACTAGCCGTTTCGCGCCCGCTTTGCTGGGCGAATTAAAATAGGTCATATTTTTATTATTCTTCTTATTAACTTCCCGCTAAGAAAATTGAAATATTTCGAAAATCGAGTTTTTAACAGATGTTGACGTTTAGAGGTTCTAGGAAGCCTCTTTTGTTTTTATTAGCGGGAAAAATTTTCATAAAAGTAAAACAGAAATAAAAAAATGAAGGAACGTTGGAATTAAATAGCCATAAACCATCTAGGAAAAATTTCGCATCGAATGGTGGTAGTTTCATGTCGATACGATCAGTGGTTTAAGCGTGAAAGAGCCTCAAACGAACACCATTTTCTTTTTATATATATATATAGATTAAAAAATTTGGATGATAGCAAAAAATTAAATCGGATACTCGTTACCCAATTTACATACATTACAACGTTATATATAGCTATATAATATGTGTTGAAATTAGAAAAGTTGAACCCTATAGTTTACCAACTCATATTATAAGTCTGTAGTTTTATACTGGCAACCCTGAGACATAACTGTTTTGTTATAGTCATTTGATTTGATAAATATTCTCTCAAAATAAAACTACGTTGTCTAAAACTAAATCGTTACTTTTCATTTATATCATCAACGTTGCAAATTTTGTTATTATAATATATAAACAAAAGGTAAAGGCTGACCATCTGTGTGAATGTAAACAAAAGATAAGAAATGTTTGTGAAATATATAAATCTTTGTGTCTTTGGCGGCTGACTCCGATCGCAATATCTGCATGGGATTTCTAGGAATTTGTTACAAATGATTCATTAAAAACAGTCGCTACACCCGAACTCGGCGTTACATCCAAAGTCGCAATAGCCACATGAATTTTGTACTAAAGTCTGCTTTAAATTCAAGGGGCTTCGTTACGATTCGATTTAACGTCGTTATAGTTAAATGGTCGCTACTATCAATGTCGTAATAAATTAAATCCATTGTGGATAAATAAAGCTTTATATACAGTATTTACAATATTCTTAACCTGCATAATAATAATAATTATATATTAAAAAATAAATAAAAAGTGTGGTCCCCTTTAACGCAAAGCATTTCCTCGCTCTATACTTATTCGTTGAGCGAGGAAAGCACCAGCTCTGGGCTCGCCGGTAGTATCTACGCGGCCTAGTCCATAGAATTTTATATATTCACCCTTCGATGAGTCAGGGATAAGAGTCGCACGCTGACTGCTCTAATACAGTAGAATATGTTAAGCCAAATTTAATTTGTAAAGTCCTAACGAGCTATAGAATTTAAGTCTCAACAGTTTTGCTGATTGTACTAGACGGCTGCAAAATTAGTTTCAGTAAAAGCAAGCGTGAAAATATATTTTTCAATAAAATGCGTTCGTTGCCCTGTGTTAACAATGGGAATAAAACCGATTGATTTATTTTTGATGCTATAGTCTATAATTGGGAAAATATCAATTTACAATTCAGTGTTTTCTGTATTTAGTATTATTCGTTCAATTCATTATAATAAAGCCCCTTTCCATGCTATTGAAAATTTAATATCAAATGTTCAAGTCAAGTCAAATTATTTGTTTCAATTAAGCCTATTCAAAAGGCACTTTTGAGAGTCAAAATTACAAAATTAAAAATATGACTAGTTGCCCATTCCAAAAGGTAGTTTCATATGGAGAAGAATGGGTAATAAACTTCATACATACTCTATTAAAATAGTTTTTACATGAACAAAAAAAAACTACGATGATAAAATAGGCGCATGGTGTTATAAAAATATTAAACATACTAGCTGCCCCCGCGAAGTTCGTTTCTCCTTAATGTGATTTTACTTAGCCTACCTTTTCAGTAGCTTAAGTAGATTGTTCACTTTTTCGGACTAAAAACCTAAGTAACACTAAAATTAATAATAAGAGTTCAAGGATAAAAAATCTCGATTTGATCCAGTCGTTCGAGTTTTGCACTTAGCAACATATTTGCAATTATTTTTACATATGATACAAATTTCAATATCCATTACACATTGCTGCGCATGTAAAAAACAGCGTTTAGCCTCTGTCAGCACTAGGCATAGCGAAATAGGAGCACACGCTTACATTATTATAGTGAGAACACAACGCAAACACCTGGTATATGAATTAATACTTTCAATCATCAATATAAGTATTTCCTCCAACTTTGATCTGTTTCCTTAGGAGTAGAGACTCTTGAGGCGTGAGGTTCAACTGCACAGCTAATTATAGATTTAAGTTGGCGCCTGGTTGACCTCAGAGCTGGTGGTTTCCTCGCTCAACGAATAAGCATCGCTGTACATCAAGGATATTCTGCCACAGAGACCAAACTTATTAAATTTGTTTTAGTTCTCTGTTTATCAATTTTTAATTATAATTAATATGTAGGGTAAGAATATTGTTAATACTGTTTGTGTTTGTTTGAAATAAATTACGTACCGGCTATTTAAAACGTCAAGTACATTCCTCACCTACGCATAGACAAGATGTAACTCGATTTAACATTCGCCCACGAGCTTACACGAGCGCATTCTCATGAAATAAACATGGCGCCTTGTCAGTTGTCAATTGTCATCTTAGCGGGAAACTACTGAGATCTGATAAATTGCTTTAACTGTTGTCAGATAAACGTTTAAAATACCTTAGTGTAATGTTTAAAACATTGTTTATAAAAAGATGAATTACCTGTAAGTAAGCAAATTTTCTCTTTCTTTCCAATGGTATTCATTCATTCATTCATTAGCCTTTATTGCTGACACCCAGTACAATGTAATAACAATTATTTAAGTTACATAAATAAACACTTAATTCTAACACATAAATAAAACTTAATCTAATACATCACTTGACCCGTTTTGGGTAGTCAGCGTGTCCTGTGACACGTAGGCCTCTTCCAGCTGTTTCCATTCTTTTCTGTTATTAGCTCTTCTTGTTCAAGTTGTGCCTCCTATTATCTTTATATCGTCTGCCCATCTCTTGCTCGGTCTTCCTCTTTTCCTTTTTCCATCACGTGGTTGCCATTCTGTAATTATTTTTGTCCATTTCAACCTGCTATCTCTCGTCATGTGCCCAGTCCAGCGCCATTTCAACTGCCTTATTTTCTTTATAATGTCTTCTACTTTGGTCGTTGATCTGATCTCTTCTGCTCTTTTTCGATGTCTCAGTGTTACACCCACCATGCTTCTTTCCATTCCTCTTTGGCATGTTCTCAACTTTAAAAGATGTTTCTGAGATAAAGCCCAAGTCTCGCAGCCGTATGTAACACATGGTAGGATACATAGATTGGTAATGGTATTAATAATAAATAATATAAATAAATCGTTTATTGGCAAAGATAGTTAAAAACCACACAATTGGGCTTATTAAATTAGGATTTAACTGTCATATTATTATATTAGTAGTATCAAACTAATACAAACAGTTAAGATATTTATAATTGTTATCAAAACTTATGGTCTAAGTACTCTCCCACGCTATAAAGGCACCTTGTCTATACAAATTTAATCACAAATTTACACTGTTAAAGCCAGAACAATGCCATAGTTTTAACAGTGTAAACTAAAAAACTAAAAAAAAAAAAAGTAAAATACAGAGTAAGAAGCATTGTTTTTTAAATCAAAAACCAGTATCAAGTGACAGTATTCCTCGTTTCGTTTGACCAATCAGGAACAAACGAAACGCGGGATCGAATATTTCGTTTTACATCCGTTCATATTGCTCTCAACTCGGATTCCTGTTGGAACTTTGAAGTTAAATTGGTTTACTGTTAGAATGAAATAGTTTTGAACCTAATACTTGGGAATGTATACAAAAATTGCAGATCCTAATTTGACGTGACTTGGACTGTACGGTCTTGGGTCATCATTTAAATAAACAGAGGTTTTTAGATATACTCTATATTAAGAACTCGCGTACAACTATAGAATATAAGTTAAATAATGAAATGTTAATTGCTATGTAACGAATGAATACACCGTAACAGTTGAAGAGAGTGCCTACGTCTGGCTAAACTCTCGGGGCGTAACTCCGAGGATTTAGGAAATCGCCACGCTTATAAAACTAAGAAAGCTTGAGTGAGGAAAATGTACAGCCTTGGCTCATATATGGTCTGTTAAACTCAAGCTCAAAATATCTGTATTCATGTAGGTAAACACTTATGAATTGTCAGAAAGAAGTTAAATTAATTGTAAATTTACATTTACTACGAACATTTACTACTTGCGAACTGTCGCAAGTCAAGGGCGTAGAGCGGGTAAGAAGAACTGGCAAGAAACTTTCCGCCACTCTTTTTAATCGCCAAGTATTGTCATACAAATTGTTTGAACTGAAGCAAATCAATCCCAGTTCTCTAAGTTATATATATAGATTTATATAGAGGACACCGTGAGCCATTTCTGCCAAAGCCCTCCATCTTTTAGTCGATACCAACTCCGGGGAAATAAATACAGATAATGCAACTTTTTCTACAGCTGTGATACTTTTTTGACATCCAACACTTTTGTCTTCAGTCACCGTGAAACGTCGTCGTATATTGAGATGTTTTGATTTAAGATCATCTTGATATGATTTTTTTAAATATCTAACATACGAAATTTAGTTTAAGTCCAACCTGAGTATCTAATTCCATTCAAAGAAATACGTCTTTTGAATGTCTAAGTAAAATTCACCCTCTCGCTAAAAATGTTTTTCGCATCACTTCGTATTATGTAATCCCATTACATTAGGTTATTTACATACACTTTCTACGCTTATGTAACATTATTGGGCTCGTTACGAATCGGCATACTAACATAATTTCCCAAATTTTATATGAATTATTTACCGTAACGGAATTCGGGTAGTATTTTTTCTTTTTTGTTTTACAACCAAAATATTGGGCATGTTTCCCTTCTTATTTAAGATAAACGGTATGTGTAGATTTTAAATTAGCCCACAATGTTATATATATATATATATATATACATCTATTTCTGTATTATGCTGTAAATCTTCTGAATAAATAAATAAATTTAATCGCCTAATTGACTATTATTATGGAAACATTTCATTTAGACCTGTGATTCAGAATTGTCGGTCCTTTGTTCGATTCCCGACTGCGCTGTGGGTTTTCTAAAAATGTACGCTATAACTGACAGTGGAGTGTGACCCTTAACCTAACCATGAGAATAACAAGGGCTACGTTTGACAAGGGTATGTTAAATTTGATATGTTTTTGACATACTCAATGCTTGAATTGTTCTAGGAGTAAGACTAAAATTTACGATGTATCAGCCACAGCAAGTTCATTCTTGAACAAAGCCAAGTGGTATAATAAATATATTACATGTATACTATATTAGTGTACACTCTTTATAACATCATTCGTTATAATAAAGCACTCTCTATAACGTAAATAAAAGTTACCTTTGTTTGGTTTAACATAAAACCCATACATTAATTCACTCTTTATAAGGCAAAAGCGAGTCTCTATAACGAAGAAATATTTTCATATTTAGACATCAACAACATACTTAAGTGTAATTGTTTTTATAATCAGCTTACAAAACTAAACTTTTGAGGTTTCCAAATTTCTAAGAAAGACACCTGATGTCATAAACAGCCGTCTCGCCTTTGTTATTTAGACTAGATTTTTTTTTAATTCTTAGATTACATTGCCTGTAGGAAATTTTGGTCTCAGTTACTAAACGCACCACAGTCACCAACGGTGTATTATCAGTCGTAAACTAACTTTGAAACTGTCAAGATGGCCAGTAAAAGAAAAGCGTTGTGTTTAGAATAATTTACCTATTGATAGAAATAAAATTATAAATTATTGTACTTGGTTAAATTTGTTTTTTTTTATTCAATCCCTTTAACGAAAATTTACTGTAACGAAAAAAATTGTCGGTACCTTGAAATTCGTTATAAAGAGAATACAATAATATATATAATTTCTTGAACGCACAAAACACGATTTATTTAATACCGTTATCGTTATGTAATAAATACAATAAATCGTCGTGATTTTAACGGATAAAACAGCCTATCTCGAACCTAACCCGCTGTTTTGCTGGTAATTATTGTTCTGCTTAGCAAAAACTTCTGGTATTTCTATTTTATCTTGTATAATGTATATATATGTATATTTTTTTTTACATTTATGTTCACTAAATAGATAAAAGAGTTTGTAACATACCGTAGATGTATGATGTGGTAAACTTTAATAAATAAATAAGATCTTTATAGGACTCATGTAAACCAAAGACAACCTCACATATTTTATTTATTTATACGACCTGGATACAAGTTCAGTGGCCGAGGTGGTCTTTTATCTCATTTATGTATTTCTAATGTACAAAATGCTTAAAATTATCAAACAAAAGATGCCGCCATATCGCGGTGAATGGTAATAAATAATGACTATCATCCGCTCTCATTCACGATCATAGCGAAGGAATAGACAGTAAACTAGTTGTCTATGGTCATATCCGGTTTTCCGTCGCTTTTACTTTTAAATACGTATTATGTTCTAGAATTATAATGTTCAATGTCGAGACATTGATATCAAATGTTTATTATTAAATTGTTTTATACTATTTTAACTTTAAGCATAAATAACGTAGGTAAATACTGACTGATTTCAATTGTATTTAAACATGTTTTCAAACTTTAAAAACCTTAATTAATTCAGTTAAAAATGGCTACCATTGGTATTTTAAACCGCCTTCAAAAGGAGATTGTCAAATGTCAAACTGACATTATCATATGACATGATACTGTTGGAATTGGATAATATTTTTGCATAATCTATTTACGAAGGACGTGTGCTGAATTTTGTGTGTCCAAAAATTTATGGAAAACTTTTTGTTTTTATACTTTGTCCACAATCCCACCTGATGTTAAGTGAGATGTGGCCTATTGAACGCCTGTCCAGGAGAAGCCTGTTCAACAATCATATATTTTATATTTTATTAAGATAAACTAAAACAGTCCAAATATCATCAACATCCGGTCACTTTTCGAGATATGGACATCCATACAAATCCTTTTCAGTATGTATTTAACAGATTTCACATCTGTTAAGTATGTTATACACTAAATAAAACTTTTTAGAATAAAATTTAAATATGATATTTACTTAGAACCATCAAATACCCAGTACTTACAATTTTCTACATAGTAATAATAAAAATAATTAATTTTTACCACTTTAACGCTGGCAGCATTTTCTCGCTGTATTGCGATACTTATTCATTGAGCGAGGAAAGCACCAGCTCTGGGGTCACTGGTACTATCTACACCAACTTAAATCTTTAATTACTGTACTTGAACCCCACGGCCCAAGGGTCTCTACTCCAAAGGGAACAAAATCGAAGTTGAAGAAAAGTCTTGAATATTTGAGCCGATTAGAATTACGTGTAATTTGGTAATATTATTTCAAATAATTTTTGTGCTAAACTGGGTCGAACAGTTAAAAACCAAAGTTGATATGGCTAGATTGGTACCGGTTTTAAATCGAATGGTCATGGCTATACGAGATACGGCATGCAAAACTGCTTTCTCAGGATATATGGCCCGAGCGATATATGAATACTAAGATTAGCTTTTGCTCAACTGAAGATATATGTAAACTGACCGTAAATACTTTATTTTGTATATTTATAGCATATATTTTAGATACGGGCCTAGCAGATGTTAAATTACAAAAAACACTTACGAATCCATAGATAAATAATGTAAACAAAAAAAATCCAAAAACTATAGAAAATAAAGTTGCGCTACAACCTTTTAGGTCTGTGGCAGATTTGTGTATCTATTTCGTGATCATTTGTTTTTATCATCTGTCACGCCGTCGACTTTTTAGGTATTAGGTATAATATAGGATTCCTCACGATGTCTTCCGTCACCGAATATAGAAAGTCTATTGGTGAGACTAGTAGGTGGGTCAGTCTGTGCCTGACATACCATCAACAATTTGGGTCTAAGGCATGCATTCTTCATGATGAATTCCGCACCACTATGTGGAACCAGCTGCCCACTGAAGTATTTCCGAACCAATACGACTTAGGGTCCTTCAAGAAAAGAGCGTACCAATTCATGAAAGGCCGGCAACGCACTTGCGAGCCTTCTGGCATTGTGAGTGTCCATGGGCGGCGGTATCACTTAACATCAGGTGAGCCTGCCCGTTTGCCTCCTATTACATAAAAAAAACAAAGAAATTTGCTCACATGATTCTTAGAACTTTCGAACTCACTCCAAAGAATATAGACTACTTTAAAGAAGCTATTTTAAACGCGAAATTTAAAAACACGTTTTGTGAACATAATTTAATCTCGAATTCAAGTATAGAAATATCATACGAGTGAGTCACACTTCTCGCAAATGCCATTGCGTACCCAGACGATCGATTTGGTCCGCGCCAAGAATATTAATGCCCAGTTTTTGCCACTTGCATTTTATGGTCGTACATAATGAAGCATTTTATCTCATGTTTTGCGCCATTAACGTGTATTATTTAATGCTAATCAGAGCAGTGTTGGCCGCGTGGCTTCAGCGTGTGACTCTCGTCCCTGAGATCGTAGGTTTGATCCCCGGCTGTGCACCAATGGACTTTCTGTTCGCATTTAACAAAACATTGTGAAACCGGCTTGCCTTAGACCCTAAAAGTCGACTTCGTATGTCTGGCACAGGAGGCTGATAACCCACTTGCCTATTAGATTTACAAATGATCATACAGATACAAACAGACACAGAAATCTTAGGTCCAGACCTAAAAAAGGCTGCAACGCTACTGATTTTTTATTTTTTTCAAATTCCAGTAACATACCTCGATTCCTCTCAGATGGTTTTAAGACGAATTGGTAATGTCCAATGTAAACGCTGTCCCTACTTCGATTTGAAAAAAAAACATTTCTTAGTCGTGACCGAATTTTTTGAAAACATACCTTTATCGTGCTTCTAACAGATAAAGTAAGAGAATATACTATGAGGTCACTTAGGCTTAACCACTGCGGTATTATATGTTACTATGATTTTTACTAAATGACTTCAATACTCATCTGTGTCTACCTTGTAGTTAATGGAAATCTCCACTTAAAGTCCGGGATAAAACGAAATAAACAAACACTAAGTCTATTAATTTATAGCTTCGCGGTAATTTTTTTTTATTAAAACTAAAATGCATTTGTCTCTGTCTAACTGTGTTTACGCTGTGATATAAATAAATATAAATGAGTACTGAGTACAGTGCAATTAGACTAATTTAGCTTTTATGAATATAATGGGGTAAGTGTATAAGATAAGCTTTGTTCACACATTTATAAAGAAAAACTTTTTTTACCAAAAAACAACGTGTGCTGTGTGTAACTTTTTTAAATAAAAGCAGTTACTTCGTCAGTAATTCTTCCTCCCATTTCTTCATTGTCTTTGTCTTCTTCCGTTTCTAGGATTCAAATCTACAATTATCCTTGTCCACGGGCTATTAAATTATCCATATTAATATGGAACATCAAAGTAATAACTAATACCATCTAATCCGTCTGATCAGATATTAATGCGCATAAATCTACAATTTATGTATTTGACAATTGACAAGCGACTGCTATGTCAGTGTCTATAACATTTTAAAAAAAGAATATCATTTGTTCAAATCTATATATATAAAAGAAAGTCGTGTTTGTTACAACACTTATAACTCGAGAACGGCTGGACCGATTGCCATGGTTTTTGATTTGTTGGATTTGTTTCCGTCCCGAATAGCAGAATAAGCAATAAAATATCGGATAAGTTATCGAATAACAATAAATTAATTAATTAATTTTACGAATGCAAAAACCATATGGTGCCATCTGTTGACAAAACTACGCATCATTTTACGTCGAATTCGTGTCAGTTGAAGAAATTCCGATCTTGAGGTGAATGAGGAGATGCATAACCATGCTTTGATCCTGATCAAAAGATGTTGGTTATCAGAAAGTGCTTAACATGCAGTATCGCCATATTGACGCTAGAGAGAAGATGCCTAATGTGTAAAACTGCCATTCTTCTTTCGCAATGGCAAGCAATAAAACATTTCTGTATCTGCAAAAAAGTTGTATTAATGTAATACTTAACATTAATGAAATCCTAAAATAAGTTAAATTAAAGTAACAACGATATTATAAGGTTGTAGGGCGGAACGAAGTTAGCCAGGTCAGCTAGTAGATAATAAAACTTAAAACGTCAAAATTCTAAATTTAAATAGACAACCGCGACAGACAGTAAACACTGCCGTTCTTTTGATTTCGAAGTTCGTTAAACTCATTTAATAATACACAGATAATATTCATTGCAATCTTAGAAGTTTATTATAAAAACCACAGATAAAAAAACAAAACCTGTATGGTGTCAGTATAAAATAAGATAGACTAAAGTCTCTAAGAGAAATGTACTCTAATTAATTAGATGAATTTTAAGACGAGATATCATACGAGATGGACGTGTTTACTTGATTCCCTACATCGAGACCTTATATGGCGACACTGCCAGCGCGCCGCGATGTGCCCGAAAAGGAAGAAGAATCTATAAACATTGAGTGATGCGACTAACTTTCATTTTGTGTGTGACGGTGTCGTTCGCGGTTGATTTCCACTGAATTATAGACAAATTATTAACAGTCCCAAAAAATAACTATTATGACAACAGGCTAAACACGATACTATGTATTTGCGTGTTGTTCCCACGAGTATGTAAGTGCGTGCTCCTATTTCACCATGCCTACTGCTGATAGAGGACAAATCTTTGTTTTTTATTTTATTATTAATTACTTAAAGGTGTCATTTGGAACATGGTGTAATGGTTGCAGCTCCTTACAAACACTGTGTAAAACAAAAAACGTGGCGATTAAAAAGAGTGGCGGAGAGCTTATTGTCAGTTCTTCTCGTCTCTTCTACGCCCTTGATTTGAGAACAGTAAATGTAAAATTAGAAGCATTTAATATGTATTTCCTTATTGACGTTCATAAGTGTCCTATTAATGATTTTTAATTTGAGAATAACAACTGAAAACTCTTGAAATGGTTTGTCGTTCTAAACACGGGACTAAGACACGTTTCTGAATCCCTAAACGTACAGACGATAAGCAGCGATTTGGTTTTAATAACTGTTTCACCAGACGGCTCGCGATTGCGTTGACGTCCTACTTAGATATTTTATAGAACAGGGGACAAACGGAGGCTCACTGTAAATGATGCCCATGGACACTTAATGCCAGAGGGCTTGTGAGTGTTGCCGGCCTTTTAAGGATTGGTCTAGATAATTGTATTGCTTATGAAGCGTGCTAAAACGCCAATTAACAAAGGAAGTCGTAGAAAGCAATTAGTTCTAGAAATAAGTGCGGAACAGCTGACACTGTATAATTAAAATACAAAATAGCAAAAAACATTTTGTTACGAACCGTCAACAAAAGGTGTTCGTATACGGGTATTGAATATGTATGTGTTGCGTACCTAATGACCGTTATTACAGATGTTCCAGCATATAAGGAATGTGATATTAACATAGTGATAAATTTTAGGAAAAAGACTTAGCTCAGTCAGACTTTCGTACGCTCACGCTCTCGTTTCAGAATATCACTCCTAATCCACGAGTTGAAAAAAGACCTGATAGAATCCGAAAGCGACCCTGGAGTCTCTCTAACCATGAAGGAACTATCCGAGGTGGCTCAGGTCGAGGCCCACATGCCCCTTACTTTCGGGGGATATGCAAATATATTTCCATGTCGAAGTGGAGTTCCAAATGGAGTTGAAGGCGATAAGAGGTTTAAATTTTTTTAAATCCTGGAATAGAACGATGTATAACCAATGCTCTTCATCGTGTCTGAGCGCCATCTTGGTGACACTAGTGAATTACCTTTAAACTATATATTATTCAGACAAAACAAAATTCTGATTCTCCAACTCTTTCACTCAAGTTACACCCTTCACACGAAGTAAATCTCTCTAACTGAAATATCGTCTCAACAAATTTTGTTTATGGTCCAAGATCCCAGGGCCGCCAGACGTCACGTATTTTCTGACGGATGAAATGTGGACGATTGGGTAGTGTTAGTATGTACTATGATCGTATGCCTACCTGCTAGCTTGGTCAAACGGCCAATTTCCAGGTATCAGGTAATCAAGGTACACAAAAACATTACTTACTTCACGTAAATTCTCATGGCTGATTTTTATATATGTTTTCGAGTGTATAGTTAAAAATAAATTGTCAATACTCCCAGACACTTTCCGTCGGCCATATTGCTTAACAGACGCTTTAAGGGTCTCAAAATAATTAGTCAACTTCACGTAAATTCTGACGCTCCATTTTTATATATGTTCATCCCACAACTATTTTAAAAGCTTTGACAAGAAGACAGACCGATCCAAGGGGCCAATCATCCCCTAAACTAAATTTTAATATCTCTATGAGTGGGAGAGCATTATCTACGCGCATGAGACTGAGTGAGACCGACTGCGCTGTTAAAGCCATGAAAATTACTTGAAAAATTATTATTATTCAAAAAGGGCAAGCAAAAGCCGTTTAATATTTTGAAGAAAAATGAAGAGTACCAACAAGCATTTCACCGTTTTGGTACGTTGGATTTTGTTGGTGATGTAGATGAAGAAGAACGTGTATTCAACATAATACAAAAATTTATCTGTGATGTTTACAACGTTCCTGGAATAATTGATGTAGATGCTGCCAGACTACAGTTGTTTATCATTTACATACATGGTATCTGATATAAATGAAGAATTCAATCGAAAGAATTTAAGAAACTTCGATGCCAGTAACTTACCACCTTGTAAAAGTGAGCTTTGGCAACAGTTTCGACGGGCTAGCTTTGGAACAATGCAAGTATGAAGATGATAAATATTTTCAACCCCGAAAACAATGGCTGGACACTACAAGATGGTAAATATGATTTTCATTGGTTCGATGAAGATCAATTACCGGGTTTTGTCAGTGAGTCGCTGGAAGAACAATCAGGTAAATTATTTTCGTTTCTCATATTATTTGTATCTTTTTAGTTCTTTCAGACCTTCATTGTTTAAATTGTTTTTTACAGAGGAAGAAAATAAGGATAATGCTGATGATGACGATCACGATTTAGATATTCAATTTCAAGATTGATATTTGATGATGATGATAATGAAGATTAAAAGCCACTGTTAAGAAATATTGAAGAATTAATATTTTTCCACTTTGTTTCCAAATTTCCAATAAATAATTAATTAAAAAAATTGCTGCTATTTAAATATAAGTGGTATTTTTTAAAAATATTTTTTAGTTCTAATTAATAAATTGAAAAAAAAAAAAATGCCGGCTAACTTTAGTATTATTTATTATGTGTCAATTTTTTTCTTATTTTTGTTGCTATAATTTACTTGTCAACAAAAGTTCTAAAAATTATAAAATATCTGTTCAAGTAATTTTCATGGCTTTAACAGCGCAGTCGGTCTCACTCAGTCTCATGCGCGTAGATAATGCTCTCCCACTCATAGAGATATTAAAATTTAGTTTAGGGGATGATTGGCCCCTTGGATCGGTCTGTCTTCTTGTCAAAGCTTTTAAAATAGTTGTCGGATGAACATATATAAAAATGGAGCGTCAGAATTTACGTGAAGTTGACTAATTATTTTGAGACCCTTAAAGCGTCTGTCAAGCAATATGGCCGACGGAAAGTGTCTGGGAGTATTGACAATTTATTTTTAACTATACACTCGAAAACATATATAAAAATCAGCCATGAGAATTTACGTGAAGTAAGTAATGTTTTTGTGTACCTTGATTACCTGATACCTGGAAATTGGCCGTTTGACCAAGCTAGCAGGTAGGCATACGATCATAGTACATACTAACACTACCCAATCGTCCACATTTCATCCGTCAGAAAATACGTGACGTCTGGCGGCCCTGGGATCTTGCTCTATTACGCTATGAGTACTTTAAACGTAATTTAGTTATTATGAGTAGAGGGTTATTTTAAGAAACTTTCGTTATCTTTTGAACCACTCAGAAATTATTAGCATTTGTGTATCTAATTATAATGACTAGGCATATTTGCCGTGCTTGGCCTGGTTAAGGGTTCAGCGTTTAAGTTTATATATTATTATAATAATCATTTTTTAATTTAAGCAATCATAATTTCTGGTTAATATAGTGTTAGTTACAATATTATCCTCAATATTATATTAGCTTGGCTTAGTTTAGCTCACTAAGTTTTTTTTTGGTATTTCAAATTTCCAACATAGATAAGTACAGTAATTTACAACATTCTTATCTTACATAGAAATAATTATTAAAAATTGATAAATAGAAAATTAAAACAAATTTAAAAAGTTTGGTCCTTATTGCAGTGTACCTTTGATGCTGGCATTGCCTCGCTGTATTGCGATACTTATTCTTTGAGCGAGGAAATCACCATCTCTGGGATTACCGGTGCAACCACGTGCCAACATAAATCTTTAATTAGCGGCTCTGAACTTGAACCCCACGGTCCAAAAGTGAACAAAGGGAACAAAATCAAAGTTGGACGAAAGATATATATTTGAGCTGTTTATTATTTTCTATGAACTAAAGACATCTTTTTAATTAGAATCTCAATATAATAAAATATTTTTCTTTGTTAAAAGAATTTTAGGTAAAAATACGATACACATCATTAAGGGAAACTTATGCTTTGTATGTGTCTCCCTTTTTCAGTTTTATTTTTAATAGTGTATGAAATTGTGAACCTTTGTCTTTTGGCCACGTTAGTAGGTACCTACTTTTGTTATACTCTGATTTTTCATTCCGTAGAATTCTCACATTTCATAAATGTTGCTACTAAAAAAGTTATCCACCGAAAAAGGGACCAATTTGACCCATTTAAGGGCAATAAAATATAATACTACATTACATTTGGTAAATTATTATAAACCTTGATTGCCATAATTTTGTCTCTTAGCGTCGACACGTCTTTTCGTCTTTAGACTATCTTCGGGTCACATCAGCTAAAGACATCTTTGAATGTTTTTGGTATATAATCTTACCATAATTTGTCTCTAAGCGTCAACAGCCGTCGTTAGACTTCTTCGGGTCTTATCAGCTAAAGACAGTACATCCGGAATTGTTAGACAAACGATTTTATTTACGTCATAGTGTTTAGTTTAAACATTTCCAACGTCCAGAACTTTCTTCGTGTGCCGTTTCAACTGTAATCAAGTTAATGCAGTACAGTCGAGTCACAAAGCTCTTTTGTTTTCTATTTAAAACGTTTTTTGTAGCTTTTGGAAGGCAATGTGCAAAGTATAATTGTTTCGCTGTAAACTACAGTTTCCTTCGTCTGTTTGATCTTAAAGATAATGAAACGCCTTGTTAATACAAATAATGATTTTGAATATAATCAAACCCTACAAGGTTAACGGAACTCCTATGATAAATTAATTAATCAGTGGCGAGTTATGTAACCTAACATTAGTTTAGTTACATATATATATATTTTAATTAATAATTAGTAGCGGAAACCAAATGTAAGCAATCATCGCTCACTTGAAGCCAAAATGATACCCAAAAATACACTCAAAAATTGTAATTTAACATTCTCGTTTCCGATAATGTCCAATAACATAAGTGGCACTTAGGTTTACGAACTCTTCAATAAGTCAAGTTAGTTTGTTAATCCAGCGTCGCAACCCCACTGCCCCAGTTAGTTATAAGCTCATGTTTAAACAATTAACGCCAGTCGTTACCCAGCTTCAAAGTGTTTCATTTAACATATATCTGAACGTATCCATACAATAACCGCCATCGAACTTAACTGGCGCTACAACATATTTAAGTCTGGGCGTCATATTTCTGTATATGTTCCATCATTCTCATGTCTTACTAATAGGCAAGTTTTCTTGGTCTAAAGGCCGATTTACATTATCTTAGTGTTTAGGAGAGTGCTTTAGTACAACTTGAAAGGCAAGTTCTTTAGCGTAGCGTTTACTAAAGCAAGTAGCGTTTACATGTTTCAACTAAAGTACTATCCTAAAGCACTGTCCTAAACACTAAGATAATGTAAATCGGCCATAAGGCATGCGAATCCTTACGATGTTTTCCTTTCTGCGAGCGAATGTTAAATGCGCACATAGAAAGTCCAGCCGGGGATCCAATCTAGAATCTCAGGGATGAGAGTCGCTGGCTGAAGCCACTAGTACAACATTGCTCTGACAACGTAAATCTAACTAATTAATGATTAATTCGATAAGTATCGCATTATTTTTTTCTTTCTTTTTTCCTTCACCCATCTTTATATGTTTTCTGTCTGCGATGGAAAACTGGTGACCTGTTGGCTGTTACCAAAGGACCTATACAATATACAGTCCTACTAGCGGACCGGACAGACGTAGTGTCCTGCATGATATTTCAAGCGATATTAAACTAAAGTACCGACTGCAGCGCCATCTGCCGGGCTGATTTCTAAATGTAAACCATACAAAACTCCACCCAAACGCATAAAAAAAATATTCAAATCGGTCTAGCCGTTTAAGAGGAGTTCAGTGACGTACACACGTACAGTGGAATTATATATACATATATATGTAAGCTAATCCTATCCTATCTTTTAAGTAAGCAAATTTGATTGAAATCGGTTAAGTAGTTTAGGGGTCCATAGCGGACAAACAACGTGACGCGTAATTTATACATATTAAGATTATAGACCTCTCACAAAGATGGGTCAATACGTGCAGGATGTAAATCTGTAAAATGCAATATTGTGAAGATGCAAATTGATTATTAATTATTAGACGTGCCCATGGCAATTGATAACTTATTGGTACAATCTTTGTAATCTGTAGAAGTTGCTGTAAGTCGAATGACGTCAGAATCAAAATGGCAAATGAATTTCGAAATTTTAACACAAATGTATCAAAAAACACTTTTCGTTCCGCCAGTACAAAGTATTGTGCTCCATTTAATCCCTTTAATGCATCGTAGTACAGTCGCGTAAGTAAATGTTGAAACAGTTGCAATTGAGAGGTTTCCAATTTTTCATTTGACTGTAGTTCTGTTATCAATGAAATTGCGATCGTATTTTGTTTACGCTTGAGTAACGACATGGATGATTCAACCCATCAAAGTGTTTACATTTCTACATTTTACGATCATTTTAGATAACCGAATTGAAAGACAAATTAAAAAAATGTGAGTTAAGTTCGGTTGCGATATTTTGGAGGGATGTTCAAATAAATGAAACACTTTGGTCAAAGCTACTAACTGTTACTGTCAACTGTCTAAATCTCGCTGTTGGCCTGAAGGACTTTACAGCTCAACTCTGACTGTTTTGGCTAGAATAGCTCGGCCGGAATGTTCGTCGCGATTAGCGTAAGAGCGTCCCCTGCGAGACTCGGACCTCAACTTGGGCCGTCGCGGGGTCTGTATTTAATCGTTTAAAAGAAAAGCTTATAACATAAAATTAGGGGTAGTGGGTTCGATGCTGGACTAACAAAAAACTTATTTATACTTAGTACTCTTAAAACTAAGTGACATATCTGTAAACAATATAAGTGATATCGACATTATGTATATATATATATATATATATATATACACTAATATAGGTTAACTTAACTAATATAGGTTACACAACCCGTGTCTTGAAATCTCTGTAACTTCCAGTACTGACAGCGATTCCGGTCCCAATAAGTTGTTCCGCGATCCCAAAGCGACATTAGCGCTACGGATATTAAGAAAACTACATCGAACTTGCAAAAACGTTGGGATCGGAATCGCTGGGGCTATTGGAATTTACAGTGTACGGAAACCGGTCTGTGAACCAATAGATTTTTGCCTCTATATGGGTGATGCAAAAACTGGCAGTCCTAATAGTGCGCACAGGCCCATAAGGAATAACAAGAATATAGAAAATTGTGGAAGGTCCTTATAGGGTTGTAGCGCCATTGCAATATTATAAGGTTGCCGAACTATCATTTTTTTATATACAACAATGGGCAAACGGGCAGGAGGCTCATCTGATGTTAAGTGATAAGCCCATGGACAATCTCAGGAGCTCGCGAGTGCGTTTTAAGAATTATTTATCTTTTCTTGAAGGACCCTCAGTTGAATTGGTTCGGAAATACTTCAGAAGGCAGCTTTTTCCATATAATGGTGGTCAAAAACGCTCCTATGTGGAACGACAGAAGTCGAGGTGATACGGTTGGAATTTCGTATTCTGCCTCGACGTCCGATGATGAAACTATGAACTAAATAGTTTTATTATGACTGAAATCATAATAAAACTTAAATTTGTTTATATCCCTGATTAGCCATTTCTGGCTCTTATACATCCTCTTGTTAACACGTAAAAAAGTATTATTTTGATGTTATTATAGTCCGGCAATACACTACCCCATTGTTCGTCTCCATGGGCATCACTTGACAAGCCTCCGTTTTTTGACATCTGAAGTGGAAATGCATATGTGGCGCAGAGCAGAAGTAGCAGAGGAATGCAAAATGCATACCAGATACTGTTATTCAGAGTGTGAGGTGATACCCTCTAAAACTCCTTCGTGTACTTCCGCGGCTGCGTTAGAGAGGCTCCGGGTCGCTAGCATTCTACCGGGGCTCAGATGAGTCTTCTGCCCGTTTGCCCCCTTACAGACACCAATAACACCTTGTTCATCGACTTGCCTAAAGCATGCTACCCCCTTTTTTCAAATGATGTTAAAATGCGCTTAAGCAGGCCCGTGCCATGGATATTGAGCATGACGCGGAGACTATTGGGCTGGGTCTACTAAAGACTACGGCTAAAGCCCTCTGCTATTCAAAGGGGTAGAGAGACCCACTAAAAACACCTCAGCCCTTCACTCGCCCTTAAGATGGGCCCTTGGGGTTCGCCAGGCATTCTACCCAAGGGACCCGTGCCTACATCCGTCATAAAGCTCAATCACTCCTGCGGTTCCGGGCCATTCAAGACCGAGACAAATCATGCTACCTCTGCCTTTCTTTTGTCATCCTCTCTTATGTCTTCTTCCACGGTCGAAAGCCAGAAGGCAGAATAAATACCGACTCATTATAATCTTATAAATAGGATACAATGTTATATCTATTACGTACACTTTCTTCACTTTCCAGCACTAGGGAATATTCGTTATCTTTGTACATTGAAAAAATTAATCACAGTCATTTAACCTGTCCTGTCAAAACCCGGACGTTTTCCGTCCTCAGTGTTACCAACGTAACCTAGATAACATCTAGCGGCTAGAACCAGCCATTGTTCGTGGCACAGACCGCGAAATTTCCGTTCCATTAAAACAATAAAGCTTTCATATATTACTATTTAAACACTGAAAGTAGGGGAGCGCGGGGCTTGTTGTAACAGGGGTAAATAGTAACAGACCTTTTTCAATAGGAATTTGAATTTTATTCACGTTTTTTTTTTACCTTATCTTAAACTTATAACTTGTCACGCCACTTTACCACAGCCAGGGTCCCACCAGACGGCGTAGTGAGTGGGTGTGTGCAAACGCTTTATTGTTGACAGGTAACCTATAATTTTACTTACTCAAATTTTTGGTTAGTTTTACTATTTTCGTAGCTTTGAAGTTTGATGTATTTTATTTTATGCTAAAATATAACTATTTATGATGATGTGTAACAGTTTTCAAGATTACTAAGTTGATTTAATAGTTATCGTGATAAATATTAAGAACTATATCTAGGGGCTAGTTGTAACAAAACCTTGGGGTTTGTTGTAACATGTTACAATTTGCCCCCAGATTGCTGTAAGTTACTGACGACCGATGTTTATTTTTCCCCGGCTTAAATACTCAGAAATGTTCATTCGCGGTGGACCTCAAGATTGCATTGGAGCTGGCAATTCTTCAGGGTGGATGACTGAAAAAGAATTCTTGATTTTTATAGATCATTTTATCAAACACGCGAAACCTACCAAGAAAGAGCCAGTTCTGTTACTTCTCGATAATCATGGCTCACGTATGAATATTGCAGTTGTCGAAAAAGCCAAAGAAAACAATGTTATCATGTTCTCGTTTCCCCCCCCCCCCCCATTGCTCCCACAATTTGCAACCTATGGTTGTAGGAGTCTACAGCCCTATTAAAAACCACGTGAACAGAGCACAGACTGCATGGATGTATAATAATCCAGAAAAAACGATGGCAATTTATGACATCCGAAGTGTAGGAAAGGAGTCATTATCACTTGCCTTGAACCCTGCAAATATTATCAGTGGATTTAAAGCTTCTGGTATTTGGTCTTTGAATGTTTATATTTTCCAAGATACTGACTTTGACTTTGCGCCCTCTTATGTTACTGATCGTCCAGATCCTACAGAACAATCAGAAAATGTTCTAAATGAAAGTGAAAATTTATCGTTGAATCTTGAACATCCACAGCTATTTATTAGATTCTGCTCCTGAAGTGGATATCAGCACAACAGAAATAAACGCCACATTGAAACTGCGAACAAACCAACTCCAAGTTGCTCTGGTCAAAATCAATTATCCCAATGAAAGATTAGACCATTACCAAAGGCGCCACCACGAAAAACAAATATAATTTGCAGACGCAAAAGGAAGTCTCCTATTCTGACAGATACGCCTGAAAAAGAAGCTTTGAGAGTAGAATATGAAGAAAAAGCAAAAAAAGATGATAAAGAAAAGCGAAAGGGGAAAGGAAAAGTTAAAAAATCCGCGAAAAATAAAGATAGAAGGTGTCACATTTTTGTTTTTTTTGTTGTTACTACTTGCCCCAACAGATGTTACAACTAGCCCCAACCACGGGGTAAGTTGTAACACTTCCCTTTTTTCAAAAAAATCATAATTGTGAGATAGTTACCTGTAGATTTGATAATATTTCAATTCGACTTCATAGATTAATAGTTAGAGTATCGATCAAAGTTTATTTGGTAGTAATTTAGCCAATACACTTCATGATATTCAATTATTTGTTAAAATTGTTACAACTAGCCCCTCGCTCCCCTATTATGATGGGATGGGATTTTTGTTCATCAAAGCTTTGCGAACACATTTTAAAAGCTTAAATTGTTATTTTCCCTGTAATTGCTATCACTTATTTTCACCTTTTAACCCAGAATTACATTGATACTTACTTGTGACATTTTCCTTCGAGAAAATAGCGCACCAATTCTTAAAAGGCCGGCAACACATTCGCAAGCCTTCTGGCATTGAGAGTGTCCATGGGCGGCATCACTTAACATCAGGTGAGCCTCCTGCACGTTTGTCCCCAATTCTATATAAAAAAAATTAACAGTACCATATCTAGGAGAAAAGCAGTGCGCTAAGTTGAGCAATTAAAAAAATAAAGGATTTGTAATATTGATTTGGTCAATATAAGATATTGTCAGGGTAGCTATTTACGTAATAACTTGAGACTGAATAAATTAACCGACTTAGTATTACATGGATCTCACAATCTTACGGTAGAACGTTGACAGTCTTGGTGTTTTCACAAGTTATGTTTCAGATGGCAGTTTATATTTATTATGATTTTTACCAAAATCGAAAGAATAGCTTTGTTTACTGGAATCTAAGCTTAATAAAACAACAATGTATTGAGTCCAAGACCCGATTAAAGTAACTTTAGTACATTGGTACATTCCTAAACGAATTTTCTTAATAAAATGTTAATGAACACCTTAAACAGTTTTTAAGTGTCAAAAAAAGTATTTCCGAACCAATTCGACTTAGGTCAAGGTCCTAAAAGGGCGACGCCCTTTGGAGCCTTCTTGGAGTATCCATGAGCAGTATCACTTAACACCAGATGAGAATCCAGCCCGTTTGCCTCCAAACTTTACATTAAAAAATGTGTGTGTACTTATGTACACACGTTAGAAGTTATACTTCTTTGGCGTAACAAGATAAAAATCTTTTCAAAAATTTTATTCTACGTTTGTAGAAAAAGCGACACTAACAATAGAAAAATCTATAATATTGACAATTTACTCTCATCATTTTTCCCTAACGCGCCATAAGAAGTATAACTTAAAAAAAAACAAAATTAAACAATGAATGTTATTTTAGTGTAAGTTAAAGAAATTGTGTTGAAAATTCCAATACAGAATAGGTATTTGAAAACGAAACATAGAGGGTAGCTCGGTTCGGTGAACAAGTATTTCCTCACTTATCTTTTTGTTTTGCCAACTCATTGAACTTAGACTCGATCGAGTACACCACTTATCTTTAAATTGTGTTCTTCAGAACTATGTATTGATATTCGAGCGAATATTATTTCAATAAAATTATATATTTGAAAGAGCTTCGCCGAACAAAACTAAAAACTTGAAATTTCTTAAATATTAATAGTTTATGAAATATTAGTTTATGAAAAAACGAAATGCCTTTTTTTTCATCTTTAATTGTTTATAACTTTTGCAATTTTTTATGTGCTACTCGCTGCTACACGCTTTTGGCACATTTGTCTAGACGTCATTCCGGATCCAATGAGCTATCGCACATAATTTTAAGAGCAGTATCTCTATTTTGTACCATTTTCAACTTGTCGACTAAACTAGAGGGGTAATCATTTGAAAAATTAACTTGTCTATGAGATTCTATGGACATACCAAATTATGATACAATAAGGAACTAGTAAATATAATGTTGCATAATGTACGTTGGTGGATAATATGATCGCGAAAGTCTACCACTTTCTCCCGAGGTCAACGCTCTGTCATTATATTTCGATTTAGTCCTTAGTCCCCTGCTTATTCTATAATAAAAGTCTAACATTATCTGTTGAGTTTATTCTGTTCATTAACTCTTTAATGTTTCTGAATTTGTATACATCATGAAAACTTCATAGCGGTTGTGCAGCATACTAAACGATGGAACGTTATATATTTGCGTTTCAATATTTTGTCGTTGATTAGTTAAAGTTAAAAAAAAGCATTATATTGAAAAAACTTCAAAGTGCACCAAAAATTATATATTAAAAATTAAAAATAAATAAATCAGTGGCGCTACAACCTCTTTAGGTCATGGCCTCAGATTTCTGAATCTGTTTCATGATCATTTTTAAATCGAATAGGCAAGTAGGTTATCAGCCTCCAGTGCCTGACTCACGCCGTCGAATTTTTTGGTCAAAGACATATCGTTTTCTTTTCTTCTTTCGTTAAATGCGTACATAGAAAGAAAGTCAATTGTTGCACAGGGGATCGAACCTACGACCTCAGGTATAAGAGTCGCACGCTGAAGCCATTAGGCCAACACTGCTCCATTATAAAAACAATACTAATATATAAAAATTATATATTAGTATTGTTTTTACAATTTCTGCCAAAAGGTGGCTATGCGATAGTGCGCTGTATTAATGTATAGCCGATGATTAATACTATGTACAATGAAGGCCGGCAACGCAATGGCAATGTGATGTCTATAGGCTTGATATCAGATGAGTCCGTTTGCGCTGTTACATCAAAAAAACACGTACATACAATTTGTTGAATTACTTATGTTTATTTATTTTATTTATTAACACTTCGTTGTATACGGAAACAGTAGAATTAATATATAGTATTGTCTTTTATTGACATAACCATTACACATTTAAAGAAATTTTTTTTTAACCGTATTAAAGTTGTGATACTTTTTTGACATCCAACACCTTTTGTCTTCAGTCACCGTGACCACGCACGCTGTAAAGCTCGCGTAACGTCGGATAAATTTAAAAAATATGTTAAATAATTGTAAATTTATAATAATACATAACTTTAATCCGGTTAAAAAGATTTTTCTTTAGAATTAATATAATTAAACAGTGGGCAACTGGCGGCCTTATTGTTAAGCGATATCTTCCAGGCAACCACTAACACTTTAATTACTTAGAAGAACATACTTAAGAAGAAAATGAAATCTAGTCCACATACAAGTATGTCCCAGGTACGAAACTTATGACTTAACGAGTTTAATAAACTTACTATGTTGAAAAGGCAGCTTTGAAAGTTTCGCAGTTAACTATTTACAGGTAACGGAGACTGGCTTAGGATCGAACATGAGAACTTTTAATTGGAAATAATACCGCGAGTCACTTATTGAAAACTAAAGCTAAAAGCTCAATAAGGTCTAGTTTTGTTTGACAAGTTGATATAGAAAACTATAATAAGGAAAGGTTAAGAATTAGAACCAAACCAACCAAAATACTTAAAGACTTAAAGAATTAATTCTTCTATGAAAAATAACAAAAATTTAATAAAAAAATATTTTAATTTACTGGCATTTGCTGTTCCTTGTTGATAATGCGGCCATCCGTTGTCAGCCATCTTCAATAATGTCCATCTTTTGTTTAACTACAAAAGAATCTCTTCGTATTCTTTGCTAGGGCTGTCAAACATTCACGTTTTATTTGAGAAAGTTCTACAGACTTTAATCTTCTTAACCTACATAATAATAATTAAAAATTAAAACAAATTTAAAAAGTTTAGTCCCTGTGGCAGTGTGACAAAGTTAGTGTTAGTAGTTGAAGCTGGCGTTTCCTCGCTGTATTGCGATAATTTTTCGTTGAGCTAGGAAAGCACCAGCTTTGTTGAGAGAGGAACAGATATTGCACAGTTATATACAGGAAGGCCAAAAAGTCGTGGATCAAACGTTATTTATTTAAAAAAATAACACAATGATATTGAAGCTATTCATACATACGATGGTCCACACTAGGGACATTCCTGTGTTATAAATGACTAGATTATCTTCCGTGGTTCATATATATACGTGGAACAATACAAAACATTTAATTACTACTGTATAAACAAAAAATAATTTTGGTAATTGTAGTATCCGACTCTGCCGGGGATTCTTAGCACGCAATGCCACTGCGATATTGGAAATATGCAGCACAAAAAGGATTTCTCGAACAAGTTTCTGAGATACCACTAACTTTCAGCTTTATAATGTAAAGGTTTTTGTTGACTTTTCTATCATGGCATTCTTAATATTAATTTATTGTGAGTAAATTAATTTATTGCAAACTGACAACCCTACAGGGAATAGAAAAGTCTTATGCAATGGAGTCGATGGCAAGTACGATTAAAAGCTCAATAGGTGCTTTTAAAGTTAAAAATAGAAGTAGGTTGCATTGAAATGATTATTATTGTAGTATGAAAGCATTTTAAACTGAAAAAAATAAATTTCACAATATATACGAGGTTTTGTCAAACATAATGTTTTGAATCTGCTTTCATTTAATATTTTAATACTAAATAAAAGGAATGTATAATTGGTTTTACATAGAAACCATTCAGACTACATATAATAATAACAAAGTAAAGTCTGATGAAGAGTAGGCTGCTGGTTGCGGCTGCTCCACTAGGCCACCACTTTGAGTCTGGAAACATTCTCTGCTTGTTGGACCTGTGTCGTAAGCCTTTAGAAGACTTTTCTTGGGTAATGACACGTGAATTACTAATCGAGATACATAACAATAATAAAGCGGATAATAGACATTACTAGAGTATTTACTAATGAAAAAGAGTGGCGGAGAGTTTATTGCCAGTTCTTCTCTTCCATTATATGCCCTTGATTTAAGAACTGGCAGTAAATTTAAATTTAGAAGCATTTAATGTATATTTATTTTCGACGTTCATAAGTGTACATTGTGTTAACTATATGAATAAATGATTTTAATTTGATTTGAATGATATTATATATAGCACCAGCTCCTCACCCGCTTGCCAAGTTGCAAACCCCCCCCCCCCCCATTCTTCTCTTTCATTGCGTACATAAATCTCTTATGTGATCGTTCTCTACCACGCTTTTCGTAACATAGACATCATTCTGTCAGATTATTGTACCATTTCTCCTTACTTTTTATAGCTTGTCCAGACATCTTCAGTTCTTATTAGTTCTTCCAATGTTCCTTTATCTTGTATAGTGTCTAAAATCCTGGTTTCTAAATCTATAAGATTTTCTTTTTCCATGCTCCTTTCCATTGCCTGTTAGCGACAGGAGGTACAAATGTTGGACAAGTTTTGTGATTTTTTTTTCTCTTCTTGATGGATGTCCCGCTGTTGGCCTTGTGGCCTTGACAGCTCAGGCTGCTTTGGCGAGCGTAGCTCGAAATTGTTTTTTGATTTTGAAAAGACTGGGTTATTTTTATACCCAATTAACCGTACTCGTACGGTAAGGGCGTATCAATTCTTAAAAGGCCGGCAACGCGCGAGCCCTCTGGCATTGAGTGTCCATGGGCGGCGGTATCATTTATCAGGTGAGCCTCCTGCCCGTTTGCCCCCTGTTCTATAAAAAAAGGGCTGATAGTGAGGAAATCGGAATATCTTAAGCTAAGATACTTGTAACGCTGTCGACTTATGAATGTCATCTATAAGAGGTTTTGAAAACGGGGGGAAATTATTATTTAAACGTTATAATGTTTTTAAGTAGAGAGCTAGTATTTTTAAATCGTTTTTCTTGAAAAATTAATCTCGAATCGCCAATAAAAGCGTTCTTTAATCTCTTAATACACTTTGGAGCTATGATCGACGAATTTAAAATTGTAATTTTTAAACATTTTTATTATTTACCCAGCTCCAAAAAATTTTTGCTGCAATGGGAGAACTTTTTAAAGTTTCATCAAAATTGTATTTGAAGACGGTATAATTTATTGAAATGACTTTAATTTTTATTATTGGTTATTAAAATAAGTTATTTTCTTTTTCAGGTAAGACCACAAGAATATCGTTAAAAAAACTAGATTGTAAGTAGTTCTAGCGTAATAGTAATAATTATTTACTGAACCACAGAATGAGGTCAACCCATTTCTTGTAATGCATTAAATAGATGTATAATTTTTTTTATGTAATAGGAGAAAAACGGGCAGGAGGCTCACCTGATGTTAAGATACCATCCGCCCACGGACACTCACATTTCCATAAGGTTCGAAAGTGCGTTGACGGCTTTTAAAAATTGGTACGCTCTTTTCTTAAAGGACCCTAAGTCGAATTAGTTCGGAAATACTTCAGTGGGCACCTGGTTCCACATAGTGGTGGTGCGCGGCAAAAACTGCCTTAAAAACGCTCAGTTGTGGAACGACGGACGTCGAGGTGATACGGATGGTACTTTGTATGCCTTTACGTCCGATAATGAAACTCAGCTGCAGGTATTAGACCGAACAACTCCTCTGAACACTCTCCATGGTTAATGCGGTAGAAGATGCAGAAAAATGGCTTTACAACTCAAAAAGTGTCTTGGCCTTCGAAAAGAGAAATTTGCAGCGCTCCCTGTCTGTACCACCTTTCGCCTGGCTTTTAGCTCTGCTCTTTTTAGCAGGTGTTCCTGCACACTGTCGATACAGCTGTACCTTGACCGAATGTAAAGGCCCCATAATGGAGCATGGGGCTTCTGCTATCTACATTTCTACATCTTTATCATTGATTATTTCTGTCATCAATATTACATTATCCCACTTTTCCATTTGTGTACCTATCTATGGTTGTATGATTGGCCCATGCTGGATTCTCTGCTCTATTGAACACTGGAAAAAAATATCGTTTTAACCGAATCGAAGGTAGGACCTTGAGACGGCGTGTATATTGGATTAATATTTCCCACTACAGTTACGATGTTATTACAATGAAAAAATAATAATAAATAAAAGTAGCTAAAAGAATAAAATTTTCTCAAATGTATTTAATATTTATTAATTCACATTCTGAATGCATGGCTGCTTCGTTCAAACCTCTTACATTTTTCATCTAAAGAAATTTTTCATGTAACAGGAAACGGAGCTTAATATTTTATCATTTTAATTTTGCCGAGTTTCTAGTATAACTTACAGTATTATATAAGAATGAAAAATATTTTGAACCGAAAAACGCAATCAGTTTATATGTATCGTTAGAAGTCAAAAATTTCTCAAAAACAAAGACATAACAGTAAGTTTAGTTTTGTTTTCTTTCTAGTAGACTCTTGGGCCGTGGGGTTCAAGTGCGCAGGGTAATTTAAGATTCAAGTAGGTGACTGATTGCATCGGTAACACCAGAAGCTGGTGCTTTTCTCGCTCAACTAAAAAGTATCGCAATACAGCGAGGAAACGCCATTTAAGGTACACGGTTGGGACCAAACTTTTAATTTTTTCTTTTTATCAAGTTATAATTTTATAGGCTCAGGCTAAAAAATATATGCGCACATAGTAAGAAAGTCAATTGGTGCAAAGCCAAGGACAAATCAGCGGCGCTACAACCTTTTTAGGCCTCAGAATTCTGTATCTGTTTCATGATCATTTGTCAATCTTTAGGCAAGTTATTTGGGTTCGATCCCCATCCTCTCGGCTGGGGATCGAACCTACTACCTCAGCCCTGCGATTCTGTAACTCACTTCACGAACTCACACAGCGGTTTTCGCATCGGCGGTCTATCTCAAATCAGTCGTGAAGCAGTCATTTTATGATTTGGCATTCTGGTAAACAATAAAGTACAAGCTCCCACCTTTTCAGAATGCCAAATCATAAAATGACTGCTTCACGACTGATTTGAGAGAGACCGCCGATGCGAAAACCGCTGTGTGAGTTCGTGAAGTGAGTTACAGAATCGCAGGGCAGGGATGAGAATCGCACACTGAAGCTACTAGGCGAACACTGCTCTAAGGTATAAACAAATAAAATTCGAAAAAAAATATAAATGTTTACAAAGAAAGTCTAGAAACACCAGTCCATTAGGAACACGCGCGGTATAATCAGGACGTAGTGACATGCTTTGTGCCAACCGCCCGCCATAATTGTCATAATGACGAAGTCACATCTAGGTCTGCCGACACGAAAAATGGTGGCTTTTATTCTTTGTGAGTGACAAGGAATACATTTGACAGTAATGTCAGTGAATGGGCGGTCTGTACACTCACACATTCCGATTTTTTTTACGTAATAGGAGGCAAACGGGCAAGCTCATCTGATGTTAAGTGATTACGCCGCTCATAGACACTTACATTGCCAGAAGGCTCGCAAGTGCGTTGCCGGCCTTTCAAGAATTAGTACGCTCTTTTCTTGTCTAAGTTTAATTGGTTCGAAAATACTTCAGCGGGCAGCTGGTTCCACATAGCGGTGGTGCGCGGCAAAAACTACATTGAAAAACGCTCAGTTGTGGAACGGCGGACGTCGAGTTGATACGGATGGTATGGTATTTTGCCTTGACGTCCGATAATGAAACACAGCTGCAGGTATTAGACCGAACAACTCCTCTGAACACTCTCCATGGTTAATGCGGTAGAAGATGTAAACGGAATAATTAATTACTTGCTCATACGAAGAAACATATCTTGTTGCAACGAAATTGTCAAAGTACGTACTCGAGAGCTCTCTGGCATTGATAGTGTCCATGGGCGGCAGTATCACTTAACATAAGATGAGCCTCCTGCCCGTTTGCCCCCTGTTCTATAAAAAATACCGTAGGAGAGCTTAGTTTGATTCCAGTAAGTCAAAAATGTACTGGATTGGGAGTCATAGTCTAGGCCGAACTTGCGAGCCCTCTGGCAATGTGTCCATGGGCAGCAGTATCACTTAACATCAGGTGGGCAGGAGCCTGTTTGCCTTCTGTGTATGTTTATGTACAGAACATAAAGAAAAAAAGTATGACAAGCGTATGTGAAATCCAAAACATTTTTTCACACTGGAGTCGTAACTGGTCTCTGTCTCTTTAAGGCCAGGTCATTTTTGTGAAACTTCTCTTAGATGAGTGGCAATATAGAAGTGCACCCATTAATTACCTCATGTGACCTTATCTAAGTCCCCATTGTTTGGGACAATAGGGTCTTCGCAAAATCAGACCTTCAACGCGAATAATTTATTAGCGGTTTAAATAGATTGGATGTCTTATATATACAACAAAACTTTAATGTGTGTTTTGGCTATATTTTGTAGTATAATTGTTTGTTATTTAATTTAAGATTACCAAAGTAATAAAAAGAAAGGCAAAGTACACTGCTTCAGGGACCAAACGTATTAAATTTATTTAAATTTTTATATTTATTATTATTACTATGTAGGTAAAAAATAAATAAATAAATAAATTACGTTTTAATGTATGAGCGTTTAATAGTTTAAAGCTTACCAACGAATTTTTCTTTGTATTGTACACATACAGTTATTTGTAATAGTAAATATCAGAGACAAACCTGGACATCTTATATAAAAAGGGTACCAGACACGAATATATATATATATATATAATATCCTCATTATAATAAAATAAATCAGTGGTGCTACAACCTTTTTAGGTCTGGACCTCAGATGTTTCATTATCATTTGTCAATATAATAGGTGATCAACTTTTTGGGGCTAAGACAAGCCGATTTGCTCAAGATGCGAATTTATTAAATGCGCACATAGACAGAAAGTTCATTGGTGAATATCCGGGAAACGAATCTACGACCTCAGGGATTAGAGTCACACGCTGAAGCCACTAGGCCAACACTGCTCTTCGTCCTTGTTATAAATCAGAATAATTTATATATGTTTTTCTCATATGTTACATATATATGAATATAACAAGCAAAATAGCGCACTATATAAGGAGAGTTTCCTTAATATTCACAAGAAAAAATATCACCCCTTCATTCGAAAGTCGTAAAGCAATTTATCAACTCGGAACCAATCCATCACGTGATTATCTTTTGACTGAAGAGGCTCCTAAGAAAAGGTGGGAAAGTTTATATAGGTGATACACAAACTTGCCTGTTTAGATTAAAGCTTCGGGTAGCTAAATAAGATATTTAAAAAAACAGTGGTGCTACCTTTTAGTGTGGGACTGAGATTTCTGTATTTATTTTTTCAATGGCATGTCTTCTGTCCTTGATGTTTTCGTTGTAACTGGCACTGGCTCAGCATTATGCTGTGGAGCACACGTGTTCCACAGCGCTGGTCATTCTGCCAGAGAACACATCAGTTAAATGCGCCTCAGACGCACAGTGTAAGTAAAGAAGTATTGGAAGGTAATAAAAAATGAAATGAAATGAAATTTATGAAATGAAATGAAATTTAATAAAAAATAAGAATAATTTTTAAGAAATAGATAAATAAATATTATTGGGCGGATTAAAAACTAGATTTCGTGGGATTTTTGTTGAGTAACTAGATTTACTTTATAACTGTGACATAAATTTGATTTTAGTTGAAGATTTTTCGGCGGAGGGGGTTGTTATTCCAACAATTTGTGACGCTATATTTAGAACTCTCACGAAATGATGCCGTCCGATGCTGGGGATTGGAGAGCTTCTGAGTATAACTCCTAACTTGGTTCTTGTTGAAGTTTCTACGCCAGATGAGATTTTATTATTATGTATTACTGAAGCAGTTCTTAAGCAAATAAAGCGTTGGCAAAAGTCATAAGTCAAAAATCATTTATTCATATTAGGTAACACAATGTATTAGGAACGTCCAAAAAGAAATATACATTAAATGCTTCTAATTTTACATTTACTGCCACTTCTCAAATCAAGGGCGTAGAACGGAAGAGAAGAACTGGCAATAAACTCTCTGCCACTATTTTTAATCGCCAAGTTTTTTTACACAATGTTTGTAAGGAGCTGCAACCATTACACCATGTTCCACATGACATCTTAAGTAGTAAAATTAATACAATGAATCAAAAACAAAGATTTGTCCTCTATCAGCAGGAGGCATGGTGAAATAGGAGCACGCACTTACATTCTCGTGGGAATAACACGCAAATACATATTGCCTTGCAGATAAAAAGCTCTTCTAAAGTAATCTTCGATTTCTCATCAATAGATCATTATGTGGGCGGTTATGTAAGCTTTTGTCCAAACTGTGCCAGCTGCACAGCACTTGTCGATAACTTTTTCTAATCTCCAACTCAACCACGTAATACCCAGAAGTTTTGCTATTCGGAAAATAAACGATTGCTGTATGACTTTGCGAAATGAAATTTTTATTTGTTCGATCGATATTAATACACTAAATGCTTTTGCAGCTGAGTTTCATCATAGTCGAGGCAGAATACGAATTACCATCCGTATTTCGACATCCGTCGTTCCACAACTGTGCGTTTCTTAACGCAGTTTTTTTTCATGGTAAAACATAATGAAATACCGAAATTAAAATTCCAAATAATTTCAATAAATTTTTGAATAACCAAAATTCAATTCAATTTTTAACAATCAAATTGCCCCTGTAGGGCATGGGCCCCACGTTGGGAAATGGCGTAAAATATAGGTGGAAATAAATAAGCTGAGTTTCTAACAGCTAATGGCGCGTAATACGCAGCCAAGTGACAGGCGTCAAATGTCAACCGATGTCAACAATTATTAATCACTCATGTGAAATTTATGTATGCTGGGTTTACTAGATTATTCTTGGGAATAGATAAAAGAAATGTCCTTCGAAGCAAAATCTATGGATTTTATTCGTTATTTATAATTTTAAAAAGCGTGTAACTATTTGTTATATTATTTCCTCTAAATACCCCCGGGCATCATCCCAGTTGTCGCGTTTCAGAAGATCGCGTTTTGGCCAATATCCAGATTAAGTGTTCTGATAAACGCGCTAGGTCTGGATATCCACAAATGCTCCCTTCACACTTCGAAATAAATTTTCCTTTAGTTTTATAATTTATGAATCGATGTATTTTTGTTTCTCTTCGTTTTTTTAATGCTTGCCTGTAAGTGCTTGGCATATTAAATCTTGTATTTTTTTTTCTAGTACCCACTTTTAAACTACTATCTGATCCATTTATCTATTTAACTACTATTTATATCTATTCGACTGGTAGCAAATGTCTGAAAATCTTAGTAATAATAGCAAGAAAACTTCTGTAATATCTGCTTCCACCGATATCTACCCAGCGCCTGTGTTATTACATTGATTACGACTTCCAAAATATAGCAAAATATTTGTCCACAAATTTTTCGGAAAAGTCATGACTATTGTAACGTGTACTATGATTAATTTATTAAAGTTATACTTCTTTAGGCGCGTTATAAAAAATTGATAAGAGTGAAATTTTACGATGCGCGCGCAGCGTGACACAAAATTAACAGAATGAAGTTGCCGACGGAAGATGCTACGGCATTGGACATAATTTAAAAACAACATTCGAATAATAATAGAATTTATGTTACACTTAATGTAAGAGAATAATAATAAATATTTATTTATTTAATTTTTCAAATGTAAACTGAACTTTATTGACTATAATGACTCCTTTTCCAGTCTTTGATTATTTAATTGTAATTAATCATTTGCATGCAATCAAAAACTATTTTTAATAATGCCAAAGACGTATAACTTCTTATACGCGTACATAAGTACACGCACCCTTTTATTTATAATGGGTCATAGAACCTGAATATATACTATTACTTATAATATTGTATTTATATTAAAGGTAAGATTTTATTTCCAAGCATAAAATAATTCAATTGAAACTGGAAATGTATAAATGGTATAAGAAATGCAGGGGAAAATCTTTGTTTCGAACTAGTTCACTTGTATTATGAGAGACATTTCTCATTTTCTGCTCTCAGTGGACGAAATAGCTTGTTATTAATGATGTTTGGGGCTTGGGGCGTTTTATTAATTCTCTGTAGGTATTTGTTTTTTATCGACGCCTATTTATAGGAAGATTAAATGTTTAGGGCAGAGACGATTATTACGAATCTAACAAAGAAAAAGTTTTATTACAAAATTCGTAATGTCGCAATAAAATTCAATATTTAAGTTACTATTACAGGATAAGTGTCTCGTTACAATATAGATTTACACTTAGACGCCCATTAGGTCCGTTGTACGTAAAGTCTATATATTTTATTTTTTGACGTTCATAAGTGTACATTTTGTTACCTATATGAAAAAATGATTTTTGGATTTGAATTTGAGTCCTGGCTAATTAAGCCAGCCTAGTTCCTTCCAGAAGCTCAGAAGTTTCCTGGACACTACGCACACTTCACGGAGCGACCTCACTGCTCCGAGGGTTTCTGATTGTTGGGAAACCACAGCTACGCATTCCAGGACTACATGGTTGATAGCTTCTTCTGCACAAGTTTCTTATTTAGTTACTACTATATTTCCCAAAATTAAACGCACCAAATCCTTAATACAAAATGTCCCCCGTCACGTTTCTATCTGTATCAACGCAATACTAACGAACAGATTTTTTTACGGTTTCCACTGATAGGGTTATTTCTATGGAAGGGTTATATACGTATAATTAATTACGTAAAATAATTTATTACGATTTTTTAAGAGGTCCAAATTTTTTTACGAAAGCTAGTCTATACATAAATGGTATTAAGCTTTTTTCGAGCTTTTGGCGTGAATATCCTAGTGGATACGCGTCCCGAGGGTGTACTTCATTAAATAAATATCAGCTCTGGGACTGGGAATGCCAATAAATATAATATTGGATCTGCAGCAGCTGCGACAAATATCAAGGTTTGTTTGTATAATATTTTATGCTGATGTTTTTTATATGGGGAAACGAGTCTACGGAACAGCCGCACGGAACCCATGGACTCTCATCATGGGTTGCGTTGTCGTCCTATTAGAGAGGAGTATAATGTTTTTTTTAATATTTAGATTGGTATCTTCCCGGGAAGGTTTCATTTGCTAGTTCGGATTAATACCAGCTGAGTTTCATCTTTCGACATCGAGACAATTCGAAATTCCACCCGTATCACCTCGGCGTCCGTGGTTAAACAACTAAGCGATTAAGAGAGTTTTTACTATCACTATGTGGAAACAGCTGCCCACGGAAGTATTTTCGAACTTATTCGACTTGGGGTCTGTCACGAATAGAGCGTATCAATTGGCCAGGCCAGCAACGCACTCGCGAGCCCTGTGTCCTCTTTAGTTTTATAAAAAAAAATGTTCTATTAAAAGAATCTCCGATTTTTTTCTTTGGCTTTTCGATGAAGGCGGCTTCATTTTTAATTTATTTTCATTTTTCATAATAAATAAACATATCTATGGAGATATATATTATTCCTAAAACCGCTCATAATAACTTGGCAGAAGGGCTTTGATAAATTGCTTCATTACGCAATGATTAATGGTAGCGCGTATAGATAGTTACACAACTTAGTGACAAGGTAGAGAGAAATTGTTTTTGGGTATCATTTCAAACCATTTGTGACTGACAAAATATGGTACAGCTAAGCTGAATTAATGACAAATGTGAATTCCTAAATTAAACCTGGTAAAATACGTAGAGGAATTCGGGAATTCGGAATATAGGTGCCTGTTAATTTACGTTTAATGCTAATATTTATTATTATTAACAAATAACACACAAAGTAGAACTAATGTGTGGCCTCTACAGTAGCTGCACAAACATATTGCTTAGAATTCCTTCCAGAAAAGAGCGTACCAATTCTTGAAAGGCCGGCAACGCACATACGAGCCTTCTGGCAGTGCAAGTGTCCATGGACGGTGAAATCACTTAACATCAGATGAGCGTCCTGCCCGTTTGCCTCCTGTAACATAAAAAAAACAGTTGTCCACTGAAGTATTTCCAAACCAATTCGACTTAGGATCTATCAAGAAAAAAGCGTACCAATTCTTAAAAGGTCGGCAACGCACATGCGACCCTTCTGGAAATGTGAGTCCATGGGCGACGGTATCTCTTACCATCAGTTGAGCCTTTTGAATTTTTTATCTGTCAAGCCATTTTCTATATCTAATCTAAATATGCTTTATCAAAAATTGTTTTGTTTGAGCACAATTAGCTGTATTTCCGTATCCCTATTATTCACATTTAAAAGCTACAATAGTACATAAATTGTTCGGTCGTAAACTCATAAGTGTAATTTTCCAAGCCATAAAAATGTTAAAGGAATTACGGTCTGGCTCAGCCTACCGGACTTAAGCTTTAAGGCTTAGGCGTCGTATTTTGAAACTACCTTCAGTACGCGACATCACTCGCACTTCCGGTTAAACTCATAGGACATCCGTTGCATTGATATTTAGTGATGAGCTTTTGACGGCTTTTTCTTAACCGTTTATCATGATGCAACGTTGCAACTGGCAAAAATTGCTAAACTAAAAAATTGCTAACCTAAAAATTTTAGGCCTCATGGTATCAGTTTCATGATCATTTGTCAATCGAATAGGCAAGTTTTTTGGGTCTTAGGCATGCGAATCCTTACGATGTTTTCCTTCACCGTTCGAGCGAATGTTAAATAAAGATAATCCATTTGTGCACAGCCGGGGATCGAACCTACCTCAGGGATGAGAGTCGCACTCTGAAGCCACTAGGCCAACACTACTCATTTAATCTAAATTAATATTTAATTGTTTCAGGTAATTTGGATGGGAAGAGGACAATGCGGAAAATTGCATTACAATGGCCATTAATTCTAGACCGGGGTACACTTTGTCCCAGTTTGGCCCTTTGCCCACTGTGCGTCACATCCCGTTGCCCACTTGATCTATGACACTCGCCGTTTAAAAAAATATTTAGCTGTAAATACGTGAAAACCTTCCTTAAAGGTACGAGCCGTTTATTTTATTTGAGTGTTCATTTATCCGGCCTTTTTCTGGCCGGTTTCTCATTTTCAGTTAATTTCCTTGCCTTTTTCATAAAGGAACGCGTGGTACTTGATCATTATTTCGTTATTGATGACTTCAAAAAACATGGAAAGAAAAAAATAAATATTTACACTTTTTCCCCAATTAAATAAAAAACTTAAAAATAAACATGCCACGGTCGGGCTTACTAAGAAATCTCTTCCAGACAACGCTAAATATTGTTGGTATTGTGGCTTTCAAGCAAAATGGTAAATTTCGCTAGTGTCTACCACTTCTCAGAAACTAAAAGATAATTAATACATAGAGATTTCCATTGAGGGATCGGTTAGCTTTTGAGATCCATACATATATAATATATTAGGTAAAGGTTATATACCTATAGACATAATATCTATATATATAAAAATGAAACCCGTTTTCCGTTGTCACGACATAACATGAAAACGGCTTGACCGATTTGGTCAATTCTTTTTTTATAATATTCTTTGAAGTACGAGGATGGTTCTTACGGAGAGAAAAATTAAAAAAATTGAGTGAAAAAGTCTAAAAACAACACTTTTCTATATTCCCATACATAATATTCGTAATAATACTTAAAAGTCAATTTGAACTTTAAAACCATATCATAAAGTTGAAGTATTAGTGGAGGGGTTCCGGCAAGGTAAATTTTTATTTTTTGACAATGTATTTGTTGTCTTATTAACTTTCTTTTTTTATCTTAGCTAGACTGGTGTCCCGAATAGCAGAATAAGTATTTAAAAAAGATAAAGAATCGACTGGTACGATGTTCGCCAGGCCAGCTAGTAAACTAATAAATATAAAAAATTCAAATATGGCAAAGATTTGGTTTCGATTCCCTTCGAAATAACAAATGAAACTCGCACGCATTTGCCTCTTGCATTTTCTTTTTGGTCTATAGAAGACATCGAAACTTCTTTAGTGAAACAAACTTTTCATATGCTCATTATTAATAAATATACTATGTAGGACATAGTATTGATAATTAAAAATGAATAAATAGAACACTAAAACAAATTTGAAAGTTTTGTCCCTTGGCAGACCTTTATGGCAGCATTTCTTCGCTGTATTGCGATACTTATTCGATGAGCAAAGCACCAGCTCTGAGCATCACATATACCGTCAGGCGCGAACTTAAATCTTTAATTGCTGTGCTCTACTCCTAAAACAAAATCAAAGCTGGAGGAAAAACTCTTATATTTGAGCCGTTTATTACTATAGCTTTTCTTCCGATACACTATTTAGTTTATTAATTAATAATATTGAAATGGTTCAATCAACAATAACCACTAACTTTCCATCAGCATAATATACGATTACAAATACGTTTGATTCCAACCTCTCTCTTTTGTGAACTTTTTTCCTAGAATAAAGTTCACAAAACAGAGTGCGACTTTACATGAATTGCAATCTAGCCTATACAATCATAGTGGCAAATATTATGTTGACTTAATTTTCTACAATACTAGAGAATAGCTTAAGCAAAGGATATGTTCTATAATGTCTTGACACTATGTTCGTGTGTCAGAGATACCGCACTTGCACTTATATTCACTACACTAACTACGTCTATTAACTCAAAAGGTTTAGTTCTCTTTAGGCTGTTGTATCAAGACTGAAAATTAATAAAAAATATTGGAAAAAATACACATATTTTGACGTATGTATGATCTTGGCAGGTTGCCAGTTTAACAGCGCAATTTTGGTCAATTAACTTCGATATGGGTTTTAAGTACACGCTTTATGCAAAATTTAACATATTTATAGTAAGGAAGTGCCTAACTTTTCAGGTTCACTGCCTTGAACGGTACTGGTAAACTTCCATTTCGTATAAGATAAGGACAATTGAAAAGAATGACTGAGCGGAATTTCCGGAATTAATAGTATCGTTGAGAGAGCTGGTGCTTTCCTCGCTCAACGAATAAGTATCGCAATATAGTGACGAAATGCTAGAATTGGAGGAACTTTTAAAATTATTTTAGTTTTCTAATATGTTTACTTTTATTATTACTATGTTTAACAATATTGTAAATACTCTAAATAAAATAAAAACACGTCGCACTTTAATTTACAATTCGTCATTTAAGATTTCAATAAATTATTTTGCATAAAATACTAATATTTCATAATTCTCTTTACGAAATTTTAATGTTAAAAATAGAATTTCTATAAGGTAATTCACCCTTCTCACTCTCTTTCAATCAGTCTCAATCGCTCTCTCTCTTTTCTTCGACAAAAACGCTGCACATCTTCGTGACGCCAATAACTTCAAAAATACCTATTTAATAACTTAGTTTCTAATTAACAAAGGTTTGATTCTTCAGTGATAAATGACTCCAAAGTTCGAAGAAGAATGACCGCGCGCATGTGCCATTACTAGTTTATATTCTATTTCCTACTCCGACTCCACCACCCCACTTTGGGCGGATGTTCGACGTAAACAGACGGAGTCAAATAAGAATCACGTAGTTTTCACATAGTAATGGGCTAATTAATTTAAAAAAAAACCTAGTTATGTGCCTATCTGACACCTAATCCACTGTTATTTTAATTGTTTAAGTTTTGGTAACATTTATGTTTATCATAACTGTCATGTATTTTAGAAAAGATAGCTTGTATCATACAGTAGATATAGCATTATATGTATGATGTGCACTTTGAGTAATAAATAATTCTTGTTTTAGTTTTGCCCTTACTAGGGTTGCCTGGAAGGGATCACTTGTTAGTAATAAGGCCGCCCGTTGCATCCCTTATATTTTTTATGTATGTTATTTGTTTTTCTATAGATGTAACGTGTAAATAAATTAAAATATTTAGAACAGCAAAACTTTTCCTAAACCTAGTATCATAGTAGTGATGCCCAAAGCCTCTTTTTAACTTTCAAAAGTCTAACAAAGCTTATAGGATTTTGTGGTATACCGGCGTAAGCTCAATGCAGCTTACCCTGTATGAGCCTGTGTCTCGTAAAACAGCCTTTGAGGGCCATATATATGAAAATTTTATGGGAAAATTCGTGTCGGCGTTTTTAAAAATGCAAATTGTACAGATGTTATGAAACATAATTTTCAGATAGGACAAATGAATTAAACACCAGGGCGTGTTACTTTGGTGGGATTTATGTATATGTTTCTTTCAGCGTGTATCAGACATATAAGACTGATCGATGTATCAGTCTCTACGTGACGTGCTGTTGGTTTTTGGGTGGTTTCTTCACGATGTCCTTCGATATTTTACCGCGATCTTTATAAAAGAAGAGAGAACTTTATTAAATTAATAATCACCTAAAGAGAACTAAATCTTTTGAGTTACTAAAACTAGTGTAGTGTACTGTCAAAACATTATGGACTGTTAATAAACCTTAGTTTAAGCTATTCACTAGTATTGTAGAAAATGAAGCCAACATAATATTACTTGTTAGTCATAATTATTATATAGGCTAGATTGTAATTCAGAGTAGGTTCAAGTAGGAAAAAAAATTACCTAAAAGGATTTGTGCAAAAATTAAATCCTGCGACTTTGCCGCGAAGTGTTAAATTTAATTTATTTCACAATTTTTTTTATATTTAGTCAAATAAAAGTTCTGTCTTTCCAAATTTTTATGCTTTTTACACTACTCTCGCATTGTATTATATCTACTTAAATTTAGTATACTTATTATTAAACCTTTATTGCTGACACCCAGTATCTATATATATATAATGAAAATGGTCTTCGTTTGAGGCTCAATCACGCCTAAACCACTGATCGTATCGACATGAAACTACCACCATTCGATGCGAAATTTTTCCTAGATGGTTTATGGCTATTTATTTATTCCTTATTTCCTTCCTTATTTATAAATTCCAACGTTCCTTCATTTTTTTATTGCTGTTTTACTTTTATGAAAATTTATCCATACGGACTTCACCGCGGAAACATTCGGGGAGGCTTCCTAGAACCTCTAAACGTCAACATCTGTTAAAAACTCGATTTTCGAAATATTTTAATTTTCTTAGCGGGAAGTTAAAAAGAAGAATAATAAAAATATGAAAAAAAAAAAAATAATGAAACATAAAATTTATTTTAATTCGTCCAGCAAAGCGGGCGCAAACGGCTAGTAATATATATATAAGCATTTGTTTTAGTTACATAACCTAACTTAATCTAATACATCAGATGTGCCAATTTTGTTGATCAGTGTGTCCTGTAACACATAGGCCTCTTCCAGCTGCTTCTATTCTTTTCTAATGTTAGCTCTTCTTGTCCAAGTTGTGTCTCCCATTCTCTTTATATCGTCTGCCCTTATATTGCTCTTTCCTCCTCTTTTCCTTTTTCCATCTCGTGGTTGCCATTCCGTAACTTTAGTATACTAAATTATAGTAAGCAGATTTATAGAAAAGTACCTCGAATTTTCAAAGACATTTGCTTTTTTAAATATTTTAGAAATAAATAACGACGAAAGAATTTTTGGTCGGTCCAGAACCAAAACAATTTTTTTTTAAAAGTCTCTAAACAAAAATCTTACCTCATAATATTATTATAGGCGAAGTAAAAGCCTCAGGCAGGCTACTTAAGAAATAAGATAAATGGACGCAGAAATGATGTCATACTTAAGTGTACGTGTTAACCGGAAGGAAATCTCCTCTAATTTCCGTTTCTTTAAGTACAGGTTCTTGTACGTGCAAGTTTATGCAAAATTCGCTTTTACTAGACATATAACATGAACGGCCGGCAACGCACTTGCGAGCTTCTTTAGGTTGTTACCTACCTACCTTGTAATTACTACAATAAAAAATCATGAATTCAAAATCGTATAAAAAATTTGCGTAAAATATTCATTCACTACTTGTCTTAATTTATGAATGAAATCACAAATGGCAGTGGACCTTTTAATTTTTTTTTAAACTAACTACTTCGTCTATCAAGTTAACTCACACATAAGGAAAAACAAACATTACATAAGTACCTAATTAGGTTTAAAAAATTAAATAAATATAGTTTAAAAAAACTATAAAACACGCTTTTAAAGCACATCAAACTAAAAAGTGAAAAATAATTCCTAATTTAGGCTGAAAATGGTAATGAACAAAAAATACTGTTTTATAGTTTTTTTAAACTATATTTTCCACTTTTTAGTCCTAGCAAGCAATACGTGTTGTCTCAATTTAATCGTATTGCTTTGTGGACTTAAAAAAAATTTCATTGTTTTTTCGAGATAAACCTATGAAATTATTATATTGTCGCTGATTCTTTATAAGTGTACAAAGTTTGAATTAAATCTGTCCGTTTAAAGTGGGTCAAAATCGAGTCCGAAGGAGTCGGTTACATACATACATACAAACATACATAAAGGTGAAGCTAATATAAAGCGTGTAAAAAGTCTCATGCCCCATTTATGATTAAACACAACAACTTAAGACGCGTAGTAAACAAATGTTTTACGCGTAGACTGCAAACTTGTATACGATTTTTAATTACATATAATTTTTTTACTATAGTAATTATTTTTAAGTAACTAACCTGATGTTAAGTGATACCGCCGCCCATAGACACTCTCATAGAATGGGTAAAAATCACAGTATTTTGAATACTTTTTACTAATTAGACATCAGTAGGAAATAGTACAAACAAAACTTTATAGTACGTACCTAGTTCCCTTTCAAACGCCCCCATGTTTTTCTTGGAATGAAAATAAATAGAACTCGTAAACTTAAAGTTTGAGATTTTATTTTGTTGAGATAACGAGCTGTCTCGTGTATTATCTGAGCCGCAAATTGTACAAAGTTTATTTGAAATATATCCTATTTCTTTTTCATTACATTCGTAAAGTTTTAATCTTATTTACCACGAATTGCGTTCTGTAATTTGTTTAATACTTCGCTGGAGCACAATTAAAAAAACAAGTGAATTACTGAAGTATTCCGAACGAATTTGACTTAAAAAAAAAGAGCATACCATTTCTTAAAAGGCCGGCAACACACTTGGGAGCCTCCTGGCCCTGTACCTCCTGTTACATCAAAAAAGAAAAGACTCCTTCAAGAAAGAGCATACCATTTCTTAAAAGGCCGGCAGCACACTTGGGTGCCCCCTGGCCCTGTACCTCCTGTTACATAAAAAAAAGAAAAGAGTCATTCAAGAAAGAGCGTACCATTTCTTAAAAGGCCGGCAACACACTTGGGAGCCTGACCCTGTTCCTCCTGTTACATTAAAAAAAAGGTACAGTTTATAATAACAAATTTCTTTTAAACATCACTGAATCAAAACGTTTATTAAAACCTATGTATACTTATATACAAACAAATAATACTACAAAAAACTAACAAGCAATTTCAAATGTATTAAAAGTCCAGATGAATCCCAAATCCGAAGCGGACTCGATTCCGTCCATCAATCAGTGTACTCGCCAGGAGTCGAACCACCCGCGTCTCCGTATCTTCATCTTGGAAAAACACATCCTTCTCAACGGTAAAACCACTGTACAGTTGTGAGTTCACAAACATTTTCAGCTCCGTACCGTTCTCACAAATCTTATTCAGCGCAACGCTCAGAGTTGTTTGACCGCCGTGATTTTTATTCACAATGGTTGCTATTCGGAGCTTCTGCGCAAATTGTTTGTAAAAACATGTCTGGAATCCGACCATGCTGTATGTTGAAGATACTGTAAAAGACGGCTTATCGTACCTTAAGCTGAACGAGAGCCATGGCTGATCCAACGAAAGTGGCTTATGACCAAACTCACTGCCAAAACTTAAGCCCGGCAACGCTTTATACATGCATTGTATCACATACTTCGACGTATTCACGTCGACGTCCGTCATACCGAACGAAACTGATCCAATGAACCGATCTGTTTCCTTTTCGAGCACTGCTTCCACCTCCGACGACACCAAGTCGCGAATCTTGGTCGTCATTCGTATTTCCAGGTTGTCCTCCAGCGTTTCCCGGTAGGTGGCGGTCGCTGATCCTGCCAAATCGACGACCAGACCCTCTTCGGAGGTTTTAGTTTCCATTTCTTTGTGTATCAGTCGGGAGTAGCAGGAGTGCGACGCCTTTGATTTCCCAAAGGAGTAATTCTGGACTAGTTTCACTTTGTTCATAACATCCTTGTATATTACGAGTTTGGTACCGGCAAAGCACTGTGGGAAGACATTCTTGGCCTCACTGTGGACGTCACTCAGTCTTGTCATCGTAACCCGTGGCTTTAAAACGAATATGTCTTTTTTCTTTGGTAGAAACTTTTGTAAATTCGTTATTAATTTCCTCCAGTCCTCTTTTAGTTGGCTTTCGTGTATATCCATTTTTAATTGATTTATTTATTTATTTGTAAAATGTACGGACGTCATTCAGTTTTCTGATCTGACGTTGAATGATTGCCGGCCAGGTTATATTTTTGAGGTTTTATATTTGGCTGAAATTAAAAAGGACGTTACCACTAACTTAAAAATATAAATTTTACAGTTAGCACATATGACAAATTAATAATATAAGTCTTGATGTTTGAGACTTAGTTGAATAAGTAATTTATTTTTACTGAGATAATTCACTTATCTAATATATAAAATTCTCGTGTTACAATGTTCGTTCCCATACTTCTCCGAAACGGCTCGACAGATTCTTATGAAATTCTTTATGCAGGCATATTCAGTCAAGTCTGAGAATCGGTGATAACCCCAATAAAATTATTGACAATTTTTTGTTTTAATTTTTTTATGATGTATCATACAAAAATACATACAAAACTCACCCCTCTACCATCAACCCCTATTTTTTATTATTGTAGATAGTTATTTTTATTGAACAAAAAAAATGTTTCCTAGAAATAATATAATGACAAAACAACTTTTGCCGGGTCAGCTAAATATATAATAATTTTAATATTAAAAAACACATTAAAACACCTCTTCCCCACTTACGTATAAATGACCGTATTTATAAAAATATTTTAATTAAATAAAAGTTTTGACCTTGTAAATGTTCACTTGTCAAAACAGCTGACATAAACTCGACACGCCGACTGAGTCAAAGTAACGGGTGTCAGAAATATATATTTACACTGAATTAAAAATAATTAAATCATAAAAACAAACACAATAAATGTTGCAATTGAATACTTTAAAATACAACCACGCGTCTTCCAGACACTGAAAACACAAAATGGCGTTGCTTGACACTTGAACGAATGCCAGAGCCGGGAACGATGATCGGCGAATTGAATACTGGGGTGCGATTCTGTGGTGCGTGATATTGTATTCCACGTGATTCTGATAAATTATATTATTTTTTGAGTCAATATCTCGTTTCTTTGTTTTTGATAATGTATTAATGTTATTATTTATTAATTAAAAAGTAAAAACACTGTTCTTTGATTTTTGAATTACTTTTAACCAATGAAACTTGAAAAAACGTTTGGTATCGTTATTGTACAAACTAAATGTGCCCTTTTTCGTATAAATGTTTTAATTGATTTGTTCTATTCTTTATGTCTAAGTGTATATATCTTTTGTAGTTTTGCACTTCCTGCTAACTAGGAAGTAGTTAATTTGTTTTTCGTTAAGGCGGCCGTCACCTTTATTATTTAATTATCGTAATTGTTCTTGCAACGAAGCATTTATTTTCACAAATATATAAATATTTTTTATTGTAAATAAAGCTGATATTAACCTATAATCTAACATCTAGCCTAGCAGAGCATAATATCATATCTAAATTATCGATATTACGTTATGTCTCACATACCAGAATCACACCCCTGGAGGAATGCAAATGGGCTGTTTGTGCCGAGTGTCGGATTGTCAAAACCATTCTTTCAATTCATAGAAACGCGCGCAATGTGCTATCTGAAATGTGACATTACAATGATAGTAATAATTCAAAGAAAACACATATTAAAACAGAAGGAGGTAATTATTCGTTGAGCGAGGAAAGCACCAGCTCTGCGGTCACCGGTACTATCTACCAGGCGCCAACTTAAATCTTTAATTAGCGCCTGTGAACTTGAACCCCACGGCCCAAGAGTCCCTACTCCAAAGAGAACAGAGTCGAAGTTGGGAGGAAAGAGCGGATTTGAGCTGTTTCCTAAATAGTAGGATTAAGATTTTATTTTGAGAGAGAGAGAGAGCAGTGTTGGCCCAGTGGCTTCCGCGTACGACTCTCATCCCTGAGGTCGTAGGTTCGATCCCCGGCTGTGCACCACTGGATTTTCTTTATGCGCATTTAACATTTGCTCGAACGGTGAAGTTAAGACCCAGTAGAGGGCAGAACATTGAAGTATTCAATTTGGACCCAAGAAATATATTGCTTTAAGTAATTTTGACGGCAATTCGTTTTGGATTAAAACTTTACGAATTAAACGCTTTGTAACAAATTAGAAGGGGTTTCAAGAAATTTTCAAGTTAAACAGTTTATCTGAATGGGCGAGTAATAAATTTCACGTAATGAAACACTCGGACAGACATTAAATTTATATTTGTGTAATTAATTGGTTTAAATCAACTTTGTGCTCTGACACTTCGAGACTTCATTTAGTCGGAGTCTTTGTTGTAAACCGAATTGATTATTTGAATATCACCACCATTTCAATTTGTCCCTCCTTTCCGTAGAACGCGTTTTGGTCAAAGCTCACGGATGTCCAGATTAAGGCATTTTGATAAACGAGCTAGGTCTGGATATCCATAGTTGCTCCCCTCACACTATAAAATCGATTTTTGTTTAGTTTTTGTATTTTTGAAGTTATACTTCTTTAGGCGCGTTATGAAAAATTGATGAGAGTGAAATTTTACGATGCGCGCGCACCGTGACACAAAATTATCAGTATGAAGTTAGTCGCGGATGTTGGCACGCACACCGCCTCTGTTCACTGTGTATTTATATTTATAATATTAATCCACATGCTTTGAGTTTCTACATTTAAAACACGTGTTTTTATTTTGTTTTCATTATACAAGTGCGAATTTTATATGTGCGTCTGAATTATAATCATAAGTGATTTAAATTGAATATTTATATCAATACTAATTAATATTAGAAAATAATAATAAATACAAATATAATATTAATTAATATTTATTTATTTAATTTTTCAAATGTAAACTGAACTTTATTGACTATTATGACTCCTTTACCAATCTTTGATTATTTAATTGTAATTAATTATTTGCATGCAATCAAAAACTGTTTTAATAATGCCCAAGAAGTATAAGTTCTTACGCGCGTACATAAGTACACGCACCCTTTTTTTATGTTTGTTTTGTTTAATAATTGTTTTGATCAATATTTGTATGATATCTACATGTATGTCATGTCCTTTTAGTGCTTGTCACATTAAACATTGTATATTCTTTTACCAATGTATCAGTGTGCCGAGCGTTGGCAAGCTTTTATTCAATAAAAAAACACGATGTGATTCTGTTATAAACTGATTTAAAGGCCGGAAATGCACTTGCATACGTCCTGGTGTTGCAGGTGTATGAACACAGTGAACGTGACCCGTTTGATTCCTATCCCATAAAATGAAGCTTGTATACAAGAATACTATATCTAACTAGTGGACCCCACAGACGTTGTCCTGCATGATATTTCAAGCTATTAGGATATTAAAGTATGAAAGTACCGACTGCAGCGCCACCAGCTGCCGGGCTGATTTGTGAATCTATACCATTCCCAGATCCCCTTGAACACACACAAAAAATTTCATCAAAATCGGTCCAGTCGTTTGAGAGAAGTTCAGTGACATACACACTCACAGAAGAATTATATATAAAAAATATATATAAAATTCTCGTGTCACAATGTTCGTTCCCATACTCCCCTAAAACGACGGATTCTTATGTAATTTTAATGCGTATTCAGTAAGTCTGATAATCGGCTACTTACAAACCCCTGTTCAAAAGTGATCTGACTCTTTTAAAATAGCAAATCATCAAACAACACTTATTTTAAAACAAATATCGCAAATTAATTAGAAGTAGCCTGTCTAGCACTAGTCCCAGGCCCTTTTATCAACTAGATAATCGTTAACTTTATAGTAAGCTATTCTTTAATATGTATTAAATGTATTAAGAAATGTATTAACGTGTTTTCAGAATCTCTATACACATCTAAGTTCATGACACGTAAACTTCTCCGAACTTCATATTTGCTAAGATAATATGGAAAGCATACTGTGGTTTTACGTTTTGGGGAGTCGTTACATTTATACGTAATACGAAAGATAATATTTGCGTATGCAAATCTCGTACGTCTGACTTAGACAAGTGTATTATAATATCCAGAGTACAATAAATTATCTTTTGACTGATTTTCGGGAGCGTAGGGTTTAGGTTTTCATTGAATTTTTAAGGAATCTATTTAAAAATGTAATCAAAAAGTCAAAAATCATTTATTCATATAGGTAACACAATGTACACTTATGAACGTCAAAAAAGAAATATACATTAAATGCTTCAAAATTTTTATATTTACCGCCAGTTCTTAACTCAAGAGCGTAGAACGGAACAGAAGAACTGGCAATAAACTCTCCGCTACCCTTTTTAATCGCCAAGTTTTTTGTTTTACACGACGTTTGTAAGGACCTGCAATCATTACACCATGTTCCACATGACATCTTAAGTAATTAATAATAATAAAATAATTTAAAAACAAAGATTTGTCCTCTATCAGCAGGAGGGATGGTGAAATAGGAGCACGCACTTCAAAATTCAACACTAATTAGTATACCTAACAACGAGAGTCTTACAACCAGCCCTGCGATTCTGTAACTCACACAGCGGTTTTCGCATCGGCGGTCGCTCTCAAATCAGTCGTGAAGCAGTCATTTTATGATTTGGCATTCTGATAGACAATAAACTACAAGCTCCCACCTTTTCAGAATGCCAAATCATAAAATGACTGCTTCACGACTGATTTGAGAGCGACCGCCGATGCGAAAACCGCTGTGTGAGTTCGAAAAATGAGTTACAGAATCGCAAGGCAGATGACTGCACAAAATTGCCGCACCAATGTGAATAGTGTGTTATTTCTATTAGATGTAGATACTCCCAGTTAAATGCACGTAAGATTTCGTAGCCCCTGGGCAGAGCAGGGTAATTATAACTAAATCTAGGTTAACCATTGAACTCAGAATTTCACGTCATGGTGCATAGGGCAGACATTTTTGCGTCAGCGGGAATATCTAATATATAATATTCTCGTGTCACAATGTTCGTTCCCATACTCCTCCGAAACGGCTTGACCGATTCTCATGAAATTTTTTATGCAGAATCAGCTACTATCTATCTTTAAACCCCCTAAGTGATAAGGGGAGTCCACCCCAAAAAATAAGTTGTTTTTTATAAAAAATTTATTTTCGTCAACTGATTTACCAATCACGCGATCGACACGTCACTCCCGCCGCACCACCGCCCGCCTAGTGATACCTAAAAATCATATCTGCGCAGGCAAGGTCATTTGATCAAGATGTTTGCCGGTATCTGTAAGCAAAGCTCTGAAAAATAATAAACGTATAAATTTTTTGTAGGAATCCTCGAAAATTCATTTCGTTTTCAAGCATAGACAATGTGTGGGTAATATGTGTAAAAAAGTAAATAATTGCAGTTGACATAATCACCAAATAAGAAAATCAAAGACTATAGTGCTTACGTAATACTTGATACATATTAAAAAACTAGTCAAATCTAAGAATGATTTTGTGTCCTCTCGCGGAATACACTTGAGCGAGGGTCGTTTTTAACAATGCCTACCCTTATTAATGTTATAACTTTGCGGGGCTATAAGCTCCCTTTTTACGTAAGAATCCTTAAGGAATATTAAGAACGTGAATTTTCATAATGTTATACCAATAAATTTCCCGGCGTGAAAGTACTTTTGAGATACGACGTTATATAGGAAACTTAATTTAAAACTCATTCGTAAAAAAATCAGAAGACCAGGCGGCATTTGGTCGAACGGCCATTAGACGAATAGATGACCTGGTGAGGGTGAAGGGAAGGCAGAGCGTGCAGAACCGGTCGTACTGGAAATTTAGAGGAGAGGACTATGTCCTGTATGTATTCCTGGCATTATTTTGTGCCTGTCATAAAAAAACCTTGGTCAAAAACAAATCCAAAAATATGAGGTCTCATATCCGCTTAATAGGGTAGTAGATCATCATGCCTGACATTCCTCACGCTGTTATCCTTCGCCGTACTAACGAGTCCAAATACGCAAATATAGTTTCTATTTTGCAGAACCACATAGTTAAAAACGTATATAAGACAAAGATATACCAAAATGATAAATGTAAACGAATTTGTTGGGCTCCAGTAACTGAAGTCAAACGCCAAAATATACATGGACGAGACATTCGTTCCTGTTCTCTCTAACACTATCGCTGTCTCGCTTTTATAATGATTAAAACCCAATCTATCTACCTAGTCTTATATCCATTTACGAGCTAAATCGGCCACGGTTATATGTCCGGCAGTAAATGATCTGAGAAGGTATACCTAATGTCGTAAATTTGCTTCACAGGCATAATTTTTATAGCACTATAGTGAACATCATTTTAAATTATTGCGGACTTCCTATTAACTTAAGTAGGTATTTCCTTGTTACGTTCTAAATATACCTTACGTATTCGGGATATTTACGAAACAGGGTCCTGTATTGTTTATTATATAAGATTTTTGATCTGCAATGTTTATTTTTTTAAATAAAAAAATACTAAACTTGATGTGACGGTGGGACACGAATTGGTCGCAATTTCTCCGTCCACAGAAGCGACGACAATCAATACAATACTTTAGTAAAGAGAAAATAACTAATTTATCAAAAGAGTCGTTCCACAACTAAGCGTTTCTTGAGGCACTTTTTACTACTGCCCACTGAAGTGTTACCGAACCGATTCTACTTAGGATCCTTCAACAAAAGAGCTTACCAATTCTTAAAACAGGATGCTGTTTTAAGAATGATGGCACTTGTGAGCTTTCTGGCAATGTGAGTGTCCATGGGCGGCGGTATCACTTAACATCAGGTGAGCCTCCTGCCCGTTTCCTGCCTCCTATTAAAAACGTACCGTGTAACAGTTATGTACACGCGTTAGAAGTTATACTTCTTTGGCGTAACAAGATAAAAAAAAACTTCTATGTTTTTAGAAAAAAACGACAATAGAAAAAAGGTAATACATTAAAAGTTTTATTAAATATCACAACAAAATTATTTCTACATAATTAAAGAAATGGTCAAAGAAATCGTACAAATGCGACATTGACTGTAGCTAATTTTTAGCGTGTCGGTTTTTTGTGTCGGTGTGCGCGCGCATCGTAAAAAAAATCTCTTATCATAATTCCCTAACACGCCAAAAGAAGTATAACTTCAAAAAAAAAGGATTAAACCAAATAAAAAAATCGGTTGTCTGTAAAGTCGGTTTACTGTCGATAGTTGAACGTCACAACGTCACGAATCGCTCTTAGGAGAGAGACCGATGTCGAACGCTGAAGAGCGTGGAGTCCGATTGTGCCTCTCTGTCGCTTCGCGCTCTCGCTTGCACTTCAAGCCTTAAATGTAACGCCTCAAAGCGAGGTAACGCCGCATGAGTCATGTTTTTTCGTGCGTGCAGCCGGCTCCATCGAATTATAAGACGTTGTCACGTCAAAAAACAATAAAGTATTTTTCTTTGTTTGACACCACAAGGGTTCGATTAAACATAATATTTTGCCAGGTAAGTGAGGTCAGGTTTGCTTAAAACTCTGTAAAGTTGAACAAATAGTCACCCTACACTAATTCAGAGAAGGTTGTAGAAGAATTAATAAAAGTTTCAAGTGGAAAAGTTTCAATGGATAAAACGTCTGGAAATCGCTTTGCTATAACATTTTTTCAATAAATCGAGCATTTTTAAATTAATGTCAAAGTTGAGTTTTCTTAGCGAAGTACGACATAAAAGTTGAGTTATTTATACTATATTATATAGTTTACGAGCGAGTATTAAGTTCGAACCTACGACCTTAAGGTTACGGTAAAGCCACTAGGCCAACACTGCTAACAGCAGTTTTTTATATGAAGACTTTTAGAATATACAACAAAAGAAAAGAAAAACACCATGTTTACTCAAATGTACAAAGCGAGTTTTATATCAAAACATTCGCTTGCTAAAGAAATGTATTTAGTTAAACATCTCAAATAAGAAACAAATGTTTAAATGACAGCCCGCATGATGGACCAAATGTGTTAAATATGCATTATATCCTTATCAGTTTGTTAATAAATGAACGAGACAACACATTCTTCCGTAACATAAAAATGTAAAATGTTAAAAGATTTTTAATTGAATTAGTTTAGAACTCTTACTTGGTTAAATTCCTCGTAATTCTTTGTTCATTATACATTTGGTTTTGTAATATAAAAGATATCTTTATAAATAAAAAAAATATTGGTTGTTTGTAAAGTAGGTTTACGATCGAGATGTTTACGTGATAACGTCTTATTGGTGATATAAGTTTTTGGGAAATAAGGAATTAATGAAGATAACAATTTTTTCAAATTTTAAATTACATCTATCGTTTTATTCACACTTTTGATGATAAATTTCGGGTGTAAAATGACAAGTTTACTTATTCGACTATGATATACATTCACGGAATGACTGGCAGCGCTCGAGATGAGACGGGAGATCGGTCCGTCTCTCTCTCGTTATACCTGCGATCGCGCTCGTGAGGTTTTGGTGTGACACAAGTTTCTGAACATGTCACCCGACTAAAACGATTTTAAAGACGTTATCACGTCAAAAATGGCTAGCCGATAACGAAAGATAAGCAAAAAGTATTAAAAACTGTAGACAGGTTTTTAATCATAATAATTGTTGTGTTCGTTAAACGTGATACTCAAAAACTATTAAACATTTATTGGGATGTAATTTTCTTAACTAAAAACAATTACTAACCTTAAATATATAGTTAAGTCGAGTCCCTTTAGGCAAGGTTCCGAAGATACTGGCAGCGTTCCCCCTTTGTATAGCTAGACTAATTCTTTGTCCGAGGTAGCTGCCAGCTCTTCGGTCTACTGTGATGTCGACTAACCTTTTTGCTATTTCCTAATTAACTATTAGTTTCCGAGAAGGAAGGAACAAGTATCAAATAATTCCAATTTATATAATAAAATAAATATTACAATAAATCGATATTATCGCTGATATATTTCTGAACGTGAATTTGGTTTTCATGAAAAACATTTACATTTATCAAATCATTGTTTCAGGATTAAATATGTGGTCCGGCAAGAAGACTGAAGGGGGCGCTGGCACACCCACTGAAGAGGAGATTAAAGTTGTCCTAGTGGGTGACACACAGTGCGGAAAGACATCACTCGTACAGCGGTTTGTGACTGACAATTTTGTTGAGGTTAGTATTTAAAATTTCTATATTCAACAGATTCGAAACTTCGAGTTGAATTCACATTTAAGATGGTTTATAACTACTCATGTAAACGAAACGCAATACTATACGAACATTTATATATGTATATACTACTGACCGGGCAAACGTCGTTTTGCCATGTATATCATTTATAATAAAAAATAGGAGTTGATCGTAGAGGGGTGAAAATTAGGGGTTGTATGTATTGTTTAATGCTGTATCATAAAAAAATAATAACAGGAAAAAATATCTAATAACAAAAAAAAATATTTAGCGGTGGACTACCCTTAGATAACATTTAGGGGGATGAAAAATAGATGTTGTCCGATTCTCAGACATACCCAATATGCACACAAAATTTAATGAGAATCGGTCGAGCCGTTTCGGAGGAGTTTAACCACAAACACCGCGACACGAGAATTTTATATATTAGATTTTTATCGTAATTGAACCATGTTAATGCTGCCAGCGTTAGAGGTACACTTGCCACACACACTGCCACAAGGACCAAACTTTTTAAATTTCTTTGAATTTTCTATTTATTAATTTTTAGTTATAATTATTACTATGTAGGTGAAGAATATTGTAAATACTGTATATCTGTGTGTTGGAAGTAAACATTTATAAATCAAATATATAGGCTGGCACAACATCCAGCGTCCAGCCCTGCGATTCTGTAACTCACTTTTCGAACTCACACAGCGGTTTTCGCATCGGCGGTCGCTCTCAAATCAGTCGTGAAGCAGTCATTTTATGATTTCACATTCTGATAAACAATAAACTACAAGCTTCCACATTTTCAGAATGCCAAATCATAAAATGACTGCTTCACGACTGATTTGAGAGCGACCGCCGATGCGAAAACCGCTGTGTGAGTTCAAAAAATGAGTTACAGAATCGCAAGGCTGTTCCTGAAATCTGTATCGATCATGTCATTTGGTGCAATGAAAAGTTTTTGTCGAGTTTCCGCTCGCTGTCAATGCTTTGTATCTGAAAGCCTTTAACCTAGACATAATTCATGTGTATATCTATTACTTTTGCCAAATTATTAGGGCAGGTTATCAAAATGACAGAAGACAATGGCAAATGTCATTTGTACATTGTCAAGTATATTTGATTCAAGTTTCGAATGTTCAATAGACACCAGAGATAAAATTGAAATGGCGGGCTGAGTTTCTTGTCATTGAATTAGCATTTTGCTAAATAATTTTGACACACGAGATTGAGGAATTTGCAAGAATGAATATTAGGAACATTCATTCTTGCAAATTATATTATTGCTTATTAACTATATATATATATATAAGTTAACTAAAAATCAGTTTGTGAAAAAATAATAGTGAAAAGAATGTGTAGCATAATAAGCTTTCTAAAGCTTCTCTCTGAAGCTTTTGTTTTGCTGCGTCAATACAGACTGAAAGGAAAATCTCCTGCAAGTTTTATCTCCTTTGACAAGTCGGTGACCTTTGTAGCTGTACGGAGATATTTTTATTTGTATGAAAGTAATGTACTTACGATATCAAAGGTTTTTGTGTTGAATGATGTTGGTTACATCTTAAAAATGCTTATTTATACGTAATAAAGTTTTTCGTAATTTAGGTATTAGACCAGGGTCGATAATTTTTGAAACCAAAAAAAATTACAGTAGGATCAAACCCATTAGAAAAGCAGGGGAATATGATCAAAATGAAAGGAAAAATAAATTACGGTCGATCCGAGTTCAGGAAGTGGGAGGGGGTGAGTTTTTAAGGGTGAAAAATTGTTTATCTTTATTTCCGGCAAAACTACAAGTCCTATGGAAAAAAGTCAAATGGCAAAGTTGTAGGTCATAAAAAGATCTACAACTTTTGTATTTGTAATTTTTTCACATAACCTCAAAATTTAGGTGAAAAATTCAAAAAACCAAGTTTTTGGTTTTTTACTTATATCTTTTTCAAAAAAAAATTTTTTTCTACGAAATTTGGTGAAAACTTACCTTACTATGGTCCCAAATATACTGTAATTTATTTGATTAAAAATATTTATTTTATCGCCTCATTTTAACATAATATCACAAAAGCACCCTAATTTTCAATCGAAAATTCTGACGTCAAAATTTCAGCTTTTTTCAAAAAGTATGGGGGCTTTCAGTTCGTTGAAATCTCTACTTTCCTATGGTAAAAAAATATATATATATATTACCATAGTAAATCTTCTCAGAAAATGCAAAAAATCGTATGCAGTAACGCCCAGACCCGTCATCCCCTTCCCTACTTCTCTATGAATCTTCTTAAAATTATAATTAGATGCCTATTTATTACTATTTAATAAAAAGTGAAATAAATAATAGTAGTATTATTTATTTCACTTTTTATTTATTTTAAAGGCTATCTGCACTGGTCTATATATTTATTTCCAATACAAATATACAGTATTCACAATATTCTTAATAATGTGAATACTGTATATTACTACTTACATAGTAATAATAATAATAATAAACAGAAAATTAAAACAAATTTAAAAAGTTTGGCCCCTGTGGCATTGTACCTTTAATGCTAGCGTTTCCACGCTGTATTGTGTTACTTATTCGTTGAGCACCAGCTGTGGGGTCACCGGTTCAACCAGACGCCAACTTAAATATTTAAAGCTGTGCACTTGAACCCCACGGCCGGGTCTACTCCAAAGTGAACAAAATCTAAGTTAGAGGAAAGACTCTTACTCTTTTTTTAGTTAATATGATATTAGAAGCAGAGCAATGTTGGCCTAGTGGCTTCAGCGTGCGACTCTAATACCTGAGGTCGTAGGTTCGATCCCCGTCTGAGCACCAATGGACTTTCTTTTTTAACATTTTTTTTTGCTCGAACGGTGAAGGAAAACATCGTGAGGAAACCGACATGTCTTAGACCCAAAAATTCGACGGCGTGTATCAGGGTCAGGAGGCTGAACGCTTACTTGCCTATTAGATTTAAAATTAATCATGAAACAGATTCAGAAATCTGAGACCAAGAAGAAAGAGGTTGTAGTGCCAGTGATTTATTTATTTTTTACTAGAAGGGATTGGCTAAATAGCATAAACAAAGTTTTTGGATCAACAAAAATAGATGAATTACACGTATTTCCGTATTCGGACAACCTTCTGGGAAGTGTTCCTTGTTAATGATATTTCACAAATATTTACGAATACAGGATGTTATTTTAGGACACCATAAACACGTCGATGTTTCGTGCAACGTAAGGGATAACTTATAATCGTGGCTGTAATGTACGAAGACTTAAATAAAAATATATAAGGCAGAATTTATTTGAGTATTTACACATGAATTGTTTTAAAATGCATTACTGTATGGCTGGAAAATTTCCACGGTCCGCTTCTCTAGAATTTTCTTTTGCTTTAACAAAAAGCGAGCTTTGGAATCGGCAGTATTACAACCTCCAACTATTTAAAAAATGAGCAAACTGCTTTAAAGGCCGGCGACGTACACTTACTGTGTTTATGGGCTGTGGTAGCTCTTCTTGAGGCTCGTTTGTTTAAAAAAATCAATATTTTTTTAATATAAGGACGGCACTATTATAATAATTATCTTTTAAATAACATGGATTTGGCCTACTTTTGTCGTCCAAAAAAATTGCTTACATTCGAATTGCGCGAATATACACTTGTCAGAGGTACATGTTTATAAAGCTATTAAAAAAAACAGAGATATGTGTGTTCCGGACCCATGGGGATACGGGACTACATTCGTTTCTTTAACGTGCTACTAAAGCCTTCATCGTATGGGCAAGTATAAAATACTTGGAAAAGTATTCCTTGGTCGCGTAACTAGGCTGCTGTGAGACTAAATGCGGTGAGGTGGTTTTAGCGGGTATTGCTAACCCGTCTTTCTGAGTAGCAGATTTACTCTACGTCCCACACCCTTTTACTACATGTGACTACACTTCCCATATAAAAAAGGCTAATATTCTATCCTTAAAAATATCTATATTTGCACCAAAAATACATATTAAATTTATGAAACTCGAATACTTTAATGAGTAACTTAATGAAAAGGAAATATTAATATGTTTTAATGAAATAAACTCCAGTCATACATCATAATGTAGTCACCTTATTACTGACTATATTTCCAAAATATGGGTCCCGGCTCTGTAACATAACATTATAGAGGTCATATATTTATAATTTCTCGTACCGCATTATATCCTCGAACGAAGTAGGCAACTTCATAGTACTTGCGAGACTTGCGCTTTACTTTTTCCACAAAGAATAAGTTTATTGTTTGAGAAATATTTACTGAGCTTTACAATACTTAAATTAGCTTCTTGTTATTTGTTTTATTATTTAGATTCACAGAGAATCTTGCTTGAAATTGCTTTATGCGTTGCAAACGTTTTCTTTTCAGTAACTAATTGCATACCGTATTTATACCAGAAATATAATATACTAGATATACTCTGCCAAGCTTTACTGTGGCACATTGTGATTGAATGGTTGAGAAATGAGAAACAAAACAAAAAAGGAATATAATGATCCCAAGCTGTAAATTTATTTTACGTATTGTACAGTCGTATTTTTGAAACGTGTCGAATAAATAAGTTTTTCAAGTATGGCAGCACTTTTTCCCCCTACTAGAAGTATGGCAAATATAATAACCGTCACATTATATCAAATACTTTCCAAAAATCCAAACGCAATACTGGTACAAATCGTTTGGCAAAAAAAAGGTGATTTTCGGTGCCATGGCGGCCATTTGGAACCGTCAGTTAAGTATGGCATGGTGATTTTCGTAAATGGCTGCACGACGATGATTATCTGTGCAAAAATTAGCCTGGTACAAATGGTTGAATTTTTTTTAATCAACGCATTCGCGTCGCTATGGTGGGCTGTAAGACACACCGAAGAAGTATGGCATGACACTGCCGCCTCTTATTTTTTTATGGACTATCGGAAAATACTAGAATTTTTGTGGAACAAATCGTTTGAAAATTAAGAAATGAGTCGTAATTAATCCGACGAGTTCGACTAACGGCCACGCGCTTGGGCCGCCGGTACCAGCGCTTATGACTATCAAATTTTTCTTTTCTTTTCGTAATAAGACCCCGGTAGAACCGTCATACTGGTACAAATGACCCACTATTTTGTGTCACTAACTCCCGGCCTATTACCATCTGCGAGCTATTGTGGCGTGCGCTGCCAAAACCGCTAGAGTTACACGTATCTAATGTATGATGGAAATGATTATCTTAAATAATCCTACAAAAAAGTATGTATCTTCAGTATATATCTCGGACTTATGTGTAAGCCTTTATAGCCAAATATAAATTGATAATTTATTTCAAATGCACATTTGGTAGTAAATTGATTCCTAAATCAAAATATATACTTTTATCGCTTCTGGTATTTAAAGTATATAAAGTATGTCTTTCACGCTACATCAAATGATGTAGTTCAAATGAATAAATTTTATTTTAATCCTGCGCAGACGAAGTCGCGGGCACCAGCTACTTCATATGAAAGGAAGGTACTGGAGTTTATTTATTGTGGAATATATACAATACCACCAAATTACGATGACGAAAACGACAGGACACAGCCAGTGTATTATATTTCTGTTATGCGTACACACGATAGCATCACAACCTTTTTTAAAGTCGGCTAAGGAATGTCGTTGCCTCAGACTTCTAAAAATTTCAATTTACTCCGACCGCAGATGGCGATTCAACATTATGACGCTATAATTTTATTCCTAAATTGGTTCCTACGGGGTCGGGATTAATTTTAATTAATTTTATTTAGGTTTTCACTAAAGTTTTCTTAAATTTGTATAAGCAATATTCTCCAGAAGTTTAGAGAATTCTTTTGAGATAATTTACACAGTAGATGTGTTTACGAAATCTTCGCACGAGAGAATTTTAACGTAATTAAGGTGAATTAACAAATTCATATAAAATGCTTTAGACATTTAATAATGAAAATATCACATATTGGTAAGGCTATTTTGAATTTCGAAGGCTATTTTGAATAATGAAATCAAATTCTACGAACCTACGAACTTTTCATTTATATTATTAACTGCTTAAGTACATTATATATGAATACCAGCTACGCCTCAGAGGAGACCTTGCTTTGTAAAAGACAAATAAATAAATACATACATAAAATAAAAAGTAAATAAATATTATTAATAATACTGGATACATACGGGTCGGGTTCATAATCTGGATATAATGGAGAGCCTGGGTCTACGTGTACCAAGTAAAAACCTGAGGCGGTAGTCTCAACTTTTGGATGTACCGCACACTCCAGCTTGGTTAGCGAAGCACCACCCACGCGAGCATTACAAATAAGAAACATAATTTCTATTGAGGTAGACCTATTGTACATTGGCTGAGTTACCAAGAGTTGCTGTTATAGGATCAGTTAGTTATAGGATCTAGGTCACTGATCACTGAACTTCTCTCAAACGACTGGACCGATTTAAATGAAATTTTTTGTGTGTGTTCAAGGGGATCTGGGAATGGTTTAGGTTCACAAACCAGCCCGGCAGATGGCGCTGCAGTCGCTACTTTCATACATTATTTAATATCCTAATCGCTTGAAATATCATGCAGGACAACGTCTGTCGGATCCGCTAGTATATATATATACATATATTCAATGTTTTTAGGTGTAGGTATTACTGTGTCGTTCTATCGCATTAATAGTAACTGTTAAGATAGAATTATGATGTGGAAATAAATAAATATTTTAATCTTTGGTTATATATACAGATGCTAAACCGATGGGCTGGTAGGTACATAATATTAGTAAATATCTACACAACGTTGGCAATAGCTCGTACTATGATCAAAACGTGATGCGGGGTTTCTGTTCTGGATTATTCGCTGTAAATACTTTACTGTTTATCGGAATAATGTAAAATATAATATTTGTTTACAGAAAAATGTAGGTTCTTGTTAAATGTACAAAGAAATTTAAATTACGCGACATAAATTTAAATTTAAGTGCTTATCACAGTTTTACTTTGTCTGATATTGAAACAGTGATAGTATTTATAATTAGATTAAGATATTTACAACTATAAGAATTACAATTGTAATTGATTCCAAATCTCTAACAATAGTAAAAACTAATTTTTAATTTTTTTTGTTATAAATATAGTTAGACTTTCCTCCAACTTGGATTTTGTTCCTTTTGGAGTAGACTTGGGCCGTGGGGTTCAAGAGCACAGCTAATTAAAGATTTAAGTTGGCGTTGATTTAAAAGGCCGGCACCGCACTTGCGAGCCCTCTGGCATTGAGTGTCCATAGACGGTAGGTATTTCCAAACAATTTGACTTTGTCTCTTTTAAGAAAAGAGCGTACCAATTCTTAAAAGGCCGGCAACGCACTCGCGAGCCCTCTGGGATTGAGAGTGTCCATGGGTATCACTTAACATCAGGTGAGCCTCCTGCACGTTTGCCCCCAGTTCTAAAAAAAATAAAAAATTTGGTCCAGTTTCTGTAGTCATCCACAGCTTTTATTACTCTCACTTTTTGTTTACCAGCTGAATCAGGGGTGAGTTTGTACGATTGTACGTACTTATTCAATAACAATTAACATGTCGCCAGGCCATTGTGTGAGCCTAAATATATTCTAAAGTTTCTTGACTATTAGTACGAAATTTGTCGTAAATTTTTCACCTTATCACATCGAACCATCCCTAGTGGAAGACAATCCATCAATTGACTGAATTCCGGGCGCCATCATTCACCCTGCCACTGTCGATTGGAAATCCGTAGAGCTTTTATTTCTTGACTTTACATAGAAAAGGCTTTTATATGTTTTTATAAATGATAAATGATAAATGATTTATTTCTGTAAGTAGGTTTTTACAAACACTTTTACACGTCAAACATTTTTTTTTTTTAAACTAGATGAGATCGACGTTTCCTATCTGACTACTCTGAGAAGAAACGCCGAAACAAACTCAGAGGTCACAGTCTCTTTTAAAGTCCAGACATAACTAACAAGATTATGTGAAGACCATGTAGATTGTTGTCTGAAATGGTCTTTTGAGGAAAGAACCACACAGATTGAGTGGACCTGTCAAGTCCAAAGACAAGACATTTGGGTAGGCCGCAAAAATTACTCAAACTGTCAGACTATGACAAAAACTGAGAAAAGGATTCAATAAATAAAAAACAATGATCCACGTAGTCTTCACATTCACAATAATACAAAATTGTATAAATAATACTTTACAAAGTAAATATTCATTTAATTGTACATAGAGTATGTAAAAAGGTATTTAAATCAACATTAATTGTGCAAATTTATTGGAGCAGCTCAATCCCAAGCCTTTTTGTCCTCAATATAGTCTTTGACAGTATAAAAGGCTTTCTGACAAAGTTTCCGCTTTATACTATTTTTGAATTTATTAAGGCTTAGTTCTTGAATGTGGCTAGGTAGTTTATTATAAATACGTATACATTGGCATCTAAACGAACCACTTATTTTTTTAAGCCTGGTTGTAGGGACAACAAATTTGTGTTTGTTTCTAGAATTCACGTTATGGACGTCACTGAATTTTTTAAACAAATTGATATTTTTATGAACATACAAAAGATTTTCATAGATATACTGAGAAGGCACAGTCATTATATTAATTTCTTTAAATTTATCTCTGAGGGAGTGTCTGGGACTTAATTTGTAAATTTAGTTACTAAAACACTGTATCTAATAACTTATATATCTCCAGGCCAACTCTGCCACACTCTTTCTGGCTTTTATTAAAATGGTGAAATCTACAAAAGAGAACTTTCCGGATAAATTCTTAATTAACAAATTTGCGTGGCCTTGGAAAATTATTTGGAATTTAAATTTTTATGTTTTAAAATTTTCTATGTTTCCTTAACAATTTCCCCTTAATTTCTTTCTAATTAATTTAATATTAAAAATTATGCATTTGATATGGGGGCATAAGAAATTTTAAAAAGGCTAAGTGCCGTGTTGGCTAAGGTTGGGAAATACAAATCGAAGCGATTGAATTTGTATTTAATGTCAAGTGTTCCACAGTGAATAAAACAAATAAAAAAAAAGCCGTTAGAATTGGATTCGAATATGTCGAAAAGATAAGTGTCATCCAACAAATTGGAGGACCTATACAGTTTAGACGTTTTGATAACGCTATGATCAAAAAATATCAGAAATGAAAAACCTGTTCTTATATCGTTATTTATAAAATATTGTATATGTGTTAGTCTATGACGATGAATTAAAAAAAGTGTACAGTTGTCCCCCCTATTACTTGATTTCCGTTCCCCATATAACGCGGTATTTCCTCTGTAAAACATGAAGATTTCTCAACTCATATTTCTGTAGTGCGAAATCTATATTAATCTGTCCATAACTAGTTTTGCGTAAATTTACACCTGTTTCAATTATGTTTAAAAATTTATGTTCTTAATTTTTGAATGGTTCAATAAAACGGTTTTACGACGACAACGCGATTTCCTATAACGCGATAGCTCCGGATTACCATATATAGGGTTCAATCTCTTTCATGATAATTACTATAGTTTGATACATTGCGTACGTGTTTGCGTATTTATACGTCTTAGTTAATGACACGATTAGAAGTATTTTCTTCTGGTAAAGTGTTTCTGGCGTTATAATGACGTGTCGTTTAGTAAGTAGCCCCTTAGTACAGTGCTTTTAGCCCCAGCTATTAAAAACTTTTGGTTCTCATTTATTAAAATACACAGGTAGAATTGTAATATACTGTTTTGTTCCCTTTGGAGTAGAGACTCTTGGGCCGTGGGGTTCAAATTCCCAGGCCCTAATTGAAGATTTAAGTTGGTAGAGAGTATCAGCGACCCCAGAGCTGGTGCTTTCCTTGCTCAACGAATAAGTATTGCAATATGTACAGCGAGAAAATGCTACCAGCGTTAAAGGTACACTACCACAGGAACCAACTTTTTATTTTGTTTTAATTTTCTATTTATTAATTTTTAATCATTATTATTACGTTGTATATATTATCGTTATATTCTTGGCAATGCACATAACATGTGAACTACGAATTCAACTTTGTAACTAGTCTTTGAAGTCTAACAAATAAGTTACGAAGTTAAGAAAACGTGCTTGTTAAATTTACTTTTAGTTATAAAGAAACTGCTCGAGGTAATTTAACCATCTGAGATGTATACGTTAAAATTACACAATTTTGACAAATCCTTTTCGATTTAGGAAGGCTGTGATTGGTCCAGAAAAGGTTTAAGATTTGTATTAAGAGTGTTATGATGATTTTGGCGTAATTACTATAATACTTTTCTTTTGGCATTAGCTGTGTCCCGCTGCATAAACCGCGTATGTTCCCCATAGCCTCTATCAATAAATCAATCAAAATACGTTTATTCAGTTTGGATGCGGCTGAGGGCACACTTATGAATGTCAAAAACGTTTACAAAATTCGCGAAAGAGCAGGACTACGCCATCCGTTCGCAAAACTACCAGGAGGCCTTGTTCTGAGAAAACGGACAAGAAACTCAGCAAGTTTTACCCTCCCTCTACATTATAATTATTCAAAGGAAAATGTCATAAACCACAACGTAATTAAAGTTACATAAGTAAACAAAAATTAAAAATCTGTTCTGTGATTTACCACATAACACACATATTCACAACACTTCAAAGATAACAAAATAAATTATAACAATATAAGTAGAACTATTGCCACGCGTTTTTCTCTTCTAGATAGTCATTAAGTGTGTGTCTAGTAATAGTAACCTTTACACATTAATGTTTTTTTTAATATGTTATAAAAAATCAATTACAAGCCGTGATTTTCTATATGAACTCCGTTTTATAATTTTAAACTCGCGTAACAATAAACACAAGGCGAAACTTATCTCAATTAAATTTAAAACTAGTTTTTAATTGAATTAAGAAAAGTCTAATTGGTTCGGAAATACTTCAGTGGGCAGCTGGTTTCACATAGTGCTGGTGCGCGGTAAAAACTGCCTTAAAAACACTCAGTTGTGGAGGTCGAGGTGATGCGGATGGAATTTCGTATTCTGCCACAACGTCCGATTATGAAACTCAGCTGCCGGTGTAAATCCGAACAACTCCTCTGTAATAATAATATTATTGTAAATATATTAATTATTATTATCAATTAGCTTAGGGTCCTTCAAGAAAAGAGCGTACCAATTCTAAAAAGGCCGGTAACGCACTCGCGAGCCCTCTGGCATTGAGAGTGTTCATGGGCGGTATCACTTAACATCAGATGAGCCTCCTGCCCGTTTGCCCCCGTTCTATAAAAAAATATATATTAAAAATTCGAATTCTCATTAACAAAATATGCCAGAACCACCCTAGTAACATCACTTTACAGGTCTGTGCACATTTGTAGTGATATATTTCTATGACAACGATAGAAACAGTTAACAAAGTGAGCATTCAATTACAACTTGAACTCCTAATGAAATTAATTATCGATTTATTAATGAAAAATGGGAGTTGATGAAGGATCACAAAGGGTTTTCAGTAAAGCATCCTACATTGTAATGGATTTCCAAATCTGAACACTAAATTAAAAGGTTGTGTAGGGTTGCCTAAATCCCCATGAAATGAAATGAAATTACAACTATTTTAAAGGAGACTGAGAGCCACAAATAATTAAAAACATGAAATTTCGCAGTCCCTAAAGTTAACGATATGATTGTGTACAAACGTCAATCAAATGTATTAATGACATATATAAATCTTAATCAATCTAGTAAACGTATATGCAAAAGTAACAGAGATGATAAATTTAATTAATTGAAAATTTGGATTTTTTTGCTTTTGGTGTTGCGCGGCAAAAACTGCCTTAAAACGCTCAGTTGTGGAACAACGGACGTCAAGGTGATACGGATGGTATTTTGTTCTGCCTCAACGTCCGATAGTAAAACTTAGCTGGATTTTTTTTAATTTATTTAGTTTTCATTGAATTATATAGGTATGATTATTTAGGCTTGAAGTGGTTTTTTTGTGCTCTGGATTGAGTTTATTTGAAGGTCAAATGAAAAAATAGTCTGATCCTTGTAATAAATGTTCGTTTTTGTGCCAACCCTAAGGAATGATTTATCTAACAATAGAAAAAGGTCGGTAAAGTTACTAATTTAGTTTAAAGCTTGTACCTGTTTGCGGATAAAGTTTGCGAGGACTTTGATTAATTAAAATATCAATTACGTAGCTACGGTCTATCTAAATAAATAAAAAATCAGTAGCGCTACAAACTCTTTAGGTCTAAGACTTCTAAATCAGTTTCATGATCATTTTTCAATCTAATAGGCAAGTAGGTGATCAGCCTCCTGTGCCTAACACACGCAGTCGACTTTTAGGGTCTAAAGCAAGCCGGTATTCTCACGTTATCCTTCACCGTTCGAGCGAATGTTAAATGCGCACATAGAAAGTCCATTGGTGCACAGCCGGGGATAGAACCTACGACCTCAGGGACGAGAGTCGCACGCTGAAAACCAACCAACAAAGCTCAAGCTTGAAAGCCAACACTGCTCAGTCTATCTTAAATATACGACAATTACGGTGAACATATGGTTTGCTAAAAATATTTGACAAATTCTATATTATATTTTATGATTACTTAAAATAACAATAATGATAAATTTATTAAATTTAAAAAAATATTATTGTTTTTTATTTATTTTTAAAGTTTGCGAGGACTTTGATTAATTAAAATATCAATTACATAGGTGCGGTCTATCTAAATAAATAAAAAATCAGTAGCGCTACAAACTCTTTATTTCTGGGCCTAAGACTTCTGAATCAGTTTCATGATCATTTTTCAATCTAATACTAAGCAAGCAGGTGATCAGCCTATTTTGCATGACACACTCCGTCGACTTTTAGGGTCCCGGTATTCTATAGAAAGTCCATTGGTGCACAGCCGGGGATAGAACCTACGACCTCAGGGACGAGAGTCGCACGCTGAAGACACTAGGCCAACACTGCTCAGTCTATCTCAAATATACGACAATTACGGTGAACATAGAGTTTGCTAAAAATATTTGACTTGCAAAAAAGTAAAATAGTACAATTACTTATTAAAAATACTTACTATATTAAAAACTTTATTTTATTCCATAGTAGTTTTAGTTTTTGAGTTTGACAATAATTTTCCCTTTAGGCAGTTTAGATGTAATATATCAAAATATTTCTTTGTAGTGAATCGTTTCCCTTTATTCAAGTTTCCAAGGAAATGAAGACGAAGTTAAGAGAAAATGTTGCAAGAATTTCTTGTTTTTTTAACATTTTCTTAAGCGCTCTAGTCTGCAATAAATATTGCTCTCAACATATCTGCAGTTTTAATACTTATTTAAATACACTTTATTCCAAGATGCTCTATCTATAAAGTAATTTTAAATTACAATCTTTGGATATTGTTGTTGCTTATACCCGCCACTACCAGCGTGGTGTCTGAAGTCTGGACCTCAGATTTCTGCATCTGTTTTATCTTATCCGCAAGTAGGTGATCAGCTTCCTGTGTCTGACACTCGCCGTCAACTTGGGTCTAAGGCAAGTCGATTTCCTGACGATGTTTTTCGTCACCGTTCGAGCGAATGTTAAATGCGCACATAGGAAGAAAGTCCATTAGTGCACACCAGGGGATCGAACCTACGACCTTAGGCATGAGAGTGGCACGCTGAAGACATAATAGTATATTTTATTAAAATTATGTACCAAAAAATTTGGCGTGTAACAAGTTTTCGAAAAGAAAATCCATTTTTTTTTATGTTATAGGAGGCAAACGGCCAGAAGGCTCGCAAGTGCGTAGCTGGCCTTTCAAGAATTGATACGCTCTTTTCTTGAAGGACCCTAAGTCCAATTGGTTCGGAAATACTTCAGTGAGCAGCTGGTACTTTTAGTAGATAAAATTGCATACTGGCCGAGTTAAAAAAAATATAATGTTATAAACAAGTATTTTATTAAAACAACAAACGATTCAAGCTAATTTCATTCTAAGTTGGATATTAATTAGTTCCCCAACGTGTATTTAATAAACTGTCATTCAATAACTCATTACGTTAGACAAAGCCTTAGAAAACGGTAGATAATAGAAAAACAATATCCTGAATTTATTGTTCGATCTTGACATAAAATATTTGCCTTGGAGCAATACTGTCAACTGTCATTGTCATTATATGACACAGAGCTCATAAATTAACAACGTCAAAGTCTAATTATTACATATTACAATGGACTATCAAAATGGTCGTTAATTTGTAGATATATTGGCAAATCGAATAAACGGTTTTAAACTAATTTGACTTTGACGTTTAATTTATGGGGTCTGTGACATTTGACAGTGGAGTTGACATTGCACCGACATGATTTAAATTCAAATAAATTTTATAGATAATACTATCTGCCCCCGCGAACTTCGTTTCTCCTTAATGCGATTCTACTTAGCCTACCTTTTTAGTACATACCAACATGGATAATTTTGCTATGCTACCCCAAAGACGGTTCGGTTTTCCGGAATAAAAACTTTTTAGGTTTGCTCTGTGAATTTTTCTCTATGTAAACCAGTTCAAGTCATAATTAACAAATAAAAAATAGGGATTGATCGTAGAGGAGTGAAAAAAAGAGGGGTGGTATGTATTGTTGTATGCTGTATAAAATATTTGCCTTAAAAATATTCTTTTTTTGCGATGAACACTCCTTATCACTTAGGAGTTTGAAAGATAGATAGTAGCCGATTCTCAGACATACTGAATATGCATAAAAAAATTCATAGGAATCGGTCACGCCGTTTCGGAGGAGTATGGAAACGAACATTGTGACACGAGAAATTTCTATATTAAATTAGATATTGTTCTGTAAAATTTTGTATTAAATTTCCATACATTTATTTATTAACTTGAGTGTAAGATTCAAGAAATCAGATTGCTTACGAATATGCCAGAGTTAGGTATATATATATATATATCATAAAAATTAGAATGGAATCCTTTTGAAGTTATTTCTGTAAATAATGATGCCAAAAAAGCATTTACGGGAAGTATTGAGGAAGGCTTGATATAATATATATAAGGCTCCAGTCGATTGTTAGTGTATATCCTCACATAAAAGCCATTATCGCTAAATAACTAGGAAACTATCTAACTGATATAACGAGTTGAAAAGTTTAATTATGTTGAGCTTTGAACTAGATCTAAGCTTTTAATCCTAGAGTCTGTTACGTATAGTTTAATAATGAACCAATTAACTGAATATTCACCATACCATTTAATGAAAGGCAAAATATGGTTTTTATTAAGTAAGTTTTAAAAAAACTTTTTAAATTGGGTGTCGTGTCATGTGCGCGAATCTTACGTATAACAATAAATCTTTAAAAAGAATTCTATACCCAAGGTATATTAGATATAATTGCTTATTTAATACTTATGGTAGTGAATTCGATTCCCAGTGGACGAAAATTCCACTAGTCTCTAGAGCTTCAATTGTTTGCAAAAACGCAGGATGCAAGGCCTAAGAAACGTTTAAATATATGCTCTAGGGACCATCATGCATTAAATCATACTTTTAATTCAGTTCATGAACTTTTGACGGTAGTAATTTTTATAACTACCCTCATTTATAAGAAAAAACTGTAAAATTAATTTTTCAAATAAGCAGATGCTAATTCTTATTTGGCCTCGTTGCCAGATGCTAATTATAGCTTAGAATGCAAATGAATCATTCTTAATTCGTGATAATTGAGAAACTACTGTAAACAACGATTAAAGAGAAAATTTTCGTAAGTTTGAAACCTAATTTCAGACTTGGACGTCTAATCTATTAGTAAGAGTACACTCCTCCTCGGCTGGCAAGCACCCACTGAAATAGGTGTCCATGGGCGTCTTACAACTCGCCTGTTCTATAAAAAAATTACGGTATTTTCTTATTTAGTTTTTGTATGTTGGGTACAAAAAAAAATCACATTCGAGTCGTCCATTCCCAGACGAGTAGAATAATATCTAGATACGGTAGTAAAGTACGGTAGTAAAAATCTAAAATATTAATTATTCAAGCTGTGTTTCAAATGGAACATGATTATATATTTGGATAACGAATTAATAATTCTGAATTAAAACATTAACATGCTTAGTTATTAACTTACATATGCTATTACGCGTGTGGCAACACAAATAAGCGGAACCACGCATAGATTCTAAAATAATCATAGACATGGATTTAAATAGGTCAAATTAATTGTCTATTTTATTGCCTATTCCGGCCGAGCTACGCTCGCCGAAACAACCCGAACTGAGCTATAAAGGCCCACAGCGAGATTCCAATAAAAAAAAATACTATTGTATTTTATATATTCTTAGGCTTGCTTGAAATATTTCTTCTACTTGCTTCGACTTGCTGCCTTCACACCATTCTTCACCTTCTAATTCAGGTACTTCACCTGGCAATACGGCCAAAGTAGCCTGGTAAATCTTATCCGTAGTCTTAATTTGCTTTTGCTGACTAGAGGGGGGGGGGATAAATTTAAGTAAATCTGCATACGTTATACTTTAATCATTAGGGAATGATACTTTAACGTCTTGTGGTGATATTTAGTTGGTTGGTTAATTAACTAATGTTAATTACTTGCAGATAATTATATCTACTGTCCAGAATTGCTATTATTCTTACTGCTCTGAAAACAAAGGAATGATGAACAAAATATTAAATACTTTTATGTAATACGTGTATGAGAACACGCACTTATACGTACGAATACACACCAAAAGTTATATTCTATTATTGCATTTTTCCTGATTAAAGATACAGTAACCCCCTATAACGCGATATCCATCCCCCAAATTACGCGGTATCTCCCGCCTATAACGCGTAGATTTCTAAAGTTATATTTCGGTATTGTGAAATTATAATATTATAAACTAAATAACTTTAGTAAATTCGTGTTCCTACTTTTTGATTATATAAATGATTTGTGCTTTTTCAGTTCATTAAAAAAGCACAAATCATTTATAACTAATATTTTCGTAAATTATTTTATAATATTGAGAGAATAATTACGTTCAAATACGAACTTCCCAGGAGTCTAAAATTAACAAATTTAGTAATTTTAAACTTCATACCTCTCCCATTCAACTTGAACTCTCATATCTTCACACAAGTATTGACTTAGAGATCTACCTACAATGGTGCTCGTTCTACCATTTACGTTTGACCTTTAAAATCGTTAAACGTCTTCATATTGAGAGCTCCTCGTAGCCTGGTTTCCCATACACCGCGGTGGTCCGGCCAGCTGACTTGTGATTTTAATTCGGAAGTGATTTTCTACTTGATTACCTTTAGATATATGATAACTTTATCCTTTTAAGCTAAAAACTAATTGCTTTTTTAGTAAGAACTCTTCCGTCTCTGTTTGTTAAATTATGTTACGATGTGACGAAAAGAGATGGACTTGGGTAACTATGAAATTCGATTGATTATATTTTATAAGCTTTGCCAAGGCAAGGCAGACGGGGAACGTACGACATTTTGACAAATTTTCTGTTGCATCGTAATCAACGCTTTTCAGAAATTTAGAACAGCTGTCTCATTATTTTTCTTGTAAATACTTAAGGAAGAATTAAGTTTATTGTACAAAAATGGCCCAAGAAAGAAAAAGAAGTTATCTATAAATTCTTTTATTCATTTAGGTAAAACAATGTACACTTATGAACGTCAATAAATAAATACATATTAAATACTTGTCATATTTTTTAAATTATTTATACATTCTAAAACAAAGTGTATGCCTAAAAAATACAAGAAAATATGACATTACAAATTTAGCACACATACACATCAATTACATGAGAACATAAGAAATCTATCAAAGGAAAGAATTAAACAAACAACCACAAAATAAAAAAATTAAAAACAAAACAAAAATTAAATTTAAAATTTACTGCCAGTTCTCAAATAAAGGGCTTAGAACGGAAGAGAAGAACTGGCAATAAACTCTTCGCCACTATTTTTAATCGCCAAGTTTTTTGTTTCACAAAATAGTGTAAATAAATAAAAAGCACATACAGTACGATCCAAATTGGATCCTATCTTCACAGCTCCTTATAATGGTACAAACAAGTCAAATTAACAGCACTCAAAGTTATACAATTTATTGCTCTAAAGTCTAAACGATGTACAACTTTACTGCTAACTTCAGAATATTCATGTGCAAATTAACGTTTGTGTAAATAGGAGAATATAGAGGTATCTAGCGAATGTTATGGAGAATAGAGAATTTATTCATTGTTTTTTACGTTTACTATTATACAAATATTGCCAATCTTTGTGAGAGACTTTTAGAAGTCCTATGGTATTACTAAAAAATGATTGATTGTGTGTGTGAATTTTACGTTCGTTTATTTAGCTAACAGATAACGGCCGCTTTCTATCCTCAATCCCAATCCAATGTTTACTACTAGAGATTGATATTTCAATCTCTCATAAAATACTTTTCAATAACCGGTCGATAGATCGATAATCAGACAGATCGACGCTTTCTATAATACCTTTGAATTCGACAGTTCAAATTTTGACATTTAACAATCTAAATTTGCGATCTTCACAATTGACCGAGTCACGAATCACGATTGTTGCGGTGCGTTTTGTTGTGTACTCTAGCAAGTGTTAAAAACCATTTTATAATGGTTAATAAATTAAAAAAGAACGCAATCATTGTTATTAATAATAGATATCATTATGTATTTATCATAAATATAAATAATATAATATAAATATCATTATATATATGTCAACATGCCATGGAAAGGAGCATGACTGGGATCAAAAGAAAAGACAAAGTAAGGAGTAGCAACATCAGAGGAAAGACTAAGGTACAGGACATAACTTTGAAAATAAGAAGACAAAAGTGGAAATGGGCAGGCCACATGATCAGGGGAAAGGACAAATGGAGTAAAATAATCACACAATGGTACCCAAGAGATGGAAAGAGAAAGAGAGGTAGACCACAAAAAAGGTGGGACGACGACATTATACAAGTCGCGGGAACAACATGGGGTAGAGTGGCCATAGAAAGGCCAGAATGGAGAAGGTTGGAGGAGGCCTTTGCCATCTGGCAAACGGACAAGCAAAAGTGGAAGAAAAGTACAATATACGAAAAATAAAGAAAAATACTGGCATGTCCGAATAGAGGCTATAATAATAATAATGTATTTATCATTGCGTATTTGGAGATAAATTATTTATTTATTTATTTATCAATGAGAGAAAATATTACATTAATACAGAACATGCATGTTTATTAATAAAAATTCTGCACGATATATAGACACTTCACAAAATCAGAAAAAACGGAACAAATAATATTTTTTATAATAATTAACGTTGCTGGAATAATGGCAGCATCTTGCTCTTGAACTCAAGACTTTTAGGAAAAAGGAACAAACTAGCATGTCCTTAAAACATTGTTAATAATAGAAAGAGATCTATCAGAGCGTTGGAACCAACGTTTTTCTCTCTTCTGGTGTCTCTTGTACTTTTCATATAATTAACCCGCTTATACAGGGCTAATTAACTCGCTCTATACAGGGCGTCCCAAAGTTATGGGACATGAAGGGAAAGTACCTTAAATATCGTAGATAGGGTATTTTACTGAAAGAAGATTTGTGTTATTTTTAAAAGTTAGTAATTCTGCTTTCAAAGATTTTCTAAATATTACTTGCCTCGTCTGGGAATCGAACCGACTCAAATGTAAAAAAAACACCCCTACTTTTATGATGCCAATCGAAAGAATGGCCAAAAACTAATAACTCTTCTTAAGTAACATAGTATTTTCATATAAAAGAAAGGAATACGAACAAATAAAAAAAAGTACACATGTCAGAAGTGAAACTTCTTTGTAAATTAATTATTGAGTAATTAAAAACCAAAACTAAATTTAGTTGTTGTTATGTATAATTTTTGAAACCTAAAAAAATTACAGTAGGATGAAACCCATTAGAAAAGCAGGGGAATATGATCAAAATGAAAGGAAAAATAAATTACGGTCGATCTGAGGTCGGGAAGGGGCAGGGGGGGGAGTTTTAAGGGTAAAAAACGGTTTATCTCGATTTCCGGCAAAACTAAAAGTCCTATCGAAGAAAGTTAAATGGCAAAGTTGTAGGTAATAAAAAGATCTAAAACTTTTGTATTCACACATTTTTCACATAACCTCAAAATTTATGTGAAAAATTCAAAAAAAACAAGTTTTTGGTTTTTAATTTTTATCTTTTACAAAAATATTTTTTTTTAACGAAATTTGGTGAAAACTTACCTTTCTATGTCCCAAATACGCTCTAATTTATTTGATTAAAAATATTTATTTGTTCACCTTATTTTGAATTAATATCGAAAAAACACCCTAATTTTCAATCGAAAATTCTGACGTCAAAATTTCAGCTTTTTTCAAAAAGTTGGTGTGCTTTCAGTTCGTTGAAATCTCTACTTTCCTATGGTAAAAAAATATATATATATATTACCATAGTAAATCTTCTCAGAAAATGCAAAAAATCGTATGCAGTAACGCCCAGACCCGTCATCCCCTATATTAATCACACACGTACAACAAAACATTAATGCTATGCTTAAAATTCTAAAGAGAGAGCCCGTATCTGGTATATACCCTCGGGGCATAACTCCGACGATTTAGGTAATCGCCACTAGTTGACCTAGAGGTCGTAGGTTCGATCCCCGGCTGTACACCAATGGATTTTCTTTTTATGTGCGCATTTAATATTCGCTCGAACGGTGAAGGATAGTAACGTGAGGAAACCGGCTTTAGACCCAAAAATTCTACGGTGTCAGGCACAGGAGGCTGATCACCTATTAGATTGAAAAATTGCCTTAAAACAGATGCAGAAATCTGAGGCCCAGACCTAAAGAGGTTGTAGCGCCACTGATTTATTTTTAATAAACTACCTGGCTTGGCTCGAACAGGCTTGTAAAAGATTACAATGACAAAACGTTATGATTTCTTATATAATGCACTGTTTTTCATAGAATTCCGCTAAAGTGTTTGCGCCGTCCGCCGAGTGTTGGGTGTGGTTTCACAAGTGTAGTGTGGCTTTTTGTGTTAGCAAGAAATGTCGAACAAAAAATGATGTACCTGTTTACGTTTAACAAGTGGAGCGTGAGAATTTCCTGTCCTTCGAAATAGTTAAGATATTTTGTGAGGCATCAAAAAATAGACGATGGGCCGTAACATTCCTCTTAAATTTTTTTCTGTAATTAAATAATGAAAAACAATATTAGTTAAAAATTACTTATATAACTCACCAAATTATGCTTAATTGCGGAGTTTTCAAACATCAAAACGTTTTGTAAAAAAAAAAAAAGATGTCTGGGACCGAGAATCGAACCCGTATGGTATGGTAACTGCCTTTCACCCACTAGAAAAGCCAGGTATTCAAGCCACTAGACCATACGGGATGTGGGTGCAATTATGAAAGAAACGTACTTATTTGAATAATTCACAACAATTATATTTTAGATTGAGTATATAAAGTATAAGTTTCTGAATATTTTAAATAAAATATTTAATTCATCGTACAAAATATATTCAAAAGCCAATGAAAACATTTTTAACGTCATTTTACTTTCATTGAATAGATATTCTGAGAAAAGGTACACAGGCCATTCACAAATTTTCGGCACCGAACTGCCAATTAAAGGCGGGAACAAAAAATGGCGCTCGAATTTTTGTTCGAAATTCGAGATTTTACAACCATTTGACATTTTTTTAACACTATTTGATTGCATCCTGCGAATTGGAGCTAATTAACGATTGGAAATAAAATGTAAGCACCATCGTTACTATTATTTTTATACAAATCAACGTTACCATGGCAACAATTTACTCTATTCCTCGTTCCGATTGACTGGTACTTGACTTATGCCTGAATTCCTAATATAAAATAGTTGCCATTTCAAGAATCGTTGATTTTGTCTATAGCCATCGTTTATATATGGAAATACTTTTTATATAGAAATTTATTGGTACACGCAACGACCGATATAATGTTACAAATATTCATAATTTCTTAACGTTTCCTATTACGGAGATGTAATTTATAAGGCAGTATTTTTTGTCAATGAAACATGTCTGCTCCATTTTGGTATTACCGAATTCCGATCTCATAAAATCAAAGTCCCATCCTGGATATTCAGAATGAAGCCAGTATAAAACTATTTTATGTATCCTTTCAAAAGTAAATTTGAAGTGGAAATACGGCTAAATTGAGAAGTCTTACAAATACATTTTGGTAGCATTATATCAGTAGATTCACAGTCTTTGATACCTATATCCGGCTGCCCGAGGGGCAATGATAATCAAGAAGATGTCTATTGTCAAAGGCGTGGACACACACGTATGTCAAATGTCAAAACGTTTTTGACAGTCTTACTGAGCGCTCTTACCACAGAACTTATAAATGTCAGCCAGACAAGATTGGTCTTTATTTTTGGCTTATTAACAATGTTTTCTCACCTCTGGGCAGGAGTACCAGTACCAGCTCCTTCCACTTGTCTGTTTTCAACGAAGAGCGGCTTGAACCCAATCCGTTGCGTAGAGATATAGGGTCTCTCTCTCTGCATTACCGCATTTGCCAAGGAGAGTGTTTAGAAGAGTTGTTCTGATACCTGCAGCTGAGTAACATCATTGGACGTCGCGGCAGAATACGAAATTCCACCCGTATCACCTCAACGTCGGTCATTCCACAACTGAGGGAGTTTTTGCCACTGTGAAATCAGCTGCCGACAGTATTTCCGAACCAATTCGACTTAGTAGTAGTCAAGAAAAGAGCGTACCAATTCTTAAAAGTGTCTGGCAATGGGCGGCGGTATCACTTAACATCAGGTGAGCCTCCTGCCCGTTTGCCCTCTGTATTGTAAAAAACGATTAATAAAAGAAATAAAATAAGCGCGTGTAATTTAATGGGATAAAATAGAAACTCTATTAGACGACGGATACATAGCATTTTCCGATTACTTTTTCGTCATTCAAAGAATTCAGTTGTTTCAGGATCTCTGTTAAGTTAGGCACCTGCGACTTATGATTGCAGAAAAAGGTTGTATGTGTTGTTAATGTTTATTTATGTAACTATTTTTTATATACCTAACTGTACGTAGTAGATACAGTGACGGATATTTACATATTTACAGTGGTAAATTAGATTTTCGATATCTCCAAAACAGCTGAGATGACAGTTAAATTTGATATCTGCACAACTACCTAGTGATTTTTTTTTATTAATGGCTCTGGCACGATTTGTGCATTAGCCAGCGTCAAGTATAGAATTTTTTTATAATTCGTGCTTTGTCTTTAGAAATTCGACCGTGTCCTCCATGTACGGTTTAAGCACTCGCCCGGTACCGCACAACCCTCCCAAAGGCCGAGAACAAATTTAAATTAAATTAAAACTTGCCCGGGAATCGAACCCGGTACCCCTCACCTAGCTGCCACTCAATAAGACCTCTAGGCTATGAGGCCCCCCACCTAGTGATTTGGCGTTGCCTGTTGACAATTTCCATAATGGAATCATACCCATATGGAATTTCCAAATATGCGCATTTGACAATTGTCTAAATTTAAAACGTCTGAATTATTTATAATATTTAACAAGTGTCTATAATATGTTTATCTTGTTACAGGCGTACACACCAACCGGCTTTGAAAAATATGGATACACTTGCACAGTAGCTGACTATAGAGTTAATTTCTCTGTATGGGATACGTCAGGTTAGTTCTTTTATCTATGGATTATCTAACTGTCACTGTCAACGTTTGATGGAATCAATGGTGTAAAGAGATAATAAATAATAATACATAGCTGAGTTTCAATTTGTTTGTTTATCCACTACATTAAAAGCTATGACTTTATTGACGTATGATTTTGAAAATATATATTCCCAATTAGGGAAGAGTTTTATCAAAAGCCAGTTATTGGGTATAAATAACTTATTAAAATTATTTTCATTCTAATTATAATATAAATAATATTCATTCTAAAAATATTTTCATTTTTAAAATTTATTTGTATTGACTTCTGTAGATTCACAAAAAAATAACTTAACATAGATAAGACAAAATATTTTAAGACATTTTGAAGTCCAGCTTAAAGCAATAAAGAAGATAATTTAAAAAGCAACAAATAATTTTATCTTAAATTATATATTTTATTAATAATTTTATATTAAATTTTTTTTAATATTATATATTAGACACAGGCCTCCTCTTTGAGGTTCCATTCTACTTGGTGTCTAGCTTTATGTAGCCACAAAGGGCCAGCTCCTCTACTTATATATAATTTTCCCATATTTTTATTTAACTTCCTCGTTTTCTTTTGTCATAGCGAGGAAGCCATTCCGTCGCTGTTTTCGACGCTTCTTTGTCTTCTCTCATAATGAGTCCTGTCCATTCCCATTTCAATATTTTACTAGAAGTAACAGTATTTCTAAACTTTAGTATGTTTTTTTTAATCTCTGTATAGTCTGTGCAAAATAACAAATGATATCTATGCTATCCTAATCTGTGGAAGGTTTAAAGTTAGACATTCAACTTTACTCCGTTCGTCTTAACGAGTTTCATTGTGTAAATGTTATTCGTGTACAACTTTTTATTATTTTCACGAAATACCAAATCATTTTAAAAAGCTTTGTCTTTAGATTTTTATCTACCAACCTTTTATTTCGCCAAAATCGAACCACACACATAAACAATATAATTCATAGCGTGAACAATCAATATACTTACCATACAAACGCGAACAATTAAAATTAACAACAGATATTAAACGGAAAATGGCGATAAAACTGTCAAATACATAATGCATTGTTATATCAATAAGGTCAGTGATTTTCAATAATTGCAATATCGTCGATTATTCGTGTTAACACTTAATCAAACCACGCTACGTGACTCTAAATAACATCAGTGTGTTCATATATAATGTTCTATAGGCGGCGGACACGGCGAGCTTTGCGGCCTAATGGCCATACGCAGGAGATGTTAGTGTCTACTAGTTTATTTATAAGATATAATATAAGTAACCTTAGAGCTACACATATACATATTGTAAAAGAAAACACTTAGACAATATACAAAGCCAAAACAGATTACATAGTTGAACAAAATATACGAAACAGTAACCATAAGTCAATTAAGTACATTAATAGATAGAAAAGAAAAAAATAATCATAAAACAAACGACAACTTAATACTAAACGAATAAACTATGTCTAATATTTTAAAGAAAAAACTAAATTATTTCCTCTTTGGTAAGGTGGAAAAGGTCAACATCTATATCTATCAAAGGTCGGCAACACACCTGCAAGATGTTGCAGGTGTCCCATAAAAAATTGCATGCTACGATGAGACGGGTGTCCGACACAACCATAATACCACGAGAGCAGCTTGTCTTTACGCGCTTAGATGACTTCCAAACTTAGGGCTAACATAAAATAAATATCGCGTTAAATTTTCATCCCCACCCGGGAATCGAACCCAGAACCTTATGAACTGCAGTCGATCAGCATGATCGACTGCAGTTCATAAGTATAATATTTGATTAAATTTTTCTTTAAATTAAATACAGCATAACCAAAATATAAATCTATTCTTCGTTGCTAAACTACGTGAGAAATTGGAAGCGCAAAAATATATTGTCAATACAGGCTAGCTAAAGGGTGATATTTTGCTGCATCGAATTGGACATTGGCCAAAGGTATTATGATACAAATGAAACGGAACGGAATTGAAATCCTTTGTAAAAAGAAAATAACGGCAGCTGAATCCGACTCAAAACTCTCTTTAAATTATTATGTTTAAATTATGAGAGCAGGCGCGTAAAAAGAATAAACCCCCTCAATTAATAATACAGTCAAAACCGTTTACGCCAACATCGTTTAGAGTGTTACCGGATATATTGACCAAAACAAAGGTCTCGGCGGGTAAAAGTATTATTAGATACATAATAACAACGTCATCGGGTGTTACGCTATCGGTTTTTACGACCAAATATGAGTAGTCCCTTCGATGTCCTTATACTCGTAATATAATAGATTTACAATTAGTAGTAACATGTACAAACAATAAACATGTATTGCAATTTCGACATGTAACTTATCGCCGAAATAGCTCAGTTGGGAGAGCGTTAGACTGAAGATCTAAAGGTCCCTGGTTCGATCCCTGGTTTCGGCAGTCTTTTTTAATATTTTATTTTGTTACAGGAACAGCGGCATACGACACAGTGAGGCCGCTCGCTTATCAAGACGCTAAAATATTTATGTTATGTTTCAACATTGCTGAACCAGAGTCTCTAAATAACGCCGCTGCAAAGGTATTCTTTTTTACATTCCTACTAGCTTACCCGGCAAACGTTGTTTTGTTATGCATTATTTCTAGGAATCATTTTCAATAAAAATAACTATCTACTATACTTAAAAAATAGGGGTTGATCGTAGAGGGTTTATTTAGGGTTGTATTTTTTAATGCCACATAATTAAAAAAATTAAAAAAAAAATTCCAAAAAATAAAAATTTTGGTATGGATCACTCAGGACTTACTATGTATAAAAAATTCATAATAATTGGTCGAGTCAGTTCGGAGGAGTATGGTAACGAACTTAACATGTAACACAAGAATTTTATATATTAGATTAAACAAAACTAGTAAAAAAAAAATTACATTTATTTTTTAGAAATATCGTCGTTTAATTTCTACATGTTTACGAAGGTGAATTGTGAACAGCTGTTTGCAAAATTCTTCAATTGCATGGGACAGACCCATTTTGGGTCTATATTAATGATTTAAGAAACAGTTACCGTCAAACCTACAAGTCGTTTTAATTACTTTCTGCTTTCATTCACCTGGATACTACGTGTTTGCGTATGGTTCCCACAGTAATGTAAGAACATGGTCCTATTTCACAGTTCCTTGCTGATAAGTGATTTCTTTTATATTTCTTCATTATTTTTTATTTAATTGCAATAATATCTATAACATGTAATGAGTGTTAGAAACATTTTGGTAAAAATCTTGGCGATTTAAAAGAGTGTAGAAGAGTTTGTTGGTTTTTCTCGTCCGTTCTAAGTCCTTGAATTGAGAACTGGCAGTAAATGTAAATTTAGAAGCATTAATTTTGATGATAAAATTTTTTTTTACCGGATTGAAGTTATGTATTTACAATTATTTTTCATAATTTTAAATTTAACCGACGTTTCGCGTGCTTTACAGCGTGCACGGTGACTGAAGACAAAAGGTGTTGAATGTCAAAAGGTGAAAAGTATCACAGCTGTAGAAAAAGTTGTTTTATCTGTATTTGTTTCCCCGGAGTGGGTATTGACTAAAAGATGGAGGGTTTTGGCAGAAATGGCTCCGACAATTGGCGAAAATAGAGGACACCGTGAGCACGCTTTAAAGCACGCGAAACGTCAGTTAAATTTAAAATTAAGAAAAATAAGTGTAAATACGTAACTTCAATCCGGTCAATAATTGTTTTATTATCAAATGTGTGAAAGTTATGTCAGTAAAAGACAGCATTAATTTTAATTCGCAACTAATAGCCCTACTATATCATACAAAATCAAATTTCAGTGGTACCGCGAAGTCCGCACACATGGTGGATCAGCTCCGGTGCTCCTCTGCGGCTGCAAGGCTGACCTGAGACACGACAAGGAGACTTTAACCATGCTGTCCAAACTTAGAACGCATCCGGTCACTAGCGAAGAGGTATGAATGACGTGCTCTTATTTCTGCAATCTTCAAGAAACTAAAGGCCGGCAACTTTTTTACTTTCGAGCCTTCTGGCAGTGTGAGTGTCCGTGGGCGGCGGTATAACATCAGATGAGCCTCCTGCCCGTTTGCCCCACACATACAAAAATCACAAAAAACGGGCCCATCTCCTGATGTTAAGTGATACCGCCCATGGACACTCAATTCCAAAGGGATCGCGTGTGTGTTGCCGGCCTTTGTTTAGGCCTTTAATTTGGTTATGCACTTTTTGCACTTTAGCCTTAGTATTTCGCTTAGTTATTTTCCTTGTTGTTGTCGTTGTTATCGATAACGTCGTTGTAGTCCTAATAATTAATTTTGTTGTTTTAATTTTGTAATGTAACGATTTTTAAATAAATAAAACACTATAATATACAGTCGACTCTCGATAATTTGAAACTCAAGGGACCAGAGATAAATTTCAAATCATCAAGAGTTCAAAATAACAAGTGTTTGAATAACCACGAGGGGGAGGGGCGACTGAAGGAAATAAGAATTTGATCAAAATTTGTTACAAGTATTAGGTATTTCTATATTCTTACTATGTATTAACAATTATTATAACAATTATTCACAAATTTTTATTTCGAAAAGAAGTCTGTAATCTTTTTTTGAGTGAGTGACTTCAGTTTATCATTGTCCAAAGAATTTTCGATAGTGGTGAGAGCTGCAAAGTAATCGTCACTGCATGATAAACGCTTCAAATTATAGAGAGTAGGGAAGACCGGATTTCAAATTATCGCATGTTGGCGAGCAAGATAATACTTTTTCAACTTCAAATTACCGAAGGGACCAATTATCATAGATTTTATTCAATTTATCGAGTATTTTTCAAGGGACCGGATTTTTTTTTCAAATTATCGAGAGATTCAAATTAACGAGTGTCAAATTATCGAGAGTCGACTGTAGTAATATTTGAGTTCAATGTTATATTGATAAAAGTAACCTAGATATATTAATAACAGTCCAAACTGCCATTATCAATGAATAAAACATCACAGATCAATCAAGGTTATTTAAAAGTTATCTCGAGACATTCTTTGGCAATACTGCTTTACGCTTACATTCTTTCCAATTCACCAAATCAATATTATTCCCAATACCTCATGATTAATTATTACACTTTAAAGTAAATTAACTCCAAACAAGCGATTAAAAAAGTGGCCCTTGAGTTGTGAACTTGTTGTAAATGTAAATTTAGAATCAACATCTTTTCAGTTGACGTTCATAAGTGTACTTGGTTACCTATATGAATATAGTATTAGTGAATAGAATATTCTTTTCGAGATAAATAATATTAAATACTGCTTAAAAGAAGAGGCTCTCATAGTTAGCGTGACAGAGGTTCTGTGTTCGAACCATGGCCGCGCTGTCATAATTATTTCTATCTAGGTATATTCGCAATTACTATATGACGGCTAATCAGATTCATAAGATTGATAAATTTGCCTTAAGATCATGAACCAGTAGCGCGATTTTGACATAGTTTATCAAACGCCTGTCTCATGTTTGTACTCATCGTTTAATGGTCCTAACAGATCGGATTTACAATGAAACTGTGATGAAAAATTACTCGGTGAACCTTTCGCCGAGTTGCTTTAGACCTTGCTGTATTAATTATTTTCTATTATTATTTTATGTATTCCTTCATTATTATTATTTATTTATTTATTGCCCCTGCGATCTTTAACTGCGAATCCCCTCGTGAGTTGTGTGAGTTACTCGATTGTGAGAAAGTTGCATGGATCTGGTTAGCGATGTGCGTTCTTAAGTTCTCATGTCATTTTTACACGTGTATATCATTTTATAAGTGTCTAATGGTCCTTAACATGCGAGATGTTTAGAGCAAAAATAAACATTTATATAGCGAAAACCAATAAACGCGGCATATCTGAAAGCTTTTACCCCGTTACGCATTCAATTCAGCGCGCTAACTTAGTTTAAAACTTCCAATCCAATTTCGGACATAGTACGTCTCATATCCATCAAGTTTATGTGAGAATCCGTCGTAAACAGTAATTCCCAATGTCCATCCAATTATTTCCAGTACACATTTGATATTCGATGTCGTTACATGGAGTTTATATTGCCCTATTTCGTATATACCAGTTGATTGTAGGATTTTGCATTGCTGAAATAGAAATAACTAGGGCAAATAGATTTCGTTACAAAATCTATAATAAGTATTTATAGGTTACAATGAAACATGAACTTTTGTGGTCAGGCGTACTGACATACTTAATGTATCATTCAACTCGCAGACTAATATTTTATTTGTATTATTTCTGTGGCATAAATATTAAATACGCCCATAGCTAGGACCAATCCTTTGTGTAGAGTTTAAGTCTACTGAAGGTATTTTTTTACTTTAACGTTAATAAAATTTATTTATCTTTTCATTTATCTGTGCATAAAGAGGATTATAAGAGACAGGTTAGACAGGTTGGCCGTGGCTTGAGTATGTGACTCTCATCTCGAGACGTAGGATGAAGGAAAATATCGTAAGAAAAAGCAAAAGAAATCGACGGTGTCAGGGACAGAAGGCTCCTACTTGTCTATTAGAACAAACGAAACAAATACACAAAGTGCCACTGGTTTATTCATTTGATGATTAGGTGTGAATATATCATTATGACATTTAAGTATTTTTTTTTAAATATAAAGCCAATTTCAAAACCAATATATATTGTTTCTATATAATGACTACATGTTATTTCGTACCTTTACAGGCCTTATCAGTTGCTAGACAGCTTGGTGCCACAACGTACGTGGAAACATCAGCGAGAGCTTCCAGTAAGGGCGTGAAAGATGCATTCGAAGTAGCAGCACTAGCGGCTTTAGGAAAACTTAACAAACAACAAATTAAACAACAGGTGACTATTGTTATATATTTTTATTTTCAATATGAAATAATTTCCTAAGCCTAAGTTTGAACCAATTAAATTCACTAATTATTTGAGAAATTTCAGAGGTGCTTTATGTTAACATAATCCTCTAAACCGCTGAGATTAAAACGGTGTTATGAGTAGAACAATACGTAAAATATTATTTTAATGAATTCAGTGTAATTGAATAGTATCCTTAAATAATTATATGCAGATAATTTTATAGTGTTTGTTTGTCGCCAGAAGCAAGTCGGACGCAGCAAAAGCAAACGGGACCTGAAGGCTGAACTAAAGGGGCGGGCGAAGAGTTGCTGTGTCATGTGATCCGTAGCCGGCCACCCTTCAAGGTGGCCGCACGACTGCTAGGCGACCACCGCCCTTCCATCCTTCAGACGAAATATGAAATTGAGCAATTTGCCAATCATACACACAAGAAAAGATTGTGGGCCTAACGTTAAGCCTTGTGGAACTCCTAACGTGATGAGTGCTAAATTTTTATAATGGGAAATAGGCGTTTCTAGATTATTGGAACAGAGTTCGGTTAATTTTTAATAATAAGCGAAGGTGCAATGTCGATAACCCCCAGGGTTAGAGCGTGAGACTGTGATATGCAAATGACATACGGTTCGATAGAGGCAAGATAAATTATACCAAATACGGCCAATTTTAAGTATTTAAATTAAGGTTTTAATACATAATTAAATAGTGATTTGGTTGAAAGGACTGATACATTTGGTATAATTTATGAAATGGAAAGGATACGCTCTACGCTCCCAAAATTTGATAAAAGCATAAATATAACGTATACTTAATCTTAAAGAAATTATGTAGAGGAATACGTGTTTTTCATATACATAAAAATCGATGTTTTTCTATATTAATGCATTTAAGGTGTAAATATAAGAATAATGGTAAAACCAATGCTCTGTTTATTTTAGCCAGAGCATATAATTTGTGTGATAAAAATACGTAAGTATTTGAACGAATATGCACAATTTTGGACAATATTTGTTGAATTACGGAGGTCCATTCGATCGTTAGTTCCACGTCCAATTTTGCTACTTTAGATTAGATTTTGTACATTTAGTACATGTGAATTGATGTTGCTTTTAGTATCATCAGTTTCATGTGTAATTGTTACATGTTTTAGGTATTGTATTTATTGCCTAGAGGCTCAAGAACAGCGTTGAAGTTAGCAACGTTATCAAAAGCTTTTGTAAGAACTTTCTGTTGTGAAACAATAATTGTATGACTTGTTTACGCGAGTATAATCAGATTTTTTTAATCAACTCCATTTAATTATCACTGTTTTAGATATAAAATGAATTTACGATTCTAATCTGTATTGGGTTTGTCATACCCGAACAGAAACTATTTTAAAACTGTTGATAATGATACTTGTGTATCACATGACGTGTTTCGAATATTGCTACAATCTCACGAAAATAAATCGAATTTAAAATTATTACTTGAACCCTTTCTGACAAATTTGTAACAAATAATGTTTAATGTTTTTAGTTTAAAAGTTAAGTCAATAAGCTTTAAATTGATTGTTAGCTTTAATTACAGTACATTAAATTATATTACATCCTAAAAAAACTTATATTTTCCTTAAACATTTCGTACAAAAGAGTTTATTTACGAAAATATTTATTGTATGAGACATATCGTATATTTAAGATTTTTTTAATTCCCGTAAATGATTTTTGTGAAAGTGTTGATAAATTAATAAGACTTTAGTAAATTCTGTTTTCTATTTATCAACACTTCGAACTTAGCACAATGCATGTTTTTGTATTAAGCCGATCGTTACTTGATGTTGTTTCTAGAATTTGAAATATAGAGTTCGATGTTTTTGTATGTTTGTTTTTTATTTACCTAAACACCAAAAAAAAACTTTATCAATGATAAAAAGTATGAATCCCTGTGAAGCTAGTAGAAGATAATTATTGAAGTGACGGACCAAAATCTAGTCGAGACATATCAAAAACTAACTGAATTCGGCCAAAACTAGAGCGTAATAAATGACTATAGTCTGAATAATAAAGAACTTCGCTTTCCGAGTATTATGAAATAGATAATTTAATGAAAAATTCACCAATTTTTTTTCGAAATGACAAAAAACCAAGTTAAGCATGTCGTAGAGCCCCGAGCAGCAACGCAAGTTCGGCTCTGTGATTGAAAAGCAAACAACGTCTATGGTGAGAGAACTTTGAGGTATTTGCTACCGCGGCTAATAGACTGCCCGGTCAGTTATTAGATAGCTTGAACAATATAATAAGTATGTTGAAAAACTACTTCTATATGCTTTCCTTAACAAGACTGCTATAGTTACATTCTGTAAAATAAATTAATTAAAAAAATTAACAGAAAAAAAGCACAAATCGGAAAGTCAATTTTTTCATTAAATGTAACAAACGGAAATAAGATTTAAAAAAAAAAATACTTAGGGTTTCTTAATAACAGAAAAACAATTTAATGAAAAAAACAACTAGTTTATCTAATTAACATTGGAAACTAATATTGGCGACCCCAATCTTGAACCATCTAGATTTAATAAAAAAAACTTAGGGTTTTAAGACCGAGTTTACTCACAATGGAGGCACATCAGTGAAATAGGCACCCACTTAAACTCAATACGCCCGGTGGCGCCACAACCTCTAGATCTGGGCCTCAGATTTGTGTACCTGTTTCGTCAATCTAATAGTCAAGTAAACCTATAACCTCAGGGATGATCGGCGTCCATGCGTTGGGTTGTCTCTCTCCCCCTAAAATATGGCGAGGGGGCCGATGGCTGGCCATGCGTCATACTCGTGAGCCGGTGCTACTTGTGGTGACTGGTCGTACTTGAATTCGTGTATGCGGTGATGTTAGTTATTTCTACTATGTATTTTCGTATTGTTCCCACGAGAATGTAAGTGCGTGCTCATATTAATGCCTCCTGCTGATAGAGGACAAATCATCTATATTCCACGCCCTTCATTTCAGAACTGGCAGTAAATGTAAAATTAGAAGCATTTAATGTATATTTCTTTTTTGACGTTCATAAGTGTACATTGTGTTACCTATATGAATAAATGACTTTTGATTAGACTCGCACGTTGAAGCCACTTGGCCGAGTTAAATGAGGAGTTAAAAAATCTGATAAAATATCCGTTTTTGTCCAATTTCACAGTGAGCCCCATACCGTTCATAGTTATGATTCTACGCCTTAAAAATAATGTTATTGGAAAATGGAAAAACAAAGGCACTTAGCTCTCCCTAAACAATAACTTACCTCATATAATTTTACGAGTTCAATAAAGGGAAACAACGGAATATTATCTTCAATAACTGAGCAATTTGTCGTAATACCTGAAAATAATATAACATTATTAACGTTATATTTTTGTATATCACACTTTTCGCACAGATTTGTTCATCTCAACAAAACGTATTGAAACTTTTATTTAGATTTCAAATACGTTGTACAAAAATATGAAGTTTATTCTAAGTAACACCTCTATTAAAAGTAAAAGTAAAGTAAAATAAAAAATCATTTAATCATATAGGTAACATAATGTACACTTATGACTCATCAGTAAAGAAATACATATTAATGCTTCTAATTTTACATTTACTGCCAGTTCTCAAATCAAGGGCGTAGAACGGGAGAGAGGAACTCAAATATATAGTATTTATAATTTTCTTAACCTAGATAGTAATAATAAATAATTTAACATTAATACAAAGAAAAATAAGACAAATTTAAAAAGTTTGGTCCCTGTAGCAGTGTACCTTTAACGCATTTCACCGCTGTATTGCGATACTTATTCGTTAAGCGAGGAAAGCACCAGCTCTGGTGTCACCGGTACTCTACCAGGCGCCAACTTATATCTTTAATTAGCGCCTGTACACTTTATTATTATTAGTAATAAAATATGGAACAGCCATGTGTAGCAGGTGGTCAATGTTCAGATGAAATCTGAACACTGGCTTAACTATTGACATTTCATTGCGTGTCTTTACGACTTCAGCGAAATTGGGCGGAAAAGCTTTATATTGAAGCTTTTGCTTTTAGAAGATACAAGGTACCAGTTTTGGAGGGCCCGAGAGAGGTGGCCCCGATAAAGATAATAATGGCTTATAAAACTTGAGCATACTCTTACAACGCTTTATGTTTGGACATTGAATATTTTCAAATAAAAGGCTTAAGCGTGCAACATCCCTGAGGTCGTAGGTTCGAACACCGGCTACTAGACGTAATAGACTTTCTATGCACGCATTTTAACACTATTGTACGATGAAATAAAAGCGGCTTAGACCCAAAATTTACTTGCCTGTTAGAAACAGACAAATAAATATTAGGTCCGGAGCTCATAGGTTGTAGCGCCATTGATTTTACTTTATTATTTATGAGTGTATTTATGCCTTAATTGGAAAATGTGTTATCATAATTAATTGGAAGCCTGTATTCTTATAATAATAATAATTTATTTGCAAGAATATGGTACAAAAATGTTATGATCTAAAGTTCGTATATTCTGCAACACATATTTGAGCGCAAATTTGTCATAAAAGGAATATAACATAGAAATAACATACGTTAAGATTCATATTATTATAGTCAATTCTTATATTATTTGTATTGTGATAAATAAAATATCACATTATTAAAATATATAATAACGTTATCAATTTAATATTAATTATTGTTTCACTCAATTAATCATTAATAGAATACATTCTTTACTTAGTAAGAGGTTTTGATCAACTGTCAACCGAAGTCACTTAATACCTGATCTTACATTCAAACCAGTTCCGGAATCATAGCGTAAATTAAATAAAACATTGCTTGTCACAATTCATTTAATTCAAAGAATTGAATACATATTTGTTTCGCGTATTTAATTTCTGCGGTTTGCGGTTGTCATGTGTTACGTTTTTAAAGTACACTGCTCTGTCATTGATGTTCTCCTGATATATATCCTTCTTTATTGTCTAATTCTTTTTCTTTTTCATTTGTTTAGTTATGTGATAGGTGACTGGACTGGACGGTGGTATGAATTCTCCATACCGGACCATTTGAAAATTTGGAGCATATTCTGTCTGACTTGTTAGACAGCGGAAAAACATTGTATTGCTTTTATTAATCTGTAGTTGCTATTGGGAATTTAGATGGTGATATATAATCCCTATATATGTTACAAATGTAAAAGATTCAGCGTTTCATTGTTGTATGAAAATTAAACAAATTTCAAGTAGCAGTTAAATAAAAGTAATTTAAAACCAATAAATTTGTGTTTCCCAACGTGGAGACTTGAGACTGAAGCTCACCAAATTGGAACCTAAGTTAAAATATCTCTGAAGCAAGCATCACGGGTATGAACGCGCTCACTAAATTAAAATAAAAAAAGTAATATAGAAAAATCTTTATCAAAATTATTTGGTAATTGAGTTTCTGTGTCTTACTATGTTTCGCTAACAATTTCTTCCTGAAACCGATCATTTAAGTTTCTTAAGTGAACTTTTTAAATAGGTAATAATAAATTTGTATGTTAAATACAATTTAAGAAGGTTGGTTTACCAATGATGTTTTATTTGAAAAATACAGTACACTTGTATTTCAAGCGAAAAGCTGATACAAAATTCCGCGCCTACAAAACAATTCGTAAACATAAATCTCTCGAAAAACAATTGTAAGAGAAAAAGGCGTTTCAAGGATTTCCTGATATTGGCAGAATGCACATAAGTCAACGGAAAAGGAAACTATTTTCTCGGGAAATGACACCATTTTCTTGACATAAACATTGTGACGTGCTCGTGATTTTTGTTGTATAGTGTTAGTATAGTGGTTGAATTCACGCCCGCACAAACGCTACTTTAGGGGGATATCCCGGAGTTGCGCCCGTCATGTGATGCCAGAAGTCATGCGTTTAAACGCCGGCTGTTGATTGTTTTTCTAAATTCTGAAGCTACTCATATGATTGGTAAATCGTTTATTTGCTAAGAAAGTGGTACATTTTGATCGATTAACATAAAAATCCGCACAATCAGCCATATGAAAATGGGCATGCAAATGTAATATTAATTTTCATAATGTCATATAATAAGTTCAGTTATTTATAAAAATTGTTGTCAAACTTATTATGGTCTAAATACTTTCCCATTAAACCTTGACGTTTAAAATGTAATCACCTTCCCCTTGAGAGCATTACACGGCAGTGATGTTAACTTCTAGTAAGCTGATTAAATAGTTTGATAGTCACGGCGTAACAATTGTTTGAATACATCATGGTGCAAGATGCAAGCACCCACAGCCGTGTTGGATCCCTCGGTATATACAGACAAGTTTCTTTAAATGTTACGCACAATTTTGGATGTTTTTTACAGTCATAACTGCATCAAGGATATATAAACTTGGTACTATTAAAATACCGAATTTGTAAAAACATGGTCTACAGCTTACAATAAAGTAATAATAAAAATAATTAAAAATAAATAAATAAAATGAAAATTAAAACAAATCTAAAAAGTTTGGTCCCTGTGGCAGTGTACCTTTAACGCTGGCAGCATTTCCTCGCTGTATTGCGAGACTTATTCTTTGAGCCAGGAAAGTGCCAGCTCTGCGGTCACCGGTACTATCTACCAGGCGCCAACTTAAATCTTTAATAAGCGCCTGTGCACTTGAACCCCACGGCCCAAGAGTCTCTACTCCAAAGGGAACAAAATTGAAGTTGGAGGAAAGACTCTTATATTTGTGCCGTTTGTTATTTTCTGCCTGCTCTGCGGCCGCGCCAGCTTTTTGGCTTGTCCGAAGGAGATGAGACGGGGCAAAGGTGTCTACACAGGTGGCATCCCATACTAAAGCCCGTCCCATTTTCCAAGGGATCAAAGACATTCCATCTGGCCGCTTGCCATCGTCTCTTGCGATGCCTGTTGGCTCCAAAATTGCTGGAACATTGACGGAGGCAAGAGAGCGGCGTATAATGTCATTTAGCGCGGCATGGCGAGAAAAACGACCTGCACTCTTTTGACAGTGTAGGCCATGGTGTCCAAGGCTACTTACTTCAAAACCACAGGGACACTTATGGGGAGTACATATGGGCACTCCTAAGCGGAGGCTGATGGCAATTCGAAGTGATTCAGGGTCTAAAAGGGTGCCAGTGCTTGGCGAAGGATAAGCATTAAGCCAATGCCCAGCTTCCCTAGACCCCACAGCCATCAACCTTGCACGGTCTGTTATTGGTATGTGACCTAATACCTTTTTGAATTCACTTTTGCAAAGAGGATCATCCCAGCTCCTTTGAAAGTTGACGCCAGAAGGCAAACTCAAGCCTGGGTTGGATGCTATCCACACGTTTCTTGCATCTGTCAAATCCGCAATCTCGTAGTTTGTAGAATAAGATCTAAGGATTTTACCTACCAGACTGCTAGATTTGTGAGCAGATGAGAGAAACGCTGGAAGAGCTACACTTGTTATCTTGCGTACTCCTAATCCGCCAAAGCGAACAGGAAGCGATGCTTGATTCCAAGAAGGTGTATCAAAACGAACATTTAAAATAGATTCCAAAGAAGTTTTTAAAAGATTATCCAAATCACTTAAAAAAACTGAATGATTCCATAGAGGGCTACAGCGAAGTACGTAAGTTAATTTCGGAACAAAAAGTCAGAATTTTAAAATGAACAAAGCTGAGTGTGCTGTAATATCCAGAAGACGGTGAGAAAGATCTTTAAATTTTGATATTGTCGAGTTAATGTATTCTTCAAAACCTTCTTTGAAAATCGGTGCTCCTAAGAGGTACAGCGATTTTTTATTTATTATTTTTATATTTGGGGCTAAGGTATTAATTTTTTTTATTGTATGGTCGGTGTCCATATTCTCACCATGGAGATATATTTCACATTTATCAAAATTTAAAGTTAGACCCATTGAACTAAAATCTGATATTATCTTAGATAGATCTGAAAGTACTACATCTGCGTTACCTCCTAGAGTACCATCGTCAAGATACCAGACGTTAAAATTTGATTTTAAATTTTGTATGCAAGAATTTATTGCGAGACTAAAAATAGCCGGCCCAAGAGGATCACCTTGTTGACAACCAACTTCTGAAGAGAGTTCGTAACTCTTGTATGTTAATTTTGATGGCTCTGAGTAACACTGTAAAAGATAGTTATATATTTCTGGAATGTTTTCAAAAGACTTAGTCAGCAAGGTGTCCCTGCTGATTGAATTAAATGCATTCTTGACGTCAACTTTCAACAACACATCAAATTTTTCGTTAGAAAAAAGAGTGCGCAAAGCGTGTATAGCAACTTCACAGCCGCCTTTAGTGCCAAAACCAAGTTGTGTTGGTTCAAAAATTTTGTTCAATTTACTAATTATATGTTTTACTGCAATTTTCGAGGTTAATCTGCGAAAAGTGCTACCTACAGCAATTGGCCTCACCCCACCATCTTTTTTGGTAAGAGCCACCAAGTTTGCCCCATATAAAATAGGAGCAATAGCTTGGTTTATCTCCCCGCAAAGCATTTTATTAACGAGTTTTTTAAGAGCTTCTAAAAGCCGAACACCTGTATCACCAACACTGAATGAAGTTAAATCTTTAAGATGTTGGGGTGACAGCCCATCCAAGCCTGCAGCTGATCCTGGTTTAAACGAATTTATAGCGTTTAGAATTTCATCCGTAGACTGAATTTGAAGGCAGGCCTGGACGTCTGTGGGAGGGTCTAAAAAAAAGGTGTGTCTGGAGCACTGGGGTGCTTTGATGTAAGAGCTGCAAGTGTATCCGGGGTGTCAGGGGCCAGTACATCATTTGAGAAAAGAAGTCTGGCGGCCCCCTTTAGATCTCCATCGTTAATTTTTTGTTCAACTATTTTTGAGACACATTTTGGTCTTTTTCGAAAGGTTCTAATAGCCGGAATTAAAAATGGATTTATACATGTGGGATCATTACAATTGTTTTTAAGTTTTTGAGTTAGCGAAAGGTTATCACTGGACTGTACATGCAAGAAACTATACGGAAAAGTCAATAGTTTCTCCCATGAGTCTGTACTGTTTTCTGTTATGCATTGTGTAATATATGATTCTAATAAAGAGGCGATGGAGATCCGGGCACCTCGAGGTATGCGTTTAACAACTGGACATGTTTTTTTTAAATTCGAAAGTAAAGTTTGAAGTTTTATGTGGTCTGGTGTTGCTTGCCTATCTGTACTGTTATTAAAAGAAAGTTGTGAATTTTGTATAGTGTCTCTGTGTATCTTTGTTTTATGTATTTTTAAGCCCCGGATTGTATTAAAACTTTTTTTACATAGGTCACAGGTCAAATTTTCCATATGTACACTCCACTCCGCGTTTATGAAAAATACAAAATTAGTACTCTTAAAATAAGTCAACTAAAAAAAAACTTAAATAACCTTAAATTAACTTAAATACATGACAATAATATATAAATATACAAAGAAAATATGAAAATAAAATAAACACACAGGCATCAGCAGGAGCACAACACAAGCAAAAGCAGGACCCCACACAAGAAGAAGCAGGGGCACAAGCAAAAGCATAAAGAGCACAAGCAAGAGCACTGAGAAAAAAGAGTTTAGGTTTAGGAAGAAGCAAATTTCGTCTGACCACTATTAAATTGTCCGTTTCTTAGACTTTACGTAATTTAATTTTTGATTGATTTTGTTTATTTCCATTTTTTACGCATTAAATATCATCATTTTGCATCATATTCCATTTAATTTAATCAATTTTTATTTCTAAATTCTCATAAATATTTTTTTCATGTTGTCACTTTGACAACTTTTACTCTTTTACTCTTTCTGAGGAATAAAAGCTTTATACACATCTACTGAAATTCCCTATAAAATAGCAATAATTTCTGCTATTTTGAAAGCACTTTGCGAGTTAATATTTATTTAAAATGTTGTAGTAGTGATTATGATATTTAATTCAACACGATACGAGCCAAGTATATGATTAGCTAAGAGTTGGCAAAACTCCTGTGCTCTCAAATTTGAGAGCTAGTTAGGAATAAATATTTCATAAATGTGCCAAATTGCTGCAATTATATTAGTTAGCTACGTGTGGTAATAGGAATAACATTTGTTATAAGGTTTGTTTTTAAATATGAAAAATATTTAAAAACAAACCTTATAACAAATGTTATTCCTGTTACCACACGTAGCTATATTAAATAAAATAATATGATTCGTAATATCACCTCTTGAGGAGCAGAAATGAGAAAAGTAGAGCAAGAAAGTACTAAACTGGTGCCCAAGGTGCAATAAACGTTTACGAGGAAGACAATTTAGAAGTTGGACCAGATTAATGAAACAGCAGGTGGTGGCAGAGAGTGGCACAGTGTAGACTGAGAGATTTGGAGGCCTTTGCCAAACACGCACAGATATTTAAAATAAATAAATCAATTATATATAAATGTCTTTAATTGTAAAAGTATATGAAATAAAAGGCTTTATTATTAATAATACTCTTTAGAAAGTACCTGTTTTTGTGAACAACTTAGAAAGGCCTTTTGGAAACGACAAACTGTGTAGTGTGTATATCGGCTGAGAAGGGCGAAACTTGCCGCAGTCTGATAGTTTGCGAATTACGGAGGGAAATAAAAAAATATTAAATTTTCGTTCCCTAATTATTTCATAAAATCTGATAAAAGCCAAGAGGCTGATTGCAGATGGATTAAAATATTAAAAAAAGCACTTGCCATTGGTGCCCAGCCGGAGTCGATCTCCGACCCACGACCTCAATGAGAGTCACACGTTGAAGCCAATAGGCCAACACTGCTCATGTATCTGTGAAAATTAATCCACCGTAGCCTGTGTAATCCAACATGGAAGGAATAACTTAGTTATTACAGCTGTTTCGCCGTTGCTATATCTGTTATATGTGTTGTGATTGTCTCTTACAACGCACTAATCTCAGAAACTGCGAAAGTTCTCGACGATACGTCTAAATTAAATACAAATTATCATTCTTTAAAACATCCTCCAAAAGCTATTTCACTCAGGCATTAAGATTACAGCAGCTCTCTGCAAAGTCTCATTATTTTTTGTGGATTTCCCATTCACACTAATGAGATTACACGACGCCGGCCTTTGAAAGCTCTGCAGGGTTATTACGAAGAACGAACTAATCGTACAATTTACGACTAGTTAGACTAACCAAAAATTCTTAAAAAAATAATTTTGTGTAGAGATTTTCACTTTATCTTAAATATTTAAACATATTTTTGTTGTATTTACATCATACAACGATACAGCTTGAATGAGCGGGTCACTAGTAGAGTCGAATAAAAAAAAAGGTTGCGTGTACTCATGTACGCGTGTAAGAAGTTATATTTCTTTAGGCGCGTTATGAAAAATTGATGAGAATGAAATTTTACGAAAAGAATAAAAATTATATCGGCTATGGTATGTGAACAGAAAGCTTATGTAGACCAGTGCCGATAATTTTTGAAACCTAAAAAAATTACAGTAGGATGAAACCCATTATAAAAGCTGAGGAATATGATCAAAATGAAAGGAAAAATAAATTACGGTCGATCTGAGGTCGGGAAGGGGTAGGGGGGGAGTTTTAAGGGTAAAAAACGGTTTATCTCGATTTCTGGCAAAACTACAAGTCCTATCGAAGAAAGTTAAATGGCAAAGTTGGAGGTAATAAAAAGATCTAAAACTTTTGTATTCACACATTTTTCACATAACCTCAAAATTTATGTGAAAATTTCAAAAAACCAAGTTTTTGGTTTTTTATTTTTATCTTTAACAAAAATTATTTTTTTTTAACGAAATTTGGTGAAAACTTACCTTTCTATGTCCCAAATACACTGTAATTTATTTGTTTAAAAATATTTATTTGTTCACCTTATTTTGAATTAATATCGAAAAAACACCCTAATTTTCAATCGAAAATTCTGACGTCAAAATTTCAGCTTTTTTCAAAAAGTTGATGTGCTTTCAGTTCGTTGAAATCTCTACTTTCCTATGGTAAAAAAAAATATATATATTACCATAGTAAATCTTCTCAGAAAACGCAAAAAATCGTATACAGTAACGCCCAGACCTGTCATCCCCTTCCTTACTTCTCTATGAAATACGAAAATTTTAGCCCATCTAAAGGCTAAATTTTTTTTTTAAGTCACTCAGGTATATATAAATTATCTTAAAATAGTAATAAATAGCCATCTGATTATAATTTAAAGAAGATTCATAGAGAAGTAGGGAAGGGGATGACAGGTCTGGGCGTTACTGTGTACGATTTTTTGCGTTTTCTGAGAAGATTTACTATGGTAGTATATATATATTTTTTTACCATAGGAAAGTAGAGATTTCAACGAACTGAAAGCACACCAACTTTTTGAAAAAAGCTGAAATTTTGACGTCAGAATTTTCGATTGAAAATTAGGGTGTTTTTTCGATATTAATTCAAAATAAGGTGAACAAATAAATATTTTTAATCAAATAAATTACTGTGTATTTGGGACATAGAAAGGTAAGTTTTCACCAAATTTCGTTAAAAAAAAATAATTTTTGTTAAAGATAAAAATAAAAAACCAAAAACTTGGTTTTTTGAAATTTTCACATAAATTTTGAGGTTATGTGAAAAATGTGTGAATACAAAAGTTTTAGATCTTTTTATTACCTCCAACTTTGCCATTTAACTTTCTTCGATAGGACTTGTAGTTTTGCCGGAAATCGAGATAAACCGTTTTTTACCCTTAAAACTCCCCCCCCTTCCCCTTCCCGACCTCAGATCGACCGTAATTTATTTTTCCTTTCATTTTGATCATATTCCCCTGCTATTCTAATGGGTTTCATCCTACTGTAATTTTTTTCACTTTTTATTTATTTTAAAGGCTATCTGCACTGGTCTAATGTGTATATAATTCAATACAGACCTTTCATTCAACCGAGAAGTATATTTATATGTGGAGGAAGGAAGGTGAGCTCCTTCTACCTAAAGGAAGGATCGTCGACCAGTATAGCTGACTGGCCAGCCCGAAGACCGCAGTGGTTTTTTTTTTGGGACTGGAATATCTGTTGGCCTCAACGGACTTCACAATGGGCTGTTTTGGCGAGCGTAGCTCAGCCCGAATGGACTTTTCCCTACGACTAGCGCAAGGGCGTCTTCTGCGAGACTCGCGCGGACCTCGGTTTGGGCCGTCGCGTTGTGGTCAATAGCGTGAATGGCGGGAGGGAAGCTCACTCGAGTGAGCGAAGAACGAAGTAAAGAACGCCTTCCCTGGTGAAGGAGTATTTTTGCCCTTATCTGGTTTTGATTCTGCTTTGCCGGCCGGAAGGCTTTTAATCTGTCATACGCTATGGTGATTGGAGCATCCTAATTCGTTAAGAATGCCCCAGTGGCTTTGTATATATCATTAGCAGCCGGAATGCCTTCGTAGTAATTCGTAGACACAGATTATACTTAGGTGTTGCTACACATAAATATTGTTTTTTTTAAATCTAATTTGATACGTTTTTTTTCTTTTCTCACAGTGGTTGCCTGGAAGAGATCGCTCGAAAGCGATAAGGCCGCCAGTTGTCCTCCTTTACATTTAATTATGTTAAATTTTTATATTGTAATGCAACGAAGTGTAAATAAATACATAAATAAAACGGTATGAGTTCGGGTGAAGCCACAAGTAAGCTAACTGCAAATTGTGCGACAAAAAATTTCATTTGGAATAACCCTAGAGAACTGGGTTCCTATAATTAACGATTCTCATTCAAAAATGTATTTTACACTTAAAAGAACTCGTTAATGGCGGGTTAAGCTTGAGTATTAGCAATTTAATATTAAAAATGCAAATACGGGGATTTTGTTATATTTTAAATCATTACGTGTGATGATGTAATACTAAAACTTGATCAAAATTATGCGTTATGCTAAGTACATATTATTATTAAGACAATTAACCTTGCCTAGTGATGCCAACTTGAGCGTTTTCGTCCCCAAATTTAGGGAGAATCAAGATGCATTGAGGGGTTTTTAGGGGTTTAAATTTAATTAAGGGGACTTTTAAGCGGTAATTTATGCAAGATATCTGTTTATTATTTCTTAAGAAATGCACAATTCTATGCAATTTATAATAACCCTAGAACCCAACCAACAAACTAAACCAAATATCCAAGCGTGGCTATGTCTGAAATATCAATGTATACTCTTTATAACGAATTTCAAGGGACCGAGCATACAGTATTTTCGGTATATAGAGTTGTCGTTATAGGGAGGAAATAGAAAAAAATAACAAAGTTAACCAAGTACAATAATTAATAATTTTATTCCTATCAATAGGTAAATTATTCTAAATACATTATTACGCTTTTATTTTACTGGCCATCTTGACAGTTTCAAAATGTGTTTACGACTGATAATACACGATAGGTGACGGTGGTGCGTTTAGTAACTGAGACCAAAATTTCCTACAGGCAATGTAATCTAAGAATAATGGCACACGTGTTAATGCAGTTAACAATAACAAAGGTGAGACGGCTGTTTGTGACCTCGTGTCTTCTTAGAAATTTCGAAACCTCAAAGTTTAGTTTTGTAAGCTAATTATAAAAACAATTACACTTAAGTATGTTGATGAGTTAATATTTGCGTTATAAAGAATGAATTAATTTATGGGTTTTGTGTTAAACCAAACAAATGTAACATGTTTTACGTTATAGAAAGTTTTTTGTTATAACGACTGACGTTATAAAGAGTTTACACTAAATTTTATACTACTTGAATGTAAATTATCTCTCAAACCGAGAGTACAACAAAAACTTAAGGGGTTTTTAATCAATGTTTGAGTTTTTTTTTGGGGAGACTTTTCCCGCGTAGAAATGTTTTTAAAGCGATATCTCGCGGCGGATTTCGAATTACTTTATTAGGTACTCGTACATACAGATTATGACATCCAAGATTAAAATTTATAATTAAAACAGTAATCAATTGTCTATTTACTTGATTAATATCACACGATCAGCGTCGGCCGATAAAGAATATATACGTTAAATTTGCATTTCTAAATTTATCATATTTAATAGCTAATGTTGTCTAAGAGACGTAATAATGCTAGCTGTTAAGCTGGCAGTAGTCTAATCACTTCTAATCATACAGACTACGGCACGTTTATTATTTTCCTCGACGTTTTCCTTCATCTTCATTAATGCACAGCCAGATCTCGAACCCTCAACCTCTGGAATTACACGCTCATGCGAATTGACTCCAGTGTATTTATCCAATATATTTTTAAGTTCAGTCCTTACAAATACCATTAACTTATACAAGCCTATCGTATATTTCATTCCCAACGGTTCTATTTACTAACTAAGTCTTAGGCAGTCTCAAGTAAATCATGGTTTAGGCTGAAACACACCCCAGGGATTCAAACAAATTGAATTATTGGGTTCTTCGCTTTATTAAGATATTCAAATTAATAACTTGCTAATGCTCGAGGAGGAATATTAATTAAATCAAGATGAGCGCAATTCTTAAAAGACCACGAGTTTTTAGCAGTATTATCCATGGGTGTAGATGTAATGTAGCTGTAAAATAATCGTAATTGACTAAGCTAACCTCAGATTATAGTTATTTAAAGATATTTCTGATTTTTACTCTTTCAGAGGCTCTGTCATCTATAACCAAAAAGAAGGTTCACTATCAATTCAAAACTTTATACACTAAAAATGTTCCATAGGCGTCGGGTTGCCTCTCTTCCTAAAATATGGCGAGGTGGCCGATAGCTGGCCATGCGTCATACTCGTGAACGGGTGCTACTTGTGGTGACTGGTCGTACATGAATTCGTGTATGCGGTGATGTTAGTTAGTTCGACTATGTATTTGCGTGTTGTTCCCACGAGAATGTAAGTGCGTGCTCCTATTTCACCATGCCTCCTGCTGATATAGGACAAATCTTTGTTTTTAATTTATTTTATTATTATTAATCACTTAAGCTTTTTGTAGCTAGCTAGCTAGTTGCAGCTACTTACAAAAGTTGTGTAAAACAAAAAACTTGCCGATTTAAAAAAAGGGCGGAGAGTTTATTGCTAAATGAAAATGTATAACATGTAAAGTAAGTGTTGAAATATATTGTATTCAATATATTTCATTTATACAATATAATTTATATTTAAATAAACATTTATCATTCGCAACAATAAACATGTTTGTACGATACGTTATAAAGAGAAATTGTCGTATTTATTTTCTCCTTGGAGACCATGTATTTATGTCGTGTAGTTTTAAATATTTTACGATAATTTAAATTTTGATTATAAAATAGTTCGTACAAAATACTAAGATATAATCGTATATGTTACAATTACGATTTGGATGGATTTGGAAATACTAAAACTGAATTTTGAGTCTCTAAATACTTTAAGAAGTAATTAAGGTATTAATTACTTATATTTTATTTTTTTCTAATTTTTGTATTACAGTGTATAGACGACTACAGGGTATAGACGACACCTGGAAGGAATAATTTATGCAGTTCACAACATCTTTATAGCAATAAATATTAGAACTTTATTGTTATTATATTTAAAAGGAAAACAAAAACAAAATTTGGAACGTTTTGACTTTTCATACAATTCCAATTTAATTTTTAATCTGTGTTAAAGGTAAAAATAAAAAACCTTTATGTAACTAAATTTATTCAAGTGAAGGTATGGACCGCCGACATTCTTCGAACCTCTTCAGCCAGCGTCGACCATTGGCTGATCTGTTTAACGGTGGTCGGCAGTTGTAGCCGCCGTTCCCATTTATCATCATGTAGTCGTAGCAGTTGGTGACGCCATCGCCATTACAGTCCTGTTAAAACATTAAAAATATAACTTACTAATCGAAGATTTTTCTTTATTAAACAGTTAAAACATAAGCAAGAAAGATCAAAATGGACCAAATTTTTAATATAAAAAAAAAATAAATCAATGGCGCTACAACCTTTTTAGGTCTGGGCTTCAGATTTCTGTATCTGTTTCATGACCATTTGGTAATGTAATAGGCAAGTAGGTGATGAGCCATGTGTGCCTGACGCACGCCGTTTACTTTTTGGGTCTAAGGCAAAGCGGTTTCCTTCACCGTTCGAGCGAATGTTAAATGCGCACATACAAAGAAAGTCAATTGGTGCACAGCCGGGGATCGAACCTACGACCTCAGGGATGAGAGACGTACGCTGAAGCCACTCGGCCAACACTGTTCTAATCTTTTACTTATTTAGATATTTTTAAATATAACATCAAGTTATATATTATCATTATTTCTTTAAATTACTTATAGAATTGATCAGAAATCTAATCTAATTTCTGTCAAATAAACTTGAAAGTTCACTCACTTGACCAAATTTTGATAAATATCCCCCGATTATTCGTTTTGCACAGGTGAATTCGCGGGCGCAATCTTCCCATGCTGTAACATAATACAATTAATATATGATAATTAAAAATTGATAAATGGAAAATTAACCAAAATTTAAGTTTGGCCCCTGTGGCAGTGTACCTTTAACCCTGGCGTTTCCTCGCTATATTGCGATACTTATTCGTTGAGCGAGGAAAGCACCAGCTCTGGGGTCACCGGTACTATCTACCAGTCGCCAACATTAAAGTTACACTGCTCACAGGGACCAAACTTTTTAAATTTGTTTAAATTTTCTATACCTATATATATTTATTTAATATGTGTAAACTTTAATTTAGTCAACATGATTATTTAACATGATAATTATTTATTGTCGTTTAATATTAAAATGTGTATAAACGTCACCAAAATCTTATAATTTCCGTTTGTTTATTAAATCTCTGATACTGAATGGGAAATCAGTGTTACGGCTCAAAAACTAGTACATCGGCGTAGGCGTCAAAAGTTTCGTTAAAGTTCGAAGTTTTTTTTTTACTTTACGTAATTTCCTTAATTTATTTTAGTCAAGCTCTCAAACATCACACATGTTAAAATCAGGACAATCAGATACCTATAAAAATATTTTATTGAAAGAATATACACGTCTGATAATGACATGAGAACTTAAGAAGGCACCAACCAGATCCATGCAACTTGCTCACAATCGAGTAGCCCTTAATGTCTCACACAACTCACGAGGGGACTCTTTGTATTGAAGAAGTCGCGTGGGTCCGCCAAGCATCCGCGAATATATAATATAAATACATAAATATATATAATATAATAATATAATATAAATACATAAATATATAAATATATATAATATAAATATAATATAATAAATACATACAAGTACATATGGGTATCTAGGGGTAAAATACTAGTTAGAAAAAGTGAAGGTGAAAAGTCAATATGCATTCGTAATGAAAGTGAAATCGTGGACTTACTTAACAAAAACTAAGTATTTTTTATTAACTACCTTATAACTGGTGTTTAACTATTTTTATTAAATTCAACGATTCATTTCATTTAGACTTAATAACTGATGATGAATCTATTAATTATGTATGTACTGATAGCATAGATAATTGGATAAGTCAATGTATCTACAAAAAAGAACTCTGTATTATTCACGTAAATATTCGTTCTATAAAAAAACATTTTTCAGAACTTTTAGTAGTGCTTAACAACCATCTAAGTTATATAGATATATTAGTAATAACCGAACCTAATATCAATTATTCATTGTTAACATTTTATAGTATTCCTGGATTTGATGTAAATGCACACACTCGTTGTGGGCGAAGAGGTGGAGGAGTGCTGGTTTACTCTCGCGCGGGGTTGTGCGCGCGGCTTAGCCAGAAACCTAGCCTTGTGAACGGCGAGCGTACAGCCGAGTTTGTTTCCATTGTTTGCAACTGGCATAGTGAGCAATTACAAGTTATTTCAATATATCGTCCACCAAGATACAATAATCAGAATAAAATCCAAGAATTTTTAACATTCTTAGAAAAACTTTTACAATCATTATCTACTAGTGACAAAGTAATTATATGCGGGGATATAAACATAAATTTGTTAAAAGATACCGATAAATATGTAAAATGTTATGAAGATTTATTAGCCGAACACGGTTTTACAAAATGTATCAAAGACGTGACGAGAAGGGAAATTTTAATGGGTAATGTAGTCGAATCATGTTTAGATCATATATTTATTAAATCATCCTCAGCATTAATCGATTCTGCAGTCATAAAACATAAAATATCTGACCATTATTTGGTCGCGGCATCTGTTCAATGGAAACAGACCCCCAATGTAGCTCACTCGGGCGAGGTGTGTGAATCACGCGCTGCCCCTGCCATTACCTCGGCCCAGCGCTACCGCCGTGTGCTTGACAATAGATTAGTCAGAGAAAAATTATTAGAAACCAACTTCGATCATCTCTTAAATATTGAATGCCCATTTAAATTATATGACGAGCTATCTACTTTATTTAGAGACATATACAACCAATGTTATAAAGTAAAAAATATGACTGGTAACAGGGATTCTAGAAATGAAAAGTATTGGTTAAACAATAGCTTAAAAAATATGGTTATTGAAAAAGATAGATTATTCAAAATATGGTGTAGTGATCCAAAGAATATGGTAAAAAGACTAACTTATACTAGGTACAGGAACAAATGTCAAAAGGCAATTTTTAAATGTAACGTAGAACATGATAAAAAAACAATTTCAAATTGTAATAATAATATAAAAAAAGTTTGGGATAAAATTAATGAATTATTGGGTAAAAATAAGCAGTCTTTGGATAATCTAATCTTAAATAATATAACTAAACAAGGTGGCACGCAGGCAGTCTGTAATGATTTTGCTGATACATTCTCAAAGGAAATTGATCAAATAAAGCACTCCTGTGATGAAAAATGGCTGGATAGGAAGACTTATGTTAAATTATCGAATGTGTGTATGAGATGGCAACCGGTCGATGGCAAGGATATAAAACTAATAATTGATAAAATGAACAAAAATAAATCACCGGGCAGTGATCTTATACGCATGTCTGACTTAAAAATAATTGTTGACAAGATTAGCCCTGTATTATCTAATCTGATAAATCTATCTGTAAAATATCACAAATTTCCACAAAAATTAAAGGAAGCAATCGTTCGTCCGGTCTATAAGAGAGGCGATCGTAAAGTTTTTTCGAACTATAGACCAATAGCTATACTATCAAGTATTGACAAAATTATGGAAAAATGTGTTGTTAATCAAATTGGAACTTTTTTACAAAAAAATAATATCTTAACGGAATGTCAACATGGCTTCCAGAAAAATAAAAGCACCAACACCTTATTATCAAATTTTACAGACGAAATTAATGCACATTTGGAAAATAAAAAAATTATTGTAGCTATTTTTTATGATTTTAAGAAGGCTTTTGATACCTTAAATACTGAGACCCTCTTAAATGGAATGGAGGAGTGCGGCCTGGGGCAGCCGTTGAACCCTTGGTTCAGCGACTGGCTCACGGCGCGCTCTTACCGTGTGAAAGTCGGCGACGCATTCAGTGAGGAGAAACAAGTAAACTGCGGCGTCCCCCAGGGTTCTGGGTGTGGGCCAGTGTGCTACCTGATGTATGTAAATAGCCTCTGTGAAGTATTACGTCACTGCTCGGCCCACATGTTTGCTGATGACCTTTGTACTCTCAGCGCTAGTACCGACCTCTCGGAGATGTGTCGCCGGGTTCAAGAGGATGTGGATGCGGTAGTTAAATGGTCACATGATAACGGCATCATATTAAACGCTGACAAAACAAAGATGATAATTATTCACTCCCCGTATTTAAGTCCTATTGATAATCCACCTCCTCTTTTTGCGCACGGCTTTGATTGCTTTCATAACAACAAAATTAACTGTACGTGTAAACCTATCGAAAAAGTTAATTGTGTAATTTATCTAGGAGTAAAAATAGATACGTCTTTTTCTTGGGATTCCCATATAGAATTTTTGTGTAGAAAACTAAGAATTTTACTAGAAAAGTTTTACCATTTACGTACTAAAGTCTCATTGCCCATACTAAAATGTTTATATTTTGCACTTGTGGATTCCATAATAGGTTACGCTCTTGACTGCTATGGGTTAACATTTAAAACATACATTGATAAAGTAGAATCATTACAAATAAGATTTTTAAAATTACTAGTAAATAAAAAGACAAGGAATCAATGTAAAGGAGATTATTATAAACTATTCAAAATATGTAAAATTTTACCGGCTAGCCTGAAACATAGATTCCTTGTACTTGTAAATAACCATGGTAAGCAGGATCGTTTTACTAGTTTGGTGCATCATATAACTGACACAAGGTCAATGTCCAAAGGTAAATTTGAAATACCCATGGTGCAAAATTATTATGGAGATAGAACGTTGAAGAAGCGGATTCCATACTTGCTCAATAGTTTACCCGAGGACATAAGACGTGAGACTTCATTGGTTAAATTTAGAGGTTTATTAAAAAACCATTTGTTAAATATGCTGTAACCTATAAGTAAATTAAGTGTATTAGTATTAGTTGTAGTAGCTGTGTTAGTAATTTAGTGATTTAGAAGTTATGTTTATTTAAGGCGAGTCACCTGCAGTCAAACTGCGTAAGCAGTTTTGCGGGGCATGGTTTGATTTAAGGTGTAACTTTTTTGTGAATAAATATATTTAAAAAAAAATAAAAAATAAATAGGAATTAGGAATATAACAAGGGACAACTTTAGGTTGACCCCGTAATAAATACAGAATTAAAATAATTTAGGATACGTGTTAGGTCGTTGACTGAAGGAAGACACAAAATAGACAATGTTACAGTACTTTTTTGTGTTAGGGTATCAAAGGGTCTAATTGCGGTTGTGATGTTTGCCAAGATTAGATTAGAAATGGCCGAATGTGTATATATGTCACCGTAAAATTGTAAACACCGTTAGATTGTAATAGAGTTTGAATGATAACTAAGTTAGTGAACTTAGTTATCACTCAAACTTCTTTGGTCAATTACAGATTAATTTTACTTCTCAACAATTTCATATAACTACCGAATAATACGTTAAATTGTAAGCAGTACGCTGAGGTTCACAATCTTTCGACAGTCTATAATCTCGCGAGATAGATTACAATCTAACGGTGTTTACAATTTTACGTTAACATATCTATATATATACGCAGTGTCATAATTACTACAAACATAGAATAGCTAGATATTTCGGACTGTCAATATTAAAATGATTGATGGTTTAATCTGTGGTTCCTAGTAAGTTAATAATTAATATTGGTAAACAAATTTTGACAGTTTACATCAAAATTATAAATAAATCATGGCTTGATTCAATTTGACAGTTTTCGTAACTTTTGCCTAATAAAGTGTACTACGGTCTATAACAGAGATGTATTGCAAATTGTTACAATATCAAATAAAACTCTAAGGTCTAAAATAACAAATCTATTAATATAACAAAAACTAAATTGGAATTCAATTGAATAAATGAAAGGTATAGACTTCAAACGCGAAAAGCGTGAGCCGGCACAGATAAGTAAAAGAGTAACATGCCATAGACTATACAATTTCGCGCCTTTTTTTTTTTTTTTTTAATATTATGGCAACATATTTCGCGCCTTTAGCAAATTACAAAATGTGTGTTTCAATATTCTGTGCTTACAGTACGTACAAAAAATTTTGGTTCAGAATAATATCTAAGACTTATGTGTGTTATTTTAGTTACCATGGTTCCTCTCTGCGTCATCTTCAGGTAGGGTAACTCGTCCAGCATCGACCCAGTACACTCGTGATATATTGAAGGGGCCACAGTAGCCGCCCGTACACTGATGCGATGTGTCACATTTCGTTGACACATAACACAGACAGTTGAAGCATTCACTTGACAGGTTCGGGATGAAGACACCTGAAAATATAATATATGTTTAAATATTTTAAATAAACGCCATTATCATGATCGCTTTAATACATTACAAAAACCTCAAAATCGTAACATTTTACAACACAAAAAGATAAGGGATTCAAAAAGTATTTTTATAACAAAAAGCATCTTCCACGCAATTTTTAATAATTTTCAATTTGTATTTTTCACCAGAAGATTCTTTTGAGTTTTCGATATTATTAACTAAGAAATCCTAAGCTGCTTACGATAATCTCAATAATACATAGAATCCATTTATAATCAATTTTATGGATAATTTATTTGCGCACGTGGTTGCGTTGATTGCATTCAGAACAAAATAATGGATCAATTAAAATACCATTATTTGATTAGTTTTGTCTTCTTACGCTCATCTCATCTAATTTTATTTTCTCACAGTGGTTGTACTTTATTTCTGTATACTTGCAACGAAATGTTAATAAAAAAATAAATTCAAAAACGTGAATAATAACAAATAATGCTTTTACATTCACATAAACTGTAACCCTTACTCTAACTTCGAATAGTGATACCAACGATTCCGGTTCCAATGAGTATGAGTTACGATCCCTCCGATCAGCGCTACGGTTATTGAGAATACAACCTACAAATATGTCGGAATCGGAATCGCTGTTGCAAGTAAGAGTAGCAGCTCTCAAATAATTGACATGGAAGAGAAGATCTGGTAATAAATTTTAATTTAACATTGTCGTTTCCGATAATGTCCAATAACATAAGTGTCACTTATATTTAAGAACTCTTCAATATGTCAAGTTAGTTTGTTAATCCAAGCGTCGCAACCCCACTACCCCTAATGTTATCTTAGGTATAGGCTCATGTTTTAAACAATTAAAGCCAGTTATCCAGCTCCAAACAAAGTGTTTCATTTAATAAATATCTGTACATATAACATTAACCGCGACCGAACTTTATCGTGCAATGAAAATCAATCCAGCAGTGCCCCAGTGACTAGACCTCAGGGTGCCTGATGGTTAAGCTATGAGGCTCCATCAACCACCGCTTTTATTCCTCTCAACGAATACTTACCTCTCGAAAAGAGCATGTCACAATATTTGGAAATAATTAACTAACTTCACAGAATTCGTGTCACTATACTGTGATAAATAGTCATTTTTTTGTAAATATCTTATTGTTGTATTGTTTTTTATATGTAATGTTTTGTGATGTAAATGTGTGTGTGTTTTTTTACAAAATCTTTTTCCATCTAATATATAAAATTCTCGTGTCACAGTTTTCGTTGCCATACTCCTCCGAAACGGCTTGACCGATTTTGATGAAATTTTTTGTGCTTATCCGCTATCTATGAGAATCGGCCAACATCTGTTTTTTATCCCCCTAAATGTTAGGGGTAGTCCACCCCTAAAATTTTTTAGACAAAATTTTTCATTTCCATTTTTTTATGATACAACACACAAAAATACATACAATCCTCAATTTTCACCCTACTACGATCAACCCCTACTTTTCAATATAGTAGATAGTTATTTTTATTGAACTAAAAAAAAATTCCCTAGAAATAATATACATGGCAAAACAACGTTTGCCGGGTCAGCTAGTAATGAATAAAAATCTTTCCTCTTTGTGATTTTCCTTATATTTATCTAATTATCGAATAACTCATGCCAAATACAAATACCCAAAGGTCAACTCACCTATTGAGCTGGTCCAAAATGAAAAAACGAAGACGACGCTTATGATTGAAACGACTTTCCTGAACATTATTTGACTTAATATTCGTTATGGAAGCTTTTGCAGCCTGCAAAGGAGAAAAATAATAATAATAAAATCTTTATTCGTGACAAAAATGGGTCGTGACAAAATTCATCTGTCGCAAGTCCCCACTAGGTAGCCCCTAGTGAGCAACCAGATCCCTTGCCCCAGGGAACAAAGTTTTAAAGCACCATTACGACTGTTTTGTTTTCTCATTTTTGAATTCCTTGGGTATTTTTTTTCAGAGTTTTTCAAAACATTTTACTATAAAAAACGGTAATTGTTTTTTGCACAATGTTAGTAATACTCGTTCACCCAATTTTACCTCCGCTGAAATAGATCGCAACAACCATAAAGATAGTTTTAGTTATGATTGAAATTCTACAAAATAATCATAAAAAGTTACTGCGACAAATTAAAAAATAAAAACAAATAAATACTAGTAATAATATATTTCTGTTTCACCAACATAATAATATTTCCGCGAAAAGAATGGTATAGATTAATACGTTCTAAACATTCGTAAAAATATGTATTTCTATATAGAACGTATACTTGTCTTTTGCCTTAGATTTTATCTGCAGCCCATGTTCGGACAAATTATTCGTAATGTATTTCGTTATTCTGACATTCGGTTAAATGAGTCTGACATTGACATTTGATCCTTATTAAAGATCTCATTGATATCATGTTACGTCAAACTATTGACAGATTGACGTAATTTTCTAAAAAGTACAAGTTTAATAATCATGAGTATTATACAAGCAGAGCAATGCTCCTTGCCTAGCCTTGTTTTCATAATATTATAACTTCTTTAGAGGTCATTCTGTATTTATAAAAAAAAAAATTAGTGACGCTACAACCTCATTAGGTCTGGGCCTCAGATTTCTGGATATGTTTCATGATCATTTTTAAATCCAATAGGCAAGAAGGTGATCAGCCTCCAGTGCCTGACACACGCCGTCGACTTTTTGGGTCTAAGACTTGTTCCTCACGATGTTTTCCTTCACCGTTAGAGCTAATATTAAATGCGCACATAGAAAGAAAGTACATTGGTGCACAGCCGGGGATCGAACCTACGACCTCAGGGATGAGAGTCGCATGCTGAAGCCACTAGTTCAACACTGCTCCATTCATCATCATCATCTGCTCATTCTGTACTTTTACGTCATAATATATGTTGGATACCTACTATAAGTTTGACAATGACAGGTTTGACAGTAAGCTTTTTGTAGTGATGAGTAGTCAACCAAGAATGCAATACGCAGTTGGCCTTGCGTTTATTCTATAAAAAACGCTTGTAATCGATATTAACTATATTATTTATATGTACTAGGAAGCAACTACTTCAATTACGTAGTAATTAATGACACAATTACAGAACGGATTGGTTCGAGATAGGACGGAGAAAATTAGACCGTTCCTGTAACTCGGGTGTACTCCACATATGTATGTTCCATTTCGCAGTTCAATAGCTACACTTTGTATCACTTAAAACAATTCAAATGTATGTATATACACAACATTTAGTTAATTAAATTTGCATGCAGTAAATATAATTATTATAATTTTATGCAAACTTAATGAAATATTAATCATCGCTAATCGAAGCTAGTAATTTTTTTGTGTATATTATTTTTTAAATAAGCTCAATCTACAGCCAGGGGATATTAATAAACAATTATTTTGTGTTGATTTTCAAAATGAAATAGGACAAAACATTCAACTAAGTTAAGAATTTACGTTGTAAAACCAAAGTTTTGCTATAAAACAGTTCCCAACAGTAAGTTATAATCAATGCAATTCTAATTACTTGTAATTATTGTGTTACTTGTTACAAACTTAACTTACCTTGGTGTTTCGCACAAAAAACAATTAATGTATGCAAGGCAGCGAAGCGACGTCGGTCAATGTATGAAACGAAATAAGGACTAAATTATAAATATTGTTATTGTATCTGGTTTGAAACTTGATCTACTTGATTCAAAGGTACATCGCCACCGCTTGCAGTAAAAAAAGAACTTATGTAGAAAATGTATATTGCAGGTATAACTGGTTTAATATACAATACAAATATTATAGATATGTTAAAATATTTTCATAAAAACATGTATAATCCACAGAGGAAAAGTATTTAAGTTTATTCTCTATATATTATCACTATTTTTATACATTTACTAGCTGACCGGGCAAACGTCGTTTTGCCATGTATATCATTTATAATAAAAAATAGGGGTTGATCGTAGAGGGGTGAAAGTTAGGGGTTGTATGAATGTTTTAATTCTGTATCATAAAAAAATAAAAACAGAAAAAAATATCTAAAAATTAAAAAAAAATATTTAGGGGTGGACTAACCTTAACATTTAGGGGGATGAAAAATAGATGTTGTCCGATTCTCAGACATACCCAATATGCACACAAAATTTCATGAGTATCGGTCGAGCCGTTTCGGAGGAGTTTAACCACAAACACCGCGACACGAGAATTTTATATAATAGATTTTATTGTGGGGTGAAGGAAACTATCGTGAGGAAAGCATGCCTTGTACCCAAAAAGGTGACGTCACGTGCGTTACGAGTACAAGTTAAATTCGTTGGCGGGTGTTGGAGGGATGTTCAAATAAATGAAACACTTTGTTTGAAGCTAAACCAACTGATGCTAATCGTTTAAAACAAGGGCTTATAACATAAAATTATAAAGGGGTATTTAAAAGGGGTAGTGTAGGATTGCGACGCTGGACTTACAAAAACTGTATCATATTTATAGGTTCTTAAAACTAAGTGATGTCGACGGTCGACGAGCGAGAATGTTATATTACATTTTATGAATGTATGAAACTCAACTAGTTTCAAATCACTACCAAAACTGACGTTTTACAATTGATTGGCTACAAGTGTAAGATTGTTAACATTTCGTTGTAACTTGACTAGACTGACTGACTTCAAGGCATTATTTTTACTAGTAGATATATTAGAACACCGTGAATCGTGAGGCTGTTCCAAAACGAATAGTAATAAACTCAACACATTTATTCAAATCTGATACATGTTTGAGGAAACTGTATTGAGTACCAAAAAAATGGCGTGTGGCACAGACGGCTGATCACCAGCTTATTAATTGGAAAAAAATATCACGTAACATTTTACGTAGAGATGGTCACTCTGCATCTTCTACCGCATTTACCATGGAGAGTGTTCAGAGGAGTTGTTCGGATTAATACCTGTAGCTGAGTTTCATCATCGGACGTTGAGGCAGAATACGAAATTCAGCTGCCCACTGAAGTATTTCCGAACAAATTCGACATCAGGTGAGCCTCCTGCCCGTTTTTGTTGTTCTATAAAAAAAAATTGAAGCCCAGATCTTGTGGCGCCGCTGGGTCGTTTAGTTATTATAAAATTCTTAGTATTCACTCACTCATAAATCTATACGTTAACTAGATACTAATGTCACCTGTCATTTGTCACCTAGATTTAAATTTTAAACATAATATTGTGACAAGGTGATGCTGATGAAATTTTGAATTAATACTCCTCGTACGGTTGAAACGAGGCAGGAAGGATTAACCCAAACAACTCTCCATGGTACGCTTTCTAGAATACGCATAGAGACGCAATGTCTCAAATTAATATAATACCATAATAATGACAGTACCTAAAGATATTTATAATTGTTGTCAAAACTTATGGTCTAAATACCTTCCATTTAAAAGCACCTTGACTTTTAAAATTTAATCTCCTTCCCCTTGAAAGCATAACACGGCAGTGATCTATAACTTCTAGGAAGGTGATTAAATAGTTTGATAGCCATGGTGTAACAGTTTTTTGAATACACTATGGTGCAACATGCAAGCACCCACAGCCGTGTTGGTTCCCTCGGTAGATACAGAAAAGTTTCTTTAAGTTTTGAATATGGTGTGAATAGCACCAAGTCCGTACATTATAGCGTAGATTATGCATTCAGCGCGCTTACAATAACTCTTGTTATTTCCCCCAAGGCTCGCTTCCCGCTCAAATTCACTCTGCGTTACAGAATACCGAATGAAACCTCACAAAGGTCTTCATACAAAGAGATTTAAATATAACATAGATTACCTGAATACTATGAAACTGTAATCAAAAAATTTCAAATTATTCTAGTGCGGAAAAGGACGCTGGACGAAAATGTACTGTAATTACATTTTTGGTTTTATTTTTTGGATTTTCTTTATACTGGCTGACCTGGCAGAGGTTTATTGGAAAAATGGAAATAGGTAAATTGGAGTTGGTGACAGTAAAACGGTTATACGTATTTTTAAATCATAAAAAAAAATATACGAAAAAGTTTATGGAGTGGGAGAAGCATTCAAATTCTGTACAAATTTTATCTTTACAAAAGGAAAACGTAGGTACCTTCTTTAAATAAAAAATAATAATTAATTAATACTTGAATATTATTGATACTAAGATGTCCCACATCAACTCCATATCGCATTTTCTTAGAAAAAGATTTTTTTCAAGTATTGTTATTTACAATTTGTAATAATAACAATACTTAAAAATTTATCAAAACAAAATTAAGTTTTGAATAGTGTTTTATGTATTAAATAAAATTACTAAGATTACCATCTAAAAAGGGTTAAAATACGATTAAAACCACAAATAAAATAACTTAATGTAGAAATATTGAATGAAACTATTATATATAAATAAAATATATAAAATAAATATATAAATATTATTTCAGATATAGGAGAGGACGCTTTGCCCTTAAAAATGTAATTTTAAATGTTATACACAACCCGAAGGAAACTGAAGACGGAAGTTATTACATTGACGTGTCAATTTTTTTGACCCTCAAAAGATTCTACGTGACATTGAACTGAACTATGTATGTACTAAGAATTCCAACATTGCTTGGAAACGAATGAATATTCCAAGCAGGACGTGATGAAAATTCATGAGGCCTCAAACTCGTTAAAATTATTCCGGGCTAGAAGTACTGGGCAAACTCGTTATTTTTAATTGTTTTGACCAATTTTAATTCTCCATTAAAACCCTGGATAATCCATCCATGTATTATAATAGGTAGTTAATATAAATTTATCTAAATTTTGCTTGACCGGGAACAAAGTTGTGAAGCACTATTACGACTGTTTGAATGTGTTCTCTTCATTGTATTTTTTTTTTCATATTTTTTGTAACACATTGTATTATAAAAGCACGAGTAGGTATGTCTTTATTCTACGGAAACGATTTTGTGCACAATCTTAGTAATACTTGTTTACTTAATTTTGCTTTCGTGAAAGAGATAGCAACAACCATAACATAGCCATCAAAATTACCGTAATTATGTCATCGTAATTATATTTAAAAAAATGAAACAATCGTAAATCGCTCTTCAGTATAATTAGATAAATTACTGTATGTAAATTTAGTTATTTTTATTCCGTTTTATTCTGTCTTATTTCAAAAAGTCCAAATATTCTATATTTTATTACTAGAAATCATAATATATCCGTTCAAACCCCGGATGTGCACTTAAAGATTTGGCTCTCTAAGTGCGTACTCTAGACAGTGAAAATGTTTTAGAGCCGAAATAGTTTGTTCTCTTGTGTCTATCTCAGAAACTTATCTTAAATGCCTATAGTTAAATCTAGGAAGTTCTGAAATCATCGGTAAGACTACTTTTAATTAAAATGTTATTGTCGCACTCGCTATACTTGATCAAGAACGCGGATCTGCAAAAAACCCAAAAGAACCGGTCTTTTCCGAATATTTTAATCCCCCTTATAAATTCAAATTCAAATTCAAAAATCATTTATTCACGTAGGTAACACAATGTACACTTGTGATTCGTCATTAAAGATATAAATATTAATGCTTCTAATTTTACATTTACTGCCAGTTCTCAAATCAAGGGCGTAGAACGGAAGAGAAGAACTGGCAATAAACTCTCCGCCACTCTTTTTAATCGCCATGGTTTTTTTTTTGTTTTTTTTTTTTACACAACGGTTGTAAGGAGCTGCAACCATTACACCATGTTCCACATGACATTTTAAGTAATTAATAATAAGAACATAAATAAAAACAAAGACTTGTCCCCTATCAGCAGGAGGCATGGTGAAATAGGAGCACGCACTTACATTCTCGTGGGAACAACACGCAAACACATAGTCGAAATAATTAACATCACCGCATACACGAATTCAAGTACGACCAGTCACCACAAGCAGCACCCGTTCACGAGTATGACGCATGGCCAGCCATCGGCCCCCTCGCCATATTTTAGGGAGAGAGACAACCCGACGCATGGACGCCGCCACAAGCAATGACATTTAAGCGAGCATGACGATCCTTGAAATGTGGACTTGGCTACATAAGAAAATAATAACATACAATATATAACTCGGTATACCCGGACTGCGTTACTGGAAATCGCGTTGTTTCGTAAAACCGTTTTTTTGAACAATTTAAAAACTAGGAAAACGAATTTGACAAAGTAATTTAGTTTAATTTTATAACAACACAATTGAAACAGATGCAAAGGTACGCAAAACTAATTATAGACTTGACAAATCATTATAAATTTGACACTACAGAAATGTAATTACGCGTTATTCTTAGAAGATTACTATGATAAAACGTTAAATAAAACAATATTCAATACGCCCTTAGAAAACTGACTTTTAAAGACACACTGCATTATATTTACATTATTATTAAAAAGCACTTCCAGGACTTTAAAAACCTCCTTTGTGGCGAAAAGACGGGAAAACTGTATGCTAAGTTGAAGAAAGCTTTGTTGCATGAAATAGGATTCTATTATGCACAGACTATAAAGCTAATGATATTGCCCGCCATTTCACGTACGTGCTGTCATTTGTCTATTGTCATTGCCATATTAAAATATTACGAGACTCGGGAACGGGAGTGTTCCCGGAGTGACGTTTTATTTCATGGTTTAATTCATATGACTTGGTTACCGTAGAGTTAATTTATCATTTATGAATAATATCGCACATTAAATGAGTCTCTTGATGCTATTTTATTGCAATTTATTTAATGTCTTGGTTTAGAGTTTAGACTATAAAGTTTATCAGTAGTCATTTAATTTTTTAAAGCAATAATAGTACATGAGTGTAACAAATATATTATTTCAAAATAAAAAAAATATTTGTTTAGGGACAATTTGACAAAAATTTACTGCACTGCCCGGGAATCGAACCCGGGTCGCAAGAATGGGAATCTTGCATGATACCACTACACCAGCAGTGCGTGGTATTTATGATTGAAAATAATGTACAGCCCCTTGTCCCATTAAATATTTATTCAAGGAATAAAAAACATTTTTCCTTTAAATTTAGGTATTATAAAAAAATTATCGCAAAATGAAAAAAATCTTATTAGCTTTCGGGGAGCATATTTATAAATAATAAACTGTTTAATATAAACTTCATTAAATACATTATGCTCGTATTATACATATTTAATAAACATACCTAGTATATCAATATTTGCGTATCTCCTTTACGTTGAAGGAAAAAGTTCTAGATGAAGCAATTTTTCTTAATTCCTTTAATATTCATCCATCTGTAGGCATCTGTGAAAACTGCATTCTTAAATACAGAACCTCATAATACCTAGTGCCTGGAACTCAACATAGTGCTTAACTTAGCCGCCGACAGATGGAGTAAACAATGTAAATACAATATGTCAGAAAATAACTAAACGTATTCCTTATAAATTTATTAACAGAAATAAAAGTAAATGCTTCATTGAAATTCAAGCAATCGTTCTGAAATGATTACACTTAAATTGTTCTCGAATAATTTATTCATTTAAATTTAGTTCATTTTCCTGTCCCTAGAGGCGCTTTCGTAGTTCCGCATGCGTAGTTGTTTTCCTGTTTTTTTTTTCAGTGCCCGTGAAATTCATGAATGGCGCTCGTTCACAGTCGATAGAACAATAATAAAATGTATATTATTTAAATGTCAGAAAATGTCAGAACAAATAGCTCATATTATCAAGAAAAAACCAATTAGATAGTGTTGTGAACTGAAGACGTTGGGTTTCCCGCTAAAATTTGACAATAAATAAATGTAAGTAATCTTCCTTTTTGCTTAATCTATATATATAAAAATTTAAAAGCTATAATATATGTTTAAAAAAGTAATAAGATAATTGTATTAAAAGAAAATATAGATAAAACATTTTCTAGCGGGACTTTTTCCTTGAAAACAAAACTGCGGTAATTTTATTGATTTGACACTTAGCTCTATTCAATGTTGTGAATCGTCACTATGCGAACTTTTTGTATTAATTTAAGGACGCTAATTCTTTATTAATTCATTTATTTCCAGATTATAAACGAATTAACGAAATCTTTATATTTTTGATTGCAAATCTTCACTTAAACCTATTTTGGTAGTATATAGGTATTACAATTTTTCTGTACATAATAATCTAACTATATATAACATATATTTAATGTGAGATTATGTGGTCTTTGACGAATACGATATTCTTGCGGTAAAATTTGCTATACATTTCCGAAAATAATTTATAAGCAAAAACGTACGACCAGAAACTATTCAAATATTTATTGGTTATAAAAACAATAAGCAAATAATAATATCGCGTAAGTGAATATGACAGATTCAAATTAAAGCGGAAATTTTAAAGATTGATAATTTATGGTCAATTGTCAATGAAATCATTCGAAATTTAAATTATAATTTTATCTTTGGGTTACCGCATTGAAAAATTAGCTACCAATAATTTAATAACTAATTGACGCCAGAAATAATCACGCTATTGCAATTTGTAGAAGATCGATACTGATAAGTTATAAAGGAAGGATAATTTTATTGCTTTAAACAGACGAGACTCGAGAATTGTCTAGGTTTTTAGGTCAAGTGTTCTGTCTGCCAAACAAATTTAATATGAAGACAAGCGTAATGTGGCGTAAGATGTTAAACTGTTACATACATTACATTCAAATAAAATATTGCTTTGTTTTCCTTAAATTTATATGCGTACTATGTTTACCGTTAAATTGAACATTTAGTGTTACTATATGCAGTGATTTAATAATTTGTATTTTTTAAATCTAACGGTAGGTTTCAGTGTAGAGATTTAAGTTTATATGTGTATATTATATAAATATATAGATTTTGACACACGGAAGTTATAGTTCGAGTAAGTCTCGTTTTTGGTACTCATTCTATGTATGATCACATGTAATAAAATGACAATAAGAAATAGGTGCTAGGTGTTTTTCGTATTTTTGTGAAAGCTTGAAATGTTAATATAGTTTTTAATATTTTTATATTAAAAACCAAATCATAAAATGTATTTGGCGCATTTTATAGAAATTTTCTTTCGCTCTAGTTCAAATCGTGTTCCACATATCACTTTATAGAGTCTGCGGAATTACAACTAAACGCTTAGTAACTTTCATATTATTTTGACAGTACTGTTTTGTGTGTTCCACGAT